>NC_088119.1:8306047-9562047 GCF_036370855.1 Dromaius novaehollandiae | reverse complement strand
AGTGTCGTGAGAGGCTCCAGGGTCCGAGAAATTATTCGGTTAGGGCCTCTGCAGCATTTCCCAATATGCATATTCCCTCGATCTAGGACTTGTGTCTTGGCAGGATCCCTTCTAACAGTTTTGCCACCAAGAAACCAGGTTCCACGTGGTTTGTGGTGCAGGAACGTCACTATCAGTTAGAAACAGCCAGTTGTTCTGATGACGATAGCTTTTTCCGGCTACTTGTAACTCAGAATTTTCCCCTGCTGTGGTCAACTCCACTTTCCCTCCCTCATTTACCCACTCAGAGACGGCTGCACTTGAGCAGATACCCTACCTGGAGTGCATCTCACTGCCGGGAAGCCAAAATGCATCGAGTTCTGCTTTGATTAACCCTTCTTTGTATGGGCACCATGGAAGGAGGGAGCCTCGCCTCGTTTGCGTAGAGCTGGACTCCCTCTCGCGTGAGTAGCCGGGCTCTGCCGATTCCTCCTCGCCTACAGGAAGAGTCAGGTTGACTGTAACTAGGTAATTGTCCCTTCTCTCATTGGCCTTTGTATTTAATCCCACAATAGAGCCTGATTGGGTTACTAATTACTCTTCTCCCAGCGTGCAAGCCGCAGAGACCTGGGAGTCCCAGAGCGCCGGCCTTTACCTGGGTTTAATTATTCAGCTGCACCTTTGTTCTGCTCCTGCCCTTTTTTCCAGGCATTCCTCTGCCAAATCCTGCCTCTCGTGGAGTCTGGGCCCCGAAGCCGTGTGGCCGTCACCCTTCCTCGGGGCAGCCTGGGACGGACTGGGGTGCGCAGGCGAGTGCACTGCTCCAGCAGCGCCTGTCCGGGAGGAGGAACGAGGGGCCTTTGGGTCGTTTTTGGTGGTGGTATCATTGCACCGTAGTCCTTTCCCGGGGGGGAGAGCAATAGTTGCATAAACACAAAGCTGTGCAGCCCAGGGGTCATTTGCTGTATCATTGCTTGGAGCATTGACAGATACAGCCTGGGCTGTAAAGCCTCTGCTGTAAAGAGCGTCCGCCCCGGAGTATACAATAAAGATGTACCTGAACCTCTGCCATGCCTTCATCATCCTAAACCACCGCCGCCAACTCGGTCCAGCCGGAGAGCGTTTCCTGCGGCCTCCCCGAAACCTCGCGGGCTTCACTTCCCGTGCTGCAACACGCGCTTCCCCAGGGCCGCGGGGAACGGCACGCCGGGGAGCGGCCGCGCGGGCTGGCTCTTCCGCCCCGCCAGCGGCCCCGCTTCCGCCGGGCGATGCAACCGCCTCTCCCCTCAGCACTGCCCAAACTCGAGGCGCCTGGGTGGAGAAAGCGCATCTGGTAAAGGATGCAGCACGCACGGAAAACAGCACGCACGGAGAATGCATCGTGCATGGAAACGCAGCGTGCACAGAAAATGCGTCGTGCACAGAAATGCAGCGTGCACGGATAACGCATCGTGCAGCATGCGCTGCTGCAGGGAGCATGCACCACGCGCAGAGGCTGCACCACTTATTTGCAGGTTTTAACATTAAGGTTAAGGTTAATATTAAGGTTGAGGTTAATACTAGGTTAAGGGTAATATCAGGTTACGGTTTTAATATTTGCTAACTCCGGGCGCTCTCCGGGTTGCCCGGCGGGGGGCGGCTCCTCGCCTCCGCCCGGGCCCGGTGCCGGGGCAGCGCCGGCGGCTGCGGGACCCCGCGGCGGCCGCGAGCGCGCGCGCGGCCCGGCCCGGCCCCACGTGGCCGCCCGCGTCGGCCCCTCCCCCGGCCCCGCCGCGGGGGCGCCCTTTCCCCGCGCCGCCCAATCAGCGCGCGCGCCGCCGGAACCCCTTCCCCGCCCCGCCCTTCCTCTCCGCGGCCCGCCAATGGCCGCGCCCCTGCCGGCCCGCCGCGCCACGCGCCAATCGGAGCTCGCGCCGCCGGCCGCTAACCGCCAATGAGCGCGGCGGCGCGGGGCGGCGGGCCGCGGGCCGTATCCCTCCGCCGCTCGGTGTGCGCGCGCGCGCCCGCCCCGCTCGCGCGGCCCTTTTCTCCCTCCGCCGCTGCCACAGCCGCCCTCAGCAGCAGGAGCAGCCGCCGCCGCTGCCCGCCGCCGCCCCGCAGCCCAGCGAGGCCTCCGCGAGCGGGACCCCCCCCCGCCTCCCTCCGCCGCTCTTCCGGGGGAGGCTCCTTCCCCCCCTCCCTTAATCCCCCCTCCCGGTTCGTTCCGCTCCCCGCACGCCGGCGCCGCAGCCGCCACGCCGCCGCCATGGAGCTCATCACCATCCTGGAGAAGACGGTCTCGCCGGGTAGGGCGCGGGCCGCGCCGCGGCGGGAGGCGGCCGTTAGGCCCGGGGAGACCGGGCGGGGCGGAGGCCGCGGGGCGGGGGGGGGCAGCCCGCGGCCGGCGGAGGCGAGGCGGCGGCCGCTGCGGCGGGCAGGGCTGGGCGGCGGCGCCGCGGGAGGGGAGATGGGCTGGGAGCGGGGCGGGGGGAGCAGGCCGCGCCGGCGCCTCGGGAGCCGGGGCCCGGCGGAGGCGCCCCCGGGACCTGCCTGACGCCGGCTTCCCCCCCTCGCTCTCCCGGCAGACCGCTCCGAGCTAGAGGCGGCGCAGAAGTTCCTGGAGCAGGCGGCCATCGAGAACCTGGTGAGAGCCGGGGGGCGGCGGGGCCGCGCCGGGCCGGGCCGGGCCACCGGGCGGGCGGGCGGGCGGGGGGCTCCCCTCCCCCACCGCCCCGCCCGGCCAGGCCGAACCGCCATAAAAGGCTCAACCTACCTCGCCCGCGTCCAGCCGGGGCGGCGGCCGGCCAATCGCAGCGCGCCCGCCGCCGCCGCCGACCAATGGCGACGCGGCGCCGGGAGAAGGGGGCCGCGCTAGGCTGCGCCGCGCTGCGTGTCCCCGCCGCGCCGCGCCGGCTGCGGTGGGAGCGGCCCGCGGGGCCATGTGCGGCCGCGGCGCCTCCGCTAGGCCCCGCCGCCGCCTCCTCCGCGGCCTGTTCCCCCTCCACCCCCCCCGCCGCGTCCCCCCTATTTTATTTTCTCCCCCCATTTTTTTTTCCTTGCTGAGATCCCTCTCGTTCTGCCCCGCTTCCCGTCTCTCCCCCCGCCCCGCTCCGAGCCCGAGCCCGAGGAGGGCGATGGCGCGGTTGGGATCCCGCCGGGGGAGCCACCCTGCCGGGGGGGGGTCGGGAGGGGTTAACGTTTGTTAATTTACGGGGGATGAATGGAGGGGAACCTTGTTTTCCAGAAGAAAAGCTTTATTGCACCAAAATGCACATTCGTGAAGTTCTTCTCATCACCTCGTTTAAAAGAAAAAAAAAACAGCGTTTTTTATGTATGTGCTAAAATTGAGAATGGTGCAGGGAAGTTTAACTTGCCATCAAAGGAATATGATTTTTTTTTTTTGCTTAGTCAAGGCGTATTATTGCAACTGCTTCAAGGTTCTTGGAGGGAAAGGGTTTGCAGCGCCAGTTTGCTGTCCTTGAAGGAGTCCTAGCTTATTTTAACAGGGGCACATTATCCCTGTCACTTCAGTATTATAGCTGTCACTTGTCATTGTGGTTACAAGCAAAACTTATTCTTCCTTTTTAAGCAGTCATATGTGCATTTGTCCCCCCTCGTGTAAACTGTGAAAGTAGTGTGGTCTTCATTGTTGTTGTTCCATTTTAAGCTATGTGAAACATCCCTGAGAACCATAATTGACATAGCTTTTATGTGTAAGTGCCTGTTTTGATTCTAATTTTGTGAACGGCTATTTGTTTAAATCCTAGGATCCCCTAAAAATCTTAGGATCTTAGGGTTAGATTGATGTTCCTGCGCAGTGTTATATGAAGCATTTCAGACTGACCTCCTTGGGTAGCTCATGATTTGGTGCATTTCAGGCTTTTAAAAAAGCTGGGGGATAAGCCAGCTTCTCAAGGTTTCACTTCTACCTGCTCTCTTGGCACAGAGCACATGGAGGTCAAGGCAGCAAGCAGAGGAAGCAGAATTTGTGCTGGGTGCACGAGGGGATAAAGTTTGTGCCCTGGTTTGGGAAGGCATGTTTGGGTGCGGGTCTATAAAGAGTAGGGGGCTGAGGAGTCCCACCTCAACTGGGTGACCAGTGCAGTGAGGAGGCTTGGGTTCATCAGAAGAAGCATAGAAGGTAAAGAAGGAGAGGAAGGATGTAGGGTTCTGGGTGGTTCATATTATAATAAGTGGTATATGGGTAGGAAGAACTCCAGCTGGGCCTGGGGGAGCAGAAAAGAAGCATGGAAATATGACAGGAAGAGGTAGGAAGTGTGGGATTGGGTTAGAGCTTCTGTGCCAGGGGCTACTGATAGCGGCAGCCAAGCAACGAAAGTTTGAACCGAACTCCCAGTTAGCTAATGGAGATGTATCCAAATAGGCCTGTTCTTTCTTTTCCCCTCCTGTATTTAATTCAGACCCTTTTCTGAAATTTTTATTGCTGTTTCTGTAAGTGTGGAAGTTGAGAAGTAATACGCAACTGCATTCAGTTTGAGTCTTAATGTAATGCTTCTAACTTTTAGCAAGAATTATTCTCAAAGTTCCTTAAAAATAGATTTTTTTATGAACTTATTGAGAGAGAAATCCAAGGGCATTTCTTCCACTTTGGAATTCTAGTCAGCTTTTCTTCTCAAAGCTGGCAGCAACGCTTTTTTTTTTTTTGCCCTGTGAACTTTTCTGAATGGTTCCCCATTTCTGGCATTATAAAACTCAGTGTCTCAAGTGTGAGCATTCTTGATGGATGAGAAGTGTTTTCTATTATTATGGTGTATTTATAGGGTTTTTGTCTAGAGCATTAAAATTTCGGGGTATTTCTGACTGGACAACTATTTTGTTTCCAAATTCTGCATCATTGAAAATGTGAAGCCCAAGATACTGGGCATACGCTGTGTTTCTGCTGAACTTTTAGAAGTCAGGCTAGCTTTAAAAATAGCTATTTTTTTGGCCATAAAATCTTCATGTGTATTTTAAGTTCTGTTATACTGGCTTTTAAAATTGATTACATGCAACTATATATTAAATGAAATGTTTTCTGGAAAGCTACATTATTCCTTGTCTATTTGGTGTGAAATGGTTTGAAAATAGTACCATTGCTTCCACTATTTACTAGGAAGTTGTTTGCCTTTTAAAAGGGCAAAATGCTTCATATGGCCAGTTAAATGAAAATGTTTTGCATTGAAACCTTAGCTGTATCTTTTATGCAGCAGAAGTCTGTAAAATGTAAAGCTACCAAATTGCCGAATCAAATTTAAATGCAGAGGTGCTTCTCACTAGATAACACCAAAAACAAGTGGTACAGATGTCAGGTGTTTTTTATCCACGTGTACACTTTTTGGTGGGGATAATCTTCACATGTGTATATGTATCTTTGATTGAGGGGAAGTATATAGTAAGCTTACTCTTACAAATCTATTTTAATGTGCCAAGAGAGCAGCTGATTTCACATTTTAAAGATTCCTGTATTATATTATAGTTTGGGTGTTTGCCTTGAAGCAAGGAAATTAGTAGAGAGTTATTCCTTACCATGTTTGATGTCCATCCAGAAAATACATAACTTTGCATAAGACTCAAGTAGTTTATTTAAAGGAATACTTAAAGTAGGCAGGAGCATCAAAGGTAACAGTCTCCCAAGTAAGCTGAAAAAAATCCAACAAAGTCAATGCCTATTTATGTTGCTTTCCAGTAGTTCTAATTAGGAGCTTAACATACATAATCTTGGGATAGAAACACAGTCATTGTGCGGTAGCAGAGGTCCGCTGTTGGCCTGGTACTGAAGAAACCTCAATAAGCGTTCATCTCGTTTTGCTGGATAAACGCGGGGTTTTCCTCATTAACCAGGCCAAATTAATGGCTCGCGTTGCTGCGGGAGGAGGGAGCGGTGTTCCTGTGACAGCAGCTCTCTCCTCTGCCCAGCCCACCTTCCTCGTGGAACTGTCCAGAGTGCTGGCGAACCCCGGAAACAGCCAAGTTGCTCGAGTGGCGGCTGGCTTGCAGATCAAGAACTCTTTAACATCCAAGGACCCAGATATCAAGGCCCAGTACCAACAGAGATGGCTTGCAATCGATGCCAATGCCCGCAGAGAAGTCAAGAATTATGTAAGTTTTGTATCTTCTAATTTTTTGCCTGATTGTTTTCCTTTGGGGATGATGAGTAACGAATTCTTGTACTTTCTTTTCTATCTGAAGTCTTCCATTTGCTGGCCTTTGTCTTTCATGAAACAGTTTAATCTGTATGTGCTTTGATGCTTTGTTGCCTATAGCATGTTTAATCTATAGAAGTATTAGGTTAAAAAGACAAGCAAATATGTGGCTGCTGCTTTTATATTGATGCATGTAAATACTTTTACCAAGCAATTTTTAAGTAGTCACCTGTGATTCTGGAGTTTATGGGAATGGCTTCCTCACTAGCTGATTTCAACTGGATTGATGCTTGCTTTTTATTCTTATACTTGAACAGCTTCCTCAACTGTTTTACAGTCTCATTAATGTCTTTGAGACGTATTTTATGTGTAAACACACATTTACACAGGCCATAGAAAATCTTGGAGTTAGTAGAATATAGTCATAAATACGCAAGTTCCAAATGTGAAATGGTATTTTTAAATTTTGTGCAGGTGTGGAATTTCCTGAGGACTGTTGTGTTCTTTTATAATT
Source organism: Dromaius novaehollandiae (assembly GCF_036370855.1). Classification (NCBI taxonomy): domain Eukaryota; kingdom Metazoa; phylum Chordata; class Aves; order Casuariiformes; family Dromaiidae; genus Dromaius; species Dromaius novaehollandiae. The sequence continues at coordinate 9,555,432 of NC_088119.1, read as the reverse complement.
AAAGTACAGGACTTGCAATGACAAAACTATAGCGGCTGGGGTTTTTTTGACTTGCAAGTACGAAGGTGTACTTTGACGTACCCAGTGTTATGTAATTAATGCACATTGGCTATAAGCTTTTATGTAATGTTTTTGTCTTAATAGATGTCTCTGAATCTGTGTATAGTAGAGTATCGTTGGGCAGTTGATTATGATACAACTTTTAATCTTTTATTTACATTAGCTAAGATTGAAGTAGGTACGGGGAAACTTAACTTACTGTAAATTGGAGCTGTTGTATATTAAAAGCTAACAAAGCCAGTTTATTGCTGTCCCTCTGTCAAACTAAAGCAAAGTCCTCTGTCTTATCAAGCTGATATGTTGGATGCTTCTACTTAATTCCTGTCGACTGGCTTTTTCTTAACTTTGAGGATTGTCACTATTTCCATTATTCTATTGAGAAATTGAGTGGTCCATTAGTGCATGCTGATTAGATGGTAAATTTAAAATGAGTTAGCGGGGTCTCAGTTCACTCGGTTCCCTGCTGATCATGAAGCCACTGAAGTATTTGGTGCTCACTGCTACTCTGGATACCAGAGGGAAAGCCATGAAGCCTATCCCTTCTCGCCCATCTCAGGAGGCAGGCCAGGCTGGGCAAGGGTGGGAGGAGAGTTGTAGCTAATTTGGGAGAGGCTAAGTAACACCCCAAGTGCTGTATTCGCTAAGGGAATATATAGACAATTAAGATTTATAACTGAAAATTCTGAAATGTCTTCCCCTGCCCCCCTTTTTAAGAAAGTTATTGAAGTATACAAAAGAATGTTCTTCTGATTGGAATTGAAATAAATTTAAAAAAACTCTCAGTGCTGTTAAGATTATCTTGTCATAAACAATCTAGCATTATTTTGGGTTTTAAACCACTATTTGTTTAGCTTTTGTAACTTTGCTTTATAATACAAGCAGAAAAGAATTGTTCGGTGAGTCATCAATGTGCATGATGATATACAGCATTACGTATGGGACTTAAAGGATGTGGTAGAAATATGTGTAATCAGACAACTGTATCTCACTTCCTGAAATGGGTAACGGTGGGTAAGGTCATTTCAAACATTATTTGCCTGTGGTCAAGTGCTTGCAGAGCAAGAAAGCAATACAAACCAACTGCTTTATGGGCAGAAGGGGTGCATTTGGAATAACTTTATCGAGTGAAAATCTGGGTGGCAAGCTGGTGTCCATCCATCTCTAGTTACTGACATCAAATAATCATGTACGAATTTCTTGTCGCAGGTTTTGCAGACGCTGGGCACAGAAACATACAGGCCCAGCTCAGCCTCTCAGTGTGTGGCTGGTATTGCATGTGCAGAGATTCCCATGAACCAGTGGCCTGAACTCATTCCCCAATTAGTAGCTAATGTTACAAATCAACATAGCACTGAGCACATGAAAGAGTCGACATTAGAGGCCATTGGATACATCTGTCAGGATATTGTAAGTATCTTTTTAAAGTATGCTGTACTGCTACAACCTGTCCCCAGTGCCTTTTCCAGACTTTCATTTGTTACACTTCTATCTAATAGACCATAATGCTGTCTGTAGTTGTCTAATACTTGTCCTGAGGATATCTTGGTGTGAACAGAACAGCATGATGTATTAGTAAACATGCAAGAATAATATCTGAAGGAACTGACCTGCTTTCACGACACAAATCCAGGTCATCTTTCATAAAGTGCAGGCTTAAGGCTATATATCCCTCTGGTCATGTGATGGTGAGGGGTGCTGTTATGAAACTTTAAATGTCAGTTGTGTAAAATGGTTAAAGATAGTTGACAAATGTTTAATTCATTTGTGTGTTGGGGAAACTTGACAATTACCTTCATATGAGGGGTCTCTTTATCCTTAATCTAGGAATTTTTGATACATGGACAAGAATTTTTTCCTGACATGGACAAGAATGTTTTACTGTTTGAGGCACCTTCTATAGAAGTTCGTGTGGTTTTATTGCTGTAGTTTGTCATATCATGATGTGTTGCATCAAGTAGCTAATCCAAACTGCTCCCAAAACTCCTGTGTATTGTCTGACTTACCAGTGAAAAACAAAAATGGATTGCTGCTTTTTTGGTGTTACTTAATGCCTTAGAATGCGCATGCTTCATATTGCTTGTTGAGCATCAATGTGGTGAGTTAGAAGGGTAAATCTTCTCTTTGGTGCTTCTTATTGGGCTACAGGAGGTTTGTCTCATTTTTTTTAGTCTATCCGCTTACATACGTGTTGGATTGTAAGCCTATTCCGCTACCTCTTCTGTGCTTACAGATGTTCAAAAGAGTAGGGTGCTCTGGGGGTTGTCCCTTTTGCAGGAATAAGGATGGAATATTGCAATCAGTTTGGGAATCTTCCATTGTGGATGGAGAGGTCTGAAGAATGTAATGGCTGCAGAAGGGACCCTTCCTGAAGAAGAAAGGAAAAAGTCAGTGAGGGAAACCCCATAGGATAAAATGAGGAGCAATAATAGATGCATTGATGAGGACAAGTAGTGAAAGAAGCAGAATAAGGCATAAGAAAAGACCAGTGCAAATCAGATTTTTGAAAACCACCTGAGAAGATGCATGCTTTTCAGTACACTGATTGCCTGAACAGCTCGTGGCACTGACCAATGTAAAGTTAAAAATGAAAATGGAGCAAAAGTGCTGGGGGAAGAGGCTTGAACAGGGGTAAATTACTTCACAGAGACCAAATGATATAAAACAGAGGAAATCTACAATTGTACAGGAGAGGGAATCTAGGTGAAGCGTTGTTTGTTACAAGTTCATTCAAGACTGAAGTGCAAGTTAGTTATCTGCTCGGAAGATAAGTGTGGTTTGTTTTTTGGAATTTTGGGTGCCCTGATTGCTGAATGGGTATTTTGTAAACAAGATTCAGAATATTTGTAGTTTGCGTCGGTTGCATTGTGACACTATGTTTGTAGCTTTATAAAGCCTCTATGGCTTTATAAATTCTGATGTAATGATTAATAGTTATTTGGGAATGTTGCAGTCTTAAATTTACCATGAAGAAAAAATGAGTCTTTAGTCTGTATTCAAAGCTTTAATCTTTAAACCTTGAATGCTTAACGGCTAGGTGTCCTTGCTACTGGTCCATGCAAAGTTTCCTTGCCCCATGCTTAAAGAAGACAGTCACCTTTAACGAATAAAAGTATCAATCACAACTGCTGGTATAGACCCCTCTACTCAGAATATAGCAGAATGGAAAAGTCAATGTTTTTAACATGCTAATGGAATGAAGTCAAGTAGTCTGAAGCTTGTTGGCAGATTATTTGAAACAGTGGAGTTTATTTAGCATTTACGACTTAAACCTCTGGGATATGTGTACTCAGTTCAATCTTCCCTTTCCTGTTTCAGAAGCCATAAAGATGTCATGGTGTACAAATTCCTTGTGTTTTCTGGTGCTCAGAGTGAACAAAGAGCTTCTTGGCTTTAAATGTCTTAGTTTCTGTCTGTAGATTTCAGCATCAAGCTTTGAGAATACTTTAAAATATGGGAAAACAGTCATTCATCTGGCAATTAACTTTATCAATGCTTCATTTAGGACCCAGAGCAGCTTCAGGACAAATCCAATGAGATCCTGACAGCCATTATCCAGGGAATGAGAAAGGAAGAGCCCAGCAACAATGTGAAGCTAGCAGCTACTAATGCACTCCTGAACTCTTTGGAATTCACCAAAGCAAACTTTGACAAAGAGGTGAGGGGAAAAGAGTAACAGTTCTTGGCCTAAAATGCAGGGACTGAATCCATGGTCTATGATGAGAAATCATGCACCACGCTGAGTTTTGATGGATAATTCTGTTGCAACTGAGACTTGGATTCATTTCTCTAAATCTGGCGTGTCATTGTTGTAATGCAGAGATACTGTGGAACTCTTCAGAGATTCATCAATGGAAAGGAAGCATCACTGAATTTTTTTGGATAAATGTGAACTGACCTTAGAGTTTAGCCTATTAGACGCTCTGCTTCCTGATGAAACTCTACTCTATAATGCTGCTGTAAGAGTACAAGCTTGGATCAGCACTTTCTTTCAAGTGGTGTGGCAGCAATCCAGATTTAACTTTGCCTCTGAAAATTGTTGGGGGGAGGAAGACTGGTAAGAGTCTTCAGAATAGGGGCTTCTGATTTATTTCTTTTTCTTTGGGTTAAGTAGATCTTCTAGGTCCTTACCAAGGAGAGTACAGGGAAGATGCAATGGAATTAATATTGAACCTTCAGCTTAGAAGCTCTTTTAATGAAATGTTTTCCTAGTCTAGAGTCTAGCTGGTGTTGATTTGGATTAACTAGAGTCTTTCAAAATTTGAGGTGGAAGGTGCGTAATTTATTCAGGTGTATTTCTACTGGACTTCAGTACTGTAAATAGCTTAACTTACGTATGTTTCTTGGATTATGCAAGTTTGGGGGTTTCTTGAAGGAATTGCTGAAATAGTTCAGGAGACAACAGGGGTTTTGTTTGTTTCATTTTAGAGGAAGGTGGTCATCTTAGTACTGACCTATTTTTCTTTTTTGGAAAGCCTGCTAAATGTCTTTTAAAATTCAAGTTTGGGATTCCCATTGGGGGAAGAAATTATTTAAAATACCACAGTGAATGGTAAACTGCACAGTTCCTTCATCTTTAGGTGCGGTATGAGTGATTGTACTAGTCAAGACTCAAAATATGTCCTCCATAGGAAGACTTGCAAAGACTTTGATGCTTTTGTAATACAGTTCTAATATTCTTTTATTTCTTCTTCAGTCTGAAAGGCACTTTATTATGCAAGTAGTCTGTGAAGCAACGCAGTGTCCGGATACAAGGGTGAGTGAAAATATGTATCCTGATTTGTCATTGCACCCTTCTTGGGAAGTGCTACATAAAATAGGTAGTATTCTGTAAAATGATTGGTGCACCTGTGAATTCTCAGACAACACTTTAAATTAGAAGAACTACTAGGAGCTTATGAGAGCTTGTTACATGTGGAGTAAACTAAATCAGCAAAAAGGCAGGGTTATTGATCTGTGATAGGCTAGAATCATGCTTGTTTCTCGGAGCACTCGGAAGTGTCACATCTTTGATCCATTTTCTGCTCTTACAGGTACGAGTGGCTGCCTTACAGAATTTGGTGAAGATTATGTCCCTTTATTATCAATATATGGAGACGTATATGGGTCCTGCTCTTTTTGCTGTGAGTACTTAGTTTTTCATCTATAGTAGTTTGACCTCTGCCTGTACTCCTTTGTCTTAACCCGAGAGTAAAAATTCTTTCTTGCAGTCCCAATTTGTGTTTTGTTTGTTGTTTTGTTTTTTCCTTTGGACGTAGTCCTGTCCATGGCTGCGTGCTGTGGATACCTCTCTCCAAGCAAAATTCGTGAAACCAACATCTGGTGTTTCAGACGTGAGACTCCAAATGTCGGAGCAGTGCTGATTAATTGATTTGCTTGGCAGTCCTTACTAGGTGCTGGTCGCTGATAAGCCTCTAAATGAGGAGGGTGTCTTCAAGAACAATCGTGTGGCGTCTCATTTCAGACAATCTAGAATATTGTACTGCATAGTCCAAAAAAAAAAAAAAGAGCATGTGTTTGAGGAGGAATAACTTGCTGAAATATCCTTCTCTTTTGTGTTCCTAAAGATCACTATTGAAGCGATGAAAAGTGACATAGATGAGGTGGCTCTACAGGGAATAGAATTCTGGTCAAATGTCTGTGATGAGGAGATGGATCTGGCTATAGAGGCATCTGAGGTGAGCTTGCAAATGACTGCTGAAAAGTGGTGAATGCCCATGATCATCTGTTTGAGAATGTGGAAATACTGTGGCTGAAATGGCTCTGAAAGTTCTCCTGTTCTTTGGAGCGTAGTACTGTATGAAAGCCTATCTCGGTGCCTTGTATGGGAGTCCTGGGTCCATGATGAGACATCATGCACCACTCTGATATTACGTGATGCATGTCTGTTATGGAAGCTGAGACCTGAGGCTGCATGAAGCCCACAAGGCTTGTTGACTCTGCGGATATTATGTGCGCTGCAGACATCAGCATAGTGTCCTGGTGTCCAGCTTAGTTTTTTAGCTGCTAGCTTGGGTACTAATAGCTGTCTTACTCAAGGCTCAGCTATGGTTAATTTATTCTGCTGTTTAAGGTAAATGCGAAGTTACTCTAGTTAAGGTTGCACAGGGGTCTCCATTTGTAACTCCCTTTAACCCATTGCATTATTTTTTAGACTCCATAGGTTTCCTGATGTAAAACTTGTAGTAAAGGTTGAATAAAAACTGTTTTGCTTACTAGATTAGGATAAATTGGCTTTTTAAAGGAGCAAGATGATTTTAATGCCAGCCTGTCTGGGAATTGAAGCTACTTAAGATAAAGACTCTCTGACAGTTTGAGAATACACTGTGACATACCAGTGCTAGTTTTTTGAAAATGGTACATGACAGCTGCCTGACTACTCTATAGCATTCCAAAGTCAAGCCATGCTGCGCCTGTAAGATTAACCTAAATGCGCGTTAAGCATGTACATCAGGCACAGCGTAACATGAGAAAATTCTCAGTATCATGAAGATTTTTGAGCTATTGCTTCATTAAGATGGCATCTTGAGTTAGTGGAATATATGAACCGCAATGAAGGGAGAGCATTTCTCCCAGTTACCTGCTTTCTTTGAGGCATTGCAGACTTCATATGTTACACTGACATGTAATGCTTCTGGGATCTATTATTATAGGCATGAGCAACTTAGTCCTAACCTGGCGTTCAGAAAGATTGATCGTTTTATATATTTATGAGTTAAAGATAAAATTATTGGCTGAAATAAAAGTAATCATTATCCCTTACAATGCGCAGGCTAGAGATGAATTTGTAGTATTGTTCTGCATGCAGGTGCTGTTTGCATAAATTAGTTGAACAGATCAATAATAGCTTAAACTTCGAAGAGCTCTAGATGAATCATTTCCATCTTTAAAAGTAGCTAAATATACTTTTGTGTTGAATGCTCGAAATAGCGAGGATAAAAGGACAAGTCCGCAAGTAGCTTTAGTTTATATGCTGAAGACCTCTTGCTGCTTCTACTTGGGGTCACTTGTTACTTGCACATAACTGAAAATATTTATTTGCACTGTGTGAGGAGGGGCTCGATATGTGTATAGAATGGCAAATTGCACTTGTGCTTCAAATATTTAACTGGGGTTGGTTTGGGGTGTTCTTCAGATTCCTGTGTGTTACTGGTAACTTAGTTTGTGTTGGGTGGAGAGTAAAGCATGCAGAATAAGAGAACTTGTATCCATTGGAGTTTATAATTCAGAACTTATGCCTATGTAGCCACTGAGGATCATTTTGTAACCTTTTTTTGTCTAGGCAGCAGAGCAAGGAAGGCCTCCAGAGCACACTAGCAAATTTTATGCTAAGGGAGCACTACAGTATTTGGTCCCAATTCTAACACAGACGCTAACAAAACAGGTGAGTTGCAAATTTCCTGATGCATGTCGAAAAATATGTATGTTGCCTATCTTAAGTTACGTGAGTAAGTTCTGAAACAGTGATGCTACTCTTAAATGGAATGGCAAACTGTCAGTGGTGGCCGTTGCTTGCTTGCGTAGGCGGCTTCTTCCTATGTTCAGCCTAAAAGATACTTTAGGCCGTCTAGGATAGTTTGTAACAGTGTGCTTGTTTTTAGCACCTGTTATAGCAGTCCTTGGTCTGTGATGAGACACCATGCACCACTCTGACTGAATGATGCATTATTTTTTAGAGCTGAGACTGAGACTGCGTGGAGTATCATTTTTATGCTGTATTCTGTTAACACACGTTTGTATTTATGATATTTGTAGAGGCTTTATGGTTATCTATGTTCCTCATGAAATGTTCGTAAGTTTAAAACCAGTGTACAGTTTGTTTCATTTGAGATCCCGTTCTTGGAATTTTTAAGCTTTACATATTGAATTCTTAGGTCCACGTTTACTTAGTGCCTACTGAGCACTTCATGGAGACTCAGTCTAATCAAAATTAATGGAATTACTTGCTACAGCAGGTCTAATTATAAAATAAAACTGTTAATTAAGCCATACAGGATGGAGTTCATTTATCTTACAGTGGTGAACTGGGAAAATGCTTGTTGTGTTCTTAGTGAATCCATTGACTTGTTTCCCTGTTTGTTTTTGTCTGTTTGAATGTGGGGAGTTAAATTGCAGGATGTTTTAAAGTGATTGTTAAAACGGGAGAGATGAAACAGATAAGAGAATCACAGGTACACCGCTTCAAAGCAATTTGATAAGTGGCTGAGCTAGCAGTTGGGGGGAAGAAGCTCTTTAACTGGCTATATCTAGGTACAGCATGCCACTCTCTGCAAGGCAATGGCATGGATCAAAGAAACCTAAAATCTCAGTCTAGATGTGAGAGAAGCAGTGTGGAAGACGTATGAGAATAGTGTGGGTATGTCAGGAAAGAGCTCACAGCCTTAACCCAGGACAGGAAGATACAGACGATGCAATTCAGGTTGCTTCTCTGCCAGAGAGGTAGCTGGTACTTCATAGATCTGAATTTCTAAATATAACACTGTATAATAAGGCAATGTTACTTGCTGTAGATCCAACAGAATACCACTGCCTGTGACTGGTAAGGGATGTTGTTCTCCCAGACTGACCATGGGTATTGTTCTCCTCCTAGGATGAAAATGACGATGATGATGACTGGAACCCCTGTAAAGCAGCAGGAGTCTGCCTCATGCTCCTGGCAACCTGCTGTGAAGATGACATTGTTCCTCATGTGCTGCCCTTTATTAAAGAACACATTAAAAATCCAGATTGGCGGTACAGAGATGCAGCTGTAATGGCTTTTGGGTGCATTTTGGAAGGACCAGAGCCTAACCAGCTCAAACCACTAGTCATACAGGTAAGGCTCACCGTGTTCTCTTGGAGGCTCTTAGAACAAAAACTTTGATTTAGGTGAAGGATGTACCGGGGTGTAGTTGAGCATAAGTTACTTTGTACACAATTTACTTTACACATTGTTCTTAATCTGAGGAAAAGCAAAAGGATGCCTTCTAATCATTATGGTTTAGGGAGATTTGGGTAGCAGGGGCTTGGCATAGATACTGGAAGCTACTGTGATGAATTGTGTTGACTGTTACTGAAATGGAAATATTTTATCATGGGCTGAGAGCACGTAGTTGGGCTATGTAGCTTTCACTCGCAAGAATATACAGGACTTCAGAATACCTGACTCCAGATGCCTAAACTCTCAGGACTTATCCGCTGTGAAGTAACTCTATGACTCTTCAAATATTGGCACAATGGCTTAAATGGATCTAGAGGATGGATTTTGTTCATCAAAATTGATTGCTAGCTCATAGAGAATATGTTAACAGTCAAACAGTGGCAATTTCATATATGAAATATAATCCCACCTTTCTGCTGATGGCAATTATGTTCTAGGCTATGCCAACTCTAATAGAACTAATGAAGGACCCTAGTGTTGTGGTTCGAGACACAACTGCATGGACTGTGGGCAGGATCTGCGAGATGCTTCCTGAAGCTGCCATCAATGACATTTACCTCGCTCCACTGCTGCAGTGTCTGATTGAGGGCCTGAGCGCTGAGCCCAGAGTGGCCTCCAACGTGTGCTGGGTAAGGCAGTTCCTTTGCTGTTTGACATACGGTAGGTATATACCAAAAAGGGGAACACAGCTCGTGAATAAAGTCCAGTGCTTAAATGTTCTTAAATGGGCTTCAGAGACAACTCATGACTTGGTCATCCAGCACTCACAACTGTTGTGAACTGTAAGATAGCTCTGGTAAGGAGAAAAATGCTAATGTTAACAGGGTGTAGAAGTTGTCTTCAGTTTGAAAATGCTGTGGAAAATGTCCTTGAAAACAGATGTGACAAGCTCTTTTAGAACAGGTATGCTGGGATTTAACTTTTCCTTAGGGGCAGCTGGATTGCCTTTATGTCTTAAGGGAGACACAAGATACTTTGTTTCCTGTTTCCCATTCTTCTTGCCTTGATTTCAGAGCTAGTTTGAGGAGCAGGAGATATTTTGTTCCCTTACAGAGCTTTGATTTGAGTTCTTGGAGCCCCCTTGGGTTAGCGCACGGAGTTCAACTATCTTCTTCCTTATGCATGTTTACTACCAAGTGGCATGTCTGGGTCTTTCACTATGAAGAGGATGTGTCCCTTACCGCCTCTTAACAGAGCTACTCAATGAGAATTTGGCTAGAGATGAGTATTTGCACGTCAAAACAAGTTCTAGGAACTATACAATTCATTCTTTTAGTACTCCAGAGGTCTGAAGACTTCTAGTCAGTGCAGAAGCCTTTTCCCTGATCTGTTGATCCTGACAAAAGTTCATGTAGCTGTGGCTTTTGTCTCTTGAAGATAATGAATAGCATATATATTTTTAGATTGAAGTGAAAATCAGGAGGCTTTCATCTTTTTTGTTTAATCCACCTGTCTTTCAGAGCAGTTGCAATTGCTCTGCAGTTGAGAATTTGAGCAGTCCACAGCCTTGTCTAATGAGGATTTTAAGTTGTGATGATAATGCTGTAGGTAGAATCTGTTAATACCCTGTGTAGTTGAGACAGTTTGCCTTTATGCAGCTGGATTCCTGACAACTACCAGTTGCTGAGACCACTAATGCTGTGCAGACATTTGTCTGCAGACAGTTTAACCACCTTGCATGTTAATGCCACATTTGAAGTCTTTAACACTTTCACCACTGTTTTGCAAAGGTTCAGTGCACTAAGTAAATACCTGTTTGTGAAGAGAGCAGTTAATCCTGCACCTGTGTGGCTTTCTTTTTTTCTTTTAAGAATAAAAACATCTTACTTGAGCTCCAAATATAGGGGAAGTCTGGTTTCTAATGGGCTGTAAGGAATGGCATGTGTTTTTCTCTACCAACAAACCATTTCCGTTTGGAAATTGAATGCCATTCTGCTAATCTATTCTTGGGATGATTAAGATATGGAATATGTTTCTTGACTTGTGATGGTAAACTCACTAGAAATGGTTGTTCTCTATTTCAGGCCTTCTCTAGTCTTGCTGAAGCTGCTTATGAAGCTGCAGATGTAGCTGATGATCAGGAAGAGCCAGCAACCTACTGCTTATCCTCCTCATTTGAGCTTATAGTTCAGAAACTTCTGGAGACCACAGATAGGTAACATTAAATAAGTTGGTTTAAGCTGTACAAAGATACTTTTATTATTTCAGATCGTTGGTTGTCTTTCTCATGTAGCTTAGATCTGAATGGTGTTTTATCAGAATTGGGCTTTTTGGCATTGGTTGGAATACAAAATGCTGATTCCCCAGGAGGAAAGCTGTTCACACAGAATAATTTCTCAGTGTTTTGTCCATACCTGTTTTTAGTAAGCCTGGGGTTTTCTCCAAATGTTTTTTTCTGTGCTTTACTTTGAAGTTTTGCAGTACAGTATCAGACATGCAGATCTTTGTACGGTATTTACGACTCTTTTCAAGGTTGGCTAGAAGGCCATTGAATAACGGGATTGCAGCAAGACATAATTGGAAATCTGTGTGTGTCATATGGTTCCTTTTACTGTGACTATTTTATACTGTAGTTGTTGCTGTAGTGTTATTACATTTACATTAGTGCCAGGTACTCCCAGAAGAGATGGGGACCTAGTTAGGCTAGATAGTGTCCTTTTCTCAACTGAGCTGAAATATAAATAGACAAGACAAATATTTTCTCAGTTCTGCAGATGCATAAATAAAAAGGGTAATGTTGAACTCATAATCTGCCTTCAAGGTCACATAAGGAGTCTTGACAGCTCAGGGTTCAATGCTTGGATCAGTTCAGTCTTCAGTTGAAGCCTTCAGCTGCAGGACTACTTTTTTAAATGGTGTCACTGTCTAAACAGTTCAAAGTCTAAACCCTCTTGCTGTCTGGTTTACTTCAAACTAGAAGTGTAGTGTCTAGCTCAAGGCTAGGAAGCACACCAGTCATCTCAGCATAGATCTTGGCTATCTGTATTTCAGATTTAACATTCTCAATGATGTCTCGGAGGGATGTGAGGTAATAATGTAAGCTGCTCACCTCTTGAGATCCCTTCTTCCAGGTTAGGGTAATGGCACACTAGGGTATGTGAGCTTCAAGCTTTTTCTATTCCTGTCCTTGCTCTCTGTGACTAGAGATGTTGGAAATCATTCTTAGTAGTGAATGAAAAATGTCTCAAAAGTGACTTCACCAATTTCATTTACTTTGAAGTCTGTAATACGAGAATACAAATGATTCAGCTTGTCACAACACTACAATTTAGCAGTTACTGATTTACTAAAAAAGCGCTGTTTCTAAGCAAGCCTGAGCACTGAGAGCTGAAAATAAATTCCTTCTGTGATAGGCCTGATGGACACCAGAATAACTTGAGGAGTTCTGCATATGAAGCTCTGATGGAAATAGTGAAGAACAGTGCCAAGGACTGTTACCCTGCTGTCCAGAAGACAACTTTGGTCATTATGGAACGACTTCAGCAAGTGCTGCAGATGGAGGTAGGTAAACCTGAGCCATACCCCCATTATGGTGAGGGGTTTAAGGGAAATAATAGGTCTAATGTTGCTGTTGTGCTGTGGCTTCATCTGGCATAGAAAAATGAGTTTTGTTGCAGATTGTATATATTATAGCATCATGTATTTTTTATGTAAACATAGGTAAATATATTAAGCTTCTGGACAGTACCTTTATCTTAAAAGATCAAACATGTAGTTAAAATTGCTTTTCTGAAGCTCATAGCACTGTTAAAATTTGCTGGTTTTGCATGGACAGTGATCAAGTCTTTTTATATTTGAGTTTCTTTCTTTTTCAGTCTCATATCCAGAGCACTTCAGACAGAATCCAGTTCAATGATCTTCAGTCTCTGCTTTGCGCTACTCTACAGGTAAGTTCCTCTTCTTTACTTTGTGGTTATGGAAAAGAGGCAGTTTAGAGAAGTTTCTACACCCCAGAGAATGCGGACTTGGTTCTGGTGTTGAAATCTGAATGATGAAATCAGATCTTGTGTCCAAGTTGATGTGTGGGAGGTGATAAGGTTTGAAAGGCTTCAGCTCTTCCAGTAGAGTACACCTTACAAAATTGGAGTAACTTAGTGTGGCATGTTAAAGACAGTATACACTTTCAGATTGATTGTTATGTTGGCTGAAGATTGAACAATTGCTTTGGTTGGCACAAGCAAAAAAAACTCCACAATAGCTTTAATTTGTTCATCTGCCTCTTGTGGTTGGTGTTCTTATTTAAAATGGCACTAATTAAAATGCACTAAGTGTCCTTGAAATTAAACATCTGGTAATGAACAGCCCATGTGACTTGAAGCATTTGCCCACTTTAGTTTCTTGCCTGCTCTTACAAAGTCCACTGAAAACAGCCACTCTTTTTTCCAAACTACTCAGGAAACCCATCAGGCAATCTTTCTAAAATCGCATGATATTTGATATTGAAGCTTTCCTGCTAATACTGCAGAAAAAGTGGTGTGACTGTACTGTTATGCCTGGCTTGTTAAAGTTATAGGGCACTACTTTAAAAACGTATAATAGATAGAGCTGTGTTAGTGCTGCATCTATATGCAGCTTGCTCACAGAAAAAAGTAGGATTTTCTTCTGCGGGTGTAATAGAGTACTCATGTAATCTGAAATAAAAGCTGAATTACTGAATATCCATCTCTACTCAGATTTATTCCTTTTTTTGGTTATGTTATCTCTTAGCTGGAGTTCATCACTTTTTTCATTTCTATTAGTCTAGGAAACAGAACCTTTTCCTCAGCTGTGGGTAACAACCTGTTTCTATTGTCAATCAGTTTTAGCTTCCCATCTTCCAAACGAGGTTAGAAGGTCTCCTGGGCATTGTCTCCAAGTTGCTTTGAATCACTAACTTTAATCCTTCTTGTTTAAAAGCCAGTAGTGCTAACTGATACTTTTATTCTCTGCAATTTTTAGGGTAAGTTTTCAAATAATGGCTGGATAGAAATAATCTGTCTTTATGTTGGGTTTTAAAAAGGAGACTTCAGTATCTAGGATCTCTCCTTTTGGCACAATGTGATCACTGATCTCTTTCAGGTCATCTCTTTGCACTTGTGGGAAGTGTAGTGCCAGTAGCACAGATGGAATTAAATTGCTAGTTTTAATTTGCAAAGATACCTTGCTTCACTATCACAAAATCAGAACCCTAAGTATTTACAGTAGCTGCAGCAGATACTTAATACCACTAACTGAAAAATTAGCAGAGGGATTTTTTCAGTGTTATGTAGTCAAATGTATTATTTTGTTGCATAGTTCTTTCCTGCTGAAAGTATCCTTAAACATACAACAGGAGAAAAAAAAATCTAATGCTTAAAAGGATGAGAAAATCAAGGCCTATTATTTAATCAGTCAAAGTCAATCTCTTTGAAATGACTCAGTTTAAAGAATCAGACTTGAAATAATTATTTTCCCCTTCAGGTTAAGGGATCTGTCTTTCTCTTTTCATAGGAAATGCAAATTTATTTTAAATAAGGATACATCAAAGCTGTGTTCTGTACTCCACATGCTGAAAGAGACTGTCAGAATTGTGTAGGGTGAGCAGAGCATAAATTAAGTTTAGGTGTTTACCTAGAATGTTTCCTTGGTCCTCCTGCTAAATGTGGTATGCTGTGTAACACAGCACACGTGTGCTCACCGGGTTGTTCGGTTTGTACGTAAGGCTGCCTCTGCTCTCTAGATATCAGAATTGTTTTACAAACACCTCAGTGTTAGATAATTTGTGTAAACTTACTTTTAAAATTTAATTGCATGGCATAGAAGCAAAGCTTAGATGTGATCTATAATTGACAATAAGAGATTGCCTTCACATTGTTACAGTGGAAAATGGGCTTTGTTATAGGGCCAGATTTGGGCTGGTCTCATTTAATGCCAGCTACAAATGGAATGCCCAGAGAACAGCCTATGCAGCAGGAAAGGTAAATTCTGCTTGTTCTGTAGCTGGAAAATTGAGTGTAGCTAAAATGAATAGGCCTTTGCACTTGCACTGACAAAGCATATTTTTGCCGCAATAGAGTTCAAAGCAGTTATCTTCCTTTTTAGCAGCCTGAGGTGGTCATGAGCATTCAGAGCTAACATAGAACATGTAAAGGAATGATTCAGCCTAGCGTATATGGAAACGATTACAGCCTCTTTCCCCTTTCCCCACTAGAACGTTCTCCGGAAAGTCCAGCACCAAGATGCTTTGCAGATCTCTGATGTGGTGATGGCATCTCTGCTGAGGATGTTCCAGAGCACAGCTGGCTCCGGGGGTGTGCAGGAGGATGCCCTGATGGCAGTCAGCACCCTGGTAGAAGGTCAGTATTTCAGTGCAGCAGAGTATGGTGGTTGTGTGGGGGACAGAGCTGGTTTGCTTCATTCTCGTTTGACTATATGGCAAAAAAACATTTAGTTCTTGGTTTTGCTTGAGGTATGGTTTTGACCACACAGCTCACCACATTGATCTATGAAGCCCTGAGAGTAGCTGATTACGTTTGACTGTTTCTTGAATGAATGGCGCTTTTTTTCTGTTTGTTTCTGTATTTGCTGCAATGCAAATTCTGACGGAAAAGTAACTAGTGCAACTTTGTACAGTGCCTAGCACAATGGGAACTTCATCTCTTCATGCTGTCACTGTGCAGATCTAATATTATCTTAATGATTCATACTTGGTGCTGCCTGTGACCCATTTCCGTTTTGTAGAGTTTTGTCAATGGTTAATTAATATTCATTGTTCTTGCTTAAAAGAAATGGGTGGCGAAGATCAGCATTAGAATGAGTTAGAATTTGTGAAGCAAAATAAAATTTGCGTTGCGGCATTCCAGGCAGTTTGAGCTTCATGATTCATATTTAGAACATGCTGGCTGTGGCATGATCTCGAGCTCTAGGAATGCATTGTGTTGTCAAATACCCCATATGTGAATGTGAAAGTTAAGGTGCTGTTGAAAGTCTGTATGTAGTAATCTCATTGTCTAACCTCCCTCCTGCCCTGCCCCCTGCTTATTTCTAGTAAAAAAACATGCATGAGTTGGAAGTGGGTCTTGAGAGAGATCAGTTTGTAATGAGGGTCATAGGAATTTTTCTCTATGTTTCTGAGGCTGTTGGCATACCTAGCTTGTTCAGGATCTGTTCTCCAGGTGATGAGACCTATTCCTAGCAAAGAGGTACATGCCTAATTGCTCTGAGAACTCACAACAGCCTAGAGGTGCAACAGAGTTAGCTTTATCCTTTTATTGTCTGAAGGGGCTGCTCCAGATTAAAATGTTTTGGAGGACAAGTTTGTGACTCTGACAGGCTCCCTTCTCTGGAGAACAGCTTATGACTGCTCTAGAAAATGTTTAGTGGGATTGAGTGGGATACCTGCAAAGTGAATGAGAGAATTGGGTAGGATCACTGCCAGGTTAACTAGCAAGTCAAAATGAAAGCATATCCTTTATGATTAAAGGCCTTTCCACTTTGGATAGATAAGTTTGCATGCATGATAGTAGTAATTTAAATGAGTGGGGGAAGATAGTGGCCAGGAAGAGTAGCCGCATAATATAAAGGAAATATTTTACTCTATAAGCATCCTAAGAGTGCTCTACTTGAACTGCACTGAAGTGAAGAGATTGAGCAGCTGTTTCCAAAAGGAAGGCTTTACAGCTGAAAAACAATGTGAAAAGAATTAAGAATTTTTAACTGGTGTAAAGTGATGTAATGGTGCTCCCATTCCCAAAGCGCTGAACGTAAAGTGCAGAACTTTGTCTGAAGTGTGCCACGGCGTTCCTGTCACTCTGATCGGTCTGCTCAGTGAGGAAGCTCTCAACATGCTTTCTGAGCACAGGAGGGGGTGTGGTGTTTTTTATCTTCAAAGGCCTGCAAGGAATTGAGCTCTTCTGAATTTTGTTTTAGTCCAGATGGACCTATTTCACTGATGCTCAATTTTTGTGTAAAATCTAGTGGAGAATCAATCTGCTGTGTTTCTGTGGAACATGCAGGTACTGGTTTTGGGAGGAGTGTGATGGTGGGTTTCTGTCTTGTAGAATTTGAGGAAAAAGTGGTGTAGGCTAGAATTTTTTTTCTCTAACCAGAGTGTTTTCTGTGCACAGTCTTAGGTGGAGAGTTTCTGAAGTACATGGATGCCTTCAAACCGTTCCTTGGCATTGGACTGAAGAACTATGCTGAGTACCAGGTAGAGGTCAAATCAGGCAGCCTTTTGTTCAAAATCTCTAAATTCTCATCTGCTCCCAGATGCTGAGTTCAGCAGGTGTGCATCTGTAAAATACCACAGCTTCTGGTGATGAAACTAGAATTGGAGCCCCATAGATTTTTCTCTAATTACTGTCTGCATGCACAAATATAGACTCCCTTATACTTAATTCAGCAGAAGGCCTTTATTGACTTGACACCTGCGTTTTCACAGTGGCTGCATATTAGTTGGCCTTGATGAGGAGAGAGGTTGCCACTGGCTGTGAATTTCCATTAGTGTGTGAAGTCATGGTACTTGCTGTGGGGCTGATATTTAGAACACCTGGCTGCCGAATTTGGTAGCAATTGTTCAGTCCAAGTACCTGTCACTCTGCTGTCTGGCACTCTTGCTCTGCCTCTTGGGTAAACTTGTCCAGATCTTCTTTGCAGCTTCCAGCTGAAATGGTTAACAAAGCACAGACTCACCAGCTGTTACATGAGGGTCACTACTTGGTGATTCTAATGGCTACAGCCTCTCACCACTACTTAGTGTTCTAATAAGCTAAAGCTTCCCCATAGGATGTGGAAGGCTGACTCACTGGGTGGGTGTTTTACCTGCTGTTCTATTTGCAGGTTTGTCTGGCTGCAGTGGGCCTGGTTGGCGACTTGTGTAGAGCCCTGCAATCCAACATCTTGCCTTTCTGTGATGAGGTTATGCAGCTGCTCTTGGAGAACTTGGGGGTGAGTGTTTACCTTCTCATTAGCCAGCTAGTAACAGTTGGCTTGCATACTGAGAAGAAAGTGGGAGGTGGGAGAAGCAAAAGTGTTAGGCATGCTCTGAAGAGCTCATGTTTGACAACTATACTGCTTACCATTTGAATTGAATCCAAATTTATTGAGAATGAGGGTTGAAATTTCAAGTGTCCTAATTTATTAGCTTTTCCCCTTTTAAAAAGTGCAGCTAAACTTAATGGTGCTGAAATCTCTTCCAGAATGAAAATGTTCATAGGTCTGTGAAGCCTCAGATTCTTTCAGTGTTTGGTGATATCGCCCTTGCCATTGGAGGAGAGTTTAAAAAATACCTAGATGTTGTATTGAATACTCTCCAGCAGGCCTCCCAAGCACAGGTTGATAAGGTGAGCCAACACTGCACTTTGCAGTTCTTTCATTAAAACTGTAAACAAGTAAAGCATACTTCATCAAGGACGTTACGAAAGCATGTTTTCCTTTTGCCTTTCTAGTCTGACTATGATATGGTGGATTACCTGAATGAGTTGAGGGAAGGCTGTCTGGAAGCTTACACTGGCATCATCCAAGGATTGAAGGGAGACCAAGAAAACGTGCATCGTGAGTATTCTGTCCTGCTGTGTTGTTAACCATGGCTGAAATGCTAAATGGAGATAGGAAAAACTCCCTGAACAAGTTGTTTCATGAGAGTTACTTGTCTCATTCATAGGAATATTCTTGTGTAGATTCCTTTTTTGCGTGGGAGTAAATACTTTAACTCCCATGAGTAGGGAATGAGTTTAGAACTCTTCACTCTAGTTCCTCTTGCCTCTGGCAGACTTTCCTCCCCTAGCTTGGAGAGCTCTTCTGGGATCGAATTCTGACCGTCTGGGAGAATACTGGAAGCCCTTCTAAAAGGGCAGATGATTAAATGTGAGCTGTGTTTCACTCTGCTATAATAAAGTTGTTTTCTTACAGCGGATGTGATGTTGGTGCAGCCCAGAGTAGAATTTATTCTGTCTTTCATTGACCACATTGCTGGAGATGAGGATCACACAGATGGAGTAGTGGCATGTGCTGCTGGACTGATAGGGTAAGCACCCTAAACATATCTTAAAATTATCAGCAGTCATCAGCTAGAAGTTTTTGTACAATAGCCTGAATATTCCAAGTTGCAGTTTTCCGGCTGTCCAAAGTATTTAACATCAGTTCTGGATTTTTACAGTCCGCAGTTAGACACTTAAACCAAGGTGTAAAGTGAAAGTGAAGGACAGTACTCAGTGGTTAATGCAGGTGAGGTCCGTTAACTGATGGAGAAAACCTGTAGGTACAAATGAAAGCTGTGTGAATGTTACAGAAATTCCAGATCTTGGATTTTCAAAGATGACCTGAGTGGTTTTTTTAAAGAAAAAAAAAAAAAGAAAGAAAGAAAAAAAGAAAAACCCAAAACCTCAGTTCCTTGGATGTGGAGGAGCTCAGGTCTGGTGTTTGGTTTGTCTTTTTTATCTTTTCTGCTGGATTCAGGGAGGACAGTCTTTGAATGGGAGATTGAATGTCTCCAGTTAGTCACAATTTGAGGAAAACTGTTCAGCTCTCCTGCTGTTGAAATTAGTGACCATATGCAGCATTTTGAAAAGGACATTAGTTGTGAGTCAGATTTCCTTTTGCTAGCAAGAGCTGATCAAACTGGTACTGGCACTGGCACATCTGTTTGTGGCACTCAGCCTCAAAAGCCTCTCTTTCTCTTCTCCAGGGATTTGTGTACAGCATTTGGAAAAGATGTACTGAAATTAGTAGAAGCTAGACCCATGATACATGAACTGCTAACTGAAGGAAGAAGATCCAAGACGAACAAAACAAAAACCCTCGCTACCTGGGCGACTAAAGAACTGAGAAAACTGAAGAATCAAGCTTGGTAAGGGATTCCACCCACCTCCTTTTCATGTTGCATGATTATGAAATTGGCTAAACTCCTAAGTCTGAAAGACACTTCACAAAAGCTTTCTTCAATAGAAGGTTGTTTTTTAAATTTATCTTTCTGTAAACAAGCCCCATCTGCAGGCTTGTATATCAGAACAAATGCAAACATTGAGAAGCACAGTGAACTCCTTGACTTTTCCAAGATGAGATACAGACTTGAAGGCTTCGTGCATTGTGAAATGCGCCGTACTTGCCAGCCTAGGACAATGCTGAACTGCTCCGAGTGCAGTATTACTGAAGTCTTTACCCTGGTCATGTCAGCGTCTTTTAAAAGCAGCAGATTGTAGAAAGCAGGCATTGTAGCATATCTGCCTTCAGGAGATTAAGACTGTTCCAGCTTTGTCACGCTATGAGAACAATTCCCTTATTATCCCTGTTGTTTTTCCTTTAGTCATGTAAAGTTACTTTTTCCTCTTACTGTTAGTTTTTTCTTATCTCCTGAGTGTGGATTTTTATGGGTTTTTTGTTTGATTGACCCTTTTTGCTTGCAGATCTGTTACCATTGGGATGACACCTGAGACCCCCACTGGAAATCTCCAATCTTTTGAAAAAACCCGGAAGTGAGGAGTGTGCACGGATGCTGAATGTTTGGGAATGAGAGGATGAGTGAGTGAGGCTTGAAACACACCACATTGAAAATCCCGCCACAGCAACAGCAGCAGCGCTGTTAGTGAGCTGAGCACTGACTTGCGTAGAAAACTTGGCATCAGCCATCTTCAGGAAGAGGGAACGACCGATTTCTATTAAAGTAATAAGCAGTCTCTTCTTCCGGCAGACTAGGACTAGCTTTTCTGTCTTGGCCAGCGCAGAATGGAATGGCTGGTTTGGGAGAGAGGAAACTAGGTTCAACTGCGGTGCTCTTTGTCTGAGGTCTGGCTTTGGCTGCTGGAGAGAGATGGAGCCTGGGTCTCCAGCCTGCCTTCTGTAACCTTTGCCACACGATGCTGTCGGTGCATGGGATAAAGGAGGGGTGAAGGATTTTCAGTCTAAGAGTGAGTGTGTGTGAATGAGGCGGTATCCACATTCTCAACTTCAAGTCATTGCAGTTTATCTTTTCCCAAAAAAGGGTTAGCTGTTGCATTTCATAAACTAACCGAAGTTCAGTCTACTGATGCAGCATAAGAGATGTAAAAAAGAAAAGAGGAAAAAAAGGAAAGTCGCTCTTTAGGGCTTTTTTATTTTAGGGAAACACTGACGAATGTTCAGAGCTCCCGTTCTGAGTGACGCTTTTCATGATCTTGTTTCATCAAAGCGCCTTTCCTTCCTTAATATTGTTCAACTGTGAATGTAGAAATGGGGGAAAAAACTCTTGCGTTAGAGGGAATAGAAATAAATTGTCAAACGATTTCAGGCTTAAAAAACAAAAATATAAACGTAAGTGCTCCGAATTGGCAGTGAGAACGCAAAGGGAAAGATCTCTCCTGACTTGTACTGTAGCAGCCTGAACACCCACAAAAATTGTGCCAAAGAGTTGAAAAACAAAATAAAACTTCAGGTAATATTTTGGATTGCAAAATGAGGATAAATTCAATGTTCAAACAAAAATCTGATAAAATGCCATTTGGAAACTGCTTGGCCTTTTGTGCTCTTTATTTGATCAAATTTAATGTGGTATTGGTCTCTTGCTGCACTTCAAAAACAAAAAAAGGAAAAAAGAAATTTATATAAAATATATATATACTGACTTGAGCTTACACAAGACGGCACTTGTAAAAGGTTATATTTTTCCACTGCAGTTGAAGATTAATAAAATGGTGTCAAACATTCCCCACTAATTCCTTTTTGTATTCTTGGTTTTTCCAGTAAAAGGGGAACCCATTAACAATTTTTTAATAGAGTAGTAACAGTCTGATGGGCAACTCTGAAATGAATTGGCTGTTTACTGCTTCCCTAATCATGCAGCTCTCTATTTTCACATGAAGGATCAGAATCTCTCGTTTCCTCTTAAACGAGACATTTTTCTTTTGAGGAATAGTCCCTTGCTTATCCTAGATTGTCAGCAATAAGCCAAGAAAAATGGAGAAGGTGCAGGGTTTGAGACTATTTTTTCATTTCATTTTTATTAATGCAGCTGTTGATACTACCAGCATTTGAATCTGCAGTTTAACATGGGCATTTTTAAAAGCTGTTTGTGGGAGGGAGAGTAGAAAACCTTAGCCAGTATTTTTTTTTTCTTTTAAGCAGGTAGAAATCTGCTTTATTCCCCAATTTCCTTTTCCCAGTCTGATCCTAGGATCCATTACAATGGAGTCCACTTTTGTTGCCCATCTGCACTGCAGCATCCATAATAGCTCTTGTACAGGGTATCAGATATGTGCCTTTCAGTGCTGGGTTCAGAATGCAGTCGAAGTGCCGACCTTTGAACCAGTGTACAAAAATAATAATAAAAAAAAATCCCAGGCGTTTTGAGAGGAAAAGCTCTGTTAACTGGGCGAGCCAACCAGCTCCTGAACACAGACTAGGGAGTGGCCTGGGTCACATTTCTAGTAATGCCTTTTCTTTTTATTTTGTTTCTTGAGGTGGGGTGGGATTTCCTTTAAAAAAAATAAAAATAAATAAGCCATTCCTGAAGTTGGAGAGGGGGCGTGGAGGGAAGAAATCTGATCATTCCTCAGTGCTACCTGTTTCTGTCCTGTGTGGCTGTTCAGCTGTAGACAGCAGGAGAATAAAGTACACTGAGACAGTAGTGGAAACAAACCTTGTGTCTGTCCTGTTTGTTTTGGGGCTTTTGTTTTTTGGGGCTTTTGTTTCAGGGAACCAGTTCTCAAAGTAATTCTGAACAATGCAGGCTTTCACGTGAGCAATAACATCCTGTAGCGTAGCAGTGAGAAGAAACTGGGCTGTACTTCCAGTGTTTGGTGCCTAGGCTGGTAACTGTTATCCTTTAATCCTGCTACTACTGCGCGTTAGAGGGAGGGCCAAATACCTATTTATATACACTTTCAAAGAGCTGGTTTCGCTGCCTGGCAGACTTAATTAATAGAATAAATCCTTTTTTTTTTTCCTTGTTTTTGGTGCCATTTCAGCACTAGGATTAAAATGTGCTTGTTTCAGCAAAGCATTTCTTAGCTCGCAGCCCGGGCCCCGCACTGCGTACGCTTTGCTGCCGAGGCGAGGTTGGCTGTGACTTGGCCGAGAGGAAGTGCGGCTGTCTGGAAGGGCTGGGACGGTGTTGTCACAAGCAGTAGCTCAGCTCGTGTTGTGCTCTGGCACTTCTGTATCTCTCACTCTTCTTTCTCCTAATCAAATGTCTTGCCAGGCACAGATTGGGGGAAAAGTTTAATCTTTAAAAGTGCCCATTAATGCAATCCTGATGTTTTAGCTCAGAACCAAGTAAGTTCCTTTATTAACCTGATTTGTGTCAATTTGTCAGTCTTACCTAATGAGAAACCAGTGCTTTGGTGTTCATTTGGCATCTGCTAGCAAAGACCTTAATCTGCACCGACACTCGAGTACTGTGACTGTGCCACCTCCCGATTGGCTGTTCTGGCTGGTTAATAATGATTGGAAAGGACCCAATTACTAACAAATTGCTAGGATTGATTTATTTACCTTCTAAATAAAAGCTGCTTTATTTTTGTTTTCATTACTTTTGCTGCTTCATTTTGTAGAGCCGCTGCATCTCCTGCTGGCAGAGCTGCTCCTCCGCCCGCGGCGCTCGGCGAGACTGTGTGGGTGTGCGCTGAGCGAGTGACGATCACCCGTTTCCTCTTCGGGGGAGCTGAAGGTGACAGCAGTGTGTCATCAGCCATATGTGCCACTCAAACGCGCAGGGATAACGGCGCCGTGCGAAACTCTTCCCGGGCGCGGGAGCTTGGTCTCCCCTGTCCGTGATTGACTCGGTTTCTCGATCCCCTCCCCGTTCTCGGGCGCTGCCCGCTGAGCGAGGGGTGGCTCGAGTGAGCGCCGAGTTCCCGGGAGGACCTTGCACCCTGCGGCGAGCACGCCTAGGGGGAAGGAAACCTGGTTTCCAGGCAGGCTCTGGAAAAAAGGGGGAAAAGCCCTTGACTGGCCTTTGGTGGTGACAGCCTGGCCTCAGCACCTTCCTGCGAAGGGCTGGATGAGCTCGCGGTGGCTGTGCCTGGTGCCCAGGCCACGGCCAAGCGCCCTTTCCCGTCTGCCCGGTGGAAGAGCAGGGGGACAAGGTGGTCACCCACGTGGCTATTTACTTGGTGTCACAACTGTTAACTCTTGATGAAATTTAACAGTATTTTTGGCTGAGTGGACGGGACCTTAGTCTTATGGCTGTGTTTAACGCTGTTGTTCCTAAGGTATTGGCCATGGATGTGGGAAGAGCTGCTGGCTGAGCGTGCAGCGCTGGCAGATTGCCCTCGTGTCGGCTACCAAAGCGCGTTAAAAGAAACGGTGCTGTCGTAAGCTGTTCCAGGAGCCGTTTCCTGCGATTGAGCGTGATGGGAAGTGTCTGTGCTGCAAAACCCAGCAGCGCTCAGCCGTGCTTCGCTGGCTGAAATGGCTTTGTGCCCCCGCCTGACGCGGGAGCGCGGCCGCCCTGCCGCGGCATGTGCCGAATTGGGGCATCCAGATGAGAAACGCTCAATCTTCCCGCTGCGAGCAAGCTGGAGCTCGCGGCCGCGCTGCGTAGGTGCCGAGCGAGGATCGGCGCGGTCGCGGAAGGGCCGTGCTGCTCGGGAAGGGGCTCGGGAGCGGGTGTTATGCTCGCCGGTCACCTGATATGGCTTTCCTGCCGCTCGCGCCCGCCTGCGCTCGTCGCTGCAGATAGCGCTTAAGGCAGCGGTAGGGTTGCGTGAGGATTTATAACCCTTCGCTTGCCCCCTGCCAGGCTGAGCTCTGCGCCCGCCTCCGGCTCACCGTGGGAAACGGCACCGAAACCCCAGTGCTGAGGTTGCAAAGATCCCCTGATGCGGCGCGCAAGCTAGCGTAGCGATTCTGTGTGCTGCGTACAGCTGCCTCGGCTCCTCGGCAGAGCAGCTCTGTGCTCGGAGCCGCGGCTTCGGCGGAGTTGAAAGCACTTTGCGTGCAATTCCCGGCCTGCTGGCTCGCAGCTTCCCCGGGGGTGCTGATATTAGTGCTCGGTTGGGGACGTTATTGGGACACGAGGGGGTCAGTGCTGGGCTGCGGGCGCTTGCAGCCCCCATCCAGGGCTGGTATTGCAAATTGAGTGCAACTCGGAGGAGTTTTTACTGGAAAGCTGTGTCCCCCCCCGTCTCCCCCCCCCAGTAATCTGCTGAAGGTCACTTTTCTCGGTGCGTCCCTGGAAGACGGCGTCTCAACCGGCCCAGGGATGCCGTGCGCAGGTGGGAGCCGAGTTCGGCATTGACTTCCGAGGACGCGGTGCTCTTCTTTCAGCCGAGTGCTGCTGCTTCGCGGGTACAGATAAGCCAAGTGGAAAATGATCTGAGGTTTTCCACTCTAAGTGGATGTGCGGCAGGATGATTAGATTCGCTCCGTAAAGACGCATCTGTGCTGGCCTAACCTCTGCGCTTAAAATAGCCCTTCTACAAATGTGTCTGTGGCTTCTGGGGTAAATTAAGCGAGTTTCGTATTGCTGCATTAGAGCAGCATTTGCGAGCGGAAAAAATCCTGGGAGGATTTGCAGGATTCCTGCTCATCATCCCGGCGGCGCTGGGGCCGATGGAGGCGGTTAGATACCACGGCGCGGAAGATGAAGCCTCTCCTGGCTGCAAACTAACGCTGTTGGACGTGGCGTGTGGGATTTTTAAGCGTCCCCTGCTAGAAGGCAGCCGGGTTAATCTTTTGTCGGTAATGCCCGTTCCCCCGGGCCCCCCCGAGCAGCAGCACCTTCTCGGGGCGCTTGGGCCGGGAGCAGCTTTCTGCCACCCGGGACAGTTATTTTTCCTGGCGAGAGAGCGGGTGAGAGCCACCCCCCCGATGCGAGGAGGGTGCGTGGCACGGTCCTTCACTGGGGAAATGATGTGCGTTTTTAATCCCCTGCCTCTGCCAGTCGCGGGTGTGCGGTGGTGTGGAAGTGCACGGATTAGCCGAGACCCCGAGCGTGCCCAAAATGCACTGGAGTTAAATAATTCAGTTATCAAGTTAACATGGGAATCCGAGAGCGGGATGTGGCAGATGTCGGAAAACCCGGCAGCCGGGGAGGAGGCCGCCGTGGCCGAGACGTGCGCGGCGGGGAGCGGGCAAGGCGGCTGGACCCCGGCAGCCGGCGGAGACGGCACGCGGATGCTGGGGGAACGTGAGCCGGAGCAGGATTTTGGAGCAGCTGAGCAGCCAGCGGAGCTTTGTGCAGGGAGGTAGGTGGCTGTGTTTCCTCTGCGACTATCAAAGCCAGGAGATGAAAGCCGATCCCTAATGAAGCGCACGGGAATTTTGCCAGGCTCCTTCCCCAGCGGCGTTCCCCAGCGCGGCCAGGTGGTGCGGAGAGCACGGGGCTGCCGGCGCGCAGGGCTGCGGCAGGACGAGCGGTGGGCGCTCGCTCCTCCAAGGTAACTTTCCTTGCGCAGACATCTGGAGGTTTTATTAAGGAATAATTACCATTTCTGCAATAATCGCTGTGTCTGGAGCAGCAGAGCTGGTTACAGAGGCTTCGGAGAGCTGGTCCCATCGCAGGGTGTTTTCCTTCGGGTGCAGGCGTGCTGTGCCCCAGCCCCTGCGCGGCAGCCGCGGGCTTGCGGGGGCCTGGAACAGCCCCGGGCTCCCCCCAGGCCGCCGGCGCGGGAAGCGGCACCGCAGCACCTGCCTCCTTCGCGCACCCGCAGGGGTGAAGACGGGCTGTTTTCTTTGCATCAAAATTAACTTCCAACCTGATGAAGAAAAAAAGCTTCATTTGCACTTCAAAGCAGCTTGCAGCAATGTGCGAGCGGGAGCAGATCCCGAACGGCGCCGGCGCCTTTTCCTGGGCCCTGGTCGGGGCAGGGAGCAGCCCCGCGTCCCCCCCCCCGTCGTTGCCCCTCGACTTCTGCCTTGCCGAGCAGTGCCGTCCTGTGCTCGGAGCGACGGCACGATGCCGCCGACCCCCCGAGCTGTTGGTCTTTCTCCGGCCGTGCGCCAAGGCGAAGGAGCCGATTTCCTGGCAGAAATGCAGATGGAATCGTTGCGTTTTGCCCCTAAAAGCCTATTAGCGACCTCGCGCTCGGCCCTCACCGTCGCCTCCCGCCTGCTCCCGGCAGCACGGCCCTGGCGGCCCCCCGGCAGCCCCGGGGCCCACGGCGGCTCAGGGCTTTGTCCGGTTGCTCTCCCGCCGGGAACGCGCTCCCCGAAACGCGGCCGGCAGAGGGGACCCTGGGTGCCAGCAGAGCCGGCGGAAAGGAGAGCAGCTATTAATAAACTGCGTGCGGCAAAGTGCAAAAAAAAAAGAAAAAAGTAATTCCATAATGGCAGCGTCTCCCGGAGAACAATCCAGGGAATAAAATGTTCCGGGAAGGGGAGGTGAGCCCAGCCCCCGCGGCGCCTGCCCGCAGCGTCCCTCCAGCCTTTCTGCCCCGCTCATGGCCGGGGCTGGGGGGGAGGAGGCAGAGCAGGCCGGGGCGACCCCCCCCCCCCCCCATCGTGCTCCCCTCCTGGGGGGCACCCGGGATGCTCACCCAGCTGCTGCGCCGGGTGGCCCTGGGATGGGGATGGGGATGGGGGCAGGATGGAGGCACAGGGAATGGGATGGGGATGGGGATGGGGATGGGGATGGGGATGGGGATGGGGATGGGGATGGGTGCAGGGTGCTGGGGCTGGGATGGGGCTGGGATGGGGCTGGGAATGGGGACAGGGGGTGGGGATGTGGGATAGGGAAGGGCACAGGGCTGGGATGGGGATAGGGGATGGGGATGGGGACAGGCCTGGGGTGGGGAATGGAATAGGGCAGCAGATGGGATGGGGATGCAGAATGGAGCAGGAGAGTGGGGATGGGGATGGGGATGGGGATGGGGATGGAGGATGGGGCCGGGGACCAGGGCTGGGGCAGGGACGAGGCAGCTTCAGAGCGGGGCCGGGGCCGGGGCCGGGGCCGGGGCTGGGGCAGCACCGGCGGGCGGGGGGGCCGGTACCGGGCCGGGGCAGCGGCAGAGCAGCCGGGGGGGCGGTGCCGGGACGGTACCGGGGGGAGGCGGGGCGGTGCCGGGGCGGTCCCGGCGCGCCGGGGGGAGGGCGCTGGCGGCGGCCCGGGGCCCACGTGGTTGCGCGGTGTCTCCGGAGCGGAAGGAGCCGGAGCCGGGGCCGGGGCTGGGGCCGCGGCGGGGGCGGCGGAGCGGGGCCGCGGCCGGGGCCGGGGCCGGAGCGGGGAAGGAGCCGCATCCCGGCGGGCGCCGCCGCCGCAGCGCAGCGCAGCGCCGGTGAGTGCGGGCCTGGGCCGGGGGAGGGATGCCGGGGCCGGGGGAGGGATGTCGGAGCCGGGGGAGGGATGTCGGGCCGCCCCCGCCGCCCTGCGGCGCCCGGCCCCAGCGGCTCCCGGCCTCCTCCCACCCGGCCCGGCCCGGCCCGGCCGCCGCTCCTCCCCATCCCCATCCCCATCCCCATCCCCATCCCCATCCCCATCCCCATCCCTCCCCGCCGCTCTCCATCCCCATCCGCCCCCATCCCGGCCCCCATCATCCTCATCCGCCCCCCATCCTCATCCTCATCCCGGCCCCTTCGTCATCCCCGGCGCGGCCCCTCGGCCGCCCTGCTCCCGCACCCAGCCCCGGGCTCCGCGGATCACCGCCACATCTGGAGCAGGTGCCACATCTGGCTGCCTGCCGGGATCGATGGGGCGGCCGGCGGGGTCCCGAGCTCCCACTGCACCGGGGCCGCCGGCGGGGCTGAGCCTCCCCACAGCCTCGTGTGCCGGCCTGGTGCGCCCCTCGCCCCGCTGCCCCTCGCCCCGCTCCCCTCGCCCCGCTGGGCGCACGCCGGCATCGCTCCAGCCCCTCGTCCGGCACCGCAGCCATCCCGCATCCCGCGGCACAGGGGAGGCGGCCGAGGGGCGTCGAAGCAGT
Source organism: Dromaius novaehollandiae (assembly GCF_036370855.1). NCBI lineage: Eukaryota > Metazoa > Chordata > Aves > Casuariiformes > Dromaiidae > Dromaius > Dromaius novaehollandiae. The sequence goes on along the minus strand of NC_088119.1, from coordinate 9,526,668 downwards.
CGGCAGCAGAATCGGGGATGGTGGTCCCGCGCCGCGATGGAGCTCCTCCCCGCCGAGCTCTTCCTCCCGGTGAGGGGGATCGCGCCCCTCGGCACCGCAGCGGCAGAGCCCCGCTCCGGGCTGCCATTGGGCCCCCGCGCTGCAAGCGCCTCGGCGCCGGGGGATTTGCAGCCTTTTTGGTTCTCTTTAAAGGCGTTTGCAGGCCTCGAGGCCGGGACCGTCACTGGGGACCCGGCGGGAGCGCGGCCGGCGCGGCACCCCGTGGCGGAGCCCACCTCTCCTCCCTCGCCTGCGCTGTTGTCCCTGGAGCCTAATGACAGCGCCGCCGGCTCCTGCTGACCCTCTCGCGGCTGAGCTGAGCGCCCGCCTGCCGCGGCCCGGTGCCCCGTCGCCCCGTGCTGCTGAAGCCTGAGGCCGTGCCGCAGCCCTGCCCAGCCCGCACCGCCTCGCCCCCCGCCCGGGGCCCTCAGCAAGGCAGGTCGGGGGCTGGCGTGGGGGCGGAGGGGCCACGGGGTCGCGGTGGCATTTGGCTTGCTGGGCCGATGCCAGCAGGGATGATAACGGCACTCGCGGGCCTTGGGGCGCTTGTCGCAGATGGATTTCCCTGCATCGTACAGATGGGGAAACTGAGGCAGGGAGTGGTGGCGGCTGGGCTGGGGCGCTGCGGCCACCGGGCTCCTGGGCTCCTGCTCTGGTGGGGGTCACCGGGGGCTTGGGGATCCTCTCCCTGACTTTGGCACGGGTAATTTCAGGCTGTGCCTCAGCTTCCCCACGGGGGACGCTGGTCTGACACTGGCCTGAGCGGCGGTGGGGTCCCCTGTCCCCTCCGTCCCCGTCCTGCATTTCCAGGACACCTTCTCCCCAGCGCCAGGCCAGGCTGCTGGGAGCTGCCGGGCCGTTTTGGCAGCCCCCCAGCTCGGCGGGCAGCAGGGACCCGGTGGTTGGGGCTCAGCGGGCGCCTGGGCTCTGATGGTGGCTCCTGGCCTGGCGCTGGCCTCGCTCCCGCTCCGCTCGTCACCTCGCGCAGATAACTTCCCTTTCCTGGCTTTGTGCTATGAATTATTTGTGCGGCCGCGGCTCCCGGATGTCTGCCGCGCCGGCAAGGCCGCGCGCTGCTGTGGGGACCTGACACGGGGCGGCTGGGCGCTGGGGCAGCGGGGGCCCGTCCCGGCTCAGCTCCCGGGGTCTCCTGGGATCCCGGAGTCGATGCCTGTGCTGGAGAGGGGGTGCCGGCGGGGCGGAGGCCGCTGCTCCGGTGAGCATCCCCCGGCAGCGACTCCCAGGCAGAGGTGCAAAGCCGGCCGGGCCGAACCGGGCCAGGCCGCCGCGGGCAGCTCCGGGCCACGAGCCGTTCACCGGAGGCTTTTCATCCCCGGCTGCTCCGGGCGGCTTTGCAGCCAGGTCCGGGGCCGAATCCTGCCCGGCGAGCGGGACGTGCACCGGGCCGCTGCCGCTGCGGGGTTTGCGCTGACGGCGGAGCGGCGCCGGGCAGGATTCGGCCTCCCCGAGGGCGGCTCGGGGGCCGCGCTGCCGGGCAGGTAGCGCTCCCCGGGCTCCCGGCAGCGGTGCCAGTATGTAGGGCAGCACCGCGGCGTGGGCGGGCGGACAGCGGCCCCGGGGCGCGTGGCAGGGTGGGAGTCATCGGCACCGGGCGCTATTCCTGGCGCTTGCTTCCCTGGGGACGTCGGGAAAGGCGCTCGGCTGGGGATGCCGCCCGCCTCGGCCGGACCCTGCTGCTGCCAGGGCGGCATCCCGGGAGCATCCGGGCCAGGGAAAGCTGCCGGATTACAGCCCGAAGGTGCTGGCTGGGCTTCGGTCTCGGGGAGGGAGCAGCAGCTCGGCTCCCCCCGCCGCGACAGCAGCGCGTCTCCGCTCTCCGTCACCCCTCGCTGCTTCTTAGGGCCTCGAAGTTTTGCAAAGCCGGGGCTGCAGCGCGGCTCTGGGGGTCCCGGGGGGCGGCTCTGGGGGTGCCGGGGGAGCTCTGGGGGTGCCGGGGCTGAGCGCCGGGGCTGAGCGGCGGCGGTGGCCCGCAGGCACCGCGCCATGGACTCCATGTTCGAGGACGACATCAGCCTCCTGACGCCGGAGGCGCTGGGGCAGGACGAGGACTGGCTCGACAGCCCCACCACGGACCTCTCGGGCGAGACCTGCTCGGCCTCCCACTTCGCCCTCATCACCGCCTACGACGACATCAAGAACCGGCTCACGGGGCTGGAGCGCGAGAACTCCTCGCTGCGCCGCCGCCTCAAGACCTACGAGATCAAGGTGAGGGGCCGGGGGGGCCGGGGGGGGCTGGGGGGCACCGGGCCGGCGCTCAGGGCTCCCGCCCCGCAGTACCCGCTCATCGGCGAGTTCGGCGAGGAGCACATCTTCTCCCTCTACGAGGCCCAGGAGACCTCGCTGCTCAAGAGCGAGAAGGCGTCGCTGCAGCAGCAGCTCAACCAGTTCCAGCACGAGGTGAGCGGTGCCCCGGGGGGGGGTCCAGGGGGTCCTGCTGGCCCCCCCAGCCCCAGCCAGACCAGCACCTCCCTCCCCTGCAGCTGCAGAAGAGCAAAGAGCGGGAGGAGCAGCTGGACGAGATGATCCAGGCCTACGAGAAGCTCTGCGTGGAGAAGAGCGACCTGGAGTCGGAGCTGGGCGAGATGGTGGGTGCTGGGGGGGCAGTCTGGGGGGCGGCCGGGGCGGTTTCCCGCGGCCGCGGGAGCCTCAGAGCAGGGTTGCTCTGCCGGCCCCCCCACGGCAGGGCTCACCCCCCCTCCGCTCCCCCCCCTGCTAGCGGGCGCTCGTGGAGACGCACCTGAGCCGCATCCGGAGCCTGGAGCAGCAGCTGCGGCAGCGCGACGGCAGCACCTTCGGCAGCCTCGGCGCCCCGCTGCCCGGCCAGGAGGTGCCGTTCCTGCCGCTGCACGGCAGCCCCGGCCTGAGCCACGGTGAGCCGCGACCCGCCGCCCCGCTCCCCGCCGCGCTCCGGCCTCGAGCATCCCTGCGCTCTGGTCTCAAGCATCCCTGCTCCCTGCTGCGCTCCAGCCTCGAGCATTCCTGCTCCCCGCCGCGCTCCAGCCTCGAGCATCCCTGCGCTCTGGTCTCGAGCCTCCCCACGCCCCAGCCTCGAGCATCCCCACGCTCCGGCTTTGAGCATCCCTGCTCCCTGCCATGCTCTGGCCTCCAGCATCCCTGCGCTCCAGCCTCGAGCATCCCCGCTCCATGCCACGCTCCATCCTTGAGCATCCCCGTGCTCCAATCTCGAGTGTCCCTGCTCTCTGCTGTGCTCCAGCCTCGAGCATCCCCGCTTCCCCGCCGCGCTCCGGCCTCGAGCATCCCCACGCTCTGGCCTCGAGCATCCCCACGCTCTGGCCTCGAGCATCCCCGCTTCCCCGCCGCGCTCCAGCCTCAAGCATCCCCACGCTCCGGCCTCGAGCATGCCTGGTCCCCACCGCGCTCCAGCCTCGAGCATCCCTGTGCTCTGGCCTCGAACATCCCCGCTCCCTGCCGTGCTCCAGCCTCGAGCCCCCCCGCTCGAGGGGCAGCCCCGGATGCCCTGCGCCGGCGCGGTGGGGCTGAGCCGTGCCGTGCCCCGCCGGCAGTGCTGGATTGCCCCGTGGGCTGGCCCAGCCGCGGCCTGGAGCAGCTGGAGGCCGAGCTGGAGGCGGCGCGGCAGGAGGCCCAGCGCGCCCAGCACCGCGAGGAGCACCTCAAAGCCGAGTGCGAGCGGCTGCAGGCGGAGCTCACGCATCTGCAGGAGACGCGGGCGCAGGTACGGCCGGCGCGGGGGCCCTTCCGGGGCGGCCGCGTCTGCTCCGGGGTGCCGGGGCCTCACGGGATGTCTGCTCTCCCCAGGAGCAGTCGGAGCGGGACATGGCCTGGGTGAAGAAGGTGGGCGACGACCAGTAAGTGCCGCGTGGGGTCCCGGGGGGGACGGACGCACGGGGCAAGGGCAGGGGACGTGTGGGTGCGATGCCTCCCGGGGCTCCGCGGGATGCAGGTGGGATGGGGGATGCTCAGCACAGGGCTGCTGGACCCGCAGGACCCCAGTGCTCAGGCCGCTCCCGGGGGGGCTCACGCCAGGCACCAGCACCGTCCCCGCTCGGTCAGGCGGCCGAATTTTGGGGTGGCTCCGCCGTCCCCGGGTGTTTCCCCGCTTTGCGATACCGAACGCTGCCAGGAGCTCGCCCTGCCTCAGCTCCGGGCATGACGGAGGAGCAGGAGCGCCCCGGCAGCCCGGCCCCGCTGCTGTGCCGTGTGGCCAAGTTCGCCTTGGCCGCGTCCCCCCGCGGGTGCCCGACCCGCTGCGCCCCCAAAGCACCCGCGTGCTCCCGGCCCCGGGAGTTTGGGGGGGAAAACGCCAGGAAACGGGAGCCGCTTGCCTTCGCAGAGGAGCCGGGCGTGCGAGCAGGTCGCCAAAGCACCCTCGGGTGCTGGCACGCCGCACGCGTCCCGGCCGAGCCCCTCGGTGCCGGCGCCCACGGCGTGCGGTGTGCGGTGCCGCACAGGCCGGGCTCGGCGAGCGTGCCGCTGCCTCCAGAGGGCACTGACGGCTCGCCGCCGCCGCCGTGCCGTGCAGCCAGCCGGGCTGCCGGGCTGCAGGCCGCCGGCACGCCGCGGGGCCGGGGCGGCACGCTGGGGGTGCTCCGGGGCACCCCGTCTCCAGCGCGCGCCGGCTTTGCGCCCAGCCCCGCAGCGGGTTTGTTGCAGCAGCGTGACTCGGTGCTGTCGCTGTGCCCGGGGGTCCCGGCGTCCCCCCGGGGTCTGCTCCTGGCCTGCGCCCTGCTGCAGCCGCGAGCGCGGGCGGCTTATCCCAGCGCCAGGAACCCCCCAAGTTTGGGGGGCTCAGGCCAAGGATCCCCCAAGGTTTGGGGCACTCGGAGCCGCGGCAGGTGCCCGAGCCGGGCTGGCTCCTGCCATGGTGCTGTTGAAGCTGCCTTGATGCCGTTCCTGCACCGGCGGTTCCGTGCTTGGGGTGCTAATTAGCCCCATTAGCCATCGTAGGGATTGGCGGGTGCAGAGCGGCACCGTCACCGTGCGCTTTGGGCCCAGGGCAGAGTCCCGCCACGGCCGGGAACTGGTGGTCCCATCGGTGCGTGTGATTTTCCCCCAAAACGGCCGTCCGTGAACTTTTAATCAGGCGGCGGCTCCCTCACTGCGCTGTCCCGGCAGTTTTAGGCTTGCGGCCATGTCATTCCCTCCGCGAGCATCCCGGGGGGGCTGGACCACCGGGAGAGGTTCCCAGCGCTCCAGCATCCTCCGGGTGCCGAGATGGGGGGGACAGGACTAAACCCCAAGTCCCGCGGGGCGCAGGCGAGCCGAGGCGAGGCGGGTTGTCTCCTCCAGGCTCGTCAAGCAGCAGCGGTCCAGCCGCCCGGCGTGGCAGAGCCGGGGCTGCCGCGGTGCCGTGTGCGCCGCCGGGGAGGGCGCGGGGCCCCGGCCGCCGAGCTGTGGACAGATACAAGCTGACGCGCGCGCGGGCTCGCGAACGTGGCACCGCCGAGGTGCCGCTCGGCCCCGGCCCCGGGGGCGACGGCGTGATGGCAGGGCGGCTTCGTTAGCGGGGCGCCGCGGCACACGGCGGAGGCCCGCGGGCGCGGGAGGCACAGGGAAACTTTCTCCCCCCTCCTTTTTATTTATTGATGCGCTGGATGCTTCTGCTGCTTCTTGTCTCCGCAGCGTAAATCAGCGCCTCGCGCTCGCTGATTTGCAGTGATTTCCCCCCCCGGGGGGACTCGTCCCCGAGCGGCGGCAGCGACGTTCGGACGAGCATCGCCTCTCCGGCTGCATCCCGCCGCGGCCCCATCGCGTCCATCAATTACCCTCGCTGGGTTTTTTTCCCCCCCTCACCTTAATTCATCTCATCACTTTTAGCAAAGCTCGGCGGAGAGCTGGGCTCGGCCGGGGGCCAGTCTCCACCGGGGTCCCGGCCCCTCTCCTCCGCATCCCCCTGCCCGGCATTCACCAGCTGCAAAGGGAAATAAAACAATTTATTGCTGCTTGCCCAGCCCGCAGAGGGCAGAGCCCGACAGGCGCGGGGGGACGCGGGTGCTGGGCTGGGGAAACTGAGGCAGGATGTGGCCCGCGCCGGCCACCCTTCCCTCCCCGGCACGGCGCCCACGCCGCCGCCCACGCCGCACCGCCGAGCCCGCTCGGACGGACTCGGGTTTAATTTTGGAACAAACTTTACCTCCCCGGAGTTGTCTTTTCTTGTAAATACGGCTTTTTTTTGTAACCTGCTCTTTTCCACCACTTTTGGGTACGAAACACACCCTATCTGTGTTTTCAATCTTTGGGTGACTTTTCTTGCTTTCTTTTGCTGAATTAGTCAGCCTGTCTCTGTAGTGCGCCCGCAAAGGCAGGGAGAATTTCGGATTTGACTCACTGCCTTCGATTTCGGTATTTTTCTTTTGATTTGAAGGCAGAGAAGGAGCTTCCCAAAGCCTGGAGGCGCTGGGCGGCTCGGCCGCTGGAAAGCTCGGCTCCCTCCGGGTGGGATTGGGCTTTAGGGCCGGTTCCCGGCGCAGCTGCACCGAGACGTCGCCCGCGTCCTCGCTGGCCTCTGGAGGCGGCTGCTGAAATGGGGCAGATGCCGGTGGGTGCCTGCCAAGTGGCGATGCACCCGGTGCTCGGCCCACCAGCCGCCTCCCGTGGTCCAGGTTGGGGAATCACTACTGTCATGACAGCGTGAGGCCTCAGCGGAGCCGTCCGGCTGTGCTCCCATGCTTTGCTTTCCGTCGTTCCTCGCAGCGGAGGTATCTGGGCCATGGGGCCAACGGCAAAGTAACAGCGCAAGCTGCAGCGCGGGGCCGGGTCTGCCGGCGGCAAGGAGGCCGCGGGAAAGCGCCGTTTCCCGGTTCCCACCGCACCGGGCACCGTGGTGGTGATGCACGGAGCTGCCTCACCAGCCCTCCGGCACGGGACCGCGCGATGCACCCGGCTCCCCTGGCGCAGGAGGACGCAGCGGCTCCCGGGGACGGTGCACGGGCTGGGGCACCTCTGGACCGTCCCGTTTCGGGGCCGTCGCCGGGCTCGCGGACCTCCGCGCCCTTTGCAGCCGTTGCAAGGTGCCTCCCCGGCCCGGCTGCAGCGCGGCGGCGGCTCCGGCTCGCGCTCCCCCTGCCCGTCCCCTGCCCACGCGCGGCGCGCGGAGAAGCCTGTGGTTTGTGCTCTTTGTCGGAGGGTTTCTTCGCCGGCGTCGTTGTTTACTGGGCGTTACTGCTCGAAGGCGCCCCTGCCTCCCACTCCCCACCCCGCCGGGCAACCGCGGGCCCCGCGTGCGGGAAAGGGCTGCAGCCGGCCTCGGCGGCCCCCCACGCCCCCCCCCGGGGGGGGACCAACCCAGGCAGGGGCTGCAAAAAGCAATACCTGCCCCGAGCCGAGGAAAACCCTGTTGGTGGTGGGACCGGGCTCAGCGCGGGCTGCGGTGCCCCGGCACGGCTCGGTGGCACTTTTGGGGCGCATGGTGCAGCGCTGCGGGCTCCTGCCCCGGCCCGTGACAGCATCGCCGCGGCACCGGGTCGCGGCAGCCCGGCAGCGCTGCGGTCGGGCCCCCCTCGCCGGAGGGGAGTGATGTGGTCGGCATCGCTCGGCTGCTCGCAGCGGCACTGCCCCGGCCGCTGCCGCCGACCGCCGCGCCGGGAGATCGGTATCGCGCCGCCGCGGGGGGAGCTGGGGCAGGGGAAGTGGCACGAGTTCACGCGGGGCCGCGGGGCCCCGGCTCCCGTGCACCACCCTGCGCCCCCCCGCCGGCACCCGGCGGCTCTGAGCCGGGTCTCCGGAGCCCCCGGGCTGTTTCTGCAGCTCCCAGCGGGGATCCCGGGATTTTCCCGGCCGGTGGCCCCCGCACGGGCTCTGCAGCCGGGAGCTTCCCCCGGGGGCACCCGGGGGCTGCAGAAGGGAAGCTGCACCCTAAAAACAGGCGGTTTTGCTCTGCCCGAGCTGCGACCGCTCGTGGAGCCCCCGCAGCCGCGGTTCGGTGCTTCCTCCCCGCGGGGCACCGGCCCCGTCCGCAGCCGCTGCTGGGGGGGTCGGAGCGCGAAGCGGAGCCTGAAATCCCCGTCGGTGCCAGGATGGATCGCAAACGTGGCGGGTTTGGGAAATGGCATGCGGAGCTCCCCGGGCACCGCCTGCTCCTGGCCGCGCAGCGGAGATGGGGATGGGGATGGGGATGGGATGGGGACGGGATGGGGACAGGGACAGGGATGGGGATGGGATGCTCAGGACCATGGGGAAGGGCTGCGTCTGACAGGATGAGGAAGATGCCCGTGCTCGTGTCCTCGCTGCCACCAGGGAACGGCCACGGGGCCTCCGGGGACATGATGTGGGAATCTGGGGAGGGAAACTTTTCTTTTTCTTTTCTTTCTTTTTCTTTTTCTTTTTCTTTTTCTTTTTCTTTTTCTTGTTCTTGTTCTTTTTCTTTTTCTTTTTCTTTTTTTCTTTTTCTTTTTCTTTTCCCACTGATAAAATCACGGCTCCCGTGGAGGGGAGCGCGGGGCCAGACCTGTCGGCTGCTGTTACGAGCGGCGTCTCCCGGGTCCCCGGGGTGTCACAACCGCTCAGTCGAACCCGTCCGCGTGCAGCGGCGGCCGAGCCGGGCTGACAGCCCCGCGCTCACCTCGGGAGACGGCGTTCTCCCATCACGTCACTGGAGCGAATATGTTTTTTAAAAGCGACACGCAAGTTGGGGGAGACTTGATGAGTTTGGCAGGGCTGGGGACGGGCGGGTGGATGGAGCCGGCATCCTTCCCGCAGCCGGGCCGGGGGGGCGCGGGAAAGTCACCGAGCTGCAGTTTTGGGGGGGAAACGGCGGCCACAGCTTTTCCATCCCATAAAAAAGCGAAGGTTTGGGCCCGCTGGGGGCGAGTGCGGCAGCCGCCCGCGCCGGGCCGTGACGCTCGCCCCCGGCTGCCCCGCCGCAGGGTGAACCTGGCGCTGGCCTACACGGAGCTGACGGAGGAGCTGTGCCGCCTGCGCGGCCTCAGCGCCCTGCAGAGCCAGATCCTGCACGCGCTGCTGCAGGAGAAGAGCCTCAACGGCGGTAAGGGGGGGGCCGCAACGCGGGGAGCCCCGGCCGCGCGTCGCCCCGGTGCATCGGCATCGCGGCGCCGGTGGCCGGGGCGCTGCGGAGGGGCGTCCCCGCGGTCCGGCCGGGCTGACGCGGGGCCTTTCCCGCTCCCCCGCTTCGCTTCGCAGGCCAGCGCCACTCGCCGCTGTCCCAGTGCCACTCGCCGGCCCAGCAGCGCCGCTCGCCCGCCCCGCAGGGCCCCCCGCCCGCCGCGCCGGGCCGGGCCCCCGCGCCCCCCTGCCAGTCGCCGGCGCTGCAGCGGCGCTCCCCGGCCCCCGCCGGCAGCCCCTCGCCGGCCCCCCAGCGCCGCTCGCCGGCCCCCGGCCCCGGGCAGTCACCGGCGCAGCAGCGGCGCTCGCCGGCCCCCGCCGCCGCCAGCCAGTCGCCCGGGCAGCAGCGGCGCTCGCCGGCCCCGCCGCCCGGCCCGGCCCCGGCCGCGGCGTCTCCGCACCGGGCGCCGGAGCCGGGCTACGCCAAGCCCTCGAGCCGCCACATCAAAGCCAGCTTCCAGGGGCGCCGGAGCTACTCGGAGGTGAGCAACGTGGCGCCGTGCCAGCAGGGCCGCGCGCTCTGGCTGCAGCCCGAGGCGGCGACGCTGCCCAAGCCGCGGCCCTACGGCGAGCTCTACCTGGGCGCCGCGCCGGGGCCCCGGCAGCCCTTCGCCGAGCACGTGCGCTTCGAGAAGCAGTCGTCGGACGAGGACGAGTGGGCCGTGCCCAGCCCGCCCAGCCCCGAGGCCGGCGCCGTCCGCTGCGCCTCGTTCTGCGCCGGCTTCCCCATCCCCGCCGCCGCCGCCGCGCGCCGGACTGCGGCCGCCTACGCCCGCGCCGAGCACGCCCAGTCCTGGCCCTCCATCAACGTAAGCGCCGCCGTGCCTCGGTTTCCCCCGCGGGACGGGTTGGGACGGGATGGGGCGGCCGGGCAGCCGCGCTGCCGCCTCCCTCTGCCCCGCAGCTGCTGCTGGAGGCGGCGGAGTCGGAGGCGCGGAGCTGCCCGCTCTGCCAGCTCGCCTTCCCCGTCGGCTACCCGGACGCCGCGCTGGTGAAGCACATCGACTCGCACCTGGAGAACAGCAAGATCTGAGGGCGCCGCGTCGGCGCGTCGTGCCGGCCGCCCGCCCCGGGATCCGGCTGCTGCGTGGCCCCGCGCGCGGCGGCACGGCGCCCCAAATACCTCCGAGGCCTCGGGAGCTGCGGCCGGACTGCCGGAGCCCCCAGCCCCCGGCCCGGCCCCGCGCGTGGAGGTGGGTCTCCCCGGCCCTGTGGGTGCGGAGCCGGCCCCCCCCCCCCCCCCCGCCCTCGGGTTTCTCTGCTTGATCTCAGGGAGGATTTGAGGGAACGGATCCCGCGTCCGGGCCCCAGAAAGCAGGCGAAGGGCAGGGGCTGCCTGTCCTCGGTCCCCCCCGGCCACCTCGTCCCACCGGTTCAAGCATCTTTCCAGGCTTTTACATTAAAAGCGTTGCCCCCCCTACGTTCCTGCCCCATCTCCCCACGATGATGCTGCTGAGAAAGGAAACCCGCTGCACCGCGCCGGGTCCCGGTGCCACCGGAGCCACCGCTCCGAGCGCAGCCGGCCGGTGCCAGAGCCCCGGGAGCGCGGGAACGGCCTGCATCCGCCTCCCTCCCTCCGGCCCGCGCGAGCATCTCCCCCTCCGCAGCACGGCCCCCCCCCCGCGCCCCCGGCCCCGTCCCCGGGGCTGCGACAGCCCTGTGCCCCCCTGCACTGCCCCACACCTCCCCACACCTCCCACGTTAAATCTACCTCAAAGCCGCCAGGCTGGGAGCCGGGAGCGAGGGGGTCCCGCGCCGGGGGGGGTCCGCCCACCCGCCGCCCCCGCTCCGCGCTGCATGCCCCCGCGCGACGCCTCCGCACGCACCGAGCAAGGGCTCCGGGGCGGCCCCCCACTACCACCGCGCTCCCACCGGCTCCTCCGCCGCGGCGGCCCCGAAACACCACCGACTCCAATAAACCCCTTCCCCAGGCTGAGACGCTGCCGGGGGCCGATGTCGCCTCTTCTGTCGGGGTCCCTGGGGCGGGAGGGGACGCCGGGGCCCCCTCCCCGGTGAGGGAGGGAGGGAGGGTGCAAGGCCTGAGCAGCGAGAGCTTCGTTTTAGTGCATCGGGCCGGAGAGCGGGGTCCTGGCCGGGGCAAGCGCGGGGTCCCAGCTGGGGCGAGCGGGGGGGGTCCCGGGGCAAGCGAGGGGTCCCAGCTGGGGCGAGCAAGGGGATCCTGGGACAAGTGGGGGGTCCCGGCCAGGGTGAGCGGGGGTCCCAGGGCGAGCGGGGGTCCCAGCCGGGGCAAGCAGGGGGTCCCAGGACGAGCGGGGGGTCCCGGGGCTCAGCGGGGGGTCCCGGGGCTCAGCGGGCGGCCCCGGGCCGAGCCGGCTCCCGCGGCGGGTGCTCGCGGGCGGCGGGTGACTGGGTTCAGGGTGCCCGTTGCAGCGCCCTGCTCGCCCCGGCCCCGTTCCCAGCACCGCCGGGTGTTTCAGGTTTACTGGTCCTGCTGGCGGGGGGGGGGGGGGCGGGCGGGCGAGGAGAAATAGGACAATGAAAAGCAGAACAAAACCCAGGGCACGGCCGGAGCCGGGGCCAGCGGCGCCCGGCAGGATGGGGCCCCGGGAGCATCCCGCCCGGAGCTCGCCCCGCGCCCCGGGAGCGCTCGGGGTCGGCGGCCTCGTCGCGCTCGGTGCCACCGTCGCGTGCGGAGCAGCGCCGAGCATCCCTGCCCCGCGCCGGTGCCTCTCGCCGCGGCCGCTTCCCGGGATAGCGAGCGGCACGGGGGGATGCGGGGCGGGGGGAAAGGCGGCGGTGGCGACCCGCGGGCCGGAGCACCGCGTCCCCCCCTATTTCGGGATAAAGGCCGCGGCCGCGGAGGAGCCGCTCGGCGAGCGGGGCGCGGGTCGGGCGCGGGAGGCTCCGGCACGCGGCGGCGTGGAAACCGCAGAGGAAGCAGGCAGCGAGCGAGGCGCCGGGTAAGCGAAACGCCGAGGGGTGGAGAGCCCCGCGGAGCAAGGGAGGGCGCAGCCGCAGCCATCCCGGCCTCGGGGGCGCGAGGGAGGGAGGGAGGGAGGGATCCCCCGGGCCACGACGCCTCGGTGATGGGCTTGGCCAGCGCCGGAGCCTGGACGGGGGATACGGGCCCAGGGGCACGCAGAGCGTCCCCAATGGGTGCTGGGCGGCGAGCAGAAATGGGTGACGGCAGCAGGCCCGTGTCGGATGGACGGATGGACGCACGGGCAGCAGGTCCCTGCTCCCTGTTAGCAAGCGGTGCTGAGCAGAGGCGCCTTCGGGCCGAGCATCACCCGCCGGCGACGAGAAGGGGCGATACCCCTGCCGACAACGGTGCTGGACCGGAGTGGGCCAGGACCAGCTCACGGCGCTGGCACAGCATATAAACACCCTAAAACTCAGCTTATCTCATAAAACCACCGTCCCCCCTCGCCCCAGCCTGGTGCAGCGGGGAACATCCGTGTGATGAGTTGTGCCCGTCCTGAGGGAGGCTCCGCGCGGGGGGAGCGGGCGCCCGCGGGGAGGCCCGCGATGGGGAAACGGGGCGGGGAGGCTGCGCGGGGCGAGGCGCCGGCCCCGGGGTGCTGAGCCGGCAGGTTTGCAGCCCGCTGCCGCCAGGCAGGGCGCGCGCGGCGGCCCGGCGCGATGGTGCGAAGCAGATAGGCACCGCGCTGCCGCTGCGGCGCGGCCGAGCCGCTCGCTGCCTCCGGCGGGGGGGGGGGTGGGAGGGGGCACAGCCCCTGCCCCTGGGGGGGGGGGGTTTGCACTCGCGGTGAGGCCGATGCCCTGGCCCCACGCTCCCTTTTTGGCTTTCCCACGCTGCCGCCTGCTCCGTGCACCAGCTCGACGCTCCGCCGCGGAGGCCTCGCCGCTCCGGGGCAGGGGCGTGCGGCTCCGGCGCGGGGGCCCCCGGGCTGGCCTGCCCCCTCCCTGCGCCCGCCACCCACTCTCCCCGCGGGCTCCTCTCTCTTTTTTCTAAATCACGTGATAAATTTCTAGCGCCGGGTGCCCCGGCGGTTACTCATCCCCGCCGGCCGAGTCAGAGCGCTGCTTCCCTCCGGGGGCGGCTGCCGATGAGTCAGGAGGCTGCAAGCGTCTCCCCGAGGTGCCGGGCTGGGGGTCCCCGGCCGCTGTGCAACCCCTCGCCCGCGCCGCGGCCCCCACTGCCGTGCACGTCCCAGGGCGCGTTGCACCGGGCCCGGGCACCCCAGGCTTGGACCGGTTTGGGGGTGGCCGTCCCCAGCGTGCGCCCCGAAGCTGCCGGGCTGCAGGAGCTGCCGGGTGCCCAGGGCAGCGGCCGTGCGGGGTGCCCGGCCGGCGGGGATGCCCCGTGCAGCCCGCTGCAGCCCGTGGGCATCGCTCGGCTGCCTCGCGCCTCTGCCCCGGGGGCAGGAGGGGCCCGTGACGCCGGCCCCGCGCCGGGTGGAGGAACCCACGCGAGCCCCGTCCTGCTGCACAGGGAAACAGCCCCCGCCGGAGCCCCGTGCCTCAGTTTCCCCCGTGCACGGCGGACGCAGGGCTGCTGGGGGGTGGGTGCAGCCCTGTTTCCTCCGACCCCTCCTCCTCCTCCTCAGCAGCTCGCCGAAGAGAGCACAAACCGCAGTGCTGGCTTGCGGTTTTGGTCTCTGCCTCCCCCCCACCGGTGCTGCAGGGCTTTCATCGGAGCACCCACAGCTCGCCCGGGCTGACCCGCCTGCGCCCGGCACCCGCGGGGGCTCGGGGGCTGCAGTGCTGCACCCCGCGGCCACCCGGGCCCCGGCACCGGCACCTGCTGCTTTTGCGCCCTGCAGAGCGGCGTTTTGGGGTGCTGGGAGCCGCTGCCCCCCCTCCCCGTGCTGGTTACCAGCCTCTGCTGCAGAGCTGCCCCAAAAGCCGGGGGGGGGGGGGGGGCAAGGCACCCGCTCCTCGGGCAAGCAGAGGGCCCAGGCGTCCGGGAGCGGCTCTCGGCGCCGTGTCCCACTCCCGGGCTGCAGAGCCCTGCTGGCGGGGGGGGGACGAGCCGGGAGGCTCCTGCGGGCATCGCGGTGGTCCCCAAACCGGGACAGCGGGCGGGGGGGCCGGGGGGGGGTTCGCCGTTGCCCATCACAGCCTGGTGACGAGGGACAAGCCGTTCTGCGGCAGCCGCGACAGGGCTGGGCCGTGCGGGGCCTCCCACGGGCCGCATCCTGCCAGCAGCCCCGGCACGGCGGGGAGCAGCTCTCGGGGGGCACCGTCCCCCCGGCACGCGGCGGCGGGCGGGTGGCCCGAGGAGGGGGGACGTGGCTCTGCCAGCACCCGTCTGCCCCGGCGGGGACGAGGACGGCACAGGGACGGGGACGGGGACGTGCCGAAGCGCCCGCGGCTGGGTGCCAGCAGCTCGGTGCCCGGTGCCCGGGGCGGCGCAGCCCCGCGCCCCCTCCCCGCTCTCGCTCTGATTCACAGCTCCGCGTTTCCTAGGCGGCACCTTTCTCTTTTTTTTCCCGACAAAAACCCCCCTCTTATTTTGGGCCAGTTGAACCGTTTCTTTTTCCAGTAGCTTTTTTTTTTTTTGCTTTCTCTCGGTGTTTCTCTCGGTAAGGGGAAAAATGAAGCAAGTCTCTCTGCTTCGGCTTTCTATTTCTCCTGCCGGCGGCTGGCGGCAGCTGGGGCTCGGTGGCTCGGGGGGGCCGGGGCAGCCCGGGGCGTCCAGGGCCTCGCGCCGAGCACGGGACCTGCCAGGCCCGATGTCCCGGGGCTGCGTCCCGCGGAGGGGATTCTCTGATGGCTAGTAAGGGTTGAGCTGAAGCCCTTCGCGGACTGCGTGTTCCCTCGCCGCCGCCTGCTCTGCTGAAAGCCGTGGGGTCACGAGGCCTTGGCCACCTCGGCCTCTTCTGTTGAGCTTGGCCAAAACGAGCTGCAGGATTCAAAGCTGCCCGTGTGGGGGACGGACGGCCGCGCACGGCCTGCGCCCTCCCGCCGGCTGCAAAGCGTCTGCGGCGCGGGGGCTCGTGCAGCGCCGTGCGCACGGGGGCCTGGGGTCCCCGCGTGGGGTGGTCCTGGGCTCCCGTGCCCCGGCCCGGCTCCGCTCGCCCCCCCACGCCGGGACCCCGGCTTTCGGAGAAACGGCCCCTTTATAGGAAACGGCGCGGGGTGCTGCGAGGAAGCGCCCGGCGCCGCTGCCCGCGTGAACGTTTCTTTCCAGCCGTGGGCGCCGAAAGGCCCCTCTGTGCCGCGGATCCGGTGTGAGTCAAAGCCGGAGCCCTGGGGTTTAACCACAAGCCCCAGCGCTGCTGTGTCACGGGGGAGCACCGGCGCCAGCATTTATAAGAAATGGAGGGGCCGGGGGGGGAAGGGCCGGGGGCTTCGCCCACCTCCCTGCCCGCTGCGGGAATCCGCTGCCCGGCGGGAGCGGACCCGGCATCCCGGCGGCTCGGGGCCGGTGCTCCCACCGCGGCCGGTGCTGCCGCGGCCGCAGGCTCCGGCGGGAGGTGGTGGCGGCGGCCGGCGCTTCCCCGCAGCATCCCCGGCCCGCACGTGTGCCGGCAGCTGCCCGGCCTCGCGCAGATGCTCTTCCTGGAGAGAGAAAGCGGCTCCTGCGCGTGTCCCCGGTGCTGCTGCCGGGTGCCGCTGCTCCTGCCCGGCACCGCGGCGGGTCCCGTCCGGGCACCGATGCCGGAGCCTTCACGCTTCTCCCGGCCCTGGGGGTTTGCAGGGTGCCGGCACGGAGCTGGAAGCATCCGGGAGCCCGGTGCAAACGGGAGCCGGGTACCGGTGCAGGAGCAGCACCGGCCACGCGGCTCCTCCGCATCCAGGCATCATGGGATGCTAAAGCAAGGATGAGGAGGGCAGCGGCCTCGCGTTGCGTCGGGGAGGGGGGGCTGGCGGCCCCGGCTGCCATGTGCCCAGCGCCGGCACGCAGATGCTGCGCAGAGACAAGTGCCGCCGGGAGCCGCGGGGACCGGCGGGCTGCGGCCCAGCGCCGCTGCCCCGGGGAAGTGACAGGAGCCGGCGCGCGGTGACAGGGGCGCGCGGGGCCCGGTGCCCCCCGCCGCGGCCAGCACCCACGGTGGGGGGGAGCGCTCGGCTGTCACAACCGATCGGCGTCTGGGGCTGCGTCTCCGACGCCGTAAGTGGGGTTAAACTCGGGGTCACCCGTGTCGAGCATCAGAGCTGGGCTGGGTTTTTATTTCGTCTATCGGAAAACAACAAGCTCGCGGCCCCCCGCGGCGCGCTGGAGCTGCCGGGCGCCCGCCGCCGTCCCCGCGCCGCAGCCGGGGCGCTCGGGTCCCCACGCAGGGCGGTGGCGGGGACAGACATGTCCCCCCGGTGGCTCTTGGGGACGGTCCCATCCTGGGCTCTAAATATAGCGTGGGGCCGTCGGCGCTGCCGGCCTGAGCTCGTCGTGACCGCCGGGGCTCTGCGCCCGCCCGGGCACCCGGCCACCGCGGAGCAGCGCCTGGCTCGGCACCAAGCTGCTGCCAACCCGTCCCTGCCTGTGCTGGAGCAATCCTGCCCCCCTGCAAAAGATCCCCCCGGCATCCAGGGGGGTGTTTGGCGCTGGCAAAACCTCCCAGGAAAGCAGCTTTTTGGGAAGTCCAGCCCTGCTGACCGTGCCGATGGGAAGGTCGCCGGTTCGAGGCCGACCCCAGGCAGTTTGCGCATGGCTCGGGGACCCCCCTGGCAGCCACCCTGGCAGGCAGGGGTGACCCCAAAATGGGCCCCTTCACCCCAGCAGCAGGTCCCAAAGAGCCACTTGGGGACCTGCTTTCGGCCCGGCCGGGATTTGGGGCGGGGGTCTGCACCCCGGGGTGCCCCGCACCCCCGCCGTCTCGTGCCCCTCGCTCCTTCTCGGCTCCCGTGTCGCCGCCTGGGCTGGCGTTAAGCAGTCTGCAGCCGCGGGCGGGTTCTTTTAACTAGCTGCTGAAATTAAAACGGCTTCTCTCCTTCCCTCTGACCTATTTTTAACATTTGATTGGATTTTCTTCCCGCGCGCTGGCCCCTGGTGGGGCCGCGGTGGCAGCCCCGCGTCACATCAATTAATGCACGCGAGGCATCAGTTGTCACTTTGCATCTCCGAAAGGCCTTTTCCGCCGCCGCCCAGCCGGGGCCGGGGCCTCGCGCCCGTCGTTTGCTCAGCGGCGGCCGCGGTGTGCGCGGGGCTGGGTCCCCGGGGCGCGGGGGTTATTTGGGGCTCCCTTTCTGCCCGGTTTTGGGTTCTTCCCCTCCCTCCGCAGCGGCAGGTCCGCTGCACGGGGTGACGGGGTGCAGCGATGCTCCCCAGGGAAGTTTCCCGTTCTTTTAGCTTCTTTCCCTGTTGCAAGGCACTGCCGGCTCTGCGGGGCTGCCCAGCTGTCCAGCGCTGCCCCCCCGGCCCCTTCCTGTGGCCCAGGTGCCGCGCGGGAGGGCTCCCCGGCGGGGGCCGGGACACCCGAGCGCTGCTCCCGGCCCCGTTCCCGGAGCAGCCGGCGCTGACACCTCCACTTCCGTTTGGCAGCGCCGCGCGCGTTATTTTTAACTCCCGGCTCCTCCGTTTGGCACGCGGAGAACCTCCCCCCCCCCAGCCCCAAACCGCCCTGGCTGCCCCAGCTCCGGCTGCCGCCTGCATCCCGCACCACCCTCTGGGGCAGGATGGGACCCCCCAAGGCAGGGTCAGACCCTCTGGGGCAGGATGGGACCCTCTGGGGCAGGATGGGACCCCCCCCCAAGGCAGGGTCAGACCCTCTGGGGCAGGATGGGACCCCCCCAGGGCAAGATCGGACCCTCTGGGGCAGGATCAGACCCTCTGGGGCAGTATTGGACCCTCTGGGGCAGGATGGGACCCTCTGGGGCAGGATGGGACCCCCCCAGGGCAAGATCGGACCCCCCAGGTCAGGGTCAGACCCTCTGGGGCAGGATAGGACCCTCTGGGGCAGGATGGGACCCCCCCAAGGCAGGGTCAGACCCTCTGGGGCAGGATGGGACCCTCTGGGGCAGGATGGGACCCCCCCAAGGCAGGGTCAGACCCTCTGGGGCAGGATGGGACCCTCTGGGGCAGGATGGGACCCCCCCCAGGGCAAGATCGGACCCTCTGGGGCAGGATCAGACCCTCTGGGGCAGTATTGGACCCTCTAGGGCAGGATGGGACCCTCTGGGGCAGGATGGGACCCCCCAGGTCAGGGTCAGACCCTCTGGGGCAGGATGGGACCCTCTGGGGCAGGATGGGACCCCCCAGGTCAGGGTCAGACCCTCTGGGGCAGGATAGGACCCTCTGGGGCAGGATGGGACCCCCCAGGGCAGGGTCAGACCCTGCCATCTCTTCTCCAGGGCCGGAGCAGCCCAAGCCCCCTCGCAGGGATGCCGGGACCCCGCCGCGTCCCCGTCCTCCCGCCCGTCTCCCGCGGGGCTGCAGCAAACCTCCGGGTTGGGAGCCAGGCTGGGAGCCGTGGCACGCAGCGGCCCCCCTGCGCGGTGGGCTGCCTCGCTCGGCAGCGGCGCGGGGCGGCGTGGGGCCGGCGGGCTTGGTGCCCCGAGCCCCGCGCCGCGCTCACGCTAAGCCGGGCGGACAGGGGCTGCAGCCGGCCCGGAGCGCGCCGCGGGGCAGCGCGGCTTTTCACAGCACATCTGGCTCGCGCGGAAGCAAATCGCGGCGTACAGGCATCAGAGGCGAGGTCAGGCCGAGGCGGGTGGAGGGTGAAACGGACTCCCCCGGCCCCGCGGCCCCCCCCCCGCGCCCGCCCGCGCCGGCCTCCTCGCACGCTTGTGCACGCCCGCCCGGCCCCTCGTGCGCACGGACGTGTGGTTGCGCCTGCAGCCTCGCACGATCGTGCCGGCCGCCCTTGCACACCCGTGCATGCACGCAGCTCCCTTGCACACGCATCGGCCCCCTCGCATAGCCATGCATTCACACGCTGGTGCCCTTGCACACTTGTGCACACACACACACATACCAGCATGTTTGCAAGCATGCACTCTGAGCGGCCCCCTTGCACACCCATGCATGCACACACCAGCCCCCTTGCACACCCACGCATGCACGCTGCAGGCCTCCTTGCACACCCCAGCCTGCACGTTGCACCCCCCCCTTGCACACTCATGGCAGCCCCTGTGCTCAGGGATGCAACCCTGCACCCCAAGCCCCGGCGGCTCAGCCCGGGGGGGGGAAGAATCGGGGGGGCGATGCCCTGCGGCGCAGCAGCAGCGGGGAGGCTGCCCCGTGCCCGGGCGAGAGACGCCATTGCTCCCCACCCAGCGACTCCCGCGGCCCAGGCAAGCGGCGCAGAGGAGGGTCCGGTGGCACCGGGACATCACGGGGAGAGGGGACACCTGCCACCCTGGAGCCACCTCTGCACAGAGGTGACCCCGGCTGGGACGTCCCCCGGGGGTCCTGGCACCGCACCGCGGCCACCGCGGCTGGCGGAAGGGCAGGGCGCTGGGCCAGGGTGGGCAGCGAGGACGGGACGGCCCCGCACCGCCACCGCCGGGCATCGCGCCCGGAGAAACCCAAGCCGGGCACTGCGGCACTCGGTGGGGGGGGCACGGGCCGTGCAGGGGTTAACGGCGCGGGGCCCGGCACCCCGCCGCTGTTGGATGGCCCCGGCGTGAAACCATGCTAATGACTTTTCTTCCTGTGCCTCTCCGCTTACACCGCGGGCAGCGGTAACCGGAGCCCGCTTCCTTCCCCGAGATTAAGGAGCCGTCGGGCGGCCCCGCGCCGGCGCTGGCAGGCGCCCGGCCCCCCCCGGGCGGCACGGATTTGTAATCCGGGGTCAGCGGTGCGGGTGCAGAGACGACCCCCCCGCGCAGCACCGGGCTGCTCCCCCTCTGCCTCAGTTTCCCTCGCAAGGACCAGCGGCCGGAGCATCCTTCCCGCCCCGGTCCGGATTGGTCCCCCCAAGGGGTGAGGTGGCAGGATGCAGGATGCGCTCACGGCCTCCCACCCCGTCCCACCCCCCCGCCGAGCTGCCGCCGGCCGGGCCCTGCCGTGCGCGACGGTGCCGAAACGCGGCTGCGGCCGGGGTGGAGCACGGCGGCGGCTCGAGCGGCGCTGCCGCGCGGTTTGGGACAGGAAGGAGGAGGGATGGCGGCACGGAGGCGCAGGGCGGAGGCCGCCGAGGAGGCAGCCGAAAGCCCCGAGGCCGGGGGTGACGGCCCCCGCTGGTGCCCCGAGCCCTCGGCCCCTTCCTCCGGCATCCCGGGGGCGGCACCACCCTGTGACTCGGTTTCCCCCACCCGACGTGGCCGGGGGATGCTCCAGCGCCCGCCGCCGGCGCGGGGACGGCTGCTGCCCGGGCAGCGCGGTGCGGCGCAGCATCCGCGCGGCTCCCGGTCCCCGCAGGCGCCGCGGTTCCCCGCGCGGCACGGCCTCCGGGGCAGCTGGCAGGTGGCCGGCCGGCCTCGCCGGGCCTCGCCGGGCTGCGGTTTGCGTTCATGCCTCCACGAGCTTCTCAGTAACGTGCTGCCTTCGAGCGGCCGCGAGATGCAAATTCCTCCGGGGTGGGGGGAGGATTTTTGTTTTTTCCCTGAGACCAAATTTAGCCCCGTGGGTGCCCTGAGCGTTCAAGCTCATTTCAATAATGAAAACAGGAACAATGTGATTTACTAAGAAAATAACCCCCAAGTTTCCCCTCTGTCCCTAGCGGGCAGATTCCTGCTGGAAAAGCGAGTCCCCTCTGCAGCCTCGCAGGAGATGGCCTGGGCGGCCGGACGTGGGCACGGGGGGCTGGGGGCCGTGGGATTTGGGGGCAGCAGGGCTTGGGGACGGCACGACCTGGGCACAGCCGGGCTTGGGGACCTGCAGCCCTGCCCGGTGCCTCGCAGCCCTGCAGGGACGGGGGGGCTGCCCCAGACAGGCTCCACCGGGGATTTTGCCCCCAGCAAGGCACGGGGTGATGCTGGGCTTAGCCCAAGCCAGGATCAGCTCTGCCGCAGGAGAAAGGGACGGTTCAAGACGCAGGGGACCACACGGCCGCCCTGGGGCAGCAGGGCCGATGCCGTGGCCGGTGGCGGAAGCAAAGCTCTGGCGCCCGCCGGGTCCGGCCGAGCGCCGTGGCCGCGGGTGCTGGGCAGGGCGTGAGATGCAGCGAGCGCGCGCGGCCTGAGCCCGCGAGGCGTAGCCTGCAGCGCTTCCTCCCCCGGGGCAGCCCTCCGCGGGCGCCGGCGCTTCGGCGAGCACAGGAAACCGGACGGGCGTCAAAGAGGGACCGGGCACTCGGGGCGCAGCCCGCCCCCGCCAGCGCCCACTGCCCGGGCTTTCCCCTCTCCCGCCACCCCACCGTGGGCTGCCGCCTTGCACAGCCGTCTGCGGACCGAAAACAGGAGCGAGAGGGGGAAACTGAGGCACGGGGCAGGGCGGTAATTTGCCCCTGGGAGCCCAAAGGAGGCCCCAGGTCTCCTGTCCCCTAGGAAAGACCCTGGGGGCGAGGATGGCCGGCTGCTGCAGAGCCTGGCGGGGCCGGTGGCAAACCCGGCGCTGAGCAGCTGCCAGGCAGGTTTGGGCCTGAAATCGCGGAGCCCTGCTGCCGGGAAGGGCAGGGAGCCCACAAAAGCGCTGCTGTGGGGCTGCCCCCCCCCACCTGGCTGGGCTGAGCGCCCAGCACGGAGACGGTCCCATCCCAAGGGGCCCCACGCCGGAGGGGGCCAAGCCAAAATCTCGGCACTGAAGATGCTCATGGGCATTCCCTGTCCCCAGGGCCACCGGAGGCTGCGTGAGGTGACGGTCAGGACGGGCAGCCACCAACTCTTGGCTCTCCTCCCCCTTCCCGGCCCCGAGCGAGCCCTTCCCTGGCAGGGACACTCGTGACCGCGGTGACAACCATCACCGCCGGAGTCCCGCTGCGTCTCCCAGGGCGGGCAGCAGCCCTGGTGTCATTTTACCCCGGGGGGGAGCCTGAGGTACAGGGAGGACGTGACCTCCCCAGGGACGGAGCCACCTCCACCCCGACGGACCCTGCTTTGGGCCCTGTCCACGGCTGCGTCCCCAGGGACACGGGGTGGTGGCAGCAGCTCTGCACCCCCGGCCCGGCGCCGGCCCGATCGCGGGCGCAGCGGGAAGCGCGTGAGCCCAAGCAGCATCTCAGCGGCCGCGACGCTGAGCTCGCAGCGGGGGGGTGCCTGCGAATTTATCCTCGGCGGCGATGGTAAAACAGGAATGAATTCGCACGTCGTGACGTCAAGGAACACATGTGCTGCAGCACTTTCTTCTCTCCTTTTAATGAGTCGCTCCCCCCCCCCCGCCCCCCTGCCTTTGCCCCCCTGGCCTTTATTTTTCCTCCTAGAAAATTTTTCTGGAAAATTCTGTTTTTTTCCTTCTTTTTTGCAGTTGGAAACTTTGCAGGGTGATTTCTGCCTGTGGGTTAGGGGAAGGGGCTTGGCTGCGCCCCAGCAGCACCTGGGTGCCCAGTGCAGCCCTGCGTGTCTTGGGGGGTGCATGCATGTGCATGCGTGTGCGTGTACGTGCAGGCATGTGTGTGTGCATGGGTGTGCATGCATGTGTGTGTGTGTGCATGCATGCATGTGTGAGTGCATGCATGTGCACGTGCGTGTGTGTGTGCATTTGCACGCCAGGCCAGGGCTGAGCACGGGGCGGGGGCTACTCGCTGCAAAAATCCCCCGACCCAACAGCTGCTGCAATGCCCCAACCTCAGCCCTCTCCCCCCTGATTCCCAGGGGATTACGGAGCTGGGAGGAGCCGGAAAGGGCAGAGGGGGACAGCAGGGAGGCTTTGCATAGAGCGTGGAGCCTGGGGACCCCTCTAAACAATTAGGCCGGTGAAAAGCCTGCCCGATGGCTGTTAAGCTGTGTCTGATGGGCCAATACACAACGCCCTATAGAGACCGCGGGGTCCCTCGGCCGGCGGTGACTCACCGCCAGGACACGGGGGTCCCGGCCATCCGCCCCCCACCGCCCAGCCCGCTGCCCCCCCTGCACAGCCTTAACTCCCCATTTCCTCCGGCCCCCCGAGCCCGACCCCTGCAAGGCCCTGGGTGCCGCCGCCGCGGCAGCAGCTCCATCGCCCTCCCCGCCTGGCCCCTCTCCCCAGGCTGGGCCAGCACCCGCAAGCCCAGCGCCATGGAGCCCAGGGGATTGAGAGGCCGGCGGGTTTGGTAGAGACCCGCGTGTCCCCCCCGGGTGCTTTTTCCTCCTTTCTGGTCGTTTTGGGAGCTCCGCGATGCAGGATGAGAAAGGAGCTGAGCGCCCGGCCCCCCCCCCCCCCCCCCCCCCCCCCCCCCGCAGCCGGTGTCCCACGGGGAATGGAAAGTATCGACGAGCGTGGACTTGGGATGCTGCCAAGGGAAGCAGCCCCTCCGGAGCACAACGCTTTCGTGATGGCTCCAGGGGACACGGGGACTTCCCTGGGCACAGGCGGGTCAAGGGCAGGGGCCGGGAAGACCTGGCCTTGGGGGGGCTCTGGAAGGGGCACGGGAGTGAGCAGGGACGGGTGCCCGGGGCTGTTAGGATGGGGGGGGCACAGGGTTAGCACCCAGAGGGGCTCCCCAGCATGCCGAGCCCTCCAGGGAGCTGAAACCACCCCAAAACCAGGCCCCTTCGCCGGGAAGAGCCCTGTTCCCACGCTGGGCGGGAGGGACCCCCCAGTGCGGCCACACAGCGATGGGCAGCCCAGGCCCCGCGCGGCTGCCAGCCCCGCACAGAGCTGCAGACGTCTCTCCTTTGTCGGCAAGTGATGGGGTTGCTCCTCTCCCTCTTTCTTCTGTTAATCTTCAAAATAAAGCCGCGAACTTGCTCAAAAGGCCGCCGGGGAGCCCCAGTCTCTGCATTTCCACCCCGCGGCACTACAACACAGCACGGGGAGGGCTTTGCCCCCGGGTGCAGGGGGCCGGTGCCCCCGGGCGGTCACGGCTGGCGGGACGGAGCCGTCGTGCAGCCCGGCCACGGGAGACGCGTGAGGGCCGGCCGGGCGCAGGGCCGTGAGCCCCGGCCGCATCCGCTGCGGTGCCGGAGGGCGCGTGGGGACCCCAAAACTACCGGGCCATGGCTGCGCAGGAGGCCTCGGGGCACCCCAGAACCTGCACCTCCTGTGTCCCCATATCCCCCCGGGGTCCCTGTATCCCCCCGGGGTCCCCATATTCTCCCGGTGTCCCCAGCCCCCCTGCGCGCTGTGTTCTTCATCCCCTCCCGGGTCATCACCCCCGTCGTGCGTGCCCTGTCCCCCCCCATGTCCCCATGCCCCCAGCGCCCCATGCCACCGTGTCCTGGCGTGCCCCCACCCCCTCCCGCGCCCCCCGTGCCCCCCAGGTCCCCGGTGCCCCCGGCCCGCCCCGGCCCCGCCCGGCCCCGCCCCGCTGCCGCCGCCGGGGGCCGGGGGCCGGGCCGGGCCGGGCCGGTGCGGCCGCCTCCGCGGGGCGGGGCGGCGGGGCCGGGCGGGGCTCCCGGCGCGGAGCCGCTTCTTTGGATAAGAGGCGCGGGGCGGCGGGGATGGGGCAGGTGCGGTGAGCGCGGCGGCGGCGGCGGCAGCAGCAGCGGGGCAGGGCGGCCCCCGGGGACTTTTCCCGTCCGGGGATTTTTAATTTTATTTTCTTTTTTTGCCCCCCCCCCGCCCCCCCCGCCTTGCTTTGCCCGGCTCGCCGCCCCCCGGGCCGCCCGGGGCATGGAGGGGGCGGCGGGCGCGCAGCGCGGCGGACGCCGCTGAGACGCGCCCGGCTCCGGGGGGGGCTCCGCCGCGGCGCCTCGGGGCCGCCGCCGGGGCCGGGGCCCCATGAGCGGCTGAGCGGGGCCGGGCGCCCCCGCGCCCGTCCATGGGCGCGCTGGAGCCGCCGACGGGAGCCCCCAGCGCCGCCGTCCCCATGCTCAGCGGCGCCGCCAGCTTCGCCAAGGAGCCGCCGGGCCCCCGCGACGCCGCCGCCGCAGCCGCCGCCGGTTACTACGGCGAGGCGGGCGGGCCGGAGCCGGGCGCCCCGCCGCTGCCCTACGGCGCGCCCGCGGTGCCGGGCGGCTTCGGCGGCCGCTTCCTGGGGCCGTGCCCGCCCTACCGGGCGCCGCCGCCGCCGCCCGCCGCCGCCCCGGCCGCGGCTCCGGGCTACGCGGCGGCGGGCGAGGGCTACGCGGGCGCGGAGCTGTACGCGGGCGCGGAGGGCGCCTACGCGGCTCCGCTGTGCCCCCGCGCCGGGCCGCTGTGCGCGCTGCCCGGCTACCGCGCGGCCGGCAAGGTGCAGGTGATGCTCAACAACTACCCGCTCTGGGCCAAGTTCCACAAGCACCAGACCGAGATGATCATCACCAAGCAGGGCAGGTGAGCCGCCGCCGCCGGGGGGGCCGGGGGGGGGTCGGGGGGACCGGGGGGGGGTCGTGCCGCGGCGTGCGGGGGGCCTCGGGGCCGGGGCGCAGCTCTCGGCGCGGCGGAGCCGGGGCTCGGTGCGAGGAGGAGGAGGAGGGACGGGGAGCCCGGGGCTGCCGGGACGGCGCTGGCCCCGGTGCGGGTCCCGGGTCCCGGCAGCGCTGGGGGACGCGGCCGCTCGCCGGGCCGGCGGGGGCTGCTCCATGTCCCCGAGCATCGCACCGGCGCCGGGCGCTCGCAGGCAGCTTTTCTCCGGCCGCAGCCCGCGGGCCGGATCCTCAGCTCCGCGCAGCAACAAGTGGTGAAGTCCCAGAGCCGGGGCCCGGGGGGGGCCGCCAGCCCCCGGGCGCGGGTGTGTGTGTGTGGGGACAGCCCGGACCCCCCCCTGCACCCCGTCTCCTCCCCCGGGAAGGAGATCTGCCCCCCCACAGCCTCCCCGGCTCACGGCACCGCTGGGATAGGCAGAGGTCTGGTGTCCCCTGCGTGCAGCCGGTGGGTGACATTTCGGCAAGCGCCCGGGTGCCCAAACGGCCGGCGGTGACACCCCGGGCCGGGCACCTGCTGGTCCTCTGTGCCCCCTCCGCGCCCGGCTTCTCCGGGCTGCGAGTTCCCCGCAGCGGAGCAGGGAATCGAGCGCGTGCCGGGGTCCGAGAGAGGCTGCTGCCCGGCGGCGTCACCCGCACACCTGAAAACTCGGCTCCGCGGCCCCCAGCCTGGCTGCTTGAACCCCCCGGAGCGGGACGGGGCGGCGGATCGGGCGCGATAACAACCTGCGGGAAGCTGTGGAGTTCCCTGACTTGGAGCACGAGGGACCGCCGAAACGCCGGGTGCCCAAGACACTGGGTGCCCGCCGGCGCCGTTCCTTCGGCCTCGCACCCCGGGGGGGGCCAGAACGGGGGCCGCAGTCCGGGGAGGCCCTTCCCGCGCATCCCGGTGTGCCACGCGCCGGGCTCGGCTCGCTTCCTCCAGCTGGCAAAAATCAGCCCCGCTCTTGTCTCGCTCGAGTGATTTTTTCCCCCCCGTCCCGTCCCGCCGCTCCGAGGCTCTTTCGGCTCTCGGCAGCTCTTCCCGCGGCGCTCTCGGGGCCGAGGCGCAGGGAGCACGGCGGCTCGGGGGGCCCGGGGCGGGCGGGGGGGCCGCCGGCCGCGCTCCTCTCCCGTCTCCCCCTCCATCCTCCCCTCTTCCCTTCCGCAGCCGAGACAGACGGTGTCACTTCGATGCTGCAACCAACCTGCTTAATGTGTTGGAAGTCTAAACGCGTTAGGGCCGCTTCGTTTGCCGCGCTGCGTTCCCGGGCCTGCTCTCCCAGGGGCTCCCCCCCCCCCGCTGCTGGACTCGGGGCCACTCAGCAGCAAACCATCGCCGTCAGGGACGGGGGCCGCGTCGCCGCGGGGGGGGCCGCGTGCCGCCCCGGGCCGTCGCCGCCGGCCTGGCGGAGGGGTGCCAGGCGCCTTCGGCACCCGACATGCTTGTTTCTCGCGTGCTCGGCATCGCCATCGCTCAGCTCGTGCCGAAACCCGCCGCGATTCACCCCGTCGTCTCCCTCCCGCCTCCCCCAGTGGTGGGCAGTGGTTTGGGGGGGTGATGCCCATCTCCGGCTGCGTCGGGGCGGCTCGGGGCTGGGGGTCGGGGGGGTCTGGTGCAATCGCTCCTCTCCGCCCCGGAGCGCGCCGGGGCTCTGCCGCCGTCTCCCAGGCTGAGACGGGGGGAATTTGGGGTGTCCTTCCCAGCTCCGTCCCCGGGGCTCTGCGGAGGGGCTCGGGGGGGGGCTTTGCGCCGGGGGAGGCTTGCGGGGGGCTCGGGGCGAACCCAGCCCCGAGGAGACGTCGAACTCGGAGCCGCAAAACATCCGTTTCCCCCGACCCCGAGCTGCCGCTCGCGGAAAGCTCCGCGCGGGGCCTGGCCGTGGCACCGCCGAAAGGCAGGAAAACCCCCGGCGAGGGCGCGGGGCTGGCGACCGGGCGCCGGGCACCCACGGCACATGGGGGCCACGCGGTGGGCTGCACCGTGGGGCTGGGAAGTCCCGTGCCAGGGATTCGGGGGTGCCAGGGCGGCCTCGCCGGGGGCAAACCCGGCCTTGCATCGGGGAGGCGATGCTGCGGGTCCTGGCGGGGGGATTTTGCCCCACTGTGACCCCCCGGGTGCCCCCATGCCGAGGCGTTCCCTGTGCCGCTCCTTCCCGTCCCCCCCCGCTCCGAGGCCTCCCCCGGCCGCCGTCCCCGCCGCCCCCGCCATCCCTCGCCCGCTCCTCCCAGGGCTAAAAAAATTTCCTCCCGGTTTCTCACCCGGGCCCCCCCGCCTCCCCCGCAGCCTTCGAGGCTCTGCGCGTCCCCCACCCCGGGCCGGGTTTCTGCGGAAAGCCCCCGAGGGCTCGCCGCGCGCGGGCGGCCGGGGCGAAGGGCCTGGGGAATTCCTGCCTCTGCGCCGCGCTGCGAGGCCGGGCCGGCACCGCCGTTGCGGGGGGACGCGGGGGCTGGCGGTGCCCTTGCGGGGGGACGCGGGGGCTGGCGGTGCCTTTGGGGGCAGACGGGACTCGGCTTCGTGTTGGGGGGGGACGCACGGGTTCATTTTGCCATTTCAGTACGCAGGGCCTGGCTGTGTGTTTGAGGGGGACACAGGCTGACTTTGCATTTGGGGGACATGGGAGTTGGTTTTGCCTTTTGGGAGGAAGTGGGTTGCCTTTGCATTTGGGTGAAACGGGGAGCTGGCTTTGCACGGGGGGGACACGGGGGTCGGCTTTGCCTTTGGGGGATGCACGAGTCAGCTTTGCATTTGGGGGAAGCAGGTTGACACTGCATTTGGCAGAAACGGGGTTTGGCTTTGCCTTTGGGGGATGCACGTGTTGACGTGACATTTGGGAAAGCAGGTTGACATTGCATTTGGCGGAAACGGGGTTTGGCTTTGCGTTTGGGGAACGCGCGGGGCGGCTTCGCATTTGGGTGAAGCAGGGGTTTGGCTCTGCATTTGAGGGACGCGCGGGGCGGCTTCACATTTGGGTGAAGCAGGGGTTTGGCTTTGCATTTGGGGGACGCACAGGTTGCTTTTGCCTTTGGGGGGCCCCAGGGCTGGTTTGCCCGGGCCGGCGTTCCCGTGCCAGGAGGGGCAGGCGGCTGCCCGGCTCGGCAGGACGCTGCTCCCGGCACCGCCGCTGCTCCGCTCCCGGCAGAGCCGGAGGCCGCAGCCGTGCCGCGGGGGCGAGGAGCAGGTGCCTGCGCCCCTCTCCTAGGCAGCCGCGGTTCTTGCGGCGGCCGGGGCTGGCGGGGGAGACGAGGCGGCTCAGGAAGCCGGCGGCCCCCGGCACTGCCTGCGGTGCTGGGCTCGGCGCGGGGGGCACCGCCGGGACGCGGCTCCCTGCCCCGCGCGGGTTTGCAGGCGGTGCCTGAGCTGAGCTCCGCGGTGCTCACGAGCCCCCAAACCCGCCTGCGTTTGCCCCAGAGCCCGTGTCGCCGTGTCTGAATGTCCGAACGCGGGGACCCGAACCCCGACGGCAGCAGCTCCCGGTCGGGGCCGAGCCCGGGCTGCCTCCTGCCTGAGCAACGGCCCTGGGAGCGCCAGCGCCGGCGCATTTAAAAATAACCGCGAGGCGTGCGTGGTTTCGGGCCTCGCCTCCACCCTCGAGTGCCCCGGCTGAGCCCTGTGGTTTGCACCGTGGCAGCGCTTAAAGCACAAACCTCGCTTGCTCTCTTCGTTCTTTTTTTTTGTTATATCCTCCCTCTCGGTCCCCGGGAGCCGGAGCCGCCGGGGAAGCGGTTGGCGGCGGGGCGAAGTGGGAGCGATGCACAGAGGCTGCTGCTCCCTTCCTCCCCGGCTCGGCTCGGCTCGGCTCGGCTCGGGGTCGCTCCGAGGGGCAGCATGGGGGGCCAAGGGCCGGCCCCGCCAAGGGCTCTGCCTCGTCGGGCATCTGCTCTGGACAGTGTCGAGGCGGCGGTCGCCTCCGCGATAACGGCAGCCCCTTCGGCACGGCCCTTTGATGTGGCCAGGATTTTTTACCGGCGGCAGGAACCACCTTCCCTCCAAACGGGCCGCCGCTTTCTCGCTCGCTTTAGGTGCAGTTTTAGCCCCGGGGGAGCAGGAGCAGCTGGGTGTCCCTGCACTGAGGGCTGCTCCTGGCACAGGCGCCCCGCAGCCGGAGCCTGAGGTCACACGCTTTCGGCTCGCGGGTGGCTCGGCCGTCTCCGGATGCCTGCATCCCTCTCGCCGTGATGCTCGCCGGTGCCGGTGAGCCCAGCCTGGAGCACGTGCTCCTCGCCCCGGCCGCTGCTTTCTTTTTCTTCAT
This sequence comes from Dromaius novaehollandiae, assembly GCF_036370855.1. Classification (NCBI taxonomy): domain Eukaryota; kingdom Metazoa; phylum Chordata; class Aves; order Casuariiformes; family Dromaiidae; genus Dromaius; species Dromaius novaehollandiae. The sequence continues at coordinate 9,497,107 of NC_088119.1, read as the reverse complement.
CTCGCTCCTGCGCGGGGGCAATTTTGAGTCACCAGCGCCCGGCGCTGCCTGAGCACGTTCTTTCCGCTCGCCTTCAAATGCCGCCTTCCCCGGCACGAGTGGCCCCGGCCCGGGCGGCGCTTCCTGCCGCCGGGACGCCTCGGGGGGCAGCCGGCCGTGCCGGGGCGCTGGGGCTCCCGGGCTGGGGGGGGCGGCACCCGCTCCCGCGCCCCCTCCCCTGCCCCAGCGCTCCGTGTGCAGCAGCCCGCCAGCCCCGTCACGAGTTCGCAGGTCTCTGCGCGGGGCTGGATTTGCAACGCAACCCCCCCCCCATGCCGATGTCACCCCATAGTCACCGCTCTGGCAGCCCCTGGCCCCGCTTTGGGAAGGCACAGGGAGGGGGGCCCGGGGCAGGTGGCCTTGCCGTGGGGGCAGGCGCCGATCCGGCAGGGCGAGGGGACCCTGGACCCCGGCTGGGTTCTGCCGGGGGGCTGCGAGCCGCCAGGGCCCAACTCTGCCGGGGGCCGGGCACCGCTGCCGGGGCGCCGGCGAGGCTGTCCATCCGTCCCCGGGCTCCCACCAGGGCCAAGCCCAGCCCCGACGCCCCGGTCCCGCCGCGGGGCCCCACGGGCTTGTTGGGGCCGTTTCGGAGCAGCCCCGGCAGCTGCTTTATGAGAAACGCCAGCGTTTCGGGGACGCGGGGGGCGGCGAGCCCAGCCCCGCGGCTGCTGCTGCAGGGGGTAAATCCAAATCCCCCCGCCGTCACCCGGTGTTTCGCGCCCGCTTCCCGCCCGTGCAAAGCCTGGAGGAGCGGTTTGGGATGTGGCATTGCCGGGGTGCGTGTCCGTCCGTGTGCGTGTCCGTCTGTCCGTCCGGGGCCTTCGATGCTGCTCCCCGCCGGTGATGGCGCGGGCGCTGTGCAGGACTGGGGGACGTTGGGGGGTGCCAACGCCTGAGCCGGGGGCTGGTTTCCAGCCTTGGTCTCCAAAAGCCGGAGACTCCAGCGGGTGCCAGAATGACCCAGTTTGGCCCGTGCTGGTGCGGGGGGGGGCAAATGCTCCGTCTCGGCACCCCCAGCCAGGGCACAAGGCTCTCCCAGCTGCAAACCTGAGCTGGCAGCTGGGACCAACTGGGGCTACTGGGGCTGGTGGGGGAAAGGGAGGAGGGAAGGAGCTGGGGGCAGATATCCCACCCCGAGGGCTGGGTGGGGGGTCGCCGCTCCAGCGCGCGGGTGCGTGTGCGGGGCCGCTCGGTGCCCCCCCCGTCCCGTCCCCTTCCTGCCCTTGGCGCAGCCCAGTGCTCAGCCCGAAATAGCAGCGGTGTTGGTTTCCGAAGCGGAAGGTGCTCGGGGAGGGGGAGGAGGATGCTGGGGGGGGGGATCGGCCCCGCGGAGCGTCCCCCAGCTGCCGGGGTCACTCAGCACCTCGCGGGTGGCAGGAGGGGCGGGCGCGTGCTCTGCCTCGGTTTCCCGCGTGCCCCGGGGCCGCTTCCCGCAGTGACGCTCGCTGAGCCCCTGTCCCCCCCCCCCGCCAGGCGCATGTTCCCGTTCCTCAGCTTCAGCCTCTCGGGGCTCAACCCCGTGGCCCACTACAACGTCTGCGTGGACGTCGTGCTGGTGGACCAGCACCACTGGCGCTACCAGGGCGGCAAGTGGGTGCAGTGCGGCAAAGCCGAGGGCAACATGCCAGGTACGGCCCCCCCCTCATCCTGCGCTGCCCCTGGGGGCTGCGTGCCCCCCCCCCGGAGACGGGCGGCAGCGCCGACCACGGGGTCTGTGCCGCAGGGAACCGCCTCTACCTGCACCCCGACTCGCCCAACACGGGCGCCCACTGGATGCGCCAGGAGGTCTCCTTCGGCAAGCTGAAGCTCACCAACAACAAGGGGGCCTCCAACAACGTCGGGCAGGTAGTGGGCCGTGCCGGGCCGTGCAACGTCGTGCAACGCCGTGCCGGGCCGTGCAATGCCGTGCCGGGCCATGCAATGCCATGCCGGGCTGTGCAATGCCGTGCTGGGCTGTGCAATGCCGTGCAATGTCATGCAATGCCATGCTGGGCTGTGCCATGCCGTGATGCACACCTGCAGAGCCCAGGCCCCCCCCACGCGCCCCCCCTGACCACCCGGTGCCCCTCTTCTGGTGCCCCAGATGATCGTGCTGCAGTCGCTGCACAAGTACCAGCCCCGGCTGCACGTGACGGAGGTGAAGGAGGGCGAGGGCGAGGAGGCCGGCCAGTCGCCGCACACCCAGACCTTCACCTTCCCCGAGACCCAGTTCATCGCCGTCACCGCCTACCAGAACGCTGACGTGAGTACGACACCCCCCCCCCGGCACCCCCCCAGCATGCCAGAAACCCCAGTACCCCTCCCAGTATCGCCCAGCATCCCTCAGTCCTCAGCATCGTAGAAACCATCACCCCCCCACACCAGCATCCCGGGTACCCTCTCCCCGCATCCCCCAGCATCACGGAAACCCCTGGTACCCTACTAGCATCCCCCAGCCCCCTCTGCCAGCATCCCCAGTCCCCTCCCAGCAGCCCCAGTAACCCCTCCCAGTATCCCCCAGCATCACAGAAACCCCTGGTACCCCACCGGCACTCCCAGTCCCCAACATCACAGCAATCCCCATTCCCCCCCCCCCCACCAGCCCGGGACCCCCCAGGGGTGGCAAAGCCCCCCCATATCAGATTTGATGGGGGCTGTTCTGGGGGGATCTTGGGACAAGCAAAGGACGGGAGTGGGATGGGGGATGCTCGAGGGTGAAGGGGGGAACAACAGCCCCAGTGCCCCCCATCTCTGCTCTGTCCCCCCCCCCCCAGATCACCCAGCTGAAGATCGACCACAACCCCTTCGCCAAGGGCTTCAGGGACAACTTTGACTCGTGAGTACCCCCCCCCCCCCCCCACGCGGCACCTGGGGACCCCCCCCCCCGCCAGCGGCCCCGCTGACCCCCGCCGTGTCCCCAGGATGTACGCGGCCTCGGAGGGCGACCGCCTGACGCCGTCGCCGCCGGACGGCCCCGGCTGCCCGCCGCTGCTGCCGGGCGCCCGCCTGCAGTCCCTGCTGCACGAGCAGTACCCGCTGCCGCCCGGGCGCTACTACAACGGGGAGCGGGGCGCCCCGCTGCCGCTGCCCCCCAAGGACGCCCCGCGCTGGTACTTCGCCCCCCAGCAGCCGCCGGCCGAGTACGGCGCCTACGAGAGCGGCTACGGCGGCGGCAAGCTGGTGCCCTACGGGGTGAAGCCGCTGGCGCTGCCGCCCGCCGCCCGCCCGCCGCTGCCCTACTACGGCGAGGGGCCGGGGGCCTTCGGGGCGCCCGGCGCCTGGAGCCCCGCGCCGCTGGGCTGGTACCGGGACCCCCGCGAGGACAAGGGCAAGGAGGCGGCGGCGGGCTGGCCCGAGCCCCCCGCGACCAAGGCGGGCGCCGCGCCGGACTCGGGGCTCTACGAGGGCGAGTGCAAGCGGCGCCGCGTCTCGCCCTACCCGTCCAGCGCCGAGAGCTCGCCGCCCGCCGCCCGCCCCGCCGACCCCTACGACAAGGAGCCCGGCGCCCAGCTCGGCGCCCAGCCCGGCTACTACGGCTTCTACGGCACCTGAGCCGGGGGGGGGCCCCCGGCACCGCGGGGGGGGGGGGGGGGGTGCACGCCCGGCGCCCGGGACCCAATGCACCCTGCCCTCGCTGCAGGCACGCCGGGGCCCCTTGCAGAGACTGTGCCCCCCCCCCCCCGTGCCCCCCTCCCTATTTAAGGCCGGTGGCATGGGACAGATGGGGGTTTGCAGGCAGACGCCAGCGGGAGGATTTGGGGGTTTTTTTGTTTTTTTTTGTTTTTTTTTCCTGTTCAGGGTTTTGTCGTCGGGGGGTTTGGGGTGGGGGGGTTAATGCTGAAGTATTTATTGAACCCCCGTGTGCCCGGTCGGGGGGGGGGAGGCGGGGGGGGCCGCATATCTCACAATAAAGGGGACGCTGTGGTTCACGGTGGCGCCTCTTTGCTCGCCTGCCTGGGGCGAGGGGGGAGGGAAACTGAGCCACGAGGGGGGGGGAACTCGTGCTAAGGGACACCCCCCCCCCCCCCCCCGCCCCGGCAGCTGGATGTGCAGCCTCCCCCGCCCCCGCAGGGCAGGAGGGGACCCAGGCGTCCGGGCTGCGGCGGCGAAGGAAGCGCTCGGCACACTGAGCTCTTTGCACCCTTTATTAGCACGAGGCCCCGTGCACAGCCCGGGGGGGGCACGGTGGGGAGGGAGGGGGCTGCCCGCCCGCGGGCGCCCAAGGCCCCTCCCGCAGCCACCTGGGGGCCCAGGGGGGGCCCCAGGGCAGGGGGGCACTGGCAGCCCCTGCCCCCAGGGCCCCAGCCTGCCCCCGAGGCTCTGCCGGGGGGGGGCTGCGCTGTCTGTGCTCCCCCTCCCCAATTCACCCCCCCCCCCTTTTAAATCACAGTTTTGCTTAAATACAGGCAAAGTGGCCCTGATCCTCCCCCCCCCCGCCGAGGGGGGCCGGGGCACGGGCGCTGCCTGGCCAGCAGACAGCGGGCTGGGGGAGCGGCGATGCCGGGGGCGGGGTGGGGGGGTCCAGCCCACGCCAGCATGTGCCACTGCTGCAGCGAGCTGGGCGGCCTCAGCGCCGCTACCAGAGCACGGCACTGTCCAGGTGGGCAAAGCCGGGGTCCAGGCGCAGCTTCCAGTACGTGTTGTTGGTGACCCAGGACTCCCTGCCGCCGGCGTCCGTGAGCCGTCTGGGGCGGGGGGGGGACAGGGTGAGGCTGGGGGCTCCGGGGCGGCCCCGGCCCCCCCGCCCCGGCTGTGCCGAACCTGAAGAAGCGGGCCTGGTGCGCGATGTTGTTCTCCTCCATGACGCGGCGCCGGTCCCGCTGCAGCTGCTCGATCTGGCGCTTCTGCGTCTCGGCCGCCGGCACGTTGCCCTCCTCCAGGTACCTGGGCGGGAGAGCATCCATCCCTGTGACGAGCTGGGCGGCCTCGGCTGCCTGCCCACCCCGGGGGGGGGCGGCGGGCGCTGCTCACCGCTGGTCCGGGCGCAGGCGGGTGTCGGTGGAGGGCAGGACCCGCTTGAGCTCGGGCGTGAGCTCGTTCAGCTCCAGGGCGAACTGGGTGAAGCCGTAGTTCCGCTCGTGGTCGCGGGGCATGGGGTCTGCGGGGGGGGGGGAGCCCTGAGCGCCCCGGCCCCTCCCGCACCCCGCGGCCCCCCCGCGGCCCCCCGCTCCTTACTGGCTCTCCAGACGCACTGGCCGCCGGGGGCCGGGCCGCGGAAGAGCCCCTCGTGCCACTTGCCGGCGAGGCGCTCCACCACCTTCCCGCCGCGGCTCAGCACGGCGCCCTGCACCTCGTTCACGCTGGAGCCCCAGTACCGGGCCTGCGGGGCGGGCGGGCGTGGGCGGGGCCTGCCGCCGGGGGCGGGGCCTGCCGCCGGGGCGGGGCCACTGGGAAGGGGCGGGGCCTGGGAGGAGGGGCGGGACCACTGGGAAGGGGCGGGGCCACGGGGTGGGGAGGAGGCAGAATGATGGGCAGTCGTGGGTGGGTGAAGGGGGCGGGACCAGCTGGAGGGGCGGGGTCAATGCTAGTGGGCGGGGCCATGGGGTCTGAGCAGGTAATGAGGAGGGGCAGTGAGGGTGGTGGGCGGAGCTTAGGGATGAAAGGCTGCCCCTGGGGGAGGGGCATAACCAGTGAGGCGAAGCCTGGGCCAGGCAGGGGGCGGGGCCCAGCGGGGTGGGCGGGGCCGGGGCGGGGCCCGCCTACCTTGCAGAAGGTGATCTTGCAGTGGAAGGCGGCGTCGCGGGTGTTGCGGATGAGCACCTCGCCGTAGTGCTCGATCCAGCGCGGGCCGCTGAGGATGTTGTGGATGCACGTGGTCACCTTGTTCCACTCGAAGTGGTCGCCGGACCTGGGCGGCAGCCGGGGCGCCGTGGGCACGGGCACGGCCGCGGGGACACGGGGACGGCGGCGGGGGCACGGGGACGGGCGCTCACCTGGGCAGCCGGACGTTCACCGTGCCCATGGGGACGATCTCCAGCGATTTGCCCCAGAACTTGTTCTTCCACTTCATGTCTGGGGGACAGGAGGTGAGACCACCACGTCCCCTGCCGCATCCCCCGCCCATGTCCCCTGCCCGACGTCGCTCACCTTGCCAGAAGATGAAGTTGTCAGACTCGGCGTGGCAGGCGGAGATGGGCGGGTGGTGGCAAACCTGGAGCGGGGAAAGAGGGACAAGGCAGTGCCAGGGCCCCAGGGCCACCAGGGCCCCATGGCCACTGGGGTCCCATCGCCACCAGGCTCCCCGGGCCACCGGGGCCCCGTCCCCGCACCTGCTCGCTGATGAAGCGGAAGCCCCGGTCCGGCCGCACGCACTCGTAGGTCTCGCCCAGCACCGGGTTGAAGGGCTTGCTGCCCGCCCGGTAGTAGGTGGAGGCGTAGGCGGACACGGCGAAGGCCGCCACGTAGACCTGGCCGGGGGGAGACCCCCGTCACCCCACGCCGGGCTGGGGCGGGGCAACCCATCGCTCCTCCCACTAAGGGGGCGTGGCATGCAGCGACCCCTCCCCTTTGGGGGCGTGGCACCCCCTGGCACCACCCCCTGGCTGCAGAGCATCCATGACCCCTCCTGCTAGGATGGGGCCTCCTTGTCCCCTCCCACGGGGGTGTGGCACCCAGGCCCCTCCCACTGGGTGTGGCACCCCTAGGCTCCTCCCACCGTGGGCAGGGCACCGCCAGGCCCCTCCCCGTACCAGGCGCTGGCAGGGGTCGGGGCAGCGGCTGGCGCGGTCCAGCAGCCCGCTGTACTCGAGCTCCTCGCAGAGGCGCTGCAGCGTGTTGAGCGGCTCGTTGAGCTGCACCGGCATCGACACCTTGGACAGGTCCTTGCCGATGTTGTTGCGCAGGATGTTCCAGAGGCTCACGTCGCCCGTCGGCACGTGCGGCGCCGGCAGGCAGCTCCGGCGCGGCGCCCCCGGCCCTGGCAGCCGCAGCGGCGGCGGCGGCGGCTCCCCGGCTCCTGCCGGACACGGGGCGGTGGGTGGGGGCCCCGGCGCCACCCCCCGCCGCCCCCGCGCCCCGCTCCCGGTACCTCTCTGGAAGCAGGCGGCCCCCGCGGCCTCGGCTGCATCCTCGGCGATGCTGTTGGTGGCCTCGCTGACGCACGACTCGTCATCCGAGGCCTGGGGGACGGCGGCACAGAGGGGCCCGTTGGCTCCGGTGGGGGCGCGGGTAGGGGATGCGGGGGGTCAGGGTGGGGGGGACCCCCGACAGGGACCTGCAGCAGGGTCCACTACCGGGCAGGGGAGGCCTCGCAGGGGAGGGCAGGCAGGGGCCCCGGCGTCCGGGCAGGACAGAGGAGCAGGAGTACTGACGGGAGCGCGGGGGCCAGGGAGGACGGGCAGCGGGGGGAGCGGGAGCGGCAGCAGCACCCACAGCCCCCGCCCACCAGGCTCAGGGACACGGGAGCCCCCGAGCCCCCTGCGGGGGGGGGCTGCGAGGGTCCAGGGGGGACACAGGGACCGGGGGGGACATGGGGACCGGGGGGGACAGCGGCTCCCGGGCCAGCTAACGGAGAGGGGGACAGGAAAAGAGAGAGAACGGAGAGATGAACCCATAGAAACAGCAGCAGCCCCAGCGAAGTGGGGAGCGGGCACCGTGAGGCGGGGCTCTGTGGAGCCCCTCCCCCTGGTTTAGTCCCACCCCCTGGGTTTAGCCCCACCCCCTGGGTTCAGCCCCACCCCCCTGGGTTCAGCCCCACCCACCTCGTTCTCGGAGGAGCTGGCGGAGAGGAAGACCTCGCAGGCGTCGAAGAACTCGGTGTGCGAGTCGGCCAGCGAGACGATGCTGCGGTTGGAGAGCTGCTGCTCGCGGCCCTTGGCCGGCAGCGCGTCCGGCTGCGGGGACGCGGACCCGCGTCAGCCTGGGGGCCACCAGCCCCCGTGACCCCCCCGCCGCAGCCGCGGCCCCCCCTGACCTCGTCGGGGTGCAGCGAGGCGAAGGAGTCCATGGTGGTGTCGGAGGAGACGGAGAGGGAGTGGAAGCGGCGCAGGCCGTCCCGGGGCTCCAGGCTCGGCAGAGCCGCCTGCGGAGACAGAGGCTGGGATAAACTGGGGGGCAGAGACCCCTCGCCCCCCAGCACGTCCCCGGGGCACCTGGGAAAACCCCTGCTGCCGGCCACTCGCCCCGGCTGCTAGCTCAGCGCTAGGCTGAGACCGTGCCAACTCGCTCCACCCACCGGCAACTCAACAGCAGCGCCCAAAGCTGGGCCCCCGCCGTGCCCAGCGCCCGCAGCGCCTCACCCCGGCGTTCCTGGGGCCGCCGGCGCAGGGGCCGGGGCGCTGCAGGTCCAGCGCCCGCCGCAGCTCCTCCAGGCGGGCCCTCTCGGCCGTGAGCGCTGCCACCACGCTGCTGAGCGAGCCGTGCACTGCGGGCAGAGGCGGGCGGGCGGGCTCAGCCGGCACGGCCCCCGGCCCCGGAGGATGCCCCCGGCTCGGCCCCCGCCCCGCGCATCCCACCTTTCTGGGCCAGGATCCAGAAGCTCCTCTGCAGCTGGCCGTACTCGGGCGGGGGGCTGAAGGGCAGCTGGCTCGCACACGGCTCCAGGTAGCGCGAGAGGTTGGGCACCGAGCCGTGCAGGCGGCCCACCTGCGAGGGCAGCCGGGGCTGAGCGCGGCCCCTGGGCCTCCCCCCAAAGCCGCGGGCCCCCTTCCCACGCGGGGCGGCCGGGCCCGGGGGGGCCGCTGCCCCGCGCCCGCCTCACCCTTCCAATGGTGTCGTCCTTGGCGAAGCTCTGGGTGCACCAGATCCTGGTGCTTCGCTTCGCCTTTTTGGGCCTCTCCGAGGCGGCCGAGGGCTGCGAGGAAGAGGAGGGGGTTGAGCGGCCCGTGGTGCTGTGGGGCGCCGGGCACGTGCCGCCGCGCCGCGCTCACCTGGCCGTGGGAGATGAGGGGGGCCGAGGGGATGCGGTGCAGCGACTCCAGGCTCTGCAGCATGCCGTTCAGCTCCTGCAGCTTGGCCTGGCACTCGCACAGCTCTGGGGGTGGAGGGCAGCGGCGGCAGCGTCAGGCGGCAGCGGGGGATGGCCATGGCCCCCCCGCGCCCCATCCCGTCCCGCTCACCTGCCGAGCAGCGCTCCAGCCCCTCGCTGTCCTTCAGCCAGGCGTTCACCTTGTCGCGGGAGCTGGCGAGGGCGGAGAGGGCCGGGGCGCTGCCGGAGGGCAGGATCCGCGTCCAGGAGCCCTGGGCAGAGGGGAAGGGGCGCCGTCGGGGCTGCCGTTGGACACGTCGCTCGCAGACGCTGCCTCCCACCCGGGGACGGGGACCCCAGGCTGACGCTGACCTGTGCGGCGGCGGGGGTTCGCCCCGCGGGACCCCCCCTAGGGCCGGCGAGGGGGTCGGGCTTCTCGCCCTGGTGATGGGAGCAGAGGCTGCTCACCCAGCTGCTGAAGAGCTCCGGCGACTTGATCTGCGGCAGAGAGGGCAAATTGGGGGAGGCAAGACCCAGCACCCCCGGCCCCATCCCACCACCGGCCCCAGGCCCAGCTCCAGCCCCCGAGCCGGCGTCCCCGAGCCGGTACCTTGAGGTGGTAGATGTTCTCCTCGGTGTCCAGGTCTACCCGCTGCGCCTTCTTGTTGACGGACATGACAGACTGACGGACGTCGATGGAGCCGTGCAGCTTGCCCTTGAGGACCTGGGGGAGCCCGGAGAGCCCGTCTGCCGGGGCGGGGGGACGGGAGGGACGTCCTCGCAGAGGAGAGGGGGTCTGAGCCCCACGGGGAGGCAGGACAGACGCCCCGGGCCCGTACTCACGTCCTGGTGCGTCGTGGCGTACTTGAGGGTGCCGTTTTCCAGCACAAAGTACCTCTGGGGACAGAGAGGGCAGATCGTTAGAGGGAGACAAAGACTGATGTCTGCATCCCCCCATCTAAGCACCAAACAGGGAGCTTCAGCTGGGCCCCCGCCCCTCCCCGGACGCCCGCCAGCCCCGTCACCTTGTGCCAGCCCTTCAGAGGCCATTTCCTCTTCTTGAGCAGGTATCCCTCGTGCCGCTCCGGCTCCCGGCCCGGGCTGCCCCGGGTGCGTGTCGCGTCCACCAGCTCCCAGCTCTCCGAGCCCTGCCGGGAGGGGCGTCAGCGCGGGGGGGCCTCAGCCCTGGGGGCAGCGTGCTCCCAGAGGGGTCCTCCGCCCTCACGAAGGGGGGTGAAGCCCCCTGGGACCCCACAGCACCCCCCACCAGCCGGGATGCAGGGGACACCGCGGGCAATGCCCAGAGACCCTCCCGGAGCAGCAGGACCCTGCTGTGCCCCCCGGCCCGGAGCCCCCCGACCTGCTGCCCGCCGCTGTGCTTGGAAGACACGGTGCTGTTGGAGCGCGACGGGGCCCTTCTTGGAGAAGCCGGGTCCTTCTCGTGGCTGCCCATGGCCGGTGGGCGGAGGGGGCCGGGGGGGTCCGGGACGCGGGTGCTCGCCTGGCGCCTCGGAGCGGGGCCGTCACGGCCGGGGCGGCGGGACACCCTGCGAGGAGGGGACACCGCGTCAGGGCTGCTGGCGTCCGCCCCCCCAGCGAGCTCGCCGGCTTGCACCAAGCTCTTTTCTCCTTCTCTGCGCAGAGATCCGGGGCCGGTGTCCGAGCGGTGCCCCGCCAGGCCCCGTGCCTCGGTTTCCCCGCTGGAAAGGCCGGGGGACCCTCCCGCCCGGGGAGCGGGGACACGTGCACGGGGTGGAGCCCTCGACCCACCCAGCGTTATCTCGCCCTCGCCGCCTGGCCCTCGCCGGCCTGGCGGTGCCGGAGACGGAGACGCGGGTTCAGAGTTCAGCCCCGCCTCGCCGCCGCTCCGCTCCCGCCGCCCCATGTGCTGGGTGCCGTGGGGCAGCCCCCCGTCACCCTGATCGGGGAGCAAAGGGGGGCCGGGGCCACTAAGGGGTCCCTGCAGCCCTGCACAGGGAGTTGCACAGGACTTACCCCCCACGGTGGAGGCTGCGCCCCCCACCAAAACCCCACTGGGCCGGGGCGAAACCACTGTGTGTCCTACCCCAAAGCTGCTGTCGGGACCCGCGGCCGGGCCGGATGCCCTCTCCCCGTCACGCTCGCCCTCCGCCTGGTACCTCGGGACCCGGCAGCTCCGCTCGCCCGCTCGGCTGCCACAGCCCCGCTGCTAAATCTCCCCAGATGTGAAGAGCTGCTTCCTTTTACCCCTTCCCCTGCCCTGGCGCAGGGGCGTCTGCTCGAAACGCAGCCACGGGATGCACAGCGCCCCGCCGCTCCCCCCGGCAGACCAGGATGCGGCCGCCTCCGGCACAGGGCATTTCCTTATGGCCCGTTTGCTCCTCCCATTTACCCAAGGGGGAAACTGAGGCACGGGGAAGCTCTGCCCCTGCTCCCGAGCCCCTCTGCACCGCTGCCTCTCGGGGCTGCACGCAGAAGCCGGGTGTCCCGGCCACTCAGATACCAGCCCCAGCGTAACCTCGCCGGGACAGCGGCCAAGCCACAGCACAAATAGAAACGACACCGCACATCTCTTCCTGGAGATGGGAATAATTGCAGCCCGGGGGCTCCGCGCTGCGGGGCGGGGGACGCTGCTGGGACCGGACCGTGTTTCCCCCACACACACGCTTACAGAAGAACCGGGGGGTCTCCCATCCCGGCCTGGATCCCCCCGAGCCTGCTTAGCTTGGCAGCGAGCGCAGCCCTGGGGGTGCCGGGGGCAGAGCTGACCCCCTGCAAGGGGGCAGATTGGGGCCGGTGCTGGGAGGGAGGGGTCTGCCGGCCGGGCCGCCCCCTCTCCCCACGCAGCCCCCATCACGGGCGCACAGCCCCTAGCTGCCCCGGGCAGGGCTCGGCCCCGCGCTCCCTCCACCGGCCCCCCCATGGGGCAAAGCCAGCCCGGCGCCCCCCAAGCATCCCCCCCCCCCCGCTCCGCACCCCCGCAGGGGGCAAAGCGCAGCCCGGCCGCCCCGTCTGCCCCATGCCGGCGTCCATCCCCCCACCCCGGGGCAGGGGGGGCCGGATCCGGCTGCCGCGGGCGGCGGGCGAGGAGAAGCCCTTGCAAAGGGGCGCGGGGCTGGAGGGGCCCCCCGCCCCGGTGCCGGTGCCCGGCCCTCACCTGTGCGGGCGGCGGGCGGCGCGCCGGGGCCGGTCGCATCCTGCCCGGCGGCTGCAGGAACCGGAACACGGAAGGAGGCGGAGGCGCCGGGCCGGAGCCGCTCGGCTCTGCCCCCTGCACCGTGGAGGACCGGAGCCGGCAGCGCCGGGTGCCGCGGGGGCCCCGGGACCCCCATCCGCCCGGCGGCGAGAGGCGCCCGGCCGCGGCGCCGCCGCCCGCCCGGGGCCGCCGGTACCTGGGACAGCTCCAGCCGCGGCGGAGCCCCCGGCGGCGGGACGGGACCCTCCGCGCGGCCTCGGGGCTTTGCTCCGCACCCGGGGAGGGGGGAGCCGCCAATCCCCCCCCGGGCGCAGCCCCCCGAAAGCTCGGCCCGCGGCAGCGAACGGGGCCGGCGCCCACCCCGCGGCCAAGCTTGCGCCCACCCGCCCGGGGGAAACCGCAGCGGCGCTGGCTGCCCTGGGGGCCCCGCGCAGCCCTCCGGCACGGCCCAGCAGCTCCCGCCCCCCTGGGGGGGTGGGCAGCGTGCAGGCAAAGGCTCCTTCCCCCCCCCGGCAATTGCACGCAGCAGCCCTGAGCAACGGGGCTTGGCCCAGGGGCCAGCACTGCACGAGCCACCAGGGCATACACAAGGGACACGGCCCAGGCCCGCCTTCGACATGCCCTTCCTGTCCTCTGCTTTGCCTTTCTGCACCGGAGATTTTGGGCACCGGAAACACCCGTTTCACCCTGGAGCGCTGTTAGGCCAAGTCTACACCAGTCCCCTCCTCCAGCTGGTCCAACGCAGAGGAAAAGGCTGCTGGGGAAGGGAGCTGAACGGCCCCTCTGCTCATCTCCCAGCATCCGGCTGCAGCACCAAGACCTCGCTTTGGCCTGGGCAAAGCTCCTTCACCCCCCAACGCTTCCGAGAGCTGGGCCCGTGACAAGCGCAGGGCTGGTAGCCCAAGGGAGGGGGAGGCGAGCCCCCCTCCCGCGGCAACCCCGGGGCACGCGCTGCAGCCTTCAGCGCTCACTGGTGCTCAGAGCTCTGCTCTGGGGTTTCTCCCTCCCGCCCCAGACCCCAGCACTGAGGGCAGGGGTAGGACACAGCGCGGGTGCAGGGAACAGCTGTCCTGACCCAGCAGCTCTGTCCCTCCACCGCAGGGGAGCCAGAAACCCCCCCAGCAGAACCCCCCCAAGGCCACCCTCCAGCTTCTCCAATAGTGGCAACACCGGGCAGAAGAAGCCCCCCTCCCCTCCCCGCCCTCCCAGCCCTCCAACATCAAGGTGGGTCCAGCCTTCAGGCCTGCTTGTTACCACCATGTGGTTCACTTTAATGGAAGAAAGACAGCTTCCCCAGAGCTGGGCTCCATCAGTGCCAACCCTGTCCCCAGCTCCTGGGGAACGCCACAGCCTGCCTCCCCTCGCTGCTGGGGCTGCTGCGGGCACAGCGGTGTCCCAGCTCCTAGCTGGACCGCCCGGAGCGGGGTATTCCTGCACGTACGAGCTGGGCGTCTCCCACGCCAGCAGCAGCCAGTCTCTTCCCGCGCTCTGCCTGCTCCAGCCAATTCCCGGGACTCTGCCCTACGAGCGCTGCGCTCCCTCCCTCCAACCGCGTCCCCATGCCAGAGCGCAGCACACAAACACGCCAGGCCGCTCCCACGCACCAGCAGCGTGGGGAGCAGGGGGGAGGCTGCACAAACGGGGCTCCCCACGCAGGCTGCTATATCACAGGGCCCTGCTATCGTCCTCAGTCCCTCCTGGATGTGACACAGGACCAGACCTTCAACTCCCAACAGCCCCACTGCAGCCTGGTGAAGGAGCAGACTCCTGGCCCCACGCGTGCCGGACCCGACGGGGAGCCAGCGTCAGTGCGCTTCGGAGCTCTGGGAAGGCGACGCCCCAGCCTGCAGCTGCCTGATGTACTCATCGAGCAGGGCCGCGAGGCGCACGGGGCCACGCTGGAGCAGGGAGCACGTCTGCGAGGGCAGGAGGGCCAGGGCACCCACTGTCTGCCCTTGGGAAGCCTCCAGGGAGGGCAGTTTGGCAAAGTTCTCCACCCCTTTCTTGCTCAGGATGGTGTCATCGATGCAGGCGCCTGGAAAAGAGGAGCAGACTCCGTGAGGATGAGCAACGGGCTAAGAGGCGCCAGAGCCAGAGGCATTTCACCTTTCCCAGGTGCATCAAGAAAGGCTTGTTAGCGTCAGAGCTCCAGGCACTTAAATCTCACAAGACACTTGCCACAGCAGGACCAGGGGAACAGACACCAACTCGCGAGCAAGACGCCCCATCCTCCGCTGACTTCTGCCACAAGTCAGCTGCAGTCCCCCTGCGTCCATCCCCCCCGTCCCCATTTCAGTTCAAACCTTTGCAGCAGGGACCCTCTCCCCCCACCAGCGCGCCGGAGCCCGGGGGAGGCTCTCACCCAGCAGGTTGATCTGTGGCACGCCCCTCAGGACCCGCAGCATCTCTTTTGCCTTCGTTTCCGGGCTCACTAGCACAATATTGCGTCCCACAAAGAGAGGGAGGAGATTCTTGTACTTGGACTGGGACAGCACAGGTCTGACGATCTGAGGGGAGAAAGCTCTCAGAGGGTGGAGGGGAAACGAGCAGGCTCATTTCACCCCCGCAGGCAGCACGAGGAGCCGCACCGCAGCACGACGCGCCCAGCCGCACCACGGCTCCGCTCGCACCTCATTCAGGAAGAACTTGACCTCGATGTTATGCTTCCGGAGGTAGTGCCTCATGAGCAGCATGTCTTCGTTGGGCATGGGGTTGTACTGGCACACCACAATCATTCTGTTGTCCCGGAACGCCTCTGCTACCTGCCGCCGTAACAGCCTGACGTAGCCGTCCTCCTGCAGGGAGCGAGCGCAAGGCCAGTGCGTGACTGCCGGGATCGCGAGCAGGAGCGCCTGGCCTCTCCAGCCCGATAAGCTGCAGGGGCAGAGAAGAGCCAAAGGCCTCCCCCACTCCGACCCCACAGTCGGATCCACTGCTCCTGTGACGGGGCACTGCCATGGAAGGGACTCGCCTGATCTGCTGCTGGTTGCAGGCTCTGGGGCCTCTCATTGCCACCCGCAACATGACAGAGAAGGGCCATACGCACCCAGGAAAGTGCTCATGCAGGTTTCAGCTGGGTTAATTACCTTAGCAGGGCTGTGCCAGCCGAGATACATACAGCGCCCAGTCGGGGCAGTGAACCCAGCGCCAGTGGCCCCCACAACAGAGGCCTGAGAGGCTACTAGACCTCCCCGACCAGACAGGCCTGCAGCTGCACAACCACAACAGCCCCACACAAGCAAATTACCTCCTCGACCACCTCCTTCTTGGGGGGCAGGCACTGCTCCGGGACGGGTGGCTTCGGCGCCAGGTACTCGGTCACGGCCATCAGCTTCTGGCGCTGGAAGTGCATGGCCTTCCAGTGGCGGGTGACCGCCTTGGAGGCGTGGCGGACGACCTGCAGGGCGGGCAGCCAGCCTGCGGAGAGGGGACACACGGGCGCGGGTCAGGGCCGGTGCCCCGGCCTCAGGCCCCCGGTGGGGACCGGAGAAAAGCCGGGAGAGGCGGGGACTGGCTAAGGGGAGACCGGGCCCGCAGCAGCGGTCCAAGGAGAGGCCGGGACGGAGCCGGGGCAACGGAGCCAGGCCCGGGACCCTCCCCCCGCCCCCGGGCGTGGACTCGCCCCCGGGTCTGGACCACCACCCGACGCTACGGGACTGCCCGAGCGCCGCGGAGCGGGTAGGCCCGTGGGAGCTCCCGGGGAAGGCGCCCCTCACCCCGCCGCCACGGCCCGCCGCCGCTCAGCGCCGCCATGTTCGCCTCGGAAGCGGGCGCAAAGCCTTGTGGGGAGGCGGAAGACCCGCCGCCGGGCGCGCATGCGCAGAGGAGGAGCCGAGGGGGCCAGCGGCGGCTTCGCCCCGCCCCGCCCCTTCCGGTGCTGCCGGTCTCCTAGCAACGGGCACGCCTGCGGCCTTGTCCCGCGGCCCCGGGTCCTGGCCCTGCCCCCCCCAGCCCCGGGGGTTCCTTCTCCGGTGTCCCCCAGTGCAGCGGCCCAACCCCAATCCCCCCCCAGCCCGGGGGTCCTAGCCCCATCCCCCCCAAGCCAACCCCCAGTGGGGGTCCCAGCCCCAATCCCCTCCCCAGCCTGGAGGTCGCAGCCCCCCAGCTTTGCCTGTTCCTGCCCTAGTTGCCCCAGTGCCCCTGCTCCTGGCATCGGGCAGGGGGCCACCCCCAAGGACCCAACGGGGGGACAGGGATCCAGGCCACCCACCATGGCTGGGCTGGGGGAGACCCTGCTGGGGGGTGAGTGAGCCACTGCAGGGCCTGGGGGGGTCGCGGTGGGACCGCCAGGTTCGGACCCCACTGGACCGGGCCCGGCTCTCCGGGCTGCCCAGGGACTCTGGGTTTCTTGCAGGCCTGGAGCAGACACCCCCGGGGGTGACCCTCACCGACACCCTCGTCGCCACGAGGAACCTGCCCCGGCTGGTGGAGACCCAGAGCCCGGAGAGCCGGTGAGGATCTGCCCGGGGACACGGGACCTGCCCTGGCCACACAGGTGGCGGGGGGGCTTGCAGGCACTTAGAGCTCTCCCGGGAATGACTCCGCCTAGGTCTGAGGCGCTGATGGCCCTCTCGACTGTCCGCTTGGATCGGGAGAACATCTGTGCTATCGGGAGGCTCCAGAGCCTGCAGGAGGTTCGCAGCCTCTACCTGCAGCAGGTGAGGCACTGCAGCAGCCGCGGTGTGGCAGAGAGAAGCGCTGCTCCTGCAGGTAAACGCTGCCCGAGTGAGAGTATAAAGAAATCTCCCACTTCTGCTCGAGTGTTTTTGCCTCCCCACGTGGCCAGATGCTTTGCGGAGGGGCAGCACTGCTCCCTTTCCCATGGCCTGAGGACACTTCACTCTGGGTGAACGCAGAAGAAAGAGAGAGCTGGGAGTGAGGAAAAGAGGACAGCAGTTCTGAAAGCAGAGGGGGTTATTCAGTGGTTTTTAAACCCACACAGGAAGCTGTAGGGTCTTTCTGTACTCTGCTGGGCTCCCCATGCAGCAGCAGGCCCTGCACCCTCTCTGTCGAGCCCCCGTGGCGGTGGTGGGGGTGTCGCATTGCCCACTTGTGCTTGGAGTGACCCGGGTGTGTTCTTGAAGTCTGTCTTTTCACGCGCTAGAGAATTGTGTTGTTTTTTTCAGAACAGAATCGAAAAGATTGAGAACCTGAGCTGCCTTCCCTACCTGCGGTACGTGCAGCTCCTGCCCCTGCACCTGCCGAGGCTTCCCGTGGCTTTCCCTGGCCCTGGCCCGTGGTCAGAGGCGAGCAGGGCTCCCTCCTTCCTTTGCTGGAGCTGGGGGTTCGAGTTACATGACATCTTCCCAGTAGTTTAAGACCTTGCCATCCATTTTTTGGCCCTGCGCACCACAACTTCTCCCTCTAACACTGTTTCCTTCCCAGCCACGTGGGCTCAAAGACAGACTGTTCCCGTCTCATCATCCTGTCTGAAAACAACAGGCCCTGGGGGTGTGAGAGGAGGTCCTTTGGCAATCAGCTCCTGCAGGGCCCCGACCCTGGGGGCTGTGGCATTCCTGGCCTGCGTCACTCGCTCATTCGCTGACATGGCTTCTGCCTCCCCCCTCTCTGTGCTCTGCAGGTTCCTCTCTCTGGCTGGAAACCGCATCCGCAAAGTGGAAAACCTGCGGCCCCTGCAACACCTGCACTTCCTGGATCTGTCCCAGAACCAGATAGAGACACTGGACCCAGGTAGGGAGGCAGGAGCAGGTCCAGACGTGGCCTGCGTCTGACCAAGAGGGGTTACCCCGATACCAGAGGCCCCAGCAGAGCCTTGGTCCGTGTCTGGGGTCTGCTGGGGCCTCTGGTACTTTGGTAACAGACACTCCAGCAGAGCCGTCCTCTGTCCGGGGATGTACGCGAGCGTCACGCCAGAGCAGCCCCATAGCTGGCTTTGAGCAATCGCTTTTGCTAGCAGACTCCAGGTGTCTGCTTCCACCTTGTGTCCTGCTCTGGCAGGACATTCAAGCGCCTCGTATCAGCCCCAGGGATTTCAGCCTGAGTGCTGCAGAGGGGTTCGCTCACAGCAAAGCTGCTCCAGCCCCGACGGCCTCGTGTTCATCTCAGGAGCCACATCCTGCCCTTGCTAGGCAGAGAGGAGACAGATGGGTTCACGCTGCCTCGGCCTTTCAGCCGGCTTCTCCCATGGGTGATTTTTGCCAGGGGGAGAAGGGACAGAGGGATAATATCCCACTCTCCTCTTCTGTAGCGTTGCTAGTGCAGCATCAAGCCCTCTGCTTGAAGAAGGAGGTGAGGAAGGGAACAATGAGGGCCTGTGAAAATCCTGTTCTCACCACCAGACTGTGGAATACACGTTCCCTCCCTGCCTGCCTCAGTTTCCCCAGCTGTGAAACAAGCGGCCCCTTCCCACGGCAGGGCTGTTGCCTCAGGAACGTGTGAAGAGCTCCAGGAGAGAGCAGAGCGCAGGGGTTCGCTGCGCTTGCAGCTCACTGGAGCAGGTGGGGCTTAGGCCCTCGCTCAGCACCTTTCTTCCTTCCCTTTGATCTGTGCAGACGAGCTGCCCCGGAGCCTGCGTCTCCTCGACTTGACAGGAAACGAATGCACCCACCAGGACGGATACAGGTGGGTCGCGGGCACTTCCGGGGGCGAGCGGAGGGGGGAGCAAGCCCCCGAGGCGTGCAAGCAGCTCAGCAAGGTTACACCCATCACCTCGCCACAGCATCAAATACAGTCTTGAGCCCCTCACCCAAACCCAAAATGTCTCCGCTCAGAGGGTGTGGGGTGCTGACCTGTCCCCCCAGACAGCGGTGCCCCCCCGAAGAGAGCTGCGCTGCGCGGTGCCACAGGGACACGGTGTCGCCCATGTGGTCCGAGACCCGAGGCGATGCCGGGGGACGGGAACATTCATCGTTTGCTCGGTGCTTGCAGAGAGCTGGTGCTGGGAGCCCTGCCCCGACTCCTGCAGCTGGATGCCCAGCCTGTCCCTGCTGGCCGAGACGCTGCCCCCGACGAGGAAGAGGAGGAAGGGATTTCTTCCAGCAGTGAGGACGAAGAGGATGAGTCCCTCTGTGAGCTGAGTGGCCCTTTCACTGCAGGCAAAGGTGCCCGGACTGAAACAGGACGTGTCTGACACTTGGGCTCACGTGGCCGTGCCAGGCTCTCCTGCTCAAGAGGGACTCACTGTCACTCTTCTCTCCCTCCATCCCTGGCAGATTTCTTCACGGATCTGCACCGGGAGCTGGCCAGGCGCTCGCAGAGGAGGCAGAGGGAAGCACTGGATGAACACAAAACCCGTCTGGAGGAGCTGGAGGAGCGTCGGGGCCTGCTGCTGCCTCCCGCACCGCTTGGCTCAGCAGACGCAGAGACCTGCCCAGCCCTGAGCCCAGGAGCAGCCTCTGCCACAGCCCCCGGCCCCGGGTGGCCCCAGCCCTGTCCCCCAGCGCAGCCGGGGACACAGCAGTCACCACCGCCGGCAGTCGGCAGCCAGCGCGCCTGCCCACCGCCAGAGCGAGCTCCCAGCGGGAGCCGGGGCCGGACCAAGGCCCTGCAAGGGGAGACTCGTGCCACGGCCCAGCCCAGGGGAGCGAAGAAATAGGCAGTACCCCAGTCCCGCACCAGCACAGCATGGCATGCAGGTGGAATTAAAGCCTCTTTATTCCTACATCGGTTTGTGTGTCTGTGTGCCAGGGACTCGCAGCAAGCCCGCAGCCAGGGCCCTCTGCAGCAGGGCTGGGAAGGGGAGGACAGCATGGGACAGCACTGGGAGAAGACATGCCAGGCAGGGGGAGGACATCGCATCCTCCTCCGCGTGGCAGGTCCCTCTCCTTCCTCCTGCACCTGCGCTCGAGGGTCACAGCCACCCCGAAAGTGCTGATTCTTACAGGACAAGTGACGGGGCCAGGGGCTCTGCATCCCTGGGCAGGGCTGGGAGACGCCGGCCGAGCCGTTTCTCTCCGTGCCGTTCCGTGGCCGGCAGATGGGCAGCGGGAGGTGAGGAACCGGGACACGGCAGAGGGAGGAACGCTTTCTCATCTCCTTGCAACGCTCCCAGCTGGAAAGACAGAATGAGGAGAGATGGCAGTGATCCCCAGAGGCTAAGCTGGGGCCCAGCTTCGGCCCTTTCTCCCCTCCCAACCCACCTGCATGGAGTTTATTTGTAAAACTTCATCTCGGTGTCCACGCAGTCGAAGAAGAGCTCGGCGAGCTCCTCCGGGCTCGGAGCCACGGTCCCCACCAGCAGCGCGTTCACCGCCTCCAGGCCCTGCCTCTCCAGCTCCCGCAGCGTCTGCTGGAGCTTCTGGCCCTGCTCCTGGTGGGGTCAGTGAGAGAGGAGCTGAGACCTGGCATCTTCAGGACACTCAACTGCCTCCCGAGTCACCAGAGGGAGAGCGGGAGGGCCAGAGCCCCGAACAGCAGCTGGGACAGGGCTCCGTGGGGGGAACGGGGTTGCCGGTACCGGGTCGCTCTCCATCAGCTCCAGCGCTGCCTGATGCCGGCGGTAGAGCTCGTGCCGCCGATCGACTCTGCTCTGGAAGCGCGGGATCTTCTTGGCGGGGTCATCGGCAAAGCTGGGAGATCTCACCTGGGGCGCAGGCTTGAGGCCGGGCACGAAGATGAAGGGTTTGAACACGGATCTGCAGAGAAGCGCAGAGACCATCGGGGCCCCAGCACCTACCAGCACGAGGACGGACCCTGCTCCCCAACAGCGCTCAGCCCGGGGCACGGCTCTGTCTCGTCCCCACCTCCCCGTCACAGCGGCAGCGGGGCTGCGTCCCGCAGGATGGGCACGTCCTCACCTGGAGGGGTCAGGGGTGGCCGTGAAGAAGTGGACGCAGGGCACGGCAGGGTCCCGGGGCAGCACGGACACCATGCTGCCCGCCGTGCGGAAGCCCTCCGAGTCCACGCAGATCCTGCTGGCCTTGTCCCGGAGGATGGCCATGAGGGTCTCCGCCGTGACACGGCCTGGCGGGCGGAGAGCCACCGTCACGGCACCGCCAGCCTCCTCCGCACCAAACGCCGCGGCAGCGGGGCCGCGCCGTGCCCACCTGCGTGCTGCCGCAGCAGCTCCTTGCCGGCGTGGTAGCGGGCCTTGGCGGCCTCCATGCGGGCGGGCTGCTCCGGCAGGGAGAAGACCTCGGCGAAGCTGAACTCCCCGGCCCCGCTCCACCAGCCCTGGCTCCGGGCGCGCTGCCGCAGCCCCGCGTGCTCGGCCGTGATGTCCGTGCCGATGCTGAGCTGGTTGGAGATGTTGCGGCTCCCCTCTGGAGAGGACAGAGCGGATCGAGCTCGGGGAGAGCCCTGCCGGAGGGACCGGCGGGCGGACGGGCTGAGACCCGGCACGCTCGACACGCAGCACCGCGAGGGAGCCCGGCCAGCTCCGCGGGACCTTCCCCCAGTATGACCAGCGCCCGCTCACCTCCGATGCGCTGGGCTGCCCAGTACGGACCAGCCGTCTCCAGCACCCAGGCCTCAGTGCGGTCGGCCACAAGGAAGGTGTTATGGTAGACGAACGGCACCGGCTCCTCCTTGCAGCTGCCGCCCTGGCCGTGCCGCTCCAGCAACGCCGCGATCACCTCCACGGCCTCGCGGGCCGAGCCGCCCCGCTCCAGCGCCAGCCTGGCACGGGCACGGCAGCGGGTCGGCGGCCGGGAGCCGGGCGGGGGGACACGGCGCGGGCCCGGCCCCCCCGCCGCCCTCACCTCACCAGGTCCATGCCCAGCAGGGCCTCCCCCTCGCCGACGGGCTCGCGGGTCCACACGCCCTCGTTGCCCACGCAGACGCCGTGCTCGTTGGCGCCCATCTCGGCGCCCCACAGCCAGGCAGGGCGGCTCAGCACCACGGCGTGGGTCCGCTCCGCCTGCTCCACCTCGACGTAGGTGCACTGAGCGGGGGGCGGAGGCGGCTGAGACCCGGCGCGCTCGGCGCACCGTCCCGGGCGGCCAGCCGCGCTCGGCCGTGGCCTCACCTGGACTTTCTCCCCGGGGCCGTGGCGGGCGGCGGGGAAGTACGCGACCTCCTGCACCTCGTCGCGCGGCCGGTCCGCGTTCTTGCCGAAGACCACGGCCGGCGCCGCGGTGGCCGGCGGCAGCGCCACGAAGCAGTCGCAGGACGAGGGCGCCGGCGCCGCCATCCTAAACGGGCAGAGAGGGGGTCCCGCGGGGGGCGATGGGGGGGTCCCGCGGGGGGCGGCGGGGGGGTGGTCCCGTGGGGGGGGGCAGCGCGCCCCGACGGACGCCCCCTCCCCGCTGCCCGCTCCCCCCCCGGGGCCGCCGCGGCGCCGGGCAGAGCTCGGGCTCCCCGCGTGTCCCCGCGTCGCGCAGGGCGCCCGGAGCCCCGGGAGCTGCGTCGGGCCGGGGGGGCACGGGGGGGCGGCGGGGACCGAGCCCCCGCGGGGACGGGAGGGACGGACAGTCCCGCAGCGAGCGGGGGCGGTGAGCGGGACCCCCGGCACGGACCGGGCACGGGACCAACCCGCCCGCCCCGTCCAGCCCCGGCCCCGCGCACCTGCCGCTGCGCCGCCGCCGCCGCCGCCCGGTCCCGCCCCGTCCGGCTCGGCTCGGCCCGGCCCGGCGGTGGCGGCGCCCCGTGGCTGGAGGCCGCACGGCGGATGGGGCCCGCGGGGCAGGGAGGGGGTCGGCACCGGGCGGGGAAGGGCGCCGGGACAGGGACCCTGCCGGGCACGGACCGGGCACCCACCGGGGACCGGGACCCCCATGGGGCAGCGATGGGGAGCGGGATCCCCCACGGGGGCCGACACCAAGGATGGACAGGGACCGGGACCCCCCCCCAGATACCCCCCTCCAGGCAGGGATGGGGACCGGGACCCCCATGGGGCAGGGACATGGGTACCGCCGAACGAGGCAGGGCACCCGGGTACCCCAGTGGGGTGAGGGGGGGTCCCAGCTACCCCCAACCAGGCCGCGACAGGGTCCTGGGTACCCCAGGGGGCAGGGAGGGGGGTCCCAGAGGTCCCCCAGCACAGACCCTGGTCCCACTGTCCCCAGGGGGGCAGGAGGCTCAGCCCCCACGAGCCGTGGGGGGATCCCATGGGGCAGAGGCTCCCCCCGCGGGCTGCCACAGCCCCCTAACCCCCCCAGCAGCCCCCCTGCCCTGCGCCGGGGCCCGTGGGGGGGTCGCAGGGCACCCGGGGGCCCCGTGCACGGTGCTGCGCGTCCCCAGAGAAGGGGAGGACGGAGGGGAGGGCCGGGCCGGGCGAGTGGGCAGGAGGGAGCAGAGCTGCAACGTCTGCAGCGCCAACACCTCTGCCTCCTCCCTTGCTCCGGTTTGGAAACGCTCGGCTGGGGCGGGGGGCCGTGCCCGTCCCCGCGGCCGTTGTGCAACGGCGCCCGCCGCGGCCCCCGGGGCTGCGCGGCTCCCGGGCCGGCCCACGGCGGGGGCACTCCCCGGGCTGGCGTGGGGCGTCGCGGCGTGGGGCTCGAGCAGCCCCCGGCTCCGGGGAGCGGGGCGCGGGCGAAACCCGGGCTGGGGCAGGGAGGCCGCCGGCGCCGCGCGTGTTTTGCAGACGGGCCGGGACGGCTGCAAACATCCGCGGGTCAGGGAGCCGAGTGAGTCACCCCGCGGCTGGCGAAAACCTCGGGGGAGGGGGGGCAGAGGAGGAACCAGACTTTCCCCGGTCAGCGGCGCGCCCGGCCCGCCCGAGGTGCCGCCAGGCCCGCGGCCCGCGTTCCTGCGGCCTCAGTTTCCCTGCAGCCCCGACACTCCCTGCCGCGGGCCGGGCGCCAGCGCCCGGGCAGGCGGGCGCGCACGTACAGCGCCGTGCACCGGGAGCACCGGGAGCCGCGGCTGCCTTGCTGCGGTCACCCGCGGGGGCACCCCGCTTTGGGGGGGGGGGGTGCCGGGACCCCCGGTCCCCGCTGGCGGTTAGAGCCGGGCGCTGCCTCCGCGGCACAGACGGAGACGGAGAACCGCGGCGTGGAAAACACACGGTTTATTACAGTACAAAACACGAAACCCCCCCGCGAAGCGACCGCCCCGGCGCCGCTCCCCGCGCAGCCGCCGCCGCCGCCAGCGCCTCCTCGCCGGGGCGCCCCGACGGCAGCGGCAGCGCCGGGGCCCCCGCAGCCGGGACCCCGGGGGGGCCGCGGCGCCGCCCCCGCAGCGGCCGGGCGGGTTTCTCCGTGCGCGGGGAGGCGGCTCGGGGCCGCGGGCGGGCAGCCCCGCGCCGCAGCAGGCTGGACTGGTTTCGGCGGGTGGGGGCCGGCCGCGGGCCCTCCCCGCCCGGTTCTGCAGCCTGCCTTGCCCCATCGGCGGGAGGCAGGGCCCCCCCCCGCCCCGAAAACCTGCCCCCGGCCGCGGCCCGACGTGGCGTCCCCCCGCCGGGGCGAGACGCCCGGTCCCGGCCCCCGCGGGGGACCCGGCGCAGCCCCCACGGCCCCCACCCCGCGGCCCGGGTTTGCCGGTAAATCATTTGGGGACGAGCCGGGTGCGGAGCTGGCTGCGCCCGGGGGGACCCAGGGCTCGGGGGGGCCGGAGGCACCGCAGGCACGGGGGGGGGTCTCGCTGGGGTGCACAAAGTTGGGAATTTTGTGCTGGAAACGGTAAACGCTGGAGTTGGGGACTTCCTTCGAGAGCTGCGGGCAGCCCGGGTCACCCGGATCCCCAGGGAGGGGACGCAGCCCTGCGACCCCCCCAGCGAGACTTCGCCCTGCACCGGGTCTCTCCGGCCGCCCGTGGGCTCCCTGCGTTTCCCCACGGCTCAGCCCCATGGCTATCGGCCCCACGGCTATCGGCCCCATGGCTCAGCCCCACGCGGGACGGGGACAGGGCCCTGCGATGGGTCCTGCCCCCCCCACCAAAGAGGCCCACAAATACAGCTTCAGCCCGAACCATCCACCCTGCCCGAGTGGCAAAGCCTGGCTTCACCTTAATAAAATAATAATAATAATAATTAATAATTATTAATAATAATAATACTACAACAGTCAAAAACAAAGGCTTCGGGGAGCCCCTCTGGGCACAGACCCCCCCCTCGACACCGCCTCCACCCTCCCCTCTGCAGCCCGTCGGTCGATTCGACGCGGGCAGCCTGCGCAGACCTGGCCGCGGCCCCCCCGAAGCCCCCAGGAATGGGGCCATGCTGGGAAATGGGCTCCCACCCCGGGAAATCGGCCCCCCCCAGACCTCCCCCCTCCCCGGATTCCCACCCGCGGTCGGCTGGGGTGGGCAGTGGGGCGGGCTGTGCCCCCCCCCACCACCACCTCTGCCCCCCAGCCCCGGCCCCAGGTTCATCGTCTCCTTTTTCCAAGGGGTTCAGTCAAAATTGGAGGGGAAAAAAACCCAAAAGGTCCCAAAACCGGAGCATTGTGGGGGTGAAGGGCAGCTGGGGGGTCCCTGGGGTAGGGGATGGCCAAGGGGTCCCCAGGGGAGGGAAGACATGGGGACCAGGGAGGGGGTCCCCGCGGAGGGATGGCTGGGGGGTCCCGGGGGGGACGTACAGCATGCACGGGGGGGCAGCTGGAGCTATGGGGTCCCCGGGGAGGACAAGTGGGGCGCGCTGGTGATATGGGGTCTGCGGGGACGCCGGGGCCCCGGGGTGGGGGCGGGCCGGGCCGGGTGGAGGAATGCGGCCGCGCTGGCTCTCCCGGGGCCGCGGCCGCCGCGCGCTTCACGCCCGGGGCCGCGGCGGGCGGTGGGCGTGGGAAAGCAGCAGGTGTGCGGCTTGGGCAACCGCGCCGGGAGGCGGCCCGGCCCCCGGCCCCCCCGCGCCCCGGCCCCCCACCGCCCCGGCATGGGTCCCCCCGCCGGCCCCCGCGGCACAGCATCCCCCTCCCCGGCTCCCGGGCGCTGTTTCTCGGGCCTCTATTTGGGCCAAAAACGGGAGGGAGGATCCCACCCCCAAGCCTGGCAGAAGGGGGGGGCTCAATGTGGGACCCCCATGGGGCAGGAGCCGCCTGCCAGCCCCACGGGTGCTGCCCCCCCCCGCCGGCACCGAAACCTCACGGGTGGCTAAAGCGCCACGGTGGGACCCAAGGCCGAGCTGGTCCATGGCCCCCGGGGATGCTTGGGGAGGGGGCCGGGCCCCCCGGGGCTGGGGGGCAGCAGCCCCCCACTCCCCGGCGAGGGCTCACGGTTTCGCTCTCTCTCTCTCCCTCGCCTTCCTCCCCCTCGGGCCGGACGTGCCCGGGCAGCGCCCGCACCTTCGGAGGCGATTGATGTCGCTCCCAAACAGCCCCGGCGCCTGCCAGCAGCCTCCCGAAAAAAAAGGTTCGGGAAGCCGGGGGAGGATGGGGGGGGCCGCGCCGGAGAGGGAGGGTGACAAGTGAAACCGCCCGGGGCGGCTCCGGCGCTCCCGGCCGCGGGAACCCTCCGGCACCGGGGCGTCTCGGTGGGCTTCGCGCGGGACCTCCCACCTCCGGCATCACCGGCTCCGGCGTGGCGGCGGCAGCGGCGGCGGCGGGGGGGTCCGGCCGCGGGGCGCCGGCGGCTCAGTTTGTGGGGGCGGCACCGGCGGCCTCGGGCTGCACCGGGGCTCCGGCCGCCGCGTCGCCCGCGCCCTGGGCCCGGCCGCCGTCCTTGGGGCCGTCGTGCGTCTTGAGGTGCTTGCTGAGGTGGTCGGCGCGCAGGAAGACGCGGCCGCAGGCGGGGCAGCCGAAGCGCTTGGTGCCCGTGTGGCTCTGGAGGTGTCTCTGCAGCTCGTCGGAGCGGGTGAAGCGCTTGCCGCAGAAGAGCCAGTTGCAGACGAAGGGCCGGTCGCCGCTGTGCCAGCGCAGGTGGGCCTTGAGGTGCGAGGTCTTGGCGTACGCCTTGCCGCAGCCGGGGATGTGGCAGTTGTGCAGGTGCCGCCGCCGGGCGCCCTCGCCGCCGCCGCCGCCCCCCCTCTCCGCCTCCTGGCAGTTGGGGCAGCGGCAGGCCGCCTGCCCCCCGCCCCGCGGCACCCCGCGCCGCCCCCCCTTGGGCCGCCCGCCGCCCTCCGCCTCGGCCCCCCGCGCCTCCGCCGGCCCCTCCGGCGCCTCGGCCGGCCCCTCCGCCGGCGGCGGCAGCAGGTGGGCCGGGGGGCCGCAGAGCGGCGGGTCGCCCGCGCCGTAGCCCGCCAGCGCCGCCGGCAGCCCCGGGGGCCCCGGCACCTGCAGCCCCCCCGGCCCGGGCGGCAGCTCCATCCAGCCGGCGCCGGCGTGCGGGTCCCACCAGCCCGCGGCGGTGCCGTCCTCGCCGGCGGGGCCGGGCGGCCGAAACCAGGGCTCGTAGGGATGCGCCATGTCCGGGGCCGCCTGCAGCAGCTTGGCGTAGGGGCCGGGGGGGCCGGCGGGCAGCTCTAGCCGCGCATGGGGCTCGTAGGCGCCGGCGGCCGGGAAGGCGGCCTCGGGGGGCGGCGGGGGCGGCGGGGAGGCAAAGTCGGCGCCCGGCGCGGCGCTGCCGGGGGGCTGGAAGGGCGGCAGCGGCGGCAGGTCCAGGGGGCCGGGGGAGGCGCGGGCGGCGTCGGGGGGCTGCTTCCCCAGGGCGCCGCAGACGGCCGTGAGCATCGCCGGGCGCGGGGCGGGCGGACCTGCGGGGCCGGGGGGCACGGCCGGGGGGGAAGCAGAGGAAGAGCCGTGAGAAGGGGGGCACACGCGTCCTGCCCCCCCCGCTCCAGGCCGGCCGGCCCCACGGAGCCAAACGGGTTCCCATCCCGACCCGGAGGCTTGCGCAAGGCAGAGCTCCCGGCACGCCGCGGGGGAAACTGAGGCACGCAGCAGCGCCCGCGCCCGGGGGCATCGCCGCATCCCCCTGCCCGTCGCCCCCGCTGCCCCCCGAGACGCCCGGCGCGGCCCCCCCGGGTTCGGCTCGGTGGCCCGCGCCTCGCCGGCATCGCCGCCGTGACTCACCGGCAGCACCGCGAAAGCCCCACTGGGGCCGGGCCCCACCCCGGTGTCGAAATCCACCTGCCGGGACCAGCTCCCGCCCCCCGACTTCCCACCGGCGCCGCGGCCGGGGGCGCCCCGGCCCCCTCCCCGCCGCCCCCTCGTCCCTGTCCCCATCCCCGTCCCCTCCCGCGGCCGCCGGCCCGGCCCAGCCCACGGTGCTGGGAGCAGCCCGGGGGGGAGCCCTGCGGGCCAGCGGGGGCAACGAGGGCTGGTCCCCCCCGCCCCGAGGGGCCAAACCCCCAGAGCCCCCCAGCACCCTGGCCCCGGGGGCAGCCGCGGGGGTCCCCAAGGCGGAGGGTCTCCAGCCAGACGGCACCGGGGAGGGCAGGGGGGCCCCGAGGAGAGGGGCAGGGGGGAGCCGGTGGCTGGGGAAGGTTTCGGGGTGCTGCTCCCCGGGGTGGGCTCAGCCCCGGCCCTCGAGGGGTTTGGCACCCATTTCCCATGGGAACCGGGCCCCATCCCTGCTCCGGCGGATTTTCCCCCAGGACGGGGCCGGCTGCGTCCCCCCATGCCCGGGGCATGGAGCGGGGGCCGGTGCCGCACATCGCTCCCATCCGGCTGCCCAGCGCCGGTCCCCAGTGCCGCTCCGGCGGGGCCCTGTGCCTCCCGCGCCCGACCCGCCGGCCCCCAAGGATGCCGGGTCAGGGTCCAGCTGCAGCCCCCCGGCACGAGCCGCCCAGCCCCCCCAGAGCCGGGGACGGAGGGGATGGGGCAGGCGCGGCCCCCCAAAGCAGGGAGCTGGGAGCAGAGGGGACCTGCCGCGGGGGCAGATCCCGGTGCCTGCGGCAGGCGGCAGCTCTCCCGGCGCGCCGTGCTCCCAAAAGTCCCCCTCGGCTCGGACCGGCGCGGAGACCCCCAACCCCCCCGCCAGCACTGGCAAGCCCCAGCCAAACCCAAGCACCGCAGCCCCATTAGCATCAGCACCGGTGGCAGCTGCCGAGCAGCCCCTGGAAAAGGGGGAAAAGGGGCAAGAAATCCGGCTGGGAGCGCGCCGCTTGGCCCTTCCCTGCTGAGGATGCCGTTGGCCCGGCCGTCCCGGGAGCCGGGCAGCTCCCAGGGCATTTTTCCATGCCGAAGCTTCCCCGGATGACGGCAAAGCGCCAGGGGGGCCGGCGTGGCCCCCTCCCTGGCTGGGCCACGCGACGCTCCAGCCGTTTCCCCGCGGGGAAACTGAGGCAGCAGCGGGTGAGGTGGCCCGTGAGTCACGGCAGCGCCGGGCAGCGAGGCGGCTCGGCCCGGCCGCGGCACGGGATGGCCATGGGGCTGCTGCCGGGACGCTCGGCGGGGCTGGAGCGAAACTCCCGGGGGCCGGAGGGGCCCCGCACGCCCGCGCCTCCGCTCACGCCCTCGCACGAGGGCTTGGCACCGGCACGCGGCCCTGGGTGCCGCGGGAGGGCGATGCCGACACCGGGGCCACCCCGCGGGGTGCCGGCGGGGCCCGGGGCTCGGCGGATGCCGCGGCGGCGTGCGAAGGCTCGCCGGGGCGGGCGGGCGCGGGGTACCTGCGGGTCTAGCGGCGGCGGGCTCCCCGCGGCTCCGTCGGCATCGGCGTGGCGGGCGCTGGCCTCCCCGGGGACCCGCGGGACCCGGCGCGGCTCCCGGCGGCGGGGCACCCACTGGGCCGGGCGAGCAGGAATGGCCGGGTCCCAGCCCGCTGCGGGCTCTTCCCTCCTCTCCACCTTCCCAGCTCCACCCCTACCTGGCCCAGGTGGTTTTAACCCTTGGCGGCGGAGCCGGCGCCCGTCGGCAGCAGCCTCGTCCCTGTCTCGGGATGCGGCGCTTGGAAGCGGAGGGAGGGGACGGGAAGCTCCCGGCGGCACCGCGCGCAGGGGGTAATTAGAGGCGAGAGAAGCAACCGCCTCCCTCCTGCGCCCATGGCCGCCCTCCTCCTCCTGCCCTCCTGCGCCCGGCCCGGTGCCCGCCGCGCTCCCCGGCCTCCCCGTGCACGAAGCGGGGCACGTGCCGCGCGGGGCCGCAGTGGGAAGCGGGGCAGGAGGGAGCGGGATGCCCATGGGGAGCAGCCGGGAGGTCCTGGCGGAGCCCGGCTCCGCTCGGCCGGCAGCGTCCG
Source organism: Dromaius novaehollandiae (assembly GCF_036370855.1). Taxonomy (NCBI): domain Eukaryota; kingdom Metazoa; phylum Chordata; class Aves; order Casuariiformes; family Dromaiidae; genus Dromaius; species Dromaius novaehollandiae. The sequence continues at coordinate 9,467,120 of NC_088119.1, read as the reverse complement.
ACCCTCCTGGCTCCAGCCCCGCGGGGACCCTCGCGGCCCCGGAGAAAGCACATCCCGCGGACCAGCCCCGGTTCTCCCTTTGCCCCGGAGCCCGGGACGCCCCGGCCGGCAGCAGGGACCCCGGCCGGCAGGGCTGAGGGATTCCCGCGGCCACAGGGGAGCAGGGACGCTCCAGCTCTAGGACGCCTGGGCCCTTTTTGAGGTCAGTTGCCGTGATTTGCCTCGCCGGGCTGCGCATCTGGCCGCGGGGAGCCAGCCGGGGCAGGGAGCCACTCGGGCGCTTCGCATGTGCCGCTCCGGGCGCCAGCCACCCTGGGAGCAGCGGACACGGGCTTCCCGCGTGCTCCGGCGCCGGCGGCACGTGCTGCAGCCCGGCTTTCCCGCGGATCCCGGGGCTGCCGGCTCCGGGGCTCGTCCCAGTCTCCCCAGGGCTCCAGGGACTGGTACCGTGGCAGAGGGATGGGTCCCCCGCCCGGGGGGTCCCCGGTGCTCAGGGAGGACGAGGCGGGGGAGCAGGCCGGGGGCTGCCGGTGGTACTGAGGGAGAGACATGGAGGGATGGAGAGATGGAAGGATGGAGGGATGGAGGAGGAGAGATGTCCCTCCAGGCCCAGCAGAACGTTGGGGGGACGGAGGGGTGGAGGGAGGGAGGGATGGAGGGATGAAGGGATGGAGGGATGGAGGGGTGGAGGAGGGCAGAGGCCCCTCCCGGCCCCGGGGCAGAGCACTTCAAACGGCTCCTGGCTCTGGTGAGTGGAGGGCAATTTCCTCCGCTGCCATAAAACAAATTGGCAGCTGCGAGGGGAGCGGGGCCGGCCCGGCGCGGGGAGCGTGTGCATGGGCACGTGTGTGCACGGGACGCGGGATTCGGGACCGGGGGCCCCGCGCGGCCATGGCGCCCGCAGCATCCCGGCTCCATCCCCGTGTGCAGGAGCAGCGCACAGAGCCGCAGGCACCTGCGGGGACGGGGCTCCGCGGCGCATCCCGCCTGGCAGAGATATCTGCCGGGATTATCATGACGGCCGGGGCCCGACCGCAGTCGCTGCCAGTTCACGGCGTGCCCCCGGGCAGCGTTTCTCACCGGTGGCAGCCGCCGCTGTCGGGACTCGACCTTTGCAGCGGCGACGGCTCCCCTGCCCTTTTCCGGCGGAGCTGACAGCTCCGGATGATTCAAGCCCGGCTTTTAATTAGCCCCGCGTAATCTCCCTGCCTATCTGCACCGGCCGGCTGGGCTGTCAGTCACCGCGGCGGGCGCGCGGCCGCCTGGCACGGGCCACTGGGGCCACCGCCGGGCGCGTCCCCCCGCGGGGCCAAACCTCGGCATCCTCTCGGCGGTCGCACGCGCCGCGGGGGGGCCAGGGCATGGGGGGGGGCACAGCACCTGGCGCAGCTGAGCGCAGGAACAGGTTTGGTTCCCGGCCGGGATCAAAGGGAGCGGGAGCCGCGGGAGCCGCGGGAGCCAAGGGTGACGTCAGGGCCCCCGGGCGGGGGTGACGGCACCGGGGCCCCGTCCCCCACTCGCTGACTTGCACCGCCGCCAGCTCGCGGGCCCGCGAGAGCCTCTGCAAACCACTTTCTAATTCTTCGAAGAAACCATTAAGAACGGGGTCATGATTTCGGTCGGCGCGCTGACATCGCCCGGCTGCTCGCGGAGCTGCCTAATTGCCTTAATTGAGCATGGGCTCGGGCGCGCTTCCCGCGCCTTATTGCACGGGGAGCCCTGGCCCGGTGCTCGGCGGTGGCCAGCCGGCCCGGCTGGGCTGCGGGGAGCCGGGGTGCCCCTCGCTCCGGCGTCGGGGCGGCGGCTGGCCCAGGGCTCCCGGCGCAGCCTGGCTTTGCAGGCGGCTTTGCTGCGCAGACGTGCGTCCTCGTGGGCCGCGGCAGCCCTGCTGTGCCGCCCCGCGTGGCCCTGTCTCAGCCTCGCCGTGCAGAGCCGTGTCCTCGTGTCCCCGTGTCCCTGACCCAGCCTCGCTGCACTGACCCGTGTCCCTGTGTCCCCACGGTGCCGTCTCACCTTGCGCCTGCAGCAGAGCCGGGCACCAGCCGGGGCCCTGGGACGAGGGGCCGTGCCGGGGGCGATGAGGGGCTGCGGGTGCCCCCAGGTGCCCCCACTCCTGACTCCCCCCTCGGTTTGCAGAGCCCCCTTTCCCCAGGGAGCCTTCTCCCTCTGCTGGGTGAAAAATGGGATAATTCGCTATTTTGCAACAAAATGCAGGGCAGGGAGGGATGGGGAACACCCGACGCAGCGGGGAGGCTGCAGAGGGACGCGCTCGCCCCTGCGCCCACGGCCTCCGCCCTGCTCCGGAGAGCAGCGGGGGACCTGGGCTCCCCGCGGGGGTCCGGGCACGTCCGCCGCCCCCCCAGGGCTGGGGGTGCCAGCCCTCGCCAGGGCCGGAGCTCGTGCCCGGCCCCGTGTCCACGCACATCCGGCATCGCTCCCCGCCTGGGGAAACTGAGGCAGGGAGCGGCAGGCCGGGACTCGCCCCGGCAGCCCGGGTGGGAGAGCCGGGAGCGGAGCCACGGCAGCGCGGGCGGGCAGGGGGGGGAGCAGCGTCCGGCTCCAGCCCTCCCTTTCCACCTGCCGCACTGGGGACGGGCACCCGCCGTCCCCGTCCCGTGGGAGCTGGGTGAGGACCCCGGCACCTGGCAGGGCTCGGCGGACCCCCGGGCCCCCCACCACCGTGTGGCCAGGCCCCCGGGGCGCCGCGGGGGTGCCGGGCCGCGGAGGGGGTCGGCGGCACGCCGGTGCCAGGCGGTGAGTAAGCAGCGAGCGTGAGGAGGGGAGGTAATTAAAAGGGAGGCACTCGCCACAGCAAGTTCCCACAAATGGAGGCCCCGGGGCCATAGACACTGCACAACAAAGCACCGAGCAATTATTTGGCTCCAGTGGGAGGTGCTGGTCCCGTGGGGGCCGGAGCCAGCTGGGCACCCCCGGGGCCCCCGCAGGCCTGGCACGGGGGTCGGGGTGTGGGAGTCCCCGGGGGACCCCCCGGCCCCTCCACCCTGGGGCTGTCTGCGGGCAGGCGGCTGTGGGGCCGGGAGCCTGGGGGGCAGGAGGGGGCTGGCAGGGCCGGGATGGCTGGGGGGGTGCACGTGGGTGGTGGCTGCTGGGGAGACCAGGCACCCCGACCCCCCCCCCGAGCACCCCGACCCCTTCCAGGCACCCCGACCCCCGCGGGGAGCCCGGTCTCTCCTCCCACCCGCCAGCGGGGCTGGATGCTGCCAGGCTGCCGGCCCAGGGGTGCCCCACGCCGTGGCCCGGCTCTCTCCCCCGCCGGCCTCCCCCCTTGCCGCGGGGGCGCGATGCCCTACGCGCCACGGAAGAGCCTGGCAGACGGGAGCCCCGACGCAGCCCTGCTGCTGCCCGTCCTGTTTGCCCATCTCCGGGCCCCGTCCCACGGCAGCCCGCCGCGGCCCCGCAGCTCGGCCGGCCGCGTCCGCGGGGCGATTCACCCCCGTCATGGGATAATGCCCTGCAATTAGCCGCCGCAATCCCCGGCGCGGCACGAGGCGCGCCGCGTCGCCCGGCGTGGCGTGATCCGGTAATGAGAGACGCCGGGGCCGCGCGGCGGGACGCGGGGCCGCGCCAGGAGGAGCGGAGGGCCGGGGGCAGCAGTGCCGCCCCCTCGGCGGGCGGGGGCCCGGGAGCTCCGCGGGGTGACGGGGACGGGGCACCCGCGGGTGGGCGCCCGGCGCGGCCGTGCCCCGCGAAACGCTGCTTCCTCCCCGCCGGAGCCTCCCGGGCCTGGGCGGGGGCTCCCGGCCCCGGGGCCGCCCCCACGCGCGGGACCAGGGACACGGCCCACGCGGGGGGCTGCGGCGCGGCGGGACCCGCGTCCCTCGGGCGCCCGGAGGCAGCGGGCCGGGGCGGCCCCGCGCCGTGGGCAGCGGATCCGTGTCCCCACCCCGGGCCGGGGGCGCCCACGCGGGACGCGCCGAGCCCCGGCCGCGGGGGATCCCCGGGACTCCCCGCGAGGGGACCCCGCTGGCGTCATCAGACTCCCAACGTTCCAGAACCCCCTCCCCCGCCTCTCCGCCAATCACAGCTGGAGCGCGGCCGCTTCGCTGTTCGCCTTGGCGAATCCGCCTGTCAATCAGAACTGATCTCGGCCAATCGCAAGACTCCTCCCGGGTGGCTCCCGCCCACGAGGAAGTCCGCACATGCTCCTCCCTTCCCGAACGCTTGTCAATCAATCAGCAGTAGGGGACAGTCTGCGCTTGCTCTCATTAGCCAGGCGCGCTGTCAATCACAGGTTTGTCCTCCCATTGGGTCTCCGACTTCCGTCCGTCATCCCGGAGGCCCGCGCCCATTGGCGGAGGTGTCACTCCATCACCGGGCCCCATTGCTCAGCGGCGCTGTCTATCAAGAAGCCAGCCACGGCGGATTGGCCGGCGATAAAGCATCCCAGCGTCGGTTGGCCAGGACGCCGGCAAGCCGGGCGGTTATTGGCCGCGAGGCGGCGGGAGGGCGGGCCTTCCAGGGCGGTGCCCGAGCGGCCTAGGAGGAGGAAGATGGCGCCGTGAGGGGGGTCGGAGCCGCCGCCGCTCCGGCCGGTCTGTGCGGGCGCTCCGCGGGGCGGGGCGGGCCGGGGGGCGGTGGCGCCGGGCCGAGGGCGGCCGGGCGGCGGGGAGGAGACGAGGCGGCGGCGGAACCGGGGCCCGGAAGGGGCGTGCGGCCTCCGCGGCCCGCCCCGGCCCGCCCTCTCCGTGCGCCGGGCGGGCGGCGCTTCCGGAGCCCGGGAGGGGGCGGGCCCGCCGCCTCGGCCCGCCTCCCCGGGGACCCGCCGCCGCCGCCGCCAGGGGCGGGGCGGCCCCGGGGCTAGGCGGGGGGCCGGCCCCGGGGCGGGGGGGGGCCGCCGGCGGCGTCGGCGGGGGGAGCCCTGGTACGTGGCGGGGCAGGGGGGGCTGCGGGTGCCGGGGCAGGGGGTCCCGGTCCCGGTCCCGGGGGGGGAGCCTGGGGCAGGGGCTGTCCCGGCTGGGGGGGCCCGGGGCTGCTTTCGGGCCCCTGCCCTGGGGGGGCCGTGCAGGAGGTGCCCGGGCTGCTGGGGGGCCCCGTGTCGGGGGAGCCCGGGGCTGAAGACACCGGTGCCGGGGGGGTCCGCGGGGGCCCGGGGGGGAAGACATCTGTGCCGGGGGGGCCCGGGGGTGTCTGGGGCTGGAGACACCCGTGCCGGGGTGTCTGTGCCTCTGCGGGGCGTCCGGGGTGCTGGAGCCCGGGCAGGGGGGCCCGTGCCAGCGAGGGGGCGCTGGGGGATGCTGGTGCGTGGAGGAGCCCGGGGGGCCTGGGGGTGGCCCGTGGCCGGGGGCGCGTGTGGGGAGGGGGCGCGTGGGGCTGGGGGGGCTGTGCCAGCGCTAGGAGCAGCGGGGAGGGCTCGGTCCGGCGGGGGTGCCGGGGGCGCGCGGGGCGTGCCGGGTGTGTGTTGCGGAGGAGCCTAGAGACGGGGGGCGGCTGCCGAGGGGGGCAGGGCCGGGGGGGCCCGGGGCGTCTCAGCCCACCCTTTCTTGCCCCGTAAAGGGCCCTGGGACAAGGAGGGTGCTGGGGCTCATTCCCAGCCGGGCAGCTTGCGGCAAGGGGGGCTGCAGAGCCGTGGACGCCAAGGGGGCTGCCCCCAGCCCTGGGGGGCGGCAGGGAGGAACGGCCGGGGGGGGGGTCTCTCTTTGGTCCCTGGGGGACGGGAGACGCAACAGGCTCTTGGCTGCTGGGGGAGTGAGAGCTGCTGCTGCTGGAAGTTTCCACCCAGCCTCTCTGGGGGAGCCGCCGTCCAAGGGTGCCCTGTGCCGTGTTTGCTTTCAAGCCATTAAAATCTCTCTCTCGCTGCCTCTCTCTGTCTCTCTCTCTCTCTTTCGTATCTGCGGAGTTAGGAGCTGCTCCCTCCTTCTCGAGGCCGGTCCTGCAGCATGCGTGTGCAGCCTTGGCTTATTTAAGCTAGTTCTCCCGCTCTTAGTGCCTAAATGCGGCTGAAATGCCAGGGAGTTTCCCCTGGACATCAAAGAAGGAGAAAACAAACTGTAATTTTGTGGAGTGGATGGAACATCTGCGTGTCGGAGTGATCAGAGTTATGCTGTGGCAAAATCTTTCCTCTTAGAAGAGGCAGAGAAAGCGGTTAGGGAATCAGTTCTGGATTTTTCCCTTCAACTCTAAAATAATAGTGTTTTCTTGTTGGAGCAAGTTCTCAGCTGTCTTATCTTGAAAACAGCTCTTTCTGGGTCTTTTGGAGAACGTGGAAGGTTTTGTCCTCTTGAATTATTTTAACAGGGAATTAACAACAGCAAAAATTGTGGCTGTTTTATTCTAAGACCTTGCTTGGTTTCCTGCTGTTAATATGTAAATACACAGGTGCTTCACTTCCTTTGTTTCTAACTCTAAGATTTATAGATCAATATTGCTTATGGCCGTGAAAAACAAAGGGGGCACTTGCCATCGGGGTGTTTTTTCCCCTATTACTGTGCTTAGCTTGATGATCTTGAGTATCGGTTGCAGTTGCTGAGGTCGTTCATCGATTTTAGGGGACTCTGATTCATCTTCCCTTTCGAGGTACTAAGTAAAACTGTGGTAACTTGATCAGATATGTCAATTGGCTTAAACTGGGTGCTGGAAGTTAGCTCAGTCCCTCCTGCGGTGCATGACGTACCCACGTGCCGCTCGGAGCTGGGTGCCGCTGAATGTGTTTTCCTGCACGTGCTGCCTGCCCTCGGTACGGTTACGCTTCCCCGCCGCAGAAGAGGAACCTTCTCTTTGCCGTGCTGTGCTCCTTGCCCCTGCTGAGGACAGGCTTGTCTCACTCGCGGCTGTGATTTGGTCGGGCCTTAGTCGGCTGCAGCTGGAGGCGGGAAGGCTGCCTCGGGCCCGCTGCGTGTTTCTCCAAACCTTCTCTTTCCAGGTTAATGATTTCCATACAGCCGTCGTGGAAATGGGAAGGGTTTTTCAGGGAATAGCACTAGCCTAAAACTGGAAGACCTGGATTCAAAGCCTGTGCCTCATCCGTGCAGAGGCACAGTGTTTCCTGTGTCGGGGGGTTGCGAGAGTAGATAATGAAAGATAACAAGGATATTGTGGAAATGGGACTCGAAACTGCAATCTAAAACATACACATTTGTCCAGAAGCTCCTGAAAGGGAGCTCTGTAGCTCCGTAAAAGTGCCTGCGCTGTTCAAGCTGCGGGACGGGGGTGTTGGTCGTGTCCGTGGTTGTGAGGACTGGCAGGTGTTGTGTGTCACCGTTTGCCCTTCTGTCCTCGGCTCCTTCCATTGAGCTGGAAGTTGTAGGTCCTTAAAGAGGCTTGTCTGGCAGTGGAGCCAGGCAGCTCCCTGAGGAAAAAGCTTGTTCTGGTTAGGAGGAAAAAAAACCATCTCTTCCCTTTATATCTCTTGTAGAATATTGAAGATAATGGCACAGTTTCCAAAGTAAATAAATTCTTGTGAGAAGTGAAGGAGCCGCCTCTGAGCAAACCTACCAATCGTGCTGGCGTGAGCGCTCCAGCTGGCTGCTAGCAGGCGTTTCCCCGGCTGGACATGGGGCCTCAGAGGCTGGCGCGATTGGTAAGTTTTCTCCTCCTACAGCTTGATCGTTCGAGTCCAGCCCTGGGCACTTCTTACATGTGCCGTGACCTCACGACTGGCTTTGCGAGCTCCTCGAAGAGCCGTCGAGCAGAAGCCAGAGTGTCTGGGCGGTTAGCTAGTGCGTGAGGCGCTCAGTGTGCATCTTCTGGGGCAGGAACAAGTCCCGATTACATTTGTTTGCATAACATGCTAAAGGAAACAGATCTTGAGCCAGAAGTCTTTGAGTTGTTGGTTGCTTTGCCCTTTACGGGAGATGAAGGGAAGGGGTGAGGCCGCTGTTGTTTCCACTCTGTAGTGAGAGGGTTTTCATACAAAAACGGGCTTGTGACAAGCAGAGAAAAGGCAGAAGAGTGGCCATAAAAAATGAGAATGAATGAATGTTGTGAGTCAGTGCTCTTTAATCACCTGAGGGGGCTGTTCTGCTCCATTTAGTGTTTGGCTGGGGGTTTTCAGAGGGGCAAACTGGACCTGAGTTGCTGAGCGAATTCTCCCTGGGGTGGATAAACGTGTAGCTCAGGGATTACGCTGCATCCATGGAGAGACAGGGCTTCTCCCCCAGTCGTTACCCTAATTTATTTGTATGGGCTAATGGGATCTCCGCTGATATGTCTCGCTCTTTTTGACCAGGTCAACATTTCTCTTATTTGTAGTCAGGGCTGTTAATCCTTAACAGTGTCCTAATTCTGCTGGAAGGGAGGGTGCAGCCGTGTAACTTGGGCAGCTGTACAAGCTCCCGGCTTTTGGGGAAGAATGCGTCCTTTTATCGCAGGCCAGCTAGCCGGGTGCAAATGTCTGATGCTTTGGTCTCCAAGAGGTTGCCACAGCGAGCGAGAGTGAGTGGCTTAAAGGGAATGGATGCCCTTTTCTGAAAAATGGTGCAAGTAATTTTCATGCAATGCTGTCCCAGGCGCCGGGAGCCCTGAGCTGACTCTTTCTGGGGATTTATGCGCTCGGTCGCAGCAGGCTGTGAAAGAGCCTTTGCGTTGCCTTGAGAGAAGCCATGGAGTCTGCTGCCTCGTGGTAACTGCCTGCCTTTGGGAAGTGGGCTCCTTGGTGACTTGGCCTGTGGCCCGATTGCTGTTTCTTAGCTGCTTTCTGTTTGGTGAAAGGCTTTGCATTCCTAGGGAGGAGCTGTCTGTCTCTCTGATGACCCACATTATTTTTATAGACCAGTTAGTGCCATACAGGACAGCCACGGTGGCCCAGGAGGGAGCTGAGGGCATTGACATTGCTGAAACTCCGTTTCTGTTAGCATCGATTGTATCTAAAATGCCTAAATAGCTTTTCTGCCAGCCCTAAGCTGCATTGAGATCTGATGACTGGCTCTTGCACTGGACAGAAGCGCGTATGGCTGCAGAATGAAAGGCAGCACCGCTTTGCCCAGCGAAGCTGATGCGCTTTCGATGCCGTTTGGTTAATTGGTGTAGCGTGGCATCGTCTCACGGGCGCTGCGGGAGTGCTGCGCGCAGGCTCGGTCCCGTTGTGCCCGGTGCTGTGTGCGCACACCGACCCTCCCGGCATCTGCCGACGTCTCTCCGCGGTCTCGGTGCCTCCCGTACACCCCGCGGGGGTGTCGGATGCTGTTCTGGTGTTGTGTGACCGCTGCGCCTTGGTGTGCGCGTCGAGGGTCGGTGTCTGTGCTGGGGGTGTGGACGCGGTGCCTCGGTGCGTGCTGCTGTCCTGCCCGCCCGTCCTGCCCGCCCTGCCGAGCTCTGCTCGGGCCCTGCCGTGGGCACCCTGCTCTTCCCCAGCTGCCAGCGCTTGCGTTCGCTCTCACCGGTGAACCGGATTGCAGAACTCCCGGCTCCCGTGTCAGCAAAGAGCTGCCTCCTCCCAGGCGCGTGTCTAGCGCTCTCCCCGGGCTGCGCTTCAGCTCCTCTTCTGGGCTGTCGGAGCTGCAGGCCTTGTCCTCGTGGGGCAGGAGGATGTTTTCACAGCGCGTTGGTGCCCTGCGTTCGTGAGACAGGGGCAGTATCTGTGCGTGTTCGGCTCGTTGAGCTAAGCAGTGCATCCCGCTCAGGTCGGATATATGGGAGACAGCTCACAGCCTTGGCCGCGTTAGGCATTTCCCGCCTGTTAGCCAGCATAGTTTCAAAACAGCAGAAAATCCTCGTTTTCCTAATGCAGATGTGCTTTTGGCTGGGGCTCCCGCAGTCACATGCTGGCAGCAGACGCTTCTTTAAGCAAGGTTCGAGTCTGCCTTGTCGAGGTCGGGTGCCGGCGCTGATGACCCGCGCCCAGCCTGTACCGCTGCCGCCTGCCTTTACCACAGGCGATGCGGACGAGACTTCTCTGGAGCGTGGGGTTTGCTCCCTTGATGCCTCTCTGCCTTTCTCAGCTTTGAAACAAAACCTGCATTTATTTTTCCCCAAATGTATTTGTTCCACCATCCGTTTAGCCCCTCTTCTTACCCGGGGCCTCCTGCAGCTCTCCGGGCAGGAGCGCGAGGCGGTTGAACAGAGGCTCTGCCTGTGCCAGGTCTTCGTTTCACCTGCGTGGAACCCGGGAAACAGCCCTCTGCGGCGGTCCCGAGACGCAGCTTTGCCTGGTCCCTGCTGAGCAGCAAAAAGCCACTTGCTGTGCTTATGCAACAGTTATTGTTTTGGCTGGTACATTGTGTTAGAAGCCATATGGGGCTTCGTATCTCGATCGTGCTCTGCCAGTACTTCTCATCACTCCTGCAGCCAGGCATCTTTGTAAATACCACAGCACTGGCTTCCTGTCGGCTCGCCAGAGCTGGGGCTGTATTTCACAGCCGCCCTAAGAAACCCCCAAACATCCGTATTCCTCCGATGGCCATAATTCCCCGTTTGAAACCAGGACATTGTCAGCAGCGGTAATAAAGACAGTTTGAGCTCAGACAAGTTCTCCCTGGCACCTTGTCTAGGCAAATATTATCAAGCTATTGAGCCATACAGCAAATGCTAGATGGGGGTAACTGGGGAATTTGCCAAAGGAAATGTCACGGATGAAATGTCTTTCTTGTCTAGCACAAAAGATTTAGCAAATTGTGAGGATTTAGGAGTCTCTCTCTCTGGCTTTGCTGTATTAAGCCTTTAAGAAGAAATCATTCTAGCTGTCCCAGTGGCAGGCACAGCCTCATCCCTGGTATTTTTGCTCGGCAGCGTTCAGGGCAGTAGAAGTGAAGCGTCAGAGGTTGCAAACTTGCTCCACCTTCCCGAGGACAGTTGTGAATGAGAAGGCAGCGAATGCCGTAAAGGTAGTTAATCGCCTCCTTGCCGCCGCTCTCCCCCGGGTGCCCCCCGCCGCGGCGCTGCCTCGCACCCAGCTCCTGCCGCGCAACCCGCTTGGTTCCCTGGGAGCTGCAGCCACTTGCTCTGGTTCCTCGCGGCCTGGCGTGTGCCTGCTGCGGCCTTTGAGCGACGTGGCTTCTCAGCTGTGATTTTGCCCTCATCCTTTCCCTGTGTTTGTCTCTGCGGTGTGCAATTCTGGTGCAAATGCTGTAGGCTCTGCAGCCTCGGCTCTGGCTCCTGCAGATGCCTCCTCTCCCTTCTGGGCCTTCCTGGGCTCTCCTCTCTCCTCTCCTCCCTGCTCACCAGCAGCTTTTCTCAGCCTCCGCAGACCCTGCTGCCAGCGAGCTCCAGCGGCCTTTTATTCCCTGAAGTGACCTTTTAATTACATAACGACTTACAAACATTCAGCACCAACAACATACCAAAATAATTGAAACAATGTTTTTGCAGCCTTGAAAAACATGATCCTGTACCAAAACTCCGTCCTCTGAAATTCCCAAAGTTAGAAAAACAAACGGCTAGGAGACAGCGTGGGCCGTGGCCAGAGCGCGGGGCTGGGAACTGGGAGGCCGTTGCTGCCGTGGGGATGCCGTGGGGCTCTGCGTGGCAGCGATGGTCCCTGTCTGCCCGGGGAGGCCACGGCTTCAACTCACCCCTGTACTGAAACATGGCAAAGGCGGAGGGTTCCCGCCTGTTGCCCCCGGCCCTGTGGTCGGCTGCTCACGGTAGCTGGTGGTTCCCTGTGGTGGCGAATGAAGGTCAAAAGGTGTTTGGGGAGAAGGTGGTGAAATAGTGAGAGTTCTCCAGCCCCTTGTTAACCCCGTGCTGAAGGCACAGGGGAGAGGTTTGATGTTGTGGTTGGTCTAGGGAGATGTTGGGAGAGTCCCTTGGGCATCAGGGCCTTGGGCTGGGCACACCAAGGAGCTGTGGGCTCTGTTCTTGCTGCTGTCTTACCCCTCCCTCTCTGTGCTTCCTCCTTGCAGATCGCGAGGACAGTATGGCTGCGACTGCTGCCGTCAGCCCCAGTGAATACCTGCAGCCTGCCGCCTCCACTGCCCAGGTGAGCGCTGGGGCATCGGCGAGCTCACGGCTCCCTGCCGTGGCAAGGGCGGAGGGACGTGTTGCGGGACGGTCTCCAGATCTGTTTGGCACAAGCTCTTGTCTCTAACGCGCCCATCTCCCTCCCGGTTGCCTAGGACTCTCAGCCGTCTCCACTAGCCCTCCTCGCAGCGACATGTAGCAAGATTGGTCCCCCAGCAGTGGAAGCCGCTGTGACTCCTCCTGCCCCTCCTCAGCCAACACCTCGCAAACTCGTCCCCATCAAACCCGCTCCGCTCCCCCTGGGCTCCGGAAAGAACAGCTTTGGGATCCTGTCGTCGAAAGGGAACCTCTTCCAGATCCAGGGCTCTCAGGTTGGCACCTCCTACCCCGGAGGGCAGCTGGTTTTCGCCATCCAGAACCCAGCGGTGATCAACAAAGGGACCCGCTCGTCCGCGAACATCCAGTACCAGGCAGTGCCTCAGATCCAGGCCGCAGGAGGACAGACCATCCAAGTCCAGCCCAACCTCACCAACCAGATCCAGATTATTCCAGGCACGAATCAAGCGATCCTCACCCCTTCCTCTTCCTCTCACAAGCCCGTGCCAATCAAGCCGGCTCCGGCACAGAAGGGTGGAGCTTCGCCAGTGCAGGGCGCAAGCAACGTTGTCAAGCTAACCAGCGGCAGCAACGTGACTCTCACCCTGCCCGTGAACAACCTGGTGAACGCTGCTGAGCCTGGCACGCCGGCGCAGATCATTGCAGAGAGCCCCTCGAAGCCCAGCAAAAAGCCTCGAAAGAAAGCCACGTCGCCAGCCCAGCCCGCCGCCATGGCTGTGGCTGAGCAAGTGGAGACGGTGTTGATAGAGACCACGGCGGAGAACATCATCCAGGCGGGGAACAACCTGCTCATCGTGCAGAGCCCGGGCTCCGGCCAGCCGGCCGTGGTGCAGCAGGTGCAGGTGGTGCAGCCCAAGCAGGAGCCGCAGGTGGTGCAGATCCCGCAGCAGGCCCTGCGTGTCGTCCAGGCGGCCTCCGCCACGCTCCCCACCGTCCCCCAAAAATCCAACCAGAACTTCCAGATCCAGACGACAGAGCCCACCCCTACCCAGGTACCATGTCCTGAGCCCTCCCTCCTCTGCGAGGTCCCTCCTCTGCCCTGTTCCACCTTCAAGCCCTGACCCGGGTTTTACAAAGCCTGCGGGTTTTGTGAGCTGCCAACCTGTCCCTACCTGGCACCAATTTAGACAGCCCTCTGTAGCGGCTGTGTGGATTCCCTGATGTCTAAGAAGAGTTGGGAATGTCGCCATTTCTTCAGTGGGGCTTTATTAAGTCGCTCTCTTAAGGCTGCCTGTTTTTCTGGGACTTGTAGGAATGCAGTGTCCTTGAAACCTCCGCTGTGCTTCCTGATCGGGTTGGGATTAGGCAGCTGGTTCAGAAGCTCTTGGGAAATGGCGGGAGGTGGGGGAGCAGGGCTCCTGCTGCTGGACTGCGTAACTGGTGTTGCCTTTGGAAACCTGGCTACGAGGGCAAAGCGGCCCTTTGCTGCTGTGCACGGCCAGGACCTTTCTGCGGGAGGCCCAGTATTTTCAGATGCTTGGGCGACTTCTGCTTTTCTTTGGCTTGTTGCAGGCCCAGATTTCTGGGTTGCGTAGGGAGGGCGACTCGCACTGGAAGGAGACGTTTTCCCCTGGTGACGGTGGCTGGTCTGATTCCTCTCCTCCCGTCAGGTCTACTTCAAAACGCCCTCGGGCGAGCTGCAGACAGTGCTGCTCCAGGAAGCCCCAGCCATGACGGTGGCTCCATCTGGGACCTCTTGCAGTAGCCCCGTGTCCCGCAGCTCCGGCACGGCGGGCGGCAGCAAGAAACCGGCCACGCGCAAGGAGCGCACTCTGCCAAAGATCGCCCCCGCGGGAGGCATCATCAGTCTGAACACGGCTCAGCTGGCGGCTGCGGCGCAGGCCATGCAGACCATCAACATCAACGGCGTGCAAGTCCAGGGCGTGCCCGTCACCATCACCAACACCGGAGGTGGGCTGCGTGCCGCGCTGCGGCGGGGTGGGCGGGCAGGACGGCAGGACGTGGGGAGCTCCCTGCTCCGGAGGACAGAGAGCCCCTGCTAGCTGCGCTTTGCAGCTGGGATATGGCAGCTTCGTAAGCAGATCCCTTGTAGCCGGGGGCTGAGTGTTAAACGCCGTTGGTTTCTCTAGCTCCCTTGGCTCCAGGAGGCCCGGAGTGTTTCGTAGGGTGTCTCTGTGGCCCTGCTGGGTGCTCCCAAGCCTGTGTCTTTGGGAGAGCCGGGACCCGGTGCTCCAGGGGGGCTCCCTCCTTCAGTCCTCTGCGAGGAGCTTTGCTGCAAATCATGCTGACTCCAGCAGAGTCCTGTGGGACGCTGGAGTCCAGCTCTGAGGCTGGGACGTTTCTCCTCGCGTCCGCTGTGTTGCCAGGTGGATAAGGCCGTTGATGGTGGGTTTGCGATAGCCAGGCCAGGAGAGGCACCTTCGCAACCCCTGAGTTCCTCCAAGCTCTGTTACAGCTAGTGAGGGGTTGGCGTTCGTTCAGAGTGAACCCAGCCCTTTGCCTCCCCTGTGGGACAAGCGTGTCCCTTAAGCTCTTACCGAAAATAGCCAGGCACAGCCCCTGGCCTGTTCTTGGAGCTGTCTGTGAGCCCCAGACAGCTTCTGTGCGGGGAACAGCACGTCTCTGCGGCTGCTCTTTCCTCCCCTCCCAGCCCTGGCAAACCTGCCTTGTCCCTGCTCGCTGATCCCCAGCCCACGCCTGGTGGCACTTGCTGCAGGGAGCCGAGGGAAGGAAGTCATGTCTGGGGGAAGTTTATCTGCTTTCTGATCCAGAAAGACCTGCTGGTGTTCAGTGGTTTCTCTGTCAGCAAGAACCGGCAGGAGTCCCGGCTCGGTTTTGCAGTCGGAAGCTGTTCTTTCTTGCTTGACTAAACTATGTCAGCATAAAATACGGGCCGGCGTGGCTTAGTGCTCTGCAGTGGGCTGCTGCGTTGCTGGGGTTGTTTTTAAGGGGGTTTTTAGTTGCTGCGTCGTGTGTAAATCTGGGGCCTGCAGTGAGTGTCGGGGAGATGCCACAGCAGATGCTGCTGCCGCCTGCACCGTTCCCTGCAACATGCCACAAGGTTGGCTGGGGCCTTGCTTCAGGGAGGGGACCGGTAGGACCTGCTGGCTGCTGCTGCTCCATGAATGAAATGAATTGAGGCAGATCTCAGCCTGGTTTGGTCAATAGTGTCTTTTCTCCCGGTGGATGCGGAAGCACCTTTGCTCTGCCCCTGCCCGCAATCCACAGCTCCCTCTTTGCAGTGACCCTTCCTCTGCTTGGCCCTCGGGTCCCACTCCTCCTCTTTCCCCGCTGCTCCGAGAGCAGCGATCCCGCTTGCTGACCCCGTCTTCTTCTTTCCAGCCCCCGTCACGGCTGCCGGGTGCTGTGCAAGGCCCTGGCGTGGCCCAGGCCGCCGCGTCCGTGAGCGCCCGAGCGTGGAGCGGCCCTTAGGGTCCGGGGTAAGTCCCGTTTTTTTGGTCAATATATTGCACGTTTTTTCAAAGTTTCTTTTTTGTTTCCTCTTTGGTCATTTCCCCACCCCGAAGGGTCAAACCGAAAACTTTGAAAAACCGCACAGTATATTCAGAAAAAAGGGACTTACCTGCCCCGCTTGGGGGCCAGCACGTGGCGGGGCAGAGGGGCCGTGGCAGTGCTGCATGCGGGGCTGGGGGTGCTGGGGCGTGGGGCGTCTGCCGGGGGTCGGTCCCACCCCGAGCTAGGGCCCTTTGGCCGGCCGCCTCCAAAGGGTCTCAGGAGCTGCACGAGGAGCATGGAGGAGCGCGCGCGGCCCCGCCGGAGCTGAGGCCTCCCCAAGGCCCCGGGCAGAGCCTCAACCCCCCTTTTCGCCCTCAGGCCAGCAGCAGCTGACGGTGCAGAACGTGTCCGGCAACAACCTGACCATCAGCGGGCTGAGCCCGACCCAGATCCAGCTCCAGATGGAGCAAGCCCTGTCCGGAGAGATGCAGCCGGGGGAGAAGAGGCGGCGCATGGCGTGCACCTGCCCCAACTGCAAGGACGGGGAGAAGAGGTGAGCGGCACGCGGAGGGGAGAGGGCCGGCCCCGCGGGCAGGCGCGGCCGTCCCTGAGCCCAACGCCTGCCCTGTCGCTTTGCCCCGCTGCAGGCCGGGGGACCAAGGGAAGAAGAAGCACATCTGCCACATCCCCGAGTGCGGGCGGACCTTCCGCAAGACCTCGCTGCTGCGCGCTCACGTGCGCCTGCACACGGGCGAGCGCCCCTTCGTCTGCAACTGGGTCTTCTGCGGGAAGCGCTTCACGCGCAGCGACGAGCTGCAGCGGCATTCCCGCACGCACACAGGTCTGCAGCCCCGCGGGACACGGCTCGGCGCCGGCGCGCGGCCCCCTGCGTCCACCCCGGGCAGCCTCAGCGCTCAGCAAGGCCCCGGGCCCCATAAGAGCCGAAGGGGCGTGCTGAGCCGAGGACTAGGGTGAACTTGGGCCACCGCAATATTGTCCTTGCCATTTGGCTGAGTTACTGGGGAGGGATCGGAAAGCAAGGGAGGGTCTCTGCTACCTTTAGGCTGCTCCAGATGCAGGTGTTGACAGAAGTGCCATGGAGGGGGCAGTGGCTGCAGAAAGGACCCGGCACAGGCACATCTCCGCAGCCCTGGGAGGTCCCCGCAGTTGTGACTGCGGCCGGTTAGGGAAACACCAGGACCAAAGCAGGGCTGGGAGCGCGGTGATGGCCTCCGTGCCGAGGCGCGCCGGCTGTCCAGCCCTGACCGCTGCCGCTCTTCCCGCAGGTGACAAGCGCTTCGAGTGCGCGCAGTGCCAGAAACGCTTCATGCGGAGCGACCACCTGACGAAGCACTATAAAACCCACCTGGTCACCAAGAACTTGTAGGGCCGGCAGCCGCCCCGCGGCTCCCCGACCGCGCGGACAGGCCCTGTGAGGGCCCCCCGGGCGCTGGCCCGGGACTCCGCGGCCCTCGCGGTACTCCGACGTCCCTGTGCCCCCGGAGAGGGGCCGTGCCCCCGCCAGCACAGCCCTTGGGGACATCCTCCTTCCCTCCCGCTGCCGGGCCCCAACGCAGGAGAAGCCCTTTCTGCAGGGCACGAGGGGCCGAACCTCCGTACGGACCCGGGGCCGTGGGGCAGAGCGCCCCGGGCGACCTCTGCAGAAGGGCCTGGCCGTGGCCCGGAGCCGACGAAACGTCCTCGTGGGCACACAGGAGCCGGGCACGGAGGCGACAGGGCGCTTCGGTGCGGACGGCCCAGGAGAGGCTCCACAGCACATTCCTACTTTATATTTAAAATCTATAAATAGCTATAAATATCTCTATATAAACCCCTTTGGAAGGTCCCTTTTTTCTATGGAGATCGTTGCCTTATGCTCCCCGCTCCTGATTATGAACACTGTGTATTGTGAGTGCTTTTTTTTTTAATCTTTATTTAATTGCTCCCCTTTAAGATGCTGCCCATCCCATTGCCCCTTTTCTCCTAACGTTTCTTTTCCAGTAATGAAGTTTGTTTTTCTTTCTCTCCAGTGATTTCTTTCTTTCCCCCTTTCTGTTTCCAAGTGACGTGGCGTTTCCTTTTGAATCTTGGGACTTTAACCCCCCTTTCCTTCCCCGTGTGCTGCCCAACATCCCCACTGTGTATAGTGTACATTGTATCATAGACTATATTGCTTTTGTGTTTACTACATGTTTAAAAACATATGGCTTGTTATTTTTGAGCTTTTAAATTAAACAAATCCACTTTATTTTTTAGTTGTAACTGCCCGAGGTTGTTTTCTGGATTACGTGACAGATCTGTTATACTTTATTATCTGTAAATGGCTGGCCAGCGTGGAGCCGGCCGAGAGTTTTTCTTGCTGAATAAATTTAGTCACCAGAGGCAAATCCAGTGCCGCGTGTGCCGCCTAGGGTCCTTTCTCCTGAGCGCGGTGTCCGCAGAGCGGCCGCGGGCCGAGCCGAGGCTGCTGCACCAGCGAGGTGCGAGCTGGAGCCAGGCCAGCGCCGCAAGGCTCCAGCCCCCGCAGCCAGGGACCAGCGTGGGCGACCGCAGCTGGTGTAACCCCGCCGAGCCGGTGCTGCCCCCGTGTCCCCCCGCCCCACGTGCTCTCCCTCGGCCCGAGGGGGCAGCACCCCCCGGCTGGGGAGCCGGGCTGGAGGCCGGGCATCCCCTGGCAGCCGCACTCGGGGCTGTCCTGGCCGCAGCCGCCGCGGGACACGCAGCAAAGCCCAGCCCAGCCCCGCGGCGGCCAAGAGGCAGAAACGAAGCACTGGGCAGGCGCAAGGGCTGCGGGGACAGAGCTGACGGTGGTACTGGGGGAGAGGGAGATTTATTTACAGAAAACCAAGAGTCGTTGGAAGAAAACAGTCCTGGGCCGTGGCTGAACACGGGGAGCTCCGCTGCCCAGCTCTGCTTCCCTGCTCCAGGGGACACCGCTCGCTCCAGCGGCAGGACACCGCCTCTGTCCCCAGCCGGTGAGACGCGGGAGCTCAGGAGTGCCCTGCTCCGACCGCCCTCCAGCCCTGCCAGCCCCTGCTCCCCACGGACGATGGAGCAGGATGCGCTGCCGGCACCCGGATCCGGATCCCTTGGCAATGGGGACGTAGGGCTGGGCCAGCTGGGGAGACGTCGCTCGCTGTGGTTTCTGCCAGGCGGAGGGTGGGAAGGGTGCCCGGTGCTGGCACCATGCGAGCCGCCGGTCCCCGCGGCGGTACTGGAGGGGTGAAACACCCGTCCAGCCCGTGACACCCAGCATCAGCCGTGGCCGGAGCTGTCTGCAAGCACGAGGGCTTGATTCCCCCGTCCCCGGCACGTACCAGTGGAGGGAGAGCACGTCCCTCCCCGTCCCCTCCGCGGCAGCTGCACCGGAGGACTCGTCCCTCCTGATGGCTGAGCTGGCTGGAGGGCCAGGGCCGTCCTGTGGTCCTGGCTCAGTCCATCTTCACGACCATCTTCTTGACGGCCCGCCGGGACGTGCCGCACTTGCTGTTGATGACGGCGTTGAAGTTGCAGCCCCGGCCGCACATCTTGGTGACGTACTCTGCGGGGCGGACGGGGACGGTGCTCACGCGCGGCCCCGGGGGAGGCAGACGGAGGCGGTGACCCCAGCCCCATGGCACCGAGATGCTCTCCAGGACCCTCTGCCCCATCCTGCAGCCCCCCTGGCTGAGCTCGGTGAGTGCCCAGCAGGCCCCGGCTCGTGCTCTGCCCCGACATCCCCTCAGGCACCGGGAGGGGACGAGGGCCTCATCCCCACGCCTGTCCCCTCGCTGGTCCCTACCTTTGATGGCGTTGACCACGGCGACCGGGAGGCGGAGGGGCCGCTCCATGGTGGTGTTGTTGTGGGCGATGCGCTGCCCCGTGGCCGAGGACCGGGCCAGCGTCTCCCGGGAGAAGAAGTAGTCGAGGAGCCGCCGCGTCATGAGCTTGGGCTTGTCCGTGGAGACCTGCGAGAGGTCGTCCAGCTGCGGGTGGGTGATGTAGACGCCCGAGTTGGGCACCAGCTCCAGTTTGGGCCTCCCGTTCTCCTGCGGCGAGGGGAGAGCTCTCGTCGGGGGCCTGGCTGCGGCCTGGCAACCCCCCTCCACCCCTGGGGACCTGGACCCCCTCCAGCTCCCGGACCCCCCAGGAACCCCCCTCCATTGCTGGGGCTCCCCCCCGGGGACCTGGACCCCCCTCCAGCTCCTGGACCCCCCAGGAACCCCCCTCCATCCCTGGGGCTCCTCTTCTGTGCCCTGGGGACCCCCTTTGTCCCCTGCCATCCCCTCTGTCCCCTGTCCCCCCTGCTCAGTGCCCAGCCGGGTCCCCGGGAGCCCCGGCAGGCCGCGGCGCACCTCCACCGGTGAGGCCCAGAGCGGGGTGCCGTCGGGCAGCGTGTCCCTGCCGCTCTCCTCCCAGAGGCAGGCGGTGTCGGTGAGCGCTGCCGGGCTCCCGGCGCCCTCCTCGGTGCCCAGGCAGGGGGCGAAGCCGCCGGGCAGCCCTGCCCGCAGCCGCCGGGCCGGGGGGCTCCGCGGCACGTCGGCCAGGGCGCAGCCTTGCTCCCCGGGGCCAGAGAAGGGCTGGAGCCCCCCGGGCTGCGGGGACAGCGAGGGGCCGGCTGGGGTGAACGGCACCGGGGGGACGAGCCGTGGGGCAGGGGCTGCCGGCCCCCGGCACCGGCCAGGACCCACCTGCGCCGCGGCGTCGCTCTCCAGCAGCCCCACCAGGCCCTTGAGGAACTGGACGTTGCTGTCGCTGACGCCTGCGGGGACACGGCGGGGCTGAGCCGCGGGATGGGGACCCCGGCTGCTCCCCTCCGTCCCTCCATCCCTCCATCCCCGGGGCTGTTACCGATGCAGCCGGTGCCCGAGGCCAGCAGGGTCCTGGCGGTGGTGGCGGGTGCCCCGGGGCCGGCGCCGGCCGACAGCAGGTCGTTCTCCTCCTCCAGACGGCGGATGTGGCTCTTGAGCTGCCGGTTCTCCAGCTCCAGCTCGCGGAGGCGGCGGTCGCGGCGCAGGGCGGCCTCGTCCCGCGAGGCCAGCGCCCGCCGCAGCTCGGCCGCCTGGGCCTCGAGCTCCCGCAGCAGCTCGGCGTAGAGCCCCGCCAGCCGGGCGCCCCGCGGCGCCCAGCCCTCCGCACCGGCCCCGGGGCTGGCTGCCACCGCCGGGGGCAACAGGCCGGGCCACGGCGGCCCCCGGGGGCTCTCGGGCACCCGCGGGTGGCTGGGGCCGGCCCGGGTGCCGGAGCAGAGCCGGGCTCTCTTGCGGCCCGTGGCGTCCTCGGGGCGCAGCGGGGCCCTAGGGGCGCGGAGGCATCAGCCGCGGGGTTCAGGGCACGGCCGCCGGCCCCAGCCTCGGGGACGCCCGCGGTGCCACCGCCGAAGCGGCCTCCTACCTGCCATGTCCCGGGCCGTGCGCGGGGTCCTGGGCGCTGGGGCACCGGGGGCGGCTGCCCGGGCGCTCCCCCTCGGGCCGGGGGCCCTGGGCGGCCCCCGGCTCAGCGCCGCCGTCGGCCATGGGCGTCAGGGTGCAGGGCCCCCCCGGAGCGTGGCCAAGGCGCGGCCGTCCTGCCGGCGGGGGACACGGCAACCTGGCGGGGAGACGCCAGCCGCGGGGGACCCCGGCCCCGGGGTTCGCCCAAGGCCGCCCTGCCTGTGTCCCCCCCCAGCTGCCACTGCCCCCTGCCCAGTCCCCCTGGCCTTGCCAGCTCCCGGCCACCCTGGTGTCCTCCCTCTGTGCCCCCGGTGTCCCCCCCTGCCTGGCCATCCCAGTCCCTGCCAGATTTCCCGCCCCCTCAGTTCCCCTGTCCCCCCAGTGTTCCATCCCCTGTCCTCCACTGTCCCCCCACCCCTCCAGTGTTGTCCTGTCCCCCAGTCCCTGTCCCCAAGCCCATCTCTGTCCCCCCGTGTCTCCCTGTCCTCAGCCCCTGTCCCCAAGCCCATCTCTGTCCCCCCAGTGTCCCCTGTCCCCAAATCCAGCTCTTGTTCCCCCAGTGTCCCCCCAGTTCTTGTCCCCCCAGTGTCTCCCGTCCCCAACTCCAGCTTTTGTCCCCCCAGTATCCCACCAGCCCCAGCCCCACCCTATCCCCCCGTGTCCCCCTGTCCCCAACCCCATCCCTGTCCCCCCAGTATCCTCCCAGTCCCTGTGCCCAATCCCAGCTATGTCCCCCAGTGTCCCCAGTCCCCAACCCCAGCCCCTGCCCCCTACTCAGCCCTGTCCCTCCAGTCTCCCCCCAGCCCCTGTCCCCAACCCCCCGCTCCCCCGGTTCCGGCCCCAGCCCCGTCCGCCCCCCTCCGGGGACACTGTACCTTTAAGGGCCCCTCCATGTGCCTGTTTACAGCCCTGACACCATTTCCTGGTCTCCGGGTCCCGCCCCCGCCGCCTCTCCCATTGGCTGGGAGCGCGCCCCGTCCTCCTCCCCATTGGGGGCCCGCTCGCCGCCTCCTATTGGCTGCCGGGGAGAGGCGACGGGGGCGGGGATGTAGGCGGGGCTTCGCCCCTGGTGGGGCGGGGCGATGCCGGCGGCGGCCGTGGGGAGGGGGCTGCTGGGTTTGGCCCTGCTCGGCACCCGTCGGCGGCCGCGGGGCAGGGGCAGCGCTTCCGGCATGGACCTGGGGGCGCTGAGGAAGAGCTATCGGGGGGATGAGGAGGTGGCGGCGCCGGGGAGGCAGGGGCGGCTGGAGGGGGGGGGCAGGGGCTACGGGGGGCTCAGCCGCGACACCGGAGGGAGGGAGCCCAGGTCGGGGGCCACAGGGGTTAAGGCCCCCCCGTTCTGGCCGTGTCCCCGGGGCAGGGGTGACCTTCCCTCCCCCCCCCGGCACTGGTGACCCCCCCCCCGGCCCTGGCCGTGTCCCCGGGGCAGGGTGACCCCCCCCCCCACGGCTCTGGCCGTGTCCCCAGGGCAAGGTGACACCCCCCCCAGCCCTGGCCGTGTCCCCGGGGCAGGGGTGACACCTCTCCCTCCGTCCTTCCCTCCCTCGCTGTGTCCCGGGGCCCAGGGTGACCCCCCTGCTGCCGGCTGTGTCCCCAGGCCTTCGAGGAGCGGCACCTGGCCTCCCGCGACCCCGTGGAGCAGTTCCGGGCCTGGTTCGAGGAGGCTGCGCGGTGCCCCGATGTCGGGGAGGCCAACGCCATGTGCTTGGCCACCTGCACCAGGTGAGGCTGGCGAGGTGCTGCGCGCTGCCTGCTCCGAAGGGGGGTCTGCGACGCCCGGGGCGTGTTGCCACCTCTCTAAAGCGTTTGGAGGTGCCCTGAAACGCCCCAGTGCTGCCTGGGCTGTTGGAGGCCGGCCTGGTCCTGGCCTGCGGCACCTTCAGCCATGGCCTCGCCAGCTGCTTTGCTGCCTGTGACCACGGCAGGTCCGAGCGCCCTGGGCTGGAGATGTGTTTGCCCCAGGTGATGGTTCACAGGGGAGCGTGGAAGGGGTGACGCTGCCCCGCTGCAGTGGGATTTGCCGCTGAGCAGCCGGGGGGTTCCCTTGGCTGTGGCCTGGGGTGACGTTTGGGCTGTGCTTGCTCTCAGCGTTGCCTTCTCCATGCCACAGGGATGGGAAGCCCTCGGCCCGCATGGTGCTGCTGAAGGGCTTTGGGCAGGACGGCTTCCGCTTCTTCACCAACCACGAGAGCCGCAAGGGAAAGGAGCTGGTGAGTGCTGCGCTGCGGCCTCCGGGCCCCGCGTGGAAGGGCCTGGGGGGGCTATGGGGGGGCCGCACGCCAGTCGGAGCCGTGCTAGGGAGCGAGGCTGCTGGGGATGGGTGCAGGCGGGTCACCGAGCCGTGCTCTGCCTCCCACCGTGGGCCAGGGCTGCGCAGCTGGACCTGCCTTGCTCCATTCTGCCTTGCTCTGAGGCCCAGAGCACGTGGCAGGCCTGGCTTAAGCAAATTAGATGTTTTTTCTAGGTTTTAAAGTTTGAAGTGCTGCTTGTTTGCTGACACTCTCCTTTTTTTCCTTCCCTGTGCCTGCTCTGCGCATCAGGACTCCAATCCATTTGCTTCAGTCGTCTTTTACTGGGAGCCCCTCAACCGGCAGGTGTGTAGTTTCCCCCGGTGGTGGCAGGGTGCTTGGGGGACCAGGGAGGCAGCAGAGGGAACGGCTCAGTTCCTTGGCACAGTGTTAGGTGGCCACAGCCGAGCCCACGCAGGGTGGGATTTTGGGGCCCAGGCATTCAGGTGGGGGTTTTGGACACTGGATGGGTCCTGGCTCCCTTTTGCCCTTCCCTCCTTTATGCTGTGGCAGAAACGCAGGGCTCTGGGGGGTGAGACGGGACAGGGAATGTCCTCATTCCTGGGAGGAGAGTCGGGGAGCAGAGCGACACTTCTCGTGGGAGCTCACGTGGTTCTTCAGAGCCTGGTGGCTCTAGCCTGTCCCACCCTGCCCACACAGGTGCGGATCGAGGGCTCAGTGAAGCGGCTCTCGGAGGAGGAATCGGAGCAGTACTTCCACTCCCGCCCCAAGAGCAGCCAGATTGGGGCTGTCGTGAGCCGGCAGAGCACCGTCATTCCGGACAGGGAGGTGAGGAGCGCTGGGGCAGCGGGACTGGGGCTGGTGCCTCCCCACGGCCGAGCGTTCCCCAGCGATCGTGCGGGCAGGGCACACCAGCAGGGCCAGGGGCTCCCTCCCTGCCATACTTGGTGCTCGGGGGCTTCACCACGTATCCCTTTCCTCCGCAGTATTTAAGGAAGAAGAACGCGGAGCTGGAGGAGCAGTACAAGGAGACAACAGTGCCAAAGCCGGCATACTGGTGAGTCATGAGTTGTGTCATCGCTGGTCGTGGAGGCTGAGGGTTTGCCTGTTTCCCAAAATCCGGAGTGCCTCCTCCAGCCCCCAGGGCTGCCTCCAGCCAGGAGAGGCCAGGACCTTCCTGTCCTGACCCCGGCAACTGCCTCACGCTTCCCCACTCTGCCTCACGCCGACTGTTGTGCGGACGGTCCATCCTGGGGCCGCCTGCGGGGCCTCATTAATGGCCTGTGTTTCTTTCCCAGGGGGGGCTACATCCTGCAACCAGACGTTGTGGAGTTCTGGCAGGGCCAAACCAACCGCTTGCACGACCGTATCGTCTTCCGGCGCCTGCGGGACGGCTCAGCCCCCCTGGGACACATGACGCACCGGGGAGAGGGTGGCTGGGTGTTTGAGCGTTTCTCTCCGTGAGGCCGTGGGGGTCTCTGGATGTTTCAGCCCGATTGGGAGCGTTACTTGTGCCAATCCTGCCTGCGTGCCCCCCTCCACGCCCTGAGGAATGAAGTTGGCCTTGCTCTGCCCTTCCCAGGGAAATTCGTGCCGACTTCAGCCCAAGGATCCTCGTCTCCCTTTGCATCTCTCTGAGGTGGGCTCCCCCCCGCCAGCACGAGGGGAGCAATAGCTCCCAATGCAGCTGGCAGTTAATTAATCACGTTAATGATTGTGGAGGTATCATGAGAGATCCCAGAAAACCCTCTGTCAGGGAACCATCTGTCCCGCTGTCATGCCCTGCTACTGGGACCATATCACGGCTCACTATTTTTAGCTAGAATCATGTGATTTGCTCATTCTGTGCAATAACATATTTAATTGTGGCTTTAATGTCACTGCTGCCTTGCTGGTGTTCGCGGCTGGCTGCGTGTGTTGTCGCTGGTGCACCCCGTCTCCGCAGGGCAGGGGGACCCCAGTACTTGGCCCGGTTGTACTGGTGGGGACGGTGGCAGAGCAGTGCCTGTGGGCTGGGCACTGCTCTTTGTCCTCCCTGGCTAAGTGTACGAGCTTGGAAAAAATAAAGCCCGATCGGAGCAGAGCTGTGTGCTGGGCTTGGGTTAATGTTAACCTGCGCGTGGAGCCGGCGCCGGGAGCGGCCAGGCCGCGCTCTCCGGCAGAGGGAGCCGGCTGCCCGCGTTGGGACGGGGATCCGGCCCGGTAAACCCCGGCAGAGGGTGCTGGCGGCCCATCCTGCCGCCACGGACCCCGGTGGGAGCTGCTGGCTGCCTTTCCTCGCTCTCTTGGGCCCCGTCCCAGTGAAACTGGGCCCTGATAACCTTTGTCCTCCCACAGCTCTGCGCACATATTTACACTCTCAGTCACTTGCTCTGGGGCAGGATTGCACTCTGGCCTCTGCTGGCTGCGGCGGAGCCGGGCTGTTGCCAGATTGGGCACAGGGGTGTCCGGACCCGTCATTTCTCGCGATATTGGCACAGGTTCCCTGTCGCCTGGGGCTCTCCGTTGCGGGGAGAAGTGCCCTGCTGCCTGCCAGCCACATCCCCCTAATGTGTGCAGCTGCGGGTACGCGTGTGAGCGTGTCAGGCCACTCCGCAGCGGGCAAAGACCGTTGCCTCCCCTCTGATGTGGCAGGGAGCGCAGCGCCTCTGCTCCGCCCCACTGCGGGGTCCCCTCCGGGGCTGGCTTCCTCGCTGGGGCCAGGAGCAGGCACCCCGCCGGGCCGCAGCCAGCTGCTCTGGGAGGCCGGGGGGCCCAGCTCTGTGTCCGGGAAAGGCTTCGCTCAACCCCCTCTTGTCTAGGACCGCGCTAGTGCCAGGCGGGCCGAAGGCGATTGCCGCAGCGCCCTGCGCGGGGCAGCTCTCCCGGCACCCAGCGCCTTCCCTGCCCCTTTGGCGGTTTCCCTGCTGTGCCAGGCCCAGGTGGGCAGCGCGGGGGCCAGGGCTGCTCCGTGTCCCCGCAGGCGTGGGGGGCCCGGGTGTGCAGGGAGAGGTCGCTCTGCCTGCGCTGGATTTGCACGGCCCCTGTCTGTGGGGCAAATGAAGCCGGTGGCCGGCTGGGCTTAGCTCAGCGCGTCTGGGCTCAGCTCGCGCTCCTCGGGAGCGAGGCCTGTGCCGTCGAGCCCTTCACCTGCGGTGTCCCAAAGTTGGGAGCCACCTAATCTCTGCCGAGCTCTGCAGGAATGGCAGCCCCCTGCAGCAGGTGACAGCGAGTGGTGACGGGGAGGGACCCTGAACAGGGAGCTGCGTGCTGCTTTGTGCCCGGAGGAGGTCCGGCTTAGCCTGCGATCGGCCGCCCCCGCAGCCCGCAGCTCCGACTGCCGTGGCGCGTCCCCCGCCGTGGCCGGAGGCGCGAGCATCGTGCGTGACATGGCGCCTCGCCAAGGTGGCTCCCTGGCTCCGGGAAGCCACCTGTCCTTGTCCTGGCAGCCTCGCCTGCCCTGTGTCCCACTGCGGCACTGACTCACTCACGACCTTGGTCCCTCCCGCTGTGTTCATCCCTCGCTAAGAGCTGCGCTAGCGCTCGACGGCCGGGGTGAGACAGGAGGGGTGACGGGGGGACGCTGGGAGACGTCGTGTCGAGGTTACAGCACGAGGTTCGGACAGAAAGCAGCGCTCTGGGCCTGTCCTCGCTGCTGTCACCCTGGTGGCTGTGAATCAGCCCAGGTGAGGGCCGAGCCGTGGTCTTTTTAGCTCGGTCCCTTTTGGAAACGCGGTTTGCAGGCAGAGAAGCTGGAGGGTGCTCTCTTCCTTTCCCGTCTGCGGCCGCCAAAGCCCCTGGCTGGTTTTAGCTGCATTCTGGCAGGGCAGTAGCAGTCACACGCTGGTGTCTCGCTGGAGAAAAGCAAGAGCATGAGCTCAGCCACGGTATTAGGCAGCAGAGAACCGCCTCAGCAGCGCACAGCGGGCAGTGCCGTAATTAATCTTTCCTCTTTAACCAGACTTTCTGCTGCCAGGGGGAGCAGGAGAAGCTGGGTCCCTGCGCAGCGATGGCCCTCCGTGCCCGGGGTAACCCCGTGGGGTGCAAAGGAGTCGGGCACGTTGCGCCCCGCAGCCCCGAGAGGCTCTGGGCATGGGCGTGGGGGGGAGGCTGGGGCTGGCAGGGAGAGTCTGTGCCGGGGCAGCTCGAGGTGCCTGGGGTGTCCGTGCAGCCGCCTGTCTCTGACACCCCCGCGGCTTCAGGAGCGCGGCCGCAGCCCAGACGCCACTGCGACGGGTGTAAATGAGCAACTTGGCGCCTGCTGCACTTCCTCCTTGTCTGACGGCTCAGAGCGCTCAACTTTCTCCTCCTCCTCCCCCCTTCCTCCCTTGGCTGTCGGGCAGGAACCCTGCAGCGCTGCCAGCGCGGGACAAAGAGCACCTTGTGAACCCGCCGGTGTTTGGTGAGCAAACAGAGCCGGGGGCGGGGGCTGCTGGGAAGCCGGCAGCCACGGCTCACCCTGCCGAAGGGTTTGCGCCCGGGGACGAGGGGTTTGGATCGCAGCGCTTGGCACAGTCCAGCTCTTATAATAGCTGGAAAGTTGCTTTTTCTGCTGACTTCAGGAGCGGCTGCACCCTGAGAGCGAGAGCAAGCGGGGGGGAGCTCCTGGTGTGGGCCTGTCCCCGGGCTGGGGGTGCTGGTGCAGCCACCTCCCCCTCGTCCCCGCCTGTCCCCTCCTGCGCGCCATTCCTGCCGGGAGGAGAGGGCAGCGCCGGGCGCGGGAGGGGAGCACCGGCGTGCTGCGGGCATGCTGCGGCAGGTCGGGGATTCCCTGCACGGCTGCGTGGGCGGGAGCTGGCACCGGTCCCCGCGCACATCGCGCTAGGGACCCACAGCCCGTCTCTGAGGCTGCTCCTTTTCCCGAGATCCTGTAAGGAGAGCAGCCTGGCCATGACAATGCCGAGCTGCCCGGGAGCCGTGCTTGCTCGCCGCATGCCATCGCGGTCCCCTGCCGGGCTGGGAGGTCGGCACGGGCACAGGACGGGAGAGATGGGCTGGGACTCCTCCATCTCCCCCAGCCGAGCTCCCCCATCCGCGCCGTGCCCGGGGCGACCGCGCGGAGCAGACACTGAGCTCCCTTTGTTCCCAGACCTGGTTTATTAACAAAGAACAGTAGTAAGAGCTCACAAAAGGCTCAGCTTCCAAGGAACTAACAAAAACAGAGGCTTGCGAGATGAGCCTTGGGGCTCCCTCCGGCCCCCCCGGGCTGGGTCCGTCTCCGCTGCCGCTCAGTGATCAGCTCTCCCCTCCCGGGAGCAGAGGGCGATTCCCGGCTCAGCAGCCCGCTCCAAGAGCCGCTTACGGGAGGAGACACGGCGCCTCCCAGGAAGACCAGAGCGTGGTTCCTGGAGGCGTTTGCCAGCCGCGGTTGTTTCCTTGAGGAGAGGGAAGGGGCACGGCGTGCCGCGTCGGGAGCAGGCGGAATTCAGCAGTGCGAAGACCAGTGCAAACAGGCCCATTCTGGGTGCGACTGCCCCGGAGGACGTGGCATCGGTGACTCTGCAGGCGCTCCTTGGCGCACAGAGGTGGCCGCTAAAGCGGTGACTGCCTGGAGAGGAGCAGGGCTTTCCTGGGTGTCTCGCCTCCGCGGGAGTGAGGCAGAAGAGGGACCGGGGCTGTCGCGCTCGGGGGGAACCCGGCAGAGCTGGGGAGTGATGGGCTGCGGCGGCACGCAGCAAGCAGGCAAGCTGGGACTAGCGTCCTCCTCCCAGTATGAACCAGTTAGACTGTCCTGCCCTAGAGGGTTTGTCGCCTACATCTGTTCTGCCCAGGCACATGGAGACGAAGCCCCAGCTTGAGCCCAGGCTGCAGCCGGCTCTTTCTCCTCCTTCACTGCGCTGTGAGCAGCCACATCCCTCCGCCGTGTCCTTTTGCCCTTGTCGTGCTGCGAGCCCACGGTGATCACCCCGTGGGGCTGAGTGTAAATAGGATTCTTATTGCCTTAAATAAAATCCCATCCAAGTGGTTTCTCCCTTCCGAAGTGCCTGGCGGGATGAGGCTGCCAGTCCGGCAGCACCAGCCCTGCCCCGCTGGTTCCATCGTCCGCAGCTGGGACCGAGTCGAGCTGGGGGTGGGAGTCCGTGGTGGCAGGAGGGCATCGGTCCTCCGGGTCTCTGCCCCCTTCCGCAACCCCTTTCGCGGCCTCATTTCTCCTCCCGCTCGCCGGCCGCGCACAGGCTGGGGTTCTCGGCCAGCGTGGCCCGCACCTTCTTCTTCTCCTTGAAGCGGCCCGAGTTGGAGACCTTCACGTGTTTGCCCTTGCTGTTCTTATCCACGATCTTCTCCAGGCGGGCGGTGAAGTTGGGCGGCCCTTCGCCCCCAGAGCCCTCCTGCGGCTCGCTGGCATAGATGTCCGGGCTCTCGTACAGCACCTTGGGCATGGATTTGTGCTTCCGCAGGAAGGTCAGCTTCCACCAGCTGTGGTTCTCCGCCATCTCTGCTCCTCCGCCGCCGCCGGCAGAAAGAGCTTGTGTCTGGAAGGAAGACGGAGGTGTTACCTGAGCCTTTCTCGGGCTTCCCTAGCCGGTTTCTGAGCTGTCGCCTCCCCGTCACCTGGGGATGGGGCAGCACCGCGGCCGGGCCCTCGTCTTGAGCGAGGTGGCTCTAACCTCTCTCTTTCCTGGGTCCCTGGTGCAGGGAACGGCCCCACCAGGACTCCTGGGCCCGGTTCAGTCTGCACTCAGGCCTTGCTCTCCGCCTCCACGGGGGAACCTGAGGCAGGGCAGGATGCCCCTCCGGGAGCCCCTTGAGCTCCTCCAGCTCCCATGTGGGCTCCAGCCCGGCCCGTAGCCCTGGAGCTGCCAATCCGCCTGGCGCCGGAGCCCTCGGCTCCCGCTGGAGGCCCGGTGCGGCGTTTGCCGGGGGTGACTCGCGCGCTGCCTCCCGCCGCCTCTGCAGCGACGCTCGCCTTCGGCCTCGGTGGGGCCGCGGCGCTCGGGGAGGTGATGCTCTCACGCCCAGTGAGGACGCCGCAGCCCGGCAGCTGGGGTTTTCCGCTCGCCCAGCCCTGCTCCTGCCTCGGGGAAGGGCAGGAGCGCTCCCGGCACCGCCGCCGTCGCAGCCGGGAAAGGGCTTCGCGCCAGGCCCTGGGGGCAGTGCCGGCGTTGCTGGCGGCAGCGAAAGATTCATTAAAAGATGAAGATCGTTAAAGGCTGCGGCGAGACACGCTGGGCTGCAGCCAGCACTCCCCGTCCCCGCCAGCCCGGCTGAACCCACCGCGTTGGGGCCGCCCCGGTTCCCCCCGCCTCGCTCTCCAGAGCCGGACCGGACCCAGCCACGGAGGCGCCAAGCCGCGACGCCGGGGTTTCGGCGTCCCCCTCCCCGCCGGCAGCGCCCCGGCGGCGTACCTGCGTCTGGGGCCACTGGCCACTCGGCTCGCTGGGCCCCGAGGGGTGGTCGGGGGCCGCCGGGGGGGTCGGGGCCCACCAGGAGGGTCGGGGCGCCGCGGCGGCGGCTCCGGAGCGCAGGTGCCGCGTACCTGCCGCTGCCCCGGTGGCTCTGAGTCAAGGTTAACCCGCGAGCGAGCCGCTCCCGCCTGAGCAAACAGCGGGGCCGGGCCAGGGCAGCGCTGAATATTCATGACGGAGGAGATCACAACCGGGCCCCGGGGCGGCCCCGCGCGCTGGCACCGGGCGCCGCTTTGGCGGCACCGGGGCAGGTGGCCGGGCAGGGCAGCACGGAGGGGCTCCGGTGGGCCGGGAGGCCCGTGCTTCGCGGGGGCGGGGGACCGGGCTGCGGGGGATTGGGCGAAACCGGGGCCTGGCTGAACCGGTCGCCGGTCCGGTTCCCTTCCTCCGGCTGCCTCTGCCCCCCGGGCTCCTCCCGGCCAGGCCGGGCCCCGGGGGCCGTTGGGGGCCTCCTCCCCCTCCCCGGGCCGCCGGCTCCGGTTCCCGGCCCTGCCCGGGACGGGGCGCCGCGGGGCGGGACGCGCCGCCCACGGGGGGTGGGGCGACGCCGGTGCCACGTGCCGCGCCCGCCGCCGCACCGGGACCGGGCTCCCGGGGCTCTGCGCTGCGCATGCGCGCCCTGCCGGGGCCCATCCTGATTGGCCAGCCCCTCTCCTTCCCGGACTTCCGCCGGCCAATCGAGGCGCCGGCACGTGGCTTTGTTTCTTCCTCCCTCGCCCCTCCCCTAATTCCCCTCTCTTCTTTCCGATTGGCGGCGGCGGAGCAGGGCGGAGGAGGGCGCGCTCCGATTGGCCGGGAAGCGGGGGCCGCGCGCGGCGATTGGCGGCGGGGGCGGGGCAAGGGAGAAGCGGAAGCGGGGCGGCTGGTGGGGCGGCATGCAGGTGGGGGCAATGGGCCGGGGCCGGGGCCGGGGCCGGGGCCGGGCGGGGGGGTGAGGCTGAGCTGGGACCGGGACCAGGCCCGGGTAAGGGGCAATGGGGCCAGGCCTAGGCCCAGGCAGGGGGGCTGGAGCCCGGGCCAGGCCCAGGCCTGGGCCCGCTCCGCCGTGCCGGGCCACGTCCGTGCCCTCCTCACCCTGCTGCTCTCTCCCAGGACTACCAGAACCTGCCCATCGACATCCAGACCAGCAAGCTCCTGGGTACGGCACCACCGAGACCCGTCCTCCCCCCCCGGGGTGGGGGGACTCCCGGGCTGGCATCGGGGTGGGGGGATTCCCTGGGCAGGGGCACCCCGAGGTGTGGGGTGGAGGCGGGGGGCTGCCATGCTGGGACCCCCCCGTCAGGCCCTTCCCAGGTTTGGGAAGTTGATCTCCCTGTTTGTTCGCTCTGCTCGGAGGAGATGCGACACCCTGGCCCCCCCATGCTAGGAGCCACTCTGCCCCTCTGTCTGGAGCTACAGCACTGCCCTGGGGTGGGGGGTGACCCCCCTGTTGGCTGTGTGCAGCCCCCCGCAGGACCCCGTCTCCCTCCCGCCTGCAGACTGGCTGGTGGACAGGAGACACTGCAACCTGAAATGGCAGAGCCAGGTGCTGGTGATCCGCGAGAAGATCAATGGGGCCATCCAAGACATGCCGGAGAATGAGGAGATAAAGCAGCTCCTCGCAGGGTCCTGTGAGTAAAGTGTGGCTTGGGGGGGCTGGGGTGCTCTGAGAGCTGGGGACACCGGCAGTGGTGGCAGCTGTTGGACCTGGAGCCTGTTCCCAAGGGCTTCGCTTACAATAAACTTTCTTGGGTGAGGAGGAGATAGAGAGCCAGCAGCTTCCTCAGGCCTGTGCTCCCTGGGTGGGCTGGGAGCAAGGCAGGGCCCAGATAGGCATTGCTGGCTCTGCGGTGACCACGTCTCTCCCTCCAATGCAGACATCCACTACTTCCACTGCCTGAGGATCGTGGAGATCCTCAAGGGCACTGAGGCCTCTACCAAGAACCTCTTTGGGCGCTATTCGTCCCAGCGCATGAAGGTGAGCGAGAGGCCGGGGGCCGCGTGTCTGCCAGCAGCCGGCATGTCCGCAGCCTCTCCCACTCTCTGCTCCTTCCTCCCCAGGACTGGCAGGAGATCGTGTCGCTCTACGAGAAGGAGAACACCTACCTGGGTAAGGCAGCTCCCTCGCTGCTCCGCCTTTCCCCAGCGGGCTCTGCAAAGCCCCTTGGGGGTGTCTGTGGGATGTGGGTGGCCTTTGGTCTCGCAGCGGGGATGAGGATGGGGTGGGCAGCCCCCGATGGGCTGCGAAGTCCCACTGGCTACTCCAGAGTGAGCACTGCAAGCCAGCTCTGCCTCGTGGCCGGCAGCTCCCTCTTCCCCTTGCCCCGGGCTGCGTGCGGCCAGCAGAGCACCCGAGGCAGCTGGGGAGCTTGCGGGGGGCCGTGGAGGCGGCATCTCAGGGCCCTGCCTGCCCCTCCTGCAGCCGAGCTGGCCAGCCTCCTGGTGCGCAGCGTCAGCTACGAGATCCCCTCGCTGAGGAAGCAGATCAGCCGGTGCCAGCAGGCCCAGCAGGACTTCGCCCGCCGCGAGGAGGAGTGTCAGCTGGGGGCAGCCGAGCTGAGGGAGCGTTTCTACGCCTCCTGCAAGCAGTACGGCATCACCGTGAGTTCCTGTGACCTCCCGATGCGGACAAGCCCCACTGCCGCGGTGCCCCTGCTGTGCCACCTCCCCGCTCGGGCACCAGGCCCTCTCCTGGCACACGGCTCCCCGAGGCAGTCCCCACCATCTGCTCTGACCTGCATGGGCCCCAGCAGAGCCCAGCCCTCTTGCAGGACCCCCATCTCAGGGGACGTCCCCATGGTGCCTTGTTACCTGTGGGAAGAGCTGGGGTTTGCAGGGAGACCCCAGAGCCCCCTCTCCCTTTCTGCAGGCCACTCCAGGGGGTGCCCCCAGCCCCAGGCTTCCCCACTTGCCGCCCTGAGCCGTCCCTGCTCTTGCTCCGCAGGGGGACAACGTGCGCCAGGAGCTGCTGGCCTTGGTGAAGGACCTGCCGTCGCTGCTAGCCGAGATCGGGGCGGGAGCCAGCGCGCTCTCCGAGGCCATCGAGCTGTACCAGGCCTGCGTGGAGTTCGTGTGCGAGAGGTGGGCAAGGGCTGGGTGCAGAGCCACAGGGGCAGGCCCCGATCTTTCCCCGTGGGTTGTGACAGCAGGTTTGACTGGGAGGTTTCCCAGCTGCGCCCAGGCTAGGGCTCTCCCAGAGGCACCCTGAGGGTGCAAGGGGCTCCCTGCTCTGGGCCCAGCACCCACGTCCTCGTGGTATCTCCCAGCCCTGCAGAGCAGGTGGTGCCCCTGCTGCGGCACGTGGTGAAGCGAGGCAACACGACCGTCTACGAGTGGAGGACGGGGCTCGAGCCCACGCGGGTGGAGCGGCCGGAGCTGGAGGAGGTGCCGGAGCAGCCGAAGGAGGACGCGGTACGTCCTGGCCAGCTGGCGCAGAGCAGCGCTGCCGGGGTGGCATCTGGGAGAGCTCGAATACAGGGGCCAGGGAATCAGCTGTGAAGAGCCTGATGTTGCCCAGTGGGCTGCATATACTGACTCCTGGGTTCACTTTTCAGCTCTGATCCTCTCCAGGCCGAGGAGAGGCCTTGGGAGTCAGCTGGGTGTGGAGGACCCCCGAAAGGCAATTTCTCTCTGCCCTGGCTGGCTCTGGAGCATTAGGGCAGTGGGCACGTGCTGCAGCCCAGAGGCAGCTGCATCTTTTGGTGGGGATTTGTCTCTCTTGGGGGTTCTCACCGCCTTTCTGCAGTGTCCTTTTGTGCAGCAAGGCAAAGGCGTCTTGGGACCGCGAGCAGCTTGTGGCCACGGGACAGTGGGAACATTGAGGCAGCGTCTTCCAGAGCTGGAGAGGAAATGGCCAAGGCTTCCAGCTGGGGACAGGCACTGCAGCCTCAGGATGTGGCCAAGGCTATTTCGAGCTTTCTTTGCTCTTGATGCAGATCGACTGGGGAGACTTCACACTGGAGCCGACCCCAGGCAGTGACAGTGTCCCTGCAGATGGGGGAGCCCAGGGTGAGGAGATCGACTGGGGGATCGCGCTGGAGCCCAGCCCACAGGTGCGTCACCCCCAGCTGCACAGCCTGGACCTGCTCCAGGCCTGGGCTGGGGGCAGGGGTGTCACAGGCACCCCCGTCTCACAGGGCACCCTTCTTTTGCAGCAGGATGATGGCATTGACTGGGGAGATGGTGAAAGCGATGGGGTGCAGATCACAGTGCTGGAGGCTGGCACCGAGGGTGAGCATCGCCACGGAGGGGCACAGGGGGTCCTGACGGGCACAGGGACTGGCAGGCAGCACCCACCCTGCCTTTACACCCCCTTCCCTCCTTCCAGTGACCCTGGGTACCCTGGCTGTGCAAGAAGGCCTAGCTGGGCCTGGAGCGAAAGGCCGCGAGGGCGCTAGGCGGGTGCCCGGTGGGTGTGGAGCAGGCCGGAGCAGGGCCGGACACAGCTGGACAGTGCTGTGGGATGGCACTTGGCACCCTGCGCGGGATGGGTGCCAGGGTGGGCAGCAGGACCAGGCTGGCTCCATGCCTGCTCAGGCAGAGGAGTGGGTCCGGCTGCAGGGCTGCCCGGGGAGTCCAGACCGGTGTTTGTCCCAGCCGCAGCGATCCCTTCCCTGCTGTTTTCCCGACCCCTTACCCGTGGCTTGTCCCCTAGTGCCGGAGGGGGTCGCCTGCGGCTCCGACGCCCTGACGCTCCTGGAGAACCCCGAGACCCGGAGCCAGTTCCTCGACGAGCTCATGGAGGTGAGCGCGGCTCGGCGGCCGGCTCGGCCCTCGGCCCTTCGCGGCTGGAGCCCAAGTGAGGGGCAGCTCTGGTGCTGCCCCGAAGTGAGGCACGGGGACAGACAACTCCTCGTGCTCCAGGACAGTGCTGGGGACAACCCAGGAGCCCTGGTCTCCTTGGCTCACACCAGCTTGGGGACATCAGAGCCTGAGAGAGGAGCCAGGAGTCCTGATACCTGTGTCCCTCCATGCCCTCCCTTTGGGACCCCATGGTGGGGACATCTGGTACCTGGAGCATCCCCCCGACTCCTGCCCCTGTCCCTGCAGCTGGAGCTGTTCCTGTCGCAGCGCCTGGTCGAGATGGGCGAGGAGGCCGACGTCCTGGCCGTGAGCCAGTTCCAGCTGGCCCCTGCCACGCTGCAGGGCCAGACCAGCACCCGCGTGGGCTCCCTGCTGGCCGCCACCCAGGCCCTTGTCGGCCAGCTCAGCACCCGCCGCATGCAGCACCTCTTCATGATCCTCGCCTCCCCCAGGTCGGGGTGCCAGTGGGGATGGGGTTGGGGCTGGGTGAGGGATGGTATGGGGGCTGGGGGGCCCTGGGGGGCACATCGGGGGGCCCTGGCTCTCCTGGGAGCTGCGAGGGAGGTGCTGGATATCCTGGGGCAGGGGTGGCACCTGGCTGGACAATGGCGGCACTGGCTCTGGGAATGACAGAGGTCCTGGCTCTCCCGGTGCAGGTACGTGGACCGCGTGAGCGAGCTGCTCCGGCAGAAGCTGAAGCAGGCAGAGCTGCTGGTGGCCAAGAAGGAGGTGATGAGCCAGAAGCGGCAGGAAGCACTGGCAGAGCAGGGCGCTTTGGAGCCCAAGCTGGACCGACTGCTGGAGAAGACCAAAGAGCTCCAGAAACTGGTGAGGGGCAGAGCTGGACTGTCCTGGGATGGAGCTGGCTCTCCCTGGGGGCCCCCTTCCCTCTGGCACGGTCCTCGGAGCCAGGAGCATCTGCTGCTGCCCCCGGGCTGCATCCCTGCTCCCCCTGATCTTGTGGCTCTGTCTTACAGATTGAAGCAGATGTCTCCAAGCGCTACAGCGGGCGACCGGTGAACCTGATGGGTGTCTCCCTGTGAGCCGCCCCGGGTGGCACGAGGACAGGGCACCGCAGAGAGGGGCCCACTGCAGCCCTGCTTCGCTGCCAGCCGAGCCCTGTGGGAGCTGGTACCACAGCTGTGGCCTCGCCATGGTTTTGGCATTGCTGAATAAAGCTGAGGCCCTTCTCCCACGCAGAGATCTCCTCCGTGTCCCTCTCGGAGCTCTGGACAGCTGCTCCAGAGTGTTGGATTTCACAGGGACAGAGCCCCTTGCTGCTCCCCTGCAGTGTTGTAACGTGGGCACACTGCTGGCGGGGGGAGAGGAGGCAGGAGCCCCTCAAGCCACCACTGTGAATCTCTGCAGCCGGTCCCACGGGTTTTGGGTGGCAGGGGGACACCCAGGGATGCCGCAGGCCTCCCCTCCATGCCAGTGCCTGGCTGCGACCCTTCCTCAGGGTGGGCCCCGCAGCCGCGCTGGCGGGCAGAGCCATCCCTTCCAGGCCCCCCCTGTGCCGGAGGGGCTGCAGTGGGGTGGGGGGCGGGGGGGGGGGGGAAGGGTGATTCGATTTTAATTTCATAGCAGAGCAGTTGATTCATGGCTCGTTGTCGCCGCCGGTGACTCCTGTAATGACTTTCCATCACAATGAAAAGTGGAGTGACACCGCTCATTATTCCTGCTGCTTGTTATCGCGGCGCGGGGGGGGCCGGGCCTCCCCCCGCCGGACAGTGAGCGATGGCCCCCATTAATCACCGCCGCGGCCCCGCGCCCCCCCGGCAGCGCCCAGCTAAGGCGCCGGCCGCCCCCATCAATTCCCGTCAGCCGGCGGCCCCGGCCGGGAGGGGAGAGCCCGGCCTCGCTGCCCGCACTGGGCTGGACTGGGCCGGACTGGAGCCCCCCCCTCCTTGGCGCCTCTTGGGAGGTCCCTGCCGCACCCACTGCCTTCATCTACGTCATGCTTTAGCCACGCCCACAGGGCAAGCCATTGGTCCCTGTGCCTCTCTTGTCCCGCCTCCTGCTGCTTTGCAGTAGCTCATTGGTCTGGCTCTGCCTTGGGCCCGCCCCCCCCGAGGCGGGGTGTGACGTAGGGCTCTGGGGGGATCCCCCTCCCCGGGGCCACGTGGGGGATCCTGCCTGGGGGGTCCCGGCGCCCAGCCCCAACGGGACCAGGCGTGGGGGGGTCTCGGACCCCAGCGCCCCCAGAGCCAGGCGTGGGGGGGTCCCGGCCCCCAGCCCCACCAGGGCCACGCATGGGGCCCAGGGCTCTCCCAGCCCCACAGGGCTCAGGGGAATCCTGTCCCCCCACCTCCGGAACCAGTGTTGGGCTCTGGGGGCTCCTGGCCCCGTGGGGTCTGGGGGGATCCCAGCCCCTGTTCCCACCAGGGCCAGGCGGGGGGCAGTGGGGGATCCTGTTCCCATTAGGTCTGAGTGGATCCCATCCCCACCAAGCCCAAACCTGGGGCCGCAGGGGATCCAGTCCCCACTGGGCTTGATGGGGGGGATCGCATCCCCGCTGGGGCCAGGCGCGGGGCCCTGGGGGATCCCGTCCCCCCCTGCCCAGGCCCCGAGCGGGCAGCCGCCCCCATCTCCATAGCGAGCGGCGGGGAAGGCATCCGGCACCGCCGGGAGGGGGACGCGCCCCCCGCTCCATCCCGGCCCCTTATCCGCGGCGGGCAGCCCGGAGGCCGGGGCAGAGGCCGGCACCCCGCCGGGGTCGCGGCGGCACCGTGCCGCCTTTAATGGGGAATTAAAGGACACGGCGGCGGCGGTGGGCCGGGGTGGGCGAGGGGTGGGGGGCCGCTCGCCTCCCTGCCCCCTCCATCGCAGCCGCCGCCGCTGTAATTTAGTGCATCCCATCCGCACCTCCCTCGGCGGCCCGGCGAGGGGGGCGAGGCGACGCGTGATGCTTTATTAGCCCGCCGGCCCGTTCTGTTATTAATATCGCTGTCTGGGCACCGTCCCCGAGATCTGATCGTGCATGAAATATTGGCCTCCGACGCCGATCGCTGTTCCCATTATCTCCAACATTACCCGGCGATAATGACAGAAAAATAAAATAGCCCCTTCCCCGGCCCGCCGTAATTAGCATGGGGGGCCGGGGGGTGGCACGGCTGCCGCGCCGGCGGGGACCGCGGGGACAGAGGCCAGCAGCGGCCGGGTGGGAGCGGTGCCCACGCTGCCTTCACCCCTCCTGGACCCGCAACGGCCCCCGGGGGACACTGGAGGGAGGGGACACAGGGGTTGGGGACGTGTGGATGGAGGGGACCACAGAGATGGAGGTGACACATGGATTGGGGGTGTGTGGATGGAGATGTATGGACGGAGGAGACACATGGATTGGGGGGACGTGTGGATGGAGGGGACACGTGGATCAGGGGACATGTGAATGCAGAGGACAATGCGGGGAGACGTGTGGATGGAGGGGACACCTGGAGCAGGGGGGATGTGTGGCTGGAGGAGACCACGTGGTTCAAGGGGACACATGGATCAGGGGACGTGTGGCTGGAGGGGACCATGGAGGTGGGCTGGGAAGACGTGTGGCCGGAGGGGACGTGGATCAGAGGGACACATGGCTGGAGGAGACCACATGGTTGGAGGGGACACGTGGCTCAGGGGACATGTGGCTGGAGGGGACGCGGACAGAGGTCTCCTGCATTCAGGGCACCATCGGGGATCCCAGTGGGGCTCTCGGCTCCCCGCAGGACTCATGGTCTCCGCAGGGGAGGTGGCAGCAGCGAGCCAGGGACATGGCCAGGCCACAGGGAGCCCCAGCACCATCTCTGCCCCCCGACTCCCCCCCAGGCACCCATCACCCCGGCTGCAGCCCCCAGAGCAGCTCCAGGCTGTTTTACCAGCCGGGAAACCCGCCGGCAGCAGCCCAGCGCTGGCAGCAGCCTGGCACCCACGGGGGAGGCCGGGCTCACCACCCCCCCGGTGTCCCCAGCGTCCCCGGCCCCTGAGGTGCCGCTCGTCACCGTGGCTCCGCCGGGGACACCCCGGGCCCGGCTCGGCCCCCTCCCCGCGGCCGCGGGGGGCTCGGCTGCTGGCGGCCTGGCGGGGCCCCGGCTGCTGCGCCGGCTTACCTGCCAGCGAGGAATTAAATTACCAATTAACGGCCCTTCCATCTGCTTGAGGCCTGCCCGAAAGCTCCCGCTCCCCTTTAATTACCTCGCTGACAACCATTTCGCTCAATTAGCTGCTCAGCACAGCAGGAAGCGGCGCGGGGGCACCGGCGCGGCTGGACCATCTGGGTGCCCGGCCCGCGGCCGCCCGCCTCCCGCCCCGTCCTCCTGCCGCCCCCGTCCTTGCCTGCCCCCTGTGTCCCCGCGTCCCCACATCCCTCTGTCCCTGCATCCCTGTGTCCCTGCATCCCTACATCACCACATCCCCACATCTCTCCCTTCTTGCGTCCCTGCATCCCTGCATCACTGTGTCCCTCCATCCCCGTATCCCTCCATCCCCCTACCCCTCTATCCCTGCATCCCTGTGTCCCTGCATCCCTCCATCCCCGTATCCCTCTGTCCCTACATCCCCACATCCCTGCACCCCTTTGTCCCCACATCCTTGCATCCTTCCATCCCTGCATCCCTCCGTTCCTGCATCCCCGCATCCCTGCCTCCCTACGCCCCTCCATCCTTACATCCACTGTCCCTATGTCCCTGCATCCCTCCATCCTTCCATTGTCCTTGCGTCCCCGCATCCCTCTCTCCCTGCATCCCTCTTTTGTCCTTGTGTCCCTCCATCTCTCCATCCCTCCATCCCTGCATTCTTCCATCCCTGCGTCCCCCCTCCTCCGCGCAGGGCGCTCTGCCCGTCTCTCCAGCCCCTCTCCCGGCTCCGGCACTGCGGGGAGGAGCCCGGGGCCAAGCTTCCCGGGCCCGCGGGACGGCAGCAGGGCTGCTCCGCGGCACCGGGGGCCGCATGCAGGTGGCCCGGGCACGCGGCACTGGGGGGACTGAGCCGCCCCGAGCCCCGCAGAGGCGGCCGGCACCTCCCCTGGCGCTCCACAGGTGTCACGAGTTGGACGGGTCTCGGCCAGCTCTCCGGTCCGCCCGCCAGCTGATGGGGCGCGTGCCGGGGACCCGCGAAGCCTCGAGTGCCCGTGGGGGCTATTGCACCCCGTCACCCAGCCTGCACCCCACCTGCTCCCCAAACGCTCCCCTCCTTGGGGGCCCTGGCCCCACAGCGGCTGCGGCGGAGGAGCAGCCGGCCCCGGCAGCCGCCCCAGCCCGAGCCATCCATCACCGGCGACAGCCCGGGGAGAGGCGCAAGCGGGCCCCGCTGCCATTAGCAGCCCGACGCTGCGCTGCCCCCCCCCCCCCCGCCCCCTCCACCCGCGGTTTGGGTTTTTTTTCTTTCTCTTTCTCCTCTCTTCCTCCCCCCCGGCCGGGAGACAAAACCCGGCTGACAAGATGGAGGCCAGGCCATCCATCAAGGCGGCCGCTGGAACCACCTCTCCCCGGCGCTAATGAAGCCCTTCCCCGGCCCTCGCCGGCGCCGAGCCCCCCCGGCCCCCACCGCTGCAGGGCTGCCGCGGGTGCGGGGTGACGCGGGTGCAGGGTGACGTGGGTGCAAGGTGACATGGGTGCAGCGTGCCGTGGGTGCAAGGTGCCGTGGGTGCAGGTGGCACGGGTGCAAGGTGACATGGGTGCAAGGTGACATGGGTGCAGCATGCTGTGGGTGCAAGGTGACATGGGTGCAAGGTGACATGGGTGCAGCGTGCTGTGGGTGCAAGGTGACGTGGGTGCAGCATGCTGTGGGTGCAAGGTGACATGGGTGCAAGGTGACATGGGTGCAGCATGCTGTGGGTGCAAGGTGACATGGGTGCAAGGTGCCATGCATGCAGCATGCCGTGGGTGCAAGGTGCCATGGGTGCAGGTGGCACGGGTGCAAGGTGCCATGGGTGCAAGGTGCCACGCGTGCAGCGGGTGGAAGGTGCCATGGGTGCAAGGTGCCACACGTGCAGCATGCTGTGGGTGCAAGGTGCCACGGGTCTGGTTGCACAGACATGGGGCCAGCGTGGTGACAGGCGGGTGAGGTTGTTGGGCAGCCGGGACTGGGGCTGCCGTGGGCTTGGGGGGGGCTCAGGGCTGCCATGGGCTGGGGCGGGGGGGCTCAGGGCTGCAGGCTGCGATGGCTTTCGGGGGCACGCAGGGGTTCGGGGTGGCACAGAGGTGCCCCCCCCCCCGGCACCTGCCTGAGTGACAGCTCGGTGGCCCCTTGCAGCCCCGCTGTCCCCCGGGGCCAATGCCCCTTTGCCCCCTGGCCCTGGGGCCACTGGGCCGTGGTAGCGCCTTTGTCCCCGTGTCACCCGGGGGGAGAACCGGCTGTCAGCGGGGCCAGCCGGGCCCCCTCGCGCTGCCTTCCTCCCCCTCCTCCTCCTCTTTGTTCTCCTCTCCCGCTTTCCCGGGGCTGGCGGCTCCCCGTGCCCCAGCGTCTCCCGCGCCGGCACCCAGGGCTTCGGGGACCCGGGGCTGGGCAGGTGACTGTGGGGACAATGTCGGGGTGCCCCCCCCTGGCCACCCCCCAGCTGGCACCTCCGAGGGGGCCCAGGCGTCCGGGCTGTGCTGGGCAAGGACACCCATCATCACCGGCCGGCCGGGGCACATGCTGTCCCCTGGCATGGGACGGGCTGTGAGGCTGGGGGGGGCGGGGGGGTGACACCAGGGTCCCAGTGCCAGGAAGGGCTGGGGGGGGGGGTTGACACTGGGGTCCCCCATGCCGGGACAGGCCATGGGGCAGAGCAGGGTGACGCCAGGGTCCCTGGAGCCGGGATGGGCCGTGGGGCGGGGGGGGGTGGTGACACCGGGGTCCCGGTACCGGGATGGGCTGGGGGCCAGGGGGGTGATGCAGGGAGGGGCTGGGGCAATTGGGGAAAAGGCTGGGGCGGGTATTTTAGGGGAAGGGGGTGGAGGGGGGGCAGCCAGGAGCAGTGTGTGTGTGGGGGGGGGGGGGCTGCCCCAGGTGGGGGTCCCAGGCTGGCGGGGATCCCTGGGTGAGATCTATAGGTGGAGGGGGCCGGCGGGGGGTGGTCCCAGAGGTGGGGGTTATTAGGTTGAGGGGGATCCCAGGGTGGGATTTGGCGGGGGGTCCCCAGCATAGGGGTGTTCTTCATGGTGTGGAGGGTCGGGGGGGGGTCCCTGAGATGGGGGATCCCAAGGTTTTGGGGGTCCCTAAGGTGGGGAGGGTCCCAGAGCTGGGGGTTACTAGGGTGAGAGGAGGGCCCCAAGACGGGATGGGGGTCCCAGGGTAGGAGTGACGGTGGGGAGGGTCCGGGGGGGGGGGTCCCATCCCGGGGTCCCCAGGTTGGGGGGGGGGGGGGGTCCCCGCTATGGGCAGGGTCCGGGCGCCCCGCGGGCACCGGCGGCCGCCAGCAGGTGACGCTGCAGGATCGCGAATGCGCGGCCTGGGGCGGGGGCGGGGCTAGGGCGTCCGGGGGCGGGGCCAAACGCTTGGAGCAGCCTTATAAGGGGTGTCCCCGCCCTGCGGGGCGGGATTATGCTAATAGACGTCCCTGTCCTCCCAGGGAGCGGCGAGCAAGAGCCGCGCTCCAGGCGGGGCGTTAGGGAGCGTCGCGCAAGAGGCGGCAGCGGTGAGTGCGCATGGCCCGGGCCCCTCCTCCCCCCGTGCATTGCCAGGGTGGGGGCCCCGGGCTGGGGAAGTCCCAGGGTGGGGGAATCCCTAGTTTGGGGGGGGACTCCCGGGGACGGGGGTGTCTGGGATGATGGGGTTCCCACGGTAGGGGGGTTCCCACGGTGGGGGGATGCCCAGGGTGAGGAGTCTGGGGGGGGGGGGTCCCCAGGTTGTGGGGGGGTCCTAGGGTGGGGAGGGCCTGGGATGGGGCACCCCAGGGTTGTGGGGGTCCCAGGATGGGGTGTCCCCAGGCCGGCGCAGCGTGAGCACAGCGGGGCAGGCGGCACCCGCCCCAGGGAGCCTGCAGCACCCGTGGGTGCTGGCACCGGCGGCTGCCCCCAAGCACAGACACCCGCCGGTGGGCAGCGTTTGGGGGTCTGCACCCAGCCCGGGGTGGGGGGTCCGCAGGGGGCCAGGCAGAGGGATTCGATGGTAAAAGTACTAAACGTGGCCAAGGCTGCCAGGGCACCGGGGCTCAGTGTTTTGGCTTCAATTCGCCACAAAACGGGCAAGGGCATGTGGGCGCTGCCGGCTGCAAGCGGCTCGTCAAGACTCCTTTATTAGCGCTTCGTTTCGTGCTCGACCCCGTCGCCGCCGGGGGGGACGGGACCCCGGCCAGGGGCTGCTGGCAGCGGCAGGGCGAGCAGCCCGGGGGGCACCCCGGAGCGGGACCCCCCCGCAGCCCCTCGCCAGCGCCTACTCGGACTCCTTCCGTGCTGAGCTGCCCACCAGGTAATCCAGGAGGACGAAGCCGTAGGCCGCCGGCTCCGGGGCCGCCTGGGCGGAGAGAGGAGGAGGAGGAGGAGGTTGGAGGAAGGCCGACGGCGGTGCTGGCGGCTGGGGGGTCCGGCGGGCGCGCTCACCCGGAGGCTCAGCCTCTGCACCACCTGCTGCGGGTCGCTCTCCAGGATCACCCTGCGGGCGAGCGCGGCCGTGCCTCAGTTTCCCCCCTCCGGGTCCTTCCCGCGCCCAGGCGGGGGCTCGTTCCCGGGAGCCCCCGGCAACTCACCCGCCGTCCACGATCTCGTCCACCACCAGGAACGCCCCGGCCAGGTTGTCCAGCAGCCAGCGCTTCTCCACCTCCCCGCTGCGGGCGAGCGCGGGGCAGTGTCACGCGTCCCCCCCCCCGCGGCTGCCACTGCCTTGTGCCCCGGATGCCTGGGCCCCGAGGGATGGAGCAGGGTGCACGGGGCGGTACTCACCGCAGCACGCGGCCGAGGGCCTCCACGAGGCAGCCGAGCACCGCCGACAGCAGCAGCTGCCGGGAGGAGCGGCGGCGTTGGCGTTGGCACCGGCGCAGGGGCCCCCGGGGGGGTCCCGGGGCCGGGGCTCACCTCATTCTCCCGGCCGCTGCCCACCACGTAGAAGGAGAGGTCGGCGCTGCTCGTGCAGACCACGGTGAGGCCCTGCAAGCAGGCGACGTCGCCTGGCCGGGGGGGGGCC
This sequence comes from Dromaius novaehollandiae, assembly GCF_036370855.1. Lineage (NCBI taxonomy): Eukaryota > Metazoa > Chordata > Aves > Casuariiformes > Dromaiidae > Dromaius > Dromaius novaehollandiae. Next base: position 9,422,828 of record NC_088119.1, on the reverse strand, counting down.
GCCGGGTGTCAGCGGGACTCCCGGGAGGTCCCGGACCCCCCCGGCCCTGCGCGGCACTCACCGCCGACGCCGCGGGTGCTGCTGAACACCCTCCTCTCGAAGGCCGCCTGCTCCTCGGCCGAGGGGAAGGTGCTGTCGTAGTACTGGGGGGCCGAGACGCGGGTGTCAGCCCCCGCCGGCCCCGAAACCCCGCTGGGCTCTGGGGGGAAACTGAGGCACGGGGCCCAGGCGTCCCCAGCGCGGCCCTACCTTGGCGAGCAGCCGCTGCCCATCGCTGTCCAGGATGAAAAGGGCCTTGACGGTGTAGAGGGACGGCTCCTGCGACAAGCCGTGGGACGGGGGGGCACAGGCCCCCAGCCCCCCCCCCCCGGGGCCAGGGAGGGGGCTCAGCCCTGCAGCAGGTCCTGCTGGACCCACGTCCCCCCCCCCTGCCCTCACCCCCCAGACCCTCTCCCCAGGTGCCCCCTGCTCCTTGCCCCGTCCCACCTATTTCTTACCATTCTTCCCATTTCCCCTATTTTTCTATTGCCCCCCGTCTTTCTCACTCTCCCCCCCCGTTTCCTCTGTTCCCTGCCCTTATTTCCCCCTGTTTCTCCCCGTTCCTCACTGTTCCCCCCATTTCTCCCCCTTTTCCACCTGCTTCTCCCCATTTTCCCATTTCTCCCGGTTTTCCCCCTGTTTTCCTGTCCTGTCCCGTCACACACACAAAGTTCCCGGCAAGTTGCCGCGGCCCCGCTCCCGGCCCTACCGGCAGCCCCGCGGGCTCCATGGCTCCGCCGCCCTGGGCAGCCCCCGCCGCTGACGTGGCCGCGCTCGGCCCGGCCCCCTCCGTCCCACGGCCCCACTGCATCCCCCCCCTGCACCCTGCCTCAGCCCCACTGCATCCCCCCCACACCCTGCCTCAGCCCCACTGCATCCCCCCCTGCACCTGCATCACCCCCCCCGCAACCTGCCTCAGCCCCACTGCACCCCTGCCTCATCCCCTGGCAATATCCAGGGTCCCCCCGACCCCCCCTTGGCCATGTGCACTGGGGTGCCCTGGAGCCCAGGACCCTCATGTGCCCCAAACTGGGGCTTTCAGGTAAGGCGGCAGGGCCGCCCGCGGGGGGGGCAGGGAGGGGGCACCCCCACCCCGGCCTCGGGAGCCTTTAACTCGTGGGTGCTGGGGACACCGGGGGGGTGAAGGCAGCGAGGCGGGGGGTCCCGGCGGCGCGGGGGGCTCGGTGCAGTGCCCGGCTGGGGGGGACGGGCTCATCACCGGGGCAGGACACAGGGTCTGCTGGGGGGGGGGGTCGGCACCCCGGGTGCCCTCGCGCAGGGTGCTCTGCCCTGGCAGGGCTGGGGGGGAGCTGGGAGACCCCAGGCCCTGCTGCAGGAGCCCCTGGGCAGTGATTCCCGGGTCCGTGAGCTCCCGGGTCCGTGATGCCCAGCCGGTCATCCCTCCCCCGATCGGCGATTCCCGGGATGGCGAGGGTGGGAAGGTGCTGGAGGGCAGCCGGGGGCCAGCGTGCTCCCTGCCAGCCCGGGGGAGGCCGGGTCCCGCCCCGAGGAATCGAGGCTGGAAACGGCATTGGTGCGGGCCACATCCTGCCTCGCGGCGGCTTTTACCCGCTCACCTGGGCTGAACTCAAACCCGGGTGGCAGGATTCATGCGGGAGAGGCACCGCACGCCCCTCTCTGCCGGTCCCCAAGCGCCGAAGCAGCGGGCAGGGAATGCCGCGGCGCCTTCCCGGGGCTCGGGTGACGGGGCCGGCTGCCGGCCCTCCAAATGGCCCCGGAGGGGAGCCGAAAATAACCCGTGAGGGCAGCGCGGCTCGAGTTGCTCTGGGCACCCGCCGTCTCCCGGCACGTGGGAGCCGCAGGCGGCCGTCTCACGAGCTGGGTGAAATGCCGGCCCCGTCGGGGTGCCCGGGGCTCGCTCCTGCGTGCCGTCGCCTCGGGTGTTTTGGTAGGATTGAGGGGAGAGCGCTCCCGCGATGGGATTCCCAACGCAGCCGGCTCCAGTGCCACGGCCGCCGCCGTTGCCTCACTGCTGCCCACGGCACGCGTGGGCCAGGGCCGCGCCCCGGCTCTCGTGGGTGTTTCGTGGCTTGTTTTCCAAAGGAAAATTAGGGAGCTGGAGCTGCTGGCGCAGAGCGATCCCAGGGCTCTGCAGGGGAAGGGCTGGGAGCTGCCCACCTCCTGCAGCTTTCTGTTACTCCCCCGTTTCCCATGACCCCAAACTGCTCGGTTTGAGGCGCTTCGGTACTCATCATCCCCCCCGGCTGCGGCGGTCCCTTTTCCCGGGATACATTCACCTCCCTCCCCTCACCAACCCACAGTCACTTTCCGTGTTTTTCCGGATGAACTCCCGTCTCCGGCATGCTGTTTGTCCCGGCCGGGCCGTGGGTTTCCAGGGCAGGGAAGAGCGTGCCCGGCTCTGGCAGCGACGGCTGCTCCGGGCAGCTGTGGCATTGCAGAAATAGCCGGCAGCGGGCGGGGGTGCTGTGTGGCCGCTCCCGCCGGAGCCCCCTTCTCCCAGAGCCTGCTGTCGGCTTGGGCAGGGAGCCAATGCCAGGAGCGCCGACGGGGAAGATGTAAACTGGGAAAGAAGAATATAACTGGGAAAGAACTGGGGAAGATGTGAATAATCCGCTCGTGGGTGATGGTTGATCGCGCTCAAGGCACTTTGTGTTTATTTAGGTGCTTTACAGGGCTCCCGTCACCAAGAGGCCCCCGCGGTGCTGCTTGCGGCCCGACCCGGCCACTAACAACCAGGTGAGGCCGGAGAGGCGGGCGGGGAATGGCAGCGGCGCGGAGCAGGCCGGGAAGGGGTTCGGGTCCTGCAGCAGGCCGCGGCACCCTCCCACCTCCCTCCCACCCCGCACGGGGCTCCCGGTGGTCCTGGGGGCAGAGCACGAGCTATGCTGGCAGCAGGGATCATGGCGCGGCTGGGGATTCTCCGATGTCTCGCAGGAGGGTTGAGCGGCAATGGCGGCCGCCCGCACCCCAGCGGCACGGGGCAGGACAGCCTGCGCCTCCTGAGCCTGAAACGGCTGCTGGGCAGCAGCAGGGCATGAAATGAGGGGCTTTAATTAGCCAGGGCGAGAGCCGGAGATGGCGGCGCCGCCATGGCTGCCCCAGGCCCACCATGAGGCCTCAGGCCTAGGGGCGCCGGGCGCCATGGCAACAGTGCTAGGGCGGGGCCCTGCGCTGTCGGGATTGGTGATTGTGGCTGCCACTCAAGCGCCGGCTCCTGCGCTTTGCCCCGTTGGTCAGTGATGCTGTCGCTCGGCGGAGGCGTCGCGTTCCATTGGGCGAACGCCTTGTCACTCAAGCAGTGCGTGTGGGGGGCGGGCCGGCGGCCTCGTTTCTCCTCTCCGGGCCTCGCGCGGGGGCCTCGCGGGAGAGGAGGGGGAGGGAGCAGCGGGTCCGGCTGCGCTCCGATTGGTCCGCCGGGCCGCCCATCGGGGGCAGCGACGGGGGCGGGAGCAACACCTCCCCGCCGCCGGCCATTGGTTCGGCGCCTTGTCCCGCCTCCCCCTTCCGGGCGCCGATTGGCGGGAGGCGCCGCGCGAGGCGGGCGGGGTGGTGGCGGCGGTTGTGGCAGGGCGGGGAGCGGGGCGCGGGCCGGCCGCCGGCGGCTGCGGGGCCGGGAGCCGGGAGCCGGCAGCGGGCGGCGGCGGCGGCGGCGGAGAGCGGGTAGCGGCGGGCGGCGGCGCTGCGGCGGGGGCTGGGCCGGGCTGGGCTGGGCTGAGGGGCGGCGGCGGCGGCGGCCGGGGGAGGCGCTGAGGGGCGGCGGGGGGGGGGAGGGGAGGCGCTGAGGGGACGGCGAGGCCGCGCGGGGGGGGGGGGGGGGGGGCGGGTCACGAGGAGCTGGGGGGGTCTTAAAGGGGCCGCGGCGGCGCAGGGGGGTCTTAAAGGGGCCGCGGAGCAGCCCGAGGGGAGCGGCCGTGCCCTCGGGCCTCGCCGCCCGGGGGGAGCCCCGGGGGGGTGTTGCGGCCCGAACTGGGCCGAGGAGCGAGAGGGAGCCGGGGCTGGATGCCTCCAGAGAGGGGAAGTTGACGCACCAGGCTAAGAATAGCTCGGGGAGGGGAAGCGTGGACAATGCTGTCGCGAAAGGTAACCTTTGTTTTGCGTGTTTCTCTGTCGGTGTTTTGTCGGGAAATCAGCCTGCCCGGCGAGATTAGCTCGGCTCCTCGGGCAGCTGCGCGGGGCAAAGCGGTGTAGTAGGTGCATGTGCAGCGCTTAGGGTGGTGCCCGGTCAGCGTGTTATCGCCTTCGTGCTCTGGTTACGTTTCAGCTTCTGATGAAATCGCAGCCAGAAGTGGAGGAGTCTTTGAACCTTTCCTCGATCAGTACCTTTGGCTCCTAGAGGCTCCCTCAAGAAGCTCCTCGGACCAGGAGGAGGAAAGAAGGGAAGAAGCCGTCGGCTGTCAGAGTGCACGCCCTGTCCTGGAGCGGGGCGAGGAATTGGGAAGGCTAGAGGAAGTTGCTGTATGTGGACTTTTTGGACAGTAAGTCACATGGATTTTTGTGTAGCTGTGTGAACAGTGTTATAAAGCAGTTACAGCTCAGAAGAGGAGGAAAGGGCACTGGAGGGTGGAGGTTTTCTTTGGGGTATGGTTTGTTGCTTCTTGAGATTAAATCTTTAATTGGACTCTGCTGGCCAACTTCTGGTGTGTTAGGAGTTTTAAAAGAAAAACAAAATCATTCTGCACCCAAAGTTTTGAATGTTCTTTAGACTTTTATCTTGGTGTTTTGCGATAACCTGAACTCTTAAGTCTTTGCTTTATTTTGCTTGCTTAAAAGTGGGGCAGAGGAAAGACAAACCCAACCAACCTGTTGTGTGGAGAATTAATCGGACCTTTTTTTTTTTCTTCAAACCTTCCACCTGTTTTCTTCTTTCCTCCTTCAGAAATGCTTTCTCTGAAGAAATATTTCACTGAAGGCCTCATCCAGTTCACCATTTTGCTCAGCTTGATAGGCGTTCGTGTGGACGTGGACACCTACCTGAACTCGCAGCTCCCCCCTCTAAGGGAAATCATTCTCGGCCAGAGCTCTGCTTACACTCAGACCCAGTTTCACAACCTGCGCAACACCTTGGATGGGTATGGCATCCACCCAAAAAGCGTAGACCTGGACTATTATTTCACAGCTCGCCGGCTCCTCAATCAGGTGAGGGCCCTGGACAGGTTTCAAGTGCCCACCACTGAAGTCAGTGCCTGGTTGGTGCACAGAGACCCTGAGGGCTCTGTGTCCAGCACCCAGCCCAGCGCCGGCATCGCCCTCGAGAACGGCAGCGGCCTGCAGGATGGCACCGGCCCCGACAACGGCGTGAGGGAGAGCGGAGCCGAGCAGGGGTTCAGTGAGGAGCTGGAGGACTTGGGAGCGGTGGCACCTCCGGTGAATGGAGACCTGACCAAGGAGGTAGGCAGTGCCTTCTTTCGTGTAAGGTGTGTGGCAGGAAAGACAGGGAGCCCTGCAAGGGCTCAGGGAATAGTCTGGCTCTTGCATGTTTGGTATCCATCGAAGCCTGCTAAAGGGAGCAGGACTTTGTACGTTGTGCACGCTTAGCACTTTGGAAAAGGGGGCCCTGCTTGTGAATGGCATGGCACTGAATTGAGCTTTAGCTAGAGGGTTCTTGGTGTATGTGTGGGTTTTTTTAATTTTTACTTGTTTTATTCTTGGTCTGAAAGTAGTAGTGAGAGGGGGTGAAAGGGTTGGCATCGGTATTTCAACCTGTGCCTGTAGCTTTGTGTTGTGAAACCAATAACACTGGGAAATAAACAGGAGCGTTGGGTAACAGCTCTGTCCCAGGTGTCGAAGCGTTGGTTGGGTTACTTGCTGCTGGAGTTCATCCAGTTGATGTTTATTGCTTGGGTTTTCATCAGAGAGGGGTGGGGAGAGGTGAATTGGAAAGTGGCTTATTTTTTCCGTGCGAGCATAACCTTTCAGACGCTGTGATGCAATCGAGTTCTGGCCCCCAGGAGCTGCTGCTCTCTTTCCCTTTTGGCGTTGGTCTCTTTGTCAAGGCATGTTCAGCCTCAACATCTCCCTGGCCTTGTTGTGTCGATGTCAGTGCTGAATTCCAGGGTTAGGTGCTTCGAGTGCTGCTGCTGTTTCTCATAAATTGTTCAGGTCTGAGCTCAGACAAGCTGCGAAGGAGCCTGGGCGTGGAAAGCACTGAATTTGACTCCTGTGATCCCCTGTCTCCTGTAACGAAGCCTCAGGGTGGCTCTTTGGAGCCAGAAGGTGGGGAGCTTCGCAGGCAGCTGTCGCGGATGCCTCGAGCTTTTGTCATGTGGTTTCAGCACAGCAGCGGTCAGGAAACCGTGTAAAGAAAGTGAGAGGAACGTGTTCATGTAGGAGAGACAAAGGCGATGACTGTTTCAGATTTAGTATGTACCGAGTCCGGGCTGATGCCGCAGCGAGTGTGGCTGGTGCCTAGGCCGTACCTGCGGGGAGCCCTGCCCGTTCGCTCGGAGGCTCCGGAGGCTCCCGGCTCCGGCGGCGAAGAGCGTGTTGGCAGTGTTGAGACTATGGAACCGAGTGTCAAAGCCCCCTTTCTGCCCGCAGCCAGCGTTTTGCGTGACCTTGGGCGCCTTGGGAAGAGGAGCTTCTGTAGGAGAATCTCAAAACACAACACTGATGTTCACAAATCTAGCTGCTTCCCTGCCAGTGAGAGAGGTGATTCCTTGTTTTGGGAATGGGGAAGAATTTGATGAAATGCTTTGTCCAAGGTCATACGCAGCCTCTGGAACACTTGGTTATTTTTCCCCTCTGCCTTGTATTCTGGGCTGAGGATGTTGAGTTTGGAGAACCTTTGAAAATACAACATATACCACTTCCACCGGGCAGGTGTTTTAGAGGAATCAAGATTAGATTTTATAGAAAACTGTGTTGCAGACTTGAATGGCAATAGGTCAATAACTGAGGCCTGCTTATCTGTGCCTTTAAAATACAGTCATGCATTAAATACCACTCTTACTGCAAGAGGCCCATATGCAGGATGCAGTGACCCTGCAACAAACCTGGCCAGCTTGGACTGGATTTGCAGGGAGTGAAACTCCTGGATAATCTAGGTTATGCCATGTGGAAGGCACGCTTGTCTGTGTTGCAGTTTCAGTCCAGTTGTTCCTTTAGGGAAGGGTGGGGAAATCTTCGTTTGTACTGGCTCCAGTCTGCTTGTTCAGGTGTCCATGTCCTTCCAGTCCCACTCTGCCCTCTTGAGTTCCTTTTTCCTTTCCGTCTTTCCCGCAAACTCCTGGCATAGACAAGAGGGGAGAGGGTATTTTTCACTGCACCTGCTCGGTGCGCTGTGATCACTCGGGGCACAGCACCTTTCTCGCTCCTCCGCGAGGTGCCGAGTGCCAGGAAATCCTGCCTGCCAACCCCGCCTCCAAGTGCACAGCACGTCACATCTCCCGGTGCTCCCCCGGGGCCGGCAAGACCGTACTTGCTGCTGATGTGACGCTGCCAAGCATGCAGTCCTGTTTCAAAGCATTGCCCCAGCAATATTTTCCCATCTTTGTCTGGAGCCTCGACTGCCCGCGCTCTCGCTTGGCTGGTGAACGCCGGGCGGCTCTGGGGCCTTTCCACCGGGAGCATTTTGTGCTCTGCAGCTCCCGCAGCCGCTGGGGCGCACCTGCAGGGCTGGATTCCTCCCGGTGCTCCGTAGGGAGCAGACGGGGAGATGATGAGATGCAGATGGCTTTAGGATAGCGGTATAAATTTTTCCATGACTTCTCCTGGCACTTAAAATGTTGCAACGCTATTCAGGTTATGTGGGCCAGACACGACCTTGCTCTTGGAATAAGTCTGTATTATTTTAGAAGCTACAACTACCCTTGGGTGTGATGCAGGGTTCTCGCGAGCTTTGCAGCTCAGACAGGGACTGAGGAGGGGTTCTGGCTGAGAGCTTGAGGGTCATCCCGAAAAAGCAATTTAATTTTTTTCCTCGGGATGCCTGCTTCTGCTCGTCGTGTTGGTGTCACCCTAAAGACAAGGATATTTTTTCGATCCCAAATTATTTGTGTATTTTCTCTGCAGCATTGGGGGAGGGGGGAGGAATCGTTGTCCTCTTTGGAAAGACCGGTCCTATAGCGTTTCCACAACAAGAGATAAAAATACATGGCAGCGAAACATATGATGAGCTGTTGGTGCTCAGTATTATCCCAGTATGACAAAGCTTCCCTCCAGCCGGCGCTTTGGAAACGGAGCATTAGCACGGGGATGAGATCTCCTTACACTTGGCTGTGCCTCGTGCAGCGGTCGTGTGTACAGTCAGTTCCTAGGGGCAGCGAGCAGATAGAGTGACCGGCCTGGGACGTGCTGTTTCTGTTAGGCTTAAAAACGAGGGGGTTAGTGAGACCTCTGCCTAAACTCCCTCAGCTCTGGAGAGTGAGGGAATGTCTCTGCCAGTTGACTGGAGTAATTCGTAGGTTTAACTGGGCGGTTTTCCCCTTCTAGCTTAGTTTTCCCATTCGAGACGTGGTGTCGAAACAGGGGAATGAACCAAGGTCATTCCGGCCTCCCTTCTAATGGCCGAGATAGCGCTCCCTCCTTAGGGCTTCTGTCTGCCGCCCTGCTGACGCTCTTCAGCGAGATTTCCTCCTTTGAAGAGCTGCTGGGCAGTAAAACGGGTGTAAGATGTCCTTCGCCCCCCCGCGCTGTGACGCCTGGGGGAGAGGGAAGCGCCCTGGGGGTTTTCCAGGGGTGGCGGGGGGGCCAGGGCGGCCGTGCCCCGCGGCACGGGGTGGGCCGGGGGAGCCGCACTTGGCTCCGAGCGCTGCCCCAGGCAAGGCCGCAAGCGCAGGGGCTCCGAGGGGCGCAGGGAGGACAAGGAGCCCCGGCGCTGCCCCGTGCCGGGGGTCACGGGCTGCCTCCGTGCGCCAGACCAGAGGCCCCGGGCGCTGCGGGGCACCGGGCAAAGGCAGCCCAAGGCGGGGCGAGGAGCGGCCCGGTGCCGCCCGCCGCGGCAGCCCCTGGGGCGGGGACCGGGGCTCCCCCCGCGGCCGGGCCTGCCCTGGTGCCGGCGGGCGATGCGGGCCGGGCCGGGCGGCCCCGCTGCGCCACGGCGGCGGCGGCGGGGGAGCGGCCCTGCAGGGCGGCGCGGGCCGGGGCGGGGCGCGCGTGTTGGGGGGGGAAGCGAGCAGAGCCGCCGCGGCCTCCGATTGGTCGGGGCGGCGGCCCCCGGCGGCGGCGATTGGCCGCGGGGCGTCGGGTCGCGGGGCGGGGGCGGCGGCCCATTGGCGGCGGCGGGGGCGGGGGGCGTGGCCGGGCGGCCGCCGCATCCCCGGCGGTGCCCCGGGGGCGGGGATTGGCCGCCGCCGCAGCCTAGGTAACGGGCGGGGGAGGGGAGGGCGGGGCCGCGCCGCAGCCCGGCCCGGCCCGCGCAGCCCGGCGGGGGGACGGGACGGGCCGGGGCGGCCCGCGGCGGCCGCGCGGGGCGGGGCGGGGCGGGAGGGGAGGGGGCGCCGCCCGCCGCCGCCGCAGCCGCGCGGGGAGGGAGGGGGCGCGGGCGGCTCCCGCCGCCGCAGCGGGGCCGCGGGCACCTGTGGCCGGGGGGGCGGAGAGGCGGCGGAGCCCGGGCGGCGATGCGTGCGCGGCGCCGCGCCCCGGCCAGCCGCCCCCCCCGGGGACCATGATCGGCGCGCGCCGCGGCCCGGGCGGCAGCTGGGGACATGAGAAAGGTACCGGCGGCGGCGGCGGGCGGGGGGTCTCCGGTGCTGCGGGGATGCCGCCCGCCGCGCTGCGCTGCGGGAGAAGCCGCGGCTCCCCGCTGGGGCGGCTCTGCCGGCAGCGCCCGGGGGGCGCGGGCTGCGCCGGGCCGGGGAGGGGGCAGCGGCGGGCGGGCGGCGTGGCGGGGCCCCCCGCCGCCGCGGAGGGGGGGTCTCCCCGTGGGGAGCGCTCGGCCGGGCCCGGCGGGGCTCCGGGAGGCGCGGGCAGCCCGGCGGGGGCTCGGGTTGCATCAGGTGGCTGGAAATGCGGGGTTTTTCCTGCCGGCGCACTCCACCCCTTTATGCAAATGGCAGGAATGGCACCACAGGCTGATGCAAGCTGGCCACGGCGCAGCCACCGCCACGGCGCAGCCACCGCCACCACATTGGCCCAGCCGGCAGCCTCCGGCCTCCTCTCCCTGCGCCGCGGGGCCATGGAGAGCAGGGAGGGGACGGCCCGCGCCGCTTCCCATGGAGTTCCCGTGCTCCCTCCCACCCGGCTCTTCCGCAGAGCTGCTGTCGGAGACCTAGCGAGGCAGAGCGACCGGAGGCTGTTATGGAAAGGCGGCACGGCCGCTGCACCGCGTGCGCGCCGGGGCTGAAGGAATGGTGCGCCTCGCGCGGGCACCGCGGGCCTCGGGGAAGCCGCGCCGGGGCGAAGAGCCGAGCAGCCCGGAGGCGCGTCCCGGCCCCAGGGCCGCTGCGGAGAGCGGGGCAGAGCGAGGCCCGGGCTGGCCGGAGGTGCCGGCCCGGGGAGGAGGCCGCGGTGCTGCAGGAGAAGGGGACGGCCCTCGGGGAGGGGCAGGGGGAGCAGCCGCTCCTCGGCGGGGTGGGTGGGGACCCTGCCGAGTGCTGAAGGAAATCTTGTCTGTCTTGCAGGACATCGATTTGATTGACATCCTGTGGAGACAGGATATTGATCTCGGCGCTGGGCGAGAGATTTTTGACTACAGCCACCGTCAGAAAGAGAGCGAAGTGGACAAAGAACTGAGTGATGGGAGGGAGCGTGGGGACAGCTGGAGGAGCGGAGGGAATGAGATCGTGGATAGAAACCTGCTAGTTGATGGAGAGACCGGGGAGAGTTTCCCTGCGCAGGTAACACCCCTATGGAGGTCTGGACGGCGTCTGTGCCCGTCCTCCGTGGCGACGCAGCGCTCGGAGGGCTGTGCTGCCGCTGCGAGAGCGGGGAAGGCGAGGGGCCCTGCAGCCGGCTGTCAGCGCGAGTGGCATTGAGCGTGACTTTCACCGGGGACGTGCTGAGCCGTAGGATAAGGGTTGCCTGGGTGGACAAGAGGATTTGACGCCGGGAAGCGCAGCCTGTCTGCCAGGCCGGAGAGCTGCGGCGAGGCAGACAGGGTAACAGCCATGTCACTGTCAGCGCAGCGCGAGGATGGCAGCTCCGTTCCATGGCGCGGTTTGGGCAGGAGAGTCGCTGGTTCTTACTCTGCCTTTAGGTTGTCTGGCAAAGCGGTGGGGCGTGCGGAGCAGCGTAGGTAGGAGCAGATTCTCCTGCAGCCGGTAGTAGAGTCCTCACGCTGGCGGGAGGTGAGGCTCGCTCGGAGCAGAGGGCGGACGTTTCCGTCCCTGGCGTGCTCAGGGGCAGCTCTGACGTTCTCCAGAGCAGAAGGATGGAGGCTGTGAAGCACTGGGTGGGGCCTCTGGCTCTTTTTGGATGCGCTGTAATAAAGCCGTGCTGTAGGAGCTTGTTTTTCATTACCACCTCCCTAATCCTGGGGCTATGATTGCTTGTGTTTTGCATCAGGTGCCTGGTGTGGAGGATCAGACAGCCCTGTCCCTGGAGGAGTGCCTTAGGCTCCTGGAGGCCACCTTCCCTTTCGGGGAGAATTCGGAGGTGAGTGGAGGTGGCTGCAGAGGGGGGCAACTGCGTCTTGCCTGTCGGTGGTGGGCGAGATGGATCTCGAGCCAGGGACAGCTCTTGTTAGCGCGCTGGGATTTTGGTGCCTTTTGTACCCCTAACTGCGACCGCAGAACTGGCAGTAAATTGGGTTAGTCTGTTTAAGGAGGCTCCAGGCATCATGCCTGTGAAACTAGTGGGGGGGGAGGGGGGAGGGTCACAATTAATTAAAGACTTCTGGCTTTGCTTCTAATTAGTTCATAGTGAACTGTGGAGGAATAACTGCAACCAGTTTGCTTTGAACAAAGGAGAAGTAATTGCCTGCGTGGAGGTGGAAGGGCATTCCGGGGATTGCTGCCTTCCTGGCCGTGGCTGAGCAGCCGGGGACTGACTCTCCCTCACGTGGTTAGTTTCCAGCTGCAGATGTCTCCACCCTAAGCGAAGCTGTGCCTGGCGAGAGCAGGTCTGCGGGCATCCAGAACGGCCTGCTGTCTCCCCTCCTCGCGGAGACCGAATCCCCGTTCGATCTGGAGCAGCAGTGGCAGGACCTCATGTCTATAATGGAAATGCAGGTTAGCGCGTGCGGGTGCCCTTGCTCCCTTCTCCCTTCCCAGGCGGTGCCTGGATCGGGACCGCGGATGCGGAGGCTGCCGGGAGGTGGGACGGCATCTCTGATGAGGTGGCTGGCACCAGTCGAGGCGGTGAACTTGACGGGCGCTCACGGGAAAGCGTTTGCCCTTCCCAGCACAGATTGCTTTTCGGTTGGACACACAGTAGATCTAACGGCTGTTCCAAGCACCTGATTTTTGGAAAATTGTGGTTTGGGGTTAGTAACAGCTGCTTTGTTCTCTGTCCCGTCCTATGCGGTAACACTGTGTTGCCTGTCGCGACTGCTATTGCTGGCAGAGTCTTAAATCTTCTGCAGCTGACAAATCCTGCGGGGGCCACTGGGGCTGGCTCCTTCCGTGGCATCTACAGGCATTGTCTTTCCTCTTTTTGGCACATACTGGTGGTGGCTGAAATGTGCAAAGGGGACTGGAAAAAAGCAGGGCCTGAGTGCAGCTTATTTACTGAACCATTTCAAATCTCTTCCAGGCTATGGAAGTGAACAACACAACCGCCGAAACCCTGTACAACAGTACAAGCGGAGACCTGCTGACTTCTAACTACAGCCTCGCGCCAAACACTCCCATCAATCAGAATGTCAGCCTGCATCAGGCCTCTCTGGGTAGCTGCACACAGGACTTCTCCCTCTTCAGCTCGGAAATCGAAAGCCCCTCCATGGCTGGCAGCTCAGCCCTGCTTCAGCTGACTCCGGACAACTCCACTGGCCTCAACACAACCTTCGGCTCTACCAACTTGAGCGGCATCTTCTTTCCTCCGCAGCTGAATAGCACAGTCAACGAGACGGCCGGCCCCGAGCTGCCAGACCCGCTGAGCGGTCTTCTAGACGAAGCCATGCTTGATGAGATCAGCTTGATGGACTTGGCTATTGAGGAAGGTTTCAACCCAGTGCAGGCTTCTCAGCTGGAAGAAGAGTTTGATTCTGACTCAGGTCTTTCTCTGGATTCTAGCCACAGTCCTGCTTCTCTCAGTAGCTCAGAAGCCTCCTCCTCCTCCTCCTCTTCCTCTTCTTCCTCCTCCTCCTCCTCGTTTTCTGAGGAAGGAGCTGTCGGCTACAGCTCAGACTCTGAAAACGTGGACTTTGAAGAAACGGAAGGGGCAGTTGGATACCAGCCAGAATACAGCAAGTTCTGCCGCATGAGCTATCAGGACCCATCGCAACTACATTACTTGCCTTATCTGGAGCATGTTGGCCACAACCACACCTATAACATGGCACCGGGGGCTCTGGATCCCGAGGAGCCCAAACTGCCCAACATCGGGAAGAAAAACAGCAAGGAGAAGCCGTCCGAGTTTCTGGACAAGCAGATGAGCAGGGACGAGCATCGAGCCAGAGCCATGAAAATCCCTTTCACTAATGACAAGATCATTAACCTGCCTGTGGAGGAGTTCAACGAACTTCTCTCCAAGTACCAGCTCAGCGAGGCGCAGCTGAGCCTGATCCGGGACATCAGGAGACGAGGCAAGAACAAGATGGCTGCCCAGAACTGCCGCAAGAGGAAACTGGACACCATCCTGAACTTGGAACGGGACGTAGAGGACTTGCAGAGGGACAAGTCCAAACTGCTCAGGGAGAAGGTGGAATTTCTCAAGTCCATCCGCCAGATGAAGCAAAAGGTGCAGAACCTCTACCAGGAAGTGTTTGGTCGGCTGCGGGATGAGAACGGCCAACCTTACTCTCCAAATCAGTATGCCCTACAGTATGCCAGCGACGGCAGTGTTATTTTGATACCTCGCACCTTGGCTGACCAGCAGGCCAGGCGGCAGGAGAGGAAACAGAAAGACAGGCGGAAGTGAGGCAAGCGGGAGGAGTGGGGAACTCGCTAAAGTTAGAACTGGAGAAGGGCTGAGCCTGGAAGTACTTAGAGGAACTTTCATGCCTTCTTATCCAATATATCTTCTCAAACATGACTGCTGCCGGTCAGTGTACAGGAAGAGACTGGTGCACTTGGAGGGTGCGGGACCTGCGCATTGCGTTTCCGATGGCTCCCTGCAGAGAGGGACTGGGGAGGAATGGACGGTGCACTGGCGAGCCCAGCGCCTTCTACAACCTGGAATCCTTTGAGTGCAGGAAAATAAGCTGGCATCACTGGTGGTGAGAATTGGCAGAGGTGGAAAAACTACTGTTAGGAACTGGCTTTAAATAAGAAAAGAGATTTAAGCAAATGAACTTAAAACAAGTTATAGGAGAGACATTTTTCTGAACTTCCAAAGTTCTGTGATTTCAGGTAGTTGTTTTTTTTTTTTTTTTTTTTCCTTTTCCCCCGAACCAGTTTTGACATCGGTGTGTGTGATTCAATCTGATTTAATTCCAGATTAACCAACATCCCTTCCTAGATCAGACCAGTGCACACATGGAAACACAAGCGGTGTGACTTCCATTAATCCTTTCCAGTCTGAGCACTCTTGGACGGGGCTAGCGGGAGAAGCGTTGCTGTATGCCTGGAGGAGCGGTGCAGCCTTCGCGGGGGGCGCTTGGCTAGAGCTGTAGGCTTTCCGGGAGGGGGCGGAACTGGAAAGGGTTAACAGAACCAACGCGATACGCATCCCCCACCAAACTCACAGAGCATGTCACTGCCGCCGAGCCAGCGCCGTGCTGGGACGCCGAGATGCGTTAGATGAGAAGGCACGCAGTCGCCTGCATGCAAACGCTGCCTTCTCCCACTGACGGGCTGAGGAACCGCTTGGGGGGACGCGGGGAGGGGGTGGGCGCCAGCACCCCCGCAGCTCGCGGGGAGCCGGCTGCCGGGGGCCGGGGCGCCCCAGGGCGTGGGGTGGGGGAGTGGCAATGCCAGTCGGCGTAGAGCACAACGGGAGCGGAGGGTTCCTACCCCGGGACGTGGGCTTGTCACTTATAGAACTAGACATCTGTTAGGATTCCTGTTTCTTAACCGCGCTTTGATTTTTAGGGCTTCAGCCCTGTTTTCCCTATAGGGTCTAGAGTGCTTGTGTTGAGTTAAAAGGGAGAAGCCCAAATGTTCAAAGCTGCTAAATGTTCTCTTTGCCATAAAGATTCAGTGTAACCGTGTGATCACATTATAGGATTCTCTTCTGTCCCTAGGTGTTGGTCTGACTTCCTTTGTTTTAAGGAGGGGGGTGGGGGTAGTGCCTTGATCACTGTTGGTCTCCGAGACGGAGACAATCCTAGAAGCTGTATTTACAATATAGCACAGCTGGGAGTGTACTGACTTTACCAGCAACTGAAAAGCTTAAAATGGCTTTCCTAGCCAGTCCTGTGCATGCGATAGGGGGTGAGGGCATAGCACGGAGGCGGACGGCGCAGCTGAGGAAAGACTCGGGGTGGTGACTTAGGGGAAGGAAACCTTGTAATGCAAGTGCGAAGCCAACCTCTGCTCTGGAGGCCGGGGAAGGCTGCGGTGGTGCAGGGCTGCCGACAGGGAAGGGGTCTGCTGTCACGGGTGTGTTTTCCAGGCTCTGGGGAAAGCGGTTGCATCTCAGAGAGCACCGGGGTGAGACCTGTGGGGCACCCGGCGTGTTCACCATGAGCAGCACGCGATGGACGAGCTGGGACCACAACGGTCTCTTCCCTCCCAAGCTTCTGAGATTCAACAGCTTTACTTACGTGAGAGACGAAGCACAAGTAGTGGCGATGTTGGTGGGTGCGGGGAGGTTGGAATGGAGCCCTGCGTGTATGTTTTAAATTATTTTCCTCTTAGAAACTTTATTTTAATGGTCTGTGACCTGTCAGGGAAAGAAGAGAGATTGTGTGAGCACAGGACAAAAATAAAACGGCTTATTCACTGTATGAGTATTTGTTTCATGATTTCTTTTTTTTTAAAGATAAAATGTGTTAGAGAAACTAAGCAGCCTCCTCTTCTGGGTCCTTCTCAAGCACAGCGGCACCTGGCCCTCTTCTGCCTTGCTGTGCTCAGGGAGCAAGGCGGGTTTGCCGCCACGCACCAGCCCTGTCCTCCGTGACAGTGGCTGTCTGGGGCCGGGGAGGGAGCCTCTCGCTTCGCAGCCTGCAGGTACGAACCTCAGAGGGGAGGAAAAGGAAAGACTCCCCTGGTTTGTGGTACTTGTGGGGAAGGAAGTCAGCTGTGGCTCAGCTAGTTGTTTTTCCCCCTGCCTCACTTCACAATAATATCTTCTTTCTTAAAGAAAACTGAGAAAAAGTACTTTTCTGGTTAAAATTCACAGCTGCCCTCCCCTCCTGTTCCCGCTGGCAGCACTGCCAGTGCCTCAGGCCTTGGGCCTTTCCCTGGGCCCGGCTCCAGGCCCAGCCTCGTGCTGGGGCTGCTCCTGCTGCTGCCAGGGCCTCGCAGCCACTGCTGCGCTCTCGGGAGAGCCTCACCCTTCCTCTCGCTCTCTCTCGACCCATCTCTGACACATCCACACTGATAAAAGCCTTTTTTAACCAAAGTTAATGCAGCCCTTCAGGCTCTGCTGCCCCCTCACCAGCATCCAAGCGGAGAGTCTTCCCAGGAGGGCAGGGATGGTCCCGCACTCCTCGCAGGAGGCCCGGCAAAGGGCAGCCTGGCTCGCGGGGCTGTTTGCACAGGGTCAGTAAATGACCCTGTGGTGCAGAAAGTTACTGGTCCATCAGCCAAAGCCACATCCAAAGCTGCTGTAGTTAAAGGGCAGGGATGCAGCCGGGGCCAGCGTGTGTCCTGCCAGCAGCAGTGGCCAGATGTGCTCCAGCAGAGCCTAGCCACCCTCCTCAGCGCTTAAGTTTTTGCAGCCAGACCTCAAAGTCCTGCTTTCCTGTCGGGAAAGCAAATGGCATCAGCATAGCGAGGGGGGGGGGGGGAAAAAAAAAAAAAAAATCCCTTCGCTCTTGCAGCTCGAGCCAGTGCTGCTGCTATGTTACACAAGCCCCACCTTCCCGACAGGTTTAGGCTGTAGCGTTGGTTACAGAGCCAAAGTTTACTCAATCATGGGTATATTTATATCATGCTCTGCAGGCAGCTCCTGCCTCCCCCCGCGAAGGCCGCGGCCCAGGCAAGCCTGGCAGGAGCGAGGCGAACCAGCACTCCATCTTCGTGCCTGCAGGGATAAACACTTCCAAGCACCTCAGTCCTGCTATGTAGCCCACTGAAGGGCACTGCCGAAATCTCGGCTCGACCGCTGCGCTGCACCATGGCCGTCCCCGCCTCGCCGCTGGCTTGGGCGTGTGGTGGTGCCACTTGGCTGCGAGCCGGCGGGCGGCTGCCAGGCTGGCTTTAGCCTTGGCTCAGGCCCCTCGTTTGCAGCCCTTTCCCCAGGCAGGGCTAATCGCTGCTGGGTCCTGCTGCTCAGTTAATGTCCAGCCAGGCTCAAGGGCAGGCGCTGACTCTACTGCTGCTTTACGTAAAGGTTTGGGCTCCGCCAGGGAGCCGGCAGCGAGCGGACTGCGCCGTCGGGTCGGAGCAGGCCGGCAGGCTGGGCAGGGACGCCAGCAAGCAGCGGCAGGACACAAGCTGGCTGCATTTAAACCTGGCTGCTGCTGAAGGCCATCTCGTGCGGGACCATGGACCCTGCTGAACTTCACTCACAGCTTGTCCGGCCTCCTGCTCTTTATGAAAGAAACCCAGTAAGGAAAATTGGTCCTGGGAGCTACTGAGGCATCGGTAGATGAATAGTTGCACTTAAAGCAGAAAGAAGCATTTCAGGACTCCTGCCTTACCACTCAGCACTACTTTTCTTTTTTTTTCTTTTTTCTTTTTCTTTTTTTTTTTTTTAAATATAGTTCCAGAGGCCTTTCTCCAAGGCTTTAATATCCACCACCTTATTGATAGGAGCTGCCTGGAGGCCCTGGGTTTTCTCACCTGGCCCTTAGTGGGGTATGAATATCATGCAGCACTTCCTGCACCCCTGAATCCATTAGTTAATTAATAGCGCCTATGAAGAGCAGCCTAGACCTTAGGGTGACAAGCTATGGGGGGGAGCGGGAGGGCAAAGAAAGGAAGCTGAGGCAGACCTTGGCCCCACCGGACTTGGCCCCCTTCCTTGGCCAGATACTGGCACTTGCTGCACCAGAAGAGCAAGCAGAAAGCACGTGCCCAGCCCTGCTGGGCCTTCGCTGAAAGCAAAGTCTTGCCTTCCACAAAGTGGCCAAAGGGCCACAAGGGCCCAACGCCATTCCCTCAAGGTTGAAATCTCTTCTTATGGAATTGGAAGAGTTTATCTGCTCCTGCTGTGAGCTGGGAGTTGAGCCCAGGCCAGCTCCACACGGAGTAACAGCTCAGCCAAAGGGAACATGAAGCATTAAATGTGCATTCTGAGGTGGTTCCAGTCTGTTCCCGGGCTCTAGGGTATTTACTGCAGCTATTACTTCAGGGGCTGTTTTAGAATGTACTATTGGCTTGCAAAACCCACAAGACTTTCACCTGCACTGCTGATGCTACGAGAACATTGCAGCCCTCCTGGAGGGGTTCATCCCCCCTCTCCCTACCTCGAGAAGGAAAACAGGGCCCAGAGGTGCTCAGACTCGCGAGAGGAGGATAAACCTTTCTACGACGTCTCTAGCTTCCAAGCACACAGGAATGGGGGCTCGCTCTCCACGGCTCCTTTGAGAGCCCAGCTCCAAGTCCCTTTGCTGCCGCTCTCCCGCAGAATGGGATCGTTCACATCCCATCTACGCTCCTGCGCTCACCCACGTCCCTGCTCACCCACGCAGAGCACGAAGGCCCCAGTGCCCCACATCTGCAGGCTACAGGTGACCACAGAGCTGCTCCCCAGCCTCCAACAGCGGTACATCTCAGAGCAGCAGGACCAGGATGAAAATTAGCCTGACAAAACCCATCTAGTTCTGGCTCCCTGCCTGCGCCTGTCACATCCTGCTTTGGGCAGCCAGCACCGGCCTTCGTGGGTAGCGAGGGGGACAGGCAAGATGGGAGCTTAAACAGCTCCTTACCTACATTACTGTCACTTCCATGTCATGCCATGCGCTGTCAGAGGCGCGGGCTGCCTGCCAGCCTGTAATCAGGTGAAGTGCAGACCTTTCATTTTCCAAAGCAGGAAGCACTTAGCCACCAGCAGGGCCCCGTGTCTATGATCTCGGCAAGAGCCACGGTGGAACGGCCTTTTTAACAAGCGTCCGGCTGCTGCGCTGCGCCTCGGCACAGAGGTCAGGCAGCTCGGCACGAGCTGTCTCGCTCAGTGGGGCAGCCCGGCCCTCGTTTCTCCCTGCCCCACATCGGGCAGCCCAGGCGCCAGCCCAGCTCGCGGTGCCTGGGGAGGCCATCGCGCTGCACCTGCAAGGCATAACTCACTCAGGGATCACTGAGCGCTTTACAAGAACGAGACTGTTTTCCCGTGCCTCAGTTTCTCATCTCGGAGGCGAATCACCAAGCTCGCACAGTGCCAAAGCCCGAGACGGCCGGTCCCGAGGGCTCCGATGTCTGGCCTGCCCTGACCGCAGGGCTGGACCGGCTGCTCCGGGAGCGCGGCGCGCTCACGCGGGAGCCCACGTACTGCGCGAGGCTGCGGTCCCACCCCCGGGATCCAGCAACGCACATCCTCCAGCTACCTGCCCTGATCGATCTCCCCGGAGCCTCCCCATGGAATTGCAGCCTTCTTATGTTCAATTAAGTGGACGTTACTCCTTCCATCTCTAGTGATTAATACAGGTTTAATTGCCGCTTCTGCTGGCTGCCGGGGCAGGGAAGACATTTCATCGTACCGCTGGGTATAGGCTGCACTGCTACGAATAACCTGGATTTCAATTGGCTGCCGAGTTTTGCAGCACCCGATAACCGTTAGCGATGGGCTGGCGGAGCTCCCGCTCAGCACCCAGCACCACACGGCAACCTCACTGCCTCTACGGGGGACGCTCAGACCGGGGAGCCAGCAACCGCGACCCTCCTCTCCGGAAAGCTCTCTGCTGCTGCTGGGCTCTGCTGCAGAGGTTGCTGCGGTCCATCCGTACGACTGCACGGCGTGGCGATGGACCGAGCGGAGGAGGCAGGGTTTCACCTCTTCATACACGAGAGTTTGTGGCCTTCCAGTAAGGCCACACCAAGAACTGCGTGGTAAAGATGGAAACCACCTCACTTAGTCACCAGAATCACTGCCAGAACTTGAAAACCTTGGTACTGTGGATAGCCAAAGTCCATAAATGTAAAGTGACAGAGTCTGCTAAGCATTCAAATGGGAATTGAAGTAAAAGTCACTTACCCCATGTCACAGGCGAGTTCAGTGTCGGATCCTGGACTAGGAACACAGGCAGCGCACACGCCCGGCCCAAGCTGCATCTTGCTACTTCAGCCAAGGTCCCCACTCACAGCTAGTCCGCTCGTCTCCAGGAGCAAGGCGTGACTCGGGCCTCTAGACACTAACCTCTACGACACTCCTCCTCTTCAGATGGAAGTCAAAATAAATAAGAACCTTCTGTCAGCTGCTCCAAAGCTCCTGCTGCTGTCGACACCTAGATCAGTGACACCGGCTAACTCGGGCTGCATCAGATCTAACCTTGTTCAGAGCGAACCGCAAGCGCGGGCTAACTTCCCTCCACGACCCGCTCTACACCTCGTCACTGATCTCATGCACAAAGAGCTGGAGGAAGGAGCAAAGTAGAGAAGAAAAAAATCAAGATTATAAATCTAAAATTTTATTGAGACAAAAAACTGACAGAGCTTGGTATGAAGTTAAAATCCAAACACGTACTTTACATTTAAACAACGTTTTCACAGAAACCTAAACACATGCTTTTAAAAAAAGGTTTGTACAATGCAAGTCTAGATACATACCACCCTACAAGGAGGTGCCAGGAGTCTGGTGGGGCTCACGACTCCAGACATTAAATAGTTCAGTATTTTTAATAAATTTGATTAAAAAAAAACTCAGAAGATTCAGGGTAACACATCCGGCTCCAGCGCCAAAATCTGGTCTTCTACAAACAATCACTTGTTATAGGAGAATATGGAATTGATTTTTCTTGTGCTGTTGCTGATTTCCTCTCCCTCCCACGTGACACAATTAAAGGGTTCCCAATGCTGCTGGCTGGACAGTCAAATCGAGGTGAGAAAAGGAACAAGTAGTCAGAAGTCTCTCTCCCCCTAATTTTGAGAAATAGCACCTTATAACGGAAAGAAGGGTAGAAAGGCTTTTAAGGGGTTAAAATCCATTCCCTCCCTGAAGCCCACCCTCCCACATACAATGCATGTGTCAGTAACTGGCAGTTCTGTTTCAGGACAATACGAATCACAAATTTGCATTTTCACAAGTCTCCCATCACCCCCCCACCCCCCTGCAAAAATTGCTCTCAGGGTTTTGAGGACCTTAGCTCCAGAGATTTGGACATTCACAGTTTCAGTCTCATATCAGTGTCCCTGTCTCCCTAGTTCTGCCATCAATACTGGGCTTTTTTTTTTTTAATTCAGGTTCTAAAAAAGATCTGGAAATGATCTAGAACATTGTCACCAGACCTCATCTCCCTCCCTCCCTGCCCAATTAAACAAGAGACCCCTTTCCCCCACATCCCTCCCCCCAGCTCCCCAAACCGATACACCAGTAAATAGCAAAAGAAAAAAACCTACACACATGCTACGCCGTAAAAATGCAGAGTTAACACTATTGGGAAGAAGGCTGTGGGTTGCCGAGATGGTCTTTGAAGAAGAAGCAGTATCCATCTGCACTCCCTTTCCCCAGCCCACCCATCACCAGCGATAGTCCTTCATGGAAGGGGTTTTGTTTCCTCTCCCACAAGCTGCAAAATGGACAGCCTCGAGGCAAACATCCCACCCCCCAGCCCCCCGTACCCCTGCCCTTCCCTCCCCCCATCGAGCCGGGCTGGTTTGAATCTGTACACAGCATGAAGCTGCATAGAGCAGTTGAGCAGCTGCAGGGCACAGAAACCATACTGGTCTCTTCAAAGGGCATCTTCTCCAGCCATCTCTACGCTCCCAACCGAGTAGAGCTGCGTTCTCTCCCTCTTGCTCAAACCCACAGTTCAGATCTTTATACAAAGGCTGGCCAGAGCGGGTGCCAGGGGTTAGTTCTTGTCCTCTTTCTTGTCATCATCCTCTGAGGGGTAGGAATGCCATGTCAACCTCTCCTCATAGAATGAGATGACCACCTGGGGGCACTTGATGTTGGCTTCCTTTGCAGGCACCAGGTCGGCCTCGTCAGAGTTCTTCCTACAGGCCAGAGCAGAGGTGCAAGTTAGGGGGCTGCAGAGGGGAGGTGGAAGAAACGGAGACCGGAGAAAATTGAGAAGCAGCAGGTAAACGGAGGAATCCCTGAGCCGTTCGGGGGTTCCAAGCGACCCCCCTGAGTGGTTCTGGAGCAGGGAGAAGCAGCACACGAACCCAGCAAAAATTCAGGCGTGAGTTCAGCTCCGGGTTGTAAGGGATGGGGAAGAGAAGCCAAATCAAAGCTGCAGCCTGTCCCCAGCCACTCTGTACTCCTGAGACGGCGCAAAAGCAAACGACTCCCACACCTACGCCTGACTCTGGTTTGGCTCCCACCTGCGCCAGCGACAAGCCCTGCTTCGCTACAGCCGAAGGGGGACACGGTCATCGTCACGGCTCTCCTCTGGGTGCAGCCTTCCGAACCTGAGGCCCGCGCCATGACACCATGCCCCTCTCTCTCCCCAAGCTCGCGCCTGCTGCGGGGGGACATCTTAAGAGCCACGCAATCCCAAGGGCCCTACCTGCTCGTTTCACATCCACGTTAGCCTCAGCGCAGAGGGTCGCCTCAGGCAGCAGCGCCATCGCGAGAGATTTCATGCCAGGTAGCAGGGACTCCCCAGGCGCAGGTCCTTCCCTCTCTGGCACAGAATAAGTGAAGAAGTGACAGACACAAAGACACACTCACCACTTCATCAGGAACATGAGCTCCCCGCTGGAATCCGTGGCACCAATGATCCGCTCTGGCTCAAACCCCCGGGCAAAGCCTCGCGGTTTCTCCGACTGAAAGAGACAAGTTTTCACTTGTAGCATCACAGGGTGGCTGTCACGGCCCGTTTCCCATCGCTAGGGCACACTGGTCTCCAGGACGGCTGCTCAGAAAGGGCCCCCGTATCAGATGCGCGGACTGTGACGCCTAAGGCCTGGGGACACCTGAGCAGACCATCCAGGTGTTTACGCCCACTGCGCTGCGGTGACCTCCTGCCAGGCCCTGGGGAGGGCACAGAGCACCTCGCTCATGCTGCGAGCAGAGGAGCCGATTTCCAAGGCTGTGGTTTTGCTCCATCCCAAGGCCCTGTGGGTCAAACTGTTTGTGCTGGCTACGATTCAGCAGCTCCTCAGCCTCAGCTCCTCTGGGCCTTTTTCCCAAGCAGCCAAGAGCACCCCAAGCAGGAGGCTCTCCGTTCCACCTTGCTCCCCCTCTTCAAGGGGCAACGGGCAACCCCTGCCCTCTTCTTCACCCCTTGTGTAGTTACTCAAGAGATGCTGTAGCACAACTTTCACTGTTCTAGGGGCCGCATACCCCTTTGGATAAAGGATTTTCTTTTCAATTTAGTTCTAGAACTGGCTGTAGATTTACTAGGAGGTCTGGCTCAGAGGAGAGCTAATCCCTGCTCCAGAGAGCCATTGCTTTTCAAAAGCACTTCAGCTCTGCCTCGCTGAATTGGAATATTCTTCTCTCTACGCAGGAGAACTGTTTGACTAAAGTTTTAGAGAGTGGCTGCTCTACCACTTGACACCGCGCCAAAAACGAGTGGAGGGAGGTGAATAGAGAATCCCCTCCTAGCAAGCCATCCTCACCTCCTCCTTCTTCTTCTTTGGTTTGCTCTCCTCCCCTTTATCTTCCGTGTCAGACTCCGCTTTGCGTTTGCTTCCCTCAGACTTCTCGGTCTCATGTGCAGTTTTCTGAGACTGAAGGAACTCTGCAATGAGGTCTGGGCAGTCGAGGTTCTCTTCTGGCTCCCACGTGTTATCCTCACTGCAATCAAAGGCAACAGATTAGCTTTACGTAAGGAGAGCTCACTGCAGCTTTCACTGCCAAGAAAAGTCCCAGACGCCAGGCCGTGCGGAGATGCTGAGAGAAGCAGAAGTCTGGATGCTGGTGTCCTCGCCTCATGAAACAGCTCCCTGCCCTTATCTGGGCAGGGAAACCAGAGACAGGGCAGATTTCTTTCCCTTCTCGGGACAGAAATGTGTATCATTTTATCTGGCTACTTGTTCCATACTAGGTGAGAGGGGAGAAAGCCCACTGGACGAGTGCCCGGGATGGCCCGTTTGCAAGGCAGGACACAGGGCTTTCTCACCTAGGCTGTGCTCACACAGACCTGACGCTTTAGAGCTTGATGCATGCAGTACTGCTGTTTTTGTTATTATGGCTGCCTTTAGCCTGTTAACAACATTTTGCAGACAAGGAGAGAGGTGCAGGGAGGTTAAGCCACCTGCTCCGAGAAGCTCTGGAAGCCGCTAGCAGAAGAGACACATGACCCCCAAATTTGTACCAGAGCAGCCCAGCACCCAGCCCTCAGGACACAGCACACGCAGAAGCACTTACTCCGAGAAGCCTTTCCACTTCAGCAGGTACTCCACTTTGCCCTTCACCACTCGCCGATCCAGGACCTTCTCCACCACATACTCCTCCTCCTCTTCCTCTAAGACCTCTTCCACTTTCTTCTTGTTCTGCTTTTTTCCCATTGTGCTGGCCAGCTTTTCAGCTTACGGGCGACGCTGCTAAAAGGGGAGAAGGAACCACATGTGCGTGTCAAGGTCAGGTTTGCCTTCGCCAGGAAGCAGACATAATGGGTCTACAGAGGCAGAGCACAGCACAGGAGCGCTGCTTTTGAAGAAAACAGGCACATACAAAGCAGGTGAAACACAAAGAGATGGGCCGGAGCGGTCCTGCCAGTCAACAGGCAAACAGGAACCTCCAGCAGCAGATGCTACATCTACGTGACACCTTTTTGACATGCAGCTTAGCCCTTTGTGTCTCCCCAGCACCCCATTCCCATTGAGTCTGCCTGATCCTACCCACATACTGCCCTCCTTTCTGCACACCGCTGCCTCAACCTCACTGCTCCCATGTGTCACCCAACAGCCTCCAGAAATGAAGCAGCACCCTAAGCCAGCTGCTCCACGTCTTGTCCTTCCTCTGCTGAGGACATGCACCCCCTTTCAGTCTGCTTTCCCCTTTCTTTATTTCACTGACTCTCACGCACCAACCTTCTTCCCTTCAGCTTAGCTCAGCCCTGTCTGGAGCCACAGAAAGCTTTTACGGAGCTACACAGCAGTGGGAGGGAGACAGCACACTGCTGATATTAATTAAAAGTTAATAAATAGCTAATCCAAGTTAAAGTCAAGTCACAAACCCTGATAGCAAGCTCCCAGTTTTCATTTCTTTGCTGGTTCGTGCACCTGCACTCCGAGATATTTACCTAACTCACCAATCCCAAAGATGGTTTTTTTAGATTAGATGATTAGACAGTCAAAAATTCCTGTGTGTATCTCCAGTGCTTACTGGGAAGCAGCAGAAAGGCGCTTCCCCCAGCCCAAAACGATACACCTCAGAGTGCCAGCACCCACTCAGAAGCCCCACTTTCCTGCTTGGACCCAGCCCGGAGCAGCGACAGCACCGCAGCTTGGCACCTCCAGGGCCAGAGTCTCCCCCGCGGCTGCCCGGCACTGCAGTCCACCCCGAGGTGCAGGAGCACGTCCGCTCACCGCCCTGCGCTTCTGTGCGTGGCAGGCGATTCCGGCAGGGATGCCACCGCTCCACAAAAACGCTCTCCAGCTGCCTCTTTGAGGGATTCCTGAGATACGAGTTACACCGACAGGTCCCGGCACCGCAGCGAGGTTCGCGAGTGACAGCACCGAGCCACGCGGGGAGGCTGCCAGAAGGGCGGGACCGACGGAGCATCAGTTCATACAAGAAGGGGACACGGGGAAAGGCTTTTTCCTCGGGAGGAGTTAAAATACAGAGCCCTCTAATACTCTGATCTCATCATCAGCTTCTGCCCCAAAGAAGTTTGCTCAAGCAGAGGGTGCTGAACAGAACTAGACAAGTTGCACTGCTTTAGCCAGACCAAGGGGTCGGCAGGCTGCAAGGCTCCCTCCCGTCTACTGTCACTGATAACCAGTCACACTGTCACAGCGAGGCAGCGGCAAAGCTGGCGACACAACCGAGACCGCCCGATACCGTTGTGCAGCCTCCCAAAAGGAGCTGTTCTTAATCCCCCCACCCTGCTGAAGAGCTGCCCAGAGCTTGTCCAAGAGGGCACTGAGCTGAGCAGCTGTCATTAGAGCGATGTGCTTGAAGAAGGCTCAAAAACAAGCCCCACACCAGTTCAGACCAGGAGCCACAGCAGAGGGGACGGGAAGGAGCGCGGCTGAGCCTGCCCGCTATAGACCACCCTGTCTCTCCTGCTGTCTTGCACACAGGGCTCGAGGGCAGCCAAGGAGCACGGAAAAGCACAGAAGGAGAAGGAAGCCCTCCTCTGTTTGGCACATGCTGGAATAACTTGTTTATATTTTGGACTCTGCTATTGCACTGCTGCTTTCGACCTGACCTTGGTGTACAAGCTGTGCCAGAGCCGGGGCATTCGCTCCGTGGCACGCTCTGCCTTCTGCCGCGTTCGCCGGTGGGCAGACATCCTCCCTTCGCCCCCCACCTCCGCACGTGCCAGCCTCAATGTAACCCGCCGAGCCCTGCACTCGATGGCAAGGGTGGGCGAAGGCAAAATACTTGAACACCTTTCCCCCTGCCCCCGGCACCTATCCTCTGGGCTGTTTCTGGACCTGGGCAGAAAACTAGCAGTAAAAGTCAGGCCAAAGTGGCTTCTGCCATCGCGGTGTGTTCAGTGATCACTAAGCAAATTGAAGGCCTCGGTGCCTGAGAGCACATGCTTTGTATCACAAGCCTTCTCCTCTGCTGCTCGTGTTCAGCCTTTTTCTTTCTTTCTTTTTTTTTTTGAGTGGTGGTCTCAGAAGGGGGGTCAGCACTCGAACAGGCTGCAGGGTCTGAGGAGCAGACGGGGACCAGGGAGGAGCTTGCTCTGGCACTGCTCGTGCTCGCCTGCGGCTGCCGAGCCGCGGCATCAGCCAAAGGTGGAGACCGAGTCTGCCCCAAGTATTAAAGAGCTGAGAGGTTCCCTGCCATGCAGCTGGAGTGGCGGCAGGGATGTTCCCACAGACAGGCCTTTCTTCCCTCCTGGATCTCATATGAAATGCCAGAGGATACTCAGCCCCCCAGGCACAAAGGTTTTATGTCCTGTTCTACATGAGCAGGGGGGCTGAAAACAGCCCACCAAAACGAAGCCATATGAGAGCACGCACCAGACAGGCTCTTCCCTTCCGAACTCCTGGGCTGAACCACGCTGACAGGGTCTTTAATCAGACGCCAGACGGAGGCCAGCCCCAGCAGCAAGGCTCCAGGTCGCCCGTGGCCTCGCGAGGAGGCCGGGCTGCCTGGCACCGCCGCGGCTGGTGCGCGGCACAACAATGCAAAGCCTCCGGCCGCCAACCTCTAATCCCGCCAAGGAGCCGGCGCTGCAGCAGGAAGCCGGGAGATCGTGTTTCACTCTGGAATTCTTCAGGCAATTCCTTTCTCCCGCGCAGGGAAGCGGCCGGGGAAAGGGGGCAGGGGACGAGCACGCCACGGCAGAGAGGATTTCCACCGCCAGTGCGCGGCTAAGGCAGAAGGCCCAGTCGCGGCCCCGACTGCAACTGGCAAACAAACTCCTCTGAAGCAGAGGGCCCGGAGGGGAGAGAGCTCGGCCTTTCCCTCTCTCGGCAGGGAATTAATTCTTTTCAGCGGCAGCCGAAAGGATTTTAGCCGAAAACGCTGTGGTTACCGCCTGGAGGTGGGCTTGTTTTCATAAGGATGCTCAGCAAGATTACCAGGCTGCTTGGTGGGCTTCCTAAGCAAGCGACTGCATCAAGGAGTCTAGGCCTAACAGCAGAGCCTTGCCAAGACGAGCTCAGACAGGAGCCACTAACACCAGAGGTGGTGTTGGACAGGTAAGTGTGGAAAGAGCTATCTGGAAAAAGAGAAACGTAAGAGAGCAAGGCAAGGAAAGAACCACACTGCAGATCCATCATTTTGTTGTGGCAAGTCCTGGGCAGAGAAGATGCAAATCCAAGGCCAGGAGCAGAGAGTGGCAGAGACTACAGTTCAGCCTCTGGCACGCTGCAACCTCTCCAAAAGCTCCCCGGTAGCTCTGGGTCTGTCCTTCCAGTTTCTGTCAGCAGACATTTTTTGTTCCTGTTACAGGCACCAACACTACAGAGCATCAGTGCTGCCCCCCTTCACGGCCCTGCATCGCCTCCCATGCGCTGCGAAGATCTCGCCTCGCGTACGCAGACCGGGCTCGCGCGGAGCAGCCTGCCGACGGGCCCTGCCTTGTGCCTTCACTCCTGGGTTAGGGACAGTGTCTGGTTTTGCCTCAACAGCCTGCAGCCAGCAAGGTGCTCCGGGCAGATAAGGCCTAGCTCCAGCTCACCGAATGCACTGCTAGACGTGGTAGAGATTTTAGCTTTCGAGCCAGCAGCAGAGACAAGCTGCCGCACAGGTCTGAGCTGCGCTGCAGTCAAGAGCGCAGCAGAAGGGTGAGAAAGGGACTTCAGCCCCCAGGGACAGCGTGAACTTAGCACACGGCTTTATCTGCAAAGCATCTAGGCAGCTCCCCCCACCCTCCCACACCCTTTTCCTCCGGGCCAGGAATGCTTCTGGGGAACCAAGCGCTTGACAAAGATCTCAGCCTTTTGTGACTGGGAACATTCAAACCCTCCGATTTTCATTATTAAAAACTAACCGCAGTCACCCAAACTACTGGCTGGCTTCTAGTCTCAGGAGAGAGAAAGCAGCAGGGGTTGAACAACCCTCATCTGGTCTGAAAGGCAGCACAGGACAAACTTACTCTGTACTCTGCTCTTTCCTTGCCGGAGCTGTGAAATAAATGTATCTCACTTGTACTCAGTGCATACACACAGAGGGACAGAACGAAGCCATTCCGCTTTGTCTAGACCTTTGGTAAGGGCAGAGAACCCCTCCTACATTTCTGGGGAGACGGCTCTTCTCTATAGAGTTTGAGGCTAGATCATTCCAGCCCAAAGAGATCTCACTTGTAGTACATTTTCCCCTACAAATCAGCTCTAATTTTCTATACTTAGTGTGTGCAAACAGTTAGCTTTATACTGAAAAATATGATTTTGAGACAAGCTCAGGATGGGTCTATGGGTCTATGCTAAAAATTTCCATTATCTTTTGATGCTTCTCACCACCTAAAGCTCAGGGCAAAGCTGAAATCCTTTGTGAAGAGGAAAGCAGAATAGCGGAAGATTGCAAGAATAACTTCTAGGCCTGCAGCTAAGAGGAAAAGGATACAGGACACACCTAAGCCACCTGAAAAGAATTCAAATGCAGGTAAAAGGCCCTGAAGAAAGAGGCCCAGCGCAAAGGTGTATACAAAAGCCTGCTTTATTGGGACAGGAGCAGCAGAGAGGGCAGCAAGAGCTAGCGCTGAGGGTGCGGGCACATCACTGCAGTAAATCAGAGCAAAGCACATGCTTGTCTCATGAGATCTTCGGGAGAACTGCATCCAGGTAGCGAAACCACTACAGGACAAGTACTCCCTCCCTTTAGCTGGAGGGGAAGCCTTCTGCGGAAGATCATCAAGTTCTACCTAATACCCTTCTAAGACGCCTTGCACAAATCTTTTCAGTAAAAAATATTGTAGTTTAACTACCGAAACGAAGGCCAGCATAAGAAAAATGCAAAGACCTAGAGATTTAATTTGAATACAGACTAGTTCCATTAACTGAATCTTAAAGGATTAACAGTTCAGCTCAACATTATTGAGTTTTAAACTTGAAACATTTCCTCCTCCTGCCTTTCTCAAACTTGGCTAGCACCACACATCTCTTTAAAGACTTATGAGCATGCCAAGTTTATTCCACACACGCCAGGAAAAGGCAGCAGGCATCTTTCTTTTGAAGTGGGAACAAGCATATTAATTCTTCCACTCTCCAGAACCTGAAAACAGCAGAAAACATTTCTGGAAAGTTTGAGTGAAAGCTCAAGTCTTTGAGTGGAGACCAAACTAAAAAAAAGAAAACACACTAAAAAAAAAGACCCCAACAACCACCTTAAAGCACACCCACATCATTTCCAGTTAAATCCACAGGCCATGAGAGAATGTACCTCTGGACTTAGAGAGCCACACAAGCAACAGTAGAAATATTTCCCCTCTACAGAAAAAGGGTGCCTGAAATAAGAACTCCGGTCACACAGACAGGAATTTTAAGTTCAGTATGTATATGAGGGCAGACAGAACTTCTGCACTCCTTTAGATCAGATAACGCTAACAGAGTCAGAGCATGGATTTGTGGTCTTTGCTTTTCTATGAAGATAAGAAAACATTGCCACAAGTGGTGCAGGAGTCCCAGCTTCCCTGGATCCCCCTGCTTCAAGAGCAACCCTCGGCTTCCCCGCACCTTCAATCAACACTTATCCCTAGCGGCACAGGACCACATCTGGATGCATTTCCCCCTCAGCAGCTACACATGCTTTTTCCTCTGCGTTTCCAGCACCTCAAGCCGGGAAGGCTGACCACGGGGTTTCGCAGGCCATTCCCCTGGTTACTTCTGCATTTCACTTGTGTTGGACACTGAAGTCAGAGCAGCCACATCTGTTTCTCATCATTTTCACTACTGAAATCTTGAGCACTAATAGGAAGCTGTGCTGGGGCTGCAAACCCAACAGGGACTGTCGACTCCCAACTTACCTATCACAAATACCTTCCTCTCCCCCATTTCTCAAACACACAAGGGATTTTTTTTTAAAGTTAATAAAACCTTTCAAAGATACAGCCTGTAATTATTCAGCCAGAAAACCCCTTTATTTTGATCTCTCTCAATTTAGGAACAGCATATATGCTTGCCACCTGCGAATCCCTCATCCCCAACACTTAGAGATCTCCCCCAACTCTGAGACGCCTCTCTCATGCTCACACTCTGTTTGGTGCTCAGCTCCCTGCCCATACTAGTCCTCAGGTCGCTTCCAGTCTCTGCCACCTCCTCCTCTGGATTGCATGGGAGTAGGTCAGCTTCGGAGCATTTCCCCCAGCAAACCCCCCCAGTTATCCTGCTGCTTCCCACCCAGCTAGACCTTGTGCTCTTGGGGCAACACCATCGCTTCCACTTTCTCAGCAAAACTTCAATACTTCCCGTCTGCAGAGGCAAATCCCATTTTGGCTCCATCACCTTCCTCTTACCAGAAGTCCTACATTTCCCCCACAGGCTTTATGACTCCTAATCCAAGTGCAGGTCAACTGCCCCTGCCCCCAAATCTCCTCCCCAGCCAGAGAAGCCAGAGAAAGCCCTTCCTGTGGGGGCAGCTCGCTGACACCCGCCCCAGGCTGCAGGGAAGCTGGGACTCCGGCCCAAACGCCATCCCTGCTGCACTTCCCCTGCCCCTCCTCAGGGCAGCTCCGCTTCCAGCCTCCAACCGCTCTCCTCTTCAGCCATGCCCCCCAGCTGGCAGCACTGCCCTAGCTCCAGGGCCTCACATCCTCTCCCAAACAGCTCTCCTCTGCCCCAGCGGCCTCCCACCCCCAGGATCCCCCAGGCAGACCTCTGCCATCCTCCCCCCTGCCCTCCCGCAGCCTCCCGAGCGGCTTCCCGCTCATTCTCCCCGCCAAAAGTTGACACTCATCCCCTCCTCGCTTCCAGAGCCATCCTGGCCTTAATTCCTCCCCCTTTCCCAGCCCCCAAGAGCCTCCCTCTTTTCCTGAAACTCCCCCCTCAGGAAATGCGTCCCTCCCCTCCTCTACCCCAGGGCTTAAAGCGCCTTCCCACCCAAACGCGCTTCCTCCCTGCCAGGGCAGCACCCCCTGCTCCAGCCTCCCCTCTCCAAACGCAGCCCCCCCCCTCCTCCTCCTCTGCAGCCCCCAGCCAGGCCCCCCTTTCCCCACACCCTCTGCAGTGGCTCCTTGTTCCCGCATTTCCCTGCTCGTGGATCAGACCCTTCCCAAGGCACAGCCTTCCCCAGCACCCCACTGTCCTGCTCGGCCCAAACACACCTCGTGCCCCCACGCAGGGCTCCCCACTCCCCCCCCCCCCCCCGCCCAGCGCCTCGCCACCTCCCTCCGCTTCCTCTAATCCTCTCCCCAAACGTCCCTCCCAGCCCAGCTTTGTCCCCAGCGCGGCAGCCCCTCCTCGCTCCCCAGCGCTGCTCCTTCCCTTCCTGCAGCCCCTCTGAGCAGCGCAGCCCCCGCCAGCACGTCCTCCTCTCCTGGCACCCCGATACCTGAACACCCCCCTCCACTCACCCCGTAACACCCCCCATTCACCCCCCTCCTGACACCCCCAAATACCTGAACACCCCCCTCCACTCACCCCGTAACACCCCCCATTCACCCCCCTCCTGGCACCCCAAATACCTGAACACCCCCCTCCACTCATCCCGTAACACCCCAAATACCCCCACCATTCACCCCCCTCTCCTGGCACCCCAAACACCTGAACACCCCCCCTCCACTCACCCCTTAGCACCCCAAATACCCCCCTGCACGCACACCCCCCATCCTGGCACCTCAAACACCCCCCCCCCTCCACTCACACCCCCCTCTCTCCTGGCACCCCAGATACCTAAATACTCCCCTCCACTCACCCCTTAACATGCCAAATATCCCCCTCCACTCACACCCCCCCTTCTCCTAACACCTCAAACACCCCCCTCTCCTCACACCCCCCCTCTGCTGGCACCCCAATACCTAAATACTCCTCTCCACTCCCCCCTCAACACCCCAAACATCCCCCCCTCCACTCACTCCCCCTCCGGGGGCACCAAATACCTAAATACTCCCCTCCACTCACCCCTTAACATCCCAAATACCCCCTCCACTCACACCTCCCCCTCCTAGCGCCTCAAACACCCCCCTCCACTCACACCCCCTCTATCCTGGCACCCCAAATACCTAAATACTCCCCTTCACTCACCCCCCAGCATCCCAAATACCCAAATATTCCCTTCCACTCATCCCTTAACACCCCAAATACCCCCCCTAGCACCCCAAATACCCCCCTGTACTCACCCCCCCTCCTGGCACCCCAATACCTGAACACCTCCCTCCACTCACCCCTTAACGCCCTAAACACCCCCCCTTCCACTCACCCCCCCCGGCACCCCAAATACCCCCCTCCCCTCACCGCCCCCCCCTCCTGGGGCCCCAAACAACCCCCTCCGTTCACACCCCCCTCTCCTGGCGCCCCAAATCCCCCCCTCCCAGCAACCCGCCCCTCCCCGCGCCCCCCCGCCAGGGCGCCCCCCCGCCAGGGCCCCCTCCCCCCCGCGCCCCCCCCCCGGGCGCCGGCCCCGCTCACCTTGCACAGCCCCGCCGACGGCACCGAGGGGAAGCGGCCTGCTGGGCGCGGCGGCGGGCGGGCAGGGCTCGTCGGGCGGGCGGGCGCCGCGGGCCTGGCGGCTCTCCGTCCGCCTCCGTCAAACAAAAGAGCCCGGCCAGCCCCAGTGCCCGCCGCGCGCACCGCGCCTGCGCCGCGACCCGCGCCCCCGCCCGCCGCGCGGCACCATGGGAGCTGTAGTCTCGCGCCCCCGCCCGCCGCGCGGCACCATGGGAGCTGTAGTGCCTCCCACCGCGGAGCACCCTGGGAGCTGTAGTCGGGCCCGCGCTGCCGCAGCGCCCCCGCCGCGCGCGTCCTGCCGCCTCCGCCCGGCCTCCGGCCCGCCCCGCCCAGAGCCCGGAGCAACGCCGGGGCGGAGCCGGCTCGCCGCGGCCCCCGCGCAGCGCGGAAGGAGCTCTGCCCCGCGCCGCCCCGCGGAGCGGACTACAGCTCCCAGAGCGCCCCGCGCGTCGCCGGAAGCGGAAGCGCGCCGCTCTCGCTATAAGGCCGCCGCGCCGCCGCGCCTGCTTAAAGGGGCCGCGTCTGGCAGGAGGAGGTGAGGGGGCCTTGGGGGGGGCGGGTGCTGATACCGGTGGGGTGTCCTGGGGGAGGGGAAGAGGTCGGTCGGTCTCCCCCCGCCCCCCCCGGGGCTGGGGGATCCCCTGCGCCAGGGCAGGGAGGCGGCCCTGGGCCTGCCCGGTGGCAGGGGGGCGCCTTGGCTGCCCCATGGGCTGCGCTGAGGCCGGGCCCTGGGACGGGGCCTGGCCCGGGGGGGGCACTGGGACACGGCTACAGCGGGGCAGGTCCTTGCCCTGCCCACCCTGGGGGTGGCACTGGGATGGGGTCTTGCCCTGGCGCTGCCCCTGGGGTGACCCCGGGATGTGGCCGCAGTGGGGCAGGGACCCACCTTACCCGTCCCGTCGGGGGGGCTGCGCCAAGGCGAGGGTGTGGAGGTAACCGTGTTGCAGCAGAATCGCCCCCTCCCTGCGTAAAACATGGGGGACTCTAGCACCGTCCCGAGTGCCACCCTGGAGGGGCTTGGCGTGGGCCCCCGCATGCAGCAGGTGACGGCCGGTCGCGCTGATGGCCCTCCTGAGCTCAGTGGCAGCTCTGCTGCGTGAATACGTTCGCATTGGTGTGGTTAAAAACCTGGCCCTTGTTTAGGGGCACATATGGCATTCATCTGTTTGGAGAAATCTTGTTCCGTTTGGAAGTGATGAACTGGGGAAATCCTTCTTTGGGGTGTCTGTTGGGATGTGGAGCCTCTTCCCTACTAGAAGGGAAAACAATTTCAGAAAATCTCTCTGAGCTCTGCTTTTGAATGGAAATCCAGCTCACTACTCTGTCCAGCGTGACAAGTAAAAGCAGAAACAAGCTGGACTTGTTCCTTCCTTTCTTTCTTTCTTTTCCTCCCTGGTGTGGAACTCCTCTGTGACACTTTCCTCAAAACTCAAAGCTAAACTGGAAGCCACTTGGGGCCTGGAGTCCTGCTGCTTCTGCCAAGGATGGAAGTGAAACCTTGGGCCACCAGCGGGCTGGCCCGGAGCTGTGCAGGGAGCAGCTCTAGGGGAGGGAGGGTCTCCCCCGGCCCCGGAGGGGATGCAGAGCTGCATGCAGGGAGCTGGATGACCTGGTCATTGACGTGTGCTGGTAGGAAAGAGTATTCAATGCAGACCCCACTGGTGAGGAGGGTTAGAGACTGCTGAGGGTGTGTCTGAGTCATCCAGGCAGATAAAAGATAGTGAGTAAAAGATAAAAACAAACACTGCGTCTGTAAGAAGCGTGTGTGTGGGGCTGACTTGGCAGTGCGGAGTTGGACCACTTCTCTGTTCCGTTAAAAACCAAGGCTTTGTCACATGCTGGGCTGTGCTGACTTTCAGATGGGCTAAGCACAGACTTGATCTGCCTGCGGAAAGACAGTGCAGAAACCCCTCCTTGGTGCTGCTAACCACAGTCACTGGAGTCACAAGCTAGTCTTGAAATCAGGTTAGAAGTCATGAGGCTCCAAGAACCCAGATGATGGGGTTTAAATTTGGCTCCCAACCTTCTTGTCTGTCCAGCCACAAGACATTGAAAGTGTGAGCCCTGAAAACACTAAAATGCAAGTTGGAGGAAGGTTAAACCCAACCCAAACCATGTATCCCAGGGCCCCTTAAACTGAGGCTTTAAGCAAAAGCTCCAAAAGAGGATTTGGCATCACTGTTTAAAGCTAATTCAAAGCTGCCTTCTCCATTTGGTTTAAGTTGATTTATCAAGTTAAGATCAATTAGCTCTAAATAAAGCTTAAATGAGATTATGCGTTTCCTGGTACAATGCTGAATGAAAGTATCGGTAAAACATGTGAGCGCTGCTTCCCAGGTTATCTTTAAACAAGTAGCTAAGCCCTTGTGATACGCTAGGCCCTCAAGCCAAATTCCAGTGTCCTGGTGCAAACTAGTCCTTCTAGCTCTGCCCGAGGCACATGATTAACAGCTGGTCCCTCTGCCCCGGGCTGCCGGGGTCTGTGGGCGCCGCTGCTCTCTGACTAACCCCCCTTGGTTCCCCCTCGGCCTGTCCGCCGCTTCGCTGGCTAGCAGGGAGCCGTCTGTCCCTCCTGGGTCTCTGCTCTTTGGAGCGCCCTCTCTGTAGCTGGGAAATTAAATTTCTCTTCCTGGCAATTCTCTGCTATTCCATTAGGCAATTTGTGAGTCTTTTTTTTTTTTTTTTTTTCCTCCTCCCTCCCTCCTGCATTTTTAATCTAAGCAGGGCTGTTATGCAGAGCAAGGAGCTCTAAAAGCAACAGGACCAAGGCAGCATCTCTGGGGAGGCCGAGGAACATAATGGTCAAGTCGTGCTGCTGAGCTGGTTCTGGATGGGAGCCCCCAGCACGGGGGAGGAGCCGAGCTCCCCGTTACTGCACTCAGCAAAGTGACTAATGTCACATTTAGCTCCTTCTCTCCCCTCCTTCCCCAGGGGAAGAATCATGTGCAGTGAAGTGTTGTGTTTTCGGTAGGTTCCCCTTGCCCTCCCCTTGCAGCTCAAATTGGAAACAGCAGCAGCCTGACCCAGCTCCAGCAAGAGTTCAATTACTTGGAGATACCCAGAAGCTGCTTGCTGTCTATCCTGAAACAGGGTCTCTTGCTGTCTTTCCTGAAACTCTTCTCCACTGTTTATTAACGCTTTCTGCGCTTTCCAGTGTGAATTGGATGGCTGATGTCTTGCAGAAAGGACCTACAAACTGGTAGAGCCAGATTTTTTTAAAAACGTGGTTTGTGGCTCACCCCTCCCCTTGTCCCAGCTAAAATTAGCTCCGTCTTCAGAAGGGCTTTACTTCACATCTGAGCATATAAATAAAGGCTGTGTTTCCAGCGCTGCCTGGCACTTGGCAGCTCTCATGGCCTAAAAGGCAAGACTCCAGGAACTGGGAACAGGTGAAGGGTTGCTTTGCCTCGGCGACGAGGCAGCTGTGTCCCTTGGGAGCCTGGGCTGTGACAAGCAAAGTCCTGAGCTGTCGGTTCATCCCAGGAGCTCCAAAACATGTTGCAAACAATCCAGGCAGAGGAGGTGAAACCAGGACACCGAACAGCCCTGGTCTTCCAGCTCCCCCTGATGAGCAGCCCTGGTCTGTGTGTGCCTGGGAGGATGAACCCTGTCTTGGAGGGGTTTCACTGGCTGGACTGTGATGCATTTGTTGGTGGCGGGGGGTTATCTGGCTGTCCCCCATCCCCAGAGCACTGCTGCTCTGTTCATGGTATGGTCGCAGAACAGGAATTACTGCAGGAGTGTGTAATGGAGCAGCAAATTGGCTGACACCATCCCGCAGGACCCGGGAATGCCAGAGGGATGTGGCAGAGGATGCGGCTTGTGCGATGGGAGTGTGTGAGCAGCTCGTGATGCAGCTGAGCCAGGAAAGCTCCATAGCCGACAGCCCAGGGGCTCGCTGGGCAGCTCCGCGGGCCTCTGCGGGCTTTGCAAACGCTTCCCGGCTCCCCCCTTTCCTGCTGGGAGGAGAGGGGAAGGTGAAGGAGGAGTGCAAGTGAGAACAGTCACAATGCGGACACAAAACCTAACTGCATAGGGAAACTGAGGCACTGAATTCGCTGCTTATGCAGGGGAGTTGTGAAAGAGCTGGAGAAAAATGGCCTACCCGCATCTGGTGCGAATGGGAGACTTACTGTGGCGGCAGCTGGAGAACTGGTGTCTGCAGATGAAAAGCAGGTTTCCTCTGACAGCCCAGGAGCACTGGTCCACTGGTCTCGTGGACACGGCTGGCTGCAGACCTGGGGCAGCAGGCCTCAGGGTGGGCTGGCTGCTTTTCCCTGCTCAGGTGTCTCAGCTGGGCTTGTGCTGGGCAGCTGCCTGCCTACAGCAGAGGGAGAGGGAGGCCTGGAAGAGAAGGATCTGTGTGATAAAAGCGGGGCTCCCTCCTCTCCGGCTGAACCGGCTCCCCTGGTGTTTCAGTGCGAACTGCCCGTGCGGCACGGGGAACGGGCTGGGATGGGCTCTTCCAGCCCGTCTCCCTCCCACACTGCTGGTCTTGGCTCTGGGTGGAGGTGCCACAGGGAACCCGGGGGCTCAGTGCTGTGCGACAAGGAGGCCGTTCCCGGCTAACAGGGTGTCCAGGCTTATACCGGGGAAGGAGAAACAGGAGCAGCAACCCGGGGCTGCCAGCTCAGCTCTGCGTGGCTCCAAGGTGATCAAGCGGACTTTGTGCTTGGTGACGGCTCTTCGGGAGCTGTGTCCAGCCTTCCCGGAGACCTCGTTGCTCTGCGTGGGAGTGGAGCGCGCTGCATCAGAGCTGGCTGCACCCTTCCCCTCCTTGGGTGGTTACAGCCCTTCCCAGGTGCTCGGCACCATTGCTGGGACTCCCCTGTGGGCTGCAACCCTGCTGCTCCTGGGGGAGAGGATGGGCTGGATGCCTCCCAGGAGCGAGGGGAGGATCTCAGCTTGGAGTCCTGCTCACCTCTGTCTATAGCGCGGAGATCTCCGAGTGCCGTCCCGCAAGGTCGTAGGAGCCTGGTGCCTCTCTGTGGGTAGAGGTGACCCGGGGACGAGCTGTGGAGGAAAGGGCTGCCTCCGGCTCCAGCTGTGATCGCTGAGCAGTCTCCAGCACGCCCCGGCGAGAGCTCCAAGGGCCCCGTTGCCTCGGGAGCACCTGGGAGTTTAGCACTGGTGCACAGCAGCCCTTAGGGGAGAGAGGAGTCGAAAGCTCCTTTATTTGGTGGTGTCCGAGGGGAAAGGATCCTGGAAGATGGCTGTGTGCGGACGTGGGGGCTGGAGGGATGCTGCTGGATGAGACTGAGGTGGAGGATGCCTGGCCTGGGGATGCAGGGTACAGCAGGGACTAGTGCGGACCCTGATGACTGGGTGTTGGATCTTGTTTGTCTCACTAATCCTTTCTTCTTTTCATTTTTTCTTCCTTCTGTACAGATGTTTCCCTCTGGGCTCTGGCTCTAGGATGTTGGAGAACCGAGAAGAAGTAAGACCCTTTTAAACATTGGATTTGTCTCTCTTTGGCTGGGGTTCGGCATTGCTGGAGCGAATGGTCTTGGATTGAGCGCTCTGCGGAGGGATGAGAGGTGCTGAAGGCTGGGCAGGGTCCGAGGTGGAGAGAGCTGAGGGGCAGCTGGCGATGAGGATGGGAAATGCTGGAGGTCTGAGCTGTCTGCGCAGGGATCGTGCTGCCCCTGGGACAGGATGGGCTGGGTGGGTTGCCTGTACCTGGGAACTGTTGGGCAGGATAAGCCAGGGAGCGGTTGGGGGTACCTGACCCCGGGAACGCCTCTGAGCCCTGAGTGGCGGCGATGCCGGTGTGGGCTGTGAGCGCTGCCTCCCTGCGCTCAGGCTGTGTTTGTGCTGCCAGGAGCTGACCACGGTGCGTGTGCAGGACCCCCGGGTGCAGAACGAAGGCTCCTGGAACTCCTATGTGGATTATAAAATCTTCCTCCATGTGAGTTGAAGCTGGCAAAGGGGGGTGAACTGCAGAGCTCACTTGAGCCATACACGAGTCTCGTGAGTGGTGTTGTCTGGCCACGTCTGTCTATGTTGAGGGGGATGGAAGGAGCCACAGCCCTGATTCCATGTTTTTTTGCAGACCAACAGCAAGGCCTTTACTGCCAAGACCTCATGTGTGCGGCGCCGGTACCGTGAATTCGTGTGGCTGAGGAGGCAGCTCCAGAAGAACGCAGGCCTGGTGTAAGCATGCCTTGTGCCCACCTCCTTTCCTCCAGCTGCAGGCATAACCTGCATTTCCAGTTGCCCAGAGATCCCACATGCTCTCTCAAATGACGTGGACGGGAAGAGGCAGAAAACGAGCTATCTGAGCTCCTGGGATCCAGCTCTGCACAAAGCAGGGTCCTGGCGGCAGCTGCTACTGCTGTGGTGTCCCC
Source organism: Dromaius novaehollandiae (assembly GCF_036370855.1). NCBI lineage: Eukaryota > Metazoa > Chordata > Aves > Casuariiformes > Dromaiidae > Dromaius > Dromaius novaehollandiae. The sequence goes on along the minus strand of NC_088119.1, from coordinate 9,383,038 downwards.
CATGTCCCCTTGCTGTGACGTTGGGGTGACCCAACCCTAAACTGCTGCTTCTGCTCTGTTTCTGCAGGCCTGTCCCAGAGCTGCCTGGGAAATCCACCTTCTTTGTGGGCAGCACAGATGAGTTCATTGAGAAGCGGAGACAGGGGCTGCAGCAGTTCCTGGAGAAGTGAGTAAAGGGCTTGAACGTGCCCTTGCTGGGGCTGGATGGGAGGAGAGGACTCCCTGCTCCAGTCTTGCTTTGCAGATGCTGGCTGTGAGCTGGAGATCGAGCAGCTGATGGTCACCCTGGCTGCGTGGGGCCCACGAGCTGTCGGATGGGCAGGACCTCCCATGCCCGACGTGTGCTCGGTGCTCCTAGGGACCTGTGTCACTCTCGCCTTGTTCTGTCTGCGTGCAGGGTCGTGCAGAACGTGGTCCTCCTCTCCGACAGCCGGCTGCACCTCTTCCTGCAGAGCCAGCTCTCGGTGCCCGAGATAGAGGCGTGCGTGCAAGGCCAGGGCTCGCTGACGGTGACAGAAGCCATCCTACACTATGCCATGTCCAACTGTGGCTGGGTGCAGGAGGAAGAGAGTCGCCCTGCGCTGCTGCCGGGAGACCTGCACGGCAGGTAATGCAGGTGGGGAAGGACGGCCTGCAGGTACCACCAGCCGGGCAGACCCAGGCTCCTTCGTGCTTCGAGCTGCTTTGTGCTGGCTCGAGCAGGACTTGCTAAAGGCAGTGTTTGGGGCCAGCCGGTGACTTGCTGTGACTTGCTGTCTGCGCCTCCCCTTGTCAGTGCTTGCAGCTGTGAGGCTGGCTGCAGCCAGATCTGAAATGGTTGGTGTCTGTGCAAGGGAGTTGCAGCAAGAGGAAGCAGCCCCTGCTGTGAAACAAGGAGCTGCTGGGCTTTCTAGGGACCCCTGAACCTTTTTGAGCTGCTTGTCCCATCCTTGTTACAGGCATTTAAGGGAATTAAGTGCAGCACGTGTCCCCCAGTCCTGCATGCTGAACGGGCAGGATTCCTGGGGGTGAGGTAAAGGGAGCCGGACATCTCGGGCTGTCACCAGCACTCTCCTGCACTGCCCTCCAGGCTCCCTGGGGGTGTCTCACCTGTTCTGGCCTTGGCCAAGGCTTAGCGGAGAAGAGCTCAAGTCCCTCAGAAGAACTTAAGCTGAGATTGAGGAGTCTTTAGATGCTTTCCTCCCTTATTCTCTGGGGAGTGAGGAGCCTTTGGAGGCCTTTGGAGCTCAGACTTTCTGCGCATCTTGCCTTGGTCCTTGTAGCGTAAGTGGGTTGTGCAGTTCCTCACACTCATCAGAGTTTGAGCGCTTGCTGCATGCTGAAGGATTAACCAGGTGTCTCCCCGTGGGAGCTGTGTGGCAGCTGCTCCCATGCAGCCAGTCAAGGGTGTTTTGCACTTGGGGAGGCGACTGACACGATGAGGGAGGAGGACATCCTGAATGTGCCACCACTGCAGCTCCCTGCAAGTAGCTGAACAAGCACAGACATCACCCGCATGTGTCCTGGCTAATGCGCGAGTCCTGCAGCAGGCAGCGGGTCCCTGGCTGCGCTCGCTGGCAGCCCGGTGCGCCTGGCAGAGATGCTCTGGGTCCCCTGCTCCTCCAACAAGATATTTACCTGCTCACCGGGAGGCTGTGTCTGGCCTCCTGCACCACCCAGTCCCTGTGTTTTTTATCTTGGTTTTCAAATAGCAGGAAGAAAGAGGTGTCTGGACTCCAGCAAGAGACCTGTTTTTAAATAGAGCCTTTCTGGTTTAAGGAAGGGGTTTGAGGGAACACAGCAGCCCAAGCTAATGGGTAGGTACCCGGGTGCTGTGGCTTCATACCTCCCGGGCCGCTGCCAGCACCGCCTGCCTCTCTCTGGTGACATCTCCCCTCCTCCCCGCTCCAGGCTCTTGTGCAGGGGTGACTGGCTGCTGCCCTGGCTGAGCTGGCTGGCTGGGAGCAGGGGCTGTCGTGGGGCTGTGCAGAGGGAAAGCGGCCTTCGCTGGGCAGAAGGGATTGCGCCAAAGCAACTGCAGATGACTTGGAGACACACGGGCACCCCAGCCTGCTCTGGGCTGCCAGGGCCCTGCATCTTCCTCGGATCCTTTCTCTGTTCTGACCCATTTTCTCTTTCTAGCTGTGCCGGCCTGGGAAGCCCGCAGGGTCCAAGCTGCGTAGAGACCTTCCCTCATTGGAGTGACTTTGGCATGGAAGACAACCACTCGGACAGTCTGGATGCGCCGGCTGAGCGCGAGATGCAGTAAACAGCTCTAGCGACCTCGCCTGCCCTTCCCGGGACCTGCAGCACTCGCTGGGTGAAGAGGACCACCACCGAGCTGGAGGGATGTCCAGGGTGACAGGACTGGGGCTGTACTGGGAACGCAGCCTCGTCCTTGGCTTTGGTGTCCAGGGCTCACGTGCTTTCTCCCTGCCAACTCTGGATTGTCCTTGATGTCCCAGGCAGCGTGTTCATATAGCTCTTCTTTTCAGAGAAGGGATCTAGTGGTTAGTGAAACCTGTGTTTGTTGTTCCCATGGCCTTTGCTCTCCGACTGCAGCAGTAGGAGGGCTTAGGTGGCTGCTCTGCCGTGCCGGCAGGGCCCCGTGTTCTTGGCGTGTCCCTTGCCCAGCGCAGGGTGGGGTATGGCTCGACGGCTCACGTCCAGCACGAGAGGGGAATGCTTTGGCCCTGGTGCGGAGCCGCAGGCTGCGAGCAGGAGCTGGCTGCTGCCCAGCTCTGTCCTCGTGGGTTTCTTGAGTTCAGTTCCCTGGCGCTCCCCTCCGACACGCGGGCAGCGGAGGCTGTGTTTCCCTGGTAATAGCCGTGCTGCGTTCCCGCGGCGGCGGTGCTTCAGCTGCGCTGAGCTGCAGCCCACACGCTGGGTGCAGATACCGTATCCACACCTGGGGCCTCCTGGCACTGCTCGCCCCGCAGGTTGTGCGCAGCTGGGATGAGCGGGGACACGCTCCCCTTGGGGCCTGTTGCCGGGGATCTCCTGTGCCCTGGGAGCACCGGGGCTCGGGAACGAGGCAGCGGGGAGGTAGGTGGGAGGCAGTTTCTCTCCTCCGGCCCCATTGAGGGGAAACCACTTCCAGATGGGCTCCTGCAGGAGAGCAACCGTCCTTCCTCACGCACTGGTGGTCGTGCACAGCTGGGAACCTGGGGTGACAGCAAGGGAACGGGGGGGCACACAGCCAGTATGTAGTTCCTTTGCTAGGAAAGAAGGAGCATGTAGCTTCCCTGGAGTCGGTGTCCGGCGGTGCCTGGGCTCCGGTCGCTCTTGACGCTGCTCCCTGTGCTCTCCTGCACTTTCTCCTGCTGCCCTGAGCACTGGCGAGGGCAGAGCTGACGTGCTCCCACTTGAAATAAAAATGAAGTAGAAGAGACGTAGTGGTGCTGGCGGTGTGTGTCCTCGCTGCGTGGGTGGAGGGAGCCGAGCAGAGCCGGGGCCAAGCTACTCGCTGTAGGGAGAAGAGCAGGTTACTGCACCTCTCCCACCACGGCTCTGCTGCTCAGATCAGCAGGGCTGACCCTGCCCGGGTGCGCTTGGAGGCGAGGGGCTCCCCTGGGGAGAGCCCGGGGGGGGTGAGGGACAGACAGGGGCTGCGGGCCCCCACCTTGTCCCTGCAGAGCTAAGGCTGCGCTGGAGGCCTCCCCGCTGCCGGAGCTGCCATCCGCGGAGCTGAGGTTTGGGTCTGGGCCCCGTTATGGAGCTGGTGTCCAATGTGCTACCTGCTGCCACTGCCAACCGCACCGGGGCCCAAAGCTGGACCTGGGGCGGGGGGGGGTTCAGCCTCGCGCAGGGGGCGAAAGCGGGGGCAGGCACTGATGGGGGAAGGGGAGGGAGGGTTCGAAACCCACCGAGGCACATCTGAAATGTCAGGCGAAGTTCACGGCGCAGGCTGGCAGATGCTGGCGCGCGGGAGCGCCGCCGCCATTGGCTGCCCCCCCTCGTGCATATTCATGAGCGCGCGGCTCCAAATGGCGCAGCTGCGAGGCCAGCTGTGCCCGCGGCCCTGGCCCACGCGCGGCGGGGCCGCATCCTGCCCCCGCTCCATCCAGCCCCCGAGCGGGGCTTGGGCTCGGGCCCGGCACCCACCGCCCCGCGTGGGGCATCCTCCGCTTGACGCCTCGCCCTGGGGCTTCCCGCGCATGGCGGCTTTGGGAATGGCAATGCGGTGACCCTGCAGCTGCTAAAGCCGGGCTCAGAGGAGGGCTTGGGCCCCTCTCGCGGCCCTGGGAGGCTCACGCGGCAGGAGGGAAGGCCTGACCCCGGCAGAGCCGCGCGGTGCCCACCCCTCCCCGGCACCAGCTGCGCTTCGGAGCCAGGCGGAAATTATTTTTAGCGGTGTTGATCAGCTTTGCAAAGCTGTTGGGAAAACAGTGAGTCAGAGGCAGACCTGGCTCGCCATGGCGGGGGGAGCAGCGCCCGCCGGGCCCACGCGGCGCTGAGCAAACCCCGCCGCACCGCGCTGCCCCACAGCCGGAGGGAGCCGCTGGCCCCACGGCGATGCGCCCCGAGGTGCCCAGGGCTGCATGGACTGGGGGGGCTCGGTGGCTCCGCGCGAGCCGGGCCGCAGCGGGGGACGGCAGCCTGCGAGCCAGCTCTGGGCACGGAGCCGCGACTCCGGCGGGGTCAGGGCCGCGGAGCCGCTCAAGGTAACCTTCGCCTCTCGGAGCGGGCGAGGACGGCTCGGCCCCCCGCCTGCTCCCTCGCAGCCTGGCACGTCTCTCTCCTCCCCGCCGCTGCCAGAACAACAGCCCCGCGGCTTGGCAGCCGGCCAGGCGCTTCAGACAGCGCATCCTCCTCGCCCCCCCCCGAGCGCGGCTGTCTCCCAAGCCTGGGCAAACAAATGGCAGCGCACGGCCCGCCATGCCGCGTGGGCCGAGCCGGGGCACCGCGCTGCCGACGCGAGGGAGCCCGGGCGGCCGCCGCCACCGCGCTCGAGCCGCTCCTGCTCCGCACTGGGGCTCGTGCAAATCGCCCAGGACCAGCCCCGGCTCAGCCCCCCTGCACCCTTCTCCCTCCACCTTTGCCGTCCCCCCGTGCGGGTCTCCCCACCGCTGCCGCGGAGCGGGACGGACCCCTTGCTGCTGCCAGGGCCCCCGCGGCGAAGGCAGCAAACCAAACCGGCGTCCGGCGCAGCAGCGCCCCGGGAAGGGGCTCCACGGCCCCGAATCCGGCCGGCCGCCGCGATGGCGAGCAGGAAGCCGGGGCGCCTGTGACCCACGCGTCCGTCGGCAGGAGCGCGACGCCGTGAGCCCCGCTTACCTGTGCTGCGGAGCGGCAACGCGCATCCCTGCCAGCCGCCCTCCCGAGCGTGTCCCGCTCCGGACATCGGCTCGGCTGCGGCGCGCGGGCCGGGGTCTGGCCTCGCACAAGCTCTGCCCGTGAGCGATGAGGGCTGGGAGCTGGAGCCAGCCAGGCCCTGATTAAACACTTGTTGTGCTGAGCACGGCTAGCAAATGACTGTAATTACACAGTGATCCCAGCTGAGGGACCAGCTCTGATCCCGCTAATAACCCGGCCAGGTGCCTCCTTCCCCGGCTCCCAGGAGCGGGGCTGCGGTGGCCACGGCTGCCAAAAGGTCTCTGGGAGCGGCTTCGCTCCGATCGGTCGCGCAGCTGCCCGGAAAGGGGAGCTCTCAAACGCCGGAGGGGCTGGAGACGCCCTGCCGAGCTCGGGGCATCCCCAATCCGCCCTGGGCGCCGGAGGGGTTTCCAGCAGCTCCGGTTCGCCCAGCGCCTCTGTGGGCGAGAGCGAGGTGCTGTGCCGGAGCCGGCGATGCGCCAGGCACGGGATGGCTTCCAGTGCCTCCCGCAGCCCCGCGCGTGTCCCCGGGCTCCCAGGCTGCCGGGGTGCTGCCGGGCCACCCCAGGTGCCGTCCGCCTGCCCCAGCAGCGCCCAGGGGGTTTGGGCACCCTCCGCGCGGAGGCTGCAGCGAGCAGTTACTTACCACCATCTAGCGGCCCTTCAGCCAAGTGCGGCACGAGCGGGATGCGCTGATTTAATCCCGGATCCTGGCTTTGGCAGGCCTGGAGCAGACGGGTCTCCTGACGCGCGGAGCTCGGGCTGGGGGCGAGGGGCCGCGAGCCCCCGGCAGGGTGTCGGCACCCAGCACCCGATGCCCAGCTCCGGCTCCAAACCCGCAAGCGACTCGAGGCAGGGGGTGGAAAGGAAACCAGCTTTATTCCGGGCCGCCAGCCCTCTCCGTCCCTCGCCACTGCCCCGGCGGACGGCCAGCCGCTCCGTGGGTCACCGTCAGCCGGCCCAGCCGTGCAGAGCCTGGGCAGGATGAGGCCGAAGCGCAGCCCTTCGCGGGCGGCCGGGAGCTGTCGCGGCTGGTACCTCGGCGCGGGCCAGGGCTCGCTCCGCGGCAGCGGCCGGGTGACGGGACACGGGTGTCTTCGCGCAGCGGGTTCCCGCAGGAGGGGCAGGACGGGGCTGACGGTGGGCAAGGTCGGTACGGCGTCTCGGCACAGCCAGGGAGCAGGGAGAGAGGGAAGCACCTGGATTTGGGCGGGGAGAGACACGGTGACGGCAGGAACGGGAGACGCTGGGACCTTGCACAGAGCGGGTGCAGAGGGAGGGCGGATGGGGAGCTCTCCCTGCCCCTCGTAGGCATCAGGACTGCGCTTCTAGCTCTGCTGCAGACCCCTGCCCCTCCCCAGCCCTGCCGTGCCTCAGTTTCCCCATCTGCCAAAAGGCTCACCTGCCTAATGGGCTTCCTCTGGGAGAAAAAAACGTGCACATGCAGCACTTGGCATCAGTGTTAGTGCTACAACTGGCGACATCAGACTTTCACGGGCCTGATGGAGCCAGCTGCAACGGTTTTAGCACAAGTTTCTCCCACGGATCTTGAAGGACTTGAAACCCAGGCAGGGACACTCTGCGCTGAGTCCCAGGAGGCCGTGAAACAGCCGGATCCCCGGGAAGCGTCTGAGGCCGATTGTGTCCCCGCACCGCTGACACCCCCAGCCCCGCGGAGGTGCCCCATTTCACGGGGCACGGTGGCCTTTTCCATGTCACCCCCTCAGAGTTGTGGCCGTGGCTCCCGGCCTCGCGAGCTCCCATGGAAAGGGGAGACCAGAAGATGGAGCCAAAGACAGTCCTCGAGGCTCGGGCACCCCGGAGACGCCGGGGCACCCCAGGAACAGCCACCTCCGCAGCCCCCGCGCCCCCTCCGAGCACCCCGGCCCCACGGCTGCACCCTGGGCTGGGGCCCCGCTCTCACCCGGGGCGTCGCGGCCGGGCGCTCATCGCTCCTCCAGGTCGTAGGCAGCCACCAGGTAGTCCTTGGGGACGATGCCCACCACGTTGTTGAGCTCTCCGACCCACCAGCCGTACACGTTGTACTCCTGGGGAGACACGCGGGCGGGCGGTGACGGGGACGGCGGGGGGCTAGTGCCGGGCAGAGGCGACTCGGGCCCCTTCCAGCGCCCGCCGGCAGCGGTGGCCGCATTCCCGCAGCAGCAGCCCCCAGACACCCGCCGGGAAACACCGCGATCCCATTTCTCCGCCGTGTAAATCCGGCCGGGGGGCACCTGCGCGTCCTCTCCAACCCGGCCCCTTCCCGGCTCTCCCCCCGGCGCCTGCAGGACACGGGCTGGCCCCGCTCCGCAACCCAGCGTTTAATTCGGAGTCCCTGATCTGGGGTAACTCGGGTCGGTCCTAGCGATGTCAACCCTCAGGACGTCCCGGGCCCCAGCCGGAGCTCTTAAAGCCCCTCCAGAAAGGATCGGGCCTGGGGTGAGCGAAGGCGCCCGGGCGAGACGTCCCCTCCGCAGTGCCCTCTGCGGATGCACGGCTGCAGATGCACCCGGCAGCACACGGCCGAGACACGCGGCATCGGAAAACCTCCGTCGCCCGGTGCCAGAGCAGGAGTCAGCAACACGCGGAAGAAGTTTGCAACCAAAACTGGAGATTTTTTTTTTTCCTCCCTGAAGGAGAAAGGAGAGGAGCTCTGCGGGTCAGCAGAGGTCTGAGACGGGACTGGCTCTCGCGTTCCCAGCGCCGCAGAGGCTGCTTCCCGCGCCGGCGCCGGGGACGGGAGTCCTGACTCCGGCTGCTCCGGCTGGAGATGCGGCCGGCCGGGTCGGACGCTGCTCCGCAGGCGCCAGGCCGCAGCGGCGGGAGGGACGGGGGCCCCGATCCCCCGGGGGCACCCTGCCTCGCCACCCTGCCCGGGCCTCCGCTCCGGTCCCTCCTCCGCCCGCCGCAGCCCTGCCTCGGCCCGCGCACGACGAGGTCTTTTAAAATAATTTCTGCCGTGATGAATGGCTGGGCAGCCCGCGACTGCTCATCATCCGGGGGAGGAAAATGCAAATGAGAGCCAGCCGAGAACGCGCGGCACCGAGCGTTTATTTCACTGCACAGTGCCAAAAAGAATTAAAACAACATTAAACTCCCAGCAATAATGTTTAAGTCCTCGTTTCCAAGTGCCAAATTGCACCACTCTGGATCATACAGATGTTCGTTAATTATGCTAATTTTTATTAAACTATTAAAACGAGGAGTGCACTGGCACAGCGAGGCAGAGCCCAGTGCAGGGTGAACTCTGCTCTCGTCTGGAGGTGCTAATTTGCATCTCGCTAACGCGCCGATGCCGAGACCGGGCTGCTGAGCGGGTGGGTTGGGGGGGGCGAGGAGAAGGAGGGAGTTTGAGGCCGGTTTTACTGGAATCTGCCTAATTATGGCCTACCGGGGCCTGTGCTCGGTACCTGCGTGGACAGGGGTGGGGGGGGAAGTAATTTAGCTGAGACTTTATAGAGGGGATTGCAAACCTGCTAATTGGGAGGATAATTGCTCTGGCGGTGTGATGAGCCCCGAGCGCCGCAGGAGGGGGGGGCGGGTACCCTGTGCCCCTCGGCGAGCCCGCCGGTGCCGTGCCGAGGCTTGCCCCCGCCGCAGGGCTGCAAACGTCTTAAATCACCCCCAGCGAGGCCACCGCGGAGGTGACAGCCGGCTCCCGGGCCACCGCAGCACCGTGCCCAGCCGCCCCGCACCCCAATTCAGCCCTGAAATCAGAGGGGTGGGAAGGACCCAGCCTCGACCCCGTCGCTGCACCGGTGGCACCAAACCTCTCCCGCCCGGGGAGAGCGCGACGGCCCTGCTACGCTGCCACCGAGACGCTGCGATTTACTCCCAGAGAGGAGAAAACCCCTCAAAGCGCTTTCCGCGTTTCATTCCCCAGCTCGGCGGCGCCAAGCGAGCCCGGAACAGACGCTCGTTCGGATAATCGCCAGCAATCGGGGCTTTTATGGCAGGGTGGTGCACGGGGCCGTAAAAGGATTTATGCTGCTAATCTCCATCGACAAGGGAAAAGGAGAAAGGGGGAAAAAGAAACAACAAGACGACAACAACAAAAAAATCCCCCAGCCGAAACCCGCCGCCACCGAATCTGCTGCAAAACGGCAAAGCCCGTAAACAAAGCGTGCCGCGGCCACCAGCGCGGGGAGCGTTGCACGGCTCGAATCGGCCCCGAGCGGGTTCGCGGCCACGGGAGCGTCGCAGCCCCCCTCCGCGCGCCGGCCCCGAGCCCACCGCGGTGCTGCGAAGACCCCGGCGGCGGCTCCCGGGGGCCACCGGCGCGTGGGGACGCAGCGGGCTGCTCTCGTCGGCCTGCAAAGCGCCCGAAGGTCCCTGCCAGACGATGGCTGCATTTTAATTTCTCGCCCTTCCTGCTGCTTCCTACTTGTGCTGCCTCGAGCGCGGTGACGCGGTCTCAGCCCCGGCCACCCTCGGCTGCGGGGCCGGCGCGGTGAGTCGGGGCTCAGCCCCGCGTCCTGCACCGGTGCGGAAACTGCTCGAGCCCGGCCGCTGCCGCTGGGCTTCTCCGGCATCACCCGGCAGCGCCGACGCTGCTCTGCGGAGGGAGGAAGCCGAGTCCCTAAATGATGCAGCGATGTCCCGGTGCCCTGTGTCCCCGTCCCCGGGTGCTGCGGCTGCCCCGGCCCGTCCTGCTCCGGCACCGCTCTCCCGACGCCTGCTCCGGGCCGGCAGCCAGGAAGCAAGGGCCAACGCGGGGCTGCTGCCCGTGGGCACAGGCGATGCCCGGTGTCCCCAGCGACCTTCCCAAGGGGACGTGGCCAACCACCGCCTGCGCCGTGCGCGGCCCCAAACACTTGGCCGCCCCTAAACTTGCAGCCGCGTCTCCCCGGCAGCACCACGGGCCTCTCCAGCAAGCTCCCATCGTCACGTTACACCTTGCCGAAACGGCAGGGACGTCCCTCCCGCCCGCACCTCCGTCCCCCGGCCGAGGGGGGACGGCGTTCGCCCCGCCGCCCGCTCCCGGGTGCTGCTCACCGCCGCGTGGCTGCGGCGGCCCCCGTAAAGCGCCCAGTCCCGCTCGGGAGCGCCATCCATCACCCCCTGCGCACAGGAGATCGATGACGCTCTGATGGATGCCGAAGGAAAAGCCAATCAGTCAGGGACTTATCGGTTTATGATTGCTCGGCCCCATTATTAGTGCTGGTGTGTCATACGTTATTGTTAGGAAAATGGAGGAATCTCCTTCATAGATGAGGTATGGCGGGCGCGCGGGGTCGCCTGACACCGGGGAGTTTTATACCAGGTCAGCGATACATCTATTTACCTCCAAACCCAGCTCAGCGCCGAGGCGAGCGCCGGATTCGTGGCCCTGCCTGTCCCCGGGGTCTGGCCCTGGAGCCGGCGGGCGCTGCAGGGATGCGGCCGCGAGGGTCGCGTCTTAGCAAGTCTCCCAGCCCGGGGCACGGACGGGTTTTCTCCGCCGAGGAGTAGTTTGGGTGATGCTTGCCCTTCGCTTTGGTCATGGCCTTCCCCCCGCCCCCCCATTGCTGACTCTTAGGGCAAATCCCTATAAAAATAAATAATTCAGCTTGCTCCCAACGACTCGGTTCTCAGCTGCTGCGAGGAGCTGGGGATGCACAGCTGGGGCTGAGGATCCAGGAGGGACTCAGGCCCCCTCCTTCCCCCTACCCCGTCCCACCGGGCTCCACACGTCCCATCCCACCAGGCTCCACGCAGCCTGTCCTACCCGGCTCTGTATGTCCAGTGCCACCAGGCTCCACGTGCCCCGTCCCATCCCATCAGACTCTCCATGCCCGGTCCCACCGGGCTCAGCGACCCAGGAGAAGCCAGAGGAGACGAGGGGGAGGGCGCTCGGGTGCTATCGGGGAGGCGGGTGGGCAACGACGTGGTACCCCCAGCTGGGCAAAGCCCGGCAGGAACGACCAGCTGGGCCCAGCAAGGCACGAGAGCGGCTCGGGCAAGGGAGACGCCGCAGCCCCTCTGGGAGACAAACCCGCAGGCTTCCCCGGGGCCGACGGGCGGAGCGAAGGCCTCGGGATTTACCCCGTTTGCAACCTCCCATTAAAAACAGGCAAACGAGCAAGCCCGGGCGGCACCTCGCGCTCAGACGCCCCGCAAGACGCGGGCGAACCCCCAGAGGGATGCGCGGAGCCCCGCGCCGGCCCCGGCGCTCCCGCGGCAGACGGACGGACGGATGGATGGACGGACGGACGGACGGCACGGCACGAGCCCGCGGCGCACGCGGGGCGCGAGGGGCGGCGCGGGCGAGGGCGGAGGTGCCGCGCTGGCAGACAATAGCGGCGGGGGCTCCTCCGCGCCGCCGCCGCGCTGGGGAGACCATGTGAAACTGCCGTATTAATATTTATTCCATAAAGCAGGCGGCTCCCAGCGTCGCGCGGCTCCGCGGCGCTCTGACCGCAGCACCAACCCTCAGGCACCGCAAACACAATTTGGAAACGATGTGACGGAAATGTTTAATCTGCTCAGCCCATCTGTGCTGCGTATTTCTCCAGATCTCCCTGAGAGAGGCGCCTCCGAATCTCCACATTGCCTTTAATATTCTCCTAAATCACCTCCCCACCGCACTTCAAGGGCCATTGCTACAATATCGCAGGTTCATCGAAAGTGCACGGGAGAAGGGGGGTGCAGGCAGCGGAGGGCGAGGATCGGGGGTGCCGGGTGGGATATTTTTTATTTTAAAATATTTCCCGGGGATGGTGTTCCTGCGCCCCTCGGACAGGAGAGAAACAGGGAAAAAAAAGGGGGGGAAATAAGAGCGAAGTTATTGCGCTATTGCTGGGAGGCGATTAGCGAGGCTGTTTAGAAGCAAACAGGCTGGAATAGAGCAAAAATCATTTCCAAAGCGCCGCTTTTATTAACCTTCCTCCCCGGCCGCTCGCGTGCGCGTTCGGCTGCTGTTACTCATCCCTGCCGCGGGCCCAATCCTGCCCCCCGCGCTCTGCGTGCAGAAGCGGAGCGGATGCTCCGACGCGCCGGACAAGTGGCAGAGCCCCAAGACGGCGAAAGCCGGGGGCCGGGCCCCGGACGCCTGGGTCCTCCATGCCCCAGCACCCGGCGGGTGCTGCTGCCCAGCCTGGAGCCGCAGTGCATCCCGCCCCGTGCCTCAGTTTCCCCTGGCCCCATCCAGCCCTCGACTCCCAGGCGAGGCAGCGATGTCCGTGCTGGCCTCCGACCCTCTCCTTCCGAAGACGGGCCAGCTCCCTGCCCCCACGCCGGGCGCCCGGCTGCAAATTCGGGTGCTCGGTGCATGGGCCATGCTGTGCTGGGCCATGCTAAGCGATGCCATGCCGTGCCACGCAATGCCATGCTATGCCATGCCGTGCCATGCTATGACATGCAATGCCATGCCATGCCATACCATGCTGTGCAATGCCATGCGATGCCAAGCAATGCCATGCCGTGCCGTGCAATGCCATGCTGTGCCACACCACACCATGCCGTGCCATGCAATGCCGTGCCGCGCCATGCCACGCCATGCCATGCAAAGCCATGCGGTGCCACGCAATGCCATGCCTTGCCATGCAATGCCATGCTGTGCCATGCCGTGCCACGCCATGCCATGCAAAGCCACGCGGTGCCACGCAATGCCATGCCTTGCCATGCAATGCCATGCTGTGCCATGCCGTGCCACGCAATGCCATGCCGTGCCACGCAATGCCATGCCGCGCCGTGCCACGCCGTGCCATGCAAAGCCATGCCAAGCTGCTGCCGGCACCCGCTGCCCCCCAGCCCCAACCCCAGCAGCAGCCCCCGGCCCTGCGACTCTTGCGGCTCCTCGGCAGCGGAGCAGCGATGAGCGATCGCGGGGCGCGGGCACCGCTCGCCAGGCCGGCGCGTTGCATCACCCGCGCAGCGTTGCCATGGCAGCCGCTTACGGCTTCATTTCCTGCATCCCCGGGGGTTGGCGCAGCCGGATCCACCTGCTCTTTACCCTTCCCTCCGCGGGGTCATAGTCAGGTCGCCAGAATAAATGAACGTGAGCACTAATGATGTGTTTGCTGGCTGTTTATGCTCTCTGTGTGTCAGGGGCACTCACATTTAGAGAGCTCATTATGGCTGCAATTAGACTGCACCATTGCTAGATATTTAACTCCTTTTTCTTTTAAATTAGCATTTTAATAACGTTCTTTGAGCAGGGGAAACAAAATGACCATTTTTCACGGACAAACTTCCTAGCTGTAGGTGCAACTTTAATGGCAAAGTTGCAAGGGAGGTAAAATCAGAGGAGGCCTGTTCCCGTCCTGCCGATCCCTGCCCGTCCCCCCCTCCTGCCCTCGGCGAGAAAGGGCAGGGAGAAAAAGGAGAGGGAGAGGTTTTTATTTGCTTTATCGCACACTCAATTTCCTAAATTTGTTCTGCAGCCAATTATTTTCGCCTTTAAAGTCCCGAACGCTCACGCCTGATGAAAACGAGCAGCCATCTGAGCTAAACCCTGCGCGTGACCTGTGCCGCGGGCTGGGAGCCACGGCGCACGCGCGGTGCCCGCGGGGGCCGAAATCCCGCCGGTCCTCCCAAACCCGGGGGGCCAGAGCCGGGGCCGGGGGCCGCGGCGGGACCGTGGCGGCTCCTCTGCCGCCGCTCGGCTCTGCCTCCGCCGCCGCCGTTCCGTCACGACGCGGAGCGCGCAGGCTGTAATTCGGTGATAGCTACCCCAGGACATATCTAGATACACTTCTGTTATTTTAATTAAATACTGCATTATGGTTTGTGACAACTTCATCGCCACGGCGTAAATGAATCTGGAATTAAAGTCTTACTTAGGCATTTCACTACCCCCCCCCCCCCCCCCCGCCTCCGTCTCACAAAGCAAAGGCTATAAAACCGCGATGTTTGCTCGGTTACAGATGGAGCGGCACGGGGGAAAAAAAAAGAAGGAGAAAAGGAGAAAAGGAGAAAAGGAGAAAAGGAGAAAAGGAGAAAAGGAGAAAAGGAGAAAGGCCGCGGAGCGAAGTCCCGGCGCCGCGAGCAGGAAGCGCTGAACACGGCCCGCGCGCGGCTCCTCGGCCGCTGCCCGGCTCCCGCGGCCCGGGGGTTTTGCACGTGCCTCTTTTGTTAGCGCTTAATCGCCTGATTTTAATTTTTAGCTATTGCTCTGTGGCTGCTGCAGAGGACGGAGCGGGGAAGTTGTGCGCGGCTCGGGGGTCGCGCTGGCTCTTTTTGGGCAGCCGCCGCGGCCCGAGAAGAGTTATGGCAAACTTTGATTTGATGCCCGGGAATGGGAATTTCAATTCCATCCATCTATTAACTCGTCTCTAATGAAACTAGACCGTACGTGACATTTTGCAATATAACTGCTTTAAATGTTACCACATCAATTGGTTTAAATGTTACCCGCGCCTCATGAACCGGGAGATGGTTTTATAATTATCTCCGTCTCTCTCTAACGAACAAAGATTTCCACTGCCGACTTGTCTTTTACATTATCAAAGGAAACAAGGACATGTGTTTAAAACACAGATGCTCAACAGGCTAAAATGAAAAAAAAAAACCCACCCGGCAAATAAGCGGTGGCAAGGGGAAAGGTGTTTTCTCGTCACTCAGATATTTGGCAAATCAGGGCAAGTTTGGGACGGCTCGTGGTCAGTTTTGCAGAGGGGCCCTGGGGGTTTCACGCTCCGCTTTTCTCCTGTTCAATCTCCCACAGCTTCACCATCCCCAAATAAAAATGACTCGCATGCAGCTATACACACATAGATATGTATGCACATATATAGGTATAAATATATATAATAGCAGCAGCCCAGGAAAGTTATGGCCGGTGAAGGATGGGTTTAGCAACGGCCCCCTCGCTCGAGCGTTCGCCGTCTTCGCAAGCCCAAGTGAAATTTCCTTCCATTTATGAAATAATCCGGGAAATCATCAGGCATTTGTTATGCCGGGAACAAAAGCTTTTCCTGCCGCCCATTTTGAGCAGGGCATTTCAGCGAAATGTCCCCCCCTCGCCGGCAGATCAGCGCGGGGCTCGTTACTAAATCTCTGTCTAATAAAGGCAGAGTTGACTCTGGAGGAGCTGCGCGTTATAATCCTGGCTTCGGAAAATGGAGGGATTGTCACACTTACAGACACAAATTTCCCCCGTAATATATTCGAATGGAAACCTCTGAATCCAATACTACATGGGCATATCTAATAAATTCACAATATTTCAGCCTCAACAGCCTACGACGGTTAGTTTTAAAGATTTATGTGGTAAAAAATTACTCAGTGATGAATACAGTTTATTCTGCGCAGTATTGGAGGGGATAAGGAATTAAGCTACTGTCTTTAACAGTGAATTTATTATTACCTCTGTCAAAGACAAAGTCTTTAACAGCATTTATTATAAATTCCAGTGCAAAATAAATGGTCGGAAAACGCGTTAAAACCCCCGCGACGGCAGCACGTGCCGGGACAGGCCGTGGGTGCGCGGGGCCGGCGGGCGCGGGACCCCAATGCCGCCGGGTGCCGGAGCTCGTGGGGCGAAATTCCAGGGATTTGGGCACAACCGGGCCCGCGGGAAGCGCTTTTTCCCGCGCAGCCCCGGAGGAGGGGGCCGGGCACCGGCGCGGTGGCTCCCGCCACCCTTTTGTCCTCTCCGGGCGCGGGTGTCCCCTCATTTATAAAAATTACCTGGGAGGAATGAGGCTGCCAGGGGTTTGTTCTAGACGATTGGCTCCCGCCGGGGGGGCGAGGGGGCCGCCGGGGAAGGATGGCCCTCGCTTGAATTTGACCGGCGCGTGACCGTTGCCTTCCCGCTGACCCCGCCAGCCCATTCCCGTCCCTCCCGGCTCCAAAGCCTCCCGGAGCCGTTATTGATGGGAGCCAAGCGCCGGCGGCGGCGGCGGCACGCGGCGGCCACCGAGCCCGGGGGCCCGTCTCCCGCCCGCCGCCCCCGCGGGCAATTTTTGGGTGCCCCCGGGGTGCCCGTCCGTCTGTCCGTCCGTCCGTCCGTCCAACCGCGGCGATGCAGCCGGGCAATGACCCCCAGCAGCGTCGCCAGCCGCCGGCTCCGCGGTGAGGGGCTTCGCCGCGCCGGGGCCCCCCCCGTCCGTGGACGCCCCCGCGGCCTCTCCCCGCCGGCGCCGGGGCCCCAAAGCTGGACAAAATGCCACTAGATGTCACCACACTCCTTTCGCTCGGGGCCCGGGGTAGAGGAATATGCCCCCCCCTTCCCCCCTGCTTTCATTGAAAGCAATTGAGAGAATTAACTTATCCGGTTTTATGGCCTGCTTGTCACATCCAACTAAGCCCACTTAAAATAGGAAGTCTCGCTGCATTCAAATAATTATCATAACGTACAAATCACTCAGCCGGGGGACGAGGGGCTGGTGCCGGGGACGGGCCGCACCGCTCCGGCAGCATCTCCGCTCCCTCCTCCCCAGACCGAGACCCAAACGCCGGCCGGGCTGGGCTGCACCGCGCGGGCAGCGGCGTTGCAGCGGGCGACGGCGGCGGGTACCGGCCCTCTGCGACTGCCGGCCCCGGCCACAGCCACCCCGGCCCTATTGAAGCCCAAAAGCCCCAGTGCCAGGGTGGCATCACCCGGGCTCGGGTGACCGGACCCAACACCCGCGGCTGCTCCCGTCCGGGGACCGGCCGCGGCTCGTGCAGCGCCGAGCATCCCTGGGCACCCCGGTGCCTCCTCGCCCGCCGGCCCCGCTCCGCCGCCGCGCCGGGCTGCCGCGTCCCCGCCAGCTACTGATGTCCACTAGCCCCCCAAGCGCTTTTCCCCGCGGCTGATGCTCGAAATGTCAGACAGGGCCGTGCAGCAGCCGGCGTGTGTTTCAAACGCACCAGATGGATTTTTATATTAGCTCCTATTTCATGTTCAGACAGAGCGACCGCACCGCTAAAACTGCAGCCTCGACGCTGCCGAGTTTGCTTCTGTGAGATTAATTCTGCGAAATTAATTGGGACAAGATTGAAAACGAAATTAAAATGCAGCTGAGTGAACAGGCTTTTCAAACACCTTTCCCCCCTCCTGCCTTCCCCCCGCCGCGCGGCTCAGCCGCGACTCCGCCGCGGCCGCCAGCATCCGTCGCGCAAAGTAATTTACGGGGGAAAAGCTCTCAGGACCGATCGGTTACGTGTGAGGGAGCCGGCACAAGAGTCGCAATCTGGAGCCACTGAAGGGAGCGAAAGCCCTGCCGCGACGCCAAGCTGCGGCCCCGGTCCGCGGCAGCACGCCAGGGCACCGGCACCGCCGGAGCTGCTCCCGGCTCTCCGGACGCGGCGGGCGCAGGGACTCGCTAAGCGCCGCTGCGAAGCGCTTTGAGAGCCGCAGATGGGAAATTTGCAGCCGCTGCCGTCCGAGGAGAGGCCGAGCGGTCGGGGCTGGCGGGATGCTGCTGCCGGGAGCCGATGTTGCTGCGCCCAGCCTCGCGGGGCCGGCCGGGCGCGGGAAGCCTCGAGGAGGAGGCCTGGGGCTGCCGCCGGCCTCCCCTGCCCTCCCCTCCGCTCCCCTGCCCGTCGCCGCGGGACCCCGCCACTCGTTTCCACCGCGGGGACATCCCGGTGCTAAGCCAGGATGCAAAACTCATCCAGATTCTCTTTCTCAGACATAAAACGTGGCCTTGGTTTTCGCGAGCCTCAGACCGAGCAGTGCTCTGCGTCTCCAAAGGGCTCTTAATTAACCCCCCGTACATTGCAAAACAGCAACAAAACGCAACCCCCAGTTCGTCACCGGGAGCTGGAGCCACCGGGATCCGGCGCCGAGCAGCCAGGCCAAGGGCAGAGCCCAGGGAAGAGCTGGGCTCGGGGACGGTCACACGCGGCCGGAGCCGCCTGGGGCTCTGCGAGTGCAAACGCTTAATTTATTCACCTGCGTGCGCCTGCCCAAAAATCCCGGTCTCACCCCGCTGAGCAACCCCGTCACCCCCGCGATACCCAAGCGACGGCACGCACACGCTCCATCCCTGCGGGAAACCTCCCTCCGGGCATCCGAAACGCCCCGCGCGCGCCGGGGCCACGCGGCACCGAGCCCCGCCAGCGGCAACCGGCACGGAGCAGGCACGGCTCCGCCGGCAGCGCGAGCAGGACGCCGGGGCCCACGGCGCGGCGGTGCCCTACCTTGCTGAGGACGTAGATGAGGTCGCCGCGGCGGAAGGAGAGCTCGTCGGGGTGCTCGCTGCTGCAGTCCCACAGGCCCTGGTAGTAACCGGCAAGGTCCCTCGGGGGGTTTCCTGGGGAGAAGGAGGCGAGATCAGGGCGAGGGGGACCACGCGAGGAGAGGTCCCTGTCCACCCGGGCCGCGCGAGGGGCGTCCGGGGAGAGAACCGGCCGGTATTGGGGGGAAAGCGAGAAAACGCTGGTGTTAGAAGAATCTGTGAAATGTCTCAGATTTGTTCATTTTCCATTTCAACTGAAAAGCAGGGGCCAAAAAAGCACCACAAGAAACAGGCAGTAGCCAATAAATAAACACAACAGTATCGCTGAACACATGCAAAGGCACTGACAGAGGTTCCCGTTCCAGAAGAGCCTGGATTAAAGCTCTTCACCATAAACCCCAGTGAAAATCAACGTATTTGAACCAAAGATGCCTTCCCCATCTCCCAGCCCCCCAAAACTCCCTCCTGCGCCCAACCGGAGCCGTCCCGACGCGAGCACCCGCAGCCCGGGGAGGAGGGCGGCACGCCGCCGGCAGCATCACCACCGCCGCGATGGCTGCTCCCGGCCTTGCCAGCGGCCCTGGAAGAGGAATACTGTTAATTAACAGCGGGTATCTGCACGGGGCCTCTGGGAGGATGCTGCCGGGGAAGGTGACAGCCAAGTTTATTTATTAATTAAAGAAGCCAAGCTGGGGATTGCAGTCAATTGAGCAGGGCTCGCCTAGCAAACGGCCCCAGTGCCTCGACCGGGAGCACCGGGGGAGGACGGGGTGGGAGGAGAGCAGGGAGCAAACAGCGGCCTCGATCCCCCGTTGCCGGGAGGTCAGAGAGGGCCCCAAAGTGCTGCAGCATGATACGAGCCGAGATTATGCCAGGGCAGGCGTGATCTGCCCTGCCCCGGCGCTCAGCGCAGGCTGTGCTGCTGCCTGAGAAGGAGAAAGGGCCGTGCAGGCTGGCAAAGTCTTTTTTCCCCCCTTTTTTTGGAGACAGATGATTTGTTTGTTGAAAACTGTGGGTTTGGGCTGATGAAACAGTTGGCAACTCTGTGCCAAGGCTGGGGAATGCCTTTGGCTGAGCGTGTGCGTGGGCTTTCTGGAAAATGCTGCACCAGTGTTTTCAGAGCAGACTCTTGCCATCTTTTCCATTTCTAAACAGCATTTCTCATCTCAGGAGCTGGCAGACAGACCAGGGCCACCACAGAAGGTGGGTCCCTGCCGCTCCCACAGAAAAAAAACCCAAAACTGCACCGTGAGGTTCCCAGTTCCCAAACACACCGCTAAAACGTGCCCCTGAACCAGAGGTATCAGGCAGGAGACTGATGGCGGCAGATCCAGATGTCGTGACATGGACATCGCGGTGTGGCCCCGGTGGATAATTAAACTCGGTTAAGCAGCATTTGACGGGGGGGCTCGAGCACTGGGCTGCACCAGCGTGCCGGGCTGCTCTGCCGCACGGCTGCGGCCAGCCCAGAAAGCATAAATAGAAAATATCGAGCACATGTTGGAAGAAATGTTTCTAATATGGTATAAGGGACTGAGTGATAAGGGTGCATCTGGAGTGCTGTGCCCAGATTTGATCACCTAAATATGAAAAAGGACATTACAGAGATGGATAATGGTACAGCAGGGAGTAACTGGAATGACTCAGGGACTTGGGGAACTTAAATAGAAAGGCTGGGAAAAAAAAGTAGGTCTGCATCCTTTGGAAAGTATTAAAGGGGGAGCACGCAGTGGTGAGGAAAATATTGTGGAGGGAATAGAAGGAGAAGGAGCTACTGAGTTATTTAAGCTTGTGCAAAGTGCAGGAACCAGAGGTTATGAACCGGAGGCAGAGGAAATATCCGAGCTCGCAGGCGCTGAGGCAGGAGCACAAAGCGAGCAGCGGCTTTGGTGGCAGGCAGCAAACTGCGTAAGGAGCACAAAAGGCCGCTCCAGGAGGGCGCGAGGACAACGCGGCGAGGCAGAGGACAACCCGGCACCGAGGGACGGCACTTGCTGCTTGGCTTTCCCCAGTGACCCAAGGTCGTTTGCTGTGGACTGAGGAGAAGGGAAGACAAGACACGGAGCACTGAAACAGGAGGGCAGGACTTGCTGGGAAAAAGCTGCCCCTGGTGATAAGTAACATCTTAGTTATCCTATGGAGCACTGTAACTGATTTGCTGCAAAGAGATTTAAGGATAGTGATCGCCAAAGTCAGCCAAATTCCTCCTCAGACAGGGTTATGTTGCACCCTGGTTGGGCAGTGCCGGGTCGGTGGGTCCCAAAGCTGATGTCTGTATCCCAGCAAGGCCAGAGGCCGATGCGGTATTTTATCTCTACAGGCTGGAATAATCCTTAAAACGAGGTGCAACAAAATATTTGGGAAGTTCATACTTGGCTAGGTCTAACCACAAATCCTGCATCTTGCCACTTTGAGCCTGTCAGCAAGGATTGGAGAAAGGAGATTCGGCCCATAAAACAGAGCCTTCGCAGAAGATTCCCGTGTGATCCTGGGCAAGATTCTCCATCAGTACCAACCCGCAGTAGGGTTCATGCTCCCAAAAGTTTGCAGAGTTTTTCCAACCATGTCAGCTGTCTGATGAAAGGTCTCACCCCTCCCTCCTACCCTGCCTTCAAAAGGCCAAAATTACCTGCATCGGACGAGGAAGATGCCTCGTGATGAGAGCTCAGCTGGGCTCTGCACTTAACTCCCAGCCACAGCCTCACAAGCAAGGTGTTTGTGCGAGCTACCAAGAATATCTTGCTAAAACTAAGACCATTTGCAGAAAAGGGATACTGGGTTTCAAAAGCCCAAATCCCCAGTCTGGATTCTTGAATTTGCTTTCAGGGAAGAGACGTGATTTCAATGCAGCTGATTCACACTGATGTAAGTGGGGCGAGAGCCTGCTCCCATGTTTATGGACCTTGGGGTCATCAAGAAAACCAGCCAAATGCGACAACTGCACCACTTTCTTCCGCAGTCTGAACAGCCCACAGCAGGGCTGTGGGAGAGGCACTATCTGCCCGATCCTCTTGCTTCCGGCGTGTTGCTTCGGAAGTCTGTTGATGCTGAAACCTAGTGACAACTGTCTGCAGGCCAGTGCATTTCACTGCTATTCTCACGCTAGGTGAAACATCCTGCTATTCTAAGCACAGAGGGCTATGAAACGAGCCTGATTTTTTTTGAGTATAGGAATTTGGCTCTGTACATATTCAAGTGGTAAAATTGCACGGCAGAAGGAGCCCCAAACTCTCCCGGCGCAGAAGGCAGGATTAAGCTGCCTGCAGACTGAGGGGAGGAAACGGGTGTCTTGGCAGGAGAAGCCTACAGCTCTCAGCGGGATTCGCTGGGCCGCTGCAGCTTTGTGGCATCCGTGTAGTTCTTAGAAATTAGAAACAATAGTTCTCCATTAGCCAAATGCTCATCTGGCATTTTGGCCGTGTGATATAATTAAGAAATAGCCCCTTCTCTCGCTCCCTGCAGCCCAGCTCTCTGTTCAAGGACTCCTAGCCCCTCTTTCTAGCCCTTTCTCCAGTTGGACCGAAGCACAAATTACCGGGGCAAAAGGCACGAGGGCTGGGGTTCCCGGCGCTGCGATAACCTTTCCCTCTTGAAATGCAGCCCAGCATTTCAGAGGCAAGAGCCTAATTTATTATTTAGTGTAAAAACAGACACAGGCCTTAAAGCAATCATGACAACGCTAATAACTAAACCAGTTATAACTATTAACAACAATTACAACCGCCAGGAAGATGCTAATGAGCACGAGCAGGGCATTTAAACGGCTGGCAGGATTAAGACAGGCAAAACCCAGAATCCTCAGGGCGGCCTTGGCGCAGGCTCGTCGCGGCACCTCTGGCATCAGCCTGCTGCGGAGACGAGCTCCGCTCCCCCGAGGCCCGTCTCGAGCCAGGCGCGGGCGGCCCGCGGGCAGCCGCTTTCCTGGCGTCTGGTCGTGTTTGGATGTTTAATGCCCGGGACTGCTGTGAGAGCGACCACACGCGTGTGCACATGCGTGTACGGGGCCTCCCTCCAGCACCCTCGCGCTTTCTTTTCTCTGTGCCGAGGAATCGACAGCTATGAGCGGCTCGTTACGACCGCGGGACGGTTTGCAAAGGTCGGGATGTCGCTTCTCCAGGCTTTGGGGTGCCGCTACCTGCTGCCACGCGCTGGGCAGGGCTTAGGTGGGAGAAGGCAGAGCGCAACGGCAAGGAGCGCAGGAACGCTGACTTGCTCCCGTCCCCACAAGCGGCTGGGACTCAACCCCTCCCGGCCCAGCGTCACCCAAACTGCGGTAGAAACAGCCCTGAGCGCCCTCCAGCCCGGGCAACACCTATGGGTGCTTGATGCCGGCTACAGGGAACCGTTGCATCAGGCTTGCCAGAAGTGCCGGGGGCAGGCATGGGGTGCAGGACGGCTCGAAGCCCTGCCTGGGGGTGGTGAGCAGCGAGCGATGCTTGGGACACTCGTGCGCCGGTTCAGCCACACGCCGATCCCCAGAGGCCAACGCCAGGCCCCTCCGGTCCCCACCACCAAACTAACGGGACGGCTGCCCCACGCCGCCCTGGGTCCCCGGGCCGGGCAGACACCCCCCCAGCCCAGCGCCTCCGCGCTCCGGGAGCAACGGTGCGGGAAGCTCGCCGGAGCCGGCCCTGCCGGGAGGTCGTGGTTTCCTGCGCTGTGCGGAGGGCACAGGGACAGCAGGAAGCTCCCGGCCGGCTCTGCCCCGGCTGCTCGGACACAAGAGCTCCTTTCCTGCGCCGGGGCAGAAGCCATGGTGGAAAGAGAAGCAGGTGGGACTGGGGGGAGCTGGGGAGGAAACAGATCTTCCGCTCGGATCCCACGTGTCGGGACCCGAAGGAAAAAGCAGGGGTGGGGGCCGGCTGCTGCGGGGATGCTTTCGGGCCGGCCGCTCCGCGCGGGCGGGCGGGCAGCGCTGGTTCCTAGGGTGGTGGTGCGTTGCCTTCCGGCTTCCAGCGCCGAGATCCCTCCCTGCGCCGGCTTCCTCTGCGCCCTGACTCATTTCCTGCCCTCTCCTCCGATTGTTTCGGCCGGAGCGCCGCTCTCCCCGGCCCGGCGCCGGATGCTCCCCATCGCCTCTCCAAGGCGTTGCCTCCTGCGGAGGACGGCGCGAGGGACAGGGACGCGTGCGCGTCTCTGGGAGATCCTTGGGCGAAGGGATCTCATCGGCAGGAGCGGATGTCCGTGGGGTCTCCCTTGCGACAGGGCTCCTCGGTGGAGAGCTCATTTCCCACCGGAGAGGCTTCGGATTTGGTGCCCGTCCCCAAAAGGAGAGGTGACCCCCGTGCCCGTAGCAGAGCGGACAGGGGAGCCTTGGAGGGGACCGTCCCCAGGGGCCAAGTTATCCAAACCTTCCCCTTTGCAGTCTCCCCTGTCACCCATCGGGCTGATCCTGGGGCCTCTCCCATCCTCCCGCTCTCCTCCATCGTTACCGCACCCCGAAACGCTAGCGCACGGCGGCAGGCAGAGCTCCTGATCCCGCCGGGACCAGGGAGGTCCTGTGCGTTCGACAAAGCAGGGGGGCTCCTACCATTTCTCTGTCCGCTTCTGGCCTCCTCGGTGTCCTCTGCGAAGGGGGGGTCCAGCTCCTCCTCTGAGAAGAGAAAAACAGAGCAGAGAAGCCAGGTTAGCACCGGGGAGCGACAGCGTCTGTCGCTGTGAGACGGGCGAAGAGAGGGAGGGCGGCCGCCATCGCCGCGGGGACGGGGGACCCCTCAGCGGCGCCGGGGCATCATCATCTCCTCCCGTTCCCAGGGGCAGGGAGAGGAAAGCAACGTCCAGGACCGGCCGCCTGCTCCGCGGCCGCATGGGGAAGGGGAGCCGCTGCCCCCCGAGGACACGCGGCCCCCGCGAAACGGCTGCCTGGTGCCGTGGTGACGGGCCATCGCCACCGCTGCGCCCAGCTCGCAGGCAGGCAGAGGGAGCGTCCGACTGTCAGAGTAACAAATTACCGGCTTAATTGTGAAGAGTGGAAGGGAGGAAGTCACAGATAATATTTTAAAACATGCTGCATAAAAATATGAATTGTTGTTAACACTAGTAAAAACAAATCACTTATTATAGCCTCATAAATTTACACAGCACTTCACCGAGCGTCCTATAGGAAGAGATGCTTCCTGTGCAGGAGAAGTCACAGCCCGGAGAAGACGAGGCACCGAGGAGAAACGCCGGGACAGAAAGGCAAGGAAGGACTGTGGGAAGAAGCAGGGTTCAAGGAGGAGAGAGGGGACCCCGGCAGCAAAGGGCAGACACTGGCACGGCCGCGGAGGGTGGGGAAAGAGGACACAAGGAAATAATAAAGAACAATACCATGGAAAAGATTAAGTGAGAGCCAGGACAGAGCTGGAGATTATGGGGAAGCCCTGGGAAAATGGCTAGTGACTGACAGAAACGCGGGTCTGTATCTGTACACAAGAACTACACGGGCTTAAATAAGGTCATTTTTTGCCAGCCCACCATTTCCAGTGCTGAAATGCAACTCAGAATGATTTGGAGTGGTAAATCATAAACCAGCACATTGACACCAGCACCAGGGTTTGCCAGTCCAGCTGCAGCTTGACGCAAGACCTTATCCCCAGGGCACCAACACAGGCCCCACGCTTCTGACCACAGTAGCCTCTCTCCAAGACTCGCCCACGAAAGAGATTTGCTGTTAAGGAGCTTGCTGAAAGCTGTTTGCTTGCATCTGGAGATGCAGCTGGATTAACATCATCCGACGTGCTAGGAACAACCCACCCAGCCTGACCTGCTCTCTGTGCCAGGACGAGGTGGGCACACAGCGTCTGCCCGCGCCATGGTTGCAACCCACGCTTCCCTCTGCAACCATAAAGACTACAAACAACCTAATAAACTAAGGTAAATAAAACCCAATTTTGAAGTGTTTCAGACAGCCAAAGCTCAGGCAAACCCTCTTGCCATGGATCTGCCTCTCTTGCTCACACAGCCACGGTCAGGACAAGTCCTAGCGCAGCTGAGTCCCGTGCAGAAGCAGGAGCTGCCCTCATTGCCCCTCAGGCCGGGAGCCCCGAGGCATCAGCTTTTGCTGTTGTCTTTAGGCAGAGGCAAGAGCAGCCCAGTTTCAGGCACGATGGACGGAGCCTAATGCGAGTGACGGGTCTTCTGCTGATCCCACGCAACGTGATCACGAGGCAACGGATAAAGTGCTGCTTCTTGGCACTTTTGGAAGACGCGGCCCCCGGCCCCGGCCCTGCCCCAGCCCCAGCTGTCTCCTGCACCCGCTGCTGATCAATGCAAACCAGGTCAGCCCTCCGCTGTGGATTACAAATTGGATCCAAAGTTGGAGGGTCACTGCAACTGCTCCCCCATTAGACGGGAAGCGGCACCGAAGATCTTTTCTAAATAAATCAGACTTTATTGTAAAACTCGGCCACTGACGAGACAGAACCTCATTAGCATTGATTTTAAAATAAATTATTGAAAGTGGCTTTTGCCTGCTCTTTGCATTTGTAAAAGAGAATGTAAATGTATCCGTAAGGACGCTCTCCCTCCACCATTCCCACACGCTCCCCCAGCCCTCTTCCTCCATGCTTTCACCAACGGCACCTAATCCCCTGATCCCGTTTTGGCCGCCAAGTCGATCCAACCCGCTCCCTGGGCACGGCTTGTCCCTGCGCCCGCGAGGCCGCGTCCACCCGCGCAGGCGCCGGAGCCTCCGGGGCTGCGTAAGGGGGATTTGGGTAGGAAACTCCCCGCGTGCACGGGGGGCTGTATCCGTCTGGGAGATGCTACCAGGCCGCGCACACCCACGTCCCCGCTGCAGGCTCTGCGGCAGCACCCTGCCCCGGCAGCGCTCTGCTCCCACGAGTCACCCCGCGTCCACGGGCTCCCGCTGTGCTTTTCGCTCGCCTCCGCCTGCGTCCGCTTCCCGCAGGCACCGTTCCCAGCGTGGAGCCAAGCCGTCCTCAGAAGACCTCCCTGGGCCCTCCCCGGGCCCCCCCCGGTGCACACGCACACGCCGCGCGAGCCGCAGGAAACACACGCCGCGGAGGAGACGCTGCCTTCGGCTCCCAACGCGAGCGAAGCCGCGGGAATGGGGGCAAAGCCACAGGAATGGGGGAAAAGCCACGGGAATGGGGGCAAAGCCGCGGGAACGGCGCCGGCAGGGCCAGGGCAGGCGCTCTGCTGCCCTGCTGCTCCGCATCCCCGTGCCAGCACCGAGCAGCGGCCGGGGCTGCCGTGTGCCAAAGCCTCGCTGCCGTAAGGAAAGGCCAGGCTCCCGCAGCTGCCCGGGGCCCCGCGAGGACTGCGACGGACAGAGGCTTGGAGGAAGGAAGGAAGGAAACTTGCACGCCTCGGGTTGGATTTTCCCCCGGAAAACGCGGCTCGCTGGCGTGGCTGCCCTTCGCCGACAACGGCCGGCTCCGCTTGCCCTCCCGCGTCCCATCCGCTCCCGCAGAGCCGAGCGGGGCCTGGCCACTGCCTCCCCTGCCGGCAGCACGGCAGCAGCCCGCGGACGTCCCCCCGGCTGGCATCGCGAAGGCGCTGACCCTGCCGCGCTGCTGAGCCCGGTATAAACCACGGCCGGCGTTACGGCACGCCGGCCCCAGATCCTGCTCTTTGCAGGTTTTGAGCCGTGCAAGTTGTGAACGTGGCCCCGGAGGATGCGACAGGCTCCCCTCCACGCCGCAGCCCTGCAGCCTGTTGCAGCCAGCTGCTTTCTGGAATAAAGTCGAAGGGAAACTCTGACTTTCCAGGGCCTCAATGTTTGATCTCAGTTGATATCCGGACTTTAGAGAGACGAATCCAAGGGAAATGCCAAAAAACACATCTCCTGAGGTCTGCGCTGCTTCCCCCCACGCCACCTCCCCGTGCCAAAGCCGCAGAGCATCCCGGCCACTGCCCCGCGGCCGGACATGCCGTCCTCGGGGAAATGCCTCTAACGCGTCCCCGGGGCAGCACACGGCCACGGGCAGCCCTGGCCACCGACCTCGCGCCGATCCCCGGCACCGGCCCCCCGGCAGCCCTCGGCCCCCGCGGCCGGGCTGCAGCACCAGCGAGCCGCGCACCCCGCCACCACGCCGGAGCAGCCTGGGCGCCGGGCGGATTCTCAGAGGAGCTGTGTTTTAATGTAGCAATTTGATTCAATTTTCCACTCTATAAAATTACCCATCACTGCTCGTTGCTTCCTAACAGACACCTTCACTCTTAATTTAACAATCCTATCGAATTCTGCCAGGGAAATTGGAAAAATTTATCACCTGTGAAATTTTATTTTTCCTTGGTTGTATCTGTTTTTGTAAAACTTCATTAACGACGATGACTTGCTGAGGAAATTATCTCTTCATCTCCCCCCGCTTTCTTTCTTCCCTCTCTCTTTCTCTCTCCATTTTCGCTCGGGACACCAGAGAAGCAGCTTGGCCCGGAGGAGACCCTGCTCGGACAGTGACCCTCTCCCACGCTGGCCGTGGGGCCCAGGGGTGCGACGGGCCGGGGCGGACGCGCTCCGGGCACAGCCGCCCTCTCCTACCTGCTCGTCCGGCTCCCGGCGACTGTTTCCCACCACCTTCACGCTTGGGTATCCCCTTCCCCAGCCGGGGCGCCCAGCCGCGGGCTGCAGACGAGACGCTTGACGTGGACGGCTGGAGAGCAGAGGCGATGCGGGGAGAGGCAGCTGCCCCGCGTCGCGGCCGCCTGCGCTCAGCTCAGTGCAGCCGTGACGCCGGCGCCGAGCGTGCCAGCGCGCCAGGGAGGGACGCGGACGGCCCGGCCGAATCGCTGGGCCTGGCAGCAGCCCCTGCACGGCAGCATCGTCCGGGGTCCTGCCAGCCCGGCGTGTCCGGACACCCCCAGGACCGCGGGGAGCCAGGGCCATTAGCTGCTCCATCGCAGGAGCCCCGGACTTTGTTGCTCCCTGTGTGTCCACAGAAGGAGCAGGAAGAGAAAGTCTCTGGGCAGGGAGGAAATCTCTCCTCAGCAGGATTTGACCCCGAGGATTGCAAAACGCTGAGGATGCCCGTGCACAGGGGCCAAAGGATACTGCAAAAGCACCACTGGAGCAAGGTGATTCAACCTTGCTGTTTGCAGCATTCGGGCTGGCGAGTGAGCAGCCTGAGCCACAACCATTCGGACCGTCCTAGGAACCTCCTCAGCAAGCTCTTACGGAGCTGGGATGGGCAGGACCGAGAGCACAGAAAAAGCCCACAAAGGAATGGTTTAAATGAAGAGTTTTGCTGGGATGTTCCCTCCTCCACCACGATACTCTGCAACCCCGACATCAGGACAGCAATCTACCGCGTGGGAGCAGGAGAGCAACATCCACGGAAACCAAGGGTGAAGCTGGCTCGCAGGGTTGGCTGGCCAAGCAGCGAGCAGTGCAAAGCACCAGAAAGGCTGCGGGAGGAATGGAAAGACGCCGCGGATCACAGGCACCGTTAGCAGCACTCAGGAGGAACAGCGGCCTGAGCCTCCCTTCCTGCACACCCCACTGGCCTGAGGCTCCACGGGGGGGAAGAGTATTTGGACCTGTTCAAAGGGCACAAATCACTCCTACACTTTGCATCGAGGAGTGGGGGCAACGGCGGGGCCCATCGCTACATCAAACCCTGTGCAAGCTCCTATCAGGGTCACCATTAGCAGCACGTAAACAAATCTCATTTAATATCCGCTCTGTGGCTGCTGCTGTCAGCCGCAAGGCAGCGAGGAGTCGAACGCAGCTGCCGAAGCCACCGGGGTGCTGAAAGCCCTTGGCCTGACAGACCGTCAGCGGTTCACACCCAGCAGCCTGGAAACCCTGGAGCAGAGGCTCCGCTGGGCTCAGGTACGCCCGGAGGAAGAGAAAGCTGCGCCCAAAGAGCTTGCAGCGTAAACAGAGAAAGGGAAGGTCAGGGAGGAAAGATCAGAGATGGACAGAGCTGCGGCTTTGCTCAGGGTCACACAGGCAGCCCGGGCTCCTCGAGCCCCAGCTCCGCTCCTGGCAGCTGTCTTCATGCCCCTTGCAAACTGCTGAGCAGCGATTTCCTTCAGCAGCAATAACAAGACTAAGATCTTGAGCACCATAAAATTTCTGGTGCATTTAATATTTTTTTTAATCACTACAAATATAAAGTTCTGAAATAAATAAAAAGAAACAAGGACCTATTTCGGATCTCAGAACACAGACACGAAGGGACCCTGCTCTACATGACAGCGTGCAGAGCTGGACAGTGCCAACCTCAGCTCATTTGTTTGCATAAGGCTCAGGTGATCCATTGACCAAGTCCTGGGGCATGTCACACCATGATTTCTGCTACAATGGTAAGAAACGTTGCAGACCATGCCGCCCTCTTAGGCTGCTTGGTTTTGTGCCAAGGAGATTGCTTCTGGCTCCTTTAACTGGCAGCTGCTGCTCTGCTACCTCCAGGCCTAGTGCACTGTTAGTGAACAGGGGCTAGTCTTTAATGCAGTTATTTTATCATCTCTTGGAAGGCCAGTAATTGCATTACAGCCATGACTGCATGCCCAGAAGGGAGCATTTTCATCATCTGAGTCTGATTTTGCAGGTAACACAGCCCAGAGATTCCACTCTCACCAAACTTAATATAACCAGAGCTGAATGGAGCACAACCTCTAAAAGCCAGGTCACCTGGGTTTACAAACCCTCCACCTCACCAGAACAGAAAGCGTTTGGTCTTGTGGCCCATCAACCAGTCTGAACAAAGAAATAGGGTCAAACCTTTGAGTTATGGCTCCATTAGACTCAGCAGAGCCTGAGACGTTTATTCCTGTCAACGTGTTATGTGGCCAAGCTCTCTTGTCACGTTTGCAGAGTTAAAGGGGATTAAAGCAAAGGGACGGCTCGGTTTTCAACCTGCTTGTTCGGTTGCTCACCTGGCAAAACCTCGTAGATGTCATCCTCTCCCATCCCATCATCCGGCTCGTCCTGATTCATGGTAGTGTTGTGGGATGCTGTATTCAGAGAGTCAGAACTGTCCACATCATTGTAGAGCTCCTCCTCATCCTCTTCATCATATGGGATAGTGAGGGAGGTCAGGTCTGGCAGGAGAGAGCAAAAACACTGTGAAAAGGAGCAAAACTCGCCAAGCTGCATGCTGGTACTTTCAATGAGTTGAAATCAAGTAACAAAGTCATTTTGTCCTCACTATGGACCTTGCAGGGAGTGCCCCTGCTTAGCCCAAGAGCATCTGGCGTAAAGAAAATAGGACAGAAATTGAGAATAGACTAAAAAAACAAAAACCCAAACACAAGGAAAGAGAGCAAAGCCAAACTCAACAAGCACCTCAAGCAACTCGGCCTGACCCCATTACTGGACATTTCAGAGAAGACTGATTTCGGCAAGACCACAAGGAAAGGAAACACAATCACAGGGTTTGTTGCAGTGAATTAAACAAAGCTGATTTGCCAGGACGTGAACTAACAAACTGGAAAGGATCACAGAGTCTGAAACAATGCAGCTGCCTATGGTTTCTAGAGGGTTTCCATACGCAGGGCTGGAGTCTGGTCTTAGTTTTGCTGGCCTCAAACTGGAGTGACTCCAGTGGAGCCAGAGCAACAGCCCGTCCCTCGTAAGCCAAGCTCACAAGGGCAGATGCGCGACCCCAGCAGAGAGGAGCGATTCCCACCCTCCTCCTCTCCTGTCTCGTTCTTGTCCTGCTCACTAACACTTGCAGCTTTTGAGAGATCACAGGACTCTAAAAGCAGCCCAAAGCACTAGAGTTAAAAACACGCCCATGGGCTTCAAACAAGGGCCTCTTTTCAATCCCTTGCCTAAAAACACAAAGCCCCAGAGCTGGCCCCAGCCACTGCCCAAACGTCCTCACAGAGCTGGGCTCACCTGCCCCTGGGGGCAGAAAGGCCCCTTCCCTGGCCAGGCGCCCTGCGGGTGTTGGGACCTGTCTGCACGAACACGGCATGCCGGCCCAGGCCAAGCTCCAGACTTACCCTTCAGGAGGAACTGGATCTGGTCCACCCAGTCTTCAGCCTCTGCTGGAGTTGGGGCTGTGAACTGGAGAGAGGTTCACCAGTTACCATGCTGCTTCTTAGATGGAAGAGGAAAAAGGGTTGCAGCTAGAGTATGGGACGGAGATCCTGGATACACCATTCATCCACACTGCGACTTTGGGAAAATCATTTCACTCCTTTATCTCCATATTCCAAACAGGGAAACAGAAACGGAACAAAGCTAGACTATCCCAGAGGAAGGCTGTCAAGCTTAATTCATTAAATTAATTCAGATGAAAACCACAATCCCTACTGAATATACTATATTGAGTCTGAACCAAGACTCTAGATCCCAAATGTCCTGGAAGTTCAGGAAGCCTCTCGTGCACACTTTGTGGATTGGGTCATTTTTATCATTACACCAGTTTCCAGGCTCCCCCATTGATGCTCAACAAATTGGAGGTTTAAATTTAAACCTGTCTGTGAATTCCATTTTCAAGAATAGGCTTTCCAAACTCAATCCTCTAATGCTTTTAATCCACATTCTCACTTAACCCTTACGCACCAAGTGCAAAGAGAGCCCAGAACCAATCTTGTATCCAGGGAAGGTCCATGCTCGGATCAGTGGCCAAAAATGAGAAGCATCAACATCTTCTGCAGCATCACTTCTTTATTTTACCAGGGACTGAGGTTTGGAGAATCACAGCGCCCCTGACCCTGCGGGTCCAGCCTGCGCCCCAGACCTGTGACCGTGTGCTCTTGTGCCTAGTGGTCAGTCTACACAGAGGGTCCATTTCTTCCCCCCGTTCCTACCTCGTAGGTGCGTTTGCCAGGGCAGATTAACTCGAAACAGCATTTTCTTCGAGAGTCTTTGCGGAGGTGGGAAGCCAGCCGGGCACTATAGTGCTCAATGGAAAAGGTGCCTTTAGGTTGTTTGCCTGTGACAAGAGAAAACATGCTACCTTTGGAGCCTGCATCTTTTACCTAATTCACCACCTGAGTGGTGCTGATATTTGCTGCCTAGACAGGGAAACCAAAATACAGAGTTGCAAGCTATGTTACACCACGTGTCAATGGGAGACGGCCAAAAAAGACCCCCACTCTAATCATCTCTATCCCCAGGGAAATCCAAAGGGAATACTATAACTTCTTTATATGGACACAGTGAAGAGGACATCCTTTTAAGAGCTGGGAGGACTGTGAACAGCCAACAAAAATTTGCCAGGGTCACAAGATTGCATGAGATGAGCTGGTTGTAATGAAGCAGAGACCACTGTGTACTTGGGGAAATATGATACCAACGATTATTCTTCTGGTAAAGAATTAATGGGCTGGCATACAGGAAGAAATACTTAGCAGGGCCTTTGAGAATTGGCCTATGGATCTTGCAGATGCATGTGCATGGCCAGGGTCAGCCAGGGTGGAGAGAGGGATCTTCACCGCACTCATCTAAGGCATGTTTATTTACCCCAGCTGGGCATCCAGCTCATTATTTCCTTATGAATCTTCCTGAGTAAGTGTGGGAGTATGATTCAGACAGTTGCTCTTAACCTTTTTTTTGATTTGCAGATCTTTAAAAACTTCCAGGGTGAGGCCAAGCCCTACGTAAGGACTTCAGCCCATAGATAACAGGTTTGCTTTACTTTGTTATCTTCTGGAGACCATTTGGAAGCTGACAACTGCTCGTCCCACAGAACCAACCATACATCAGCTCTTGGCTTCAACACTTGCCTCTGCTAGTGGCTCACCAGGAGAGCGTGAACGGCTCATACCCCTGCGTGTACCTCAGCCTCTTTGGCTTTTGGGGACAGCCTCACGCTGCCAGGGGGAGAAGAGTTGGGAAATTTTTCTGGAAACCTTCACAGAAAGTGCTTGAGATCCTCAGACAAAGGGTGCGGAAGAAGAAGACCCAGATTCATCAACACTCGTCTCCGGAGTTTAATTCTGTCCTAGCTGCAGACTGGTCACTGTAAACCAAGGCTGTACGTGTATTTTTTGTAAGCTGTTAGCGTGCAGTGTTTCTGGATGGGTGGAACAGAATGAGGAAGGCCATATATCTAGCCATGCCAAACTCTGTTGGAGATATTAGCTGTCTGTTTATATGTACCTGATGGAGCATGACTGCAAAATATTTATATACACTGACACATGGATTATATACAGTCACTTAGGGGGTTGAAGCCCAGCTGACGGCTAATGGAAAACTCGGTACATCATTTTATTTACACACAGCGCTGTTCCTGTGTCTCTCTTCTCTTGTTCCCTACCTATAAAGAGGTTTGGAAAAGGAAAAAGGCGGGATCTACCTTTCCAGAAGAGCCTCTGTCTTATGCCTTGATAGGGAATTACAATCTTCCTCTTATTTCTCATATGTCCAAGATAAGAAATTAGGGGTTCAGCAGGAGGAAGCAATGGACGAATGACATCCAGATCCTTTAGGTGTTTGTAAATTGCAGCCAACACCTCACTTTCACTTGAAATGACAAGCAAAGGTCTGTTCTGCTTGTTTTTCATTCATAATCATTCGCCTTGGGAATGCACTGCCCAGGGGCTCCCAGGGACCAGGCGCCCATACAGCTCTCCTCTCCCAAAGGGAGACACTTCCAGGCAGCATCATGCTTTGGCCACGGTAAGGAATGACTGAATTCAGGTTACTTCAGCCAAGTTCATCCTTAAAACCTCAGCAGCGCCAAGCAGTGAAATGGTCCACCACAGATGCTTTTCTCTGGCGAGACATGAACTGTCCACGAGCAAGGGCTCTGCCCTTCCCTTCCCAGCCCTGTCCATGCCCTCGGCTGGCACGCGCAGCTCGGGGCCTGGAGGCACGTGTCTCCTCACTTACTTTTCTCATTTGCGTAGTAGTAAAAGGTCCTTCTGTTGAGGACACACCACCGCTTCTGCCACTCTGACCCAAAAAAGCCGTGGTCTAGAGAGAAAAGGAAAACAAAGGAGTAAAAAACATTCATTTCTGTTCTTTTGTTGTGTGCTTCCCCCGCACAAATCAGTTTGAGGAAAGAAGACTCTTTTCCCACCACAATCCTGCAGGTTTCTGGCACAAAAATCAGGCAAGGAAATCTAGAGACAAAACCTCCTGGTCAAGTATGAGAGAAGCTGCCCATCCTTGGGGCCGGGAGCCCCCTCCAAGCCTTCCCAAGCCATGCAGCATGGAGAGCTGCGGTGGCCTGGCACCAGGAGGCCCTCGGCCCCGCTAACGGGGAGGGAACACGACTTTACGTTAAACCACCCTGAGGTTTAAGCACACGTCTTTTACTCTGCAACTGGAACAAGCTTAAAACAGGCACAGGGCCGGTTATGTAGCTCGGCTGACAGCCGCAGGGAATAAAGGGCTGTTCCTACCTCATCCTACCTATCATACAGTAAATAAATCAAGATAAGATCTGAATGATGAGGAAATAATTTGTAGGTTTCACAAGAGTCAGTAAAATCAAGATAAACCCGAGGCTGACTCACAGTCCTTATCTCAACTTGCTAATGTGTGCGATGCTACAAACTACCTTGTCTTCACCAGGATTTTATCCTCATTAGGTATTGCTCGCTTGCAAGGACACATCTTGCCCTAAAAGACTGGGTTGCTGCTTAATTCAATTTCTGAGTTTTGATCTTTGTGCAGATTGATGATCTGCAAGAGAAAGTAAAAAAAGGCTGCACCCTCCCTATATATCTGTGATGTCTAAGAAAAGCCTGAAAGATTCAGCGTGTGTTCACTCTCGAATCTGCAGAAAAGATGCATTTTGCTGTTTGTTCTTCATCTAAAGATTTGAATTCTTGGATGGTCAGAGCTGCCCTGATTTGCCGGTGCAGCCCCTGGGGAGATCAGGCAGGACGGAGAGCGCTCCCGCCTCTGCCTGCAGATGTGGGGCAGACAGCCCCACAGACAGCTTCTGTCCCAGACCTCCAACCCAGCAGAAGTTAAGACTGGACGAGAGTTGCATTTTTAAGAGTTAGCTTAGGCACCGAAATCACACAGACTGCCAGAGGAAGGAGAGTGCCCAAACCACAATGGCAGATTTCTGAATTCCACCGTAAGAAGCACCAAACACCTGAATAAACATTTCTTCCCTTTCCAGCTTATCCCCTCTCACGTTAGCAATGCGCTGAATGTGCTGAGCTCCTCAGGAGAACCACCCGCCTTAGCAACTCCTCCACCCAAAGCCTTCCCCCAGCATCTCACTCCAGCTACCTTACCTTACTAGAAAGGATAAAAAAGCAGCCAAAACTGATCCCCCCCCAATTTTTCCATTATTTTATGATGTATTTGTCAGGCCTTACCTCTGGACCTCTTCTCCAAATATCCTTGCTTCAGAATGTTCCCTGCGTCTTGAAAAGGTCTCGGTACGGTTTCCTCCAACCCTGGAGAGAGCAAAGCAGAGCCGTGGGTTTCCCGCTCGCACAAAGCCTCCGCCACGCAACCCGCACGCACGGAAAGCACGTCGGGACGAGCACAGCCACGGCCCCACACCATCCCAGCAGCTCCCACGGTGGTGCCGCAGGTGCACGCAAACTGCAATCCCACTGTTATTCTCAACACAGCGTCATTTTAGGAGGGTGGAAAGACCTTCTTCCAAACCGTGAAGCATCTCAGGGTAGATATCAGACCGCTTTTGTGAGTCCTGAGAACGAGGCACCCATGGAGACAGCAGGGTCTGGAGAGCTTGGACCCGTGCTGAACCCCGAGGAGACACGCTCCCCCCGGGCCACCCAGCTCAGCCGGCACCTTTCCCAATTCCCCTGCTCCGCTGGGGCACAGCTCCTCTCCCCGAACCACCCAGGCGGGTCCCTCCTGCTCCTGCATCACTTCTTTTGCACGACGCCAGCGAGTGGGTCGGTGGGCTTTGAGCTCGGCAGGGATCTCTCCGTTTGTTCCAGCAGGCCTCGTGCCAGCACTCACGCTCAGAGGAGACCAGATTTATTGCTCCACGGCTGGCACAGAGGGCCTGGCCCACAGGTCGGGATGGCGACCCACAGTTCCACCTTTCTTGAGGTCCCAAAAGAAAATGCAGCATAGTTTTCAGCCTCTTTCTCTGCAGAGGAGGTCTGGGAAAGCAGACTAGTACTGTCTGGAGTTGCAGTTCATGCTCTACCGTGATCTCGTGAGCTATTCACGATCCTGGCTGCAGGCTCCCAGAAGCAGCCCTCAAGGAAACCTGGACCACAGTTCGTACGGCTGCACAGGCTCTTCTCAAACAGCAAAGCCCGGCACAGCCTCCTGGGGCTGGTGCTCAGCCCTTTGCCTCCCGCCAGGATGGAGGCAGCAGGCAGCAGCTGGGCAGCTCTGCAGACCTGCAGAACACGATCCTCAGCTCTGCCATCAGGTCGAACGTGGACCGTGGCCCCTCACGCGTGGCATGTGGCCCGCCGGACCCCGCAGCCACGACGGGGCTCTGGCCCTTGCTGCGCCTGTGCCACGCGCCGGGCGGGAGGACCGTGGCTCGCCCCCGAAACCAGCACGGCCAGGAGTTCCCCAAGCCCCGGGCTCCAGCTGAGAAGGTCCCCCCTCCTCTCCCGCTCATCTCATGTCATCATAATTTGCACTGAAACACAACAAAAAATGACTAACTAAACGCCACTAATCATCTCCCCAGTGCCCAGCCTTGGCAGCCTTTTAAGTATGAATAACTTCCAGAATCCCAGATCACAAGAGTTTCTCTTGTTTTCTTAGCGTCTCTCTCTAACGTCCAGCTCTCGGCCCAATCCATCCCCCCTGTCAGTTCCCTCATTCACAGGCTATTTTCATTTTTGTGTTTTATAGTTTGCAAACTCTGGGCTCGCTAT
Organism: Dromaius novaehollandiae; assembly: GCF_036370855.1. Lineage (NCBI taxonomy): Eukaryota > Metazoa > Chordata > Aves > Casuariiformes > Dromaiidae > Dromaius > Dromaius novaehollandiae. The sequence continues at coordinate 9,345,965 of NC_088119.1, read as the reverse complement.
AAATCCTCCGCAAATGGGTCTCGGGGCGGACGGCAGTCACAGGCACAAAGTTTGGCTTGGCGGAAAGGCTCCCTGCCGTGCGTCCCTTCTGCTGCTCTGCTAGCTGGAGACCGGAGCCGTCCCAGGGCAGATCCTCCGCTTGCGGGTAACCGGCCGGGGCAACCCACGTTAGAGGAGGGCCGGGGCACTCGGAGCTTGCCCCTGCGCACGCCTGGAGGACACGGACAGCCCCTTCCCGCAGGGATAAACCTCACTTCGTCCCAGCATGACCTGGGCTGAGCTCACTGCAACTCTGCTCCAGAGAACTGCAAAGCGGCAGCGGGACGACAAGGGAGCAGTTTTTCCGTGTTAGCACGTGGAGGTCGCTGCTCGGGCGGTCACGGAGGCTGGGAGCACCGCCCCGGACCCACGGCCGTCACCACGTCCTCAAATTCGGCTGCGGGGCGGCGCGGCAGGAGGCCCAGCGGCAGCAGATGGGCCCGCGGAGCAGCTGCGAGGGGGTCCCGCGCGTCCCCCGAGCCCGCCGCCTCCCGGGGCTCCCGTCTGGCATCCCTCCTCCGCGCGCAGGTGAAGGCTCCTCCGCGGCACACGCGCGCGCAGGCTTTTCTTGAGCCATGCCGCACATCTGACTCGTAAAAAGGCACATTAAATGTCTTCTCAAATCCAGGAGCCTCGACCCCTTTTGCTAATGCAAATCTAAATGTCATTTTATGGGACACTTATAATTATGAAAATGGGACGGTGCTGCCTGATGCACAAGGAGACCCTGCGAGTATGAATATTACATTAATGTGCCCAACGCCAGCTCACTGATCCCGCTGGCAGAAGCATAAAAAATGCTTGAGTGAAACTTTTATTTAGACGTTAAGATTCGCGGCCCCAGCGGGGTGACGGAGGCAGCCCCAGCGAGATCCCATCAGCGCGAGCGCTCGAATTGAATTACCCAGGGGGGAAGGCAGGAGCTGCGAGTGCTGCTTCGCTTATTTAATTTCATTTACTTCCAGTACATTATCAGCATGGGGCTTCCCTCTGCCCCCGTTCCCGGGAAAGCAGGCGGCGCCGGCTCCGACGCCCAGGCACGAGCCCCCCAGCCCCGCGATGCGAGACGCGCCCTCTCCGGGCCTCACGTCCCAGCGGAGTCGGAGCAAAAGGAGGATGCTGCCTCCTTCCTAAACACCAAATGATGCTTAGAGGAAGAAACGCAATTAAAGAGGGGTTGTGTGGGTTGATTAGATTGCAAGGCGGCTCTGGAAATTTTACGTTTTGCAGCACACGATGCAAACATGACGGCCACCAGCCGCGTGGCCTCTCGCGCGGCCCCGGGCCAGAACGGGTAAATCGGCGCGGCCCCCTCCCCGGCCTGCCCCAGCTTTCAGCAGCAGCAAACGGCTCGATTAACCCGCGCAGATGGTCCCCGGGGCTTGATTTCTTCAGGCCCCCCTGACGGACGCGTGGGCGAGCGGAGGGGTGAGGCGGGAGCCCCGCTCGGCCCCGGGAGCCCTCTGCTCCCCGAGGTCAGAGGGTCTCTTTGCTTTGACGGCGTCGTCAGAGTGAGGTGAGCTCCCCACGTCTCCTCGGGCTCCGGGCGATGGAAAAGCCAGCCCATCGCCCCGTCATCTGCTCCAGCCGCCAGCGAGCACGCGCTGTGTAAAAAAACAGGGAAGGAGAGGCCGTAATCCCCTCGCGGAGCCATCTGCGCTCTCCCGGGCGCACGGCCCCTTCCGCCCCGGCCATCCTCCGCCCCGCGGGAGGCCGGCACCGGCAGCCGTCCTGCCGCCCGCGCGGCCCGGCCGGGCCCTGCCCTCGCGCGGCATCGCCAAGTTTCCAGGAGTTTGGCTGCGCGGCCGCGTCCTCGGGGAGCCTTTGGGCCGCTCTCTGAGTCACGCGCAGCAGCTGCGCGAGACGTCGCGGAGCCGCAGCCCAGCAGCCCCGGGGCCGCGTCGCTGTCGCGTCGGCCGGCTGTTCGCGGGGACGGAGCGCGGCGGCACGACGTCGCAGCTCATTCCCGGTCCTCCGGCTTAGTCACCGCGTCCAACATGCCAAGAGCAGACTCTGCTCCCAGGGCTTTGCTGGGAACGAGGACAAGCGCTGCGATCTCCCAGCGCGCTCCTGCCATTGAAGCTAACGCCAAAAAAACAAACAGAGACACACGAGCCCCCCCATCGCCTCCAAAGCGAGCGGCCTCGAGAAACGCCACGAGCTCCTGGAAATCCCGCACCACCCCGAGGCCTGCCACGGAGAACGTCCCCTTGGCACCTCCCTGGGCCCCGCTCCCCTTCGGACACGCTGCCCCGCGCGGCACCGGGTGCAGCCGACCCTCTCGGTGCCCTGCTGACGGCTGGGGATCGTTTATGAGGAAGGGAACGAAAGGAGCAGCTATTTCACAGAAAATGGGGAACTAAACAGTTGTCAACAGGGATCACATGAAATAGGTCTTGTGCCAGACTAATTTTATTGCACTTTTTTGAGCAGGAAAATAAGAAAGGAGATGAAGAAAAGGCAAGGGATAGTGGAGAAGATTTATTTGGGCTTCAACTTGACTTTTCAGAAGAGGCTAGTAAGCAAAATTCAGAGTATAGGCAGCCACCGCAGGACAACTACCTAGATTGAAAGCAAGTCAGCAAGCAGGAGGCAGTTAAAAATCAATGGCCGCAAATCATCGAGAGGAAATTATCCACTGAGTTATCCTCTCGTTCGGCTTTGGGATGTGTTCCCTTCGGCGGCAGGAGCCCCGCCACGTTGCACCGCATCCCCATCCGCAAGGCGGGTTGGCCCAAAGACGACTAGCCCACGTGGGACCTAAGCGCGGAGCTTCCTCCGGGATGGGTGACAGCGCGGCCGCCCCGCTGGCCGTCCCCAAACGTCCTCTCGCGGCGGCCAGGCCGGGGGGGACGCAGGAGCCGGGACCGGGCAGCCCGAGGCGACCGCTGCGGCTCCGGGCAGCCGCCGACGCTCAGGGCCGAGCACAGAGCCCGTGGAAGCCGCTCGAGGGAACCGCAGGTCTCACCCGAGGCTGCGCGGTGACGGATTAGCTCTGCTGCCCCGAAAGCTCTCGCTGGACCACGTCTGATGGGCGACACAAACAAACACGGGACGCACAGACGGGCCCTTGTGAGACGGACGCCAAGTTAGTGTTGGATTCCTTGCTGTTTTTTCAGAGGAGCCCACGAATGCGGTTTCTATGATTGATAAGCGAAGAAGAGAATAGACAGTCCATGGCAAAGACCTGACTGCAGATCGGGTGCGTATTTTGCCTGTGAGGGTGGAAAAAACCCTCCAATTTTACTGGTGTTTTTTTATTCTGTCTGGAAAATTTAACAGCGAGTTTGAAGTTAAACCAACTTTGCCAAAGGAAAAAAAAAAATCAAAATTCAAAGAGGAGGCAGAGCCTTTGGCCCAAAAGTTTCCTTCCAAATCACTAAGTCTATAATTGCAAAATAAAAAACGCTAAATCTCAATATCTATTTGCACAGCTCATTAGCTAAGGGCTCACACTCAGCAAAGAGGGAGGGAAAAAAACCCTTCAGCACCAAGTGCATTTGGGAAGTTGCTATGGAAACCAGCCCTTCGCGAGGGCTTTGCAACGGCAACTTGCAAATTTGTGCTCAGATGGGTCTGTCTGTCCATCCGCTCACAGGCTTCGCGAGGACACGATTTTTTTAAGCCCCTTAAAAAAAAAGCATAACGCATTAAATATATAAATATATAATCTGTGTAACTGATTCCCCTGTTATTTCTCTCCCCCAAACATAACATTATGTCAGACATTCGACCTGCTGTGCTACCGGGACAACATGATTTACAATGCGAAAAGGGAAAACCTAAATCATCACGTAATGAAAACATTAAAGTTAATGCATCACAAGTGAGGAATTTATTACCATTAACTCCAATAAACAGTTATAAACCACCCGTCCTTTCCTGTCCACGCACAGGGACACAGGCGCAGGGACTTCATTAAGCTCAACTTTCCTTTCTTCCTCACTAGACCGCTCATGTGTGCCCCAACCGGCCACCATTCCTCGTTAAGTGGACTGGCTCATTTTCCGGGGCCGGAGGAAGCCTTGAAGGCCTCATCCATTTCCTTCCACGGGTGGCTCGGCGCAGACGGATGGAACAGGAAAGTTCACGAGACGTGCAGCTCGATGAGTTTATTTAAACGCCGCTGAAATATATGCTTGACAAAAGCCAACTCTCGCCCCGGCCCTGTACGTCGTTACTCAAAGAGGCTGATGTGTAAGTAATAACATATGGGCACGCTGTGCGCTTGCACCGGACACCAGCTTACCTCAGGGTGCACTTGGCCAAATATTTGCTTCTCACTGATGTTACACCACCACCTTGGAAACCTAAGCCCGACATCTGAGGCCTTATCGAAATCCCCCGCCGCTCGGCCGCCGCGGCCCCGCGGGGGCTGCCTCCGCCGGTGCCCCAGTCCCGCCGCGCGCGTCGAGGGGGCTCCCGGGCCGGCAGCCGTGGGGATGCAATAACAAGCGCCGCCGTCCCGTTATTAACTACCGACCGAATCCTAAGATCTTCCCAGACATAAGAATACCACTGGGTTCGACAGGAGCTGGAGATCTGACCCGGTAACCGTGCCCCGGGGTTTGTTATTGCAGGGCCAGCACGCGGTGTCCCCTCGTGCGCAGCCAAGGGCTGCTCTCCGCTGCAGCGAGGGACACGGTCCCGCTCAGCAGACCGCGGCGTGCACATCTCCCCCTTCAAAATGGACTCTTGCACCTCCCTCAGGTCCAGAGAGCTCTGCACCGTGGTGGGACATAGTCCGGACATGACCGCTGTGGGTCCAACCCCAGAAATCGCTCCTGGCCATTCGCCCCGCGAGCGAGCGCCGAATGGCACCTCCAAGGGCTCAGCCTGCCCCGCGGCGGTGTCATCCCCCCGAGGACACCAAGCACAGCAACCCCGAGCCCCTGGGTCACCCAGGCACAGCATCCCCTCCACAGCCTCCTTCCCCGAGCTCACTTTCCTCCGAGCAACAAACAACGAGGAGGATGGAGGGAAGCGGAGCACAGCCGGAGACGGGAATGCCAGAAAGAAGGGAGAGGCGAAGCGTGGCGGCAAACACCAATTCTCCGTGCTCACTGCAGTGTTTCAGGCTACTGAGACGTTTCCCTGTGGTTTGAGGGCGATATTGGCTTCGAAGGGCCAAACCGCATCACGTTTCTGCATCCCGCTGCATCTCCCCACCGTGTTCTGCCTTCCCGCAGCACAGCCCCGCGCGCAGGACCCGCTCGACCCGAGCCCCTCGCAGCGGCCACAGATCAGCGCAGGAAAATTCCCCAAAGGCAGACACGATTTTAATTTACAGGGTCTCGCCAAGGCTACGAAAAGACCAGACACCTGTTGGCTAAAGCCCATCTTAAGGCTCAGCCCTTGATTCCTATAAAAATTCTGCACCACATAATCGTCAACCTTGACACAAACGATTCCTATAGATCATCGTGGAAAATCAAGAGGATTTAAGGAGAGAGGAGGGTTAGGAAAAAGTAAAACAAACGACATGCAATTTTTCAAGCGGAAACAATGGCAATATGAAGATATATAGGTGTCAGCCATTCTGTAGGAGGCAGGAGGCTGTGCTCTTTTACCTCTCACGGTGTCACTCTCATGACCTCTACCATTTGAAATGCTTTGATTCCACCTTGCCCAAGGGATCTCTGAGCGCCAGGGAAGAGATGAGGAATGCCCGCGCCTGACCTCACCTCCACATTGTCTAACGACTGACAGCATAAATCAGTTTTTCCCCTCGGCAGACCCGAGTGTCAAGAACCCATGTGAGAAGGCTGGAAATATTAAATGATTTCCCTGAGGGTTTTTATTGTTACTTGGTTTCTCTCCTGTAACTGCAGAGCTGTGTTTCACATGAAGAACAACTTTCCCCGGAGACCGCAATTTGTGTACGAAACGAAGGGGAGGGGAGACGCAGAGGGCCGCATCCGCCCTGGCGAGGGAGCGGGAGCAAGAGGGGCACAACCAAAGCCGCAGCCCGGACTCGCTGTGCCGCTCCTTCCCGGTTTGACGCGAACCCAAGTCAGTACAAGTCCGGGGAAGCCAATGAAGCGATGTGAGGAAGAGACCAGCGAGGCCCCTGACATAAGGAGCAAGACAGACAAGCGTCCTGCCGCTGGGTACAAGGCGAGCGAGGAAATCCAGGAGAGAAAATAAAACCAGCCGAGGGGACCGTACCGTGTCCTGACACTGCCTTGGGAACAGGCCCAGCCCTTGGGATAAGGGGGGATCGCAGGTCTCGCAGAGGGAGATGTGGCTGCAGCTGCTCCAGATGTTGGGGACAGAGCTGTGCATTACAGAGAAGCACCACATACGTGGGGGCATCGCACGTGTATGAGTGAGCTGCTTTACCCCGCACCTTCCCCTATGGACGTTTTTCTGCTTCTCTAACCCCGACACGAACATGCTGCCACACTCTCCATAGTAATAAAACACCAGGCCAGGCAGAGCTCTTCCATTTTGCTGCTTCCTTCTGAATTTTGAGCTCTGAACACGTGATATGGTCACCCTGGGAAAGACGGGCTATTCCCCGATTACAAATGCATTTATTCCTCGTGGGTGCTGGTCAGTCTGCAAACACCCCAGCAAACAGCTCCTGCTCTGGCCAGGTGTCTGCAGCCACAAGCAGTGGAAATGGCAGAGGGATTTTAAGAGAGACCTGGGCTGGGACGGGGCAGTGCCGGGCTCTGCAGGCAGGAGCAGGCTGGCAGGGCACTGACATGACTGAAAGCAATCAAGCTCCAAGTTACAGCGTCGGAAAACAAGTTTGGTTGTTCACAGGCAAACTGGGATGCAAAATAGCTTAAACCACCTCCCGAGCCTGCGTGAGAAGGGTTTTACGGCACAGCTGGACTGGCCTGGGAGCCGGCGGGCAGCTGCCCCGCTCAGCGGCTCTTTGGGACGCTGCGGCACAGTGGCTGGCTTTAGCCTGGCTTTCCTATCCACGGCAATGGCTCTCCAAGAAGATAACAGAGTCTTACAGAATCAAACCAGCTTATTTTAGATGCATTTAACCAACCTTTTCACAGCACTCTTCCCTGGAAAACAGGCAGCCTAACTTTACCTGGAAGGTGATGCCGAGATTGCACTAGCTGGTGTTTGCACGGCGCTTTCCAAGCCTAAAACCCCACAGAAGCACTAAGCGCAGTCATTGTCCATCAGTCAAACCCAGCATCGCTCTTTAAAAAGGGATTTTGAAGGTAACTAGTCCTAACTGCCTTTTGCAACATAGCTCCCGAATCGTCTCCTTCCAAAAGCAGGTCGAGGCACCTTCGTGGTCGGTTCCTCGGCCAAAGCCCCCGGGCGCCGGTGGCCCTCGCGCTTGGCGGTGGAGCAGCCGGACGGGGCTGGCGAGGCCCCTCGGCCGCGGCTCCGCCAGCGCAGGGTCGCCCAGCGGCGGCCAAACGGACGCGGATCCCCGTGCAGACACGGTTCGCTAATCGGTTGCATGAAACTGGATTAGGAACCGAGCCAATTAAACCAAAGGCAAAACGAATTCAGAGTCAATCCTGCACTTTCTGGCCGTCATCGGCACGGTTTAAAGGCCCAAGTTTTAGGCTGGAAATGGCCGCCTTGTCGGTGCGACTCCTGCAATGATAAGAAAGGTCCTCGCAGGGCTCAGTGCGGCCCGCGGGAGGAAGCCGCCCTTCCCGTATTCATTAAACTCTCTCATTTCAAACAAGTAGCCTGATTCTCCCACTTCCCTTTGATCTAGGTGCCGTTCTATTTTTTCCTTGCTTCCTACTTCTGAGTAATTGTTAAAAAAGTAAAATCAACAGGTCGTAAAATGATAAAAGCCCGTTCTCTGGCAAATCCTCCCCTTGGGCTCACTTCTCCTCTCGTTTTACACTGATAAAATGCCCCTGCCTTCCCTGGAGCCCTGTTGATTTACATCACATACCTTGGATTACGAAAGAAATGTTGATTTTCTGATATCAACACAACATGAATCTAGACACACCCAGCCCAGCTCTGCTAGTCAAATAAATCAGGCGCAGAGCCAGGAATAGCTTATACACGAGTAATAGAGCTTCAACTACACTACACTGATACGGCAAGAGCAATCCAACCTCCTTAATGTAGATGGTTATATCCAAATAAAGGTGCTTTATGTCAGTATAAATTATCCTCTTCCCATTTAGGGATGCCTTTCTACAAAATAAATGTGCTAGAGCAACTGCCAATCTGGATATAGTTACGTTGTTTAGAAAAAAACAAAACCGCCGGCAAACCCTAACCGAGAGGCACGCTGCCTTGCTGGGCGCAGCCGGCTCTCCGGGCCCAAGGGCTCCCAAGGGCGCCTGCCATCCCGCTCGGCTTTCCATGCGGATACAGCAGGGCAACTATATCCTCCTTTTTCCCCAAAAAAACTGCTGCTTCTTCCGACACGCCCTGCCCAAGCCGAGCTGACCGGGGCCCTCGCGCTGCGGCCGAGCGTGGTCGCGGAGCCGGGAGCAGCCCGGCCAACGGGCGCCGTCGGGAGCCCCGACGGGACGAGCCGCCAGCCGCGGCCGAGACGATCTCCAGAGCAGCCAAATGAGTTTCAGACCGTGCTTAACCCCAGGATTATTTCTGCACAAACTCGACTCGGCGCAGGCAATCTGTACCGACAGAAGGCTTTGTACCGCATGCTTTTCTTTGGTCTGAAGTGCCTTACACTAGTTTTTAGTATCTTGTCTATCCGCAGCCCCAATTAAACACATATGTAGACAAGGAGCAGGAGCAAGGGTTTGACACAGGACAAGGGACGCGATACAGAGCAGGGCGATGACGGGCCGTCGCCTCCGCAGCATCCCAGGACGCCCGCACCTCTTGGGACCGGGGACCCCCCCGAGGAAGGGCCGTCAGCCCGGCGCTGGCTCCTTCGCCTTGCGGTTTCTTCTTTCATTCAGATGGAAACTCTGCAAAATTGCAACGGTTGAGAAATTTCTGGGCGCCGCTGGTCCCTGCCACAGAGCAGGGCTTCGGGAGCTGGAAGGTGTTCGCAGCCCGCACCCGGCCTCCCGCAGCAGCAACCCAGCGCGGGACCCTCGGGGCCGGCACGGGAGGCTGATGAGCCCCCAGACTCACTTTCCCATCAGCAAGAGCAACAGGCGCTTTGTCTCCATCGAGCCCAAAGAGGCCCCGGGTGACTAGCTGGGGACAGGGGAGTCAGTCCTGCTCCCCAAATCCCCAGGCCATTCCCAAGCCGTGCACGACTCCGCACGGCTCCCAGCACCCGTCTGGAGCTCGTTAGAGGATCCTGCACCAAACCGGGCTGCCACGAAGCCGCTCCCTCCCGGCAGCAGCAGGAGCCCCAGCCACGACAGCAGCTTTCCGGGCGGCAGCCGGCCCCGCAGCAGGGCGGCCGGTGCAAGGCAGGAGCCGCAGCCCTGGGTGGGTCAATTTAGCTCCAAGTGATTTAAATCACCAATTTTAACGATGATTTAAATCACCAGGCAAGACATCTTGATTGAAAGCATCCATTTTAATGTTGTTTTGCATTTGTACTTTTTATTCACTTTCTTGAGGAAAGCTGGTAGCCATTAAAACATGCAGATAAAGTTAGCTTTTATGGTAAATTTAACATTTCTTTTAGCTAACCAGCAGAACGCGCTATATCTATGCAAAAATATTTCGGTCATTATGTAGCTTAACAAACATTTATTTGGGTACTTAAATTTTGTATTATGTTACAAAATGGCGAAAGATGCGGTTTTTAGTAAGTGATTATTAACTTTTATTCACAGCTAATGTCAAACACTATATGCACTGAAACTGAAATCCAAATAAAAACCTACAAAACCAACGTTTTGAATTTTATTACTAAAATAAATTTACTTTTAACTTGATGGATATATAGGGGAAAAAAAGTTTATCAAAATCCTTTTAAATTTAAAGCTGATTTATTAAACAAAGTATTATGTGGGGTGGTGGGGCTGGGGCTGAGGCAGCCTGGCAGATCCCGGCCCCTCCACGCCTCCTCTTCTAAATTCCCAACAAAAACAGCGGTTGTTTTTTCCAGCTTTCCACTTTTGGGCTTTGAATGAGATAGTGGACTAAACTGCTGGAATATACGGAATTAAAGAAAATAGTTTCGCTGTGCTTCTCTGGGTTGTGAAAGCTGCTTTAGCAGTTCAGGGAAGCCGGGGACTAACCGGACTCTCTGCGACCAGGGGCCTAAAACTTCGGCAACCAACAAGTTTGGGGGTTTTGCATTTATTTTTTAGCACAGCTCTTCGGGAGCATCGGCACCCCTCTTCCTCCCCAACGGCCGGGCGAGACCCCGCGTAACCCCCGCGGCTCCCGGCTGCTGCAGTGAGCGTAGCCGGGTTTCGCACCTCATCCCTCCCCGGGGTCCGGCACCCAGGGGGGAGGCCCATGTGCGGGGATCCGGCGCCGGCGACCGCTCCAGGCTCCCGCGGAGCTCAGCTTGGCTCAGCCCAGCTGGCAGGAGCCCCGCGGGCACCGGGGAGCCAGGCCGGGCGCCGCGTGCCGGAGCTCGCAGCGGAAGAGCACCCCGCGTGCGGCGCGGGAGGAGGCCGGTGTCGGATGATCCGGGGCGATTAGATTAAAGTATCTTCCATTAGGGAAGAGTGAGAGCTTGCTAAGTGTGGTATCTGTTAGCGCAGAGTCATAACAAACCCACAGATAAATGAAGTGCCAGTTACCTCCTCCAAAAAACAAAAAAAAAGGAGGAAAGAGAGCAAGCTGCTTCCTCTCGGAAACGCTCCGGACGCCCGGCTCCCCGGTCCCAAGAGCCGCTGGAATTCAGGGGTCTCCATGCTCCGTCCCTGGGAATCAATTTCCCCAAAACGGGAGTATTTAGTACAAAATTGAGAGCGTGCGGTGAAGGAAGACAGCTGGGAAACGGCAAGGCGCGGACCCTCCTCCGAGGGCGAGCTGTGGGGGGCCCGCGCCGTGCCGGGGAGGCACCGCCGGCATCGCCCACGCGTCTCCGTCCCGGGCCACTGCCGCAGGGCAGGTACCGCCGGAGCCGCGGAGTCGGCAGCCTCGACGGACGCGAAGGAAATCGCTGGAAAGGCCCCGCTGTCCCGTGCAAAACGCGACAGCCCAGGCCGCCTCTCACCTCCCGGCTAATCCGGGCGGGAAGCGGAGACGAAACTCGGCCACTGCTTTTCCTTGTTCCAGATAAGAAAATCATTTGTCACGGAGGGGCGGGGGGGGCTTTTATCGGGGAAGTGTCAGCCCGTCCACACGACCTGCAGGACAAATGGGTGTTTTATCACCCGCCGCACAAAACCCGGCGAACACCTGCAGCAGGCGTGTGCCCCGGCCGCTCTCGCCCGCGCCGCGGAGGGAGAAAGTCGCCGTGATGGATTTGCCCATCTTAATTAATGTAAACAAACAAAAGAGGAACATCAAATAATGCCCTTGACAGCCCGAGGACGGAGCCGCCGGGGCAGAGCGCGCGGTATAAAAGAGGCCTTTTGATGTGCGGGCCGCGGGATCACGGTTTGTAAATAGCAGCAGCTCCGTATCGCGGCTTATCCAAATATTTTCATTTCCCATCACAAGCTGAGAGCCAGGGGTTGATGGTTTTGTACTCTTCAACTTTCAGCTTTCACCCCGCAGCCCCGGAGCGGGCGAGCGGAGGCGGTGCCGGGGGGCTGCGTCGCGCTCCCCGTCGCCCCGCGGGAAGAGCCCCCGGCCGACGCGGGCACCGGGGACGCGTCCCGGGGACGCCAGCGCCGCGGCAGCCCCCTGCGAGCGGTGGGCGGACGGGGCGGGGGGAGCCCACGCTCCCTCCCGAGCGGCCACGGCACTAAAATTAGGGAGAAGAGGAAGAGCGCAGAAAGCTTCACGCCATAAATATCCCGCGAATTCCCGTCTTGACGTCGGGGTTACATTTCGGGTCTTTAAAAACACATACGACTAAAATCAAGTGCTTCCATCAGCCTCTCTGGCATATTTACGGCCTCCGGGAAGGGCTCCCAGACAGAAATCCGACTTTGACTTATACAGGCCCCGGCAAAGGTCACCGCACCGGCGGACGAGGGCGAAGCGCTTCCCCCCGCGCCGGCGGCCCGCGGCCCGCTGCCCACCTGGACGGGGCGGCCGGGGCAGCCGGGGGCCAGGCCCCAGCTCCGGGCCGGCCTGGCCGCCGAGGGAGGCAGCGGGCAGGGAGGCCACGGCGGGGAGGCGGATGGAGGCGAAGGGCTGTGTCGTTCCGGAGCTTCGCCACAAGGAAGCAGCAGAAGTCCAGGATTGCGAGCCGGCGGCGCAGCCGGGTCCAGGCGTGGAGCTGCTCCGTGGGGCCCGGCCCTTTCTGCTGCTTTTAGGGGTGAAATCCCCACGGGCAGCAGCCAAGCCCCCGCCGCGGAGGCCGGCCGGCTTTCGGGATGTCGGCGGGCGGCAGGAGCCCCGGGCCGGTTCTCCCTTCCCGAAACGGGGCCGCGCTGCCGGCCCGCGTGGGCACCGCGCCGGGCGGATGCCGCCTGCCCCCCCAGCTCCATCGCTTCCCTCCACAGACTTTTCTCAAAAGTGCTGAACGCGGCACTGCTTCGCTATAATTATTCATCCAGAGGTGGGGGATGAGGGAAACGTGCTATGATTAAAAAAATTATTGGTAAAAGGAGATAAAATAAAGTATTGATCGTGTTGGCTGTATCCCACTGCTGGAAATGGGAGAAAGTGACAGGGCGGTATAAAGAATGCCAGGCCCGAAAAAGAAGCTGCTGCTTATTGCCTCTCAGGCACCCGCCGCCAGCGATAAATCCAGGACGCTATAGATCAGGGGTTTATTATAAAAAGCACCAAATGTGGTTAATCAGATCAGAACCGCGTGTCCCTGGCTACAAATCCAGGCTGGTTGGGAGTCTCGGGGTCGCAGCGACGTCCGGGCGTCAACCCAGCCTCCAGCCCCGCCGGGAACGGGGCATCGGCGCGGGCTGCATCTGCTTAACGCCAAATCCCCAACCTGCACTGTGGGAACGGGGAGAACCGGGCAAATTCCCGCGCCAGGCCTGAGCCCCGCTAACACCAAGCCCCACCGTCTCTGCCTGGCTGAGCAACCCCAGGGCCAGGCTCCGCGATCGCAATTCCCAGCCTGGAGACAAGGCTGAAGTGTTTAGGCAAAGGTGCGAGAGACACCGAGACCCTTGAAACGTCTCTCATCAAATCAAAACACTGAGCTTAATGGCTCCGGCTACCTCGGAGACCAATAAAAGCCCCAAAACCGGTTATGAGCCTGTGATCTGAGGTTAGAGGAAACCTGGCAGAGTGCTGACTGATTGGAGAGTTATTGGAAATAAATAAAAAGGTTGCATTAAACCTAACGGAAGGTCACAGCGCGCGCGTATCTCATGGAGGGCGACGGCCCTCATTGCCCGCGCCGGGTACCCCCGCGCGCCTTGGGGAGGCTGCTGCTCGTTTCAAGTCTCTTTGTGGAAGAGAGATTTATATAAAACTGATTATTGTTATTTTTGCAGCGGAGGAACGGCACATTCGTCAGGCCGTGCCACCTTCCCCTGCTCCCTGGCACTTTGCTTTGGGGACCTGCAACCAACCCCCATTTCTAGCCACTAGTGCAATGAGTTGAGCAGTCTCAAGCTCATTTGCAAATGGGTATTATCATAATTTAGCACACTTAATGCCTCTGACGAGCCTCCGTCGCAGCCCAGGCCCCTGCGTGCTTTCTCCGCAAAGGGCTTGTAGCCGGCCACCCCTCAAAGGCACCAAATCCAAGGGAGCCCATTGCTCTCGGAGACGGACAGAGGAGAACGAAAGGTCAGGACTGAAGGGAATTTGTTCAGGGATTAGGAAAAAAAACCAAAGAAGACAAACAGCAGCCATCCAGGGAGCGATCCCAGGCGGCAGCTCGGCCCGAGCCCCCCCGGGCTGGCCAGTCCGTCCCCCCCCCGGCTGCCTGCAAACGCCCTTCGCGTCGCCCGGCCCGGCCTCGACGGTCACCATCGCTCCTTCACCATAGGGATTTCAGCTGACCCTAAAACGCAGGAGGATTTAGGCTACATCCTCCCGAACAGCATCCGAGGCAGGACGCGAAGGGCTTATCTCCGCAGGAGATAACTTATCTCTTACAATGTGAGCACTCGCTTTAGTTTTAGTCTCCTTTGAAAATCCCGGCTTGGTAAACCAAGGAGGAGAGGAAACCCATGACAGGAGAGACAGCCGAGGCACTGCAACACACCGAGCCTCCAAAAATCGAAGCAGGGAGCCAAAACGGTTCATGTGGCTCCATATGCCACCACCCTCCCTTGACATCCCTGTCTTTGCCTAGCAAATTTTCAGATTTTCTTTAGGCCTTTGCACAAAAGGTACCAACTTCCCTTAGCAAAAACATGAAAAATAAAAATCCAACCAACGGAGTCGACCTGGAAGCCCTGACAGCGCAGCTCCGAACAACCAGCGGCTGCAGAAGGCTTGATAATTTGCCCCCAGATCTATAAATCTAAAAACTACAAGATATATTAACTCTGTAACCTCGGTCGTACGAACCCCGACAGAGCTCTCCCATGGGAATGAAGCATCTTTTTACCTTTACAGCGTGTAACTAAGCTGGGACGGGTTCACCATTCCCGCAAACTTTCTTCTCCAGGAAGAGCGATAGCGTGTGCTACCGTGATCCGAGAAGACCCTCCCGGTATCCAGGGGAGGGAGAGGAACATCATGAAGAATTTGTAACCGTGCATGTAGAGATGACATTTATAGGGCTCTCAAATTGGAAACTGTACGTTTTATTGCACTCTCTGTCAAAAAATGCAGTTCCATCAGAGCTTAGAACGACAAGGGAAACAACCAATCAATATCTGGGCCTCTAATATCTGGACTGAAAAAAATCATTATCCTGTTACTTTTATTATGGCGTTATGCTTGAAATATGATAGTTTAAGGTTGTTTCCATTACCTAGCCAATTTTTAAGGGGTGTTTCCCTCCCCCCACCTTTGGCTCAACTCCCTTTGGGCTGGAAATCAGAGCAGCTCGGCTGGGGGGGGGTTCGCAGGCCCCAGCTCCGCTTCCCATGCTGCGGCGGGGCCGGTCGGAGCCCCCCAGCCCCGCCGGGATCTCAGCACCCTCCAGAGACGCCACCCGGGCAGAGGGGACCAGCTCCCGGCACGCGCAGGAGCCGGGCGAGGTGGATCTGTGTCCTGCCGCTGAAATGCTGAGCCAGATAACTTGGCTCTTGCTCCATCGCTTCATTGCTTCATCTTGCTTCATGCTTCAACTTATATTTGTACTAACCTAACCGCAGAGCAACCCCATCGCTGCGACCCAGCTGCGCCTGTGCGCGCGCTCGGGCGGCAGCTACAACCGAAGCGGGTGGTAGGGAGGAGGGTGCAACCCGCACAAGTGACCGCTGGAGCCGGGGAGAGACCCCCGGCCCCCCACGCGCCACCACCCCGGCACACGGTCCTCACCCCGAAGAGTTAATGCCCGTAAGCCGGGGATGCGATTAAGAGCGCAGCTGGGCAAACTCGTCCCCCTCAAGCAGAGCAGCTCAGAGGAGACACTTTGTCTTAAACTTGCAGGTTTTCCTTTCTTCGGGGGGCGTTGGGAGAGTGACAGGGTTGTTATTTAAGTTCTGGGTTTGTGTTTGGAAGGTTATTGATGAAGTTTGCATTACCCAGGCTAAAAGCCCTGGGCTGCTCTCTGCTCCAGACTGTCTCGCTCCAGCCCCACAGAGCACTAAGTGGGCCCTTAATGAACAAGAGAAAGGTTATCAGGACCCGCATGGGGCTCAACCGTCTGCTCCAGCAAAAGTCAGGAGACGCCACAGATAAGAGTTCAAAGCGATGCAAACGAGGCCCAGCGCCGGCGCAGGCTGCCGCCGCTCCGGCCGCCGCACGCCCAGGGAGCCGCTTCCCGGCACCGAGCCGCGGGAGCGGGTAAACGCCTCCCTCGCGCACCCCGGCTCAAGACCCGGGCGAAGGAGGCTGCGCCGGCAGGGAGGCCCAGGCCTGCTCCTCCGGCGGGGGAACGTCTCCGAGTCCCACCAAGGTTCCTGTGGATGATGCTGGTGCCCAGCGTCGCCCGGGACAGGGTCCGCAGCCCGAGGAGCTGCTGGCGAGGGGATGCTGCAGCTTATAAACCACGCGTGTATTCGTCGTCCTCCCACGCCGCGAGGTTCGGCAAGCCCGTGACCCCGCAGGTGTGCTGCAGGTGCGAGGCTGTGTCCCGGGGGTCCGAGATGGGCCCCACAGGTCGCTCCCGGTCCTGGGCACGGCGTGACGCATTCGAGCACCACCCGCAGGGTTTGCTCCAAGCTTCAGCGTCTGAGGCCGAGTAAGAGAGCTTGCCAGGGCAGTCGCACCAGGAAAAACGTCCGTGAGTGAGCAAAACTGGCACTGGAAGCCGTCTGCTACAGGACGGCCCTAGAGAGCATAGCTGGGACAAAACCCACCGCGATGTAATGGGGTTCAACAGAAACAGCGCCAAAACTTTGCAGATGAGGTTAGAAAACGCCACTCAGCATCTCTGACACATCCAGTACAAGCAGTTTCCTCTGTTAGAGGATGGTCCAAAACGGGCTGTGGGATTCGTCTGCCGGAGGGACATTTGAGAGACGCTGCCCAGCTCTATACTGCTGACAGAGGCGGGGGTAGTGTCTGCGCGACCGACTGTACCAGGAGGCAAATGCTGACGAGTCCCTGGCAGGGGAGGTTCCCACGCTGTCACGGGATCCGGGTGCCCACGTTCTTCACGGGGACCCGGACCACAGGCCAGGAGAAGTCAACGGGAGATGCAGGATGATGCCAGGACAAGAACCACTTGTACGAGCTTCCCCTGCACACCAGCGTCACAGCCACCATCGCAGGGCACTGACACCGACGAGCCGGCATCCAGCGCTTACTGAAAGCTGCAAGGAATAATTACGGCTAACGAGGGAGGAGGGGGAAGGTTCCCAGAAAGCGCCTGGTGCTTTAGCCTCCCCAGGCTGCAATAACCACCGGGGTTAGGTGATCCACACTCATTTCTTGCCTCTTCTTGAAACAGCCCTGCAACATGGGTCACCAAAGCAGCAACGGGCAGCTCCCCGGCTCCGAGCTCGGCTCGGGCTGCCCCCGCTCCGCAGAGACAGGTCCCCTTCCCTCCACCCCAGCTCAGCGTCTCTCGCAGGGGCAGAAACTCTGTTCAACGGCGCATAGGTCTCCCCGCGCCGGCTTCGCAGGCAGGACTTCTTGCAGCGGGACACCCTGGAAGGTGCTAACCTTTAAAGGATTTGCGGTTGAGGAGCGGAGAGAGTTGGGAGCGACAGGGCAAGGAGCGAACGCGAAGAAAAGACAGATCAATCCCAACGATTCATCATGCCAAGAGCTGTCCAAATAATCAAAGGCATCAGCCAGGTTGATGTATAGCTGATGTCACCGAGAGAGACCCTTAACAAGGCAGCCGGTACAACAGCTGCTGGCCAGGGAGTGTCGCAGCACACGCCGGGCTGGGGCCCGGGAACGCAGCCCATCCATCACCGACCCACCTTAATGGCCAACCTTATTAGTAACCGTTCGCCGGGCCTGACAGCCCGCGGCAGCGCCGGAGCCGCCCTCACAGCCCCGAAACGGGCCGCCCCACCTGGCAGCGGGGGGGCCAAGGACGGGCTCGGCGAGCGTGTCGATGGCTGAGGCTTCGGCTGTGTCCGTAAAACCCCGGCGGCGGGGTAAAACCCCGCTGGGCAGGTCGACCCACCTCTCTGCACTTCGAATACCTGAACTGAACCGACCTTCGGGACCAAACAGCGAGTGCCAGGCCCGGCTGGGCTGTGACCGCTCCTTGGCTGCCTGCAAGAGTGGAAGGGATGGCAAAAGCTTTGGCTGCTTTTTTCCCTCTATTTCAGCTCTGCTGGGAGCTCCCGTCCCCCGAACGCTACCCGCAGGGCGGGCGAAGCCGGCGGGGCCGAGGCGGCGGTGCCGGATGCAGGCGCTGCGCAGCCGACGGCAGCAGAGCCCCGCGCCGCGCGCCAGCCCGCGCAGAAGCGCTGCGAGTCGCAAATCCCCGTGCGAAAGGGAAAGGCTTTACCGGCAGATGGCAGTGCCCCCCCCGCGCCCACCCCTCGCCGCCGCCGCGCCACGCGGACGCAGGCCCCCCGCAGCGCTTCGGCACGCGAGAGGGGGGAGAGCATCCCGGCACGCACGAACCTCACGCCGGAGAGAGCCCCCCGCACGCGCGAGCATCCATACATGTTCCCCCGCGCGTGCATGCAGGGGGATCTTTGCATGTAAAAATCATGCAAAAAACCCCATTTTTCTCCAGCTGGGGCAGAAAGATGCCCCAACGCCTGTATACAGTAATGCAGGCAACATACACAGCGTTGCAACGTGCCTTGCAACCTTCAGGACGTGGTTCCCGCTGCTGCACGCATTAGGGTCTACGGCAAGGCTCGGTATCAAACACGAGCAGGCGCAGAGGCAGGACGAGCTCAGGATTTCTCAAAACAGCCTCTTCCTGCCAGGCCCCAAGTCAGGATCCCATTGGATTAACTGGAGTCCAGTTGATTGCTGCAGTTTCAATAGCTTGTTCAGCCATCGATTGCCGTCATGTCACTGGGAGAAAAGGATTAATAATCGGGTGCTCAGGTTGGCTCAATACTGCTGATAGCGCCTGACAAAATACCGTTAGGAGCACTCCCACCGGAGCACTATCTATGTAGGAAAGCTGCAAGAAACATCATTCAGGGTTTCGCAGAATAATGATTAACTCCAGATCTTCAGCCTAGAAAATCCAACAAATAGTTTCTATTATTTCCAGATAAATTCTCCCTCTTCTTCAGTTCATTGCTGCTGCACACACAAACCTTTTCACCGAGACCCACTAGGGGAGATGCATCTTTTCCTGTCTCTCCCCCACAACCCCTTTATAACCATCCCAGAGGAAACGCGGTTCTTTGTAACCCTCACATTTCTCCTGACCCTCGGCTAAGAAAAACACATCCCCTTCGCAACGCGCCGAGCCCCAGATGAGACGCAGCGTGCGCCGCGAGAGGCGGCCCGGCAGCGGAGTCGCACCGCCGCGCGCTGCCCGACCCCGGCGAGCCGCCCCTGCCCGCCGCCGGCCCCCCGCCGCGCCGGGATCGAGCGTGTGAGAGCAGAGACGATGCTACAGCTGATTTTTCGCCCTGTCCTGAGGCTTTAACGCTAGCTGGGACGCTGGGGACCGTGCGCGCTCGTTGATGGGGGAAGAACATGGGAACCAGCACTTCTTCCGAAGAGCCCAAGCTGGGCTCAACCCTCCAGCTCCGGTGCTCAGAACAAGGATTTCACACCAGTGGCCTCTGAGCAGGGAGAGAAAAACTCTCCCCACGTTCCCGGGCCCGGGGCCGAGGCACGCCGATCCCCCGGCTCTCCCCGCTCCGCCGCGGCGGGCAGGACCCCACTCCCGGCTCCGCGGGCCGGTGCTGCGGGCCGGGCCGGTGACCTCCCGCGGAAGAAGCAGCGGACGGGTTTGGGGCAGTAAATCCCATCCCGGTGCACATCAGCCCGGCAGTAAATCGGAATCCTCTCCGTGCCCTCTTTATTATCACATTCACAGCATGAAGTTATGAGCTTCTTCACAGCTCCTGCTATAAAAATGTGATGGATGGCAGGGGAACCTCAGGGAGTTAATCTATTCTCCCATTAAATTTTACTTTAATTGGTCTTTGAGTCAATCAGAAACTCACTAGACAGTGAATTAAGAAAAGAAAAAGAAAAAAAAGGAATGAAACAGGGTGGGGGGAGTGAAGGGAGGTGTCTTTTGGCTGTTACTGTATTATAATGCCAGATTGGCCTTCTAGGGAGAGGCAGGAGGCTGGCGGGCCATACCGAGAGATTTCGGCATGGCTCGAGGTATCAGTGCAGAAGGAGAGAGAGAGTCCAGCAAGGCAAAAACAACCCTCGGAAAACACACGGGCATCGGTGAACTCTGGTCATCAGCAACAATAAAACAGCAGCGAGGCAGCACCGCGCAACCACCGGTGACAGGAATGCGCAGGGAGGCTGCAGCCGGCGTCACTAAATAACAGACATCAATAACATTAACATGGAGGTTGGGGAGCAGGGCAGCGCTGGGGATTTCTGGCAATCAGTAATATTATACGGGCGTCCGAGACAGTCCGATCGCGGGCTAAACCCCGGGTGGCTCCGCAGCATCGTCCCCGTCCCGACGCGCGCCGGCGCGGTCGGAGCAGGGCGCAGCCGCTCCGCGCGGATCAGCAAGGCGGGTTTGGCGAGTGTGTTGCCTGGGCGGTATTAAAATCTTTAATAGGCTCCAGATAAAGGTATTCAGGGTCCATTAACAGTCTCCCAGGATTTCCCATCTTATTAGAAGAGTAAGAAGTGTATCAACGTGCAGCTCGAATATCACAACAAAAATAAAAACGGGAGCAGCAGGAATGAAACCCAAGCAAAATGGAAGACAAAACAAGGCTGCCATTGCCTGGAAACACCGTTCCGGGGCTGACACGCGAAGTTTATGCCCTGGAATATATGATAATAAGGTTTTATGGGAGTGAGCCCTAGGGACAGCCATTGTCTCTGTAAACAACGGACTTCAGGGAAAAGCTGAGGTTTGAGTAATGTGCTCAACCTTCACTTACGATAATGGGTATACATATATGTATGTAGATATACATGTATATGTGTGTATATGTAGCGCATTTAAGCACACAGGGCAGCAAGGGCAGGAAATAAATACCCCGCTCTGCCTGCAGGACCCTGCTGCAGCCGATGCCCTGCAAGAGCAAAACACGGCCGGCGGCCAGAGTCGGAAACACGCTTGTCCTGCGCTTGTACGAGGCGTTTAAATCCGTAACTTGGGCATGGAGGGAATAGCCCTAGACGCTGCGGGGCCCAAGCAGGTGCAGGGCGCGTGCAGCCGAGCTGGGAGCCCTTCGGGGCAGAGCCGGACCCACGGAGACGGTCAGTGTTTGCACGAGGGTCAAACGTTTCGGCCTGCGTGAGCCCGGCCAGGGCCCCGGCCCGAGGCACAGCCGCTTCCCGGGAGAGCAAACCTCCGAGCGCTCTTCCTTCGCCGGCCGCGGCGGCGGCTGGGGGGTGGAGGGGCGGACGGGACACACATCCCTGCCGAACCCTCGCTGCACGCCGCAGGCTCCAAGCGGGCGCTGCCGGTCCGTGCGGTTTCATCACCCACGTTGCAAACGTTCCCGCGAAAGCCCCGTGCTCCTGGAGTCACACACATGCACACCACGCTCAGCTTCGTTTCCTTGTAGAGGAAAAAGAGCGTTAAAAGCCAAGGCGCAGCACAGACGACAAAGCCAGGCCCCGCGTTTACGACATCCTTGAACTGGAGGCACCGTGGTCCCAACGTGATGGTCGGCGACAGCCCCGGTCAAGCACCAGGGCGCACGTCACGCATCTGGCTGAATCCACAGTCTGAGAGCCAAAGAGTCACGGCTCATTTTTCTGGAGGGAAGGCGAGGAGGAAGAGGAAGGGGAGGAGTGAGGAAGGCCGGCTTGGGCTTTGGCAATGCTTAGAGCTGACCAGTTTGCGTTCGGCTCCAGCCCAGGGCAGGAGCGCTGCCGTCCCGGCGCCGCAGGAGGACCAAGCAACGCTGCTGCCCCCGGCCCCCCAAAACGCACCGTGCCGGCGGGATGCGGGACGCGGGCCTGACCCCGGGATGAACCGCGCCGTGCCGTGGGGCCGAGGCAGCGGCGGTCCCCGGAGAGCATCCCTTCAGCGCGCTCCCGCGGGCGGCAGGGAGGGGAGGGAGGGGACGGAGGCAGCCGGGAGTGGCCCCGGGTAATTATGAAAATGAGATCTTTTAAGCGCCAGACTTTAGGCTCAGTTTGGACTGACAGCTCATGAAGAGATCATCTGACACCCTTAATGGGCGAACACGGGTTCAGCGGCTGCGCGCAATTAAATCACGCGCGCTGGGGTTGCGGCTGACACGAGGAGGAGGGAGGCAGGCCCGGATGCGCTGGCGGGGTTTTGGGGACCCCTCCGCACCCAAGAGCCGGCTCTGCTCCGCGGAGAGACGAGGAAAAGGCAGCGCACGGCACCGCTGCCCGCCAGCGCCGCGCTCGGGCTGCTGCGCCAGCGGACGCGAGCGTTTGGCCCTGCGCTTGCAATTAGTCCTCGTAATAACCCACCACCTATTCATCACCTTCACTTTATGCTTTATGAGTTTACAATAAATCAGCGGGCGGAGGCAACGCCGAGGCGCTGGGGTCCCGCGCCGGCCTCCCTGGGAAGCCTCAGGAACGGCGCAGCTGACGGGCCGGCAGCTCGCAGCGGAGACGCCCGCTGCCGGGACCGCAGGGGAGAGCAGCTCCGAGGCTCGCGCCGACACGGATGCGGCCGCAGGTTTACCGTGTCCGGCGGCCCTCGGGGCGCAGCGGAGCGTGCCGGCGTTGGCTGAACGGTGTACCGGAGAAAACACGGCACAAAAGACGCGTGACCGAGCTTTTTAACAGACGTCTCAGCCTGCTGCTCCACCGGCTTTGCAGGTGGCAGGGGCTGTGTCCGGCCGAGCCGGAGGGCCAACGCTCACCGTCCCGGGCCAGCGGCCGAGGTCCGGCCTCAGCGACGTGCGGCCGCGCGGGGCTCACGCCGGCGCAGAGGAGCAGGATCTGCCCTTCTCCATCGATTATTCTCTGCTGCAATTTCACTCCTGTCCCTTCTCAAAGTTAGGGGTTGAGGCAGAGCAGAATGAAAACCGCGCGCGGGAGCCAACCTGCCCGGCGCTCGCCCTCCCGCACGGGAGACGGAGGCCCATCGCCCTCGGTCCTCCAGGCCGCGGTAACCGAATTAGCTGCGCTAAGCGCCTCGCCGAGGCCGAGGCAATGAGTGTCGTCGATCAGTGCCGGCGCGGCAGCGTTCGGAGGGGTGTAATTCTGCCGGAGGAGAATGGACTTCCTGAGCACATGGGCCTAAACTGCAGCGAAACGGGGCCCTAAATCTCCGCCTGCAGATTTACGGCCTCCATTCTCTTTCTTTACTGCAAATACAATCCGGCAGTAATGGTCTAACACAGGAACACCATCACCAACTGGCTGATGGCTCACATAAAAGCAATGTCAACCAAAAACTATGAGTTTATAAAAGGGAACAAACCCTCAACAGTGACAAGAACATGAAACCCATTAACAATTTAAACACTCTCCATTTTTTATTCCCCACCTTGAAGCTATTACGGCTGATAGAAGGCTTCACAGCTGAGTTAACCACTTCAAGGGAGGGCTGCGCACACATGCTCGCACGCAGAAAGGGTCTGCCGAGGCCGCGAGGTGGGAGGTTACGTGGTTTCCAGCCGTTCGGGGCTCTGCTCCTGCAAGCGGCTGAGCTGCCCTCGACTCCCGGGGAGCCGCCAGCGCCCTGCACTCAGCAGGATGCGGCCTCCTGCAACCCAAACTCTTTCCAAAGCCGCCTAGTTTCTAAGATACCACAAGATTATTACTATGGTTACTGGAGAAAAAAATCGCAGGTGTGCTGTAATTGTTTTTCCCGGAGATTTTCATGCTGCTCTGGGTCTCTTTTGGCACCTTGTCATATTACAGGGCAAATATTGGTGGAAGCTGTTGTGCAGTCCCAGAGCCGAGCGCAGAGCCGGAGCGCGGAGGAGACGCAACCTGCTCTGAGAAACTTATACGACTTCTTCTCCAGGGAGCTTTCGCAGCAAATACAAGCCAAATCGAAACGTCTGGGGTGCTGTTTGGAACAGGCATCGACTCGGCACCCTCGTGCTGAACGCCCCGGTACGGAGCAGGTCAGCTCCTGATGCCAGCATCGAACCGCGCAAAGCCCAGCAAACCCTGCTCCCTGCTCTCCCCGACCCTAAAAACACCGTTTTACCTCTCTGACTCTCAATTTCCCCCAGCTGCAAAACAGGGTGAACACAGCTTAACCTCTAATGTAAAGTGCTCAAATATTCTTCGATGCGAGGCACGCCGTCCTAACACGAACATGACCATAACTGTGCTGTTACCAGCGAATCTCACACAGGGGCTGATCCCACACTGCCAAATTCGCCGAGACTCTCGCACGAGCTGCCCCGGGAGACGGCACAGCTGGGACTGCTCCCCGTCCAAAAAAGCCCCAGCCAGGGCGCAATGCTGTCTTTGTAGAGGACCAAACACCATCAGTCATCCGTGAGGCTTGCCGTGGCCAGGTTATTACGTGGAAATAACCCCACAGCCCTCGTTCCTACCGCGATGCTCCAAAACGAGCTAGGGACTTGCGTGAACTTCCGTCCCGACCCCTCAGCGCAGCTGTAAAAGGAGCAAGATGCCCCCGGACGGCATCCCCACGTCTAACCGAACACCCCCAAAACCTGCTGCTCCCGTTTTATCCCTGATTTTAGCACTAATGAGTCTGGGGCACAATTTGTGCTAATCGACCTGGCGTTTCACGGCTGGGCGCAAGGAGCCCGCTGGGACACGAGCAGCTCCTCCGGGCTCGCGCCGTCACCTCTGCCGCGGCGCGTCCCAAACTCGAGGCCGTGGATGCGGCTCGTGCCCGCGGGCTCCCTCCGGTCCCGGGGGCCCTCCCCTTCCTTCCTTCCTGCCCCCGCCCGGGGCAAACGCGGGGAAGGGGCTGAAATCGGACCCTCGGCCCCCCGGGGAAGGAAGTCGCAGCGGAGGCTGCTGCCATAAAGCCGGTCCCACCGTATTGAAACGCCGGCAGATGGGGCCATAAACGCTTCCTCCTCCCCTCGCTAACAGCCACCGCGGCTTCGGATTCATCTTCCTCTTTATCTTTCTGTCAGGTTGTAAATGCCTCTCGCTCGCCCGCTCGCAGCTGGGACATGCCGGGCCAGTTTGCTTCCTGTTGAGGTTCATTTTAACCAAGGATGGAGGTGAAAGGAGAGAGGAAGGGTGAAATTACAGTGAGAACTTAAAAAAAAGAGGAGGCAAGAAAGCCAGGGCTGCCTCCTGCGCGGGTTACGAGCTGCCCCGTGGCCAGGCCGGGGAGCCCCCGGGATAACCCCAGCCAGCCCTGCCGGTCCGGACCGACACCGCCGCGGCCCTGGGAGCCCCCCGCCACCCCATCTAAACCACAGGAGCTGCGGCGAAGATTAATGTACCCTCCTGTTTACCTGCTCGGATATTTACACGGGTAGCGTGAACATCTGCAGCTTCATTAGGCAAGATAAAAGTTAAGGACTATAAACCTTTATGCTTCGAGCCGTAAAGCAGTAAGGGTCAGGAGGGAATTTCTAAATACAGGCAAGTTATTCCATCGCTGGCCGATGCAGGGTTTTCTTGCAACTTGCCAGAGCAGCTGCTGCCGCCCGCTCGCAGGCACAGGCCAGCGGCCGGGAGGCCCCACGCGGGCCGGCGGGTCCCACGTTTCCAGCGCCTTCCTTTGATATCGCCACAGCACCTAAGGACACCGCTACGGACGGGTCTGCTGCACTACGGGGCGTCGGCACCAAGGCAGAAAGTCTCTGTTTTGAAGACCTGATACGCTACAATTTTACCCTGGAAAAGCCATCTTTCGGCTCTGTAATTAACGCTCCTTTGAGCAGAACGGGGAAAACCGTCACCGCTTTGACCTGCTCCTTCTGCTTGTTTGAAGACACGGGCAGGTAACCTGCATCACCGCAGGCACCTTCTGGCTCGCCGTGCTCAACTGCGGACCGGAGAGGACGGGGCTGTTTCGGCAGGAGGAAGGGTCCGCGCAGACGCTGCTGGAGCGCACCGTCCCGGCTGCAGCCCCTCGGCGCCGGCTCCTCCTCGCTCTCATCAAGCGCTTGGGCCGCGACACCTTGGTTCTGCGAATTGCACAAGCTAATTCCCCATTTACTAAATGCCAAGCATTAATGTGGTTTCCTCGCCTGCTGACGTATCTGCCTTTCCACGGAAGAGACGGCACAAAATCACTCTGCCGTCCCTCCGCTCACACGCGGCGTGACCAGGTCGGAGCGCGCGGAGACTCGGACGGGGTCACGCACCAACCCGCAGCGGAGCCGGGCAGGGGGCCGGGAGCCCCTACCCCAAACGCACCGCTGCGCTTCCGCAGCCACCAGCACACTGAAAGGAAGCCGACCTTTGATTTTACCTACGTCGTTCTTCGGCAGTGTCCCGGCTAAAAGGGTGAAAGCTTTGTAGGGGAAACAAGCTGACAACACACGTCCACTGACGCCCTAACGCAGGATGCTCCAGCTCAGCCCCGCGTCTTGGCTCAGCAGCACGGACGAGGGTTTCCCGAACGGCCGCGAGCGTGGCGGCGAGTCCCCGGGGCAGCCGAACTGCTGGAAGCCGCGGTCCTGGCGAGAGCAAAGCTGCCGTCTCCGGCAAGTCCCTTCTGCAAGGATAAAACAAGCAGTAAGGACCTACCGGCTGTCTCTCACAAGAGGCTACCGGCTGCGCTAGACATTTTACGGCCCCTCGCACGCGGGCATCTGTGCTCGGCCGTGCATCAGTTGCTCCGTCGGCTTGGGGAATTCGCACGCAGGTGAAACACTGCTCCGGCACCTCCTCCCCATAACTCCTGCTGCAGCGCGGCGAGAAGAGGCCACGGCACCGGCCCTCGCCGCCGACCGCGCCGCTGCCAGGCTTCGCCCTCGCTCCGCTGCAACGTCCAGGCGGTTTATGCCGAAGTTTCCCCACAGAGAGTCGTGCCGGACTCCCCCGGCATCGAGTCCGCTGCAAAAATGGCAGATTTTTGCACCCATTTTTTCTGATATTTTACACAAAGCAATAAGGACCGGCCATGCTTCTGCCGCGGTGGGACCCGCCAGAGTTTGCTTCACCCTGGGGTGGGGGCCAGTCTTGGCCTGCATGGGGACATCTCAGACAAGACGAGGTCTGTGAACGAATACTCTTTGCAGAGGACGGACGGGCTCTGGCCAGTCGTCTTCCACCGCGAGACGGACGCCGAGCCGTACGTCTGCCCCGAGGCAGCGCGCCGCACGCGCGGGGCAGGGCTGCGCCCGGCAAGGCTGCGAGGGTGGCGGGTCCGGCTGCCTCTCGCCGCGCTGGAGGGTTTCAGGGCTCGTCCCCTCGGATGCTTGCTACAGGCGTTTTCTTAAAGAAAGAATGTAAATATTGAGGGATTTATTTTTATCTTCTTAATTGTGGGAGCCTGCCCTGTGTTTGCGTTTTCCAGGATTAACAGCCAGAATTGGAGCTCTCCGTTTTCTAAGTCTTCTAATTCCACTAAACATCCGCTACCCCGAAAGGACTCCACAGAATCCCATAAAACATTATTTATCTGTGTGCGTTAGCCGCACGATACTGTAATTTCCAGAATAAATGCTGGGTGTAAATTGTTGTTTATGTTGGAGTCTGACTGTCTTTACGAGAAACAAAGTGAAAACTGAATCTTCACAGCTTTATTTCTTCCGCTGAAACCTCTTCTGCAGAAGGAGAAATGCCTGGTGGAGCGCCTTAATGGATGGCCGTAAAGACTGTTGGGTTAAAACAAAGTATAGGGAATCACCTTCAGCCCCCCTTTTACTGCCAAATCCTCAGCTGGTGTAAATTGGTGTAGCTCCAGTGACTTTGGTTCATCTGGCCCACGAGTGTCATTTAAATCAAGCTAAATTAAAGCGAAAGCAGTGCCATTCACACGGTTCTAATTAAAGGCCCATCAACATTTCTATCACAAACGCTGGCTGGCTAAAAACGCTCGATCCCCCACCCGGGTCCAGACCCGGGTCCTGGGCACGGCGGCCCGAGCGTCTGCTGGGCTGGAAGTCGCGTAGCCGCGGGGCTGCAGGAGGGACGTCGCGCAGGACCTGTCCTCGCCGCCCGGCACGCACGGATCCATGGATGGCGGAGCGCCGGGCACGGCGCGCTCCGGGGGCCGGACTCAGCTCACCCAACCGCCGCTGCTGCCCGAGACGTTTCCATCAGCAGAACAGCCTCCTCCTCCGGGCAGCCGCAGACCGCCCCGGGGAGCCGGGCTCTTCGCTCAGGAGAGGGCTGCGCTCGCAGCCACGCCGGCGCTGGAGCTGGGGGACGTCGCTGCTGCTCGCCCGCCCGGCGGCCTCATGGGCGGCTGCTGAGCTCTGCGGGGCCGCGGCGGCTTTCCAACACGCGTCTGCGCCGCGGCGTCGGCTATAACCCGCACCAACAGCGGACGGGACGCCAGCCGCCCTCCCCTGTGCGGGGACTAACACGCAGTTTCAGCCCGAAGCTCAGCGGCGCAGAGCTGGTCCCGCTCCCAGCTCCCAAGCGTTCGTCCCTCGGCGTCGCCAGTGAGAAGCTGCCGCCGGGCAGAGCTGCGGGACAGCGGGACGAGCTCCTCAAACCTGCCTCGAACCAGACGGATGGACTTCTCCTCCAGCCTGTCTCCAAGAGCTCGGCGGCTGCAAACGGCGCTGGCCGTGCCCCGTGCACCCAGCACGGTGCTCCCCCAGCCGCGCCGGGGCACCTCCACGCGTGAGGACCCCAACCACAGCCTCCTCCACGCCGTGGGGCTAACTCAGCCCGGCACGTCCCCCCAGCGAGGGCATCGGGCCTCGGGTCGCTGCTCCTCCACCTCGAGAAGGAGCCAAGGAGGGACGCGGAGCCCCGGCGGCCCCGGCCCCGGCGGCCCCAGGGTGCTGGCGAAACCGCCGCCACCTCCCCGCAGACCGCGGGGAGATCAAAGTTCAGGGAAACTTTTGATGAAGAGCTCTGGCAGACCCATCGTCGGGAAGCAAGAAAGGTCAGAGAGTGGAAAAAATAATAAGAAAATATAACTGCTTTCTTATGAGGAAAATATTATGAGTTCTTCCCCTTTTTCAGCTTTTATGGAAGGAGATTCTGCCAGTTCCCTCAGAAAAAAAGAAGAAAAAGTAGTTTTAAAATGAGATTATGCACCTTCAGGGTGCCATTAGGAAGTTTTACTGTACTGAGATGACATGAAAGCTCTGGAATTAATATCCCTGAGATGCTTCAAACCTGCAATAGCAATTATTGTACTACGTGTCCCTGGATAAATAATAGGGCCATTCAGCTAATTAGCTTCAATGATTTCAGCTCCCTGTAAATTCTCTCTCACTCGGCTATAAAAATAACACTAGGCAAACTTTTGGTAACAGAAACTTCTTTCAGGGAAAAAAAAAAAATAAGGGGGTTCCCCCGGCTCCTAATTCATAACCGCTGTCGTGGTAACGGTGCGATTCCAAGGACTGGAAATATTAATAGGCTATAATAGAAAATATAAAAGGAGAACCATTATTAATTGCCATTTACTGGTAATAAACCTATCGCACCAATTTCTGCCCGCGCACATGTGCAACCCCATTAATTTCAATGGGGCTGCACGTGTTAATTGAGAGCAGAATTTAGTCCACTGGTTGTAATTAATTAATCAAGTTTTCAGTATGGTTTGCATACTTTAAATCTGTCTTTTTTTTTTTAATGTCTTCACATTTCTGTAGGTTTGACTTATGCAACAGGGGCTCCGTTCTCTGCCGTGGTGCCGCACCGCAATGATATAACTCAGGGGAGATGGGTGACGTCCTGCCATCGCTCGTTTTGCACTCGTGTAAATTCACCACGACGGATCAGGCCCCGCGCGGTCGCTGCACGCGTACCTGCCCCAAACTCGCGCACCGGCTCGCGTTGCCCAGGCCATGCCCAGACCCACGCCGAAGAGCCGCAGCGCGGGTTCGTGCGCGGAGGAGCCCCCCGATCCTGCTGCATCTCTCTGCCGTACGGGAAAGGACGCGGAGGGTCCAAAGACCTTGATATCTACAGGGGGATGAAAAGTCTTTGTGTTTCTGGATTTTAATTAATCCCGATTTCTAGTATAGTAACCAGCTAAGCAAAACCTAATAAAGGCACAGAAAATTCCCACTGATAGGGAGAAGGCAAAAACGGGAAGAAAAACAATAAAAAAGCATCCCAAAGAGTCCTCAAGACCAGGGTTTTTTTCTGTTACTCAAAACAACCAAGGCGCAAATTTTCAGGAACACGAGCAGATCCTCAGCCCCGCAAAGCATCCCCAGAACTACACAGACCGACGGCGGCAGAGGGCTGAGCCCTCCTGGAAGCGCAGCGAAACCCCGCGGGAGCCGCGCTCCTCCGCCGGGCCGAGGCACGGGAGACCCAGCGCGGCCGCGATGACCCATTTTGGGCAGCGCGCAGCGGCCTCTTCCCGTGCCCGCGAGCACGTCGGCACCTTCGGCAGGATCCGCGCGCTCAGCCGACAAGCGATCCAGGCAACCCGCTCGCCGAGGACGGAAAGTCATAGCATTTGTTTTGGAAATTTATTTTAGCCAATATTTCTCAATAAAATAAATTGTATAAATGAAATCAGACTGACACCGCAATATTTCCTAACTAGCTGGCGTCTCCCTGCAGCACTCAGGGATTGTCAGAAATTTTTCCCTGAGGTTTTCCCCGTTTATTTTATTTATTTTTGTAAAGCAGAGGAACGTGTGAAGGCTTTGGCATGGTATATTTTTCAAATCAATGCAAAACCGCCTTACATAATAACCAGGTTTTGCATGCTCCACTGCGACGCGTACCCCACTGCGTGAGAGACGTGATTGCTCTGTGTCCTAATACAATTTCAAGCAAAATGACAGGTTAAAAAAATTCAGACGCGATGCTGAAAATGATCAGTTAGCTGCCCTCAACACCTCTAGAGGTCCGTGGAATTAGAAATTCCTTTGTACAGCTCACGACCAGGTTGGGGTCGTTAAAAATGCCTTTTGCTGTTACCCCCGACGCTGTGTTCTGGTCACTGCCATGAAGAGGGTTTTTTGCACAGGTGAAGGTTTTTGCACTGGTGACCCGGCTACACGCGTGCAGAAAAATCAGCTTGCGAAAGAAACAAAGCCAAGCACGGCGGAGACGGAAAAAACCTGTGCAGACCAACATCGCCATCAGGGCTTAAAACCAGCCGAGGAATAAACACCAGCAGAGCGCTTAGGTTGGAGAATCGCTAAAATCCAGATTTAATCTCCCACGGCTGGAGC
Source organism: Dromaius novaehollandiae (assembly GCF_036370855.1). NCBI lineage: Eukaryota > Metazoa > Chordata > Aves > Casuariiformes > Dromaiidae > Dromaius > Dromaius novaehollandiae. The sequence continues at coordinate 9,315,123 of NC_088119.1, read as the reverse complement.
TGAGACCGTAATTCGGCCCGTGCTCATCACCAGACGTCGGCATGTGCGCTCTGAACCGGCACCGCGCGCAGCCCAGGGCTGCCGCAGCAGCGAGCTGCTGGCTCACGAGGGCGGCAGGGAGGAACGTGGGATTCTCCTTTTTTTGCGGAGAAGTGCGCAAAAGCCCGGCTCGGCTCGGCTCGGCCGGACTCACCGTGCTGCGTGAGAGCCCCCCGCTCCTGCCCGGCTGCAAGATGCAGCCCTGGCTTGGTGGTGGCACCAAACCCTGGGCAGGTCCCTCGCCGCGTGTCCCCAGGGGAGGCCGTGGGGCAGGAGAAGACCCCGCCGGCAGCAAGGGCTCCCCGCAAGGGCAGCGGGGCCGGCGCGCTTCCCTCCCCTCCCTTTCCAGCCCGGGGACGCCCGGACTCCCGCTGCTCCTGGCCGCGGAGCCACCCTCCGGCTCAGAGCCCGGCCGGGCCCGTGGCCCCGGTACTCGGCTACGGCCACGTGACTGCAGAGGTGAAGCTCAAGGCAGAAACCTGGAGCGAAACTGCGCTGCGGCAGCTGGGCGCGAAGCAGCCGGCTGCGCAGGCGGAAGCGTGAGAAACGAGCAGGCTGTGCATTGAGAAGCAAGCGCTGGAAAACGTGACAAATTCAGCCCTAATTCCTCACGGGTTTAAATTTGTCACTATTGGGGTTAAATTGCTTTCAAGGGGTTGCATTATGTGGATACAGCTTTTAAAAAGCAGGACGGGCTGAAATGCCTCATGTTGACCCATTCATGTACCCATGGCCTTAATCTAAACTTTCCTGGATCTCATCCTATGAATAATTATACACACAGGAGGGCAGCTCATCAGCTGGCGTAAACTGGCTTAACTCCACCGAAGTAATTGAGAACAGGCCAGAATACCGCTCTCAACCACGGCGTGATGCCGCTGCGGTTTCACAGGCAGCGCACGAGGCCCGCGGGCAGGAGCCCTGCGTTTCACCGCTGCCCTGGGACCGGCTCTGGTCCGACGGACCACGCGCCAGGACGCCGGCCCTTCTCCGGCTCCGTGTCTCTTTTGGACTTGCTTATTACAGTCCGTTTCGCCTTACTCCGGTCTCCCCTTTCCACAAACCTCGAGCGAGTTCCCGGGCCCTTCGCGAGAGCGTCGCTCGCGTGACCGCTCGGCACCGGGTCCGGCACAAGGCCGCCGCGTGCAGCGGGTCGGCCGCGGGGCCCGGGCGCCGTAGGCACCCCGCGGAGGGGACACGACGTACGCACGCACGGTGAGCCCGGCAGCGCCGTCTCCATCACTCTTCTGCTCCACCTGGATGGAGAGATTTAGTCCCACCGCCAGAACCAGAGTATCGCAGACTGCTCATCTCACCAATCAATTTTTACGGCTGGAGAGGATAATAATGGTAATATCAGTATAAAAAAAACCCCGCAATGACCCATAACAGTAACATATTACAGCTCCTTTTAAATAACTGTGCTGGCTGCAGTTTCTTTGTTTCTCGGCAGCAGACGAGCAGAGGCGCTGGGACCGTCTCCGCAGCTGCCGGATGCGCCGGGACGCGTAAGCGCTCGCGAGGCGAGGGGCCGCGCCGGGAGCGGGGCCGGGAGCCCGGGGGAGCCATCACGGAGGACGGCGGCCACCGCTGCGAGGCAGCACCATCCCCGACCGGGGAAAATTCAGGCTCGGCTTTTATGGCCGCCCCTGCTCCCGCGCAGCGCCCGGCCGCCGGCCCCGGCGCGACGGTCCTCCGAGGCCGGTCCTTTCGGTGCCGACGACGCGGCGCGCCCAACCGCAGCTGCAAACCGCCGAAGCATGCGGCACGCTTTAATTTCCAGCACCCCCCAACCATATGCTGCACCGGGAAAACCTGAAGATGGAGCATTTTACTGTAACGCTGCGCACCAAAAGAGAGCGCTTTCCCTAGAGCTCACAGACATTTGCTGTGTTTTATTGTTGCTATAGGAAGCAAAGTTCTCACTTGCCATATGCAAGGCGAAAAGTTAAAACACACAACTCCGCTCGGCTTCCCTCCCAAAAGCAAGGGGGTGAACACCGAGTTTATTTTAGGGTGGGATCCTGCCAAATGGAGCAAGACGGAAAGACACCGAACATCTTTTCATTTCAGGCATTCGGTAACACGAGGGAGAACTGAGTAAGATCTAGGCTGGTCGGGCTAAGGGGGAGAAAATCTAAGCCTCTGCTTTCTTTGCCTGACATTACTGTGAAGCCTTTAGCTGTCTGTAACTCCATGAAAAACTCCTTAAAAACACTGAACTTGATTTTCAAATGCCATGAAGCTGCTTTATGCTTTCGTGTCAAAGGACCTTCCAGCCGCCCTCAATCCTGAGCATATCAGTAGCCACCGGGTACCTGGACCCGGTGCTCCCGCACCTCCCACGCAGCCCCTCGGCCCTTCCAGCCGCTCTTTCCTTCCCGTTACGATCCCGTACAAACACTCAGAAACATCAGCGGTTTTTAAAGCTGCCATTTAGAGGGCTGAAGCCAAAATTTTCCTTTCATTTAAAAATAGGACTGGATCCAGAGTATTGCTATTTAATTCACTGGTGGTGTGTCAGATTTGCACTCGTGTAGCGGTGACAGCAGAGCCGAGTCCAAACCGGACAAAAGAGATCTAAAAACAAATGGGCAGAATAAGAATGGGAATGTGCACACACACACACGTGCACACGGACACACGTGCACACGGACACATGCACACACACACACGTGCACAGACACACACGTGCACACACACACACGCACACGTGCACACACGCACATGCACACACGCACACGTACACACGCACACGTGCACACACAGCGCCCGGCACTCCTGCCCTCCCTGCTCCCAGCTCCAAACTCTCGGGTAAGCGCTCGCCCTCGCAAACCCCACTAACACACTAACTTGCCACGGATATTATTTTAAACAGTGATTCCAAGTGACCCGCACATTTGCACACACAATAAAACCTCCTCTGCCTCTGCAGACGGTGAAACGGTGCGGGGATGCCAGGCGGGGGGTTCACCCCCCCCAACCACGCGCTCCGGCATCGGCGCGTGGATTCGGAGCCGCTCGGGGCAGCTAACACCATCCCTGCCTCCCACCGGCGTCCGGAAAGCGAGCGCCAAAACCGGGCTGAGAGAGCCTGCTTTGATAGTGGCAATCGGGCTGAACAGGAGAGGAGAAAATGCAAGAAAAGGGACTTTAAAACAACCCTAAAGTGGGCTGGTTTAGATCGGCATCTCTGCTGCAAGTGCTGTTTCTCATCGGGTGTCTTGTTCCTGCGTTTTCCGTGCACCAAAAACCTAGAGAGCTAATTCGTGCTCTCTCACGATGTTTGCTTCATTTCAGAATATTTTCCCCACCCGATTTTGGGAGAGGACAGCTCACACATAATCACAGAGAAATGCTACAAGCGAGGTATTTTCACTTTTCTCAAATTACCCCAAACTCAGCCCAGAAGCCGATCCTACCTCGGCCCCTCGCGGGTCCGCGACACCAGCCCGAGGGACTCCGGGGTATTATTTTTACCACTCGATTCCTAGCAAATAACAAAAGGGCCCCGGGAGGATGCCACTAGCACGGGCGCTCCCTCGCTGTGCATCGCCCCTGCGACCGCACCGCGTCCCTGCAAAACAGCAGGTACCGAGGCGAGGCAGCGAGCGGGTGCCCTGCCCGAAGCCACGCGCTGAACGCACGAGCAGACCTCTTCCACCCCCCACCACTAATATCGACGAGCCCACCGAAAACCTGAAACACAGGTACAGCTCCTATCTCTGAAAAATGACTCAATTTTGCACAGAAAGATCTCACTCAAAAATTCCCTTATGTGAAAATTTTAAAGTGGGAAAAAATGTTCCTTTTATTTATGTATTTATTCTCGCATGATTATATGCGAGAGAAGAAAAAAAAGTGTTTATTTTAATCAAAATCAGAATATTTAAACAGCTGAAATGGGTTTATTTTTCATGTTAAAAAGGGACATTTTGCAAACACTCTGTGAAACAAAAAAAATCAACCCAAAACGCCTCGATCACAAAATAAATTATTTAGCTCTTATATAAACCCCGGCATGAAACGACAAACATTTTTGTCACTTTTGCACAGCCCTGATTACCGTGCATTATGCTTTCTAACAGCTTTTCCTAGCATCATCACTAATGGATTTTATAACATGCTTTATAACAGGTTATTAAGGAATATGGCTATAGCTGGTAATCGCTGTATAATATGAATAAAGCATTTAAGAAACGGCCCCTTCATTTAAACTGTTAACTGGGAAAACTGTCGCATTATAAATAAGGGAAGCGAGCGGCGTTTGCGGGAGGGCTTCCATCTCCAGCCCTGCAAAATGTCTCTGCACGCTTCTTTCTCTCCCTCTTCTTTTTCTTTTTCTGAAAGAGTAAAATCCGTTCGTTCATCATTATTCTTCGAACCTGCTCTTGCTGCGATGCCCACAAGAAGCGAATCCCGCGAGACTATTTTCTTTTATATGATGAGTCATTTATTTTATACAATGGTACCATAAATTTTAAAAAAGTTCAACTGCGCCGTGCATGGGCCATTGCCAAGTAACCGTGTCACCTCGTGGCTGTGTTTACGGCCTCCCCTTCCCCACACCTCGCTGTTTTGTCATCCCGTCACTGAATCATTTAGGGCTTGATCCTGCTCCCAGCTAAGTCGATGGCAAAATTCCCATTGACGTCAGTACGGACAGAAACGAGCTATCTGGGAGCGAGACAATACAGGAATGTGCCCCTATACATCAAACCACGTCCTCATTTTGAGTACTTGGCTAATTATAAAAAATTATCGTCTGCAACGACAGCAGGGGAAAGCGGTGCTGGCGTAGGTGGGCTCGGGGAGGCAAGGAATTAAATCAGCGTTATAATTTGGCAGGTATTTATCTATATGCACCCTGGAATAGATCCTTGGTCTCTGTTTGGGAAAAGGCGGCCGAGGACGGAGGGAAAGGGAAAGCCGCTAAGCTCGCGGGGCGGCCGGGGTGCCGGGGTGCCGGGGTGCCGGGCGCAGCCGCCGGCGTGCCAGTCCCCGCGCCGCAAGCAGGTGGCAGTGGCGACATTTCCGCACGAGGTTTCTCCGCTGGAAATGTCCAAAGAGGAGAGAGGAGGGGGGAGCACAACCCTCCGCCAGCAACAAACATACAAAAATAAATAACATCGCGAAACGTTAACTTCTTTCCCTCTATCAGATCATTGTTAACAGCTAATAAAATATCAGTCTGCAGGGACACGAGATATAACCAATACCCTAATAAAGAGAGTCAAAGAAAGGAAATTAGATCTGCCGGGTTTTTATGCCGCTCGGATAAACTGATGGATCAGAAGATTTGGACAATCGTTTCTTAAAAAATTAACCGCGGAGCCCGGGCGCTCGGAGGCTGCTGCACCGCGGCCGGCCGGGCCGGGGCTCGTCGGGAGATCAGATTTCCTCCTGCTGCAACTATCACTTAATGTTTTTAAAAAGGGCCCATTAGCAAATGCCACATGTAAAATGATTCATCGGTGGAAACCCCTATGAAAAAGTATTGCAGTCCCTGCTCTTACATTGCAATGTAATTAATATCAATTGAATTAATCGCAGCGAGTTAAGCGAAATGTTATTAAACAATGCTCAGGCGCAAACGCCGCGGCACCCCCTCGGACAAAACGCAACGCTCTCGGTACATGCTGCAGCTGACAACAATAAATCCTCTGAAATTTGCCTTCCAAGGTCAGCGAGTGCGGGAGATGCATGTATATGATTTTCTAGTTTACCTGCTAAGGAGAGAGAGGGGTCAGTAAATTATACTCCCAATTCAGCCTAATTGAATAGACCCGCGGACGTCAGAGCGGAGGGAGCACGAGGACGCACTCGACAACGTATATCTGTCACGGAGACGAGACGAGACAGGTAAATGGACTGACAGAGGGGAAAGATACACCACGTATAATAACCACCATGTGATGGGAAGAACAAGCGTTAAAGGAAGAATAACAGAGCCGCCTCCATTACCCGGGAAGCAACTTCCCTCGTTTTTTTAATTAGTGGAACCTGCCGCTGAGGAGGGAGGGCGAGAGCGAAGCCTGGCCGCGAGCCGCTGCATATTCTCCTCGTGAAATGGGTGGCAAGAGGCAATGTGTTCAAGCAAACCCAGTTGTGTTTCTCTGGAGCAGGACAACTTCCAGGATTTGCCAAATGGGCAAAGAATGACAGGTTGATGTTTTAGAGAAAAATGGATTCCCACCGCAAATCTGTTAGAGCAGCCAAAGCAGCAACCCAGGGATTACACAGTGTTTGCTCTTGTGTGGTGCTTTTATGCATAGGTTTCGAGGCTCTGTGTATGAGAAGCCTTAATGGCATTAATCCCGTTTCGCAGATAGAGAAAGCGAGGCAAAGTCATTTGCTTAAAATTACTCAGTTGAGACCAAGAACCAATTGCTCCGACAGTTGCTCCTGAGCCCGAACCAAAGGGATGAGCGGTGAGGAGCCAGAAGCAGAGACGTCTGACGAGAAGCAGCCTGAGGAGCCAGGAGGGCAGGCGGCTGCTCGGGGGACAGCGGCAGGCTGGGTGGCTTCACGAGGCCCGGTCCACCGACACCAGAGCTGGTACCTCCACGCTACCCCAGGCCTTGGAGGACGTAATAGCGTAGTGGTAGCATAGGGATGGAGGAGAAGGAAAACTGCGCGCGACAGAACTACGCGTCCTTCAACACGGATGCAGCAGCACGGGGATACAACAGACGGACCTGCCCGGGGCACGGGCGGCCGGCCCCGAGCCGGGTCGTTCCTCCACCGCCGGGGTTGTCCAGGCAGGAGTCTTCCCTTCCCTAGCGTCTCCCACCGCAGCACACCAAAACACAGCAGAAACATTGACAAGCTGCTCCTGGGGAAAATGGGGAGCAGGGAGAGGAATGGTGAACGCTGTCACCCAGTTTAATCCATGGGAAAACCAAGGCAAAGCACGATCCCTCATCTCAAACTCACCAGCAGAGCTCAAACAGAAACCAGGAATCTTAACTATTAACCTCATTTCAGCCACAGGAAAATACACCTGCTTGCAGCACCACAGGGCTCGCTGCGATGGAGCCCACAAGCCTCACAGCGCTCACTGTGCCATGAGCAACAGGGTCCAAACTGGTGTTTTCAGCCCTGTTGTGGGGAAGAGCTGATCAAGCATCTTGTGGTCGCCCAGCATTTCTGTGCAGGTGGGAGACCCTTCCCAAAACGGCATGGCCCTGACGAAATGCTGGAGACTCATGAAGTCTCCAACAACGTGCAACCTTGAATAGATAGCGACGTTTCGCCTGTTTGACAGTTAACTTCGTTTTAAATACCAAGAGACCAGGAGACCAGAGAACCGCGGATGGGACAACAGCACGTTCTGCACCTGCAGTGAGGAGAAGGCAGAATCCCTGCAAGGTATTCTCAAATCCAAGCACCACGGCAGAGGTCTCCCCGGCTAGCTACGGACCAAGCTAAAAGGGCAGCACCCACCTCCCTGCAACCACGTCCTTCTCTGCGAGCTGCCGGGGATGCCCTGGCGAGGAGGGCGGCCACAAGCCGGCCCTGGCCAAGAAACACTCCACCATCGCCGCCAGACCTTCACTTAGGCCTGGTGCAGAGTCGCATCCATAAAGCGGGCACAATTCTGAGAAGAAGGCCCGGACTGGCCTGGACTCCCCATCCCGCACATCCTTCAGGATGGAGAAGATGATCTTTATCCTACTCCTTCTGCAGAACAGCGACCGCTTTGGAGCAGCTCTTCTGATCAGCGGCTCGCGGCACCCCAGAAAAGCTTCCCAAGTCTCTGGACGGAATTAGCAGCACTGCCAGCACGTCGTATCTGGCTCTCCCCACCTTCAGAGCCCCTCCTAAGGCTACAAGATTACATGAGGATCTCAGCCATCGTTTGAACTATGTTCTGGCAGCCACGGCTGAAAAGAAAGTTGGGAAACAACACCGCTCGGACACGCAGAGGACAAAACGCCTGACCGTGGAGACAAGCGACCACTTCTGTGTCTGCTGGTGGCAACACGAGAGGAGAGAGGGCTAACGTTAAAAATGAGAGGTGCAACATCACAGCTCGTTTATGAAGCGGAATGGGAAGCAGTGAAAGCCTCATGGCCCAAATCTCTCAACCAGGGAGGATGCAGATGTGGTGACCTCCACCAGCACGAGGGACACGCGTCTCGGCTGGGACTCTGCACAACCCAGGGCAGGTCTGGGAACCGCCTCTGGCTTTGGACTAGTTGCACGTGACATGGAAAACAGAGACACAGGAATTACCAAATTCACAGGATTTTATGGACAATTTATATTTACACAGTGCCTTGGAAAGACATTTACATAAGAGCACACAAAATACCATGGGAAAACATATAAGGCACTAGAGGAGACCAAGTACTACTATTAGCACTCTGGGACTTTCTTCCATGTAATTCCAGTGTAGTCAGTCATTCAATTTTAATCATAACTAATGCAATGCCTTTTACAAGAAGAGGTCGTGCTATATTCTAATCCATTTTGTAATTAAGCATAAATTTTAAAGAATCAATTGAACACAGCGATGAACTCTCAGTTTACCCAGCGCCTCTTCTGCCAAGGGGTGTCCCTGTGCGATTAACAGCTTGACAGCCCTGGCCAGAGGACAGACCCCACTGCAAACCCCTGGCACGCGCTCCTCTCCGGGATACAGCGTGAGGAATAAAACAGCGATAGGATAGAGATAAGTTGGAGATGGAGGAGGGGTTTTTAAGGAAGTATTTATTTAAGAATATAGAAAAATAATTATCTGATTTAGAGCTGAGCAGGCAAGGCAGGCTTTGACCCCCGAAAGTCTGATGAGGTGCTTAGCAGAGACGTCGTCAGAACTTGAGGATTAGCTTTAGCTTTAATTCGGGGTATTTTCCAGTTCCTCCAGCTAATACCTTTTTCCCAGTCTTTAGGTCAGACTTTGGGACGGAACGGACCCAATCCTGCCTGCACCCTTTCCATCAGCAGTTTAAAGCCCTGGGAGAGTCCGAGCAGCCCCACGGCGGGAGGTGTCGGCCGGGCCGCGCAGCGATGTGCGTTGTCCCATTCGGATGCAGGAGCGAAAGCGGCGTAACGAGCCCTCAGCTCCGACTCTGCTCCCTGCCCAGGGAAAAGTAATTTAGCCTGACAACTTGAGTTTGGAGCAGGGAAAAGATGAGATGCCAATCTGTGCAGTTCTCTTAATTTAAGCTGGACTTTATTTTATTTTATTCTAAAATGTAAACGTTTTTAACCAGCGCCAAGATTTTAAGTGCACTGAACCGCTCGGCTGCAGGAGTCTGGCTGCTGCAGCAACAGCAGCCGTTTGCAAAATCCGGCTGCGGATGCCGATGCAGACGCTGGTTTCGGGCATCTCCAGGCGCCAGGCCGAGCCCCGCGGCCGGGCCCAGCTTCGGCCCAGGCCTTCCCCGCGCGGATGGGCTCGCGGCCCGGCCGACACCGTCAGCAGAGGGCAACGACGGCCGCGCAGGAGACCGCGCGCAGCGTTTCTGCCTTTCTTCTTGAAGGGAAGAGGGGCACCGCGTGCGCTTCAGCCGCTTCCAGTCCCCGCGGCGGGCTCTATGCAAACGCAGTTGCTAAGGAGGAAACACGGCTCTCCCATCGCCCCTCTTCCTCCACCTCCCCGAAACGCCGCCGGGGAAAGCGGCTGGCCCGGGAGGGCACGGCGGCCGCGCAGGGCCCGCACCACCCGCCGGCACCGCCGCGGCTCCCCGAGCGGGCTGCAGCCGGCCGGTTGTGACCGCCGGATGACCTCGAGGGCCGCCCGGCCTGATGGACAGTCGGACCATTAGTCCTTTTAACACACATTCTTCCCCCGAAACGCCGACGTCGCGCTGCTGGTCCGCGGCGAGGGAGCCACCTAAACCAGCCATGACCCTGCCCCGCGGCCCGCGGCCGGCCCCCGCGCCGCCCCGTCTCGCCCCGCGCCTGCGGCAACAAAAGCGGAGAGGCAAACGGCTTCGCTCTTTGTCTTTGCTGATGCTGTTTGTTTTCGAACCGAAAAAAGCGATAAACATCCCTCCCGGTACCGCTCGGGAGCCTCCGCGCTGCTCCGTGCTCGTCTATCCGAGCGCACGAAATCCTGCTCCCCTTTATCTGCCCCCCTCCTCTGCCGCGGCGTAATTTTTGGTCTTATTATTCCCAGCAGAACGAGGCAGGAGCGCACGAGCCCCGCTGCTAACAGACCAGAACAACCTATTAATCCAGAGCAAAATTAAGCAGCGCAAAGGTTAGGGAAACGAGCGGCTTGCTGTTTCCTAGCCTCATAACCAAGGCCTGATCCAAAAGCCTATGATGACAACAGTTTTTCCACCACCTTTAATGAGACCGGGGCCGGGGGACGGAGGTGCAAACAGGGCTCTGCAGACCCGCTTGCAGCCACATCTTCCTTCGCCCTCGCCATGGCCTGGGCTCGCTGGGAGCCACCGCCAACGCCCGCAGCTGCCTCAGTTTCCCCAACCGAAATCCGAGGACAGGGGTTAATCCCCTCCTTCGGCTTCCTCACAAAGCACATCATCTCAGTGCTCCGAGGCTCGCAGATGGGAGAGAATAAAACCCACAAACAGCTACAAATGCACTGCGACTGTATGCGTCTCCTCTGCCTGAACCAATAGCTTGAAAAGACCCTGAATTTTGCTGGCAAAATTAATACGAAGCAACAAAGTGTGCTTTGAGGTGGAAGGGGCAGCGCGGAGCGGGAGAGGGAATTTCTGCCCCCTGCGCCAGAGAGATGATTCATTCCGGCTAAAAATAAAATGAGTAAATAAATACAGATGCCAAGCCCACGACACGGGGGCAAAAAAAATAAAGCTTTTCATCTCCCTTCTCCGTGGCTGCAGCAGACAGAGCCCTGCCTGTCCCGAGCCCGGTTTAATGTCCCCCGCGGGACGGCCGACGAGCTGCGCCGCGCTGAGCGAGGAAACATCTGTCCGACTTCCCGCGCGCTGGCACTGGGTGCTCGGGCCCGAACCGTGAACGCCGCTTTCGCCGAACGCGGCCTCCCGCGCTGGGAGAGCCGAGCGGGGCAGGGGCAGCAGCTCCAGCGTCCGCGGGACCGAAGCCTCCGAGCTCTCTCGTGGGTCGAGATAGGAGCTCGGGAAGCAGGTCACCTCCACAAACGCTCGGCCCGTTTTCCCCATGCCGGGAGAGCAATCGCACGGCAAAGGCGAGCGGAGCCCAGTCTCCCCACACATCTTCCCCGCTGCAGGTCTGTGCTGGAAGGTCAGGAATACGGGGAGCTTTATCACCGCGATTAACAGGAGGCAGCGAGAAGCTTCGGCTGTCTCCAGCCTGCTGTATGTCCAGGAAAACCCTAAAGGGGCCTTTAATTATTTTTTTAAAGTTGCTTCCCACAGTCCCTGACATTGTGCAGGCTGCACGGGCTGTTTGTTTTCTCTAGCGCGGTGGCTGTACAGTAGAGCGGGCCTGACCCCGGCACCCTCGCGAGGAGTGTGTCTAATGCTCCTACAAGGTAACCTTTTCACTGGAGTTTTCTTGGGTGACCCCGGAGTCCCATCTGTCCGGAGACTAACTCCTACGGCATGTGGAAAATGCAGCTGGCCTGTCTCCAGCGTGCCTCCTGCAAGACCGACCCATCTGCATCTCTTCTGCTTTATCCGAGTTCGTAGTATGGCATATTTCCCCCTTCTCCCTCCGTGCAAGCTCAAAAATTAACTCTTTCCACCCAGGGATAGGAATTGCTTTAAGCAGAAGGAACTGGGCATTGGGAGCAAGGTTAGACTTACTCGAACAAGAAAACAATCTGGCCCTGCATTGCCTCCTTCCCCAGGAGAGTTCATCCATCTCATCCCACCCCGGGCCCCGTTCAGCAGCTGGCACAGCCGATCCTGCCGGGGGGCAATAAGACGTCGCTGGTATTACTTAAGGGACGAGCTAAGGACTGCGAGTTGCCTGACTGCGGCGATTACCGCAGTGGTAAACTACAGCCATGAGGGATTTTAGGCAAATGATCAGCTGGGTGGGGGCCGCAGCGAGGAAGAGCGCGTCTCCACTTGGATGGAAACAATTCTTCGGGGAATCTTCTTAACAGCGAACTAGCGGCGGAGGCTCTCCGGAGCGCGAGCGGAGGGATGCTCCAAGCCGCGAGCGTGCGCATCTCCCCCATCAGCCTCCGCTTGGGTTAGACACGTTCTAGCAATTACCCAAATACCCGCAGCGGCAGCCAACTGCAGAGAAACCCCCAGCCCCAAGTCGAGCTTTGGTAGGCACAAGACTGCTGTATAAGGACAGGCCTGCGGTCTAAAACTGGTGTAAAATAAAGGAGGAAAACGGCGGAACGGAGCTGCCCGCGTTTGCTTCAGCAGCGCTTTGCCAGCCCTGACCAGGCTGCGCGTGTCGGGCGCTGCTGCAGTTTGGGGATTTCCCTTCTGCCTCCCCAGGAAACCCTGGATTGCCCGAGGAACAAGGATGGACATTCACGTACGTTTGGCCACACTCGTGAAATTCCTGGTTTTCTGCTTCATTTAGATGAGTAACATTTAAAAACAAACGCCAGCACCGCTCGCTGTCGCCCACAAAGCTGTCCTTGCAACGCGGAGCGACGGCGCTCGCTTCGCCGCAGGCAGAGCACACCTGCGAGGATCAGACCTCGAGGATGCACAAAACTCTCATTTATTTTAACGGAACCAGAACGGCACTTTCCGACGAAGGTGCAGAATCCCGCTGCAAACCACCGGCAGCGAGGATCCCACACCCACAGGCGCCTTAAGAGAAATCCCAACTTTCACTGACAAATTAAAACTGAGCTTCCGTTCCCGCCGGCTCAAACACATAAAAACTCAAGAATTAACCTCAGTGTGTTCACAGCATTCACATTGTATCAAGGGTAGATAATTAAAAGAACTCTGATAAAGACTCTGCCAAAAATTAATTCCTAAAAAGAGAAATAATTTTGCAGCACCAGGTGTGCGGTTGCGCTGCTCCAGCTCTCCCAGTTAAACACGTCTCTTCCTGCGACAGAAAACCTGGCACTTAAATGATGTGAAAACTTTAGGAGGGGAGGTAAGCGTGGCTGAGGTACAAAAGCAGAACATTTCTACCCCGATTAGGCTCTGACTCAAAATCCAGGCAGCTGCTCCGCTTCGCCCAGCCTCACTCGCTCCCCTTTGCTAACAGCCGATTGCTCCCTCCTTTCTGTATTTTTAAACTTCAACTTTTCGCAATCAGGGAAAAAAATGGCAGCCATTAGAAACACTAGTTAGGGACTTAGTCCAAAATCAATTTTAATTAAAAACACACCACTTTAATGTTGAACATGGTCATTTTTAGCATCGCTGTTGGCTAGACGGCCTGTGCAGTCCGGCCCGTCGTTTACATGCGAGGAGGGACCTGACACCCGGCACAACCATCGCCATTAACGGCAGGGCTGCCCGCAGCCCCCCGGGGCCGGGAGCCCTCTTACAGCCATCCGCCTTCTCTAAACGACGCCAGGGTCACGGAGCCCAACAGCCGGATTTATTTAACGCTTGGGAGGGGGGACACACGGGTGACAAGGGGCAGAGGACACGGGCGCGGGGAGAAATAAACTGTAAAGAAGAACAACGCGATTTTATGAGCGCTGCTGTGACCCAGAGTCAGTTGGTCACATGCAGCCGGTGCCCATTACCAAATCAATAAGCATTAAATCAACCTCATTTTCTACTATTTAAATTAACTATAACTGTTTTAATTGCAGATTCATAGCCTGCAAACTGCTTATTACGCTTTACATTATAGCCGAGATTTGCTTGCACGTTACAGACCATTGAGAGCACTCTGCAAATTCGGCCCTGCTGACGCCTTCCCCGGCCTCGCGTGCCGTAGGAGGCCCATTAAAAGCAGGGGAAGGGAAGGGAAGGGAAGGGAAGGGGAGGGGAGGGCGGCTGGGAACGCCGCGTGGGAGCGCGGCACAGGGCAGCGCGCGCTAATGGTCACTGCGGACCGTGGCAGGAGGCTGGAAATTACGGGCTTGTTCTCGCTCCCCCGGACGACGCGGCTGCGCCCGACGAGGGCCGGGGTCTCACCCGAGGGGCCGCGGGTGACGGCCAGCTGCTATCAGGGAGCTGCATTAACGGGGAGAGAAATTAGAGGTGTGCGACGAACCTCTGGGGCCCAGAAACAGGGCCACGCGCTCGCTCAGGGCAGATACAAAGCCCGACGAGGAGCCTGCGTGCGTGACGGCGCTGACGGTCAGCGGTGCCGGCCGAGGTGGAGAGGCGACGGGAAAGCCCGAAGGACGGAGTCGGGCCAGGCACGCGAGCGCCCAGGGCTGGAACCGGCAGCCACGTGCCGGGGCGCTCGGCCCACGGGAGCCGCAGCATCGCCGCATCCCTCCCCGCTTCCCTCCCGCGGGAATCCTCGAGTCCCTCCCTGCTCCCGCCACCCGGCCACGTCGCTCCTCTTCCTCCCGCAGAGGCTCTTGCTCGTCAAGGCTCAACATCTGGAGGCAGGAGCCGAGCCCCAGGGAGAGCAGCGCTGGGGCCGGGTCCCACGAGCGCGGGCAGGACGGACCCCCCCAGCTGCTGCCGCAACGCGGTGCCGGGGCAGCACCACCTTCCCCGCTCTCCAGGGCGACTCTCCCCGACTTCCAGATTGCTCTGCAGCAAACCACAGACACGCTTGATGAAAAAATACAAATCCCATCCCATACCTAGGGCAGGAGCACTTTAAACGATTTTTTTCTCATTTTTGTCTTTCCCGGGGAGCACGTGCGCGGTTTTTTGGCGCAGGGCGTTGTTTTGGCGTTCTGCCTCTGTTGCTCTTGTCTTTTCCTGCCTGGACTCCGAGACAAGGAATAGTCTGTAGGTAAACGGGAGTTTGTTAATTTTTTATGGATGTCAGTCTCTTGACATTAGTGCTAGATAGACTAGGCCCTGGGTCAGTGGCAATGACCCCGGCAGCACTAAAACATGCGCAGAGTAAACACTCAAGGGTGGGCAGCGAGGGTCGCTCCTGCGGTGAGCTCGCGCCGCGCTGCCGGCCCCCCCGCGCTGCCGCCAGCCCCGCGCCCCGGGACGCAGCCGCGCGGCTGCTCCAGCCCTTCTGCCGCTTTAATCTGGCCAAAATAACTCCAAATGACTTTTTGCAGCTCTGAAAGCAGCAAGCTCGAACCGAAGGACCCGGTAAGAGCCGCTGAGGAGAAGCCGTTTCCCCGCCACGGTTTACATCTGCCTTTTCTCCCCCAGCTCTCTGAGCGGCGGCTTTGTCATACGATTTTTCACCTGCTTATTTTTATATCTCAACTTCTCACCGAAGTAAATAGATAATGCATAGCATCCTGCTGCATGCCGAGCGGCGTTTGCTCCCTGCCCGGAGATTTCAGCCACCTCCGGGCTTGCAGGGCTCCGCTGGGCCCCCCAAGGGCTCCCGAGGGCCAGAAAGCAGCAAGCAAAGCTCAGACCGAGCACCCAGGGGAGGCATCAAAAGCACAACTCACTTCTCAACTTTTAGGCCACATATGCTTGACACAGAGGCAAAAATGGACCAGCAAGAAACGTGCCACGTTGCTGCTCCAAAAACACCCAGCTCCTCCCGGAGCGCCGACCCGGTGCCTCCGCTCCTCATCCTCGCCCGCCCGCACCAGCACGGTCCCAGGCCTCGCAGCTCCCTGGCGCGGGACCTGCACTGAACCACCAGCTCCCTAACGAGATTTGGTCGGCATTGCCAGATCTGTCTTTTTTGCCAGGCCAGAGCACCCAGGGAAAGATCAAAAGCTTAATATCAGCGTGCAGGCTGCCCTTCGCGGAGAGGGCTGTTCATAGGATCTTGCTCCAGTCTCCTGGGTCTGAACGAGAAATTTAATTCTGGGCTCCCAGATTTTCTATCTGCACAGCTGGCTCCGTAACAGGAATCCTGCATGCATGCTGGGTATAAGCCGGGACTACTTTAACATCTAATTTCAGCACAGCAAGAATTAGCTCATCCATAAATGACAGCAGGCCTGCAGCTCCTCTGTCCTCTCGAATGCCCAAAGCACAGATTAGTGATAAAAATATCTGGTTTTCTAGATGCTATACTTGATAATAAGCTAGCGAATTCCCCTGGATGGATTTCTTAAACAGTCCCTTTTACTCCACAACCTGCCCTTCCCGAGGATTTTAGTTTCCAAGGCTACGCCAGTGGACAGCCCCCGGTCTGTCCCCCCCAAACCCGAAGGCACGGCTCCACGGGGACGGTTAATAGCGAGGATTAGTGAGCTAACCAATATCATGATTCTCTCCCATGTATTTCCGTGGTCTCCATTACTGCCCAAAGCGCTGCCGGTGCCGGCTGAGCACTTTGCAGCCATTACCGCGCTCCCCCCGCGCCCCCGCGCCCGGCGAGGTGCTGTTAGCCCTGTCCTACACACAGCCGCGCTGTGGCTCAACTTCCCGGGAACCTGCAACGAAATCCAAGGGAGAGACGTGCCGGTGGGCAGAGCAGCCGTCCCCCGCGGCCCGGGCGAGCAGGCTCCCTCCCAAACCGCCCCCTCCGCCAGGGTGGAAGCAAAGGCGACGTTAACAGGAATCTGCAGCGAATTTCTGGGATTGACCAGGCTTGGAGGGAGCCGAGAAAAATGAGGGGCTGCCCAGGGCTCTAATGGGGAGGCAAAGGTCCCCGCCCAGGTAGGAGAAAATGTGCAATAAAATTGGCTGATTTGGCTTAACAGGTAATTACAGAGTTAATAAAACCAGGATCCTTGACACGATAGGTCCTAACGATACAGCCCGTGTCACGGGCGCTAAGTGACTTTTTACGTTGCTGATCATTGATCCAGCAGACGGTAACAGCTCCGGCCTGGATCGATGCAGCTGTCGCACGCGAGCGACGAGGCCGCGCGCTAGGAAACCTCGGGAAATCTCACATGAAGAAGTTTCCTGCTCTTGCACTGTGACCTGTTTGGAAATGAAACATCTGGCCATTTACCTCGCCTGCTTTTAATACAGAGATTAATCCATGCTATGAACTATTTGCCAGAAAGATCCGTTTTATTTTCAAAAACGTGGCGGTGAATTTTTTTTGCAGAGGGAAAAGGCAGCCTTTCGTGCCTGTAAAGTTTTATTTTAATAAAAAAAGTTCTAGAGTTTAAAAAAAAGAAAAAAAGACAAACCACAACAAGCAAGCCTGGCTCTAAGACAACAACCTGGGATAATCGCTCTCTGTCCTGCCTATTCCCCAAACAAAACTTTTAGGCCCCGAGCACACGCGAGGCCTGGAGCCCCCCCGGCCGAAATCGCGACGGGGGCAGGAACGGCCCCGCGGCTCCCGGCCTCGGCTGTCACCTGCCCCAGCTCAGCACACCTGGGGCTCGCGGCCATTGCACGTGGTATAACCTGCAGCAACAAAGAAATACAGCTGGTTTAATATTTAACAGTGCCGCCAGGGCACCTTTAAACATTACACAAAATGTATTTACAGCTTGCTTTAGAGTTACTCCGGCGCTGGAAAGTTTCCACAGAACCAGCCACCCGTGGCCTGGCTGGCGCGCGGCCCGTGCCGCTGGGACCGGGGCGACCGGGCTCGGCCGGCTGCCGGGCCGCGGCGTCCCCGACACCCTCGGGCCCGGCACCGGACCTCCACCGCGCGGGGCAACGGCTGGGACGAAGGGAAACGTGGTGAGGTACGGGGGCCCCGGGGAGGGCCGCAGGGACCGTCTCGCCAGGCGTCGCGAGGAGGGGTGAAGCTCGGGCCGACCCCCCCGAGACCGCTCCCACCACCTCTCGGTTAAATCCCTTTCCCAGTGCAGAATGTATCGGAGGAGGCGGCACTGGCCGAGGCCGGTGGATGCTGCAGCAGCCGCGGGCAGCCCTTCGCCCTCACCCTGCCCCAGCGAGCCCGCGGGAGGAAGCGGGCTCCATCCTCCTGAGGCAAAACCGGAGCTGGCGCCATCCCACAAAGCATCTTCGGCCAAAAACGGGGAAGGAGCCTGCCCTGGGCTAAGGAAAGACCCTGCTGTTAACAGGGCACCTGCGCCAGCCCCCGCACGAGGCAAGGTGCCGTCGTCGCTTCAGCACGACGGTCCTGAGACCGGCCAGCGCCCGCGTTCACCACGGGAATTTCCACAGCTTGGGCTCGGGGGCTCTTGGGCGGTTTGGGGAGAATTTGGGGTTCATGACGTATCGCAGCACCGACCGCTTGTCCTCGAACGAGCAAATCACCAGGCTGCAGCGAGACCAAACACGACATCGGGCAGCGCAAAGCTGCAGCCCGTAACTTTTTCTGGCTGGGAGAGAGAGAAAGTATCTCAGCATCCTTCCTAGGACAAGTGTGTGAGGCTAAACATATGCTCGATAAACACATCTCTCTGGACCAGACACATCTGTCTGGCTCCTGAATTAACAATTCCTGTGCCTGGCTGAGTTAGGTGACTGACTTTTAGCCATTGCATCAACTATTTTCCTACAATAAGACAAGACGGTCAGATTTTTACAGCCTCCTATGTAGAGAGCAGATACACCCACACACGCTGGGGGATGAGAAACTAAAAACAGCCAGTTTCTTCTTTACAAGCATTCCCACTTTAACTAAATATTTGCAATATGTTTATACAGAGTGAGCTGCCTGACCTTTTATAGAGAGAGCTGAAAAGCATTAGCTCTGCAGCCCTCGCTGCAAGCCGTCCACCTACAGAGGCCCAAGACCCACGCAGAAAACGCAATAATCATATTCCCCCCGCTTTAGCGAGGACAGAAAGGCAACGGCTTCTCTTCCAAAAACATTGCCAAAGATTCATCTAAGTTGTCATTTTTTTTCCTGGCTACAAGATTTCTGAGAGATACAATAAAGGGTAATACAAATACCAGAAAGCTCTCAAACGCAAATTATCAACTGCTGGCGTTACACGAGGTGCCACGGCCCAGGAATGGGCACAGTATCGGATGCCGTTAACAGGGACCGTTAACCTCATGCGGAGACTCCACTATTTGTCTGATGCCAAACTGGTTTAAAACAACTGAGTCCCCGTACACAGGCTTTTGCCTTTCTGCACCTTTTGCATGCAAACACACATCAGCTTTTCAGGCGGGTTCGAGAGCACCCCACGCGCGGGGAGCGGCACCCGCCGGGACGAGCCGAAATTGGGCTCGGGCAGCCTGGCGCCGGCTGGGTGCTCGTTCGCCCAGCGAGCGCTGCGCAGCGCAGGGCATCGCTCGTGCAACGCAGTCCTTCCCTTGCACCCGTTCGGATAAAATTGCCTGGGAGGATTAATTCCATCCCTTCCTCCAGGACTGTCTCCTTCGGGGGGAAGAGCGTACCTCGCGGGCTTGCCTGCGCCGGGGCTGCTCGCACGGCCCTTGCTGACTGCGGACTGAAGGACTGTCAACGTGCTGCGTGACAGAAAATGCAATATCGGGTATCGCTACACAAAAGGACGGTTAATCTCTAGAGTCCTTCAAATGTCTTATAAAAACTCCAATATATAAATAATACCAGTATGGAAGTAGAGGTCCCTGCAGAGATCAGGGCCCTATCACGCAGGGTGTTTTATGTACGTGTTGAAAAAGGCTGTCTATACTCAGAGGAGATTATATTTTAAAAAGAAGATAATGAACCTCATTTTGCAGGTGGGGACAGAGGCATAAAAATAATTTGCACATGCAGAACTCGTTGCTAAGCCAGACGCTGAGCTCAGATCCTCTTATAGGTCCTGTCCACTGCCACAGCCACCAAAGCAGCCTTTTCCTCTGGCAGCTCAGTGCTGTCGTGTCACGGTGCCAGGTTCCACCAGAAAAACAACCCAGGTCGTTACGCAGTTATACGGCTATTCTGGGGCAAATTCTGTGCTCACTTGCACTGGTGCAGCCCTGCTCGCTCCAGCCTGGCTGCAGCAGAAAGCCGAGCTAAATTTGGCCCTCGGGCACCTCCAAAAATAATTGGAGGTGAGAAAAACACAATAGCAGCACACGGCTTTTAAAAGTATACATAAAATATTTAAAAAAAATAGATAAATTATATATGTGTATACAATGCCCAGAGATGCCTCGATTTATACGATACGGTTTCTTGAGAGCAGTACAGCTCCAGGCAACAGAACCGAGAAGTCAAGCTGAACAGCAATACTGTATCCCAGAGATGGTGACATCTTATAGCAGGGAACAGAGGGGCCCCTGGGGCACCGCGTAAAAATTATTACCGAGCAGCAAAACAACAATGTAAGTTAATTTCATTGAAATTAACAGTAGTTTCCTCCCCGTGAGCACGCGGAGAGGTATAACCAGAGCAAAAAGGGGGGAGGAACGTGCAGAGTCAAGCAGCTTGAGAGGCTAAACCTCACAAATGCTTTGGAGAGACTTAAAAACAAACAAAACCACTCCAGGATTTAGGAGTGATGGGCCTTAAAAAAACTGTTTAAATAATTGCTCTCTCTCTCTTTTGGAAGCTTTAAAAAAGAAACCCAGCTTCTTCTTCAACTGTTCAACAAATTTTCCCCCACCGAGCCCGAGGATGACAGAAGGCTGCTTGCAATGCATGTGCTGGTGGAGCTGCTCAATTTTACTTCCAGTAAGGAGACAGCAGCGTATTTGCAGCATTTGTAACAAATGCAAGATTTCACATGCATCTAAATCTAAGTCTATTCATCAGACCCAGAACCCAGTCCCAAAAACACGTTGGTCCAGAAATGGATTTTTGTGTGATATAACTACTGCAGACGTGGCTCTCATTTATTTGAGCTGAACTGAATTACAGTAATTATATTAGTGCATACTTCCAAAGCGAGTGTAGTTAGACCAGAACGGACCTGGTTTATGTTGGTACAACTTCTTTATTTTCTCTGGAAGTCTTCTGGTACCAGGACCTTCGCGGCAATGGGTCGTGTGCCTTTAAAGCGCACACATAATTAAGACGGTCGGAGAGCATGTGTACACGCCTTTCGTAAATTGAGGCTCTGACTCTGTAAAAAGACAATCCCCATTCAGAAAGTACTTACACACATGGTTAAGCCCTGCTGACTTAATTTGTTAAGTACGGCCTGTTTTAAGCATATGCTTAAATGTTTTGCTGAAATTGAGGCCACAGAATTTGCGGCTCGGAGCGGTTCTGCTGCGCCTAGAGGACTCGTCACATCAGTTAGGACTGCGCCTAGAGGAGCCACGTGGCCGGGCTCCGTGCTGGAGGAGCAGTATCCTACTAAACACTTACAACAAGCAGTAAAAAAAAAGGAAGAAAGAAAAGAAAAGAAAACCCTTTTAAGCAGGGGAAAGTTACTGAGGACGAAACACTATAACTTGGGCCAGCCAATATGGAGCATTTCCTTCTGAGAACTTTTAGCGCAAGTAAATCCCTAGGTGAAACCTCGCAGGATAAAGACACGGGCGGTACAAAGTCTCATCTTCTTCACCTAAACCAAAAGCTTTCCCTTCCCAAGGGGGTCTCGCAGCTCCTCGCCCCTCAGAGTTTCTCACCGGACAGAAACAGGGCCCCGAGGGTGCTCGAGCACGTGAAAGTCAAACCCACCAGGAAAAGGAGATTCACCAGCAAAACAGCAGCTTCCTCGTTTTAACGCCTGTCTCGCCTTCTCCGTCTTCCCTGGGACCGGCCAGATCGGTATAAGCTAGGGGACTGTTGCACCCAAAGGGAAGGTCTTAGGACAAGGGTAAAAGTCAGCTCGTGCTGGTTCTCACTTCTGCCTCTTCCCACGTCCTCGGCCCGGCCTGGGGCTGGCGGCTCCGTGCCTCAGTTTACTCTGAGCCGAGGTAGGAATCAAAACCCTGCTGTCTTCCTCCACCGCTTCTTCTAAAACTCACTTTAATACAAACTCTTCTTCTTTAAACACAAAGATAAGAGGAAAAAAAACATTAAACAACCTAGCAATGTCCTCTAGTAATAACAAAACAAAAAGCAAAATACTTAGAAATTCAAAACGAAGACCGAAAGCCTTTCGTCACGTCCTCCTGCTGAAGTTCACTAATGTATGAAGCAAATGGGGTAACATATCACAGGCATCCAAGACATTTGTAATGCCAGGGTCAAAGTGCCACGCGCAGAATTGTGCCGTCTCCCTCCAGGCAAAACTCTCCGAGGCAGATTTTCAGCTGGTGTAAATTGCCCAAACCCCATAATGAAGTTATGACAATTTACAACAGCTGAGGATCTGCTCGTCTAATGAAGAGAAATACTGGGAGGAGGGAATGAATTAGTTTTAACTAAGAGCTCATTGCAGAGCACACACAAACACCTTCGAGAGGTCCCTGAGATCCTTCCCTTGTTTAAAGAAAGGAGACGAGAAAGAGCAGCAACGTCCCTTCCCGAGCAACGGGATTTTTCTTCGCCCCTTCAGCTGAAGGATGGAATTCAATAAAAGCTTCTCAGACACACAGGAAAAAAATGATCTGCAAGTAAACGAAGATGTAAATAGTATTAAAAAGGGGCTTCACTTTTCTTCTCGTCTGCGGGTTGTTTTTTTCCTGTTTCCCTCCAACAGGAAAGCCAGCCACGCTGGCCCATATTTCACCGCTGACAGCCCCTTCCATCACCGAAACAATAGCCCTGCGCCACTGACCAGGGTCACCGCCGCGCGGGCACTTTCCCAACACCGCAGGATCAACAGAAAACATTAGTCTCTATCTCCGATTTTCTTCCTGCGATTCTCTCGACAGAGCCCGCTGCAAGCCGGGGATATTTCACGGAATATCTACAAAATCGAGGGGAAAAAAGCGCTTGTGTGCTGCGCTGAACAAAGAGCTCGGATGCAAAAGCGTTTTGTCTGGATGCGGTCTGAGCAGCGCGAGTTCGCTGCATCACACGTAGTCAGGATCGTGTATTGATCTATAGATAAACTATCAGGGCAGCGACTGCTTACAATCCACCCTCCGTGTAACCGATGTAAAAATAAAATACGCTGCCGCCGTACACGGCACACGCACGTCCTTCCCACCCGGGAGCCCCGTTTCCTGCCACAGGTGTCCCAAGGACGGCTCTAATAAACACGAGCATTTCAGCTTTCCAAAGAATAACGCAGAGTTACGCGTTCAGATGAACTCAGAGCACTTGAATTTAAATGCATTATTCCCGTATTAGACTGTACACGAGGTATGAAATACTCTGGAAGTATCGGTGTGCAAAATTTCAGGCACCCAAGGCTGGAAAGAGATTTGATCTGGTGCTTTCGGGCACCAGCACAAAATCTTTTGGGGCACAGAAAAAAGCCACAAGAGGGGGAGCGGGATGCAAAGGATAAAGGAAAATAAAACACTCCTTTGTGGTCTCTGTCTGCAAAGTACCGCACATTTTAAAAGCCCAGAAAAAACAGGAAATGATAAAACATAATAAAATAAAAGCCATGCAATACCAAATCCTAGTTTAAATTCAGCATTACTAATGTTAACGAGAGCCTGCTGGTTTTAAGCCTTGATTTCTTGGTGTTCCATTTTTTTAAGCTAAACTAAGTTTTTGAATGTTCTTTTCTCATATTTTTTGTAAAGAAAGGAAGGAAGGAAAAAAAGTCCAAAGCTCTTCAGCTGAAAGGACTTTTAAAACATCTGTCATCATAGATGTGTAAAACAAAAACCGGCAGCAGCGAATTCTCCGTCCTTATTCACTGTGTTACCCAGCAGAGGCAAAATTCACGCTCTGCAAGTTTTCCTGGGAAGCACTGTGGAGCAGAGATTTTCTTTTTTTAATTAAAAAATTGTTTCAATTAAAAAAAGAGAGAGAGAGAGACTAAGTGGAGAAGAAGTCTGAAAAATGTGTCTACTTAGACTTCAAACCTTTTTCTAAGCAGAAATGCAGATTTCAATGATAAGACGAGTGAAGGGGATGTGGAGAGAACACCTGAAAGAGCCACTGACAGCACTGGTGTCAGAGGTACTCGATGGCTGTTTACACCAAGTGCCATCTGGCTGTATAGATATAATAACAATTATTCCATCGAGGTATGCAGCTCTCTAAATCATATTAATATACAATGATTCCACTAGTCTTATAGGACTTGCTGTTTCTGTGTGCTCCCATTTAACCTGGGTAATGTGCTAAAACAAGCCTGCCTCATCATTAAGAATTGATTTTTTATTTATGTGAATGTCACTTGCAATCCCATGATATCCCTTTGTAATTCCAGAAAACAGGGGCTGCAAACCTGCGTTAATCTCGTTTTATGGCATATCTTTAAAAATTTGCAGCATCTTGCTACATTTGGATATTTATGTTGAGATTTGTGTCCTCGCGCAAGGCTGCTGTTTTGCTTCCGAGATCTATTTCACACGGCACTGGCGCAAAGTATCTAATATACTTCATTAGCTATATTACATCAGATAAGGGTTTTATTTCTTTAAATTATTTAACCTTGGTAGAGCCCACTGGGACTACATAAATTACAGCCCCACTAATGAAAATCATTAGTTAGGCTATTCAAAAAGACAACAGGAGAAGAATTAGATATTTTTTCAAATCAACTCTTTTCTATATTTGAAATCCAAGATATTTGATAATTCAGCGCAATCATCTGTTTGCTCACATCAGTGCCGATTAGGGCTCGATGCAGAAACATCTGAGGCAGCTATATAACATTTTTGCAGAATATACATTTTTTTCCTCCCGTTTCTGGAGTCCTCTTAAAAGCTCCTCTGCTGCCTTCTGAAGGAGAGCAGACTATTAAACACCTTTTTATCATCATCAGTAGAGCCAGAATTTAGTTCCTAATTACAGAAATAAATGTCAAACACTTGTGTGTCTTTTCTTAAAGATGGAGCACGTGATGCAGCCGTGGAAATCCGAGCTGCCGGAGCTCAGCCCCCACGGCAGGGCCCTACCTTCTCCTCCTGGAGAAGATTCCCGCACCGGAAGCAGGATTCGGGTCTGCACAGGGCAGAGGGAAAAGGAGGGGGGAAAGTAAAATTAAGTACACTTGCTTCAAGTTGTTATCTGAGCATTAAGTAATAAAAACAGCACATTTAATTTAGACTCTCCCCCACTAAGTATCTCATGGGGGACATCTTTAATAACACCTTCCACCATCCATATCACTATTATGGTAAATGTTGCCGCATTAATTCAAGTTACTCGTTTTTCGCCTGTCTTTCGCGAAGCAGAATCCCAAAACGCGCCGTTTTGGCGGGGGCTCGGTCGAGCTCCACGTGCTCGGGGCGTCGCTGCTTTTGGAGGGCACGAGGAAAGAACAGGATTTCTCACAGATTTGCAAGAATTGAGGCCACAGGAACCTCCTCCCAACCCCTTTTTTTAAGCAGTTAATGGAGTTAGGCAACCGCACATCTCACCAGACTGCCCTAACGGGGAGGGGGGCACGAGGGCTTGGGCACAGGAGAGGTCCCGGGTCTCAACACGGCACCCTCCAGGGCTCCCGTGCACATGTAGCACCACCTTGGAAGGAGCCAGTGGAGGAGAGAGAACACGAATTCACGACCATCCTCCTCCTCCTTTCCAGCGGTCCTGCAAAGCCAGCTGCAGAAAGCCACAGCAAAAATAAAAATAATAAACAGGGACCATTGCAATATGGAAGATATCCTACACTTGCAGCGCCCCGAAATCGGAATGGCCTCCCCGGGAGGTCAGCAGGACTGGTGATGGATTCGTGAAGCCACCAAAGTTTCTTCTGGCCTGCAGAGCTGGACCAGAGCGATCCTGCGGGACCGCGCGGTGCCCGGTCGTCCCCGGCGGCTCGTGACCACCTCCAGTGTTCGTGAGCAGACTGGTCAGCCCTGAAAGCAAACCAAGAACCCCCAGCATTTAAAAAGCATTATCAGTCAAATAAATAATTTTTCTAAACGGCCAGTGTCTGGTCTGCTCTCCCGTGCTCTGCTCAAGCCCGGAGCCGCTTTCCCGGGCTAAACCCTGGGCCCGCGGAGACTCGGCCGGCCGCCCCGGAGAGCCGGGGGCGCTGGAGCCGCAGCTCTCGCGCCGTATGTCGGATCACGCGCCGCCGTGACCCCTATAAAACCCCAGGTTTAAAATGGTGATTTAAGAATGGCAATTCAATTTCCCGGCTCCCGCAGATTTAAAATCAGAACCTCGTAGCAGCCAAATGTATTTTTGCTGGTTTAATTACTGCACCTTAGTTTGTTTCAAAGGGCTTTTATTTCATTTTTTTCTTAAACCTGTAAAATACACACGGCGCAGAGTTAATTTTAACATTCAGCTGATAAACCATGAAAAACATGGGGTTTGCAATGAAACTGCTGACAGCAACAGTAAAGACAGAGCGCTGCCATTGGGCGCTGCTGCAATTTGCCTTCTATGGCTGTCTTTTAAACAAAAAAGCTCCACATGCAGCATGCAAAGAAGTTACAAGTGTGCGTGTGCTGGGGGCTCGGGAGGGGGGCACCACATGCGAGACGAGAAGGACGGGCGGCGGCGGCAAGGGGAGTGGGGAGAGCTGCAGATCAATCATTTATAATTAACAAAAATCCGATTGGCGCTTTAAATAGAGATCAATGTGTTGCAGGCTGAGTGGATTGCGAGGATGTATTCACCTTCTCGTAACTCTCCGAGCAAGCTGTCACACCTACAGAATCACCATTTGTTTTGTTAACAAAGCTTCAGGGGGCGCCAGGCTCTCATTGAAATTTCATTAATCTAATGGAGTAAAGTCCTATAGAAAAAAATCAAATTCTCGTTGGGCGAGATGGTACCTGGGAAAGATAACCTCTGGTTGAACTCCCCGACTCCGATCGCGCTGCTATTAGTCTGAGGAAATAGACAGCAACTAGGATGATTACAGCCACCGGCCGCAACATTTTTCCCCCCCCGTCTCTCGCCACCCCCTTTCCTAACCAGCGGTCGCGAGCGCCACGGGCTCGGCGCGAAGGGAGCCCGACGGCGGGGCCGCGGCCGGGCACGAGCGCTAGGCGCGGGGCAGCCGGGGCGCAGGGCACGCGGACCCCGGCCCCGGCACCGCCGAGCGCCCGCGGGAGCCGCCTGGAGCCCTCCGGGCCGCTGCCCGGGATGCTCCAACCTGCGCGTGGTGGCACCGTTCCCGCTCCAATTGGAAAAACGCGCGGATTTGTCTTCCCTACGCAAGCCCGCTCCTCAATTCCTCATTCCTCAAGCTCTTAACTACTTTACTAGACTTTCCCAAGCGCGTTCAGCTACGTTTCTCCCGTGGCTGGAAGTCTGACCTTTGCAGACAGGACCCAAAACTCCCGCTAATTTTCTGGAGATGTTGTATGTGGGGCATCCGAGGAATCCCAACAACTGCGGTAACACAATCGCAGGAGTATCTCAGCTTTCAGTTCACGCGCCTCCCAAATTCCTCGTTCCCTTGCTTGTGGGAAAGGGCTAGAAACTTGAATCCGAGAGAGGAAAGACCATTAAAAAAATAATCTCACGGTTTTCTGAATGCGTAGGATCGCAGTTGGAGCGAGGCTTGCGGAAGAACTCAGCACTGGCTTTCATGGGATTTCACATGGCAGGTTTTAAGGGTGCAACCGAACACAGACGTACGAAAAGCTAAATTCTGCTACCTCAGCGGCAATTATTTTTACAAATTAATTTGCATTTTTGGGAAAAGTGAAATAGTCCATTCCTCCGCTCTCAAATCACTCATCCAGGTGGCTTAAAAAAATCCAGCTGCAATTTTTATTTTGGAGGACTTGCATAATCCAGGACAACGCTGCACTTGCCATCTGTGGCATGTGGTTCTCAGCCCTTGGCCAACTGTCAGCACGAAAACAATAAAATAAAAATCATTCCATTATTCCAAATTAAAGGACTCTGGCAATAAATAGCACCGGAAACGGATTGGACATGGAAATCAAAACCTGAAAAAATCTCATTTGACCGAGCATAAATTTATCGGCACTGGATAAAGTGTTTGTGCCGCTTCGCCCACATCACTAGACACAGCGATGTAAAAAGAAAGTGCATTTGCTGTCTGTTTACAATCACGAGACGTGGTGCACTCCAGTGCCTTCATCCGACACTGTCACAGGGCTCTACAGTAAGCCGAGCGAGCCGGCGCTCTGCCGGGAAGGGCACTTATTCCCCGCCGCAGCGGGAGAAGCGGAGCAGCCGCAGCCGCGCTCGCCGTGCTGGAAGGGGCCCGCGGCCACCGCCCCGCTTGGCACAGCCGCCACCCCAGTGCCAAGACCCGCCACCCCCGCGCTGCCCACCCAAAACCACGCGCTGCACGGGGTCCCCGGAGACGCTCCGTGTCCAAGAGGAGGAGGAGAAGGGCGTCCCGGCAGCACCCGTCCCCTAGTACCGGCCCGCTCAGCCACCTCGCAGCAGGCGCCGGCACTGCGGGGCTGCGGCTGGGTGGGCTGCGTCGCGCGATGAGGATTTGCACTTAGCCTGAAGGAGCCCAGGCCCCTCCGGCAGCCCAGGCCCCTCCAGTGGCCCAGGCCCGTCCTGCTCTTAGCCAAGACTTAGACCAAGCTTCCCAGCTTGTGATGCTACATCGCTGCAGGGGGACAACAAGAGAAAGGGGGTGCGGAAAAAATGGCTCCGGGAGCAAACTCCGGGAGGGGACACGTGAGAGGCCCCCGGGGAGAGGCAGCCCCGCGGCAGCCGCGTAGGATGGAGCAAAGGGGACGGGACGGGACGGGACGGGGGGCTGCGCGGGGTGCGGACCTGCTGCAGGACGGTGACAAGAGACACGGCCACCCCGGGAGGGGAACCCAAGGGGAGCCGAGCCAGCCCAACCCGCGCCCGCAACCGGAGACGGTGTCCAGCGAGGACAGCGCTGAGCACACGGAGCCTGCCGGAGATGCGGAGGCAGCCGGGATTCAAGGAGAGGGCAACACTGCAGGCAGACGAGAGAGGACGACGGTTTAGGCAACAGCACGCGGCTCTCCCTGCCGCGCTTACCTGG
Organism: Dromaius novaehollandiae; assembly: GCF_036370855.1. Classification (NCBI taxonomy): domain Eukaryota; kingdom Metazoa; phylum Chordata; class Aves; order Casuariiformes; family Dromaiidae; genus Dromaius; species Dromaius novaehollandiae. The sequence goes on along the minus strand of NC_088119.1, from coordinate 9,286,361 downwards.
CCCAGCTCTGCTTACTGACGGATATTTTTCCCCCGTGGGCCTCGCGCGCCCAAACCCTTCGCCCTTCCCAAGGGCTTGTTTATCTGCTCCTTGCTCTCGCGCACTCACAGCCGCTTCCTACCATGGATCCACCTGCGGAACCGACTTCCCGCCCTCTGTCTTTTAACACTGTTTACTCGCTTTTGCTGGTTTAAGATATCAGCAGGAAGGATCTTTACCTCTCTGAGCCAAAAAGGATAAAGGACAAGTGGTGCTGGGAGAAGAGGAAGCACGCTACCAAGTCAAGATTCCCCTAGGAAAAAAACTGCAACCTTTGTTTAAAGCAAAGCACCTTTTTGGGCATCCACCTCTCACCAGAGAGAAAGCGAGATGGTGAGTGAGCGAGGGATGTGCACACACACACCCAACTGCAAACACACACACACACACACACACACACACACAGATGAGCCTTCGGGGAATTGTATGAACTTTTGAACCAGAGATGCAGAGACAGAGCCTAGCCTGTTCCCACTTTAATAAACAATTTTTTTTTCTTCAATTAATTAAGGTTTGGAAAGAAAAAAAATTGCAGAAGAGAAGTAATTTAGCATGCAGTGCGTACTTTACAGATGGATCCTACCTTTGGATGCTTATTAAATCTATGCATGATTGCGCTAGAGAAAATTAATCGCATTGTTTTTCACTATTCAGAAGGGTTTGCAAACAGCACAGAAAATGATGCAGAGCTCCGATTCCCCCGCCCCCTCGGCTCCCCCCGTTCACACAGCGACAAGAGGGACAGAAACCTATTCCATGTGATACCCGCGCAGCATCAGAGTGAACCTATTTCACACGCAGGATTTCAGACCTTCCACCGAAGTGAGCCCACGACTCGACTCCCCGCGCAACCTACTGCAACGCAAACGCTCGTGTGGCAGACTCGGAAAGCGCCGCTGCCCCAGCTTGGGACTCCGTGGCCTCCGAGCTATTCCACTAAAGAGCGAGGGGTTTATCCAGCCCCTGCCAGGCGGGCATTGCCAACCGGCCCCCAGGGGCATGCACGGGGGCAAACCCACTGCATTTCAGCTTGCAAAGTCGACCCCAAACCAGTGGGACGTCCTGCAGAAAACACGCGGCCCCGGGAGCTCCCCGTGCCACGGCCTTCTGCGGCTGCCCCAAGGGCAACCCAACGCCCGGCCACGGCCACCACGCTTCCCTCACGGAGCCCTCCGCTTCCCTCAAGCCACCTTGAGGTTCCCCCTCTGAGGCCGAAGATTTTAAACCCACCACGTTTTATCCCAAACCTCAGAACCAGCTCGGACCTGGCTCTCAACAGGCCAAGCAGATCACGGTTTCATTCCTTCTCTCCTCGTTTCTTTCCTTTTTCCACCTCCGCCATCCCACCTGAGAACATAGCGCTGAATCCCATGGATTGGGAATTGGGAAGCTTTATAAACAATTCAGAGTTTTAACGGTATCTGAAAGGAAAGGGGGAGGGAGCAAGTTGCCACAAGAGAAGTAGCAATGTCAGGAATTTGATAGAAAAAACAAGACGCCAAGGTGAATTTTCTGGCCAAATCCTCTTCCCTACCCAGAGACAAAACGCCCGGAAAGCAGGACCTGGGCAGACACTCAGCTGTAACCACCAACACACCCCTGCTCTACGCTGGTACTACAGGGCAAAACCTATCAGCACCCTGCTGAACACCAGCTAAGGCCTTACGCCAGCATTTCGGCTGGATTTGAGTTGAAGGAACATTTTGGAAACTAATCCGGTAAAAATGTGACATGGGAAGCAAGCATATGAAGAAGGGCTCCTTCGGCCATACAGCAGAAGAGCACAAGGGAAATGAGACAGAGGACAAGACCTCCCGCTCGCCCCAATTTTGACGTTCCCAGCCACCACCTGCAATGTTATGCTCTGGCTTAGCAAAGTAGTAACTATTAGCCATAGCAGGAAAGCTCCTGACCCTGCTGCTCGTGCATCGTCCACACAGCTGGAAGGACAAACCACCAACTCAAATCACGGCTAAGATCAGAAAGACATAGCAAGAGACTAAGGAACAGAACAAAAAGAAGGGCAAGGAGATGGGAAAAATCATTTTACATTTTCAGAAGATATTAATTAAAATTGGTGATAGCTAGGGGAATAAAGTAAATGACCAAGAACAAACTCCAGAAGCTGAGTAGGGAGATGGAGTCGGATCTCGAGATGCTCATCTTCATCCTGCTGCTGACCCTCTCTCGCCCTAGGCAAGGCATTTCCCCCTCTCGGCACTCCAGTTTCTCCTTCAGTAAAACAGGGACGGAGTTATGACCCTTCCACACAGGAGAAAAAAAGTGTTTTTAAAGTGGTCTGATACTCCTCAGAAGAGCATCAAGTAGGATCTTGCCTTCCTGACAGCTCCACTTCGTTGCTGAGAGCACATTTCAGCCATGAATTCAGCTAAAATGAAAGCAGAAAAAGCTTTCCTTGCTTTGAAGCATCTCTAAAGGGAGTTTTCACAAAATAGCTCTGGCACTTTACAGTCCTCATCCTAGCTTGTTTTACAATAGCTTCCTTGAGTAGTTAGGCCTTTATTATGATATTTCAGTGCATTAAAAATACATTGGGCAAAGCAAATAACTTTAAAAAACAAATTTTACCAATGTGGAGCTATAACATTAATTGCTGGGTTTTATATGTCTGCTGCTTTCCTGTCTGCTACGGCGAGAACATCTCCGACAGCAAAGGTAAAGGACGAAACAGCATCCAGGGGTCCGGCCTCACCCTGGTAACAGCTCACGCGGCTCTGGGAGCAGCACGCGCTCGCACAATTTTCCTACTGGTTTTCCTGCGTCACCCTTTTCTTACAGAAACCTTGAAGGCCTTCAAATACAGAGAGCGTGTGCTATTAGACCATCGATAACGTGGGCCTTACGGAGCGCGTGTGTGCTCTCCTACGTGCCAATTTGTTAGATTTTCTTTAGGACAGATATAAGATATACCTCCTCAAAGGAAGCGCTGTGAGGTTTTCCGCCCAGTTTATTCAACGTTTCTTATGTATTTTACTTTAGCAGAGATACCAAGAGACACAAGTACCACCTCCTACAAACCTGACACAGCGACAGGCATCGGCGAAGGACCAGTGGTCTCTTTGCTAAGCTCCTTGCATAAAAAAGGCCTTAGCTGCACAGATTACAGTTGATTTGCAAAAGTTGCTTTACATTATGGTTACAGCCTTATATCTATTAACTTATAATAATAGGGTTATAACAACAATTTTTAAAAATAAGACAATGAAGTCATACTGATAAAATAGGCCATAAACAGGGATCTATAGCCTGCTTATTGCTTTGTAATGATGAAATACGGCTTACTTTCGGTTAGCTGGAAGCAGGAATTTTTTTTTTATACTGCATCCATTAAATAAATTATCGGTAAGTTCTCTTGTCTGGAAGACACCACACATCGCTGGAACTTCCTAACGCGGCCCAGGTGGGGAACGGGAGTCAATAACCCCTCTCAGAGTATTTCAGACACACTAAAGCTTGAAAACTTTATTGCGCTGTGTTCGCAGATGAACAAATCTGGTGCAGGGAAGGTGCAAAGAGGTTTCCTTGTGGGTCAAACAGAATCCCCAAAAACCTAAAAATACTCTCTGTTCCTCGGTTCCCGTTTCGGTGCCCCCCGAACCTCGCGGTCCTGCTCCCGCCGCCCACGAGCCGCGCGGGCACCCGGTCCCGCTCCCGAGCACCTCCCTGCAGGGACAGCGGCACGGTGCAGGACTGGGCCACGTCGCAAAGGGCAACACAGCGGCCGTGAAAGCACAGCCGAGGTGAGGAGCAACATTCGCCCCAAGGCCTTTGGCCTGGTCGATGATGCCGTTAGTATTTGTATTTTCATTGTTTAGAGCAACTGAATATTTTCACAGCTGTTCAGAGGTTTTTGGAACTTGCCGTCAGGCCCTTTAGACACCTAAACTCGGGAAAGCAATTAAGCATATGCTTATGTGTTGCACTGATGACAAATCATTTTCTGTTCTGGAGCTTAGAGAGGGAGAGACTACATAATTATTTTAAAAATAACTTCAACAGCAAAAGCCTGCACTTCTCAAGTTCGAAAAAGATGGATCGAGACCTCTTCTGGGACAGCCAAAGACCGGGGATTCACCAGGACGGTAAAGGGAAGCACTTCAACGCGGAGGAGCGGAGAAGCTCTCCTTCCAGGAAACATCCATTTCGTCAGGAACACAGAGTCAGCAGTATTCCCTGTACGGTCCCACGTCGCCGGTTGGGACAGCTGTGGTGCGCACAGGACAGAAAACCCGACCTTGCTCCTGGCTCCGGTGAGGTCCCAACCTGCCTTGACACGTGCTTGTCCTTTGGAGACTTCCTAAAGCTGCTGTAGCAAATGTTCTTCACCAAAATTTGCTCTCGTAGTGCCGGGTACCACACGTAACTACAGAAAACGTCTTCTTTTTCTTAACGGTGTGCAAGAAAGAGGCATGGAGCAGAAGTGACTACACAAACGGTCATCGGGGAAGGCGAGCCGCAACACAAAACAGCGACCGAACGTGCAAAGTCTTCCAAACCCCGCGCCAGCACCACCGTCGGCAATTAGCCCCGAGCAGCTGGCGGCTGCCTGCACTGCCTGGCACGCGCTTTCCTGCACGTAACGTGTGGTATCGCACGAGCACATAATGCAATAAATACATATGCAGTAGCGAACGGCACGGATGTAAGTACATGACTGAGCACGCGAGCAGGAGCAGAAACGGCTGCTGCCCGCAGACACTTGCACCAACATGCCACGAGCAGCCGCGGGAACTGCCACCGCTGCCCTTTCGGGGCGACCGTGCGCTCGTGCTCCGGTGTGGAGAGGCAGCCGCTGCCAGAACGGCAAATACCGACCTGCTCCCCAAACCTGAGGTCGTGCTCTCTCCTTCTTTGGAACAAAAGTCAGGAAAAGCATCCCTTTCTCAGCAGGAAAAACCGCAACTGACTTCTGGTTTCCAAAATCCCCCACAACCTCCTGAGCTTCCAGCCATCAAACCTGCCCGCCTCCCTGAACGGCATCTAGGAAGCAGCTGTGCTGCCAGCGTAGCACAGTGCAGCACGTCGAAAACTCTGGGAAGTGGAAGAATAAATTCAATTTGTTAGCCATAAAACCCAAGAAACACTGCGCGGGTTGGACAGCACCGGGGAGGCGGCAGCGGCAGCTTTGCTATACAGCCCAAGCCTAACGCGCCAAGCACCAGGCAGAAGCTCGTCTGCAGATTAGCGGCGGTGGGCACGCTTCTGCGGGAGCCCTCGGAAAGCCTGAACCAACCCTGCTGCTCTCCGCAGAGCTGGAGCTGGTGGAGATCGGCCAGGCAGCCTCAGTCCTGCCGCCCCATCTAACTTTAAGGAAATCTGTACTTCCACGTGGGCCAGGTACAGCAGCAAGAACCGGCACCACCTCTACACCCAGATGCAAAACACGCAGCTACCATTTATTGCCTGGCAACCGCAAAGCTTTAAAAAAATAATAGAGATAATGATTTGGGAGGTTTAAGTGACTAATGGGGAAACCGAGGTACGGGGACAGGAGGAAAGCGGCGTGGTGGCGGTGGCCGCCGAGGGCAGCGGCAGAGCCGAGGCCGGGGCAGGTCCGGCCATGCGTTCGTGGTCCCCGCACAAGCCGCCGACGCAGGAAAGGTTTCACGGAGAGGGGAATAAACCTACTTTTTGCATCTTTGCAGAAAAGGTGCCGAGATTAACTGACCGAGCCGCCAGTGAATACAACCAATTAGTTTTCGGTTTTCCAGGGCCGGGGAAGGGAGGATGGAGGCGCGGGGTTGCCATGGCTGCAAGGTCACCCTGCCAGACCGGGCTCTACCAGCAGAGTTCAGACGGGTCAGCGTGTGACCGCCTCAAACCCCGAGGTTAAAAGTTCAAGCAGCGGCGGAAAAACCAATATGTCCACGCAGAGTATGCTGTACAATTTATTTCAATTTACATCAAGCCATGCATATAAAATTTAGATAAATTCTATTCAGATCTGATGTTGCCTGACACACAATGTATGCAAACAGATGTCTTCGGGGCTTTCACTCCGCTTTGGGGAGGAGACAGGGTGCTACGTTCATATATACTATTAATATATATAAATGTTTGGGGGGGAGTCTTCCAGTTTTACAGAAAAACAGGACAGATTTTTAGGTTTAAAAAGGCCAGATTCCCTTCTCCCGGTTTTAATTTTCCCCCTCTTTGTAATTTCCCGTGCTCTCCCAATCCACACGGTGTCATATTAAGAAAGATAATGAGTATTTACAACTGCAGCCCTGCTTGTCACCGCAGTTATAGCCTCTATTTATATCCCGTGCCACTTTCTCCGGATTCCCGGTGACTGATGGGTTTGATTTATCCGGCGGGCGATCGCCCCTTCCTCGCCGCCCACCTCCGGAGCGAAGCGGGCGGCTGCGGCACGGCGCCGCGGCCACGAGATGGCTCCGGCACCCCTCCGCCCGCCACCGCGGCCTCGGGCCAGCGGCCCCCGCGGGACCAGCGCACCCCCGGCGCGAGGCCCAGGCCGCGGCTCGTCCCACGGCGAGCGCTCCCCAAGCCCGCCCCCCATAACCACGGCTGGCTGCTGAAGGAATAATCCCAAAATAGGAGGAACGGGCTTAGAAACAGAAAAAGAAATGCTGCAGTCACCATGCCAGAGAAAAGGCTGCCCGCAACTGCGGGGCAGAGCCAAATAATTCCCTGTTTCCCCATGGCAGCAGCTCACCTGGGCGCTGGTTGATCCCCCCGCGAGGGAGGGCCAGGGCAGGCGCCGGGACGGCGCACGGTGCTGCTTCCCGGGGGCTGCGTGAGCCCCCACGGGCAGATCCCAGCGGCGGAGGTCGGGGCGGCCACCCCGGGCCCAGTCCCGCGGTGCCCCGGCTTCACCACGCACGGACCAGCAGGATTGGGCTGGAATAATAAAATGTGAGTGTTCTGGAAACACACCGCCGCCTTTTAGGGAAAATTAGCCAGATTGTTTCTGTAACTCGTTTAATGAGAAACAGTCGCACTTTAAGGGGTGCTCGGGCAGCCGACGGGAACGAGAAGCTGCTGCGCTTCGGCCCAGTGCTGCAGTTACTCCCCAAGGGGCAGGCGGCTGCAGCAAGCACACGCACCCCCGCGCCCACCAGCGCCTTCCAGCTCCCCAGGATTTTGTATTTTTTAATTAAACTAGCCTGACTTATAAAAAGCTCCTTTAGTCTAGCAGATAACCAGGAAACTGTTAAGCTCATTCTGGTAAGGCAGTAATTAATAAAAATCAACTTGCTTGAAATAGCATTTTCTGCCTTTTTTTCTTTTTTTAATCCGTCTCTTCTCAACCTGCTTGCAGAGGTAAAAATTATGCTTTCAGTTGAGCAATAATTTTCTAATAGGCACCTTTTACCTCCCTTGATTTTTCTTCCTCCAAAAAATAATGAAAAAAAATCATTTACAAATTCTTTAGTTAGTCCCATAAATTTGAACAAACCTCCAGTCAGTTTGCTGTTGAAGCCAGAAGACCAGAATTTCATACATCAGAATATAAATCCAATTCTCTTTACCTGCCAGGATTTCCTCCGAGAGCAATTTCAAGGTCACAAAGAATGGGCCAAATCCTGAAGTCCTTATTCAGGTTTATTTAGTAATTATTCTGACTTCACGGAGAGTTTTGCCCATGACCCGCAGTCCATACGAGTAATGCCTAAGTAATGGTTTAATAAAGACCTTGGCGCGCATTAAGGTAAGAATATTGGGTCAAATGGCAATCATCCGTCCGCGAGCCCAAGTGTATGTTTGTGTTACAAATGTACGTATGAAACCTTCCACATGTTCAACGCAGTCCCTTATTCCGGGACAGGAAATTAATGATCTACCCACTTCTCAATGACTAAAAACGAGGGAATAAAACCATTTGAGAAGCCCTCAATTTCTCGGTATGTACAAAGTGCCTTATTTTCATCATCCCTGTCAGTTATGACAACTGCCGACTGGACAAATACCAGCTCGAATTCGGGCCATTCATTTCTATTCATGGTGATTTGAGCGGAGGCTCAACTGCCCAAAAATATATATGAGTTCTGGGTTTTGTTTTGGGTTGTTTTTTTTTTCCCTACAGAAGGAACAATAAACTATAAAAACAAGACAGGCAGATTTCAAGACACTTGCACTGGTTGCAGCTCCTACGTTTCAGGCTCCGGTCCTGCAAAATAGACATTTCCACCGTTAGGAAAACAAGCGGTCGCCCCCCGAGCCCCCCTCTCCCAGGACGTGCCGCTCAGTCGCTGGAAGCCAAGTTCCAAGAAATAAGATTTACGGCAGCGAGAAGCTTTTACTATATTTGTAGTGACTGTTTCTTTTATATCAGTTCCAGACTTCAGCGAACGGCATCCCTGGAAGAACAGATGTCCTGGGGACGGGCAGCCATTCATCCCCGCAGCAGTTTGGGGGGTCAGTCCCTTAGGAGCCGGCAGCCGAGCGGGCTCGACAATTGGCATGAGAAATCTACTTTTCTGATGAGCTGGAGAATAATATAAAAACGGAGCATTGCTGTGAGCAAAAGACGCTAATTTGCTACACTACTGTATGTGGCTGGGGAGCGCAGCGGGGGGAGAGGGCGGCGGGAGGAAGAGGAGCGGGGCTGCAGGAATAAAATTCCACACAGTTACAGAATCAGTGTTCAGAACCTGCTCCCGGTTCTTCATCAGCATGAAAAATTACAACTGTAACCAGATTTTTCTCTGTCGCCAGCGTAAATGTGCGATTACAGCTGTTCATATTTTCACTCTAATGAAGGGTTGCACATTTAAATGGTAAGATTTATTATATATTGTATACCGCCTATGTACATGCAAAACTGTTAACCGATGCCTAAAATGCTGCTTGTTTATTCTGACATCAATTATCATTTTTCTCAATTTTTAAATAATAAAAAAGCCCATTTCGGCACAGACGGGTTTCTGTTTCTTCGGAAGGCACAAACAAAACCTCAAAATACAAAGGGGGGGGGGGGTGCACCCAGCAGAACGCGGCAGCACGGACTTTCGGGATAAAATAAAAGCGAAAGCGAGCCCACAGGAGAGCGGGGCCCTTCCTCACCCCGCGGAAACACGGCGGCGGTCGCCCCAGCTCGGCCGATTTTTGCAGAGAACGGGTACGAGGCTGGGTTCATAAACAGGTGAAATGATGGAGTTTATTGCAACGAACATCAACACTGAAACTAAATAACTGTGTTGCCATCTCGGTCCCGTGGCAAGACGGATGGTAAACTTGACCTGCCGCTGGTACTATCCGAGTGCCATTTTTTATCGCCCTTGGCCGCCCCCCCGGCGGAGCGGGCTGTGTAAATGCCTGTGCGTGGTCAGGTCAGGCCCGGGCCCGGGTGAAACTCCGTTCACATTTGCATACAGGCGGGCTCGCACAATGAAGGCCCATCTGTTCCCGTCACCGAGTACAAATCGAGTGTCACCCAACTCGCTGCAAACGACAGCCGCGCGGCCATTAGACGGAGGAACGCTTAGCTCAGGTTACGGATATGGAACTGCTGATTTGGGTTTAAATACCTGATAACTGAAGACTTTTTATTACATGCGAACAAAGAGTGAACCTTGAACCGATCGCGAGAGCACCCTGTTCCCCCACGTACCCTCCACCCCAGCACCCTCCCGCTCCCACCCTCCACCAGCAACACAAAGCGGCTGTATATTTTTGGAGGGGGGGAACAGGTTGCAATGTCACAAAATACATCTCAACAACAACTGATTATATAAAATTTGCAGGGAAGTAGGATGGGCGCAATAAGAAAAGGGAGAAAGACAAAAACCCGCGGTGTAAACAGAAGGTGAACTCTGAACTTCGCATGCCCTTTGGGGTCATTAATATTGTTGTAATGTTGTTCCTTGAACTTCCAGCAAGTTTTGCCAGGGTGGAAATTTTTGCAGCTCGAGTTCAGCAGAGGTGAGCGCCTGCCCTCGTCACCCCCGGCGCCGGGGCGAGCGCCCACAGCCGCCTCGCCTGCCGCTCGCCCGCGCGAGAAGGGGCCACGGGCACCCGGCACCGCACACGGCTCCTTGCACAGGTCCGCTCTGCACAGACGCCAAGGCCACCGCGAGCTCCAAGTTCACAGGGAGCTTCGCCAGCTCCCGCAAGGTGCTCCGGGGCTTCCCCCTCTGCACCCGCTCGAGCGCTTTCCGGGGGAACTGCTCCTTCCAGGTGTGAGGGGCTCTGAATCACCGCGCTTGACACTCAGGATCACATCAGATTGCTTTGTGCTCAAAAATCAGCCTCCTGTCCCATGCTCAGGCCACTGCAAGGAGAGGGGACAGAAGGAAAAGTCTCACCACCTACGCAAGGAAACCAGCATGATTCCCACCACCACGATCATGACCTTCCCCGTCCTCCGAGAGTCCCGTTTGGCGGCACAGTCAAAACTGCTCCCAAGGTCACATAATGCTGCTGCTAGGGAGACGGCAGAGCTCCCGACTCCATCATAACTATCATCTTTCCACACCTGCACGAGCAATTTAAAAACAGCCACTTGCAACGGCAGCCGTAACTAGTTTTCCTATGCCCTCTTCTCCCCAGACCCAAAAGCATCCGAGCGCTTCCCAGCCGGGCTACAGCAGAGACCCGGCCCGCGCCCCGTCAACCCAAACACCCACTAGCACCAACAGCAGTTGCGTATTTTGGGGAGGAAAGACTGTTTCAGAAGCATGAATAAGAACAACATTTTCGTTGCACCAAAAAACCTTTACGGGAAGTTGAAATCCCGGTAACCCCCCGGCAGGGGCAGCTCCCCCCGGCGCAGGTCCCGGCTCCGCAGCTGCCTTTTTCCCTCCTGAAAAGTTCCTGTAAACAAAGTGGGTATTTGCATGCGCAGGCAAGGCCCTTCTCGGGATGTCACCATTTGCATGCAAGGTGGCTGCGTGTGGCAGCACACTCCGAAGGGAAGAATAAACCAACCGGGGAAAAAAAAACCCATTACCCAAGGTTCACCCTTCTGTTGGCTCCTAAAGAAAGAAAGGCCCATTAAAGAGCTGTCACTGTTTTAATTCCAATTTTCCTACAGGGATATGATCCCATTCCCTTCCCCAAAAGATAAAGCAACTCGCCTGATAGAAATATTGGCTGCTTGGTGTGTGTGGGTGTTTTTTTTTTTTGTTAGGAGTGAACACGAACTGAACCTTGAACTTCATTTACCCTTTGAACTCGTTACCTTTAAACAAAATTCCCCATGCTTTCCCTCTTCAAACAAATTTCATCACAATTACAGTCCCTTCCACTTCGCTTAAAGATATATAATCATTGACTTGACCTAATTACCTGGTGCAGGCCTTTCTCTACAAGGTGAAAGCCATATTGGTGTGAACAGAAGCTGACCCCTGTATTCTCGATACCCCAATTTTATTCTAATTATTGTAGAGGAGGTTTTCCATCTTCCTCTGTCCTGCTGTTCCCTCCCCCCAGTTGCTGTTCTGCTGCCTGCGTGCTCAGCGGTGCCCTTTGGGCTGCGAGCTGCCTGGAGACGGGCTGCAAAATACAGCTCACATTGAAAAGCATCGGGTTTTTCCAATTCAATAGGGAGCCAGGAGACTGCGCTCCAAAAGGGCACTGCGAACCGTCCCGCGTGGAAACGCGCGCTGCTCTCCTGCGGCGGGTGCCGGGGCACGGGGAGCCGCCTCGACCCGCGCGCAAGCGGCTCTCCGCACCCCCGGCCCCGTCCGAAGGGGTCTGTGCTGTCTGCGCACACGGATTAAAAGCTTTGCAATACCAAGGACCAGGAATTCTGACGTGGAGATTAAAGCCAGTTTTTCCTGAAACTCCACGCCTAAAGAGCGAGGCAACTGCAGGAAAACAGAAGCACTAACAGTTCGGTTCTGGCTGGGCCCACAGGCCCCGGCTCCTCCAAACCCAAGCAGCAAAGGGCACCTTGCCTCTCGGCCAACGTCCCTCAAGTGCCAGGAATACACATTTCCAGCAAGATGACATTCAACTTCAACAGAATCAGCACGGCAAACCCAGGGCTCAAGTGCCCATCACCGTGCTCTCTGTTCATCACCTAACCCACCCCCCAGCTAGCAGGGAAAGGCCGAGGCACAGGGCTGAGGCTATGCCAGGCATCGCAGCTGGCGGGCTGCAGTCAAATCATTTCACACTTCTGTCCTCATCCCCCTTTTTATCCTTTCCCTTCCCTGTTTGCCTACTTTAATTACAGGCTCTTCAGAGCTGGTGCAAACGCAAGCTTTGGCACTTGCCTAGTGCCACCAATATCACTGTAATAAGAATTAAATCATCTTCCAGAAGACTAGGACAAGGCTGCTTTAGCTTTTTGCATACAGTTGTGGTTTACTACGGATCTCCACTTTCTTTGAAGATAATTTTATTTTTAACAAGAAAAGTAAGTTGCAATAAGAGGAAAGAACTTCCCACCAGTGTCATTTAGCCTGCTAATTTCTGAAGGCATTCAGAGACAGAGATACTTCAATGTTCAGATGCACCAGAGTTTTCAAAAGGGCTTACGTTCCCTCTGTGATGGGAGATACTTTCCTCTTATTCTTTAAAAACAAGAAAAATCTAACAAAAACAGCTCCAACAATAATAAAGAGACACAGCGTTTGACAGGCAGGGTCACGGAGAAATGGCACCTCCCTAACCTTCTCATTTGTCTTGGGCAATTGAAAAATAATTAGCAATTGCGAAAGGGTTCAATACCTAAGAGTAAACAAAGGGAAAAGCGTTACTCTAAGTCACGGGCCCATGGCCTCGGGCAGAGCATTTTCTCATCCGCAAGGTGAGCATCCCCAACCCCCCCCCCGTGAAAAATTAGCCCGGGACTGGACAGGAAGCGGAGGGGAGGGCAGGTGGGGAAGGTCAACCGGCGCCGCGCTCTGCATTCAAATCCCTTCCTGCTCCCGCTAGTTTTCCAGGCATCACAACAAAAGCAGCAGCCCAGACGGCGAGAGCCAGCACCAAATCGCGCAGATAGGTGGTGCGCAAGCCTCGGCTCTGTGTCAGAGAGGTAGCGCATCCATTTGTTACGGTCTCTCGGCGAGAAAGGCCATGCTCAGATGCCCTGGAGCTCCGCTGTAATAAATAGACACTGAAGATTAAAGGAGCAAATCCTACCACCTGCCCCAAGCCTGAACCCACAGATTTAGCATACTGGGGTACCCAGGAGGGATGGAGGCTTTGTCGACGGCAGAGCTATAGCCGTTTTATGGCAGTGGCTGCAACCTCGGGGCTTGTGCATGTGCCCCGCTCCCAGGCGGTGCAGCTCCCCTGCTGACCCGCAAATTCGGGCTGGGGCTGGGAGACCCGCGGGAGGGGAGGGGAGGGGAGGGGAGGGCCGCTTGCCCCGTCCCCAGGCCTTCCCCGGCCATCGCGGGATCAAAACGAGGAACCAAAACCCAAAGCCACCATGATCCGCACCATTGTCTGTCTCCTCGCGGACTTCTTTGATCAGCAGCAAGTTTGCATATCAAAGAAAAGTAGCAAAAGGGAATATATTCGAACACTGATATTGGCTGGCAGGACTGGCATTACTTCCCCTTGGCAGGACTGGTTAGTCTCCCATTGTAAAAATTTGTGCCTTTTCTGAATTGTCTTGCTTTGCTTTTTCATTGTGTTTTTCCCCTAAGACTGGCTTTGCAAGACCCTAAATTTAAAATTCAAGTGTTCCTCACCTTACTCAAATTGCATTTGATAAGTGATTTTTTTTCCAAGCAGTTTTCCTCTAGTTTGGAGGGAGGAGTACAAAGTTTTTCCTTGATTCGAAATAAGATGATTTCCTTCCCTGCCAGCAAAATAATTGAAGCCATTGAGTCTGGTTAAACAGAACTAGTAGATCAAGGGAGGCACTGAAAGCAGACACGGAATTTCCACTTACAGATGAAAATAAAGCAACTTTAGATCAACCTTGGCAGAAACCAAACTGGAAACCCATTTCAAGAGAAAGTGGCACCACCCTGATGGCCATTAGACAACAAACATAGCTAAAGTTTGGCAACAAAGAAGAATTCGCACCCACCTGGAGATGCTATCACTCCTCAAGGAGGCACGAGTCAAACACTGCCCCTTACTAAGGACAGCGATTGCTCAGGTACCCAGGGGCTTCCCTAGACTACATCTAGGACACGGGTGCAAGCATGGAAGGGCACAGACAAATGCACCTCTCTGATCCTTTTACGCTTCCGAGCCTGTCCTTTCCTTCCCACTCATCTCCATTTGCATAAAGCCTTAAGGGAATCATGATAACAAAGTTCCCAAACTTACTAAACCACCGGCCTTCCCTTCTAATCGTAACAGAGAACGAAGACAGAAATACAGAGAAGGCAGTAATCAAAGATAGCACCAAAGTTTAAAAATACTATCCCAAGGTGAAGCTGCAAATTGCTCTGGCAAATCTAATGTTGTGCTCATAAAATAACAGAACAGATTAAAAAACTAAAAGGGAGAAAATGACTTTATGAGCGCCTAGGCAATAATTGCATTCTTAGCAACAAGCAACCTTCGCCTTGTGAAGAGTGAATGACCTTAGGCACATATGGTCAGCTTTCTGATCAAGCTACAGAATTAGCAGATGAAGGGTAATGTGGAAGATGCAATATATCTAGAGACTTTACTGAGCGTTTGATGTGGTGCCACAGCAAATCTCACTAAAAAAAAATTAATTTACCTCGGCTTGGATAGAAGCAATCGTCACAGACTGAAAATTGGCCCAAGGGCCACAGACAAAAGCTGGTGATAAATGGCTCTCTGTCACATGGGGGAGAAGCGTTTGTGTTGGGGTACTGCAGGGTATTAGTCCCCGTTTTATCTAAAGCGAGTAAACAGTCCATTAATTCAATGAGCAGGAAGACACTAAATTAGGTGGTAATGCAAATATCAAGTGAAAGCAGAGGAAATAATAGTAGGGGACACAGAGAGGTTAGGGATATGGATAGAATAGTAAGATGAGATTCTACCCACTGAAAATAAACTAACATAATGGCAAAAAATAATCCAGAGCAAATTCAGCACCAGAAAATGTTAAGAAGTGAAGGAAAGAGGAACTTGCAATGTAATTCAGGAGCTCAAAAATAAATTGGGCGGGGCCACTTGAAAAGGGGCAACATACTGTGGGTCACCAGGACCAGAGCTTCTATGCACAGAAGGAGCTGCCGTATCAGATCCCTGGTTTGTCCCAGGTGAGCGTGACCTGCTGAGCGTGGCGTGGTGCACAGAGGTGAGACACCTCTGCTACGAAGTGAATGGAAGGGGAAATCAGGATAACAGCAGGCTTTTTTCCAGCAAAGATACGATATCAACACAGGCTAAATCTGAACACTAAATCTGGCCTCGAATCTTGGCAACTCACACCTAATAGACTGACCACAAGAAACGTGGGCACAGGAACAGGATGGAAACCATTTCCCTCCAAGGTGGGAGTCAGGGCATCTCTGAACTCATCCTCTAGTCCACGGTTCCCTGGAATAAGCAAGTTTGCTTTAAGGATTGACAAGTCACATCTTCAAGAGTGTCAAAACACACTTTCAAGATGCCTGCCTCGGTTTCTCTCTCTGTGCTTCCACGGGCACAGAAGGCCAGAAAATTGCTCCGTGTCAAAGTCAGCTAGTCAATACACCTTGGGCCGAAGGTATTTCTCTCATAACTCACAAGACATCTAATGCACACCATAACATCCACTAAATGACATATGCAGCACCAATATTTAAAGACATAAATACCAAGAAAGAAACTCTTGAGTGAAGTTTAAGGAAGCAGAAATCATGGTAGACTTGAGAGCTTTACTGAGCCAAAGATTCCCTGCAGATGCCCACAGCCTTTGGGGGACAGCAGAGTTCTGTCTTCTTAGGTAACTAGGAGCAAAAGGGGATAAAGCAGAGAGACAAGTTATGGGGGGGGTGGACAGCACCACCCTATATATTCAAAGATTGACACCAAATGCCTGACTGCCTCAAATCTTCAAGGAAAGTTCATCTCTATCATGTATGTCCTCTCCACACACCTCATGCATCAGGTGTTTATCAGGAAAGGCAGAGCGCTTCCAGGATTTGGAAGGAGTTCAGAGAGTGCAGGGATCTTCACTCCACTAAATTTTGTCCTCCCTTGGTTTTTGTGACTTTCTTCTTCACCCACTGCAAGCACAGCCCTCCCTAAGCATCTCTTTTGGGAGGCTCTTGCTTGTTCTTAACATAAGACTGTCTTAACATTGTATGCCTCTGCCCCAGATGCTATCAGTTTAAAGTTAATATAAACTTCCGATTTCTTCCCCTAAATTCCATGTTTTTTGCTAATGCTTTGATCCTGTGCAGAGAGCTGCCAGACCATTTGCATTTACAGCAGATGGCCAAGCCTCATTACCAAATGCAAAAGAGTTTTTTGGCCAGAGAACCAGAACAAGGTGCTTGAGACTCCAAAGAATTAAGATTGACTCCCACCTACACCACAGGCTCTTTATGGTACCTGGGTCGAGTCATTTACACTCCACATCTGCCCCAGGTCAACGTGAGTGATTCCCTGCACTCCAGTGGGGAATCTCACGGTACAACTGGGCTCTCTTTCTCCTATACTTTGCCTTGTCTTGTACGAATGTAAGCGCTTTGGGTTTGCGCTGTGTCCAGGCAATGAACTTCTAATTTCAGCTTCTTTGCAGCAGAAGGAGCTAAGAACATGCTGCATGGCATGACGGAAGATATACTGAATTTCCATAGGGCAGCACATAATTCCTGACCCACTCTTTCATCAAAATATCAAATAGTTTCCTCAGTGGAGCAAATACCTCAAACACTTCACAACAGCTACTCCCACAAGTCCCGAGTCAAGACCTCTTTTCTCCAAAGGCTCCTCAAGTGCCAGCGGCACCTTGGCACTGCTTCGCTGCTATGAGGGTGCCATCGTGAGGGCAACTCCATTAGAAACTGCTGCTGCAGAGACACGGCCCTAGGTGATGGGACGTTTCAAGGAACTGATCTATCTGCCAGAGTGTTTGTACAACCATGGGGTGAGGATGGAGAGAGGAACAGCAGCAATTCACCAATTTCAAACAGCAGCTCCCAATTTAACCTGTGAGTGCAGGGGAAAAAAAATAGGGGTGAAGCTTTGTAACCAAATAAAGAGAGCTGTGAGCTCAATAACAGGCATTATCCTATGGCAAAGATTTTGTTATTGTTGAGTACTGATTCCTTTATCTCTTGGAGACAATCACCCTTCAGCCAGAGGAGTCTAACTTTAAAACCCCGTAACTCAATTTTACATAGTGTTAAAGTTTGGGGGAATATTTGTCAGTGCTGGAGCTGATACAATCAGTCTGGAGGACCCTAGAACAAAGAGCAGCGGGTGAAGAGCATGTCACCGCGGCACACATTTGTTTCCTTGATGAACAAGGAGCTATTAGTTGGCGAGAAAGCATTATCAGGGTGAAGGATGATGCCGACTGTTTCGGCTGCTCTTCCTGCGACGCTGGATTAGGACACTAAGCCCCAGTGTTTGTCTAATGCCCCAGCGGCTCTGCCCCCACCGCGCACAGGTATGTGTCTGCACCTCACAGCCACCCTTCAGCACGGACCAAAAAAATCAATTTGGACACCCCGTCTCTTTCAACAGCCACATCTCTCACAGGGTTAAACAATAACAGTTTAACTTGTTTTAAGAAGTAGTTCATCACCTTAAGCCTTAAACAAAGCTACTCTAAATGCACCTGTGCGCACAGGCGCACACACCGCCTTCGTGCAAAGTGACAATGACGGAACGTCCGGAGGAACCTCTCTGCTTGAGTAAACCCACCGGCAGGTACAACAGCTCCAGGGAGAAGTTTGCGGAATAAAGTTCTACTTTATTTCTTATGTTTAAAGGGGAAATGAAAGAAGTGGAAAGAAGGAAAAGCCTTTTCCTTCCTCTAGTTGTCCTTTAAAGTATTTCACTTTGGAATTTATTGCACCAGTCTTTAAATTAAGTTCTTCAGCACAGTGGCTTTATTTTTGCACATAGTGATTTTCAGCACTACATAACCTGAGCAATAATTTAACATATTCCCTGCGGCCCACATGGAACCAAACATTTGAGCACATGCTTGAGTCACAGCGAAGTCCGTCGCAGCATAGCACGCGTTAACGTGCACACTGAGCAGGGGCTGCTACTGCTGTCCATACGGTCTCTTTCAGATGGGGATTCAGTACCTGAGACCTTGTGTTTTGAGACGGATCCTGCAAAATACAGGTACAAACATCACTACTGCCATGAATATTTACACGCAGGTGAGCTGGCAATAGCCTAAATGCCTTTCCAGAAGCTACTTTTCTTCTGAACATCTCACTTTCTCCCAGGGAGAAGGGCCCTGAGGGCCTGCACACCCACATGTATGAGGAACATGGGGAGAAGCACGTATTTTGTTTCATCTTTTTGTCCCCAACTTGCCATACAGATGTGTCCCGCAGACAAACAGAGAGCAGCTTACTCTGTTTGCAAACGGGTCATCAGTGCAGATATGCTAATTGTCACTCCTGCTCAGGAAGAGCCTCCTCCTCTTCCTCGGCTAACA
Organism: Dromaius novaehollandiae; assembly: GCF_036370855.1. Taxonomy (NCBI): domain Eukaryota; kingdom Metazoa; phylum Chordata; class Aves; order Casuariiformes; family Dromaiidae; genus Dromaius; species Dromaius novaehollandiae. The sequence continues at coordinate 9,267,835 of NC_088119.1, read as the reverse complement.
AAGTCATCCAGCTCAAGGTTGTAATAATAAAAAACCACATCCCCAAATCTTGGCCAACCTCAATAAATTTCAAGCGCATAGCCTAGAGCGTCCCTTACCCTTGTTCCCGCTGAAGTACACACACAGAGTTCACCACATCTTTGATCCTGCTATTAATACATCTGGTGACAGGAGGTAAACTTTAGATTTGCCGTAACCTCTCCAGAAGTTACGCCAAGAGTCCCGTCCCTGCAGGTGCCAAGCACGTCCGACCCTTGGCACTTTTACTGGAGCGAAACACCGAGTCGCAGCCCTGAATCAAGCCTCGCTGCCCGCACAGGGCCCTGCCCGTCCCAGGGGCTCGGTTCCACCCGCCACGAGGGACCAACCAAAACGGCACCTCCCGCGACACTGCTGACCGCTGCACCTCTCCCATCCCGCCCTCGAAGCCTCCCTCGCGTGAAGGGAAGCCCGGGTCACTAACGAGACACTCTACTGCCTGCTAATTTAGGAAACTAGGATCGCTTTCCTTCAAAAAGGGCAAATAGGAGCAGCGCTGAAGTTCCACCCCGACACTTTACTAACTTGCATTTCCTGCATATTGATCCCTCTGCTGGGGAGAACACAGAGACACAAAGCGCTTACGCCGTCATTTACATACTCATGAATAAAAAGGCTTTTAGGAGGCGGGGGCATGCGTTATCCCAGCCCCCACGCAGCAGCGACTTGCGCATTGATAATTCACGTGTGTCTGACACGGGGAACATGCGATTCGCCACGAGAAAAAGCTCCGGCCCGGTCCCGGCAGCTGCCACGTCGCCCCGACCCGCTCCTGACGCGGCACCCTCCCGAAGGCACCCGCGCACCCGCTGCGTCCTCGAGGTACCACAAATAGCTGTATTCACCTGATCCTGCACTTACCAAACAATACGAAACCCCTTAATGACGCTTTCCCCCGTCAGCTAAAAGAGAGCTGAGAAATAGGGATTTTTCCTGCAGAAAAGCTGCATTAATAAGTTACTGGCATTTGACTGACTTCTACACAATATGAATTATAACATTTGTCCAAGGTCCCACAGACCCAAACTGCAGAGGTTTCACCACGTTTCACAACATTTTGTTTCTCTTAAGGGCCCCAGCTCCTGCGATCGAGGAATTACTTGAGAAGCTTAAAAAACAAACATCCTCGCGGCTGGGCAGAAATCCCCTTCCAAGCCGCAAGCCAAGGCGATACCCGCGGCAGAGGACGAATCCCAGACCCGTTATTTTGCATAGAGGCAAACCAGTGCTTTCGAAGCCGGCGTTTGAATCCTGAGGCCGACAGGCCTCAATTGCAAATCACCACCATGAAATTGCATCTCATTTGGATGTGGGATAGGCAGGACCAAAACATTTTGGGGCCTGGTTTGCATCAGGATTACTACTCCACACACACCCCCCACCCACCCCCCAAAAAAAGAAACCCTACCGAAATGTTGATGTGCTATGTTTCAACCATTTTATAGGGAAAGAAAAACTGTTTCTAGGGGGTGCAGGGGAACTTACAGGGGATTAGACAAGGCAGAAGGCGTTTCATCGCCCAGACCTCTACGGCCACCCTTAGCACAACATCCCCTCTGACAAACTTCACGTCTCATTTCCAAGAAAAATGGCTCAGAGTCCAAAATCTACACCCACAAAACGGCGGGTCCAGGCGTTTGCCCTCGGGAACAGCGTCCGCAGCAGTACGTCTGGCTGATGGAAGCGGTGGCCACAAGTCAGACAGCATTTCTGCAGCAATTACTTGCACTACGATTTGCTGCAGCTGTAAAATCCCAAATGAGAACAAGAAGCCAGCTTGGGTCGGGGTTTTTTTGTTTGTTTGTCTTAAATGAAAGCTGAAAATCTGGTGGCTTTACTCTGGCTGCTGCTTGTTCTCTACAAAGGTCTGAGCTCTCCTATATAATTTATGCATCTATTTCTGGCAGCTTGCAAGCAACTCACCCTCCTCCTCTCCACCCCGAACAAATAATCCTTAACATAAAGGTGAACCAAGTTGCTCCGTATAAAATATAGCCAAACCTTTTGACCAGACAGAGTACCATTCCAGGAACTTATTTGCACAATGCCAGAGACATTATCACACCGCGCTCGAAAGTGCTAATGTCATGGTGCATTTCCATTCAGAAAATGATAAATCAAGGAACATGAGCTCTGTAGCTTTAAGGGAACCCAATTTCTTTACAAAATGTCACAGAGCGTAAGTACATATTTTTCAGAAAACGCATTGTTTTCTTATACATAGATTTGCGCCTATTCTCCTCCCCCTAGCAAAAAATCACATTGAACTGGTTAAACCTGCTCCCAGTCATGGCAAGGAATCAGGCCTCCTGTCACAGAAATAACCTATCTGTATTTTAACCTCTTGCTCCCTGCGCTCGTTTGGACAATGCCCGAAATCAGAAAGGAAAAAGGCCAGGAGGAACATTCTGCAGCAATTGCACTTGTCACAAATCCATTCCCAGAACGTTTCCTGCGCTGTTTCATACGGCTTGGAAGTACATCAACAGCAAGTTTATAATAACCTGGTCAAAAGCAGCAAAGGACATTTCTGGACATCAGGGAGGCAGAGATAATTGCTTCTAATGGTACTTGAAAAGAAAAATATAAAGCTTTCAGCTCTAACGTAAGAGGCATTTACGCTCATCCGTGGACATTCAGGGTTTCATCCATACAGACTATCGAACTTGCAGATACTCAGCATTTCTGCAATACTCAGGTTCTTAGTCTGCATTTTGTTTCATGTGCTTTTTTCTTTTTTTAATTTAAACCTCAAATTCAGCAGCATTTGGGCAAGCTGCCGCCTTCGAGAGCCGCCGCAGCGGCTGGGCCGCACTAAAGCAGCCCTGCAAACAGCCGGCCAGGCCGACGGGCCCCTCCAGCGTCTTGGCACTGCCGTTTGTGCTGGCACTTGGGGAGAAAACCGCTATTCCCACTTTGGGTTTGGAGAGGCAGAGGCCTCCCATTACTCAGTCAACACGAGGGCTTCCTGCAGCCACACCAAAGCTTAAAGCTCGCTGCCCGAATCCTGCACTGCGCTGTCGGAGGAGGAGCGGGCTGAAGCCGGCCCTGGCAGAACTAGGACGGTAAGCGGGGAAATCTGCAGAGACACCTGCAGAACGGCTTAGATGTCACGTAAAATTAAAAAAAATAAAAAATGAAACGCGTGGGATGAACACGCATGGGGAAGCCCGCGCAGGGGCCGCGCACAGCTCCGCGGGGCGGCGGCAGCGCGGCCGCCGGGCGCCACACGAGGGCGCTGCAGAACTCCGCTCGCCGCCGCCGCGCCGCGCTCGCGCCGCCCCCCCCGCGCCCCCCCCCGCAGCCCCAGCGGCCCCCCCCCCCCGCCCGCAGCCCCAGCGGCCCCCCCCCGCCCGCAGCCCCAGCGGCCTCCCCCCCCCCCCGCAGCCCCAGCGCGGCCCCCCCCCCCCCGCAGCCCCAGCGCGCCCCCCCCCCCCCCGCAGCCCCAGCGCGCCCCCCCCCCCGCCCGCCTGGGCCGGGGCAGCGCTTTGCTGAGCCAGGCAGGTGCCCAGCCGGAGAGCCCAGCCCGCAGAAGGGTCTTCGGTGAAGCGCAGAGTCAGGAACCGATTACTGCAAGTTCAGAAGAGGATACGAACGTGGGCAGCATGGGGGGGGACACGACCACGCACACAAAAACGGAAGGTGCAGTGATACGTGCAAGGACTGCCTAAAAGCAGGGAAGCGCGTATTGCTCAGGACAGTACGCGCTCCAAAGAGGGGGAATCGGTGCTCAACGCACCATCAAAACATAAACCACTACACCTAAAAAGAGAGGGGACCATTTGGTCAGGCACAGAGGCTGCGTGGAGGCCCGCGATGAACAAGGCAAGAAGCTGCAAAAAAGTGTAGCGAATCCCCCCTGGATTTCCAGGCTAACTGCCTAGAATCTCTTTTCTGAGGATAATTCATACAAAACTTCTGTATTTTACCTTTTCCCTACTCAGTTATATGTAACAGAAGGCCAAATGCAAGGAAACGCGGCCTCTCCAGGATGCAGATGGGTTAAAAAACACCATCCCTTTACAGTTTCTAAAGCTACTGCCCCCCCTTCAGTATCGCGTTTCATTTTATCTGCCCACCCACCCCCAGAGCCACTGGGGCGCAGTGAAGTACCATCTCATTTACCGGCCTCCACCTTTGAAGATAAAATCCATTTTTAGCAGATTTAAAAAAAAACAAGGGGAATTTTTTGCTATAGGGTTTGTTTTTCCTCTTAAGACACTCAGAACTTACATATTTAAAAAAATACACACATGCAAACCCACAAAACTAAACAAGCTGTAAGTATGTTTGCCCAAACTGCTCTGCTGACATGATGGAAAAATCTTGGAAGTGAGAGGCGAGATTTCTTACCCCAAAGAACATGCCTAACAGAATCCGTAAAGCTCATTTCTGTCACTCTGAGTTATGCTGCCCTTCAAGTGCTAATGTACACCTGTATTACATAAAAGAAAACATACTGGTGTTTATTCTGCTGCAACACCGGCGGTGCAGGTGACAGCCAGGCACGGCGACAGGCCCCAGCGGCCGTCACCTCCCCGGCACCGCGTGGTCTCGCTGCGACACGAGTGAATCACTGATCCTGGCTCATGCCTTGGCTTCCCACCGGAGATTAGATGCTTTGCAACGACAGAAGCTCTGCTAAGGCCCCACAGGAAAACCAAAACTGCCTCCCAGCAGAAGAGCTCAGTGTTAAGAGGCACAAATCCTGCCCCGCAGGAAGCTACGGTACCTGCCTTGCGCTTCAGTAAAATTCAATCAATGGACACTGGAAAATTAAGTGATCTGCCAGTTTAAAAGACAAAACATTTTTAGAAGTCTTCAAGTGGTCTGAGCAGAATACATTACATGGGAAGTGTCTCATCAGAAGTACTTATCATTATAATAGTACTTAGCACTTTTACAGTGCTTCACAGCCTCTCAGCACAGTACAAACATTAGCTTCTTAATCACTCATTAGGGACGATCCTATAGAACAGGGCTATGGCTCATTGAGTAAAGTCATCCCCAACTCTCTCAGTCCCTCTTGCTCCCTCCACCAGGGACAAGCTTAAAGGTTCTCTCAAATTCCCACGGAAGTTCAGATCAAGCAAGCAAAAGACAGTACAAAATGAAAATGAACAGTCGTGGTGTTCCCCTGCTTCTCCTTTGCGTACAGCAAGGCGAGGCAGAAGCATCATCGCAGCCAGAGAAATCTGCTTCCATTAAAGTCTTGAATTAATAAACTTGGGAAATTCAGGAGGCATGAGATAACAGCCGTTACCAGTTTGCTTTGGGCTTACGCCTAAGGACACAACCTCACTGTTGCAAAACAAGGCTAAGATTGAAAAAAGCCACAGGAATGATGAGTACGTGCCTAAAACTGGCCAATTTATTCTTGTGGCCAGTTGGATGGATTACCCCCATGCACAAGCCACCTGTGCTGCCTGAAAAGCAGCAGCTCTCCGTCACTTGTCTGCATTACAGCAGCACCCCGAGGGCCCATCGTGGCTTGGGCACTGTGCTAACGCACAGTAACAGAGTGCCTGTTACCGGGAACTTGCTGGCTAAGGACAAGCAACTCCACGCGGAAGCGAAAGAGGCACGAGAAGGGCAAAGGTGCGCCCGCTCCAGGAAGCCAAGGCAAACTGAAGAGATAAAAATCAGTGCGTGCAAGCTTAAAGCTTTCTAATCTTCCCCCAAGAATGTTCTAATTCAGGAACCGAGGCTGTCTGATGCACACTTCAGCTGCGTCCACTTCCCAAAAGTAACATTTGAAACTCTCATTTGACTGACTTCATACTCTAAGACCATGGTGTCTCCTTCTTTCAGGTTCCCCACTAGCAAGTCTCACCGAGAGCCCACTGAGGAAGACATCGCCTGGACTGGCTTGCCCGAGTCGCACCAGGGCTCTACACCAAAACATGGAGGGATTAAGCGTCCTGGCTCCTAGTTTCACACAACATCACTCGGTCCTGCTAGAGCCCAGCTCTCGAGAGGACATCACAGTCTCTGCCGGGGAGCTGGGGTCAGGCACAGAAGTCTAGCAAGTCTGCCACTCTCAGAAGAGATAAATCGATAGCTTCGGCTTTCTGGAAAATGATGCTTCTTGGTGAGACATGGCAATGTAACAGTTAAGGAGAGCAGCAACTTCTTAGAGACTATGCTTAAGGTGATATTCACGACCCCATTCCCTTACAATTAGCAGGAATGAAGAGAAGACACCAGATAGCTGCAGGAGTGAGGGCTGGCAACGTCTCATAAGTCCTAGCTTGCATGACTCTTAGCGATGTATGGAAAGCATGATTTGAGAACATGACATAGCTGGTACCGCTCAGGTCCAGGAAAAGGTAGAGGATATGACCAGCCTTCATATGAAGTTTGCTGTCATCTAAAATAAGGGGCTTTCCAAAAAACAAGCAAACAAAACCAAGCAAATAGAAAAAAACAACTTCCTCAACTAAACAAAAAACCTGATAGCAAGTCATCACAAAAATTCAAACCCCACAGAAAATCACAACCATGATCCATACCCATTCCAGTGGCAGACAAAGATTCACTCCAACGGTGCCTCTACAGACCAAGGCAGGGCAAAGAAAAGGTTCCACCAAAATCCTGTGTTCAACCTCTTCATCCCACCCTCAACATTATCAATTGAGACTACCAGTCTGAATTTAATCAGCCAAAATTGCTCAACTTTCATCCAAAATGAACACACACAGAGTTAACCCTATGATATGCTATTATTCAGTATTCTTACCAGTTACACTTTCCAAGAACAACTCATTTTAATGTAACTGGTCTCAATGCCAGCTTTTTTCCCTCCTTTTTGTAATATACAGTTTTTCTGTGTTATCAGTCTCCTTGCCTTTCTTCCATTTGGGCATCCTTCCATCGAGCCTGGCATTTCATCTGTGTCTGAAAACTTCCAGTGGTGCCAAGTGTTTGCATACCTTGCAAGTGTTATGTCAAACTCTGCCCCTTAGGGCTGCCAAAAAACACCACTCAAAGTTAGCAAAGCAAATACCTCCTTAGACAAGCTTAATAAACACACCAGGAGAAACCCTAGACTTCATAAAGACATCGCTTGCCTGACGAGGCCAAGCTTGAGGTCTTCAGCACCCTTTCATGTCCCATTTAGTCCAACATCCATTATCCCTGTCACACATTCTCCATCCGCACTCTGCATAAGTGCATCATATCTGAACACACAGATTCCTTAAAACAACCAGTCCCAAACTCCACACCTCTTTGCTTGCTGCAATAACTTGCTAACTAGCAGACCAACCTGGTCTCTAATCAGTCTCAATGAAGCTATTTTATAGCATGAATCAGTACATATGGCAGATATGCCTAGTACTCTGCACTGTGAGAGGAAGCTAACCTTGGTGCCCATCAGCTCTTACGGCCTCATCCCAAATAAATCTTCATTTCTCTGCGTTCTTGACTGATGACTACCAATTCACTCACAAGAGTGGGAGTATACATAAAAGAGTACATTGAGCAGAGAGAAGTGGACAAGAAGGACTGAAACAGAAAACAAAATAGGAAGGACAAGGAAGGGGGGAAAAAGTAAGAAAGCGTGGGGGGGAAAAGAACAAGGGAAGTGAAAGAGGAGGAAGAAACAAGATCTGTGGGAAGGGAGAGATTGAGTCTGAGACCAAAGCAGTCAAGCCTTCACAAGGGACCAAGAGACCCCTGAGAAGATCAGAAGAATCTCAGCTCTGTAGGCTTCAATTTTGATAGCATATCACATATCCATCACAGCCAAACCACCGCTCACAAGCAGAAGTGAGCATCATAGCAACTTTTTGCCCAGAAAAACCCAGGCTGACATCTGATGCTCTGGAACATGCCCTTGGCCTCCGCCTGACAGCTCACGCACAGCTCACATCCAGCGCTGGGGTGGGAGCAGTTCTGTGCTCTCCGGAAGAGGAAGTCCAAAATTCCCAAGCACTAGAAGGTCCCAAACTGAGGCAACATAAGGAGCTCTAATTTTCAAAGGGTTTGGAAAGACAGCATTTGAAAGGACATAGCCCCTTTCAAGTGTGAGGCTGAGCACTCCACAAGAAACACACCCAGAATCGCACAGTAACTTTGGAAAACGTTAGCCATTAGGTCAAATTCTACTCTTTCTCAGCACTGTCATCAATCCAACATACAACAACCAACTCCAACTCCAGTTTGCACTGAGAGGATCAAGAAATACATTTAATTTCAGCAGTTAAGTTAAATTCAGGATCACCATGACATTTTTATAGTGGTTGATAAAACAGATACCAGTCAACAAAAAGCAAAGGACACCTCCAACGTTATGAGATGGATGAAAGACAACAAGAAAATAGTACTGAATTCCACTTACCCTTCCATCCACGTCACTCAAGGACTTCAGAAAACAGTGACTTACCATCGTCCTGGAAGTCTGATGGAAGTGAAACGTCAGAGGTCATGGAAGGGGCCAAACTCCAGCTCTGATTTTCATCTGAACTGTCCCGTCCAAAGCAAGCATCATGCAGATCCTCTCCTAGAAAGGAACGGAGAGCCTAGTTTTAGTGGAGAGTACACATTCCCAAACCCAAATCTTACTGCCTACACTGAAACATATTTCCAGCTGGTTCCAACCTTCCCCTGAGGTATTCTGCAAAATCCCAAACCCCTTTTGTGGGCGTAAGGCCAGATTCACCATTTAAGACCACAGAGGCATATTTCTGCTCCGAGAACACTAATGCTGCTTATGTACCGACTTTGCATTTGGAGAGCATACAAGCAGGAGGTTGCAAATATCAGTCTTGGGGCCAAAATACCAGAGCTATGTTCAATTCCCTGCTCTTAGTGCATGACCTCTGGGTAAAGCATCCATCTACAAAATGGAGGATTATACTGTTTCACTAAGATGAAGAATCTTCCTATATTATAAGAAAAAAGGTTTGAGATCCCCAGTTGGGGAAGGAATGATTCTCTATCATGGCAGACAGTCATGTACAACATATCTGTGTGTAGAGGCAGGAGCTATTACCTCCCCATGCTAGATGTTTCATTGCTTTTTTCTGCAAACAGACATTTTGCTAGGGAATTTGCTACTGATACTGGATTTTATGCACTTTAGTATAAATGGGGTGCAAGTAGTCTACTTGCAGAAGAAAACACTACTCAGCCCAGACACAGCAGAAGACTGGTCTTTCAAGCTTTCGCCTTATGTTTCCTGAATACACACAACCCCAGACTGCTGATAAGGGAGGCAAAGGCAGCTGCTTGTTCATTCAACACACAACAAACAGCAAGAAAGGTGGGTTTTCAGCTGATTTTAATTGTGCTCAAACACTAAGTTCCAAACAAGTTTTATCTCAGCAAACAAAGGGACTGCGTCGCACAGCCGAAATCAGGTCCTGATGAAAGGGTACCAAGGCCCAGGAACCAAGCAGCACTCATTTCCCTACCACCATCAAGAAATACAGTGGAGGCCCCAAAATGCCTGCAGCTGAAGAAAGATGTGATGAAACATTTTGGAAGCTTTATTTTCAACATCCCAGGTCACAACCTTGATTCGTCTGAGCTCAAAGTTCTCAGAGACCCCAGCTCACGCATTCAGGAACAGATTTTGAAGCAAACTCCAGTTCTTCACCAAAAGCAATGACCTGGCCATGAAGAGGGAAGCACACACAAAACTCTCCTCCCACAGATCAAATGCCCCTCAAAAAGTCACACTGGGTGCCAGACGCTGTGATAATCTGGCTGATTATTATAAACTGAAGAGTCTTGAAAAACTAGACTGAAAATTTGGCTTCAGAAGATTTATCAAAGGCCTGTGGGGGCCAGTGGTAGAGCAGAGTGACTCCTTGCAGTCCCTCCCTTCAGCATTTACAGCTTCCCTAACAGAAGAAAAGGCCAAGTAGCAGCACGTTACAGTCAAGACTTTTGCCAGCTCCATGCTCACTTGCTTCCAGCAAGCCATCCCAGCATGCAAATGTGTAACACCTGGTTTGTGAGAAACATGAAATTCAGAAACTAACTTTCTTCCTTTTAGGAACTGCATCATTCAGGATCTGTGTCACAGATCTCTCCTGCCAAGAAAGAGCAGCGTAGGTCCCGGGGCACAGACAGACAAGCAGGCAGGCTCCGATTCCTCCTGCAAGAGCAGACAGGGAGCAGAATGGGCACTGCAGCAGGCCTCTGCCCATGGACTACTTCCAAGTCGTGAAGAATGATCAATAAAGCAAGTTTATCTATGCTTTCACAACAAACCAGAGTTAATACACGCACATCCCTCAGAAAAAACAGTCAGGGGTTAAAAAGCAGAGACTGAAGTCCCCTGCTCCGCTGGACAGTCTGGCAAGTCGAGCGCATCCACAAGCAAACCTCTGACTGACTGACCTTGGCTATGTCGTTTCTGTGCTCTGCTCAGTTGTGTGCGACAAGAAGCTGTTTCTTCCCCGTTTTACTGTAGCACTTAGACCCTCAAATAAAAAGGCTCTAGAAGCCTACATAAAAAGCCGCTACCAAACAGCGACGGCTCATTGTCATAGGCAAAACGCAGCGTTCATCCTAATGAGGAGCTTTCCTAAGCGCCGCGCGGCAGCGTTGCGGGCCTATCTGCAGCGATGCGAAGATGCCAGCGTTTTAAGACAGTTTCTGTGAGCCCATTCAGCCCTGATCTGTTAAGAGAACATTTTCTTTCAACCAAACTGCATGGTATTAAGAAAAACAGGCTTTTCAAACAAGCATCAAGGTAACAGGTGTTCCCTTATAACGAGATACAGGTGCAGCATTATTGCGATAACGAGCAAACTGTTTATGGTTTCCGAATAGCAGGAGGCAGCATGGCACAGTGCAGGCGTCTCGCTGGAGAGGAACGGCGCGGGCATCCATGCATGCACGCACTAAACCATTTGGAACAAGAGCAAGGGCCCAATCATGAAAGTTGCTTGCAAGAATAAGTCACTGGCTTTAAAAGCAGGAGTAGCTGTGCCTCCCATACAGCACGTGGAAGAATCAAGGCACAGGTCTGTTTTGGCGATGTATTTCCCAGGCAGTGTTATATCATGAGACAACTTATAGAGGGGTTGGCACCGCAAATATGTTCTTCCTTGCTACTGGTTCACATTCCCCACATGGGAATGGAAACTGGACTTTCACATGCGTATGCAGTCATACGCTATAATAACCCACTCAAATATGCACAGGCACCAACATGTACATACGTGTATCACACCAAGCACCGTGGGGATCTGGATTACACGCACTGCGGCAATACAAATCAATGCAAAAACATTTTGTTTGCTTTAGGATCAAGAGTGTTTTCAAACATTGCCTTGAGATTCAAAACAAAAAAGATTAACAAACAACTCTGCAACACAGCTACTTAAAATAAATCCTATTTCCTTTCCATTTCGATTTACATTACAAGAAAAAAACTTCTTGTGCTTTAATCCACTTCTCCATAAAGTTTATGGAGCAGCAACAGCTAGTTGAGTCCAAGCAGAAAAAACAACCAACAACTTGTCAGGGGCCAAGCTATTGTTCTCAATGAAGAAAAAACTCATTAGCTTTTAATGAAAACACAGGGAATAAAAACCAAATAGCACAGAACCCTAGCAAATAATTACCCTGCACCTGACACAAAGCTGCTCTTTCTTCCTACTCAAATTCTCAGCAAAATTCCCCAACTTATCACTCTTTGGAGCATGAACAAAAGCAAGATTGGCTCTAAGGGAAAGAGCAAGAGGTTTTCTTAGGCTTACACCTCATCCAGGGCCTCCCCCGGCACTGTCTGGCTACCACGGAGCGTGCTAAATACTCCGCTTTCTTGCTCCGTGATACTTGTGGCACAGAACGAGAAATTAAATCATACCAGATATCGGCTGTCTGATGTTTTCTGCAGAAAGTTTCTTGCGTAGCAGCAGAAAGAGGGGCTCGAAGGCATGATGTGCAATTAGCACAAATTTCATGCTTTACACATACTGACTCCAAGCAAATTGGAGAAGGGATGGATTGCGTCTCTGGTGACAGGAGCATCCCCGGCAGGAGAGGCGGTGGCAGTTCAAACCGCAGTGATGCCGGACAGAAGCCCGTCAGGTCAGGTTGCCCCCAGCTCACGGGTCCCTGCAGGACAGCCCACAGAAACCGCAGGGGCCAGGCAGAGACACAGCTCCTGGCAAGGCCCCTGCCTTTGGGGAAGAGATGGCCAAGAGCCTTTTAACTGCTCAGATCTGACAGAGACTCACTTGAAGCTCCTGCTTGCACAGCACATGGGGAGAGTATGTCCTGCAGCTACAGGTCATGCAGCAGAGTTACTGAGAAAGCAAAGGACCCAATTAAGCATTAACAGGAGACCAGAGCAGCACGAGCAGGGCCTGCTGGGAACGTACAGCGAGTCACCATGGCCGGGGAACACGCTGTTACTCCCCTCTCCACAACCCAAATGCAGCAAACACGGCTCTCTGCGAGGAAGGGAATAATCCCAGCCTACCATTTGTACTTGCTTTGGAGTCCTGCAACTGTGCCAGAGCAGAGGCAGGACCTGGCAGATGACAGGTCCTAGGACAAGAGCTAGAAAAACCTCAGTTCTGCTACAATGCTATTGCGCAGTGTCAGAAAATGCCTCTGTGCCCCTCTTGCCTTTGGTGCCATGGGGAATGACAGTTACTCTGTTTTAAGTGTAGAATCTTACTGAAGCCTCAAAAATCAAGACTGAATTCTTCCCACATAAAAACTGGCAAAGAAGTTCTCCTTTCTTTAAGCTGCAGTTTGCCCATCAAGGGAACGCGAAAAAATTAATGCATCCTGGCACTCACAGGAAGAGAAACAGTCTAAACAGGTGAAAGGGTTGGGGGGGGGGGGGCAGGTAAATCATCTCCAGTAGCTTGTTAAGGAAATTATAATTAAGATTGCTTTGCATTCACTGAAGGTCCCTGTCTAGGTACCTAGAGTTTCATTAAGCATTTTTTAGATCATAAGAAAAAAAAATCAATACCAAGCCAGTTCCATTTACGCTTTTATGATAAGCTAGTTCATGCCAAAGCGGAAGTAAAATCCCCAACTCCACTTAATATTCAAGGAAACGAAGTTCCTGCTTTAAAGTAATGACTCCTTCGTATCATACTACAAATAAAGGTCTCTGATCCAAATCCCATCTGCCTTCATGCTCGACAGTGTTAATATCTCTAGATTTTCAGGGACTAATTTAGCAGTAATGCATTTCCCAAAGCAGAGCAGTAAAAGTATTATCAATACTATGGTTTAATATCCCTTACTACAATCACTCGCTGAAATTATGGAGTATCACATGGAAACACATCAACAGAGACGCGCCCACACAGTAAGTACTGCTCATATGTAAATATATTATAGTTTAGCATTTGTAATGTTGTAGTTAAAGCTCTGTCAACATTGCCATTATAAATTCTATACCTTTTTAAACACATTTATGTGCTAGAAAATGTATGATGTTTCTTTTTTGAATGCCTTAAAGGCTTCATCAGCTCCTAAGTGCCCATTTGGATGTGTGGTTAGCCCCCGTGATTAATACACGAATAGCTGAGGTTTTGGTGGATGCAGGTTTTTTGCACCTTCTTCAGACTGCTGAATTCCTCCTTATTGTGCCTGGGTAACATCACATCTGCCTGAAAATACCATGTCTTCTTTTGTTTTGCATCACTAATATGCATACACGTCCTTCCTCCCTTCCCCAGGCTGTACCAACAGAAGTACTATTAGAACTACATTAACAAACTACAAGGAAAAAAATATGTATCTACAGATCTCAGTGTTTGTCCTACTTAATAAATATTTGCTCGGAGGGGAAGACCACGCAGAGGCGGAATAACTTTGTCCCTGGCTCACGATGTAAACAAGGCTGTGGCGAGAGCAGGACCCACCTCTGCTTACGCTGTTTTTATCAGCGGGGCCAGCTACTCATGGCATGAGGGTCAACAGCAAAGTGAGGGACCTCCTCTCGCACAGGAGCAGCCCATTTATCATTGTTTTAAAAGTGTCGACCCAAACAGCTCTTGGCCAGCTGACAAGTGAATCCAGTCCAAGACTAATTTTGCTCACTCGCTACCCAGCTTTTTGCTAATTACATGTAGTAAAAGCAAATTAATGGTCCACTAAAAATGCCACTTATGTTCAAGGCCACAAGAAAGCGGAAAGCACTTCTGCAGGCGGCTGGCTGCTGCAGCGCTGGCGCGGCTGGGATGCAATGATGCAGCGTGCCCAGCAGGTCGGGCTGCAGCGCGCAGCATCGCGCCGGGGATGCGCGAGCACCTCCAGACAGCCAGAAACCCGCACAGGCCCCCGGCCAGGCCTTAACCCGCTCACAGGCCGAGGGAAGAGAAGGACAAACGTCCTGGGATTAATAAAGCCAACCAGGCAGGAGCCAGGCAATGCAACGGTGGCAGCAGCCTTCCTAAAGCTGGAACAGAGACAGGGAAACACTGGCTTTCTTTCTCCCTGGGACACGAAACCAAACCCCTGTTATAACAGGCAGGGGGGAAAGGGAGGAAATCAAAACCCTACAAAGTGCCCGAGTATTTTTTTTTTTATTGAAAGCAATATTATTGAAAGCAATTCAAGTTTTCCAAGCCTCAGATTTGACAGAATAAACCCAAAGGCAGCTGGGAAGCTCAGAGTAGGCTGGGGTTAAGTTATTTTTCTCCTCTATTACATGGTAAAGAAACTTTGTGACTACATAATATGAATAACTTCCCAGGTTATTCTGTTTCAAGTTATTCTTAAGCCTTTAAGCCTGATATGCAGGCATTCAAACCAAAACCTTCCCACAACCAATTTGGGATTTATTTCTAAACAAGAAAAAAGTGACACCCCCCCCCCAACACACAAGCACATCACTCGCGAGCCTTCCCTGAAATAGTTCTTAGACTGAGCTGCTCTAAGACAAAGCTCATTCTTATGAGCCTAACTTTCCACTAAGTTTTGGGGCCTAGCTATCCTCCCCAAATCCATGGGAAAACAGAAGTGAAGCTCACCTTGCAACTCTATTAGTCTTTATTTTCTACTCCCATGCCAGCCCCTCCTGCCCCTCCTCAGCTGAGCTCTCCTCTCCAGTTTTTCTTCCCTTCCTTTCTTCCCATTCGCTCCCTCCCCAGCTCCTCTCGCAGCCTTGGCACCCTTTCACCCAGCCACCGCCTATCCTGCCTCTCAAGTGGGCAGCGGCCGCCTGACAGGGGGGACACAGCACGCTTCAGCCTTGCTAGGAGCTAGCCTGAAACCCTGCAAAGCAGAAAATTCCCATGGGAGGTAAACAAGTAAACAGGATTTATCCTTTCATTTATAACCTAGTAACACAGTGAAATATAAAGCCCATCCAACATGAGCAAAACCTGCTCAAAGCAGCCAACAGCTTGTTTGTCCAGTAATATATCACCCCTCATGAGCCTCAGTCTCTTCCAAGAGTGGGGAAACTGAGGTACAGGAAGATCACATCTGCATTTTGGTTCATCTTCCGAGATACCAACTCTGCTGGGAAGACAGCAAAACAGCATCCGAGAAGCTGGGCCTCAGGCTTGTGCAATGCAATCATTTGCAAAGCAGTTCTGCAAATACAGCTTGGGATCTAAAGACGTCAACATCATCAGTACTGAAGACTGATGTACCTGAGGTACTGAGGTACTCGGTACCGATGAGACTACAGGCCAGATTATATCGTGAGTAATGTCCATTGCATTAGTAGGTTCAGCTATTTTCTTAGCCAAAACCCTTCCAAGCGAACAAGGAATAAGCAGAACTAACCCACCAGGGAGCAGGAGTTTAGCGAGCATATTCCAATGACAAGACACAAGGAGGCTGTCTTGTCCGTGTCTACAGCAATTTTCACTGTTAAGAAAAAAATAAAAGTATGGACAGTGAATGCAAAGACAAGCACCTACAGCACATACTAGAATGATGTGCACTCCAGGGGTTGGAGGAGATGCCCATTAGGCATTTGTGATAATGCAAAGGATTATTTTACAGTTGTTTCAGGATGGAGGCTTAGAAGGCTAATTACTACTTTATAGGTGATTTGTATGGGGTTGGTACTCTACAAACCAAGGCAGCACAGAAATCACTGCAGGGAGGAGGGGGAGAGTGACTCAAAACTCCAGATTTGTGCCAGCTGAAGACTTGGGAAAGCCAGGAGCCAAGATTCAATACTGCATTGCCAGCCCCACTCATGCTGAGCAAGGGATGTGCTAATAGAAGACACTGGTTTTCCCACCAGCAATCCCCAGTCAGGCTCAGACTATACAGAGCCCTCCTTTTCCTAAGGGCTCAGAGCCCCATTAAGGGCCAGAACAGCAGATTTACATCCCTTTTTCCCAGCAGCAGACCCTCTGGTTCCACAAGTGTTTACCTGCCGTGAGAAGCTCAGGTGATGGTATGTGTGAACGCCCTCATGCTCCCAGTGGAGCAATTTCTTGGACGTTCTTCTACTCTGCATGAGCACAAAGCAACACTTGGGCTGCAGGTTCACCAAAGCACACTGCAATAACCCCAAGGTTTCTTTATAAAAGGAAAGCTGCAGCACATTCCTATTACCCAAACAAGTTCAGAAAGCACAGAGGGTTCATTTGAGAGGGCTCTATCTCCAAAGCTGCATATCAGGCAATTTAGACAATCTAATTATTAGAGTATTTTATTAACTGACCAAAGAGAGAGCAATAGAACTTGTAGTATTTAACTTACTGGGGCTCCCCAAACTGCTGTATATTTAGCATCTTTATTGACATTTTTATACCTTCCACTTTACAGTACATTGCTTTATTCTTAAAAGTCTGGCATGCTGCAAACTTCTCCAGGGAGGGAAGCATGGCACCCTGCATAAATATGAACAAAGAGGACAACCTCAGCCCCAAAGTCTTACAATTCAGATGGATTTCAAAAGAGTTACAAGTAACTCAGTTACTTAAATGCTTTTTGATTAATGAAGTAGAGATATGAGAAGCACCTAGTAATCCAAACCAGGAACTTTCCCTAAGTTTTTACATTTTAAATCAATGTGCTGTTTAAAGTGTTCAAAAGCGCTCATTACCCTAGTTTTTTCCTCAGTAAAGGTCATGTGAGTTTTGACATCAGCTACAGAATAACCCACCCTATCTGCTAGTTATTACTTGGTCTTTCAATCCTATTGTAAGTTCTCATCGTCATTTGCTGGCTCCAACAGCCAACTGATAACAATAAGCCCAAGTTTATAACTGAATGCACATTTGCTTTTGGCAGCTTTTCCCTCCTCTTCCCCTCCCCATTCAATTTCATGCAATGGGCACAACCAGAAAGAAAAAAAATCGTTGCCTAACATTTTCAAGAAATAAGGGGAAACCGTTTTATTTTTCTGTGATACAGCAATATTAACTTCAATCAAGTGTAAATATCTCCCCACTAATTACTGTGAGCTCGTGTCCAACACAGAAACGAGCTCAAGGCTGCTCACTGGAGCAGTCTGGGTGCAGCAACTTTGTCCAAGTCCGCTCTGGGACACGGCCGGGCACAAGCGTACGAGCGCTGCCGAGTTTTGTTGCTCCTTCTGCCTGAAGTGCCACGTGCCTTTGGGGCAGCCCAGGGCAGGTGCTCCCAGACCAGGCAGAGGGCAGGGAAAAGGGTGAAGACAGGCAAGAAACAGCCTGGTTGTGAAAGCTCTCTTAAACCATAAAATTAAACCATAAACTTAAAACAGTTCATTGTCATAATGAAATCTACCTGCTCCCAGAGATACCGAACTCCCAATGCCAATTCCTCATTCTAGCTGGAATAACCTGTAAAACACTCAAACTTTACCTATAGTCTTACAGATCAACAGAAGTAAGGTTTTTCTTTTTAAAGTTGCACTATTCAGGGGGCTTTTTTTGAAAATTTGAAATGCAATAGCAACAGTTTCAGGGTTGCACATATGTATGTATGTAAATAAAAATGCAAATGCACCTCCATACAGCCCTTCCCACAGCACAGACACTCACCTCCTACCTACAACGTTTTCTGAGCAGAGTATTCTATTTTCTCCTCTAACAGTTGCTTGCCTCCAAAATTTGTGCACAGTACCTTAGGTAGCAGAATAATTTATAAGTACATGTAAAAGCAAAGCTGTGCAGCTGCTCAGGGTTTGCAAAACTACAAACAGGAGGGATTTTACTGCAAAAAAATACTGTCTCTATTCAGATTAGTTTGCCCAGAATACAATACACACACAGGCAGAGAACTACACACTCAGAGCTGCAGGAAGCAAAGCTTCATTGCTGATAAAGGGAGCTGTCAGAGATGTTGATATTAAAGTTTTTCTTTTTCTAAGTTAAAGAACATATGCCTTTGTGTATATTTTATTTTTCATTAATTAACCCTGTTCCACATACCACCCAAACACATCTTGGACTTTAGAAAACATTCTAACAAAAGTTTTTTGTTTTCTTTTTGTCTCTGTGTTATGACATTTCAAGGTTTGTAACTGGCACTCATGTTTATAAAGCAGGAAAATTCCACACATGGCGATAGAATAGATATTTTAACAATATGTTACAAATATTGTCAATTCAATATTTTTCCCTTGCGTTTTCAAACACATCATAAATCTAGACTAGGTTTCTGCATATGAACCCTGCTTACCACTGAGCTAGAGTCTTTTGGCATGAATGCAAAGAGGGTTTTTTCTATAAATAAAACTTAGCAAAATCACTATGCACTCCATTAATTCAGGAACACTCTGCCTCAGCTTCAAAGGGGATCCTTACAGCAAAGATGGTGTTTCTGCTGCTTTAATGATTTGCTACTTGTACTTGTCATAACTACATGAACCAAATATGCAATACCAGGGAGCAGTGGTTTAGGGAAATGCACAGTTCCGTCTCCCATCCAGCTCCGCTTCAGTTCAATTCAATAGATTTGAGGCTTTATATAGAAAAGCTACTTCATAAATCTAACACTTGAGGCCTTTGTATGATGCCAGTTAATGAAAGAAAACTGCCCGCATGCCTCGGGTATACATACCTCATGCACTGCTACGACATCCAACCCCGTGAACAACCCGCGACCCATGAAATACCATGCACCCAAGCCAAAGTAAGTAGGGCCGACAGAGGTAAACCGATACACACTTCATCTAAATAGTATATACTACAAGATAAGTGGCCTACTAAGACTTTCCACAGTGTCACTTACTTAATCCTTTTATGGGACATGAAGGCTCCTGATTATTAAGCCATGTTTTATCCTGGCTCATCCCCTACCCCCACCTCCTTGCCACACAGTTTAATTTTTCTTCCCTGCTTCAAGGAGGAGACAGTTTTTTGTAGTTAAGGCACTGAGCAGGGAGAGCCAGGAGAGCTGGACCCAATTCCTGGATGCACTTGTAGGTGCTATGCTGCCTTCGGCATGTTCCTTGATCCTCAATTTTCCTAAACTTAAAGGAGCAATAATCCTTGTTCTCTGTTTTGACTATTTGTGAGTACTGCAGGGAACATTGCTACTCAGAAAATACCCACACAGCACTTCAAACAAAACTGTCTGGAATGAATTTTTGATAGGAAAACAAAAAAGTTATTGCAAGCTCAATGAAAATAAATCTGTTCTTTTATTCACCTATTTGGGGCTGTTTTCTTCAAAGAAAAGTAAAGTCATTGCCAGCAACTGCATCCACTTTGTTTAGTCTTCTAGCGTGAATGAGTCCTTGGAAGTTGAGTTTTCCGTGCAACACCATGGCAAGGGAACACCCACACAGCATGGAGGCACAGGTACCACAGGAGGATTTGGAGGCACTTTTTTTTTCATTAGCCCCAAGTTGGAGCCCTCAGTGGGAAGGGCAGAGCTAGATTTTCACCATCTCTGAAAGCCTGTCTTCCAGCACAGCATTTCAGAGTGACCTTTGCACCCAAGGATCTCAAAGCACTTTTTAAACAGATTTAAACAAATTCAATTCTACCAATGGCCACACTGTCTTTCTGCACTTGCCCATCTCCATACACCTTTTGGGTCTAGCAATAGGGAAACTGAACCACTACTGAAAATAAGGTTACTTGGTGCAAAGTGACATTACAGCAGAGCCAAAAACAGAGCTTTTAACCCTGATTCAAAGCTCTCCTATTTAGCCACGCAACCACCTTTCATTTCTTCAACCCTTCCTTTTGCACTGCTCCCCATCCCTCACTTCTCTTCCCAAACAATCTCCTCTTTCCTCCTCCCTCTATTCAATCCTAAATCCCCTTGCAGTACCCTAGAACAGCCTGCTGCCGCTCCCTCAGACCGTTCATTTCTGCTAAACCAAAGCTGTTGCAGAATGTTTCCCCTGCACCAAATTGTAAGAAACAAACAGCAGAAAGGAACTTAGGGGAGGGGTAAAGTCAACCCAGATTCTGTGCAGATTTTCCTCTGTCAACTTTCCTTAAGTCTGTTTTCACAGAGGGGAGGCTTCTGCACGATAGCAAGGGCATGCATGCATAAAGCACATTAAGCGTACAAAATGCCACACGTAAGCAGCCAGCCCTCCTCCAGAAGGAAATGAGTGAGCCTTTGCTCTGTTCAAACAGCACCTAAGAAACAAGGCAAAAAATAAGGTGTAGCTGCATGTTAGAGTCAACAACATCACTTGGTGCATATGAATTAGGCATGGCAACTCGTACCACAAGTCTTACACTGTTCAGTTGCATCCTGATAAAACTGGACTGCTCTACCCAACCTATCAATACAAGACCCTCGCTCCTGTTCCATATCTCCCAGCAAGGAGAAATTCATATCAAAAACAGTTATATTAGTTTCAGTCAACACTGGATGCCAACAGGTTGTAATAGCCCAAATTATTGGCATTTTGGTCTTAATACCTGCCAGAACAACTCCAGCACAGCTCTCAGTTTAAGGAGCTCTAACCACACCAGATGTGATCACAAATTCTGCTTACCCTCTTTAGAAAGGCTGTTTACAAGTTGCCTTTCAAAGAAAGCCCCAAACCTTCTCAGAAGGAGCCCCTTCCTTTCCCCACCTGGGCCTGTTATTTAAGTGCACTGGCAGTACAGCTAATTTACTCCTACTTTTTGTGATAATCTTACCCATATGTTCACACACTCCAGTTGTTGGTTTTTCTTTAAACCAAATGCCACGTTGTGGCTTTCTGGCTCTTTTCCATTCAACTGGCACCAGGTTCTTGTCCCCACCTCTCCTTCCCCCAGCAGGGCATCATAAACTGCAACTGGGGCTCTCAAAGTGATGCCCAAGCCCCTCTCAACACCCAAGGTGTCCTGCTTCCTTAGTCTGTTTTCTCAGAATAGTATCTACTTTCCTAATGACCTAGGGACAAGTTTGCAGAAATCTACATACCCAAAGATCCAAGTACTTGCAGTGATTCCTAGCAGGCATTTAAGTGAGCCAGGCACTTCAATTCATTTACAATCTATATACAGTTCTACAAACCAATCTTCCTAATATTACTTAGGCTGACTCCATAAAACAGTATCTCAAAGAACAAAAGGATCCCTCCTCTACCCTTTAAATTGTACGAACCTTCAAAATTAAAAAAATCTAATTTTGAGCCCTTATGTGTTCTAATCCTCTCTCTCACTCTCTTTTTTTAATTTTGAACACAGCTGTCTGTTGTACTTTCTCAAATGATGCCAGATGCTGGGTTCATCAACCAAATGCATGAAAACAATGGTTTGAAAGCAATTAGAAGCACCGAGGCTGCACCGAGGCTCATATTAAAATGTGATAACACTGCTCTAGTGGGAATTGCAATGCTGCTGCATTTCTGACATTTCTGTGCTGCCAGACAGACAGGATGTGCTGGAAGTGGGCCCTGATCGAGGAGGTAACATACTGGAATTTATTTCTGGAGTAAATGAAGGATTAGCTGAATTGGAACACTTGCAAGGATTTTTATGATGGCCCCAGCTCCCATCTTGTTTGAGCACTGGCAGATCCTTCTGTTTGTACTCACATATCACAATCATTGTTTAAAGAGAGAAAGACCCTAAAGAACCACATGTGTTATCTGTGGCCTGGTTGTGCTCAGTGCTCCAGCTCAGGAGTCGGAGCTGGACTGCATGGATTCAACGCAGAGTAAAAGGAGCTCCAGGTCAGCTCTAAGGAAAGACACATCCATGGATTGTCCTGGATATGCAAAAGTAACCCTTGAAACAGCTCTCAACCTGCAGGCACTCTGGAAATTTGAAATCATCACCTGCATTATTGCAGAAATGAAGATCAAAGTCACAACCAGAATCTCCCATCATTAACAGACATAAGAGATAGTCAGTCCTGAAAGATTTACTGCCTGACCATTTGTCTACATCTGGAGACAAGGATTCAGTTTCAAGTCAGGGTTGACACAGAAATGATGACTGGAAGCAACTCGCTGAAGTTTACCCAGAGACAGGGATAGTCTCTGCTCTCAAGTCAATAGCCCTAACTGCTAGAATGTGCTGCCCTTTCTGAACTTTAAGGATTTTCTGGAGACCAGAAGTTTCGCAGAAAGCTTTCCCAGGCCTTTCCAAAACGGTATTTCTATATAGGCACCACACTTCTGTTTAGTTTACTCTCAAGACTAAGGAGAAGTTAACTCCTGTTGCCCAGGAAGAACACTAACCTGAACTCCTGCTATAGCCTTTGCTTTGGCTTTGCCCCATTCCACCCATAAGACCTGCCATGCACAACTATAAATTCAATTTAAGCTCTTCTTGCTGATTTTGCCCAGGAAACACCACACGCAACCAGCCCTTCTCTGCTCCCCAAGCTTGTAAGGACAATGAGAAAGTACCCTCCTTCCCCACCAGGCTGAACTCACCTCGAGGCAGAAATTCCAAGTGATACCTAAAAGACAAAAAAAGACAGACATAAGCATGCATTATTTTCTTAATGATTTGTTCCAGCCTGATGAATAAGTGACAGATGGGAAAGTTATATCAGACATGCTGCCAGAAATCCAGCAAATGGTCAAAACACATTTTGCACAAGAAGCCTCAAAAGGCAATGCAAGTCCTACAGATGCTAGCTGGCCCCCCTGACATGCCTTGCTGCCTACAGGAACTTTTTCACTAATCAGATCTGCCTTTCTTCAAGCATTACAAAGATGCCCAATTTTCTTTCATAAGAATAGGCCTTCTTCCTCAAAGAGGAGGCTTACACAGCCTTTCCCTTTGCAGTCTTATTAACTTCATCTTTCACCTTCCTTACAGGAAAACCATTGCAGAGGGGAGTATGCACACTGCCCATTTCAACACCCTGTTTGCAGAGACCAACTCTATGTCTGCAACTTTTGTGAAAGCAGGTCACCAGGAAATTCAAAAGAAAACACTTGCTAAAGCTGATCAGGACATCTGGGTGTACCTTCCCATTCCTTTACTCATCACCTTCCTTACATGCCAGCTCTCTACTGCTCTGGTTGGCAAGTGCTCCATCCTGCTGGAAGTGCTCCTCCATCTAGCAGACGTACTGTCCTCAGGTAGTAGCATAGGAAAGCCAGAGTGAGGAATGAAAACTTCCCTGCAGAACCACAGAGAGGAAGGCTTGCAGGATGTGTTGTCATACCGTGCTACCTACTAATCCTATGGTAGGATCTAAAAGCTCAGAGTGCTGGACGCTGGGCAATTACAGGGGGACAAGCAGTACCTGACAAGCAGTCAGGCACAGAGGATGCAAGAGCAAGGCAGCAAACAGGCGCGGGCTTGTGGACTGCCAGATGTAACCCAGCTTGAGAAACAACCCTGTGTCGTATCTACCAGAGCAGGAGTTACCTGCCCAGACAGTTTATTTAGTCCATGCCTCATTCCCCAGGCCCCTCAACTGAGTCCCATTCCCTGCCCAGCAAGTAGCTCAAAAGTATGCCCAATCATGCACACATTTTTTCTGTTAAGAGGGCCAGACATTCACATGCAGACCCATCACAGGAATGGCTGTGCTGAAAAGCAGCCCTCCATGATTTCTGCGTCTCTCCCACTTTGAGCACATCTTGAGCTGACAGAGTCATTTTAATAAAGGAACAGCATGGGCAAGCTTTGGAAGCAGGTCAAGGATTGGGAATAAGCCACAAAGTGACCCATTCACAAGCAAGATGTGTAACAGAGGGTTGGTCTATAGGCATTAATGGCAAGAATCCAGTATGTAAAAATCCAATCAATTTGTTTCCTCATTAAAATCTTTCATGAAGAAAGTGATTTAACACAAACATTCAAGCAACTGACACAGATTAATTAGAAAACAACAACAGAATTCTGATTAAGGGCATAATATTTGACTTGTTTGGTTTGGACAAAAAAGAAAGTGTACACAGGCAGAAGAAACTTCCCTGAGAAGGGGATCCCACTGTGGTAAAGAACGGCTGTATTTATTAGAAAGAGCCACACCATTGCGCTTGTAACCCGAAAGGGCTGCATATACCTCTGGGCCTTTGGACGCTCGACAGTGGTCCCCATTTCCATCAGGAGCTCCTCACTACGGATCCTAATGCAGCTACACCCCATCTCCAAAGCCCAGAAGTGACACAGCCCGTCCAAGATCAGTGGAATGGCCAGAAAGGCCCCTCCATCCTTTTGTTTCCAAACAGTCTTAGTGTTACTCAATGTTTGCTCTGTGGTAGTTTTTACAGGCCAGCTGAATTTGGACTGCACCACACAAAGCCCTGACGTCCTCACACATAAGGTCCCCCACATCTCCCTCAAGCCTCCGTGCTCTGCTTGCACCCTGGCAAGGGGAAACCTCCCTCCTCTGGGCTCAACTTCTGCCCAGAAGAAATTTTCACACACCCCCCACCCAAACCCTCCAGCCCAATATCCACTGAGGGTTGAAATACTTTTGTCTCCTGAACAGACAGTGATTGTGAGACAAGGACAAAGAAATCACTTCTTGTTTTGTGAACTTTTGTCTCTTGTGCTTGAGAGACTGTCCTAATCTCCCCTGAACATGTTTTAGTGATAACATTTACTGCACTAGGACCAAAATGATTTTCTGTCACTTCTAATTCCAGTTCAATAAAAGTATAAGAGCTTTGTTTCTAACCTCTGTCATTTTTAATACAGTAAAATGGTTTAAAAAAATGTAAAATTGAGTTCCATTTCCTACTGGACCAGCAAGCCCATGTTAGCTTCACTCTGATCAAATTTAGGAGGGGAGAAAGAGAAATACCAAAAGATTTTTTTTTTTTAAGCATAAGGAAACAGTCAGAAATTCTAATCTCATCAGATCAGGATATGTCTTTAATCTCATGCTTTGATCATTTTCACTCTGGAAAGGCTTAAGCAGAGAATGAAAGTTAGTTCAAATTTTAATCAGGAGTGGGGGGAAGACAGTTTGTTCTTATGGAAGATGAAAGAGTAATGATCTAATTCCTTCATCTGCCCCTGACCGCATGAAAGTCTTGAATAAATTACTTTGAGTGGGTAAAAGGCACCCACATACAATACACAGTATTTTCAGTTTGTTCACTTAAAGGATGAGATTTGCTTCCCCCCCCCCCCCCCATGATGTTTTATACAGATCTACCATCAGGGGAGAGGCAAGGGAAGTATGACTACTTATCTGTGAGGTTTGTTACCCTCTATTGCAGGTAACTTCATAGTTACTCAGCAAGTTATATTTACATAATTTTAAGAGGTGGCCAGAATATTCTTTCTTGCTCCTGCATTACTGAAGAAATGCAATTACTTGGGCAAAAATCTCATTTTGCTGTGACAACCTAGGTAGCAAATATAGTCAGTTCAAATGCATCCACAGCCATAAGTCACATGCATGCTTATAGATTCAGAATAAAGCACATCTCTGCACAGCAGAAGAGAAGGAATTCAGCTAGCATAACTAAGCTAGTCATCTCAGGCCATTCACCACAGTAGACAGCAGCAAGAAGCTTATGGCCAGTTTTGATTTTTGCTCTCAATTAAGATAGCATTAACTGACAAGCAGGTCAGGCCTTTAAACATGCCCTGCCTGTGGGCAAGAGGCAAGTTACACATTTCTTTTAGCTTTTATAGGAGGTTTACTCTGAAAGTTACATTCCAGTAATTTCTCCCAGCAAATAATTGAGAAAACTAATTGCCTCATACACATTTCTCATCTAGCCAGACAGTACAAGTTAGAAACCAGAGGTCTAATCCCTGCTCACCACTGCAGCCCTGGTCTGGAAGCTCCTTGCCTTGGGATTAGGTCTGACGTTTTCATCCTTAATTGATGATTTTTAGATTTCACAAGCCGTAAGTGAGAAAGCTTGCAATTCAGCTTCTTAACTGGAAAGTTTGTGAAAAGGCTTTGTAATACATTTCTGGTCATCTCAGCTGCTTCTCTTCAGCACTATTTTATTAAAGCTTCTTATCCACCAGCTGTGGGTGGAATCCTCTAAGAACAGTAGTTAATGCAAAGGATAGCAAAGGGTTTTCAGCCAAATAGGAAGGACCAACACATATTAGAGCTTGAGAAGGTGGAGGCAGACAGAGGAAAACCTTATCAAATGATTAACTAGCTTCAGCAAAACAGATTCAAGAATGTACTACTTTTGAGAATTTTGATGTGATATATCAAGCAAGGACCTAACCAAAAAATATACGATTTCCATTACAAAGCCAAAGACTGAGTGTTGCACTGCTAATAACAAAAGACATCCCTTAAGTACTTCCCCCACATAGTTTGCAATGAACCACCCCCCTCTCTCACCTCACTGGTGCATATTTGGGGCCAGACAGGAAAAAGCCACAGATTTGTCCTATTCAAAACATAAATGGTTTCTCATGATCATATACAGCCTTTGAGGTTACGTACTCAACAAGCAAACATCAATGCATTTCACTTTTCTGAAAGTGTTTATATTCTTTGCTCCTGAAAAACACACATGTCCCAGCTCTAATTTATCAGCCTCATAGTAGCTGGGTCTCCAACTGGGCCCAATCGAAACTGCAACTCAACTGTATAAACAGACCTCAAAGGGTGAATTCTCATGAGAAAAAGAAAGTGTTGTCATTTTACAGAGGAAAATCGAGTCACTGAGCAGACATGTTTGCCAGAAAGCTTTGCTCCCAACAGGAACAAACTGTCCCTTCGGCCTTGAGCCAGAACTGCCACCATTTCTCAGCATCTGCTCTGTAAGGCCAAGGGCCTGCTGTTGTCTCCCAGAGCCAGGACTCGGTCTTCAGAAATGCAAGATCCCTCTAGGACACATCAGGACCTCAATCACAGACCTATTCCTTGCAAATGGTTTGTAGCAGAAGCAGCAAGATTGGAAACAATCCTAATAGCATCAGTTGGACACTTGTGAAGTTTGAAAATAAGTCTCCAAATTCTGTATTTATTAGCCCTATCGTACTAGTGACTCACACTCAAGAGAGCAAGACTTGCTCTCCACAGTTATTTTATTCAAAACCAGTCACCTGGAGACAGAAATCCAGTAGAACTCATGATCTGCACCCCCACTCCTGTGCACAGCTCCAGAGTCCGCTGACCATCATGCACCACTTGTGGCAACTCCCATATCCGATGGATTCAAGACAGATCCATTCAGGGCTAGACACAAATTGCCATTTGAAATCTTACGGTCTGCATCATGCAGTAGAGGGGCTGTTGAACTTGGTGGTTGTAATGGTCTCTTCAGAGCTTCAAGTCTGTAAAAGTCTAACCCCACTTTCCTCTGACTCAATTTCAGCAGGAATCATAAAATAAAGTTCCAATCAAGTTTTTTGCATTTTCTTGTCTAATTAAGAACACTAATATCACCACAGATGGTATTAAATTAGATATTTCAAGAGTCTAATTTGTTTGGTGCACAATATTTGTTGGTTTAATGTTTGCAAAATTTTTGTTTCTTAAATCAACACTGTACAAGATTTCAAGCAGGAAAAGACAAGAACAGAACTGGGGAGCTCACCATTAGCAAAGCCAGTTACAAACCACTTCAAATGCAATTCTCAGTCAAATGTTACAGAAGCAGCAGCAGCTACGCAAAGACTCTGGTTACACAATTTCAATCATTTTCAGTGCTCAGGTTTCAGATTAACAATGCATTCACAAGGAAATGGATGGGGAAACAGGGGTAATTTTATCAGCTGGAATGGAAAATGATGCAAATTACTGAAATGATTCTAACCCAGAAGGCACCAAACTGCATTAGTGGAAGAGTGAATGGCCACATTCTCCCCAGGTATAAAAACAGGTAGAACATAACAGCTCAATTGAATTTGTCCTCCTTCCATATGATACTGTAACATAAATTCCTTCCTTATATCTTTTTTTTAAAAACACCCTGAGATTACAGAATAAATTAGGAACATCCTAACAGACATGTTACCAGACTTTAAAAAGAAATAATCACCATGGTCAGTATTAAACTTGACTGCTGAAAACTAAAGGAATGCCTGTGCTCTCACACACACCCAGCCACAGATTTATTGGTGCAGGGTGGTAAAAAGCTTTAGATTTCTATTAACACCAGCTGGTGCAGAGCACTTGCATGTCCCCAAAGCAGAACTGCACTCCCCCTGCCCAGGAGAAGGTTGCGTCTCCCCTGCACACAGCAAAAAGGAAGAACAAACTTGGAAGCTCATTCGTAGAACAAGAATTTTGGATTTGCATTTTCTTAAGTACCTCTGAAGTGACAGGGACTTCCCTGTAGTTTTTGCAAAACAAATCTGCATCTAATGGCCAAAGTCAGTCTGAATGAAATACTGCTCAGCAAGATCATTTCACTGCTGAGCAAATAAATTTTAGCTCTCTGAAGAACATGAAGAACAGCACTTTGCCTAATTAAGGACAATGTGGTGGGGCCAGCCCAGCCCTGGTGTTAATGTGCTGAGCTCAATTATCTGCCCATCAGGTCACATTCTTAAATTCCTTTTTATCTTGATATCTCATGTTATTCAACATAATGAGTTTAATATTGGTAGGAATTACAGACAGTGCAGTTACACTAATGAAGCAAAACTACCCTGAAATTGCATTTTCTCTCATTCTAATTTCAAAACTTTAAAACAAGGCTGGAAATTAAAACAGATGTAGTTAATACAATTAAAAGTTTATTAAAACAGACCAAAAAGAGACTGTTTTAGACAAACTTTTGGCTGTATTTCCATTACTAATCTTTTAGAGGCCTGCTATAACACCTTGCTACAGAAGGGATCAAGTTCAGCCCAGTAATTTGACCAAAGTGCCTTGGGGGTCGAAGCTATGGCTGTAACCAGCATAACCACTAGTTTATGGGTTTGTGACAGCATGAGGAACCACACACTGACAGCTTGCTGAGATTCCTGCTACAACAGTACAACAGCAAGGACCCCCAAACGGCCGGGGGGAGGGGGGGGCAAGCCATCCCATTTCAGCTCTAGTACCAAGCACAGGAATCCTTACAGACAGTAACAGCGCATTTCTGCAGCTGAAAGCATCAGAGGGGCCAGGCACAAAGCACACAGCAGGAACAGGTGATGATGTCGCCTCACCTCTCTCTATACCTGCTCCACTGAAGACAAGGATTCTGCAGTTCCAGTTGAAAAGAGCAGGGGAAAACATACACAGGTGTTGGGAGCATCTTGGAGCCTCCTCTGCATCCTGCAAAGGGAGTTGTCTCTGCACCAAGCGTGACCAACCTTTAAGCTCAGAGAGGTTTTTATTCTTCCGAATCTCAACATTCAGAGATCAGTCTTTCGATGAGAACACAGGACAATTGTGGTGTTTCACTGCAGAATCAGACATTTAAGCTTCATCTCAGACTTATGTTGAGACCTAAACACTTAAGCAGGTGGGGAGCACACATCTGCTTAGCAGGCCATGAAGTCAACCATAATGCCAGACACCATTCTTGCATTTGTAAGACTGGACATAAGTACTCATGTGGCAGTATGGTGGCTATAGAGGTACGGGAAAGACCTTGCCTTAGACAGGCTCTTTAGCAGACTAGTACATTACTTGGAGGTTTCTAGACGCGAGAAGTTTCATTGCCTAGTTAAAAGACCACGTGCAGACTTCATTTCTCACTGATAGCACAGTAGCAGTGCTGGGAATAATGCCATAAGCTTTAAGAAGGATTAGACAATGAGGCAGTAAAAAGAGCTTTTTGGCTTATTATCCAGAGGTGAAGAGCCTTGTCTATGCTGGAGCTCCAGCTGGTGGTAGGAATGTCAGAAAGGAGCCCTGTGCATTAGCTATGAGTAGCAGGATTGGGCCTCAGGGTCACGTCATTGTTTTAGTCACAAAAAAGCAAATTAAAGGTAGGGTTTCGGTGTCTATTTTGGACTTCCTAGTGGGTGTATGCAAGAAACTTAACATTAAAGCCCCTTTCTCCTCATTTTGCTTTGATATAGAACAGGTCCGCCCTGCACTCCTTCTAGCATTATTACATTTCACCTTAGGGAAAAAAAACACTAGGAATTTGTTTCCATCATTGCAAACTTGCCTTCCAACAGGGAGTTTAAATGATTAACCAACTCTGAGGAGAGGGAAGAACTATTTATCTCCATAATTTAAATAAATCCCATTCTCCCTATCTCACCCCCTGCCATTGTAATTGCTCTAGAAATGTCTAAATGCTGAGGTGAGGTCATTTAACAGCAAGACAACTTTTTTTGGTTACTGCTCTTGCCAAAGGACAAGAATGGGCTTGTGTTCCTGAGCGGAGTCATGTATCCAATTCATCCCAGGTGTCGGACATCTGCTGCTAGTTCTGCAACTGGCTTTAAGACACAAGAAACAGCAGCGATGTTCCCAAGGAACAGCTTGAGACAACCCTTGGCACCAGTGGACCCAAAACAGAAGCAACTGACAACCTTCGGCATTTCTGGAAAACAAGCATGACTCTGCCCTGGCACCTCATCCTTTCCCTGCCCTCCCTAAATAAAAACACCTTTTTAAAAGCAAGTTTTATTTGTTACAAATGCTTTTTTTCCTATGCAGGACTGGAAGAGTGCTCAGGACACAGGTACCTCTGCACATGCTACTCTAGCTGCTGAGTGGGAGCATGGACATTTGTACAAATGCCACGTGCTCAAAGCCAGGACAGCAACTCTAGAGGATGCACTGCTACTTCTCCTTTACGTTCAACACCGAGAAGTTGCCAGTTCAGAATCTTATCGTGGCCATGTTACTCTGCACTAGAAACATCCCAAGCACAGAACAGCTCATGCCATTTTTGAGGAGGAGTAAGGGGCTCCCTCCTCCCTACCATGCAAGGTATGTTCCCGCAGCTCTGAAGGAGCACGTGCGCAGGCACTACTGTGCTGCAGGACCCTCACCCCTTACAGCCACCTCCTGGGGACCAAGCCTCAAGCTGTGTTCTGTGACTTGTTTTCCTGGATCCCATGCAAAGCAACTGGGGAAAGCAGTTAAACAGAAAAGAGATTACCACCACCACCAGAAGACAATCACTAGAACTGCTAGGACAGGATTTACATGCAAGAGAGTAGAAGGTGGAAGAGGATCCAAGTTAACAGAGGGAAAAAAAGAAAAAACACTGTTTCAACACAGTGAACTTTAAATAAGCAAATGAATTCTGAAAGTAAAACAGTACAGGGACTCATAACTCAGCCGTATGGTGACGGCCTCCCCGCAGCCGCTGCCTGGAACGCCTCCGACATGGCTCCTCGAGCAAAAATACCACAGGCTGCCTCGGAAGAAATTATAACCTGCAAACATAATCCACTCTCTACCTACCACACTTCTCGCAGTAAGATGGGAACAATATATCCTCGCAGGTAGCACATGGAGACATAAAGCCCAACCACTTGTTCACATTATAGTCATCAGCAAACCTCCTAGAGGGGAAATGTTATTAGGCCACTGGGAGAGCAGGAATATAAAAACCCGAAGGCCAAGTTACAGGAACAGTTATTGAGACTGGCTCAGAACGATCATACTAGATGAAGCTCTTCCCTTTCAGAGACACATGCGTCTCTCCCCAGTAGTTTAGCAGTTTACTTAAATCCATTATGAACCCAAATAATGAAACTCTACACGCAGTGTTGTGTTTCACAGTACAGAGGTGAAACGCAGAGCGGGGCCTGCTCCAGGGAGGCAGGCGTTTCCTGAACGCGACTGCTGATGATTTCCTGCATACCCACCACAAAAGCCACAGGAAGCTCCCCGAAGAGACAAACCTGCGCCTCATCCCCAAGAGCAAGGCCTGCTTAGATACTTTCAAATAAAAGAGAGTCATTATTACTGTAATCTCCCACCACAAATCATTGTGTGAATGGCTCAGGTCAGAATAAGGACATTTGTATACTCTGTTCATCTCACTATTTCCAAATGCCACCAAGCAATAAAACACAAGGAGGAAGCCAACAGTGCCTTGCAGCCTCTGCTCAAGGGTCTCACTTTCCTCTCCAGAAGTATCTGTTACTTATTTTCAATGAGCAACAGAATTAAGGCCCACACCCTAACCTGAGCATCCAGGAGGAATGCGCACATCACCTCTCCTCCTGCTGCAAAGGCTGCTTCACCAAATCTCCTGCTTATCTGAGATGACTTTGTTCCAAAAGCTTTACCCCAAACTGTATTCTTAGGCTGAGAAAGAGCTCTAAGAGCCAAAGTTGAGAGTTCTGGGTTACACAGCACCAAAGTTTGATCCAAGACACCCTTAAGTTACCAATGCTATATAGAAGCTCTGGGAAACCAGTGGTCCACAGGAAGACCGATTTAGCAGCTTCTTTCCCTACTGCTCAAAGAAGGGCCATTCCCAACTCTATCAGTACATGAGGACAAACCACCCACTTCAGAAAGCAAGAATGATTTTGTGTTTCCAAGTTTGATAAATGCCTCACATTTATCAAGTTCCATGCTATTTGTTTTTAATTCATAAAAGAAGAGACCTGGTGTTGCATTCTAGGAAGATAAAGATTTGTCAACGCTGCATGCTCTCAGGACTGTTGAAAAAAGCTTTCCTTGATGTCTGAATACTTTAGATTCATAATTCAGCTTATTTAATACCTGCCAATGGGTGGGAATTTCAGAGAAACAGTCTTACAAATATGCAATCAAACACTTTCTTCTGCAGCATTACAAGACACTGCCGCACACACCATTCCCCCATTAGAGATGCTGCAGCCCCATTTTCCAAAAGCTTCCATCTTCTGCATTCAGCTTGTTTCAATTATTCAGGGCAACCCAGGCTGATAATTACACAGTCCCGAGTTGCTGAGTAAAACTGATGCTTAATTAGCCAGCAGGAAAGATCGATTAAGATACAGCAGGGCATCTTGCAAAGTTCTTCAGTGGGACTGCAGGGAATAGAGTCTGGCTGTGCCCTTCCAAAGGCTAAAATTCTCTGCTTCTCAGGGACTCGACTGCAGTTTTATTTAAACTGGATGCTTAGATCAGTCAGCCACCCTGAGTTTTGTTGTCAGGTCTTAGCTTCAAGTGACACAACTCATATGATCTAAAGCTCACTCCTGTTGCTCTGCTTATAAGATATTTCTAGCCACAATAGTAATGGAGAGAAGGCTGAAAGTTTTATTTCAACCTCCAGAAACTTGTTTGCTGTTTATGCTCCTTGAATTTCCCCTAGCACAGTAGAACATCCTTGGTTTGCTTCACTCAAATCCAAATGATGCAACTCACGTTCTCATTAGGACTCATCTGATTTAAACTGTTCTGGGGATAGGAGA
Organism: Dromaius novaehollandiae; assembly: GCF_036370855.1. NCBI lineage: Eukaryota > Metazoa > Chordata > Aves > Casuariiformes > Dromaiidae > Dromaius > Dromaius novaehollandiae. The sequence goes on along the minus strand of NC_088119.1, from coordinate 9,234,287 downwards.
CTCTGGAACCCAGCTCAGACCTGTTTCTCAACTCAGGAAGCCATCCCTCCTTCCTTTTTACTGAATCAAAGCCCAGGCAAGGCATATTTCAGTTCAGGAGCCATTTGTGAAATAAATACTTTCAGCAGCCAGCAGCATGAGTATTCACTCACTATCGATTTATCCACAGGCCTAACTATCAAGTGATAGATTCTTTTCCACAAAATCCTCTAGCAAAAGGGAGAGAGAATAGGACGGAACCAGACCCATATGCAAGGCACTGTACAGACACAGACCAAGGCATAATTCATACCTCAAAATGCAAAAATTCTAAACACAAAGAATAACAGCTTCGCAGATAATCATATATAACTGGTTAGTGTTAATGGAAGGGTGTACAAACCAGTGTGCAGTGCACTTACCTTATAGCAAGGCCTGAAAGCCCATTAACTTTGGAAACATGGCCAAAGTGCCCAGATAGCTGTACAGAGCACACAGGACCCCAAGGTGTAACACTTCTGAAGCATTCTCATTAGAAAGTAATGCAGACAACACAAACCTGGCTTTGACTTGCTGGAAGTCGAAGAGAATTGCATCCCTCTGCTCCCTTGCTTTAGCACTCAAGTTTTCATTCTGCAGTCCATCCACCAAGTAACCTTCAGCATCTGGGAAGAAAAGAGTTACAAGCTGAGATTACCAGGCTGGCATCGGTTCTCAGCTGAGAAACAGACCCAGCCACCCACTGGGAAGTTCCAGGAGCGCAGTACCAAGCAGTCTGAGCTAGAGACAGAAGTCAGCCTGAAGACTTCACCTGGAAAACCTAGGCACTGAAGTGTTTGCAGATAGAAGATTCAAATATTGCTTGCAAATACAGAGCTTCTCCCCCTAGCTGTAATGGTATAAGGCCAATAAGGAACTGTAAAGAAACCACCTAGCAGAAGTTATTTCAAGGATGAAGGCAGCAAAATGAAACATAGATAAAAATATCAGACAAAAAAATGCAATTGCAGGAAGGGAGCAGAATGGGAAGCACTGGAAATACCACAGTGGAAGCAGAGCACATGAGAAAGACTGAAAGACTTTCAGTATTGTGCTGATTTTAGACCCACAGCTGGTGACAGATCTAACACCTCTTCACAAGGACTATTATCAGACTCATCAGCACTTTCAGTGGGAATAGAAGTAGTCCAAGAACAAGGAAGTCTTGCTGCCTATTTGAGAAATGGACTGTTAGCACCCTCCCCCCAAGATATTGGGATGGGTGGTGCTCAGTAGGCCTGTCTCTGCTAGATGCCCAGCAAAAGGGAGAGTGTTAGCCCAGGTCAGGTGTCCTGCTTGCACACTAGTCTTCTGCCACACACATTCACTCCACATGCTAGTTAACATCTCACCCATCCTTCAGCCCCTTTGTGGGGAAGAAACTCTAAATCTGTTGCTCTGAAAGGCTTTTGGCATTAAACACAGACAGAGGAGAAGCAGCTATGTGATTCATAAGGGGATCCAAAACACTAAATCATCAGTGCAGGATGTCCACCAACACTTCAAGGAAACAAAAAGCTGTTGTTTTCATCCTGTATGTAACAAGGACCATCTCTGAAAAGGAGAAGTACCAAACAGCAGGTTGGTTGAGCACAAGCCAACATTACTTGTACCACAGCATGTGTTCCCCTGCAAGATTACTGCTGAAATACTACATCCTGTCCTTGCTCACAGACAGCTAGACAAGAGAAAGCATGGAATCCTCATTCCCTCTCTGTAACTAGACTAAGGGTCTTATGCATTTACTTCTATGCAAAATAATAATCATATGTTCTTGCTTTAAATAGACGAGGTTATAACTCACCTGGAAGCCACATCTGTATGCAGAAATTTAACCTGAACTGCAAGATAAAGGAATTAAGGGTCTATTTGCATAAATATTATGTTCTTTGCAAAAAACCTTAGAAAAATCTGCTTAGAACAGAACAGTTCCAGCCTCACCTGCCCTGTATGGGGGAGTATCATACCCTATATTGCAGTGGCATTACTGCTGGTTTCCCCTACCAGAGCAGAGACTGCCTTCAAAGTCATGGCACTGCACATCTACAGGCCTCTCTGACCTTTAACACACACACACCCCCCATACTGTGACACTAATGCCAGTTTAATATCCTGCTTGCAAGGCTTCCAACCCCTCATGCTCCAGCTGCTGGTACAGCAGCCAGCACTCCTTTAGCACAGCTGGGAGTCTGCGCAGCTCCTTGAAAACCCCTACTCCTCCACCTGCAATCACATCTCAAGATCAAAACGCCGCAAGAGGAAATGAATACCTTTTCCTATTAAAATCACAAGCCCTTATTTCTTTTTGCCACCTGCCTGTAATACACTCCAGGACAGCTTGCAGTTATAAGAGCTCTCTAAAGCCAAGAGCACAGGCAAGGACAGAGCAAGTGGCACACCAAGGCAATAAGGCAACAAGACCGAGTGCTTGGGCACACCCCCAGGGACAGGGCCCTCTTCCCACCAGGCCTTCGGAGGAACAGGCAGGCAGGAACAGGGAGACCCAGCTCTGGCCACAGAAGGCTGAGAAGGAGGAAGAGTGAATCTGGTTCGTAACACTTGGATTTGTAACAGTCCTTTTTTCATTTCTGGATGGCCATGCTGCAGCTGCTGCTTCGTAGCTGAAAAACAGAGGCTGAAGCCTGAACACAGCATTGAGCTATCAAAGCCTCCTAGCACATCACCTCCAACACGGACATACGCTGTTACCACAGCTCAGCTGATGGGCAGCAACACGCTAATTCACAGCACTGCTCTCCAAGCCACACCAACATCCAGCAGCGATTTTGGGAGCTCCAGGAGCACAGAGGTGTCAGGCCCAAACGCTTATTAATATCAAGTTCACTGCTGGTAATTTAGCCCTAAGTAGCTTGCCAAGCATCATACAGAAGCCTTCAGCAAAGCAGCTGAGTGAAGCTTTTTAAATCCCAGGCCAATCTTGTAAATCCTTAGGCTAAGTTTCATTTTCAGTACAGAGCTATGCATTGCTTTAATTGTAAATCCAAGATACAATACTTGCTTCTGACAGGCCTAACAATACTGGGCTCAAACCACTCACAAATTACAGATATCTATGTACTTGGGTATTTTCTAAACACAAAAGATGCATCTTGCTCTGAGGAGCTTTCAGAACAGATGGAGGCTAAGGGGACAATTTATTATCTACAAGCCAGCTTAAAAACAGCACACTAGAAACAGGTCAACTACAGGAACTGTGCACAGACTACATTTCCACTGTGAATAAAAACAAGGAAGGGAAAAAAATTGCCCTCCAAACTTGTGTAAATACCAGTTGCATCCCTTTCTTTTTTAAGTGCAGATTAGCTCCATGAGTATATGATTAGCTCTAATACAGTATTTACTTACTGGGATGTCAGCACAGATCAACTGCTGGATAAGTTACAGTAAAGCTACGGTCACTTCTGCAAGCCAGGCAGAGCCCCCTTTCAGAGCCAGCCACTGTGTTTATAGCACCAGGAAATGAAAAAGAAAGCCTAACCATAAACTCTCCAAGTGGATCAGGAAGAGCAATATGTAAGCAGCTCTAGAGTAAATCACCCTAATGTTAGTTTTACTGCTTGTCTGTAACATTATATTCTTGATGTTTATAGATTGCTCTCTGTGATCCACTCTGAAAGTTTACAGGACTCTCCTTTTCATTTCCTGCAGCAAAAAAGGTAAGGAAAAAAAGTTCAGATTTCATCAAGTGTTTTCAGGGGAGTTTCTAGAGGCAATTGCAGTTATCCACTTTAATCCTGCAGGAGATGCACAGCATCATAAAAATTACGCCACAACTGCTGAAGTCCAGGTAGTAAATAACCTTTTAATGGCAGCACTAAATTCTAGCAGTTAATCAGCACTCAATGAGCAGGGCTGAAGGGTATCAAAAACCCATATGTATTCTCTCCATGCACATTCACATTTCTGCTCTTTTCTACTTCTCTGCCATCAGAAGGCAAACAAGAAAAAACCTGCTCTTCTTACACAGAGGAGCTAGTCCCACAGAACTGCCAGGTTTTAGCTATGCAAGTTAGTGCTGAGCCAGCCAGTCTCCTGCAATGCTAATTTGATGCATCACATGCTCCCTCCTGCTGTTAGTCACCCAGCTGGCTGGGAAATACTAGGGGCAAGTTTAAGGCAGCTATCAACACAGTGCACAAAACTGGGAGGGCAGACAGAAAGGGTATCAGATACCTTAGGCTTCCATGTGATTGCTTTAATGTCTCCAGGACAGCTCCCAAGACAGCTAGGGGTTTGGAAAGCCAGTTATATCATCCCTCATCTCACTTGAGAAAATAACAGCTGTGAACTATCAGTTTCTTGACTTTTCTGCAAGCTCATTTCAGAGAAAGGATGATTTAAGCATGAACCAGCATTTAAGATGAGCCTTCCTGCTTTTGTGGGAAGGAGTCAGAGAAAGCCCTGAGACCTGAAGCCATCTTCATCCACCCTCCTGCAGTGGACTGAATAGGACATTTGGCCCCATGCAACAAGATGCATGAGCCAAGATGACCCTCCTCAGTCTTCAACTCTCAAGCCTTAACCCTGAATTCCTTGGTATTTTACACTCTGGAGAGACTAAGCTATTTCAGGGTTGACTACAGCTTAACTGTTTTCACAAAACAGAGCATTTTACTGTTTTTAAAACAGCATTAAGGCTGCTTGTCTTGAAATCCGCAATTGCCAGCTTTGTTGTGCTTTGCAGGTGCAATGAGCCTCCCAGTGCAGCACCTGCTCTGACCTCTGCTGCCCCAGCCCCAGCAAGAAGACAGCTCTCCAGACCCACCAGCTGGCATGAAGAAGGGGCTCAGGCAGGGCAGGCTGGGGGAAGCAGTCATACTGCCAGACTGCTTTTGCTTCTGCAAAAAGAAGATAGAGGCCCTGTATTTATCAGCGATGTATCACAGTATTTTTAGAACCATTGTTTCAGCCCTCAGAAGAAATCTGTGCTAAACAAACATGAAATACCCTTAGCCAAAGTAATTTTAAAAGGAACCCATCTGAACCAAAAGTGAAACCGTATTCAATTAACTGACTACATAGCCTTAATGAGAACATGGATCACTTACTTGCAACCTGAAGCTTAAAGTAATACAAGTGGCTTAGCCACATCTATTCAGAAACAGATAAGAACTATTCATAAGCATTGCAGGATTGCTATGTGGGGAGAATAGGCAGAGTGCACCGGCTTTCAACCACTGCAACCTCAGAGATGTCATCGGTGATAACGTAACTGTTACTAGGAAGCCCTTCGCCTGCTGTTCCTGTGCATCTCGTGTACGGTCCCACAGTATGGGCCAAACTTTGATATGTGGAAATGGATGTTACTGCCTGTACATCGGTACAGGCTTACTCCCGTCTGTGATTTTTGTTTAAGATAAAAGAATTCCTACAATAATGTAGCTGGCAAACTGGAAATAGCTTAAGCGCCTTCCTTTCTAGTCAGCACAGCTAGAAAACTCCTTAGCCACTGGAAGGCCTCAAGACTGTACAGATTGTTAAGACACAGCAAGTTTGATACAGAGGTATGTGACATGCAATTAATCTCCATTCATAGCCTGCTATACTTGTCAGCAAACAAAGGCTGTGCTTTAGAAGGAGATCTGAAGCCTTCAATTAAAAACAGTCAGCTAACAAGAAAATAATCTAAGTTAAAGGAAGGTGGCAGGTGCAGAAATGAGTTGTTTACAGAAGTGTCAGCACTGAACAATAAAGTGCTGCACATCAAAAATGTGAAAGGGTGAACTTCACTGAAGCCCCCATGATTAAAAAACAGAGGAGAAAATTTACACCTACATCTGGGGGAAGACACAAAGCATTTGGAAGTGAGCTTTGATGGGCCTGGAGGCTGCACTCTCTCTCTCTCAAACTGACAGATCCCCAGACTGGAAGTTATCCCAGGGCTCAGCGTGAGAGGGGCTAGTGCTCCGAGCTGTCAGGAGCCATCTCGACAGGAAACGAAAGGTCAGCAAACCTCAGCGCAGACCGGGCCAGGCTCGAACACAACGGTTCAGTGGCAAGCGGTGAACTGCTAGAGACTCCCCCACCGCCACCACCCACATCTGCAACAGCAGGATGTGTCGGCAGCATGGGCTGCTCAGCAAAGGGCCAACACCATTACCCCTGCCCACAACACTGCTATTACGGTTTATTTACAAGGAGGTTAGAGAGAATTAGCAGGGCAGGAGGAAGTCAGCACGTGACCAAACTTGAATGCGGAGAACAAGACAATGCTGTAGAGTAAAGCCATCAGCCCTGCGAGCAACTTCCCTTTCGTGCATGTGAATCCTTCCCACAAGAACACACCACGTTGTCATTCAGTCACAGCACAAAGCGAACTCGGAGCTCTAACAGCTTTTAACTTGACTGTTTAAGAAGTTGAATGAAACAAAACGAGCCAGGCTCCTGAAACAAAAACAGCCTCAAAGTTGCAGGTTTGTAGCATCCCTTGGAGGGCCCAGGGCAAGAGTCAGGGATAAGGTGCCCCAGGCAGAACGCACAGGGACAACTTGTACCCTCTCCAGGACTGACACGGTCACCTCCGCATGGCAACTCTCTCACCAAGCCTTTGCTTACCATGCTATGGGGATGGGGACAGCAACAGTCACAAGGTCTGTCCAGAATTAGCACATTTTGGGGCTGTGAAGCACATTTTGATAGGAGTGTCTAGCATCATTTCTGCTTGGCTGACCCACCATCCAAACAAGTGGTATAAGAGTTCAAGTTTGCCAAGAAATGCAGGAAAATCAACCTCAGAAGCCTCACACACACCATCTTACACACGGAAGTGAACGCTATCAGCTCCAAGTGCAGTCCAGTCGCTGAGACCTCAGGGGATCACGTTATCAAGCAGAAGCAGGGCTCGAAGGCACCTCTGCTCTCTCAACCTGCACCCCACTTTCACTGGGGTTGCAGCATCCCTGAGGATTTACCCCCACCGGGCCAGCTTGCTCACCACAGCCCAAAGTGCAGCAGCTGAAGTTTAACACAACATCTAAGGCCAGGAGACACCACTATCACAGCCACAGCAGAGCCTGCTGAGAGGGTTCACCGTAGCACACAAGCTTCTACCGTTCGCACCAGCTCCCTTGTCCCGCCGCAGTGACACTGACCCATGGAGCCACTCAATACCTTACCTGAAAGCCCCCAGTGGGGACAGCTTCTGGCCGTGCCCCCGCCAGTCTCACACCCACAGGCTTTGGGATCACCACAGACCCACCTTGCCCCTCTGGGCAACGCAAGGATAATCCGAAGAGCACCGGGACAGGCAGCTCCCCTCCCTAGTTAGGGAGGCAGAAGGTGTCTGTAACCCACACACCCGGTCACCATCAGCCTCAGAGAAGAGGCAACTCCACAGTCCCCCACTCCCCTCTTGAGCCTCTTCCCCTGCAGCTGTAGCAGATTTTCCCAGTTAAGCAGACCGGGAGCAAGGAGGAAGTTGGGGTTACCTTCAAGGAGCCGCTGAATCTCCTCTGGGATCATGCTACCTGCCACCTCCTCTCCACAGGAGTCAGACCTGCCGCTGCTGCTCGTGTCCCTGTCCCCAGGCAGGGCTGAGCAGGGGAGGAAGCAGGGAGGCGGGGATGCCCCGGGGAAGGTAGGAGGAACCGGGGGCTCGGCTGCCTCCGCCGGCAGCGGCCCCAGCCCCCTCGCCACCCCCTCGCAATGGGTCAAGGTGCCAAAGCACCCGGGACCAGCACGTCGATACCGCCCACCCCGGGGGAGGTGAGGGGCAGTCCCAGCCAACAACCTGCAGAAGCACCTGAAACCACCCCAGCACAACACAGCTGAAGCTGGGCTCCCTCCATTAGCATTTAAATCAGGTGGCACTTAGGCGTGTATCTCCTTCATTATCACATAATTCAGTGCACCTGCTGGCAGAAGAGACCCATGAGCGCTCGGAGTGTGTGTGGCCATTTATTTAACCTCCAGTGCCTGTTCCTAGCACCAGATGAGTTGGGGGTTGGATGTGGTCCAGGCAAAGGCAGGCTCCTTCCTCTAACGTGCAGGGGAAGAAAATGGTACTTGGCTCATCTGCAATAAAACTTCCCCTCTTCCTGCATCCTGCATAGGCTGGGAGCTAGATTGAAATGACCATCTATATTTCTATGTCTTGCCCAGCACAAGAACAGGGTTGCACACTTTAACTTGCTTTATGACAGGCAATAAATGCAAACTGCACTCTACAAAACAAAAATGGCATTGCATTAGATTAACCCACAGTCTTACATCTGCTCCTCTCTTATATAAATGAATTAGCAGAGGCTGACCTGGCTATGAGAATATCACGATTGTTTTTGTCCTCACATTCCCAAATTTTAGGCTCAATACTGACAAATTCAAAGATGGTCTTCCTTATCTGATGCTCAACAATGATTCCAAGGACTAACTTGAGATTTCCCAAGGATTAAGTGTACATGATCCAGCCCTTACTTTACATAGTGTCCTGGTACCTTCAGTAGTATCAACCAAATATTTATGGTTATAGCACAAAGATAATGTTATTCTGCTGCTTTCACTTTTCTGACATTTTATGCCTGGCATATGATTTTTTAATTATATTTTCCAAACATAGCAAATGTTGGAGACAGCAAAAAAGGAAGCAATCAGGCTGTGTTGACCACAGGCACAAAACCACACAGCTTCACTAAAATTAGTGCTTGCTGCTTTCACCAGGGGCACAACACGAGCTCCCGACAGTGCAGAAGCAGGGCTGAGACTGGGCTCTCACTGCGTACCAAGGTGTATCGTAATGTCACGAGGCAGAGACCCCTTAAAAGCGCTTCTCTTGCTGCTTTCCTGTCCTGCTGCTCCGGGCAGGCCAGCCTGCCACAGTCATTATCACAGGCTGGAAAAGCAAAATCTCAGGGGGAAGAGAAAAAGAAGGGTGCATTGGACTCCCAGCCCCCAAAGACTGGGATACACAAACACTTCGCTACAGCCTCACTGGCTTCAGTGGGACGATGCATGTTTTGAGGCTGAGCGTATTTCTAAGTAACTGCAAAATCAGATTCTTACAGCTCTCCAGGTGCATCAGCTGGAAGGAATAAAGGTTTAGTTGTTGGGCAGCCTTGGATACTGGAAACCTGGAACAGGTTCCAGCTTTGCCTGAAGTTTCTTGCTTGGTCCGGCTTGCTGCAGTCAAGACAATGTGTGCTGCAGGCCAACCCCAGAGGCGTGATGTAAAAGCTTCACTGGGAAAGGCACAGGTATGGGAGCTACAGAAATATATAAGAGATGCTCCACCATGTGCTACAAGCTGCTAACATGATTTGGGACCCACTTCCTGAGACACAGGAGTACAAACAAGGAAAAAGACTGTGTTATGCTTTTAGTTGATCAGTACAAATCTGATAAAGAACAGGTGTAAAATGAAGTGCAGTGCTTTGTTTTTTTGGTTTGGGGCATGTATGCCTGCAAGTCTAGTGTGTTGGCTCCACTGGAGAGAGCAGAGTGAAAGGGGAAAACCCCTAAAGGAGTTGCAAAGTACTTTTGTGACTTTTAAACTGAAATATGCACTTTTATGCATGGCAACAGCATCTCAGTAACTCACATATAAATAACACTTGTCAAGAAGGGATGGCTTTAAAGGAGGAGAAGTGAAGGTACCGTGATCATAAGCATGTTTAGCGTACACAACTGGAAAAGCAATGTTGCACGCTGCTTTCTGCACGCTGAGTCTCTCAAAGCAGTAAAGCTGAAGTGGCAGCTCCCATTGGGGGTTTAGTCACAAAGAAGAGAAGACATTTTGCTTTCCCTCACGCTCAGGGAGACTTCATTGCTCTCTAGATCTGCGAAGAGCAACCCACCACCACTTCCGATGTGTCACTTGGCTGCGCTCTGTACGTGCATATAATTTCACAATAACCTGGAGACGGACTTCAGGTCCGACATTACCACTCTAGAACTTACCAGTTTCCTACTTCGAATGTAAAGTTCACACAGTGTCTGTTGTTCTCTCTTTATCTTGTATTCTGCTGTGCAGGCTCACGCACCCTGACAACACTGCTGCAGTATATTCTTGATTTTAGGACCTCATGTATACGAAATTGCTTCTCAGCAGCACTGGATGCAGGGATCTTAGAGCACAGAAAATGGCATTGCAGTTCAGAAGGCCTCACACGGAAGACAGGCTTGCCAGAAAGCCTGTAGTCTTCCCTGTTACTTCTCCTAGTTATGTAAGGTTTCATGAGTCAGGATTGAGAAAACTCAGAGTCTCCCATGGGAACAAAATGTGAATCTCTGTTAGCTGCATAAGGCTCCCGACACATTTGAGTGGTTCTAATTGTATGCAAGAAATGAGAGTGTGTGTAGGTGGATGTGTATGGGTAGATGGGTCTGTGTATGTGTTCTCACCTAGCAGTGTTTAGGGATAAATACTTAAATGCTTCTGTGCAAAATTCCTAGTCAGTTCATTACAGCCCACAAATAAAAAGCAGCTGCTTCTGAGACTAACTTCCAAAATGAGTTTATAAGGAAATAAACTAGGTCCCTTAGACTGAAGAAACTGCCTTCAGTTATGCCAGAAAGATCAATAAAATCTGATCAATGCAAATCTCAAAGGAAGAAATGCTCATGCAACTGCAAAGAAAAAGATTATCTCACAAATGTTTTCTGCATTTCTGTAGCAACTGCTCATGTAACAGTCTGAAAATAGAGTGCAAACAGTGAACTAGAAGATACCTGGTCACTGAGTCCTGCCCAAGAACCAAACAATTTATCATATTTAGGGTCTGGAAGAAATTTTTCCTTATGTCAAACTGGCAGGGACTTGTTTTGCGGATGTTTTGGTTTGCCTTCCTTTGCAGCTTTGGGTGTGATCTCTACTTAAGAGCATACGGGGATTTCACCCAGCAAATTTCCTGCTCTTGCGGTACTCAGCCATTAGTACAGCTCTAGATCTTTTCTGCTGTACTTCTGGGATACATCGCAGTTGCAATTTTGGTCTTTTTCTACAGATCTTAAAGGTCATCATGAAGTATCGAAAGTACAGTAATGTATGGTGCTCTTGCACCATAGGTGCTTTAGACATCTATCCCATGGCCCTGGGAGCTGGAAACAGGACTCAGCACATAGACTATTCCCCTCAGGCCCTACATGAAGATTTTGTTAGGACGAGGTTGACTGTGTAGCAGGTATTGTTTTCATTAAACTCATTTTACTGAGGAACATTGAGGCATAGAGCCTCAGCTGCCACAGAGATGCAGATGCTATTACCCAAAACCCCAGCACAATGCAGTAGCTCAGCCAAGTGCTCCACCCAGCCTTACACAGCTGCAGGCAGAGCCAGGCAGACTGATTCCCAGGCAAATGACCTTTTTTTTCCCTGCTTTTTTTCTCGCCACTTTCATTTTTGAATGTGTGAATAGGTTACAAATTTAGTTCAGTGGTCATCTGGGAAGGAGATGGGGGAGGCTAGGAGGGACTGGCAAGTTCCACCGCATCATTGTTATGTAGCATCAACCTTTACAGGCTACGGATGTAAAGCTGCCTCCCTACATGATAAAAGCCCCACCTTAATCATTTTAGGTCCCAAGTTCAGCAGACAAGCTCTCTCCTAATGATATTCTGTTAAATGGACAAATTCCTTTGAAGGCTTGTCTTGCTTTGAAATCCAATTTCACAGGAAGCCAGATGCGATTGGGTGTAGCTATGGAAACAAAGCGAGGCAGCCTTAGAGGAGCCGAGTGATGCAAGGTAAAATGTGAGAGTCAGAGTCCTTTACTGCTCTGTCGGAAATATCAAAGGATCTGGAGAGGTTGGCAGGAGACGTGTCCCTGTTATGGGCTGTTCTGTGTGGCTGGGTACCAGCGGCTGTCAGTGGAGGTAAGCAGCCAGCTGTCCTGTCACACAGGCTGAAGAGGTACTGAATGCACAAGACCAGGGGGTGCAGGCTCTCGAGTCCCCATCTGCCCCCTCCCAGCTCCTCCAGCACATCGGGATCGCAGCCTTCCCCTCTCTGCTGTGCAGAAAGGTTAACAACAAAAGGGTAACAAGGTTAAACCACAAAGCCCTGGCTGATAACAGCCCTTTCAAGCAGCTGCACTGAAATTAATCTGAAACTTCTAGTAATTAGATAAGATAAGATGTGTGCATGCTCATGTGGGCACACGCTGACCCTGGGACATCCATTCCACAGAGGAGGTGGAGGATCATAGGATTTGTTAAACTGGATCAGATTGTTTGTTCATCTAGTCTGGTGCTGCAGCACTGAAAGTACATTTCCAGCCCCTTTAATTCATCTTGTTCAATATCGTTGCACAGTGCACTGACTCGCCCTTTTGTCCTACCTTCCTGGTACCGTGACTCCTGCCAATTCAGAGCAGACTCTAATTCTTGCTTTTCTAGAACAGATGCCAGTTCATCCTTTTCTGCATCACAGCTCCCGCCATTCCAGGTCAAATTGTTGGGCCACTGGGTGCGATTTGCTGCCTCTGACAGTGACCAACAACTCAGAAAAAGGCAACTCTCCAATCTGGTAATGCACCTGACTGCTTGAATAATGTCTCTTGGTTTGCTGATCAGCTATGCCATGCTAATGCTCCGCTATAATCCCAGAGTTTACATGCTCATGTCATTCCCATTGCCCAACAGCTCATGTATCTTTTGGTACAACTAACTCATTCAGTTAAAGGTTGGTTTCAACCCTTACAAAACCTCTTTCATGTTTTAAAGCTAAGTGGTCTTCTCTTGTCCATACAATATAATTCTGCACCTCTGCTTCATAAGGGCATACAGGTTACTGTTCATCAATTTCTGAAGCCAAAAAGAAACAAAAATAGTGTCAGCAGCTCTGAGTTATGGTAAACAGATCTGGTCCCTAAGCAAAACTAAATGACTGGACCTTGCTCCTGGTTTAGACTGCCAGATTCTGGATTCATTTACCTTTCAGACATACTGGATTTTCTTTGTTGTTAAGGCTTCTCGGAAGCAAGCAGGTGTGTTGAGATATATTTATTAGATAGTAGAGGCTGTAACTGTTTTTCATCATGCCAGGCCATTAATTACAGTAGGATCTCACTGAAATGTTCCATTAGCACATATAACAAAACCCTGAAAGAGCTTATGGTCTGACCAGACAAGATGAAGCGTAGAAGAGAAAGACAAGAAGAACTTCTCAAGGGAAGATCCCAGGAAAATGGACAAGAGTGCTGGTGCCCAGGCAAGCATTCAGTTTACTGAGATCCACACTGCCATTTTCAACAGCAGCATTTTGCACACACCACCCCAGAAAACGAAAGGCAGAGTCATAGCAGTTATTAGCTGAGAGGGAGGAAGGAAGCTCACAGTGAGCAGTGTGGGGAGTAGGGAGGCCCAGGTTTCCTCCCGTGCTTCATTCTTCCTGTGTAATGCTAGGCAAGGTCTACACTGTACGCTGAGCACAAGTTCAAGTCCAGGTCTCAGTCCAGGGTCCAGATTCATCTCCTGTCCTCGCCATGTGGACCCTCACTGTAATCCTCTCACAGGTACGGGCATGTGCCGGTGGGAACTGGGCACGCATTGCTTTTCACATGGCATGAACGTCATCTCACCTTCAGCGTGACTGGACTCTGCTGATCCAACTACTCCTATGTCACCCTCGTGCTGATGGCACGTGGCAAAGATGTCCTTCTCTGGGAGAACGGTCTTTTACCCCCAGCCTAATCAGTGGTCCGTGGTGTGGAGGTGGTCTGTGGCATGCGGTGACAGCATGGAGGAAGCATCTCCCAAGAGCAAGTTCTCTGAAAATTTGTGATGCTGAAAGCTGGATGTGGGGAATGGATAACACCACTGGCATCCTATGCAGGACACAGCTTTGAGACAGCATTTTCGAGGCCTCCTGCAAAAGCTGGCCAGCATTATGAAGGGAAGGAAGCTCTGCAAAGGGAAGGCTCTCAAAGATGGTAATCCATAAATGAGCAGTATGCTCAGCTCTTGTGGAGGCTGTTGTTCCTCAGGCTGACGGATGAGCTTTAGTTTAATGCAAAGGTGATATTGATCCCTTGCTGTTTGGTTACAATGTATGATGGAGCTGCCCTCTGCCCTGTAGATGTGTTGTAGCACCTCTTCTCTTTCTCCCAGTCCTCATCAAACTACTTTAATGACTCTTTTATTGACAACACTGAGTCTTAATGAGGAGGACTGCCACACACTTCATTAAGGCTGCAGAGGGGACACTTCCTATAAACAGCTAGGACCAAGGGCTGCCATCAAGGCTGAGGGAGGAGGATGGAGTTCAGGAGTATCCAGGCTTACTCTGAGCAAGGCCACGGCACACAACACTGCTGAGCTGAGCTCTCTAGTGGGGGGATACCACTCCCTCTGCTCCTGAGAAAGAAAAACGATTTAGGATAAAAATCCATATGGTCTGAGAAGCAGTGGATTGGGGAAGCAGAGACCAGCTCTAGAGAAGGGTCTTGGTGGACATAGAGGACATGGCATGAGAGTTTCTTCAATATTTCACTTCAGGATAAAGATGAAAGATAAAAATATGATGGGTGGCTAATGGCTAAATTTAACCTTGTTTACGCCACCGAGAAAAGTATGCCTACATTGCTGTGCAAAGTGCTGATGGCAGCATGTTAGACTGGTGAACAGGAATATAGATAGTAACATAGCACTGGCTGTGCTACAGGTTGCCAAACTAGCTTTACCTGGTTGGCTTGCCTGCACTGAGCTCCAGGCTGCCACAGCTCCACGCTCAGTTTAAAGCCAGTTCAGAGATATCTGTGTAAACATCAGTCACATGATTACACTTGATGGTCCTGAGATTTCATGGACAGCTCAGTGAAATTTCAGCTTAAAATTGGACCGGCCATTCTTGCGAGGTTTTATTCATTCTGGAAAAGAATCTCTTCTCTAAAACCGACAGGAAAGACAGATTTGGATTCAAGGGTCTGGATTCAAAAGAGATTCAGATAGGATGTTCTAATGTAGGCCTGCTTCTGCATTAACATCAATAAATCTCCATCCATCACACAGTTCTATTTCAATTATTGAGCCAATTTCCAGACACTTTTATGATGTATTGTTTGATTTTATTAACTGGAGTGAAGGTTTAAACTCACTGAATTCCCATAGTAATCTTGCCCTGTAACCCTACCCACCTTATCAAATCTTGCTTAATGAAATGCAGGCATCTGTCTTAATGGCTTTCAAACTATGCTATGTAGACTGACCCAGATGTTAGTTCATAAATAGGAATATTTGAAAGTGTTAAACAGGGTAGCTGGAGAAAAAGGTAGGTCCCTGAAGTGATCTTTTCTCTTATGAAGAAATCAGTGGTATGGGAGAAATTACTATAAATCTCTGTGAAGAAAAATCAGAGCCAGAGGCATAGGGAATGGAAGCTTAGCACTGCAACCAGCACAGCAATAGATTTGGTGAAACAGGTTGGTTTGGTAGAAATTTAAAATCAAACTAGTTTTACTTAAGACCAAAATATTAATCTATGGTATTTTTCCCAGGGACTGTGGTTGTTCTGCTTCATGGAAGCAGTAATTTGGGTGTTGCAGGCTCAGTGACATGGGATCCTTACTTAGGCTGCTTTTCCTGTGGTGCTCGACAGCCCCTGTCTTGGCAAGGAAGGTGCATCCTCAAGGGCTACGGCGCATCCTGGGAGAAACAGCCAAGGGATGGAGAGGAGAGTGTAGGTCCCAAATAAATTATTAGGAATATGAAGTATTGGGATTCTGTCATATGTAATATACTATGTAATAATATTTGCAAGTTAAAATATGTTCCATTCCAGGACATTGAGAATATTTCATTGTTTAAGAAGAAAAAAAATCTACAGAAAAAAACACTTTTCTTGGACAAAAAAAATCATTCTTTTTTGCATTAAAAATAGCACAAAAAAAAAGAAAAAAGAAAAAGAAAAGCCAGACAGTCTTGGAAGCAGACCTGCAATGTGATGGACATGACACCAGGGGCTGGCTGCAACTCTTCGCTGCCTCACTGTTCTTTCAAAGCCATGATGGTGAATAAACCACGATTTTGTCCCTCAAGGGTTTTTTACTGCCACCCGGCATCATCTCAGCTCTTCAGCTTCTCCTTCCCCACAGCTGCTCTTGTTCCATACTCATGAAGAAGAAAGAAAAAACTGACAAGGCAGCATGACAATCTGGTATTTAGTGTGACAGTTAAACTTAATGATATGGGAGGCATGTTAGACTGTATTACAAGCCCATTATCTGCGAGCTTGGATATTGGATGCATTACATTATTAATTAAACACAGAAATGACTACCGTTAGTTGGCGATCTTATCTGCTAAAAGAACTGGAAGACAGAAGTACTCCCTAAATTCAAGAGCTTAAATGTTTCTTTCCTGTCATTTTGTAAAACAGTCACCCTTCCGTTTCATGCTTGTCAAGCAATCAATGAATGTTTGTAACCGCTTAGAGATTTTCCAATGAAAGATGCTGCAATCTATAAATGCAAAGTGCTACTACAGTTCATTCATTATGAAATTAAAGGATAAAACTTGCAGATGCAAAAGAGTTCAGCTTCAAAAAATACCCTAAGCGTTTGTGCAAATGTTGCCCCCTTCTGCCAGATGCTTTAAACACTTTTGTGTAAGGGACAGGTTCAAGCATCGCAGAACTGCTCTTATGGTCAAACTCTAGAGACACATTTGAACTAACTGGACTAATGCCTAACTCTTACACTCTTCATGTGCAGATTTCAGAACATTCTGAGTGCAAAATCATGATCCCCATTTTGTGAAGGAGGAAACTGAGGCTGAAGGAAAGGAAGTGTCTTGCCTAAGAACCCCTCAAGCTAGTGAAAGAATGAAGAGCAGAGCCTCTGTCCTCTGAGTTTCAACCCAGTCACCTTCCCACTAGCTCCATTCATTTAAAAGTTTAAAACCTGAGTCCTCTCCTAGAGACTCCTACTGCAATGTGTTATCCTCTACGGGCTCAATTCTGCAAAGTGCTGGGCACTCTGGCCTTCTTCCAGAAAAGCACTTAAGTATGTGGTTAACTCCAAGCTTATGAATTGTCTAATTGAAAACAGTGGAAACAGTGCTTTGAAAAGAAAAGAGCTCAGTTTTCTTAATTAGCGATTCCCACCTCAGGAAAAGGCAGATGTGGAATTGGAGGTGGTTTGTATTAAAGTCAGAGGGCAACTCTCCCTCTGTGCTAAATAGAAGGGAGAGTGGGGTGACCGCCAACGGTGCAAAGGCTTGATGAGTATGGGATAATGCTCTAAGCTTACAGGGACCATGTGCTCCGCCAAAATCAGTTTCCTGCCACAGGAAGCAGTACAGGGGTGCAGGTGGCACCCAGGGGTGTGCCAAGAGAAATCATTAGGTAGGTGTGGGTGTGGGTGTAGGTAAGTGCTAATGCAACATAAATGTGAGAACAGGCACAGAGTATGGTGACACATATTTCATCCTGCCTAGCACAGGCACTCAACAAGAGCATCCGCACTAGGAGCCCTGTCGCACTGGGCTCTGCCTGTAGGCAACAGAGAGAGGAGCATCACTCCTACGACAGAGCTTCCTCTCCTTCGTGCCCATATCAGCTCCAAACAGACCTAGAGCCTGCGATGACACTGCCTCTATGCTGCCCATTTTGCCTTGAGAAGGCATGGTGGTAAAGCGGTGAAAAGTTTGGCCTTTCCTTTGAGTCACTGATTAGTATAAACAATGGTGTGTGCCTTTTGGAGTGGTTATTCAAACTGCACAACTTCACCAGCTAAGTGCCCATCTATCTAATTATACCACTAAGAAGTCTGAAAATCTCTTTTCCTCCCCTACTTTTCTCTTATCTCCTCTGATCTAATTATCGACTACTTTGTATTGCACTTCTCTAAACTTCTGCAACCTCCTCCTTTTAACCTCCACCCTCTGTTTCTCCACTACTACCCCAGGGCAAATGGAGATTATTCAAGGTGAAAGAGAGGGCAGTGGAGAAGTATCCTTCATCCAGGAGGGATGGTTGTGGTGCTGCTGTGCTGCTCCATTCTCTCACTCTGCATTTGCATGGCTTTGGGGGATGCACACATTAAAGGGTATGGAGATGTAATCCACCAGGATTACAAGGGTTTACAATTTCAAATCAAAGCATTACAAAGGTCAGATATTCAACCCAGAGCAAGCCGATCTGGGATTCCAGCTGATGCCTTTTCTTTCTCACCTCCTCCTGAACCAACTGATCTCTTAGTCATGGCTCTGTGTCCTCTGTCTGCCGCACTCACAATAATCATTCTTGTGGTGCCGAAACAATGGATCTCTTACACTGAGCTGGCTCCAGGGGCTCCTGAGCTGGTATGCAAACCCTAACTCTTTGTACCGTCCATAGCATTGTTGAATCCTTTCATAGTGCAGATTTCTGCTGGGATAGGCAAGCAGGGCTAAGAGATGCCCTAAAGAGCTTACAGTCCATGCATAAGGCAAGGGACAAGAGGGGGAAACAAAGATGTAGGACCTTAAGGGGTGCAGGGGTGAGAGTCTAGTGGAAAATACAGCTAGATACACTGGTCCCCAACCCATCTGGCCCCCTTGGAAGCATCCCTTACTCCTGACACCACAAAGTGCCCTTTACCTATCACTTTGTCGCCTGCTTCTAGTTCTTGAGTCTGTTGTCCTCTTTTAAACTCTCCTTGCCACAATTCACATTTTGTCACACACTTCTGGTTAGGTACATCTGTGACACTCCCTCACCTTCGTGCAGTCACAGTCGTGGTGGTGCTTTTCTTTGTATTATCTCTGTTAAAATGTACCTCTCCAGAGATGGCTCGCTCTCTCCACTGTCTGCATAGGGAGCCTGGATAACTAGCTGCAAGCTAAACTTGCAGAAGCTTATGTTCAGGGAGAGGAACCTCGCTTTAACTCACCCACCTGATATCACACAGAGAATTGTGGAAGAGTCTGGGACCAAACCAATATCATCTCAGCTCCCAACTAATGCTTTAGTTCCTGTTCTATGGGGCACTGCTGTAGTTCCCAGCCACCTGCCCTTATCACCACAAGTGACTTTCTCCTGTAGTTTATCTCCTTTCATCCCGCCTCCGTCAGCTAGTCCCCAGCTCCCAGCTCTCCTCTGTCTTCCACCAAACGATCAGAGAATCACGTCTGCGAGAGGAGCAGAGAGAGCAGCGCCTGGGTCCTGTGTCAGTTTTATTTACCTTCACTGCACTGCCTTCCATTGCTTAACAGAATAGTTTTATACCAGAGAAAATTGGAAGCTAAGTAGTTGCCTGTCAGGTAGTGTCTGTCGCCTGCGTGAGAAGCTGACATCGTAGTCAGCTCCACTGTCAGCCATCTCTGTGCTGAGCATCAGTCCTGTCCTCAGAGTCTTCCCGCTCATGCTCTTTCTCCGTGTTGGTATTTGTAACGGTGCCACTGGGGACTCCCCTTGTATAGCAGCATGGTGCAGTTTCCATTTACACCCATGTGCACTGCACACGCTGCAAGTCAGCTGACAAGGAGAAGATGAAACTGCTGAGATACAGGGCTAGGACTTGAGGAGGTCTAGTTCCTCAGACAGCCAGAGACCAAGGACCCCATCCATCTCCAGAGCAGCTCCCCTGAGTAAGGGAGTGTCAGGGAATTATACC
Source organism: Dromaius novaehollandiae (assembly GCF_036370855.1). Lineage (NCBI taxonomy): Eukaryota > Metazoa > Chordata > Aves > Casuariiformes > Dromaiidae > Dromaius > Dromaius novaehollandiae. Next base: position 9,214,725 of record NC_088119.1, on the reverse strand, counting down.
AAGGGTACATTCACTTCCAAGTATCTAGAAGAGAGAGATGTAGAAGAAAAATAAAAGATCATTTAACATGAAGGCAGACAAAGAGCAAGAGTGTGTTTGGCATGAGAAAGACATGGAATGGATGCAAAGCCTGTTTTTAAAGGGGGGAATGGAATTGGCTCCAGAAAAGTTCTGTTTCATGAGGTCAATACACACATTCCTTCCCCTTTGCATGAGAGTTACTTGGCAAAGATGACTGCATGTTTTATCTTTTCCTTCATTGTCTCTTTTCTTTTTTCTTTTCTTTTTTCTTTTCTCCATTTCTCCTTTTCTCCTCCCCTCTCCTCCCCTCTCCTCCCCTCCCCTCCCCTCCCCTCCCCTTCCCTTCCCTTCCCTTCCCTTCCCTTCCCTTCCCTTCCCTTCCCTTCCCTTCCCTTCCCTTCCCTTCCCTTCCCTTCCCTTCCCTTTCCCTTTCCCTTTCCCTTTCCCTTTCCCTTTCCCTTTCCCTTTCCCTTTCCCTTTCCTTTCCTTTCTCTACTACCTTCTCTCTGTCTCCTGAAATTGCCAGTCAAGATTACAAGATGTCGAAGGCAATGAAATGAATTTTGCCACTCGGCTGCTTGTAAACTTGGTGCCCTGGCTTCTGATATTACAGCGCCATAGCCTCTACCTTTAAATATCAGCCACCCACAGAAACAACCTGACTGTACACTGGCAGCCTGTGAGGTTTCCATGGTGACAGAATGCAGGTCGCAACCTCTGTAAATGTAATCAGAGCACTGGGACTGGTGTGTGGAGACAGGTTTAATTTCTCCGTTAGTGGGAGCTCTGTGGTCCAACATGTACCTAAGCTCCTCACGTTGACAGACAACCTGTTATCTTCAGGATGGCTCTGCATATTGCCAGTCCTCTCACACAGCTGCCATTTCACCTTAATTTTTAAGCACGAAGAGAGCAATTCCACCTTGGATCCAGCACAGTCCAACCGTTGCTGCTCTGGGCTTTGCAAAAGCCTGTTCTGATCATTTTAGCTGCCCACGGCCTTTCCTGGTTTCTGCTCTCTATCCCACGCTGGCTGCCTGTGCAGGAGGAAGGTTGGAGGCAAAGCTTAGTCCCCTCCGCTCCACATCCATCAGATCCCTCGTTCTCTGTCTGGGTACAGAGGTATTGCATTGTAACGCACCTATCTCCACAGTGTCTACATGCCAAGTACAATCCAGCAGGACAGGGTACCTCCACGCTGCCTAACAGTCAGACAACTCTTCAGTATGGCAGGAGCGTTTCTTATGAAATGTGCTGCAGAGGAGGTTTATAGGAATATACCCGGTGGCTTTTACGGAGTATGCTGAAGATTTACAAGTAGGGCATGCGCTGAGTGTTTGTACGATCTGGTTTGAGGTTACACTCTATGAGACATAGAAATTCTGGGTACTTACGACATATACAGAAACCAGATATTTACTGACTGTGCTATATATTAAGTATTTCTAACAGTTACTAAGCTTTACTCTTTTCCTTATCCTTTTTCTGCCTGTATATCTGTCTTCCATTGCAATCCACAGTTTATCTCTTCTAACTTTCCTTTATAGCACCTGAGTAATTCCCATCTTCAAGAACAACAGTAGCCACACGTGCCAAACTGCTTTAGTGATGTACAGTGTTTAATAAGTTTTAATTATTGGCTTTTCCTCTCTTACTAAGTTAAGCCAAGAATATTTTAAGCCCAGCTTGTAATAATACCAGAGATCTCCATTTTCTGAGTCAACAGTTTGCACAGATGACTTTAGAAGTCAAATAGCAATTACTGCTTTCTCTCTTGTGTATTTGTGCATTTGCAGTGAAGGGAAGTTAAAAGCTCCTCTCTGTGGCACGAGGCACATGCGTTCAGGGTCAGTCCCTGAATGCTATCAGATCCACAAAGCACCACGATGGTAGCAAATTTGACAGCTACTGTAAAACAGAGTTAAGGACTTTTTCATTCAAAGTTCATCCAGAATTGCCATTACACTTTCGCTTTATGCCCCTAATTTCGGATTAACTTTCACATGTAGTCAAACCCATATTTGACTGGGCAGCTGTTGTGGCATGCATAGATTCCTTAAAACTTTGCTTTTGAATCTTTGGCTGAGAGAATGCCTTGAAAGCTAGGGACAACACTGCTTCTAACTGGTATGTTCTGTTATGGTACTGTGCACAGTATGTACTAAACACATAGGAACAAAACCATGTTCCTTGCCCCAAACTTTTTACACTCTAAAAATACAAAATACACAAAAGAATAGCTGAGACTTTAGGAACTAATGAAACATAATGCAGTTTCTCTACAAACACATGGTGCATTTTGAAAAAACTGGTGTTAGTCTCAGTTTCCTTGGCTAAATATCTCCTCTGTTCTGTTGTGTCACCTTGCCTTGCCTTGCCTTGCCTTCCCAGTTGCATACAGGCCACGTGACGTGGTAGTGTCACTCCTATATTACTGAGAACCAAGGTGCTGAGGGGCTAAGGGAAGTGTTCAAAGTCACACTGGAAGTCTGTGGCAGAGCAAGGACCTGGGATCAAGATTTTCAGCATGTAAACAAGTGCCCTAACCACTGGTCCACCCTTCCCTTAGGCTGGCAGGAGGCATCGGCTGATTTTTTCATTCCCTCACTTTTACTACGCCGTGCTGTGCCAGTACTTTCTCAGTGCCATCTCTGTGCTTAGGGGGAATTTACTGAATATATTCATGCAAGTGCTCTTTGAGAGGAACTAAACGATTACTAAAGACAAAGCTCAGGAGCAGAAATCTCTGCCTGTCATCTCTATTACCTTTTTTTGTTTCCTCTGCCTCCACACTGTGCATGGACAGAGAATGGAAACTCTGCCAGGATCCTGCGCATTTCAGAGAACCCTGTCACCTGAAATATTATCCTGCCTACTTGCGTGCAACAGATTTAGCATTTCAGAGCAGTGGGCTTGAGTTGCCAGTGTGTCATGTGGGTTGCTCTGTGCATACCTAGGTGTTGATGGTAAAGTGTACATGCTTTGGATGAATGTTAACCCAAAAGAATGAGGTGAAACCAATAGGAGGGATGGGGCTTTCCTGGGCTACGGATATCTGGCTTGCAAAAGCCTTTTGAAAGCAGGGAGGGAGAAATAGAAGTGGATAGGGTTGGGCTAGGGGAGATTTTTTCCACCTTTGATCCTCGGATTGTCCTGTTCAGCTGAGTGGAATACAAAGCAAGGGTGTCTCAGAGCTCACACTTCACCTCAGCAGTGCAATCGACGGGAGAAGCAGTGAGCGAGACCGACAGACTGTCACTGGCAAAATGAACTGTCACCTCCCATTTTTCAGAGGCGCGGTGGGATGAATTGCGGCTTTGAACCATGTGGCCCGTTGCTGATTGAGTTCCGCTGTCTTAGAACCCCACTGAACAAGGCAAGTTCATTTCAGGCTGACGTACCACTGCTTATCAATTTTAGAGCCAGTAAAATTAACCGCTTCAGAGCTGATTTCCCCTTTTCCTCCCCTCCTACTGCTGCCTTCCTGGTTTTGTACCTGGAAAGGTCAGTAAATAAATCTCACAAAGCATCAACTAAGATCCACGTGGCCTAGAAAAAGCATAACAGAGGTGCTGCTCCTAAAGTGTGCTTACTTTAAAAGACAGCTGTTCGGTCTCCAATCTCTAGTGGACATTTGTCCACATCATAAAAACCAGAACAGAATGGGCTGCACAGTTCAGCACAATTCAGTGTGGCTTGGCAGCCCATGAGGAGTCAGGGGGAACCCAAATCCTGCAATGACAGCTGTGTTGGAAATGAGGATTGAGATGGATTGGAATGGCTGTGTGAGAATGCTGGTAATGGAAAGGCAGTGGATGTTCAGGGTCAGAAACACTGATTCCTAGCAGAGCTTCATGGGACCAACAGTGCTAAAATACCAAAGATACCTCAGGCCAAAGTTGCTTTCCCAGAGGTATGCAGGTGCGTATGGCCCACCCGTTTTGTCCAAACAGTGTTCTCAGCCACTTACCAGCAAGCGATGTTCATTTCAGTCCTGCTGATACCAGTTAGCCGTCTCTGGGATTGCATTTTCTGTTTCATTCCCTCAGGAATCGGTTTAGTGGCTTGGCCTTTCTTGTCATCAAGAGTTTACATAATTCAGTCTTTCCTTTGCTTTCACATCATCCTTACTTCTTATTTCACATCTCTCCTTCAGATCTTTCTCCTTTCCCCCCTATAGTTATACACCTGCTTCCAGGCTAACCTTTTCACTCTATGGAGCCTGTGAGCTGATACTGTCTCTGTCTTCAGCCTCCCCCTTGAAGTCTATTTTTTCTGCCTGACCTCAAAGGTTGGTCCTCATCAATTGTGTGTCCATGTATTTTTGCTGATATACAGTTGTCCCATCTCTTATATTAACTTAGGGCAAAGTCCTGAGGTCCATTATTGTTAACTTACAGCTGAAATTTGGTTTAGGACTGAGGAAATCCTGAGGAATCACCCCTTTCAGGGCAAGATTTTTTAGGGGACAGGAATTACTCTGCTTCTTTGTGTTTTTACGAAAGGTGGACACATACAGTGCTCAGTGGGGTAAGTCTTTAGCTGGTGTAAATGAGGATCACTCCACACTAAATAGCCCCAGCTAGTGCTCAGGTACAAGACATTTTTATTAATTTAGTCTCTGTTGTAATTCTATTGGTATGTGGAGAAAAATCCACTTTGTCAAACGTCATCCATTGCCATGTTCCTATCTGCAAAAACAACTCTAACACCGTATTTCGTAAGAGACTTTCTAAGCTGTTCTCAGCCTGGTTGCAGCCCCAGAAAGACTCACTATTTTTCTTCTGAATACTTTGTATTCTGTGTCCCAGACGTTTTGGTAAGTGTGCAGAGCTGCAACAAGAGATGGATGGGCCACTGACAAAAGGGGCAGGAGAATTAGTTCCAATGGAAATAATTTAAGAAAAGCTTTATTCAAGATGTCCATGAGTGGGAAGCTCTGGGCCAGTGTCTCACCTTCTTACAGTCTGAACAATTGGATGAAATATTAGCACTTTCCACATGTTAACACTACAGGATATCATCCATCTTCCTCACCAGTGGGAAGTGTTAGCTAGCACAGGCCTTTATGAAGCTGATTTCTATATTCCCATATGCCAATCACAGTTTAGAAACTATCTGAGTCTGCATTATAGGAAAAGGGACTGTGAATCTGAGGAGGCAGCCCTCAGGCTAATGGCTACCTCCCAGGCTTTCCTTAAAATGCACAGCTGTGCATTACCTCAACTAGCTTGAGAAATAGCAACACAATATTCCCTAAATCTTCAGTGAATGAGCTGCAGTGGCAAACAGGCTAAGAAACCTGGCTGTGGTGAGTCTGAGCTTTGCAGGAGATTTACAATGAAAGCTAGCCCACCTGATCATGTGTAGCTGGTCTTTTGGCCTGGGGAGGTGAAGTTTATTGGTTAGGAAGGTAGCCATGATGCTCCCTCAGGGGAACATAGGCTGCAGAAGTTGGTCCACTTCAGTCCATGTGAGTAAGCTCGGAGAGAACTGACAATGCTGACTACCTGATAACAACATCTAGTCGTGCAAGTCTTGTGTTAGTAAAAATGGCAAACTTCTGTCAGAAATCCTTCCTTCCAACAGGAGACAGACCTCTATTTATACCAGCACAGGGAGAAAATATTTCCACTAGTACTCAAAATCTAAGACTTGGGAAAAACCTATTACAAAGTGCTTTGACTTCATCAGTAGGTTTTCCCATGTTGCAGGAGCCGACAATAAATGTAAATCTGTCCATTATATCGGGTTAAGCTGGAAGGATTAATATGAAAGATATTCCAATGTTCATTAAAAACCAGGCAACTCAGCAACATCATCCTTAACAGTTTCCTGGGAACTATGGAAACGTCGCCCAGCAATTCCTGGGTCCCACTGCCAGGTCACGTCATGGTACCTTACTCAGGAGTAGCATTTAAAATGCTCAAAAGCTGAATGTAGCTTAAGAGCTACAGACTAGCCATCCTTGCCCTACTGCAACCTTCATCAGAGATCAGAGGTTGCTCCTCTGGGTTTCCAGTATTTTCTCTGATTTCTTCAGGGAAAGCAGTCTGAATACATACACAGAACAAAGTATAATCAATAGCTTCAGAAGGGCCAAAGCATATGGGGACCCTCCATAGAGAGGAATAGCCACATCCCTGTTTCTTGTACTGCAGCAATAAGAACACTGCAGCCAGTAAACTGAGTCAGAGCACAAATCAGCTTCTGAAAGGCAGCTCCACCATGTTCCAGCCAGCTGAATATTTAAAATATGCAGACGCCTTCCATCCATCTTTCCTCAAGTAACCAAGTCCTCGGGTTTCTACCGAAGCTCCCTGCTCACGAGGGACAGTTTGACTAATTCAGCAATGGATAAAAGGTTTTTTCATGGTTTAAGTATTTATCTCTAATGCTACCAGAGAGTGCTTTTTTAAAGGCCAGCCCTGGGAGGCAAGATGCTTTAATATGAATCTTTTCTTCTCTCTTCTATCCGAGAAGAGCCTGCAGGATCAATGCTTGTTACACTCCTTCACAGAAATTAATGCCACTGTGTAAGGGCTTGTCTACACATGAGTTATTCCAGTGAGGCATTCTGCTTTAAATTTGCACCTTACTTTATTGCAGAATAAGTTTCACGTATAGACAAGAGATCCCTTCATAAGAGCGTCATGTCATTAGGGGAACAAGTACCTAAACTTCAAAAGCTCTTGGGTGCTTTCTGACCATGTTCTAATGCCTACTGGAGTCTACAGATGGATTACACTGACTTTAATGGTCATTGGTCCAGGCTATGGAGAAGAAAATTGATGAGGAAGGATAGAAGAAAGTAGAAAAGTCATTTCTCATATTAAAATTAAAGCTAGATCTGGGTTGTGAACTTTAGTCTGTAAATAGAACCTGGTCTAAGTGTTCTCACATGTAAGTATATGTGTCTGTGCATACACATAAAACAGCAGAGGAAAGGGGAGCTGAATGGAGAGGAGAACAAGGCAGAAGGTTTTCTAGCATTTCAGCTTCCTGCTAAGAATTTACAATCTCAGTGGAACTGATAAACAAACAGCAAAGAGAACAGAAAGACTGTCATCCTTCACTGAACCACAAAAAAAATCTGTGTCTGAAGCTTCCTCAAAAAACAGAAGTGAACTTGACTGTTGTTTTAATTAAGCTCTCATCAAGGCCTGATCCATGTACAGATTATAAAACATGTGACTAAGATGACTGCTTTTTTAGTGATGGAAATTACCCTGATACAATGATCATTATGAGCTCAAAAATGAAGTAAAATCCTAACCTGGCTCTGAATTTCCCCAAAATGAGAGTGTGAGACCATTTATAATCACTCAAATTTAGTATCAGAGTTTGAGAGAAATACTATTAAACCTTGAATCAGGTCAAATTTGGCCATGTGAGCTGTAGCAACAGTCACATGGTGTGCAGTGGGTGTGATGTCATCAATCTGTGTGGCAGATGTCACAGGCGGGCGCATCATTAGTCTCTGCAGGGCTGTGTGATGCATGGTGACACCATGGCTGAGAGGGGCGTGATTGATATTTGGTGCATGGAGCCATATGAAAAATCTAGTGTGCAAATAACAGTTTTATAAATGCCTTTCTCATTCTATATGCAGACAGGCCCCTGGAAGGAATCTAGAAGATTGAATTAAGCTTTTAACCCTCTAGGCTCTCCTGTCGTTTATTGTTAGGGAATTAATAGGAACGCAGGAATGCAGATGGCCTGCCTGTCAATTCCAAGAGGTGATTTTTCTGATCTTCACGGACGTTTCCAGCATCTTTCATTAAACACTCATGTACCAATTTGTCATTTTAACTGGGCAGGAAAGAAACTCCCGTTGAACTCCTTACCTCAGGTGCTGTAAGTTAAATTCAGAAGCAGAAAGCCTTGCTCTGTTACATCTGCCAGACAGGCTTAGGGCTGATAAACAGCCTTCGATATCTGTTTAGGTGGGTGGAAGGATTCCGGTGGGATGCTCTAGACCTCTTCTCTCTGCAATCAAATAAAAAGAGATTGTTCAGCAGGAATGAGGGAAGCTTTATATAGATCCTTGCTGGGATCCACTGAGATCCCAGAGCAAGTGAGAACTTAGGAATGGCAACAGCATTTTCAAAAGGAGATAGAGAAAAAACATAGGGAGTCAGGGTCTAATTAAGGTCTTGCTTACTTTAGCATCCACATAAGTGGATTTTGAGGGGTGTTCATCATTATAAATGTAGGTAGAATTGGGACCCCATATTTCAGATAGCAGAAATAGTTTTCATGCATGGCTCTTTAAGATACCAAATCTGGAGCTTTGTAGAATGGATTTGCAAATATCTGAAGCAGCCAGGTACACCAGCACTGGGATCAAAGAGCAGAACAAGGTGCTCTGTGGGTTTGTGAGCTTGCGGTAGTTTAAAGCTACCTTGGTAACTCAGTCCTGCCCTTTGCTATAGATGAGATATGAAGGGATACCTGCACTGGGCACATCGAGTCCTTGCAGCTGCAGAGGAACCTAAGCTGGAAAGCAGCAGTCTCTGGTAAAACTGGAACTGTCACACTTCATCAGATTGCCGTTCTGCTTGTTGCCAGTGTCGGGAGAAGGTACAGGAACCAGGACTGGCATTAGGACCTAGACAAAATAGACAGGGACTTAGAACAGCAGTAAAATGGGCCCGGTAAGGGATACCCACGCCCCTGCTGACTACTTTGCCTATGATGGAAAAGACAAGTACTGGCTGTTTGAGCAGCATTTGCTGCAAGAACAGAGGATCTCTATTTTTTGCCCACCAGCCAGATGCTGCTCACAAGGACTCTGCTGCTGCAGCTGCTGCGGGAGGTCCGGGGCTGGGGGCAGCAGCTGCTGCGGAGTGGATCCTCCCACCGGCTCTAGCCACTCCTACCCCATGGCAGCCTCTGCGGGAGGAGGCCCTGGTCCTGCCTGGGTTATCTGGCCTCGTTCTTGGGGCCAGAATTCAGTTTTGCCTGCCTTCCTGGAGAGCTCTTAGCCAGGGCTAAAAAACCCTCCGTAGACAGGTATAGGATCGTTTGCGACCCTCCAAGAGGGAGGATGGTGCAAAAAGCCCCTGAAAAGTCAGAATGAAACGCTTCAACAGTTTAAAAACTGGGTATTTTGTTTTCTCTATCAAATTTTTTTTTCCTTTTCATTTTTTTTTATTTTACTTAATAAAGGGGCTAAAAATTACCTACACTGAAATGGAGTATGAGGTTGCAGTTTGAATAGTATACCTTTTTTCACTTGAATAAAATAATTTGACAACTTCTCAACCTGCCGAGACATTTTTGAATGGTTTTAAGTCCACCTGCAGAAGATGCAGTTCCCGCTGTAGTCCTAGACCACGGAAAGGAGAGCGAGCTGTACCATTGGCGCTGAGCTTGGCCGTGCCCCACGTCCCGGGACGAGGTAGCCTCCTCCGCTGGCGCCTCCCGAGATCCCCAGGTGGAGGCCACCAGAGGACAGAGCAAGATGGTTCTCACACGCCGGCTGAGAACAGCATCATCTTGAGGGAGGCTGTTTATGAAAACGCTCTGTGGGGCTGATCGAGCGTAAGGATTACCAGGCAGAAAACGAGCTGTCGAGTCCCTGGGGAAGCAGTGTTCAGGCCTGCGGCCGGGGATGGAGCGCGGGGGGACTGGCGCTGAGGAGAGGTGCCCGTGCCGGGGCTGGAGGTGCGGTGGGTCTGGCAGGCGCCGGCTGGGAGGCGATGAGGCTCGGAGGTGATTCCAGCTGTGAGGTGACGAGGCAACATGTGCTGTGAGGCGATGCGGCTGTGAGGCAACGAGGCCGTGTGGTGACGCAGCCGCTGAGGCGACACGTGCTGTGAGGCTCGCAGTTGTGAGGCGATGCAGCCTGTGAGGCAACGCAGCCTGTGAGGCGACATGTGCTGTGAGGCGACACGGCTGTGAGGTGACACATGCTGTGAGGTGATGCAGCCTCTGAGGTGACACGTGCTGTGAAGCAACATGGCTGTGAGGCAACGGGGCTGTGAGGTGACGCGGCTGTGAGGCGACGCAGCCTCTGAGGTAGTGCAGCCTGTGAGGCAACGAGGCTGTGAGGCGACGCAGCCCGTGAGGCGACGCAGCCCGTGAGGTGACGCGGCCTCTGAGGCGACACAGGCTGTGAGGCGATGTGGGCTGCGAGGCAACGTGAGCTGTGAGGCAACAAGCCTGTGGAGATCAAGCCCTGTGCCGCCATTTTATGTCCCCAGCTCCAGCCGAGGACCAAGCCCTGGGCCACCATCTTGTGTCCCCAGCTCCAGCCTAGGCCTCTGAGACCCTGAGAGGCTCGCTGTGGTGTGAAGACAACATGGCTGCGGTCGGAGGGGACAGGAGCCGCAGCCAGCTCAGCAGGGAGCTTCCCAGTGTTGTGTCTGCGCTCCAGGTGCGTGTGCGGAGAAGACGATGGGAGCCTGCTCTTCAGGCCGCTGAATGGGCGCACAGAGAGGGAGCAGAGCTGCTCGGTAAGTGATAGCACCCACCTCCACCTGCGTTTCCTGAGGTGTTTCATCAGCCCAAGGGTAATGGACATGGTCACCTCGCGGTTCGCCTTCTTATGGGCCTGATCCAAAAGCAGCAAAAATTACCCTGATAGCTAACGTGGGCATGGGCTGGGGAGCTGCGTGTGGAGATGTGTGACAGCCTCATGTTCCCAAATTCCTGTTTATGGCTGCTCACCCCCATCGCTCAGCTACAGCCCCAAGTGCTCCTGGCACTCAGAGCTGGTAGAGCGAAGAGAAGTCTGCTTGGTGGAAATGATCAGCTGAGCTGAAAAAAATGAAGCAGGTTGACTTCATTATGTGCTCATTAAGAAATCTGTAGCTGTAGTTTGTTCCTGCGTGTGTGAGCTCTGTGAGCTGTTATAAACCCTGACAGATGGACGGACAGACTGAATTATGGTTGTAGAGTATAGACTGGGCAGGATCCCCCATTAACGCTTACTGGAAATTGTCATCACTTCAGGCTGAATGCGCTCCAGATGTTGAAATCCTTGTAGGAAAATCGTGAAGGTGAAGGTTAGAGGCTTGTGATTTTGCCTGTATTGTATGAGCTGCAGCCGTTCCCCTTGATTTATTATTGTTTAAGTCAACAAGACTTGGTAGTAGAGAAAAACTGGGGAGAGCAACACATGGGTGAGGGTGCTTGGTTCTGAGCTGCTGAAGGAATTGCTCCATTTTTATTACCAGGGTGTGAGGGAAGCATTAAGTAAATGATTGTGGAAAGTTTCACTCACAAATTCCATGCTTTGCTATTTTCTGCTTTTGCAACAGATAAATTTTATGTTGCTTTGTTTGTATTTGTGTACATTTTCATTTACATATTCCAAAAGCACTTGGGAGTCACAGTTATAGAAACACAGAAGACAGAGCTGTATCAGTCTCTCTCTCCTTCAAAAGTGGGATCAGCCACTTCAGTCAGACATTTAGTTTATCCTGGGCTTAAAAATGTCCAGTGCAGGAGATCCCACAGCCACCTCAGGCAGTACATTCTAGTGCTTCACCATCCTTAGTGTTATAAAGTTCTCTCATGCCTAATCTAAGTCTGCTTTGCTGCAGTTTAAACTCGTTACCCCTTGTCCAATCCCCAGTGAACATGGAGAAAGTTTTATTACCTTCCTTTTCGTGACAGCTTTTAGCATGCTTGAAGTCTGATAACAAATCTCCCCTCAGTCTTCTCCCTACACTCAACCACTCCAGTTCTTTTGGTCTCTCCACACAGGTCATGTTTCTAGATCTCACATTATTTTGTTACTCTCCCTCTAGACTCTTGACAATTGGCCCTTTCTGTCTGGAAACGTGGTGCCCAAAACTGGGCCGGCTGAGGCCCTGGTTAGGGCTGAGTAGAGTGAGGAGATTTCTTTGTGTATGTTGAATCTGACACCCCTTTTAGACAGGCCAGCATAATTCTGCTCATGCCTGTTCAGTTTTGGATCAGTGATCGTTGCAGATCTTTTCCTGCAAAACTGCTTCCTTGGCACTTGTTCTCCAGCCCGTATTTGTGTGGTTGATTATCTCTTCTCAAATGTGGAATTTAGCACTCATCTTTATTGTCTTACTCCTTTTAGATTATTGCTCTGACTAACTCAGATCTTTCTGAATTCAAATCCTGCTTTCTGAAGGGCTTGCAGTTCAGCCCCCTTCCTCATCTTGAAATCATCTGCACGTATGCCCTGTTCCATTGCCTGAGTTCTTAGTAAAAATATTGAATAGCACTGAATTGGGGACAGGGACCAAACCTGAGGACCTGTAGCACTTTGCAGGATCAGGCTTTATGTTGTGATTGCATAAATATTTACAGGTACTAGAACTGCTGCTCTTGGAGGCCATGTCTCGGCCTGCTGTGCGCCCTGCACATTTGCCTTCCTCCAGTAGAGCCACCGGGAATGGCTTCTCCCTGCACTACAAACACAGGCAGTTTTTTTCGTTTTCGCTTATCAGGGTTCGTGAACTGTTCCCTGGGCTGGACCCACAATGGGGCCTGAGTCAGAGGAAGGGGCTGGAGCAGAGACCTTAAGAATGGCCCTTACTCATCAATAACTGCTCCCTGACAGGGCTGAAGGATACACAAAGTGGCTCGTCTGTTGTGCTGTCACTCCAGCTGAGGCACAATCCACAGTGGGGCCCTTGCTCGCTGGACTTTGCTGTCCAAAGCACCAGAGAAATCTTTTCACTCGCCTTTTGAATGTTTAAACTCCTGTATTACCCAGGGGGTGTATCTCAGGGGAACGGGACTTTGCTATTCTCCTTCTAGGGTCTTACCAGCTGCATTTGTGCAGCTGGAACGTGAGGGCATTGGCAGGTTCGGTCATGCTGTGGACTCAGAGCAACTACAGGCTTGAGATCCTCAATTCAGATGATGAAGTGAAGCTCTGTTTAAGTCAGTGAAGTGATGCTGATTTACACCAGCTGGAGAGTTGGCCACCACAGATCCTAACCACCAACCGCATCCAGAGCTTTGTAGGATGCGTAGATGGGAGATGGCAAAGTCCCTCCTGCAGTTCACATCCAAACACACCCTTTCTCCTTTTGAGCAAATCTTCTTTTCTCCTATCTGACTTAACGCAGTGCTATTGAGGAGTAATTTGACTGAAAACTCTGTAGAGAAGGGAGAGTTAGGAACAAAAAAAAAAGTAGGCACATGATTTTGTTGTTAATTATTAAGTTTGAAACTTGTTACATGAAAAGTCAGTTAACCTAAGAAATATGATGAACTTCAGTGTCCGATCAGATACAATGACTGAGATAGAAAGGAAGCTTCAGCATTTGTTTCTACAGAGGAGTTTATTCTGTAGCAACTCCAAACTGTGCTTCAAAGAGGTGGTTACTGTTTCTAAATCCCAGATCTTTTACAACTTTAGAAATTGGAAATCAAAAGTGACTCAAGTAAAATGAGTGCAAAGGCGAGCAAACCAAGTCTAATTCCCGAAAAGTTATTTTTTTGTCATTCCGTGTGAATTTACATGGAGTTAAATCCTAAAATTCTCATTCAGACCTTACTCCAAGCAAATGTCCCATGGTTATCAGTAGTGCATCCTGTAATCAACCAACAGTGTGTCCTATCACCCTAACGTTGGATACTCTTATTTTACCAATGTAATTCTACAGACTGTAGAGAAGTTGTTCAATATTTCCACAAGCGTGAGAGGAATCAGGCTATAATATTTATAGCTTGTTTTACATTAGGTGCACATGTATGTGTTAAAAGGAAAAATAAGTATAGCCATTTGAATGTATTACAGTAGGACCTAAGAACTGCCATTAGAAGATGGTCTCTGTTGGGACAAGCACTGTACAACACAGGAGAAAAAAACACCTCTGTCCCATAGAGCTTACAATGTGGGCCAGATTCTGTCCTTGTTAAAGTAGAAGCCTTTTGCCACTGACTACAAGAGCAGATTCAGCCTTAAGAAACTTTAATAAATGGAAGGAAGGAATCAATTAAAAATGAGAACTGATATGTGTAATCATACATCTTTAAATCATGCAAAAAATGTTGACTCAAATATCCAAGTGGCGGGACATGGATTATTTACCCTGAGCTTTGCTAATTTCCATTGATTTATTTTTCCTTGAAAGCATTTATTTTCTGCAGCAAGAGTGACTGCTCTAGCTAAGGATTAGATGTTTATCCTTTGGCTGGGGCAGGGGGCCTAAAAGGGTGGGAGATACTGCTGCTGAAAAAGATATTCTGCTTTATTAGTCTGTCTGGTGTTTTGAGAATACATAAAGCCTGCACAAAAGCAGAGCATGGGCAAACAAGCTTCAGACAGAGCATCCTCCCCTTGATCTGAGGACTCCTCAAGTTTAAAACCCAAGTGCCTTTACTTCCTGTCTTTATAGCCTTGCTCATAACATTTTGTAGACTGTGATATGAGCTGGAATAATTACTAAGGCTGTATTTCCCTCACAAGCTCATCTCCATGGCAGACAGAGGATGACAAAAACCCTTTGGTGGCTCATCCTTTGGGGCTGGATGGCTGTGACTGGGATCTCTGGAGTCTGAGGGCTGTTCATTGGTGTGCACAGGCAGTGGCTTTAGGAGCCTGTAAGTCGTGTCTATTGGGGCCTTATGCTTCTGCCATAATGACACATGGGCAAGGTCTTTGTCTGCCAGGATTAATACAGGGAGGTTAAAGGTCCGTGGAACCAGTGGTGTTTAAAACCTCTCTATAAAGAGTTCCTTTCTTGGGTGTTACTTGCCAGTAAATAAGGCTTGTGCTGTTTCTATGGGAGGATTTTTTTTTTCCAGTGTTTGAATATATTGTGCAAAGCAGTCACTCCAGCTCAATGTGGGGCTAAAGGCAAGCAATGTTTTGGAATAGGAATCAAGCCAACCTGTGTCTTCTCAAAGGGAGGGATCCAGAGGAGCTCTGTTTCTTATAACCCCTTCACCTCTGAATTATTTGCTGACACATGCACACCACATCACATCTGTAACTCCTAAGGGCTGAGGGGTTAAGTATCTTGTCACTCCAGTATAGACACCTCACTTGCAAATCTCAGACTTTTTAGCAACCTTCCCCAGCCAGAGAAGGGGATCCCTGCTCTCAAGCCAGAGTGAAAGCTGAAGGCTCTCTCTCAGCACCCCAGAATAGTCTCTAAATGTCAGGCAGTGCTGTCTAGGGGGAAAGGGGAGTGGGAGAGCACTGAGCAGGTGATCCAGAGAGCTGGAGTCTACTTCAGCTTCTGATTCTGACCTATTGGATGATACTGGACAAGTAAGTTACTTCTTCTTTCTATGCCTCAGTTTCTCCATTTGTTAAAAAGATGGAAGTGATGCTGACCTCCTTTATGGAAATTTTGTGCCCTAAGTGACCAAAATCAGTCTGTAAGATGTGGGCATTATTGTATTTATTGCAGCAAAATAGGTAGAAAAGCTGCAGATATGAGATTTTATTGCAGCATTCCCTCCAAGAAGCTGTTCTTCCTGACCCATGTTCAGTTGGTCCAGCCAGGTATGTGCATTGCACACACACCTAAAAGTGATAAATAGTGGATACATTGCAGAGCTGTATGATAAATTGTTTGCATCGTGCACTTTTGACCATCTCACCTGTGCACTCTGCACATTCATTTGACAATGTCTAGGCAGCAAGTGCACTGACACCATGGCCTTACCCTGCTCACCAATATTGTTTCATCATTTTCTTAGATTCTGTCATCTGTTTGTATCCACCTGCTGTCTTTCTTATCTTTTGACTGTGAGCACTTTTGGGTAGGGACCATCTGTGTTTGTGAAATGTCAGATAGGGTAATGCCGCATATGACAAATAATAATAATGAATGAATGCATATGAGCATTAGCAGCTCATAACAACCCACAGGTTGCGAAATGAAATACATCAACAGTGATAATAATAGTATAGAATTCATCCTACACTCATTGTCCCAAACTTTTGAGTACTTTCAGGCTGTCAGCATTGCAAGTACCAAAAAAAGATTCCCCAAAAGCACATCCTAGCCTTTGGGTTCAGTGACTTACTCATACAGTCTGGAAAATTGCAGGCAGTGTGTAGGAAGCCTTTGATGAACAGTCACACGGGTGGCTTGGAGCTCTTCATTTCTAGCATTGCTTTGCCTCACACCCATCACTGACAGCAGTAATGCAGTGGCAGGAACACCATCCCCAGCATTTTTGGTCTCTCTGCTATTGTTGCCCTCCTAGATGGGACGCACGATCTGGAGTGAACCCTTGACTCATTCAGATCAGTGGCAGATTTGCTGAGTTGACTTGAATGACATTTGGCCCTCTCATGTTCTGTTCCTTCATCTCTGCGTTTTCATAGCTAGCAGCTTATTGTCCTCACCCAAGGTTACCTGTAGTCATGCTTATTAACAACCTAAACCAAACCCCACCAAAATCAATGGAAAGATGTTCATTAGCACAGATGGTTTTAGATTGGCCCCTAAAATAAAGACTTTTCATTGCCCTCATGCTGTGGGATCATTAACTTGTTCATTTCCACAAAACTAACAGGCAGATGAGCCGAGGGGCAGAGGAGAGCCTCAGCCCCTGCCCAGGATAGCATGGTGACGAAGACAAGGGGAGCTTCCATTTTCAGATCCATCACTCCTCCCTCCAGCCCCTTTTCCTCCTGCCCTAGACACAGCCTTGGCTGCTTTGCAGTTGTTCATAAACACCATCTACATCTGTCCTGAGCCACGAGATGTATTAATCAATTTGATGAGGATGTTAAAGCTTTCTCTTTGCACCTAATTACGGGCTGATTTATAGGACTGGCCTTGTGTTTGATGGAGCTCTCCCCTTGGCAGTGATTTACATGGCATTGGCACCAACCTCTCCATCTCTCCAATACTCTGTCATTTTCTCTGCCCCCCTTTCTCCTTCTTTTTCTCTCTCTCCCCTCACTGTCTCCCTCCTCCCCACACCTCTCTGCTCTATGTTCCCTCATGAGAGCCTAATGACATGTTGACAGACTAGTGAAACATTGCTCCCTCTTCACTGCATCTGTCTCTGGCTCAGTGGCTCCCCAGTGCTCTCTGACACATCCAGATGGAAGGCCTGGCAGGCGAGGCAGAGGCTCTGCCCATTGCCCCAGTGCAAGCCCTGCAACTCTACAGATTTCCTTCTGGAAGTAGCTGATGCAGAGCTCTAGATTCCCTAGGGGATATCTCCACACTGGCAGAGATCTAGGGACTCCCCACCCTGGTTCTCCAAACTCCACTGAAATCTTCTAGTGAAATAATTAAATAGCAGTGATTCAGACTTCCACAGTGTGACTCATCTGAGAATCCCCAAAACTTCTATGTGAGGGGGGCGAGTTTTATTGTCCTTTCAGTACCAACGGGGAAACTGAATCACAGAGGCATTAGGGGTTACACTTCTGAAAGGTGCAACTGATATAGCCCTCCAACTGCTCTCACTAACCTTAGCAGGTAACATGGAAAATCTTTTGCTTTGCTGCTGGAGGTCACACAGCAAGTCAATGACAGAATCAAGAAAATAACCTGAGCATTCAGGCTTCCTAAGCAAGGATTTTAGCTCTGCAAAGGTGATCCATCCTCCAGACATCTCTGGGATAAAGGCACCTTTTTGGTAAATGCAAATTATTTTTTCCACGCAAATAAATGGAGACGCTTAACTAAAACTGTTCAAACATTCAGTTTTCTTCTCAGGACAGTTGGGCACAAGTATAACCCTCCTAATGTCAGTTGAGTTACTTTGATCCAGATTAACATAAAATACAGCATAATCTGACCCAGCATGCAAGTTAATGGGAAAAGTGGGAGGAGAATGAGCAATTATACTCATTTCACTCATCTCTCTGAGATTAGTGCTGCTCCAGAGCAGAACCTGTTCCATAGGCTTCAGTCTTATTCTTTTTTTATTATTATTATTTTCTAACCATATATTTTTCAGAGCGGAGACTCTTAAAAGTTAGAGAAATCTCATGTCAAAAGAAGGATGCATTTCACATAGATCATACATTATACTGGATCAAACATTCATAGCTACTGGTGTTGATGCACCTCCAGCCTTATCCCCCACCTTTTTTTGTGCCTGGAGAATGCAAAGGTCACTCTTCTAGGGGAAATACTGTTACATTCCATATGTAAGCAAAGATAACAGTCTGAAGGTGAAGGGGATTCAGAAAGGTTTTTCTTAACTCTGAATTTCCTGACCTTTCCTGCTTTCCATTAGGAGGTCTAATCTATGGGGAGCTGACGATAGAGACGCCTACCTGAGCTAAGGAGAGACGTCCATAAAATCTCCAGAAAACAGTGGCATATTAGATGACACGTACTGATCCTCAGTCCATCCTCTGGTTTATGTGTGTGCTCACTCCTCTTTGAGCTGTACATCCCCTTTCCCTGCATGCAGCTGCCACCTTTGCACAGCAGGTGGTTGGCTCTCCAGCTGCCAGATGTGCCCATGAAACCAGATGTTTTGTGTGTAAAAAATCGGATGCACATCCACGATGTATAGGTGCAATCAACAGTGTGTGCTGAAATGAACACAACAGTATAGATGCTGAAAACTTTCTGTATTATTGCATTGCTAACAATGTAATGGCAATAACACTTCTAGTCTGTCCCTTCTTGTGAAAAAAGCTTCTGCCAGGAAGTTATAGGTAAAGCATCTTTTGCTTTGTCAAGATAAAAGTGAAGCCTGTTTACACATTCAGAGACTGATTCATCAAATTTCAACTCACGACCAGCATAATGACTTTGGAAATCTGAACTTTAGAGTTACACCTTAGAATAAACTTGGCCTATTGTACCTACACCAAAGAAGTCAAGAGTCTCTGAGTATTAGGATATATCCATATGTATACCATATTCATATGTCAGTGCACTCCCTGAATCCATGTTTATCTTGTGAAGACCAAAATTTTGGCTCAAGAAGATGCTCTTTGCATGCAGGTGTGCATATGTGCAAAACTATGCAGATTGCACATGTGTTCCATTGCACTCCATAAAATGCATATTAATGGTGCTGAAGCTGGAGTCCTGTCCAGAGAAGCAGATGCTTGTTGATGGTGAAGCTGGCTGCGCTGAACAGATGAAAAGACATCTCTGCTGCTGAGTGAATTCCATCAGACCAGGAGCAGCTGCTCTAAAGCTTCTGAAAGCAAAAATCCTCATGAATAAATATTAGGAGGGAAAAAATGAGGCTTCTAGAGAACAAAAGGAGGCAGAGGAAGTTACTGAGAGATGCTGAGACCTTTCATCTCAGCAAAATATGCAATTAACACACACATCTCCCCCAGAAAGGCCTTGCATTTGTTCAGGGTGACTATAGGATCAGAGATAAAGTTTCTTTTGGTGAACAGGGAATACCATAAACTGCTACTCTTCTGCCTATCAACATGGGAGCGCTTGGCATTAGTGATTTCACAAAGTTACTGAGTCAGCCTCCTGGCAATGCTCAGCAATCATTTGATCTAAAGGGAGGCTCCTGGGGTTTCAGGTTCAGAAATGCTTGGCATTCCCTTGAAAAAAAGCACCCAGACTCAAGGATGGTCATACCTAGGACTTATGTTGCATTCCTGTATGCATACATTACCTCCAGGTAGGTACCAGAGCAAAGCTGCAGGGCCTGATTAGCTCAGTGTTCCAGTTTACACCTGTGTGATGCAAATGTAAAATGCTGCCTGATCAGCATTCTGCACAAAGAATTGTGGCTATGTGAGGTATAATGCAGTGGAGGATTTGCAGTCTCAGCATTCTCCATCTTTATGAGGTATCTGGTGATAAGGTGAGGCAGAAGTGGCTTTGTCTCTTCTGGGAAATGTAGGGTGGGCTTGAGAGCAGATGTGACTCACACACTTTCTGTCCACACAGCCATCTGTTAGGCCAGCTTTCACTCAGACTCAGAGATCCACAATGCACTTAGAAAGAGCTGACCTTAGACTATGTGCTGATGGATTGGGCTATGGGATGGCTGGCCTTATCTGTACCTGATTCATTCACACTGCTTGAACAAGAACTTGGACGCGTACTAAGCTGGGGCTTTCCTCTTCCAGTGAGCTTCAGAAACCAGGTTTAGGCAGCATTCTAGCATGACCTTGAGGATTTACACTACAGCTGGCAGGCAAGGCCAGCCTTGAGAAGGGCCCAGGCCTGTACTGGACTGACAATACAACAGACCCAGTGGAACACAGAATTTACTCTGTAGCTATAAGCTGAGACATCATTTCCCGCAGTTACTTTCAAATCTATTGCTCACCTATTAGTTATGTTCACACTGGTGTAAATTCTTCATTTCCACAAGCTCTGCCTGGCAGTTTTAACAGCCAAGAAATAGGACACCAGGGCCAAATGGGAACACTGAAATACAAAGGTGGCTAGACTGAGTTTGGTCCCATTTATTTCAGGAGCCAGAACTAGATGCCTCGAGGAATATGTAAAACCTTCCCATAGGCAGATGTTTCTCTTACACCCCCATCTTCACACCCTGCATGTACACACATTCACTTGAGTTGGTTGGCTCCAGACTTATAGAAATTGCTTTCAAAGGTATCTCTTTTCCTGTCCCCCTCCCCATAGCTCAGATTGCTACCGGGAGATGACATGTCACTGCCTCATTGCCGTATGACTTGTTACAATGGCTGTGAGGAGTAGCCAGTTTCCTCCTTTCTCAATTGATCCATTTGAACCACTTCTTGATGGCGACCTGGAAATCTCTTTCTCTGCCTTGCAGTGTTCTCACCCCTCAGAGCTATCAATTTATTACATGTAAAAAAAAAAAAAAAAAAAAATAGGGATAACTACAGATGGCTCGCAGCTGGAGGAAAAAACAGACACAAATTTCTGCTGGCTGCAGTTTCTATTGAGCCCAGGATAATTCCCTCCTTCTGTTTCTTCTGGGTGAAGAGATGCAGTTCTTTCTTTTCCTATATGCAATAATAGGTAGGCTGAATTAGTGCAAAAACAGTAACAGACTGAAGCAATCAAAAAAGTCCAGAATGACTTTGCAGAATAGAATAATTTTTTTGCCTTTCCTTTATTCACTATTTATCTTTTTCTTTCTTCTTTATTTTTTCCTTTTCTTATTTTTTTCTTTTTGTCTCATTCTTGTTTTCCTTCTCTCTCTCTTTCTGTCTTTCTTTTTTTCTCTCTCTTTCTTTCACACCTTTGCATCCACAATGAACAGGTGCAATTTAGTACTAGCAAAGCTCCATGTATTCTGAAGTTGTGCAATAAGTCCCTCTCAAAAGAGTGACAACTTCAGTTTATCCTGTCTCCATGAAATACTTCCCATTCCTCATTCTCATGTCTGTCTTTTTTCTTCCCTACCCTTTATTGTCCCATCAGATATGCCATTGTGGCTTCTGGTTGCAAATAATCTGATATATGATACTATGTTTCAAAAACAACAATTAACAAGTCCCAAAACACTGATATCTTCCACTAGACAAGAATCCAGATTGCATGCATGTGGAATCCCTAACTTTATCTCCTATGCTTTCTTAGTGAGTCTGGTGCATCTGGACTCACTCACATATCTGTTAGATATGAGGAGTTATCTGATTTACAAATTCTGGAGAAGGTACAAAGAAGAGCTATAAATTGATCAAAGGTATGGAGGGTCTTAGCAATGCTGATAGACCAAAGTGTTTCATCTCATGCAGTATGGAGAAACTGAGATTACAGGGTGAGATGCTGCGGCTAGGGAAAGATATCAGGGAGCTCTTGCTCTCCCTGAAAGCAGATCCAAGAGGCTTGGATAAGGATGTGTTCAAACTGAGCAGGAACAGAGAAACATGCAGCTGCTTTGAGAGATTAAAGTGATGCTGTCAATTATTTTTACTGAGAGATGTAGGTTTGCTTATTCATTGTTTTCTGCCCCTGAAGAGGATGGAAGGTAACTCTAATTATACAGTGTGTCAGGGGGGATCTCAGATCTGTTTGCATTATACAGACAGAAGTAATACTATAACCAAGACCATCCAGTGATTCTGGATTTTTTATCCATCATCTAATGCTATGAAAGTGGCACTGCAACTGATCCCCTCCACCAATAGGAATGACTTTTCTATCTTAAAAAAAATAATAGTGCATTTAGTTCCCATGGAAGAAGAGCTGACAATCTAGACTCATTCATGACAATGCCATAGGAACTATTATTAGATAATGACCCTAATACAAGAAATGAGAGAAAACCTTTCTTCCAGCATTTACTCCTGGGAGACGGACCTCTCTGTAGGAATCCTTGTGGTTACAGTTAAGCCCCTGAAACAATTTCTCCTTACCCAGGAAGAATATCTCTGCTGTGAATATCTCCAGTGCTGGCTTTTGCCAGCATGCTTTGGGAATGATCCCTGACAGGAGTGGATTAGGGACATTGGTGCAGAGGTGAGTCAGATGGTTGGGAATAAGAAGCAACCTGGCTTTGCTTTGACCTAGACTGCCCTTGATGAGAAGTGTTCATGAGCAGTTTTGTGTGTCACCCCATATTTGCTATTCTGGGCACTTGTTCTGATGGTGCAGAAATTTTCTGGTCACCATAGTTGCTCGCCTCATTCCTTTAATGCTGATTCTTCAAATGCAGTCAATTGCGTTCAACTGGTGTTCAAGTTCTCTGTCACCTTGGCCACCCATATCAAGAGGGCTTGCCCGAAACATTCAGGGAGAGTTGGTTTCTTACAAAATTATCTGATTTTGTTATCCTATATATCCAGCATGTTTTCAAGTGCTTGCTTCTACTATTTGCTTTATTAATGCTTTAGCACCAAGCTGAGTTGACAGTGCAGCCTAGTGGATGGAGCACCGGGCTGGGACTCTGCAGATCTGGATTTTGTTCCCAGATCAGTTTGGCAGATGATATGAGTGACTCACTTCACCTGGGCCTAAGTTCTCCATTGTAAAATCACAAAAAATGCAGATAACACTTCTGAAATCTACCAGTGAAACCAGGGCTGGTCTCTACCTTATCTTCTGATTGCATTTTATCTTCGTACGATGGGATATTTACTGATGTAGGAATGAGGTGTAGTTAGATTAACATAATAATTCCTGATGTGCTTTATGTGAGAAAGGGCTTCCAAATGTTAGCTGTGTTAGCTGTGGGAATATAAGCTAAATGACAGTAGAGAAGGTGGAAGGAGTGGAAGGTGTAGACGTGCTACAAGTTTTTTCTTGCATCATTTTTATAGCGTCATATTTCCATTCTGCCATGTCTTTCACTGTTATAAACTGCAGCAATTCCATTTCTTTCAATGGAGCTATGACTATTTGCAATAGCTGAGAAGAGAGTCCAGTTCCTACAGTGAACTCTTGCTACAACAAGAGCAAGAGGAAAATCAGGCCCCAAAAGGAATTTTGGAAGACAAGTTTCATAGATTAATGCTGAGGCACATACGGCCGGAGTTTTTCTGCCACTGAAGAGTCAGCTGCCATATTTCCATATCCTGTTTATTCCTAGATAGTGGGTAGAGCTCCTTCTAGTGTGTATTGTGACTCCATCTGTATAGACTTTAGTGTGATGAAAAACTAAAACAAAACCAAATCATAAAAACAACTAGCAATTACAGAAGACTTATTTTCCTTTTTTAGCCTAAGTAGAAGCTCGCTTAGGCTGGGAAATGCAGAATCAAATGCAGCAAAACCCAGGAAAAATGCAGCATCAATCAACATTAAAAATAAAGTCCTGAGCAACATTTTTGCTGTTTGGGTGGGATCTAATGCAAGTGGCAGGGCAAGTTTTCTTTGACGGCATGCTGTAGATCTGCAATTCCTCAGCACGGCTGAGATGGCTCTGTTGCTTTTGATTTGGTTTTCCTGTTACTTTTGATTTGGTTTCCCTTTCAGAAGGCGAGGGAGAGAAGGGCCGGGTTAGCCCAGTCCAGGAAGGGCCAGAAGCGCTGGTCCACCAGGGTGCATCTGTGGGCTGAACGCCTGAAGGGTGCTGTTTTCAGAGGCCAACTATTAGGCTTTGGGGTTGTTTCTACTGTAACTATAATTAGGAAGGGGGGCTCTTTGTTTATTTAGGCTGAGAGCTTTAAGATAAATGACAGCTCCGAAGATGCTTTTCAGCACTTCATAAATCAACTGCCAGCTGGCCAGTTTCACCTCTGAAATGTCTCCTGCTTTTTTTCTTTGCCTTTTTTTTTCTCCCAACTTTGGAAAGATGGTATATCCAAAAAGAAAAAATCCTCCAGAAGAATAACTGTGATGAGGAATATGTGCATTTGGAGAGGGAGGAGGGAAAATTACTTCATCCTTTTGAAAGACTTAAGGTGTTTGAAATCCTAACCCATTGCCTCATTGCAATTTCTGAATTCAAAGCTGTTAGAAGGCATCCTAACTGAGAATTTGCAAAGGACAGAGACACCCACAGACTGACTGACACATCCTCAGCTGCCATGACAGACATTTTTCTGATTTTATTTAATGCCTCTTTTCGCTGTGTCACTCAGCACAACCAGAGATTTAGTGACGATTTTTTTTTTAGCAGAGTTGCTTTGATTCCTGCACAGCCCATGGGATTGTTCGTGCCAAGCATCCAGCATCCCCTTTCTCCAGAGTGAGGCAAGATTCCTGCCGAGAGATTGTTGACAGCCATGCAGTCTCTGCGGGCAGGGATGAACAGGATTTGAACTCAAACACCATGCACACTTAGAAAGGCTCTAGACAGTTCTCTAACCTCTTGCCAAGCCTGGTATCACATTTTGTCTGTGTACTAGGGTGGGATAAAGTACAAAACGTGACTGAGGCCTTCAGACTCTCAGAAAAGTACGGACGAAAAAATCTGTGGTGGTTAAAGATTATAGGTCTGTGCAATCTGTAGAGGTAGATTTGTTCTTTCATTTTGGAACTGAATTACAGACCAAACACTATTCTTACAGTGGACATCTGAGCACAATTAACTGAAATATGGATTCTACCCCAGAGTGGCTGATATAGATACCCAGGCAATCAGAGGGACACCACAGGAGGAACACTAGCCCTAACTACTTGGACAGGGAAGAGGGCAATTTTGCATACAGTAGTCAGAAAAGACAGCCTGAATGGAGTCCTGCCTTAGGTATCTCTTTCCAAAAGTCACTTCCAGCAGTCACCATCGGTCCATGTTGTGACAGCGGGCAGGTGGCACTAAGTGCCTGAAATGATGCAGCAGTCAAGACATGCCAGCTGTCTGCTTAAACCAGGGTCTCTAGGATGGCCTGGGGGTTGGGGTGGGAGATCACATAGGAGTATGTGTTACGCTCTCAGGAAACAGCATTCTCTCGGCAAGCAGCGTCAGCAGCGTAACCCTGCCCCCTCAATCCCCGAGCACTGGTGGGGAATGTTAAAGAACTATGGCCTGGTTTACTTCAATGGCCATTTGGATGGAGGCAAAAATAGGGAATGAGCAATCTGTCTGTGACAGATTCTGCTAGAATAGGCCCTAGATTTCTTTCTAGATGGGTGGTAACCCCCTTAAGGCTTTGGGACTTGTTCATCCTCTGTCAAGTATGTTTTTCTGGGCATCTAAACTTATCCCTGAATAGAGGAGCCAGGAACTCTGGCTGCAGACCAACACAAAGGCAGCGGAGACAAGAGAGAAAGAAAATGAATAGGAAATAAAACAAAAAAAAAGACAAAAGACTAACAAAGGTACACAGAGCTTTTAGACAAACCTTCAGAGGCTATAAAACTTGTGTGAATCTCAGGTGTGTGTCACAACATTGCTGAGAAGGCTGCACTTAAATTACCTAGGTTCTGAGCCCGTGTAAATTGGCCTAGCCCCACTGACCTCTTCTAAACCACAGAGAATAATGGGACAAAGTTTCTTTTCAAAGAAGTAGAGAGGCTGAGATGTTTAACAAAGGGGCCTAGAAAAACTCCAAGCCCTGGACAGTATCCACCTGGTTGCATTAAACCAGTCTCTACATTTTTCAAAATCCACCCGTGCTTTAATCTCTGCTCCATTTCACATTTCCTTGTGATGTTGTCCAAAGAAATGCTCTCATTGGCAGTAAGCTTTACAGTCACCACAAAGTTTAACAGGACCTTGATGTGGCTTTTAAAAAACTCAAAACCCTTAACTGCTGAGGCTCACAAATTTTTTTCTCTTCAGCAGATGTTATAGGGGGACTGAAGCTTAGCAAACATTTGCAGACATGGATAATGTTCATACTGATGGATTCCCATACTGATTCTCATTTACATGAAACTCCCTTTACAATTCTCTGGCTTGGAAAAAAGTGTGTCTAAAATGTGTGTGAAAACAATTTATGTAAAGGGACCTTAGTAGGAATGGGAATTGAACTGCTAGTCTCCACAGGCAGATGAGGAGCTCAGCTTCCTCATTTGTAGTCCAAGAACCCTGATCTTAACTTATCTTTATAAGTGCATGTTTTAAATGTCAAATTCTTTCACCAATAGTTCTTGTGATAGCCACAGACTCTGCCTCCAGATTCCTTATTATCCAGATTGTTAACGTGTGCTATGATAACACCTAGGAACTGTTTCCCTGAGTCAGGACCTTACGTTCAAACACAGAAGAGCAAAAAGATCTTTACTCCATGATGTTTCCTATTTTCTGAGGCAGTAAAACTTTGGCACCCAAAGAGCAGGTTTGGGACTTTCTTCTTCCCCTTTGATCTATGTTGAAATGGCAGCTACCACAGGAGCTGCAATAATTTAGATCAGTGTGCATCCTAACAGCACATGGATAGATTAGGTGGAAGCATCCTCTTCAACTCTTTTTTTGTAGAAAAGGCAACACAGAGAATGACTTCCCTGGTTTCCGATTTTGGGAAGAAGAGGCCAAGAGGGGCATGTGTTTTTGTGAGCTTTGAGGCATTTCCTTCTCTGAAGATATTGGAGCTGGGCACAACATAAGTGGTGACAGTTTATCTGGAGATGCTGCTGTGTTTGTTAAGAGGTGCTGTTGCTGTTTATCTGCATCTTGTCTGCCAAATCAGGTGTTCAGAAAACAAACTCTCAATGCTGTCAGCATGCTGTCGTGTCAGTTTGGAAAGGGGTAGATTGTCAGAGGAGCTCACCCAAACTCTGAGACTGGTCATCTCTGGGAGGTGCTGCTTCTCCTTAAAAAAGCTTTGGGATTGCAAGGAAGCAGACCCAACCCCAAAAGAAAACCTTCTTTTTCACCCAAAACACCTTCCTCCAGGAAAACAAACAAACAAACAAACAAACAAAACACACACAGAAAATATTTTAAGCTTTGCAGCAAGTTTTAAAATACTGCCTTAGGCAGATTGGTGACTCCATAAAGGGAGACATATGAATAATACTGCAGGTGAGAGACATCATTGCTGTCGTAGATGTCTGCATCGGAGCTGATGGTTTATGCTTCCTTTATAATGACTAGAGAGAACCAGGCATTTATAAGGCCCAGCTCATCTCCTCCCGAGCTGGAGTCTAGCTGAACTATGTACACAAAGTGCCTGTTTCTCTCTGCCAGCTATGAAAGGAGTCTGGATGACTAACATGAATGAAAGCATCCACACTGTGAGCATCTGAAGTTAGGAGAGATGAGTCCCTCTGGTGAAGTCTGCTTGGTCAATTTGCTGTTGCTGTTTGTTCTTATATAGAAGGCATTCAGCTATTATTATGATAGGCAGCAATTTAAAATCTTAAAACAGTACATTATCTCCCTGTTGCCTTTCTTTGTTTAGCTATGCCACAGAGGGACTAAGCAGGCACTAGAGCTACAGTAGCAGGTTGACCAAACAACCCTATGACTAAGTGATTTTCTTTTGGTCTTTTAAATGACAATCTTGACTTGGAGAAATGAGTTCACATTAAAAACAGGAATGGGATGATTTAATCTCTGTGAAACTCCACCGTTCTAGCTGTCAAAATAGTTTGTCCTTTGTCTGTAGCAATGCTGGAACACCATGCAGCCCTTCAGTTGTGACTGCTGCTGCAGTGGCTCTCCTGTTTTCTCTGCAGCTGCCAGCGTGGCTTCAGCTAAACCTGCAGCAGCCCCGGCCACACTAGTCATCTCACAACCCCGGATCTGACAATGAGAATGACCTTTTTCTGCAGAACTCTCTGCTATCCCCAGCTGTGCCTAAAGCCAAGTCTGACAGCTACCAGCAGCCGTTCCTCACACCAGTAACACTTCTCTGATCCAGCCCTTGTTCATTCCAGGTCTCTTAACCCTAGTAAATCCTGCTCTGCCCCTTCATATAACTGAAGCCCCATAGACTGTGCCCAACTGTTCCATGCTTTGTGCAGTGGCCTAACAGCCGGTCGAAACCATAACATTCATCTTTAGGAACAAGATGAGCCTGCATTTTCAGGACAGAAAGATGACCATGTTTGTCATCTTACTGACACAGCTTCTTTTTTTCAATCTAAGCAAACAATCTGGGATTGCTCTCCTGATTTGCCATTTTTCTCTCTATGAAATGCTGCAAACTGACAGAATAAATTAGTTGCTCACAGATTTCGAAGTCTCAGCTGGCTTCTTAAGAGCCAAGAGCACTTGTTGAGAAAAGGGAAGTCAATATGATGAGAGAGGCAGGCATTTGTGATAGTAAGCAATCTACATTAAAGTCATCGAGCCCAGTTCTCTGTTGCCCTGTCCTTTCTGTGTTTTCACGGTGGTGAATGAGGATTTCTGATTCTGGACGCTGACTTTGCACAGCTGTAAATGCTGTCAGAGAGGAAAAGCCAGCAGAGGGCAGGTCCTAAGGTGTATGTGACTGGCTATTTTTGCTAAAAAGCTATCAACCACATCCTCTCCTCCCTATTTCAATCCATATATCTATCACCTGTGATGCATAGTTGCCCCTTGTATGCAGTGCTACTGCCCCTGCTCCGTAACAAACAGCAGACTTCCAGTAACTTAAAATAGACGTATCCAAGGCCTGCACACTAATGTATGGCTGGAAATTTATGTCAATACCCTAGACAAATAACCCACAAACAGAAAAAAACTTCAGTTTACCTTGAGTTTTTCCACCATCATCCAGTCACTGTGTTTCTTACGACAGAGCAAAGACAAGAGCAAACATCTTGTTTGAAGTGAGGTATAGGATTTACTGTCATAAAACCAGAACCAGATCAGACCAGTGCTCCTTCCAGTCTAAGACTCTTCAGGAGACAGCACCAGCTGCTTTAGTGGAAGGTGTGAGAAAACTCTGCAAATCTGATTATCAAATCACCTACCCACAGGGAAACTTCCTCCCTGACACCCATTAGTTAGAGGTTAGTTTATATCCTGCAGCATGCAGGTTTATAACCCTTCCTTAATTTGACTGCTTCTAACAACAAACACTTTAAACATCCATATTAAAAAAGTTAACCCATATGCTTACCCATCTGCATTTGAACCCTAAGTGCCTGAAAAAGTAAAGGACATCCGTCCACTGAGGTTACACCAGTGTTTAAATTGGCCTCAAGACACGAGCAATTTCCCATCATTCTCACTAGCCTTCTTGCTATCGTAGGATAAGTGAAAAAAAAAAAGCCCAATTCCACCCTGTTTAGTATCTTTTGGTCCCTTAAACACAAGAACCACTTGACCCTTTTGCATAAACTCCTGTTAGCCCCTACCAGCTGTATCCCATGTCCTGCAGCATTCTGTACACCGGGGGGGTATCAAGCAAAGCACAGATCTGCTGACTGCTGGACGGCTACTCGCCCGCTGGTGAGCAGAGCGTGCTTATCAGGATGCTGCCCCTCCAGACACCAACAGCACAATGACAGCAGGACCTGCCTGTGAAATGAGGCCAAGATAAATGACGCATTGCCCTCATCCCTAACAGCGTGGCCCAGACAGAAACCAGGTGGAGGGGAGGGAGCCTGCACCTTCTGTAAACAATCCCCTGTCTCAGCTGAAACAGCTTTAGGCTGAGATGCTGGATTAGGAAAGCGATTCTTGCCCTGGACAGAAAGTTAAAGGGCAGTGGTGATAATGCACTGATGGCCAAAGGTGGCTGGGGGAACTTAGCCATTACTCAGCAGTGGTTCATTTGACCTGGCAGGAGAACATCTGATATCTAAACAGTTCCACTCATCCTGAAGCACTCAGAAACATCTACACTAAATATTTGATGCCCTTGTTTGATAATGTTTATTTTGCTTTCTCCCCACCTGTGTGAGGCTAATATGCTGTGAGTGGGGAAAACATGGGGTAGCACATACCAGAGATAAAACACTAATGTGTGATCTTTTTTTAAACAGAGATTTATGAGACATGCCATGAAGCTGACTGGGCAAAAGAGCAGGGAATTTACTGTGGGGATCACTTCGCATTGATCTAAATGAGATCAGCAGCATGTGATCTCTCAGTTCTTCCCTGTTCTGCCTTCATAATAAACTTGTGCAAATCATAACACATTCACTTGACACCCATGAAGTAGTACTAGGATTTGATCAGTCTCCCCTAGGGTCTGAGTCTCAGTTTCTCCCCTTTGGCACGGATGGAAGGAGATGGGGAAAAGGTGAGTTTAAATCAGTCTCAGTTCCCCTGTGTCTGAGACTGTTCAATATCCTCTCACCACTCCACTATAAGTTAAAACAGTTCTGATACAGTCATGGTTTCTGGCTTATCTGCTGAAGACAATGTGCTGAGTTCTCTTCTTGTGTAAGTCTGTAGTTGATCAGGTGATGCCAATTTACACCAAAAATCAAAGTATTCCAGTTCCCAAGGTGGGATCACTGCCTAATTTGTAGCTGTTCTCATCTAAGCTAGTTCTCCAGATTTCCTTTACAGTCAGCAGAGATCTAGTCAACGCAGTCAGTGAAATCCAGGGGGTGATTCGTCTGACCAGACATGACCTTCTCTAGAAAGAGGTGGGCGGTGCCCTGGACTCTGCTCTCTATACTCACTAGAGGTCCAGTGATTACAAGGGGGAGCCAGCTCAGGCAGAGATTATTTTGTTAGAGAAACCCACATGTAATAAAGTAAGTCCAGCCCTAGCTATCTGAGGCTGCTAGAGACAACAGTGCAAAGGATATGTTTACCACTAATTTTGTAGGTATGTTAGTTCTTAATTCAAGAGGCCCTGACATGCAAGTTCCTGGAGGCTCTTTCTCCCTGCCAGCACTGGGACCAGTTTGAATGGCAAGGCCTCCAATCTCCTGAAATACTCCCAAGATCATCCAAGACCTACCCAGCATTTAAATCAGAACTACAGCTGCTTTCTCACTTGTTCTTTCTTTACAAACCAACCCCATTCCCTCCAATTTTTAATATCAAGGCCTTTCCCACACACAAGAAGAAAATGCTGTGTGAGCTGGTTTCTCTCTGTATAACATACAGATGTATTTTATCCCTCTTCTTCATTTGAAACTACCCTTTAGTGCTGGTAGCTTTCATTTACATATTTTGACAAGAAGTATTGTCCTCTGGGTGTTTCCTTTCCGTATGGAAAAAAACTATGGTCTTTGAGCTAAGAATTGACATTTTCTAGCAGTTACTTCTGAGAACCAGAAGTCTTGGATTTTGTTTCTGGTTCTGTCCCATGTGAGATAGGGAAAGCCGCTTTCCTGTGTTTTGCCTCAATTTCCTCATTTGTCACAGATATGCTGAAGCCCCTGTTACACAGGTAGATTGCCACTTGCCAAGTACTTCAACATTCTCAGATGTAAGTTTTAAAAGCTCTTTTTTTAAAAGAAAGATCTGCCTGTTGCTTTCTAACAAAAAGTAAATAACCGAGGTGGTCAAGTTGCCTGGTTCTTTGGCTCTTGATTTGAGATAAACCCTTTTTTATCTGTTGGGTTATTAGAAGCACACCTTTACTTGTGAAAGTTCAGGTGAAATTGGGATAAAAGCTGGAAAGGATGCAGACTATAAGTATGTTTAAAATGTTATCTGTTCTTTCTCAAACATGTCTTTCCAGCTCAGGTATTTACATGCTGATAACCTTTTGGTCCCAGTGGTGCTAGAGACTTCGTGCCTTGTATTTCAAAACTGATAAGACACTGAAAGATGTGGAGGCTCCAAGGAACATTATGAAAAACAATCCTCCTCCTCTTCCCCAAGTTCCTTAGATTATTGTGCTGCTTGAAACATTAAATTTCTGGAAAATATATACTGTAGGAAATCTTTTACACCACAGAACATAGGAAGGTGACATAACTTTGAGGAGAAGAGGAGACATGCACTGCTTTTGTTATTCAAAGGTTTGGCCTTTGTTCTCCCTTTGATCTGCCATTCTCGTGGATTCCTTCCTGTCAGCAGATCAAGGAGAATTTTTATCTTGTTGGGAGCCTTTGCATGTGTGCTGTTATTTTTTATTAAACTCCTTTTTCAGTAATACCAAAGGAAGTTTTGCAACCATCTCTGTCTGGTTTCTCCTATAGGAACTGAACAGACAGAAAAATCCATATTTTTTATGTTTTAAATAGGCTTATGAGCAAATGTCCTTGGAATGCTTTTCTTTTTCTCTCTGTCTCTTGTTATGTAGTCATATGGCCATACCATTGGAAGAACATTTAGCCAAAAGAAGTAGAAATTCAGCAATCTTGGACATATCTAGAACAGAAAGGTAGGGGAAGTTTGTGCTACTGCTTGACTTTCACCTGAACTGATAGTTATTGAGAATAAGCTTTCTCTGATGGTATATGAAATGAGTTCACCAGATCAAAGGACAAGCAGAAGTGTAGTTTTGCTGTAAAAAAAACAAACAAGCAAACAAACCCCACTGGAACTGATACTTTCTGGCAGAGAATGAAGATCAAGTGAATTACTGACACTGGCTTCCCACTCCCATTCCTAGAGATGAGGAGCGGAAGGAACTTTGGCAGGGTGAAACTTCCCCGGCCGTTCCCCACCTTATGAATAAACACAAGAACTCATTCTCCCGGGCTCTCTAACTGGCACCTTTCACAAGCTCTCCATTTAGTGAATAAGGAGGAGGGAACAACTTGGTGATATACAGCTCTGAATTTGCCGGCAAATACCCCATCAGTTGCAGCTTGATGCTGTTGACCTCTGATCACTGCATTAACTTTTTATGCTCAAGTAGCTGGCACGAGCTCAACTTTATGAATTGAGTCTTAAACTTGGACAAAGATCTTCAGAAGGAACAAAATTTAGACTGATAAGCTGTTGAAACGCTGCTGATATTGACCTGAAATACTCTGATCTTGCAGAGACAGAGCCCAAAAGGCACTCAGGCGCTGAACGGATATTTTGCGTGCATCAAATGCATTAGTTCAGTGACATATATCCTCATCTTTTGCTTTTATGAATGTTTCTCCTCACTGAGCGATGATGACCACCAAAGCCAGTTAATATAATGTGCTTCATCTGGAATATGGTCCAGCACAGCAGGGGTATTGAGGTCTTGGCACAGAGACAGTTAAGCAAGCCAGATGAGGTTCCAGTCATACCTTTCATAGCCAAGACTCTGCAGTTGATTTATGTCCAGCGCTGATGATGACAGAAAAGCACAGGCTAGTTAAAACAGTGCTCTTGGTGTATTTCATGTATGACCGGACAAAGCTTAACACAGCAGGTGAAAGACATTGCAAAAATTCAAGTCCTTAACAAATACCCTCTTCTGCATCTGACTCAAAGGCTGAAGAGGGTATCATCCTTACAAGCTTGGCACTGCCTGCGAACTGCAGATTCCTGTGCTTGGGCTCTGTCGCTCTGTACAGCATCAGACAGCTGACCTCGGACTACCTTCATCAGCTGTTCAAATGGACTTTGTTCAAGCTGTCCTCAGGGAGTGCTCAGACGATCCTTTCTGCAGGCAAAACTTGCTGCACGCTCACTTCCAGCACCAGCGTGTTCACAAACAACTGAGGATCACGGAACTTGACTACAGCATCCTCAGGAACAGGTAAAAGGGCTTGGTCCAACACAGGCCCCTGAGGATCAGCAATTCACTCCTAGCCACCTCAGCTGCTGGAGTTACAGCAGTGGGCAGAAACCACTTGAGACAGCCCAGCTAACCATGATACCTTTGATGTCTTGGACTATAAGCTGTATGGAGCAAAGAGCATCTCTCATCCACAGCACCTAGTGCAGTGAGAGCCTCACTTTCCTGGGGAATAGGGTGCACAGTACAAAATCCTATCTTAGTCTTTCTCTGCCTTCTTCCCCTTATTATCTTGAGAGAAAATACAAATTTTGTTTTTAGATTATATTATTCCTATTTTCTGATGAAGCAGCAGAGACGATATTAAATGCACAAAGAGTGCGAAATGATTTTCATGGCACTATCAATTTCCTATCAAGCATGTAGGAGAGGCAGGGTATGGGTCAAGGAAAAAAAGATTTACTTTTCCTTGATACACACAACCTTGGCAACCCAGTTGTGAATGCTCTGAATTTGTAATAAGCCATTCAAAAAAGCTCCCCTACAAGACTTTTTAACTTTGCAGGCAACCAGACTCCATAATCAAGTCTTACAACATAGCTCACTACTTCATAAAAGAGAAATAAATCATAAAAAGGGCATATTAAAATAATTTGTATCAGTAGGGACTGATTTAAAGCCCAGCTCCTCATCCATCAACGAGATGCTTTCATTTGCTAGCATATTCCTACAAACTGCAGAAAAGCTTCGCCAAATCCATTAATAATAAAGAGGAGAGAGCCTTCATAGAGAAAATGGACAAAAGGGAAAGCAGAGAATGATTCTAATAAACTTCTTTGTCTTTAGAAGATCCCCTCCAATAATAATTATGGGAGACAAATGGTCCCACCACTTTTGATCTTTTATTGAGAAATAATTTAGGACAATTTTTAATGCACGAAGAAAACATTCTTGTACCATTCAACTCGCAAAGAATAACAAGTTAAAGAAAAGAGGAGCTGGAAAAAAATTTGGAAGGCAGTAAGATCATCTGTTTAGCTGGGGGAAGTCTAGCTAGGACGGGATTTATCCTTTGGAAACTATAGAAGGAATGGATATCGATGATACAAAAGGGGCAGAGGGAAGGGCTTCCACTTCCCCGTTATCGTTTCGATAAAGCTGCAATAGTTACTTACAGCTGGCTGGGGAAATGGCCCGTGCCGCCGCGGTGGCAGGGCTGGAGCCGGGCCGGGAGGCGCAGGGCTGCGGCGGCGGCGGCGGCGGAGCCTGCCCGGGGCGGGGGCTGCGCGTCCCGGCGCCCCGGGACACCGAGGCTCCCAGCTCTCTTGTCATGGGTTTCCGAAAAACTGCAACAAACCCGAGCGTAGCGCCAACCTGTAACGCCCTGACCCTTTTGATGAGTTCTGTATGTAGGAGTGATGGGCAAAAAATCATTTTGTTTGCACACCGTGGAGTGGTTTATCAAGAACCAAGCATTGCCTTTGAAATCCTTAAAGATCCTTAAAACATCTCCGGCTGTTAGAAGGAGCCTTATATTTTCTTCACTCCGTCTATTGGCATTTCAATACGGACTTTCTCGAATCCTTCCATAGGAAACACAATTAAAGTGTCATTAAGAAAGCATTTTTCTCGTATACTTTTCTATAATAAAAGAGTTCGACTCAGTGTTTCCGCGCTGTGTGATGTGATAAAGTACACAACAAATCCGTGGATATTTAACATGCCAATTGGAGCAAAAAGGGTTCAGACTGGGAACTGTATTTCAAGTATGCCAGCAGTACCAATATTTTCAGGTGTGTCATGTTCAGGGTAAATCACACAGACAAATGTAGTAGTAACTCACAAAAATATGTATTATTTCCTTCCTTTCTGCGAGACATAGTAATTTAAAAAAAATCAGGGTTAAAAGCCACTTTTTCGCGTGAGGGAAAATGTTCTCACCTAAATTAAGGAAATTCTTGGGAAAAGCTTTTTGTCGGTGGTTCTGATCCTTTAGCTTGGCAAGAACATGGGCTCTTTGAACTCTTAGCAAAAGTTAGAGTGTACTTTGTTTTTAGAAGAGAAACAGTTTATTTTACCGTCTTTATGCATTGCCAGCTTCTCTATTTGAAATAAGCGGTATATTGTTTTCTTTTTTGGTAACACTGCTTTCTTGCTGTCTTTCCACGTGTAGCTCCG
This sequence comes from Dromaius novaehollandiae, assembly GCF_036370855.1. Classification (NCBI taxonomy): domain Eukaryota; kingdom Metazoa; phylum Chordata; class Aves; order Casuariiformes; family Dromaiidae; genus Dromaius; species Dromaius novaehollandiae. Next base: position 9,178,832 of record NC_088119.1, on the reverse strand, counting down.
TATGTTGTTGCCTCAAGCGAAAAGATTATGAAGACGTGGACAAAAAAACACTGGAGACTCTGAGCACCCGCTGATGAAATGGGAGAGGGAAATGCAAAGGAAATGATCCGGGCGGCGTTGATGAGTGAAGGAAGAAATTAAATAAAGACAGTCCGAGGTAAGATTTCCACTGAACTAACTCCCGGGGGGGAAGACAAGCAGAACCGTGTAAGATCCCACTCACTTCCCCGCTTTTTTCTGCGATCAAAACGCTTGTATTTTGGCACCTCGCCAAGTTGTTTAATCAACAGGGACTGCGATAACCTCGAGTATTTTATAGCCATTAACAAATCTGTTAAATCTCATCGGATTAGCTTTACGACCACTAAAAGGGAGTTCACCTTCCTGGTGTGTGATTCTAAGAGACATCTAGGAAACCTGTCCTCACGCACTGCAGTTTGTAATGCTGTGCATGAGGACTGTAGATTCACAGTATAGACCTGAAATTCCCCTTGTTCCCAGAGATGCTCTGCCAAGGTATTGAAAGGGTGCAAATATTCGTCAGGGCAGTAGATAATTCCCTCAAACGGGAATTCTCGCCTGCTTGATAGGGATTTATTATGTGTGTTCCCTTTCCTAGGTTTCAGTTTATGATGCCTCCATCTGAGGAACTTATCTACAGGATCAGGGGAGCTGGTATGGGAAGGACTCAGCACCTGGGCACTCCGGGTAGAGCATCCAAACAGGTGAATTCATAAGGGGATGTTATATTCATATTATAATGAACAAATCCCAAGTCCGTGCCATCAAACGACTTGGATCTTATCTCGAAGATCTGTTTGGAAGCTGGAAGACAGGAAAAGAGACAGGCAGTTAGGTTTCTGTTTCTCTTGCCTTAGGGCACACCTGAGAGCACCCCAGCAGCTGGGTGGGCTCCGGGGACAACCTCAGCCCTCTCTGGGACCCTACATCTCTCCGGAGGGGGCTTCTACACCAGGTCTGACCCCAAACTCACTGCAGCCCTTTGGGAGACTTGCACGGGGCCTTTTGCCAGGTGCTCAGCCAGCCAACTGGTTCCTAAAATAAAAAAATCTCCTGGCCTCTATCACAGACACCCCCCTCCCCAAGAGGGGCAGTTTTGGCTCCCACCGTATCCCCGAGGCATCTCAGGTCTCTGGGACCCTGATAAGCGCTGAGCCCTCTTTAAAGTCTGGCCCCAGAGCAACATTTTGCAAATTCACAAAGAACTTCATGCCTTCCCCAAATGTTGTCTCTGGGGCCTTGGAGTTCTCCAGATATGCTCTTTTTCCTATCTATTTTGCATTAAATTTCGATTTGCTCTTCTGATGAAAGGCTTTTAAAAAGGTGGCTTTTTGTTATTGTTGCTGAAGCAGATTTCAGTTTGTCGTTACCTAAAGCCATTTCGGCATCATTGCTTCAGGCAAATCAGCCTGGATTTCATCCCAGTTTTAGGTTTTAATCTCTTGCCACCAGATACACATATATAAATATATATGTGTATATATTATATATCATATATTATATATGCACATTAGGTATTATATTTATTCATATATGCTTATATACATATATATATACCTTTTTGCTCCCCACTGCAGTTTTTATGATTATACTGAATTTGCAGGATTTTACCTTCACTGTCACACAGGCCCCCGGGCAGAGTTAACATCCCTGAACTATCCACCCTCCCGGAAGGGCTGACCTGTGCTCTCTGCACTGAAAAGCAGCTCCAGCTTTTCTTGGTGTGTCCTCCCTGGCCCAGCGCTTTTTCTTTTTTAACCCCAAATAATTTTTCAAAGCAGCCTCCTAGCTGGGAGTGTTGAGTGCTGGCCTTCGCTAGGGCTGGCTGGGACAGAGACCCAGGCTTGACCCCATCGCTGGTCCTCAGGCCAAGCTGGGCCCATCTTTGGGTGAATTCATTTCAGGCTGAACTTTGTGTGAACCTGGGCCTGAGGGGAAGGGAACCCGGCAGAGCAAGGCTGACAGAGGCAAGTTCTGAGCAAACCCATCAGCCTGAGTAAATATTGAACGAGTCCATATGAAGGCTGGGGTTGAAATGGAGCTGTCAGGCCAGTGTAAACTGACAGGATAGGTGAGGCCTCTGAAGAGCAAGGAAACATTTTGCACACTCCTGCAATTGTTCTTCCACCCCAGACCTCATCTCACCTGCCCAAGAGAGCAAAGCAGCCCTGAAGCTGGTCAGCACTGAAATATCTGTGCTGGTGAAAGCAAATGGCTGGGGGCAGATGCGGGAGTGGGGGGACTGCACTGTGGGGTGGCCCTTTCCATGGAAGTGAGGAGGGGATCACAGTTGAGGTCAGACATGTAGCAGTGGATCAGAGGGGCCCCCGACTTAAATCCAGGTGACCTGAACAGCAGCAGCCCTGCAAAATAAATATGCTATATATTTGCTATAAATACAAATGAAATGCATTACTTATATAGAATCTATATAAACATACACACATATTTATATGCCCAGCTCCCAGGACCTAGCGGTAATGTGCTCCCGAGGCAGCGCAGCAGGGGTCAAAGCTGCCCAGGGACAGGGAAGGGCTGTCCGGACTGAACGTCCCAGCAGGCCCTGGGATCTGGGGGTAGCGGCACTTGTCCCAGCACTTCCCACGGCTGCTGGTCCTTTGCCTGGTTCTCCAGGTATGAGGGACACTTAAAAGACGTGCTCACGTCAAAAACGCTGAGAAAACTTGTAAGGCATGAAAATCTCTCCTCTTTTACCTGATTTAGGGTGTATCAACTCCCTTGGAAATGTTAGCACTTAAGCAGGTGTGTGGACACCTTGCAGCCTCGGGTGCCGCTTGCAGAAGTTGGATCAAACCGTAGCTCGGTTCTGACTTGCTGCCGGTGTGATGGAAACGTCTTTCCTCCGTCCTGCTCTGGTTTTGCTGGGTGCGGAGCCGGGGAAGGGGTGGTTCCTTTCTAATTTTGTTGCATGAAAATGTTTGGAGAAACCCAGAAGGCTTCGACTCTTCTTCTCCACTTCAAGGCGTCAAAGGCTCCTAGGGGCTGGGAAGAGCCAGACCCACCTGTACTAGAGGTACCGAGGGGAGCTTTTGTCCTCGGACAGAGACCCCCGGGAACGCTTCACACCTTCGGTGCAAAGAGGCTCCGGGAGCAGAGTTAATAGCAGCCGGCAAAGTGGAGTTGAAAGTAGGGAAGTCTTCAGGGTACTATTATCTTTTTTTAATAGAATGTCCTCTTCTGAGATCAAAAGGGCCCCACATTGTGAGAACAAATGCTTTAGGGAGAGGAGAAACATTTCTCACCAAGGGGTGAGGAACAGATGGCCGCGCCGGGCCGGAGCGCCGGGCGCTCGCCCCGGGTCTCCACTCCGGGAGCGGAGCCGGAGGAGCGGAGCTGCGCGGCCTGCCCGCACCGTCCCCTCCTCCCGCACGGGGACCGCAGCTCCGGCGCGGCGACTGCCATTAATAATTTACACCGTTACTTTTCTTTAACTGGGAATTTCCCCTTCCTTTGGGATATTAAAGGAATAAATCTCCATTAAGACGTTGCTTTGTGTGTGAATGTACAGGGGGACTTGGCTAATTTTCCTGCTCATGAAAAATGCAGTACTAGGGACCATCAGACAAATAGATTTGCAGATATGGGTGTATAAAGGATTACGAATAGCCACGTTGTTGTGCACCATATATATATATAAAATAAAGGCGTTTAGGTAGCCCTCATGTTTGGGGAAGTGTCTGATAGTGTCCAACTTCGGAGATAGGGATGAATGTAGATAGAAAGAGACTTAGGCACGTAGGTCTGCAGAGACACGTGTGTGCGTCTTTCGGTGTGGTCTGTCGCGATGTGCTTTGGTGAGGAGTGTGCGGTCACGTCACGCACGGCTACATAGGTACCTGCACGGTAGCCAAGCAGCAGCCCCCGCTCGTGAGCTGCTTCTCGGAGCGCGGAGCGGCCACGTGTGTCCCTCGCTGCTTCCCAGGAGCATCTGTTCCCGGCCGAGGGACCCCCAGCTGCGCTTGTCCTGGCTTGGCCTTTCCAGCCGGCTCCTGCTTCACAGCAGTGAGTTTCGGGCTCTTGAGACAAAAGGGAGCGTGAGAAACTCGGAGGGAGAGGGGGGAAAAGAGATTAGCTGTGTGCGGTAGCGTTGTTAAAGAAACGCGGCTTGGCAGCGACGGGGGCAAAGGGAGCGGCGAGGGGAGGCCTGGAGGGGGCTACATATGTAAGGGCGCAGCGGCACCGTCTCTGCGGACTCTTCCGGAGACTCCCTTTGAGTTTCAAATGGCCCTCGAGGCCTTTGTTGTGCCCGACACACTGACACACCAGTAACCTCCTTTTTGTCCTCTCCTTTCCGCCCGGCTCTTCCCCGGGCGCTGGACGGGGCCCGGCCGGCCCCAGCGGGTTCGCGTCCCTCCTCACCTGGCCGGGCGGCGAGCGGGGTCCTGCCCCTTCGCAGCCTGCCCGGGGGCCCGCCGGGCTCCGAAGTCACGGGCGGGGAAGAAAATCTTCGCGGTGGAAACCCACGAGCTTTCCGAAGAGCACACCCCTGTCTCAGTGAGACCGTTCGAATCACTTAAGATCAACAAAACCTTCAACCACATTGGTTCAACGAATAGGTTAAACGAAGCCGACTCACCCCAACAGGTTATAAAGTCAGTCTGGCTGCCTTCGCTTCCCCCCGCCGGCCCCGATGTTTTGCAAACTGCTAGTGTAACAAAATCCTCTTTTCACCTTTCCCCCCTCCTTTTTCTCTTATCTCTGGACTAATTGGACACTCAAAATCTTTCCTTTCGAGGCAGGGAAGTATATTACATAGTGGAAGATTGTATCGCTGGGGGAAGAGCGATGCTCTGTCGCCCGGGGACCTTCGGAGGAGCCGGGCTGGGGCTGAGCCCGGGCCGTGCGGCGCTGCGGGGCAGGGCGGCCGGACCCGGTTGCCGTCGGAGCAGGTACTTTGCTCATTCCTCGCCCCACGCACGCCCCCACCAAAAAGGTTTGCAAATTTGACGAAGCCAGAACAATAGTTTCTCCTGGCAGCCCCTCTGTTTACTTGTTTAGAAATCCCAGAGGCGTTTCGAGGTAAAAAGGTCAGAGCTATATCCGGACTGCCTCCCTCCTCCCTCCGCCTGGCAGCAGCAAGGCTCTGCCCCCCTTCGCGCTGGGGATACCCGCTGCGGGCCCCGGGCTCGAGTCCGTGCACGAACTGCTCTTGTCCGTTACTCGCACTCCAGAAAACACCCGTGCTCCCTTCAGGGGGCATTTGGGAATCTTACGGGAGAAAACTAATTCACGTTTCATTTTGGTTCTGCATTGCGTCGACTTTACAGAACTGTTCCTTGTTCCGAAACTCGCATTTCCCCTATCCCGGACCCCAAGTTTGTTCCAGTTAATGCCCTTCCACTACGGCAGATTTGCTTCCGTGCCGGGAACGGTTGCACTGAGGAGGAGGATGATGTTCTGGTCACCTCAGGCCTCGTTACCCTCTGCATTATAAAATAACTGCACGTGAGGAGCGGCACATTCCTACCTGGTGCCGTCCGGGCTCTGCACCGCCTGCGCAGCGGAGGCGAGAGCGGGGCCCAATCCTGCCGCTGCCAGGGCGCTTCGGGGGCATCGCGGGAAGCAGGATCGGGCGCTTTGTTTGGGAGCTTTGGCAGCAGCCAGAGGCTTTTCCTTCCTCCTCCTCCTCCTCCCTCTGTCTCCGGGCTCCCCCCTCCCCATCTCGCCCATTTCCCTGGACCCGAGATATTTCCATTCCGCTCAGAGCCGAGGACTTGCATGTGGAAAAAGTAAACTTTATTAGACTGAGGTAGTTTCATTTCAAAGTACAGAGCACGGGGAAGGGACCGGAGGGGAAACGGGAGAATCCGATTAAGAAATCGCTAGTTTTTCGCGATGTCGTTTTTCTCTTTAAAGCACTTTTAACGAAAGTTTCCGTGGTTTTCATTTCGCTCTACGCTAAAGTTTCTCGTGGGGAAGGGAAACAATTAACCGTGGTTAAATAATGTTTTCATCGGACTCCGGTAAGCCTAAGGGGGGTGGGGGGTACAAGGAACCGTGCTACTTCGTTTCAAGACTTCAGGCTATCGAGACATACAATAAATACCAGTCCGTCCATCAGCGTCTGGGGGAGCCAAGAGCTGCTGTCCCACTCCGCAGCCTTGTTCCCGTGCACGTTCACACCTCGCACGGCAACGGCCGTTGCCCGAAGTACCCCGAGGTCAGCCGCCTCCTGAGCTCGTGTGCTCGGATAGCACAGCCCTCTCTCCCCCAGGACTAGCAACAACCGTAGTCGAAGAGCGTGCAGGACCCTGTAAAGCAGTAATAGTGCAAACTGGTAGAAGAGGAGTTGCCTTTTTGCCTAGTGTTTGTCTGTGTCTTTCCAGAGGCTTCTAGCATTTTGGGTACGTCAGATCTCATTCCAAGATATACAAAGAGTAAACAAAAGAGAAACAAAAAATACTCAAAACTTTTTACACTCTCGTGGGGAGGAAAAATACATCAAATGTAGGATTCTTGCAGACAAAAGTCATTGTGCACATTTTAAAAACGGGAGAGAACTAAATTCGTTTTAAAGTTTCTGTAGTTGAAAGTGCAGTTCCTATCGGGGAGGGAGAAGGGAAAGGGAGAGGGAAAAACGTCCCTGAGACAAATGGCTATTGCTAAGAATATATGAGGGCACGGCTGCTCCTTTGGAGTCCAGTGTTTTACAGAGGGTCTATAAATTAAGAGAGAGAAATGCAAGCAGGAGAAATGGTATCGCACGTGGGGTGACGACTGCAGGCGAAGGGGCTGCTCGGAGGGGACGTGTCCTGCCTCCGCGCGGGTGCGTGGGCGTGTGGACGGGGCTGCGCGTGGGAGGCGCGTGTTCGCGCGTGTGTCTGTCCGAGCAGGCCGGGTTGATCGCTGTGCCTCTGAGGGACGTGTCTCAGGAGGACACCGAGCTGGGGGAGGCCTCAGGTGAGGTGCAGTTGGACTGATCCGATGCTTCGTTTGCTTCCTTCGCAGACCTGGAAGCAGCAGCCGGGGCCAGACCTTCCTTTTCCCTCTTCTTCTGCTTCATCCGCCTGTTCTGGAACCAGATCTTCACCTGGGTTTCGTTGAGCTCCAGGGTAGCAGCGATCTCCACCCTTCGGGCCCGGGTGAGATACTTGTTAAAGTGGAACTCTTTCTCCAGCTCCGTCAGCTGCTTGGTGGTGAAGTTGGTGCGGATGGTGTTGGGCTGGCCCAGCAGTCCGTACTCCGACACTTTAGCTGTTAACGAGCAAACACCAGCAGGGCAGGAGCAGCCAAAAGCAATTCCCTAGCGGGGGCCGGGGACACTGTGGGCGCCGGACCAGGCGGGCTCTCCCCCGCTCCCCTGGTTTCCGGGGCATTTGGTCCCTCCACCCCCCGCAGCTCGGTCCTCTCCCCGGCGCCCGAGCTGTCGCTGGCTTCCCGGCCCGGGGACATCACCTCGAGGGACAGAGAGCCCCGGGCTCTGCCGCGCTGCCCTCTTCCCTTGCCACCATCCCCCGTGTTCCCTGCGAACTGCCATGAAACCTGAACGTGCGTGGGAAGGAGTGGAAGGGGAGGGCGAGGGCCGCGATGGGGGGAGGAGAGAAGCCTGAGATTTAAGGAAGATTGTGGAGAAGGAAGTTGAACAATAGGGGAGAGGGAAGCCACAACTGTGGAAGAAGCAGGAAGCCTGGAGCATTTCCTATTCCGAGCTGAGCTTAAATCGCATTAGGCCTGAGGGAAACTGAGCTCAGGAACCCTCCGTCAGATGCGTCTAGAATATCCCTAGCTGGCTTTTCGGCAGCACTGGGCTAGTGTTTAAATAAAAACGAATCCACATTCCCCTGGAAAATGAGCCTTGAGCACCAGCCCCAGGGAAGGCAACCCTCACCAGCAGGGCTGCACCGCTGCCCCCGTCTCTCGCGTCCCTCCCCCGGAGGGGACCATCCCCGCAAAGCTCTGCGCTCGCCGGACTCACCTGTCTTGGGCGGGTTCCTCTTCACTTTCATCCAGTCGAAGGTCTGCGCGGCGCTGGGGTTGGGGCACGGCTCCGAGGGACACGCGGGGTCCTTGTCCTCGGTTAGAGAAGGCGAGAGGTTGCTGTAAACGGCGGGCAAATAGCTGGGCTGCTCCTGCCCGTAAAGGTGCTGCTGGTACTGCCCCGCGGCCGCCGCCGCCCCGCAGTAGCCGTCCGCCAGGGCGCCGAGCGCGGATGCCGCGCTGGCCGCGTACCCCGGCGCCGGGAAGAAGGCGCCGTCCGCATCCTGCTGGCCGAGGTAGAGCTGGTGGTGCCCGTAGCTGGGGCTGCACGTCTGGGCCGGGTAGCCGGCGGCGGGGGCAGCGCCCGCGAAGGGGACGGCGCGCCCGGCGGGCGGGGGGTAGCCGGGGCTCTGCTGGGGCAGCTGGGCGGCTGCGGCCGCGCTGCCTCCCGCGCCAAAGCGCCCGTCGCCGTTAAACGTGTCACTGGCGGGGCTACCTGCGCAGGAGGGGAAGGAAGGGGAGCTCTGCTCTAAATGGTGGTAGGCGCCCGTCCCACGGTTACAAATTGCATACTCTAAGAAGGAGTTCATCCTAGTATTGTCCATCTGCCACTGATGGAGGAGGGTCAGCCTGTTTTGGGGGGGATTCCGCCTGCCCTACAACCTTTAGATAGTATGTCAAAGCTGTAAAACTTCCTTCCATGCATCGCTAGCCCTCGAAGCCCGGAGCCTTCGGCAGGGTCCGGGCTGGGGGCTGGGGCGGGGGCCACGTGGTCCTCCCCGAGCCCAATGAGCGCGGGGCTCCCGAAGTTTGTCAGATATCTGAGCTCATCCATCACGGCCCTGACATTTGCATGACAAAGGGGTTTCAATCAAACCCTGCCCATCAATCTGATAACAACACGAACACGTCAAAATCTTTCCTCAAAGACTTTAAAAGAGAGAAGGGAGGTGGGGTGCGGGGAGGTGGAGGGGAAGAGGGGACTGGGGGAAGAATTACAATCATCCACGACTGTTTTAAGTGCTAAAAAAGCCCGCAAGTTATACAATCAACCAATTTCATCACAACTCCCCCTTCCCCCAACTTAAAAAGGTTCCCCCCCCCCAATCCTAGCTCCATCTGAAAAAAAAAAAAAAAAAAAAAAAGAAAGAGAAGGATATAGGGAGATTTTTTTCCCCAACTGCAAAAAGATGTCCTTTGCTCCATTTCGAAACTTTCCCTGTAAAGTGGCTTAAACGTGTTAGGAGTTTTCTGGGCTGAGAGGTCTACGAAAAGCTCCAAATTAAAAAAGCGCCCCATATGTTTTAATTTTGCCACGCCGGCTTTGTGTCTAGAACCAGTGTGGGTAAAAGCAATGTAATTAAATCAATATTCTAATGAGGCGATGAAATAAAGTTAGGAACACAGAATGTCTTTTGTTGGAGAAATACCATACACAGCTTAGTAATAGGAGGAATGGAACTAAAAATTATCTGTGTGTCTATCAACTTATATATCTTTTTATCCATCCACTCATCCATGCCCCTATCTATGTATTTACTGTTGAAAACAAGAGATGTTTTTAAGGGCTTTAACTAACGCTCGGACCTTAAGCTCTGCCTTTCAGCTACAAACCTGGTTTGATCTTTTCCCGAATCTGTTGTAAGACTGTAATTTTCCTCTAGCAGAGTCCAGCTGATGAGTAGGTGGAAAGACACTGACTTCAGCCGGCCACTCCGCTGCTCATAGAATGGAAACATAGGTAGGCAACATTTATTTACTTGTTAGCAGAGGGGAGACAAGAGCACCCAACAATATGACGCCCACAGTCATTTGTTACTTGTCAGAATATTTACTGGTTACTCAGCCTTTAAGAAGAACCAGGAAGGTTTCTTTTTTCAGGCCAAAAGTTCACTTTGAAAGGCATAAACACGTTCTCTAGTTCAGGGTTTGGCTGATGCAACACGTTGGGGTAACATTTGTTAAGAAGCTGCAAACCAGGCAGCCATGGCATCAACCCTCCTCCCGCCTTTAAATCCCCGAGAGAAAAAGTGAGTTTTAGCCAGCTACATTTCTCGTCCTTCAATAAAAAGAATAAGGAGAAAACTATTGCCAGTGCTGCATGGCTGTTTATTCATTTATTCTGTGGACTCTGCTGATGCTGAGATATTCAAGAAGCAAATATTTTAGGTTACAAATGCTCTCTGAAACTCACTACAACCTTTTTTTGCATAAAACAACGAAAGTGATTATAAAGATGCAAGGCAACTATCATGTCATTCTCCTTGTAGGAGAAATCGGTTTCTAATTTGATTCCAGGAGTGCTTTTTATATTACATTGCGTTCATGTTTAAATTGAATGTATTGTATTTAAACGATGCTTACAATAGATGATTTATGGATTTAAAATGAAAAAAGAAAAGGATAGATGTTTATTTCAGCCTTGAACCAATTGTTTCGTATTGTCTGATAATTTTCCACCGTGGTCTCACTCTAGTGTTACATCAAGGGGATGCTTTATGTCATTAAAATACAGCTGTCTTCTGGAGTTTCAAAATTAGCTCCGAGAGAGCTCACCACTGCAGAGTTATGGAGGCAAAAAATTTGCTATAAAACTTCTCTTGGCGAAGCCTAAGCCAAACCTTAGACCCGAGGCAGTTTTGAGATAAAACCAGAGTTTCCCTGGTAGCCAGATAAATGGGACAAGATGCGATCAACATTCTAGCCGTGAAATACATCAAATATTCGGACCCGAGGGGAGGATGCGATACGGTCCTTGAGCTCCTGGGAACCATTCCAAATCCTAGCTTATTCGGGAAAAGTGAAGGTGTTGGTGAGACGGGTACGTGAAAGTGAAGATGCTGGTGAGATGGGCATGCATGGAGGCGAAGGCTCCTTGGCAGAGGCTTTCCCTTCGCGCTGTGGAGGTAGTTGATCACGAAAGCTGGGCTGCGAGCTGGTTTCCCCCCAGCAAGGGGACGCTGCACTGCCGGTCCCTGCCCTGGCACCGGTGGCCGCTCGCCATCTGCTCCTCTCCGCGGGCAAGGCCCCTGGCTCCCTACCTGCTGGCGGCAGCCAAGGCGGCAGCAGACCTGGGCACGTTTCGGGGGGGCGGCAGGATGAAAGGGGCTGGGCTCCCCCCGCGCCCCGGCTCTGCCTGGCGCGGGGCGGGGAGATGCCGGGGGCCGCGCCGGCATGGCGGGACTCCGCGGGGCGACGCGGCCCGGGGCTCCCGGCGGCCGCAGCTCGGCGCCCGGGGCCGCCGGCCCGGCCCGGCCCGGCCGAGCGCCCGGCTGCTCTGCCAGAGCAAAGCGCCTGGCCTGCGGCTGCTGCGCCGTATTTTCAAAAGCCCCAGCGGTAACGTGCGTGCAGGCTGCCCGTGGGAGCCGCTTCTCCAAGTTTCGTTCTTAGCTCCTTCCCTTGGATCCGATATAAAATCGCTCTGTTATTATTATTGTTTTTAATTCCCCTTGTGGAGACGATGTGAGACCCGTTTTCGGTACAAACCTTCTAAACCTGCAGGAGAAGGAAATACCAGATTACTGGTAACCAATCTCCTGGTGAACCTAGTTCCATAATTTATATATTTATTCCTTTAAAACACGCCGTTATGGCCAGTTGAGAAGGGAGGTGGTTAAAACGACGTAAGAAAAGGTGCAAGTGGAGATTCTCAGATTCACAGACCTCTGTCCTCCCTCTCTCCTCCCCCGAAAATATTTAATTAGCCATTACCTTTTCATTATATTTACTGCTTAATTTTCTCTTATTTATTGGGGGAGACAGTAGCGTCAGTAATTGTTCCTACCCCCTAAAGCACAAAAGGCGCCGTTTTGGGGATGATGCTGTCTTTCATTCAACGAGATTAAAATAAAATGTCTGGAGACCGTTGAAGATAAAGGCGAGCGGGAAATTTTTAGCTCTTTGGTTCCTGGGAAAAGAATCTGTGCGGGCCAGGAGACTGGTCGGTTGGTCAATGAGAGGAAGAGGAAATTACTTTGCTGCTTGCTGGGTCAGATTTCTTGCATGGCACTAAGTGTCTAACACCCCCCAGAAAAGAGCTGCTTTCCTGAGCTTGGTTTCCTATTCCCGCAGGGCTGCGGGCCTAATGCACTTCGGGAGTTATTAGCCTGAAACCCAGGCATTAGTGATGAGCGGATAGAAACGCGGAGGTGACCGGCAGAACGTGCGGCTGCCGCGGGGCGGGGGCGGCCGGACAAGTGCCCCAGCGCAACCCGGGCACTTCAGCAGCCGTCGTTCATCCCGTGCATTGCCCGGGTGGAAGCACCCGCTCTCTCCCACTGTTAAATTAGCAGGGATGCTGCTCTTGGCCCTCCAGAGAAAACCACGCCTTTATTGCAGCTCTCTCCAGTCCCGTTGAAGACATCTTTTTAAAGTAAACATTTGGCTGAGAGTGAATTCTCCCTTTTAGAGACACAAAATAGCTCCACGAAACTCGGCGCTGCAGCGGGCTGAGGGGAGGGAAGGGGGAGCTTTCGCCTTGAAACAACTACTTGTTTGACATGTAGGATAGGGTCCCTCGGAAGATGGTGTGTGGGAACACTTCTTGTAGCAGGTCTTCATGCGAGACAGGTCGGGGAGCTCTCTGTGCCGGAGACACAGACGAAATTAAGCATTTCCGAAGGCTCCAGAGCGCTCAGACAGTCTTCAGATGTTTCATTCTGCCGTTACATATAACTCTCCGCAGAGAAAGTTTGTGTCGTGCGTACGAAATGTCACGCCTGGCTCCTCGCGGGGAGATTTATAAGCAGCGCTGCTGACGCTGGGGATGTGCGTTTGGCTGTGGACTTCGTTATCGCCAAACAGGACTTGTCCTCAGAAATTGTCAGAGAAGTTTACAGTCCCGGCGTATGTCCTGGTTAAATCACGTATGTGTATATTTGGGTCTAAAAACTGAAGGGAGAAAATGGAATAATAATACAGAGAAAGTTTGTGAGTCAGAGTTTGTGAGTCCAAAGAAATGCGGAAGGAATCCTTTTAATGAGTTATAGGCATCGGGCTATCTCCGAGCTGAAGAGTAAATAAGAGACAATTAAGATAAGATGTAATTCTTATCTGTGGTGCAGGGAGCAGGGCGAGCGCGGGGCCGGCGGCTCGGCCGGCCGCGGGGTCCCAGGAGGCCCGGCCCGGGGCGGGCGCCGGCAGCCGGGGCGGCCCGGCACGACGTGCTGAGACGCTTCCCCGCAGCTTTCCCGGGGGCAGCGGGGGAACACGGAGCCCTTCGGCTTTGGGCGCCCGGGTCAGTTCGTGTAACTCCCTGGGCGAGGCTTGACTTTTCGGCAATGAGCAGGGGAAAAGAGACCCCGCAGGGGAACGGGGCGGTCCGCAGGCGGTCAGCATCCTCGCCGAGGGGGTGAGAAGCCCTCTTAGCCAGGGAGGGAGAAATCAGTTCTGTGTTGGTCTCCCGACCCACACCGTGGGTGGAGAGTTTGGGTGAGAAATGCCTGTTTCTGTATTTCTCCTTTTTTGGGGTGGCACAAACCCCTCGACTCCAACCTCCTCCAGCGCCGAAAGATCAAACTCCTCCTTCCGTGGCTTTGGGAACCTGTCCCGTGTGCTCTGGGGAGCCTGTCCTGTGTGTACCGACTGCTCCTGCGAGGGAGAGTGCGGGGGGCTGGTGCCGTGGTCCCAAGGCAGGGATGCGTCTGTGCGTGTAAGCCGAGTCGTCACGCTAATTAGGTTCATTAAGCCTTTCTGCTCGGTGAGAGTGGAGAGGACAGATCTGTATCTGCTGCCTGCGCCCCGGAGAGCCCGCTGCCGCGGCGGGCAGCTCGCCGGGCCGGGCCGGGGCCGGGCCGCTGAGACCTGGGCCTGCAGCCGGGCCCGGCAGCTCCGGGGAGAAGACGGCCGGGACCGACCCCGGAGTGTCCTCACCCTCCGTGAAACCTCTCTGGATTTCAGTCGGGTCCATACAGCTATCAGCACCTGGCAGGTCCGGGGTGGGCTCGTTCCGCCTAAAACCGCCCTTTAATTCATTAAATTTAATAAATGCATGATTTTATTAACATCATCAATATTGCTGGTATTAGTAGGTCAGCATCATTAACATTAACTAATACTATTCCAAATACTGTCCCTGGCCTTGAGAACTGGGTTCAGCTGCGACTGCAGAGCGAATCGCAGCATTTCCGAAGGCAGTTGCTCCAAACGGGACTCTGTGATTTCCTCTGCACTGTAGAAAGGGAGGAAGAAAACAAACGGCCAAGCTGCGATGGAGGAGGGAGGTGCCAGGCCGGGGCGCAGGAGGAAGCCTCCTCTCGCAGCTCCTTCCTTTGGTGATGGTGAAACGTTAGAAGTTCATCAAGCTCTGCTCACTCAGGGCTGGGGTGCAGCAGTGACTGAAAAGGCTGCTACAGCACTGTGGAGAAAAGGGTCAATAGTGATTCAGAAATATTCCCGGCAAGCCAGAGTCTGGCATCAGCAGCTCAGGAGGAAGGTCGGGGTGATTTCCCAAGAGGAGTTAACTCTTCCCATCTCACACTTTACTGGATCAGCTCCTGCCACACTCCTGGTCCACGTTTTCTTCGGAGGTTTGCCGCTTTGAGCCTTCCCGTGGCTGTAATGGTTTAGTTCAACATCTTTAGGGCCTCGAGTAGCTCTTTAGCAAACATATCCCCAGACTAGATCAGCACAAGATAAATATTACTTTAGCATCCTTACAACACGTGCGAGCATATCTCATTTGCATATTTCTAGGTTAATAATCGTGAGGCAATTGCAGTGTTTTGACAACGATTAAGAGCTGAATATGCTTAATATGCTTAATATATGCCCTCCAGTTGCACAGAACAGAAGGGCAGGGTTGCAAATATGCATTCTCCATTTGTTTGACATTTTGAAGAAGGTAAAGAATGGCTGAACTAATGGCGAAATCTTACAGTCATTCAATAATTTAGATTTTATTGAATATTCCCCTTCTTTCCTCCGACATTTCAGTCTTGCTAATTAGGACAAATAAGAAGGGGCCTGCTGTTAGCAAGGATAATAACTGGCGAGGTTCCATTTATTAAGTCACTTTCCGTGGGTGTAGAATTGATCTGTGGCTGTGACTGGCATGCTTTCTGGACCTGCAGCAACTTTGAGAAGTCATTATGATCTGCAGAAGGGCCCTTGTTAGAGATTTGTATTGATAAGATGTCAGGGCGCACGGTGCTGTGTTGGTGGAAACCCCTCCGCGCCCCGCCCCGCGCAGGGCGCAGCGCCGCCCTCGCCGCCCGCTCGCCTCCCGCTGCCCCTCCGCCCCTCCACGCGGAAGCGGCGGCTGCCGGTGGAAATCCGCTGCAGGACGGATTTGCTAAGGGAGAGGTGTGTGTTTTTGAGGGGAATAAGAAGCTCTCCTCTCCTGAGAGGCAAGTGGGAAGTGCAAACACATGATACCTTTACACCCCCCCCCCCCAAAAGCGGCACGGCTGCTGCCCCGGGGACGGGGCAGGGCGCGTGGGAGCGCGGAGGCAGCGCGGGGGCGCAGCGGCCGCTCCGCAGCCCGGGCGCCTGGCGTGGGCTCGCTCCGACCATCTGATTCCCGGCTCCTGCCGTTCCCCAACAAGCCTGTATTCAGGCTTGCGAGGGGGAGGAGGCGAGAGGGGAAATATGTGAAGCGCTGGAACAAATGGCGCTTTGATAGACAACGTCTGGCAGTGCCAACGCTGTCGCTGAGTATGTTCCAGAAGCTGGAGATATTAAATAAACTTAAAGATAATGAATAGCCTTCTGTGGTACTCGGGATGCGCATGGGTTCCTTTCCCTCCGCGAGGCCGTAGGACTTGCAGAGCGCAGAGGAGTCAGGAAGAGAGGGCAGCACAAGCGCTGCGATGGGGGAGGGACGTGGTGACTCCCAGGCTAGATGTGAGTGCAACTCCTCTGAACTCGGTGTAAATCATGCACTAGACGCTTCCTTTTATTTATGTGAAGGTGTTAAGTAATGTTCACTTGAATATTTTAATTGCAATCTACTTCGATTTTCAATATAAACCTGGTCCTTCGCGGAGTGAGATGCTAGCAGGTTTGAGACGTCTGCTCGTTTAGCGGGGGCGGGAAATAGGCTGGTGACATTATTGAGAATAACAAGGTAGCTGTAAAAGCAACCCCCTTTGTTACAGCGGGAAGAGATATTCCAGATCTTCGAAGAGCAATTCCGAAAACATCTGTCGAGGGCTTTCTTTATGTTGTTTTATTTCTTTTCACACCCTGAAGTAGAAAGAAAGGCTGGGTCTGAGGCTCTTAATCGGAAATAAAAATGCCGGGCGACCCCGCGGAAGTTTCCCAGACTCCACGCTTTTCCTGCTGCTCCTGGTGGGAGGGTGGCACCGCCCAAGCACGGAAACACACCAAGCGACTCCTCGATTCCCCGCGCGGAGAGACGCGGCCCCCGAGGAAGCCCCGCAGACTTCCCCGCCTGGCGGCAGCCCCTGCCCGGGGAGCCGGGCGGGCGGCGGGGCCGCTCCGGCCCCTCCGCCGCCCCCGAGGAAGGGGCTGCCGCTCCGCGCTGCGCGGGGCTGCCCGGCCCCTCTCCGCGCCCCGCCGCGGCTCCTTGCGCCGTTTCCCGGCCGCTCGCCGCTGCCCCCGGCGCCCCCCGCCCCCCGGCTCGCCTCTGCGCGCTGCTTGCGCACAGGCCCCACTTGAACGCCTCCCAAATTTCTGCCGTGTCTGAGGAAACACCAATGACTTAGCAAAGACGTAATATGATTTATTTTTGGTGTCACGGCGATTGATTCTTGCGCTGACCCCTTTTCATTCATAAGCCTCCCCACCCCCTCTCCCTCCCCCTCCCTCTTTGATATATGAGTTTTGTATTTAAAATTACATGTTGGAAGAAAGCTTTCGTAAAGGGACTCGTGAGCCGGGACAGAGCAGCACAAATTGCCATGGAAAGAGACCGCAGATTTATTAGGCCAGGGGTTTTCTGGTTTGTACTGCTAAAGAGAGAGCGAGCGAGAAAGAGAGGGAAAAAAAGGGCCTCTCTAGGCTAATCTCTGGCCTCTTTTTCCTTTATAGCGTTCGTTTACTGACTGCGATGCTGGCCCGCACCACCCGCCCGGGGTGCGTTTTTTACACCTACCCCAAATCCGCCCTTTCACTTTTCCGTCCTTTTTTGTAGTCCGGGACGTTTAAGCACTAGCGATTGCAACGTTGCCTGTGTGTATTTGTTGCTGCGAGAGCTGAGAGGAGGAGGAGGAGGAGGAGGAGTGGGCTGAAGGCTGGGCGCAGCGTGCGCCTTTCGGGGCCGGCCGGGGGGGCTCCGGGGGGGGGAGCGCCGCAGCCCCCCGGGGCAGCGCGGGGAGCGGGACGCGCGTGGGGCCCCGCCGCCCCCGCCCGCGGCCCAGCGCCTCCCCACGTCGCCGGCTCTGGGTTTGCTTTCGATCTCGTTTCATCCGGCGGTTTCTTCCCAAGCGCAGGAGGGGTTTTCTTAGTTGTAAAAATATAGCAACAATTGTTAAAATTGGAAACAATTTGGCTTTGATTTTTTTTAAACAAGCTCAAGGAAAACGCAGACAAAATGAATACAGCAGATATTTCTGACTTCTGAAGCCTCTGCAATGGTAGTTGGGAGCAATTTCTTTTGTCTGCTCTCTCAATACATGCAAGCAGATGATTAGGGCATCAGATTACCCCAAAGCATGAAAGAGGAAGGCGGCTAATTTAGGCAAAAAAGAACATTTTTGAATTAAATGTATAGTAATTGATAACACACGTTCTTGATTTTATAAAGACATTTATTTACGCTATGAAAATAATATACAATAAATAATTTGCCATTTACTATTAAAGGATTTGAATAAATAGTCTACCTCTAAAACTTAAAAAGAGGAAAGAAATTTCCTCTATTTTTTAATTTTATTAAGAAATCTAAAAGTCTCGTTCTGATTCCTGAGAAATTCACTTGAAGGATTTACAAATGTTTTCTCTTGGCGTGATATCTCTGATGTGCATGAGGACGACTGGGCGCTTTCTTTAAAAATACATAAGACAAAAGAACTATAATTAAATACCTGAACTGAGTAAAAATTAGGGTGTTCTTTTATGTGGGTCTGTTAGAATAAATATTGGTAGGGTGATTCGGCCCCACGATGTGGAGAGTTTTAACAGAAAATGTCCGGGGGACGGGATGGGCTGAGTGAATGACTCATGGCTTGGGCCGCTTTTAGGGTGCCCCTGCTAAGGGGGGCTGGGGGCGGCCGGCTGCGGCTCGGGAGGGGCTGTGCGTGGGTTTGCCGGGAAGGGGCAGGAGCGGCGCGGCGAGCGGCGAGTGGAGATCGCTACTGGAAATTTAGGTGCTGCAGATCTATAGTACAAAGTGCGCTGGTAAAAAAGTCCAGGTCTTCCTCGGAGAAGTGGACGGGGCTCTCCAAGGAGCCCTGGAGGCTGGGGCAAAGCCCCTCCGAGAGCTGCAGGCAGGCGTCTGCCGAGAGGATGCTCAGGTCTGGCAACAAAGGCGAGCGCGGCCCCTCGGCGTAGGCGCGGGCCGTGGGGCCGCCGGCGCCCCGCTCCCCCGCGGCCGCCCCGGCCTCGCCGCCCCGCGGGCTCCCGGCCCCCGCGCCGCCCCGCTCGTCGGCGGGGAGAGGCCCCCGCGGCTCCGGGGCTCGGCCGAAAGCGGGGCTCTCCTCGGGCTCGTCCGCGGGGTCGCTGCCCTCGTCCAGGCTGGGGCAGGCGGGGTCCCCGTCGGGGGGCTCCTTGTGCTGGGTTTGCCTCTTGTGCTTCATCCGCCGGTTCTGGAACCAGACCTTCACCTGCCTCTCGGTGAGGTCGAGCAGCGCGGCGATCTCGACGCGCCGCGGCCTGCAGAGGTATTTGTTGAAGTGGAATTCCTTCTCCAGCTCCAGCAGCTGCGTGTTGGTGTAGGCTGTGCGGAGCCTCCGCGAGCCGCTGCTGTCGGCGAGCCCCTGGGTGTCTTAAACACACAGAAACCCGCACATTGCAAAGGCAGGGAGCGGGGCGAATGCGGGCGCGGGGGGTCCGGACCCAGCCCCTCCCCGCCGCGGGCTGCGCAGCGCCGTGCCCCGCACTAACCCGCAGCTTGGCATGGGGTGGGGGGGGAAGCTTTAAGCCGCTACAAGATAAAATAAATCCTAATTGAGCTCTTCCCCCTGTGGAAGGGAGGTTGGAAATCACCCTCCAGTCCTCTCAGCCCAGGGAGGAGAAAGGATTTTGCTGCCCGGCCTCTGCCTTTAGCGACTTTTCCTCTCTGCCCCCTTCACCGACAAGGGGAATTTCGACCTGCTTCTTACTATATTTTTTTGCCAATAGTTTAGGAATTGACGCTGCTGAGCTTTGATTTCATTATTCCTGTATTCTCTGGCCAATGAGCTCTGGTTTCCGCCCTTCTCCCGCGTTCGCGTTTACCTGCACGATACTAATAAAATACTGAAACTGCGAATTCTGCCTTAAATATTTTGTCCCGGGGGAAGGATGGTCCCGTCAGGACTGCTGAACTCCCTCGCCAAGAGGCATCTTGGAAAGGCCACATTGCTTTGTGAGGGGAGGAGGGGAATTTGGGGCTGTATTTATTTTATTTTGTAGTGGGGGGCTGGCTCTGCACAATGCACTGAGTGCTGACAGTCCTGCTCCCGCTCTTTCGCCCTCCTAAGCTTGCTCACAACAGCCTCAGCATTTCCCCCCGTCTTTC
The DNA here is from genome assembly GCF_036370855.1 of Dromaius novaehollandiae. Taxonomy (NCBI): domain Eukaryota; kingdom Metazoa; phylum Chordata; class Aves; order Casuariiformes; family Dromaiidae; genus Dromaius; species Dromaius novaehollandiae. The sequence goes on along the minus strand of NC_088119.1, from coordinate 9,159,253 downwards.
TCTCCCCGCTTTGCTTTTCTTTCTTTTTCCCCCCGTAGGCTGCAAAAAAAATCCAGGGCTGGGAGGGAAAGACGAGAAAACGGAGCTCTGCCTCAGCCGCCAGTTCCTCCCGCTGTAGCTAAGAGAGAGCATCCGACTCCCCGAAATCTTTCTCTTTGGTTTCACACAAGTTGCAGCAATTTGCTCTTTCATTTGCGGGGGGAGGAGGCAGGAGAATTATCACCACCACCACCACCACCACCCCCCCGCCGCAGCCGGCTGCATATTGCTGCGGTGTCTTTTATTGCGTGACACAGTTTCGGGGGAGGTGCGGGGCAAAGCCGGGGGGGGGCTGGGGTAGGGCTGCTGGCGGGGCGGGGGGGAATTGTTTATCGTTCGGATCCTCTCGGATTTCGGCAAACACCCCCTCACCCCCTCGTTATACGAACCTGCAGGAGATCCTGCGGCAGGCACCGGCACCGAGGAAGATGATGGGGGGGAAGAGGATGAAGAAGAGGCTGGAGCCTGGGTAGCTTTCTTGGACGATTTCTTCTCCTTCATCCAGGGGAATTCCGCTGCCAAGGGGCCGGGCTGCACCGGCGGCTGGGCTTGGAGCAGGCCATGAGATGCTCTTTTTTGGCTCCTCGGTCTTGCCTGGCTGCCGGAACAAGGATTCAGGCTGAGGACGGTTTGCTCAAAAGGAGGAGGAATTAATGTCGAGTCCTTGATTGATGAAGTTTGAAATGTCTCCAGGACAGCGGGAAGAGACGTCAGGCACTCTGCGAGCGAAGGCTGGCTATTTATAAACCCGATCTCCCTCTCAAATTCAAAATTCATGGCTTTTCCAGGGCCCGGGTTTAAAAAGCGGGAGGGGGGGAGGGAGGAGGAGGGGAAGAGGGAGAGAAATCTGAGGGCCTCAGTTTTTATGGCAGTGATGATGATGGTTCTCGGGCTTTTTATAATTGTTATATTGCTGATAATACAGGCGTATGGGGACCTTGCTCTATTAAACTCGAGACTGGGGCGAAATTGCAGCCAATTCCTGGTCACGTGGACACCCCTGGCCAATGGCAGGCGGGGCCTGGTGGCAAACAGAAAGCATTATTTTCTTTAATTGATTAAAAAAAAGAAGCGAGAGAAGATCCCCAGGAAAAGCATCCTTTCCCCCACCCCAGTCCCTCCTCGGCGGGCCGCGGGCTGCGCTGCGGCTGGGCCGGCGGGTGCGGGCAGGCGGCCGCTGCCTGCGCTGCCTGGTGCTGCCTGGTGCTGCCTGGTGCTGCCTGCCTGCCCTGCCTGCCTTCCCTGCCTCCCTGCCTGCCCTGCCTGCCTTCCCTGCCTCCCTGCCTGCCTGCCCTGCCTGCCTGCCTGCCTTCCCTCTGCTGCCTGCCCTGCCTGCCTGCCTGCCCTGCCTGCCTGCCTGCCTTCCCTCTGCTGCCTGCCCTGCCTGCCTGCCTGCCCTGCCTGCCTGCCTGCCTTCCCTCTGCTGCCTGCCCTGCCTGCGCTGCCTGCCCTGCCTTCCCTGCCTGCCCTGCCTGCCTTCCCCCTGCTGCCTTCCCTCTGCTGCCTTCCCTGCCCTGCCTGCCTTCCCTGCCCTGCCTGCCCTGCCTGCCTGCCTGCCCTGCCTGCCTGCCTTCCCTCTGCTGCCTGCCCTGCCTGCGCTGCCGCCTGCCCGCCTCCCCTGCGCTGCCTGCCCGCCGGGGGCTCTGCGGGCGGAGGCGCTCGCTGAGCTCCGGGAAGCCTGAACCCACGGGGGGAATCGGGCGTGGGAAAAGGGGTTTTTCCCCCCGGGGGTCCGCCTGCCGCCGGCGACGGGGCAGCCTAAGCCCCGGCCGAGCAGGGAGCTCGGGTCTGGCAACAGGAGCTAGGGCCGAGTATGTGTATTTACATATTATACAGGGATGTTGCAGAGCTTGAAAAGTTCAGGCCAGCAGGAGGGTTTGGTTCGGAGTTTTGTTTCTGGGTCTGGATGTGAAGCACTTACGAAATCAAGGGAGCTTTCAGGTCAAGTTTAGTAAGATCGGTCGGATTTGCCTTGTTAAATTACTTTTAAAGAAACAGCGTAATCCTTGTGTTCTAAAGCGAGCCTTAATGGACCTTTTACACTTTTCTTCAAGGCCAAACATGTTTTAAGGTCATGGATATCTTTGAAATCACATTTCTTCCTTCCCATCTTCTTCCCCCCTTTCCCCTCGCCAGTAAACAGCTCCACTTCCAGAGTTTACAAAATAAATAAATAAAATTAAAAGTCATTTCCCAGGAAGATTTTTTTTCTTTTAAAGTAGCCGAGTCCACACAAACCAAAAAGAGGAGAGAAACAATCAATCTTTTTCTCGAAAGACTTTTGACAGGTCGGCCTAACTCACTCAGCAAATAATTTTGGCTTTTGTTAAAGAGTTGCTTAAAAGAAGATGGGTTCAAAAAGTTTAAACCAGAGCCCTGAATTCGTGAAGTCTAAAAAAATCTACATTTCTAGGGGGAAAAGCTCTTTGCTATAGAATGAAAATTTGGTTGGTTCTCAGTTTATTTGTTCAAGCTCCATTTCTCCCATTTTGCAGCCGAGCACTGGCAGACGGCATTCACGCAGGGAGAACCCTAGAAACTTTTGTCAGTTAAAGCATCTGTGTGGGTGGTAAGGGTTTCACAGAAACACAGAATAAATCTAAAGCTAAACCGGAGGCCGAAATGCAGTTTAGCAAAAGGGTGAAGAAAATAAAAACCATTTGCAAAATGCGCTCGATTGGGGGCTTTAAAGTTTGGTAGAATTTCCCTAAATATTTCGTATCCGACGATTTGCATTTGTGCTAATCGAAATCAGCGTAAACTTACTCGGTACCGGCATATCAGGGCTGATGTCAACATTAACGGTTGGGTTGCCGATCGTTTTTGCTTGTCCGCGTTAAAGAGGCTGTTTTGGTTTCAGGCGTTGCCAGTAGCCGTTTCTCAGGCTTTGCCATCAGCATTTGCCGTTTAGTGGCGGCTCTTTGAGGGACAGTGCGGGCCGCGGCGAGCCGGGATGCCGCGAAACAGTCCGGAAAGCGAGCGGAACCGGGAAACTCTTCCCAGCCGCTCCCGGTTGCTTTCGCTGTTTTTGCTAACGCTCAAAGTTGCGAACAAAACACCCTCTTGGGGAAAGAGGGATTTTATCCCACGCACCACGCGGAGCGCTGAGCAGGGAAAAATCCTTCCGGCCCAAGGGGAAGGGCATCGCCTCGGAAAAAGAAATGCACATGTTTAGTAAACGGCAGAGAGAAATGCAGTAATCGTATTTTAAGACGAAATCAGGCCTGCTTCTTTAATGCCGTCGCGCAGATTAAAACAGGGGACGTGATTTATAGGAGAGAGGAGCGTGGGAGTCCGCAGAGAAAACATCTGACGGCAGCGTGAAACGCGCGGCGCTCCGAGCCGCTGCGCTGGCTTCGCTTTCCGCGGTTTTAGCTCGTTCCCGGGAATCCCTGGCAGAGAATCCAGCAACATGGCGACCGGGACGTGAGGCTCGGGAAATTACAATCAGGGAGAGGGGGAAAAGCCAACAGCAGCCAAACCCGAGCCCGAGCCCTTGACTATTGTTATTTGATCCGACCCCAATCAAAGCTTGCACGCTCTTATACTTTTAAATTATAGCATCACCGAATGGTAAATTGCTCTCTGCATGGATGGGCATAACCGAGCCACAGTCCTGGGGAGAAAAACAAGCCCTGTCTCTCTTTTATACTGTTATTTATTATTGCACAAAGGTTATAATTATTAACCTGGAACTCCATTTATTAAAAAAGATCAGAGATAAAAAGAGCCACAAAATCATTTCTCATGTAAAGTCAACCGTGCACATGTGTGGATTTATCTAGGCGCCTATGGATGTGTCTAGCTACGCACACCTGTGTGTATAAAATACGAATACACACATACTCCCCGCTTCTGCTGCCCAGCCCTTTTTTTTTTTTTTTTTTTTTTTTTTTGGATAGCTTTTAAAGCCTTTTCACCCTTTTCTCTCAGCAGTAGTTAAAACCCCTGTACCTTCTTCCCCTCGGAGGGGGCCTTGCCCCCTTTCTCAGCCACAGAAACGGAGCATTTCGAGCCTGAGAAGCGGTTTGCACCCCCTTCCAGAATCATAAAACTTTTATCGGCCCACACTGCTTGAGTATAAGTTTTCTTAAGGCTTTCGAGCATAAAAAGCAGATTATTCACGGTATTATCCTCGCTGCTTTTGCTGCTGCAAGGGGTTACGTTCCCCTTTGCTTGCACTGTAACCGCTCCTAAAAACAATATTCTCTATATTTTTCCGTCTGGGGCAGGGGCGTGGGTGCGTTTGTGCGTGCCGGGGGGTGCTCGGGTGCCCGCGCGCGTGTGCTGCGCGTGGGCAGCCGTGGGCGCGCACGGCGGTTTCATTTCCCTGCGTGGAAACTCGGGGCCCTTTTTTGTGTGATTAATCATTTTCCTTTGTTTTCATTTGCGGCCCAATGGCAGCCCAGCGCCGGCGCCACGTGACCCCCCTTTGTGACCGCAGGCGCGGGCAGGGCCGCGCGGGGCCGCGGAGGGGCCGCGGAGGGCGGGGGCTGCCCGGGCCGCGGCGGCGGGTTCGCCCGGCCCAGCCCGCCCCTCCCGCGGAGCCGGCGCCCGGCGGGGGTTGCGCACATGGAGCCGCTCGTCCTGGCTCCGGCAAGTCCGGCGCTGTGCCCTGCCTGCTGGCTGCCTTTTTTCCTTTTCTCTGTACCTGGGGTTATTTTGCTTTTAAATCCGACTGATAGGACAAGGTAAAACTGATAACAGAAAGTTTATTCAAGAATTGTTCAACAGACAACCCTTAAGCAAGGAAATAAAATAACTACTATAAGAACAAAGAAAGATCTCCAAAGAGGAGGGGTGAGGTGGGAGGGAGGGATTCGCTATAGCTCTTCTAATTCAGGACTATACAATTACAGTCTGGTTCTGCTCTCATGCCTCCAGTAGAACTAATTACATTATTCATAAGTACGAAGGTAACATAAAACTACTGGTCTTTCTAAATTACAATAACTAAAATAAGCTTGTTGTACAATGACAAGGAAACACAATGTCCTTTATAACAAGTAAATACTAAAAAAGTACAATTTTTATCTTTTTTCCTCATATAAATACATAATATTGGGGATAAATAATACAAAAAAAGGAAAATATTTTAAACTGGCTATAACCAATAAATATATATGAATGTTCACCAGAACACACACCTATTGAAGGACGTCTCGACTGAGTTGGACGAACGCCCTTCAAAGTTGTTTTTATACCCATTATATGTAAACTCTAAGTGCAACAAAGATGTCCAGACAAGAAAGCATTAGCAAATACTAAGGATCCATTCACTTCTGCTTCGATTGGAGGACATTCCGTTTGTTCAAATATACCCTGTTTTCACGTAAGGTCAAGAGAAGAGGAGGAAAGAAGTGTAGGACTTCTAAGTCTTAAGATTGCTTTTCTGTTAATGAACCCTAAGAAAAACACCCCCAAAAGAAAAAAACCTGGCGTCATCAAATGGAGACTTCACGTCATCAGAGGCAAAGGCGGAAAAATATTCAGACCTGTCAACTCTTTCTTCCTCTCTTTGGACTGCTGTTGTTTTGTTGGGGGTTTTATAGGTGTTTCAGAAGCTTGTTCCCGAACCTTTTGCAATTCTTAAGCCTCTCGTTTTATTTTTTTGCTTTTGAGAGGAGAGGCAGGGGAGGGAGGGGAAGAGCGTGATTCCCACGCACTGGCAGGTGTGTATTTCCAGTTTGTGGTGGGGACTGGAAGCGAAGAAGGATGCCTTTCCTCTGAAGGCTGGAAGGGAAAGCGCAAGGTTCTTCTTGAGAAGGAATTAGAGAGGAGAGTAGTTTTCCTGCGAATCTCTTTTGATTGCATATATGTACACATGTACATGTTTATGTAGATGCAGAGACACCAACTGTGAAGACTCGGTTGGCTGACTATTCTCCTTTCCAGTGTCCGAGAATTATCAGTAATGATCTGTACTTGGTTTGCAAATGCAGGGTGCTGATGCTAAAACCTGCTAGATTCCCATAAACCTACCCCAAGCCCACTTCAGAAGCATTTGTGTTGAAACACAGGAGGTACATCTCTTCAGAGAGAGCTGCTTTTGGAAGCAAATACTGAAATGCTTGGAAATCGTGCCTAATAAAACCAAGAAATAATAGCAATGATAACAATAACCTGGCAGAAATCACCCCACCAAAAAAGAGAAAGAAGAGAGATCAACACAAATGTTTCTGAAGCCGGTCCTGCCCTCTTCCCCTCTCCCACAGCCTGTGGCGGGATCCCGTCCAGTTCACGCGAGGCTCTCCCTGCTCTCTATCACAGATGGGTCAGCTTGGGCGCCTCTTGGATTCTGCCCTGAGAAGAAGCGTGGTGCGTGGAAAGGTCTGTGTAGGTGGGGTGGGTCTCGCATGGTCCGTGGTGCTGGCTCGGGGGCATCTGCGGAGGCCCGTTGTAGTCCATGTTGGCAGCCTGGTGATGTGGCAGGTGATTGAGGCCGTAAAGGGACGGCCCAGAGGTGGGCATAGAATCCACATAGTTACCTCCGACATAGACGGGGCTTCCCTGCATGCTGGGAGTCCCGTAGGCCACCCCGTTCCCTTGTAACACGTGGGGGTCATACTCGGGGGCCGTGTTGGCGTACTTCTGTTGGGAGGGGCAGCCTTTGATGGGGTTTTGGTAGGTAGTTGACATGGCATAGGCATTTTGGTGGGGCTTATTGAAGGAAGGCGGAGAGGGGGCATCATAGTTACTGCTCATGGTGTGCAAGGCGTTCATAAATCCAGCTGAGGACTGCATGGGCTGGGGCGGGCTGCCGGTGGGGGAAGGCCCTCCAGAGGAAGACCCCATGCCTTTCGACTTCTGATCTTTCTTATACTTCATCCTTCTGTTCTGGAACCAGATCTTGATCTGCCTCTCGCTGAGGTTCAGCAGGTTGGCCATCTCCACGCGCCGGGGCCTGCACAGGTACCGGTTGAAGTGGAATTCCTTCTCCAGCTCCACCAGCTGAGCGCTGGTGTAGGCTGTGCGGGCTCTCTTGGAGGCCGAGGAGCCTGGAGGGCTTTTCTCGCCACTGCAGGTTTCTGCTGGCCGTGAAATGAAATAAAAGATAATTACTTACATGCAGAAATTGAATGCATCGTTTCTTAATAAATCCTGGAACAGGCACAAGAGTTCAACCCCCCTTCCTCTCACCCCCTTTGCATTAGCCTGCACTCCATAATCATGTCATTTATTAAGAGTTCTGTTCTCCAAAGCTGCCCCTGGTTTATGAAAATTTGATCATGTCATGTAGAAAAGGATTCCAGGGCCATTTATTTAGGAGTCGATTATTTTCAACAGATAATTTTGAGAAAATAATATTTGGCAGGGGGGCAGCCACTGCAAAGCCAATTAATAGCAACACAGGTCAGTGTTGGAAGATATTTTGTTTGCCTAGGTATGAACACACACAAACACACATCTTGTGTGTGGTTTGTATTGGTGCAACACAAATATTTACACACATTTTCAAACATTGAATTACTTCCGTATCTACATTTTTGCAATATAAACATGTATATAACAGATAAATATTAATAGAGTGAAGTGTGTGCTGGAAAGTTTGTACGAATATATTTGTCAAAACAGTGCAATTCCGTAGTGTACTTTTTTCTCCCTTGCCATAGAGATGTGTATATGCATCTGTGGATAAGCATCTGTGGATAAATGTAAAAATATACATATGTTTATGCATAAGTTACATATATGCACACACACTCAGACAGGGCCATGGTTGCTGCTGTATCTGTAGGCAGGGTGGTAGGAAGAGAAACATTACTCTGCTTCAGCATTGCTAGGCTGGTCCGGTGGGTGTACAGGTTTGCGTGTCTGTATCTACACAGGCAGACGTCAGCTGCCTACAGCTGACTGGTTGCGTTTCCCTGTAGTGCTCTGGATGTGTTTAAAATAACCCGAGTGTGTGCAGCTGGCGCCGCAGGACGGGCCGCGGCCCGCTCAGCCCGGCGGGCGCGTGTGGGAGGGCGCCCGGCTGGCGGCCAGCAGCCCAGCTCTCGCACGGCCGTGGGGTCCGGGCTGCCCCCCCGCCCCCATCTCTCCACCCCGCAGACCAGGCCATTCCAGCTAGTCGCTTCATTCCCTCGCTGGTTAGGAAAATGGATGGTTACAAAAGCAGAATGTTCTACCTGTGCTGGGGGAGCTGTTTTTCTGTTTGGAGTTTTGTCTCGATTCTTTCATCCAGGGGAAAATCTGCTTGGTGAGACTGGCGTTTGCACGGAGGTTGGCTTTGCTGGGGGCAGTTTTACTGCTCCCCGACTGGTTATTGCTGTTGCTACTGGTGCTGTTGGTGGCAGGGTTTGGGGGCGGCGAGATGGGCGGAGGCGGGTGGTGCTCTTGGGGCAAACTCGGCCGCATGCAGCTCCCGTTCAGGTCTTTACTCTTTGCGTGAGGGGTTGTGTTGCCAAGAGCCTGGAGGGAGCAGGCGGACCTCTGGTAGTCGCTCTCCACGTGAGCGGCGGGCTGGAAGGGCTGCTGCGGGCCGTCGTAGCCGAACCCATTGGCACTCCCGTAGGAGTAACCCCCAAAGAGCGTGGAGCTGTCGTAGTAGGTAGTCTTCTGCATCTCTGGGACTCCCCAAAATGATTTTTCCGGCTACCAGGGTCTTGACACCCCTATGGCAGAACATTGGCACCCCAAGGCCACGTGACAGGCCGTTTCCAGCTGTCTATTGGAAGCTGACCTGAAAGGTTAGGAGAAAACACACAATAATAGTACCCGGCCTATGAATCCATCTTGGGCCCTGAAAAGCACATGACATGAATAGGGTCCTGCAGAACAGGGTGAGCAGATGCTTTGAGCAGATTTTGTCCTGTGTGCAGCCTAGGAAGGCTTGTCAACTGTTTCACTGCAGAAGCGTTGAGTTCTTTTGGGGGAGCTGCTTTCCTAGTCGTTTGTTTGCATTTTTTTCCCCCTTAGAGCATAGCACTGAGTAGGTATAACTACATATATGCTCTATAAGTACACGTGCTTTCATCTATATACAACTATTTACATCTATATTCATTTATATGCATATATACACACACCCATACATGCACACTTACACCCATATATAGCTCTGTGTGTGTATATACAGGTAAATGTGTGCGTTGTGTGCACATATACATGTCTGTGTCCAGATAGCACACACGTTAATGTTAATGTAGGAACACTGACTGGGTAGTTGCTAGCTACAAACATGAAAGGAATGAAAGTCATGCTTTCTTACCCATGACCTATTCAAATCAGCGCTTCCCATATATAACAGCAAGAGGGTTGTTACCTAGTCGGAATGGAGAAGACTTAGCAAGTCAAAGGTTGCTAAGTTTATTGTAGGGCTGCTGTCTGGAATATTTGTTTTTAAACTGAGAACAGCAAATAGTCGATATGTTTTATCCAGGTAGCAGTGTCTTGACACAGTTGGCTTCATTTGCTGTTTACACAGTGACTCACAAAGTCTCTGGAATCTGGTGCAAATATTTTAAGGAGGTTTAAGCGGGGGCATGAATTCAAGAATGTGCTTCCTTTGGCCTGTTTATTAGTCTCTCTCCCTCTCTCTCTCTCGGGTAGCACAGGTTGTATTTAGAAAACAAACCCTTTCATTGCCTGCCCTGCTGTGTACTCCTAGGTTTGAATCTGGAACTACAATTGGCAAGATGTGATTCGGACCAGTTTAATTGCTGTTGTTTTTTTCCTTGGAAAACAAACGCATCACCAGGCCATTTGCTCCTAACTTTCTCCCCCTTTGATTTTTCACCATTCTCCCCCTCTCAGTCTAAGCCCATGAAGTCTAAAAACCCAGACCAAAACCTCAAAATACAAAATGAAACATTCCTCTTTTCTTTTTTCTTTTTTCTTTATTTCTTTTATCTCTTTTCCTTTTCTTCTCTTTCCTTTTTCTCTGTCTTTGTTTCTTTTACTTTTTCTTTTCTCAAAGCATAAACTTTCCGTACAAGTAGAAATAGTCTTAGAAATACGGAAACTTATCTTGACCGGAAAATAATTTGTTGTCTGAGGATCAATCAAGCAGCAAGCACATTTAATAGGCAGTAACTTCTCGCTGCAGCTCAGACTTTGTGAGGAGCTACTGTGCTGCTTTTTTTTTTAATTTATATCCATTGTATATTTATTTAATTTTTATCAGGACTCTTTTATTCTTAAAAAAAGAAGAAAAGATAAACTCGGTGGAGATAAAGTCTAATGCGGTATTTCTGAGTACTGGGGTTTAACAGAAGCCACAGCTTAACAATAAACAACGTTTTTTTCCCTCGCTTGGCTGCTGTGGTCTTATGTCATGTCATAGCAAGCCTCCATATACTTCTAATGCCGCCTCAGACAACGTGTCCACGTAGGGACTGCTTCGCTTTTTACACTGATTAAATCCTTTATGCATTCCCAAATCTGTATTGTATCTTCCACGGAGATGTATTATTGTCTGCAGAGAGGACGGTATCCTTGCTGAGAGTTATTCTCATTTGGTTGCCTCGCCATGATAAATACGTCTTATTAAAAAGTATCCTCCGCTAGCCTAGCCGAGAAGCTATGAATTAATTAACAAACAGCAGCGCCTTTATTATGAATCGGTTTGCTGCAAATGTCTGCGAGGGCAGAGGTGGGAATTTCTCCAAGGCCTTCCTGTCTGGCATAGGTTTCTTAAAAAAACACCAAGAAAACAAACCAAACCAAAGCCAGAACAGAGCGGAGAGGCTCAGCAAAAGCGGCTAAAAATAACAGCGCTGTTTTTTTTTAAATGTCCATAAAATAAATTTACAACCCCCTTCGCCCAAAAGCTCGCTCGCTTGTGGCTTCCGCAGAAGATTTGCTTTGTACCTCGGCTCGCAGCGCGTCACAAACGCCGGTCATTTATCTTCGCCGAGGACGGCCGCAATCCTAATTATTTACTCCAAGGAATTGTTTTAAAAAACATCCCAGGCAGAATAATAAATATTCGATTATCTCTTGTTCCAATTAAACCCGAGCAGGATCCGCGCTGGGTGTTTCATCACGCTCCAAGTTTCACTTTGCGAGCGGTAACATTTAAGCACAACTCTTTGCCTGCAACTTTTGAGTGCGGAGATTTAGAGACATTAAAAAAAAATCGGGGAAACGTAGAGGTGGGAGAGGGAAAGGCTGCGGGGGGAAGGATGCTTGGGAAAAAAATCAGGCGGTCCGGGGAAAAGATAAAAGAAATCGGAGGAAGAGGTATTCTCCTGTAAAGCCATTCCCTCCATGTTGGAAATCCTAAATTCACAACCTGACTCTGTTTATGAAGAAGAGCAGCGCCTTTCCCCCTCCCCCCGCCCCCGCCTAAGGTATATTTCCCAGACCAAGCGAAAACAGGAATCGCCCCGGCTTTAATTTAAATTATTATTAATAATAAATATTCTAAACATGCCCTTAACAATAGGTCGGCTACTCAGAAGGACCTCAAATCGCAGCGGCTGCCTTACGGTGAATATGCCTGGAAAATAGAGACACATTCCTAAAATTTCCCTCTTCCCTCCCCCACAGCCGAGCTTCACCCCAACCAGAACTCCCCAGTTGTAAAGCAGGGGGGAACAAGGGCCCTGGATGAGGGCTGCAAAAGAGTCTCTGCGTGGAAGGAAGCTTAAAGCTTGTGAACTCTTCTTGAACCGAGATTGGAGTCATATGGTCATAAATCATTGGGACATATACTCCGCCATTCACAAAGTGATAGCCTATTTGAGTCCGGCTTACCTTAGTCTCTGACGAGCAAAGCACGGGCAGACATAATATATTTTCACATCCAGCATCCACGCAATCAATAAGCACGGAATGACCCCCTTCCTTTAAAAATGTTAAAGGAATATACAGGAGAGAGGAAAAAATCCAGCATATGTATGTATATATGTACAAAAAAAGCCAAAACGGGGGGGAGGGGGCTCAGCCAGTGGAGCTTTCGGTTACGGCAGCTCAAATTGTCTCTCTGTCTCCGTTTGGGAAGAAAAAAAAATCAAGATGCTTTCCAGCTTCCAAGATGTGTAGAAAAGCTGAGGGCTTTGAATGGACAAACCCTGAGGTTCTAGTTGCCCTATAGACTGGTACGCGCTGCTCACTGATAACAATGGCCTCTGCTTTAGCACAGCAAAGGGGAAGAAGGGAAAGGAGAAGGGAAAAAAAAAGAAAGAAAGAAAAGCTGAACACAACCCCCCCCCCCCTTTTAACTATGCAATGCTTGGCTGGGATTAAAATAATAACGAAAAGAATCCAGGCTACAGGGGGTGTGCGGGTGGTGAAATAACGCGGAGGGGGATATTTAAAAATAAAGATTTGGTTTGGATTGCTGGGCAAAGCCAGCGAGCTTCCAAACAGCGTCACTAGTGAAAAATTATGCTAATTGCAGACGTGGTGGACAGAGGCCTAGGCAGAAAGATAGCAAAGCTTTCCTTTGATTCACGTGTTTAACAATTAGGTGTCAATTTATGCTAATAAACCGTTTCAACATAGTCATAGTCCCCCCCCCTCCCCTTTAGCACTTGGAATCGCGGCTCTTTCAATAGCTGAAGCTGTTCCTGCTCCGTCCCCTCGGCTGCGTTTGCCTCCTGTTAGAGCCCCGTTAGGAAACGACTACGAAATGCACTTTTGGGGGGCGCGGGGGGGGCGCGGGGGAGGGAGGGGGCACAAAAGCCGGGCTCTGCCGAGTCGAGGCAGCTCCGGAGCCCCGGAGCCGGGACAACTTCGCGCTAAGTTCGTGCGCCCAAGTCCCTGCGCGGGGGAGGAGCGGGGCCTGGGGGGGGTCACCTGGGGGGGGGGGAAGCGCAGGGAGGTGCTGGGCAATAACGACGGTTATTATAGCTGTGATTAATAATGCTGTTAGTGCTAGGCGAGGCGCTGCTGCTGGCGCCACGGGAGGTTTGTGCTTTTCGCCGCTCTCTGCCGAAAACAGAAACGGGCCGGGATGGTTTTAGGGAAAGCCCGTGGCGAGGAGGGGCTGCGCGTGGGAGGAAGGCAGGGCGAAGAATTTAGGTGTCGGCACTTTTTTTTTTTTTTTTTTTTTTTTTGTAAGTGCTGCTTTTGTTTCACATCGCAATTATCTTCCCTCCTTTAATTCTGGCGCTCACTCCTTCGGGTTAAGTGCTGACGGGGGGGGCGGGGGGGGACGTTCAGCAAAGCCAGACGAGGAGGGACCACAAAGGCTCCTCGGACTTGCCGGGGAAGGTATGCCCCGTCGGGCTGCCCGCATCGCCCGGTGTGGCACCTTTGGGCTAGTAACTCTGCAACGAAAGAGAGAGGTGTCCAAGTAAACATTTGCCTTTTGGGAGGACTTTGAGCTGGACAGCAAAGGTTTTCTAGGTGATGGATAAAGGCTGAGCCCAAGGAATACGGTGTTTCCAGCCATTGTTCTGGCCGCAGCGTCCAGATCCCAGACGGGAGGGTTTCGACCAGGGACATCATTACTGTGATTTTTTTCCCATCTGACTTTTTATGAGCTGCTCTAACATAAATCTTCTGCTACAAGATAGTTCATATTTTGGAACCCCGGCGCTGAGAAGTCCAGTGGAGGCAAGAAGAATAACAGTCATGGACTATTTTTTAAAGACTTCTCTGTAGGTGAAGTATGCTATAGGTTCCGAGTACGGATCTCCACTGACCTATTTTGAGTATCAGAAGTACTTCGGATTCTGCAAGTAACTCTTCTGAAGTGCAAAAATCTGTTTTAACCTTAAATAGCAGCAGAGAAAAAGTATTAAGAAGGTCGTTGCACGTTTGTATGTTGAGCTCCTGTAAGTAGTTTCTGGGCTCCCTGTGTATTTCCATCTTTGCTTTTGTTGCAGCTTATTTTTCTTTAAAATATAACTCCCTCGCACTCCTCACAAAATCAGAGCAAATGTTGCAATCTGACTGGATTTCCCTTCAAAGGGAATGCAGGAAAAATTTTCCATTTAAAACACTCCCTCCAAGTTACAGCCATAAATCACAAAGTTTAAAGACAAGCCAGTAGCGAAACGAAAATACTCAGCTGAAATTCAGGGCAGCCGGGCTCATTGTTGGGTTGGTGGAAAAAAAAGTCACGTTGGGTGACTTTGGAGAAGGAATGGCTTCCAGGGCTGGTGCAGATGGAGATGGGGATCTACACAGGGACATGGGACCAGGTAGAATATTTAGCAAAACTCACCAATTCTCCGACGTCTGGTCCAGCAAATAGGAGGCAGCGGAGGAGTCTGAGAAAGGAAAAGAACTGAAAAAAAATATATGAAACTTCGGTCAGAAAAGCGTGGACAAGGGAATTCATCATACAGAGAAATCTTTGGGGGGGAATAGGGAGAAGATAGGCTCTAATGAACAAAAGCCCCAGTATTTCCTCTGAGATTGTTTCTCATCAAAGTAACTACAGCATTTTCCAGGGACCGCACCATCCTCTATACATTTATAACCAGAACTGTCATCAGAGATGGTGGAGACAAGGTTTGTTTCTGTAAATTTGATACATTCGTCTGTCTCTCAAACGCTTCCCTCCGGCTTCCTCCACGGGAACCCGCCATGGGGGGAACATTTCAGCCCGTTCTGGGTTTTCGCGTTGGGCGTTAGACTCGTTACTGAAAGAAGTGGGTTGGCGTGAAATGTAGATGCTTTCTGGCATAGGTTGGTGAATTCTGAATGTAACTTACAAAAATCGTGAAGTGTTTTAGTTAAATGCAGCTGGTAATTTCAGTATTAGATGCATTTAAGAAATTAAATATATGCAGTTAATTAGTTCTGGGTGCAACAACAGTAAAACAATAGGGAAAACGCCAGGCCATTTTCATAAAAGGCAGAAAAGCCTTAAGGATTTAGAATATGTCTTTTTGTGTTTCTCCAATTTGGTCGAACGGTCGCCGCGAAGGGGGAGGAAGAAAGGGAGATGCTTTATGGTGTGCGCAGACACCGTTCACACACAAGTGATTTGGTATCAGAATTAACGGTATCAAGTCGTAAACATTTTTAAAGCTACACTGAGATTTATCACCGCAACTTTGGCACGAAGGATTCAGAAAGAAAGAAAGAAGGGGAGAAAGAAAAAGCAATCTCATTTAAAAATATTTTCGTTTTGGGAAACATTCAGTCGCTCTAATAATCCTGTTTCCGTTCTGTATGTTGATGTTATTAATCTCCAATAAAAATGTTCCCCTCACACCCCTACTCTGCTTGTGACAACATCCCCGAGTCCATAAATCACCGCGATGCTTCGTGACCTTCTCCAGTCGGCGGCCTATAGCTGTATTTTTTATTAGTATTATTATTACATGCGCGCACACTTTAATACACAGCGTTGGCAATATTCCACTTACATCACAGCCTTCCCCGGTTAACTGGGGCTTTGCCGTTCCCTCTGCAGAGCACACACAGAGATTTGTAAAGAGGAAAAAACACCCTTTCTGCGCTGTGAACTCAGCAAACGAAATCGGCGAGCAGGGAAGTTCCTCCCACGCCAGGCCCGGGAGGAAGGGGCGAAGTGGGCAGAGCGAGAGGAGGTGGGGAAAGAGGGAACCGCGTGTATTTGGAGGGGATGCAGCAGGGAGGAGGGGAAAGAGAAACAAACAAACAAAAAGGAGAGGCCATAAATAAAGGCTCCAGCAAGGGGGGGGGGGGCGTTTGTTTTTCTTTGTTTTTAATTTATCCCCTCGCACTAAAGGCAGAGGAGGGATGGAGCGAGTTCTTTTCCCCACGGTGCTGTTTGTTTTGCTTTGCTTCTTTTTGCTCTATTTCGCATTAATTTTCTTAAAAGACGATTCAAATCCACTTCGGCCGCCCAGAAGAGGGGCTGCTGCCCGTGGGCAGCGCGGGGGAGCCGAGCAGCGTTTCACTCCTCTCCTGCCCTCGCCCGTTTTTGCCCGAGAGGAAGGAGCGGGGGGGCCGCGGCTCCCCCAGGGAGAGCCCAGGGACCGGGGGCGTTGCGGAGGGGCCAGGAGCTGCTGCAGCCCCGCACAGAAGCCAGCCCGGATAAGAAATCAAAATGAAACAGAGTGAGCGGTGTGTTTCCTTGACAGATTAGACCTTTTTCTCCCCATGACCTTTGCTTAGAGGAGTAATAACTCACCAGGTTAATGATCAATCAGCGGAAGCGCTTTTGAATTGGCTCCAAAAAAATAAAACAAAACAACAACTCGGCGGACACACAACTCCCAGTCTCCCGCTAGGGCTGGGCCCCCCCGAGCCCTGCAGCACCCCGCTCCCGGGCTCCCCCGGCCGCCGAGAGCCTGAGCTGGCCCCAGCGTGGGGCTGGGGGGGTGCGGGGGACGGGGGGCACGGGGAGGGCGAGGCGGGGGAGAGAAGAGCGCAATTGGTGGCATCAGTGTGCTACAAATCGCTATTTTGGGAGCAGCTCGCCAGAGACAGGCTGGGAATCACCATCCCCGCTTTTCTCCCCCCCTTCCAAATGCCAAAATAATAGCTTGAATTATGCGCTCACGTGACTAGGACACGTCAACCTTTTGCCCATTTTACACAGAATTGGTAAAGGACCGGCTCCCCCCTCCAGTCCCGCTAATCCCCCCATCAGCAAATCCCCCCGGCTCCGCGGGCAGGCGGCGGGCGATGCCCCGCTCCCCCGCCGCCTGCTCCCGCCGCAGCCGCGCTGCCCCGGCGCTCGGCGCTTCCCTCCGGCTTTCGCCTCTCCTCCCCTTCCACTTGACTTGGAGGCGCGGGAGGGGACCAAACACGGCCGGGAGAGCGACCGCAGCAGCCAGCGCTCCCGAACCTCAACTTCCAGCCAGCCGGCAAAGAACGGCGGAGACGGAGGAAAAGCGGCTCCGCGGGACCGGGAAAGGCGAGCGGGGCTCCGCGGCGGCGGCGGCGCGGGGCGGCCTTGGCCCCGGAGCCGCCCGGGCTGCGCCGCTCCCGGCCCCGCCGCCGCCCCCGGCCGCCGCTTTCCGCGCCGGCTTCCAGCTGCCGCGTTTCTTGCCGTTTTAGCTCCCATCCTCCTCCTCCTCCTCCTCCTCCTCCCCAAAAAACAGGGAGAAAATGCGGATTCAAAGCCTTTCTGCCACTGCCCTTTCTTCGCCTCCCGGGAGGACCGGGGTGTCCAGGCACCCACGCTACCGACGTGGCAGTTTCTGTGAGAAAAGGAAGGAATTCGGTTATTTTTGCAGTGATACTCGCCTGAATCCGGGACTCGGCTGGCGCTGGAGAATGAGCTGGGCATGGGGCAGAAGGGATCTGAGAGAAGAAATGAGCTCCATTTTACCTGCTTTCATCTGAGAATTCATAAGGGCTAATAATTTCTGAGGAGAGAGTCTCAAGAGAGGGGGAAGAGAAGGAAGCGGTGTTAAGGAACTGTATTTCTCTCTTTTGGGATGTTTACACTGAGTGCTTGTCGGCGACATAGCGTGCGGATACCAGTGAGCGCTGCCGTCTCCCTGCACAGTGCATCTCTACCAACACGCCACGCAAATGCAGGCACACATCTGGGCCACTGCCCTTTGCTAAAACCCTGTATTCCTGTAAGGGTATTTGGTCTGTCATGCTCATCACCATATCAAAGGGCTCCCATCCATCCCAGGCTCTTAGTTAATTTTTAATTAGGAGAGAGAGCTTTAGGGATGGCAATGTTTAACGCAGTGCCAGTGCCTTTATTGCAGAGGACACGCAGACGGAGCTGGGGGCTTTAAATCATACTTCTATTTTTATCCCGGCTATGGTCGTTCTCCCGGCTCTTCAACCCACGTGTGGGGCCGGCGGTATCACATACCTACACTCACAGTCTCCCCGGTTCAGGGGGAATAACCTACCTGGGGGATGGCCCCGAAGAAGCCCAGCTGATGCCTCGGTGGCCGCCCACCCCCGAGACCCTCATCCCGGGCTCCCCGGATTTAACCACCGCCCGCACCGCCACAGGCAGGACCGGGGCTTCCCGAGCCCCCTCTGCACCGGGACTGAGATTCTGCACGTTGCCAGAACCCCCAAACCCCCAATCCCCTAAAACCACAACTGGAAGCACCGACAACATATAGATCTATATGGGTAAATTTCCGAAAGTGTCCATTAATATCAATTTACTTCAATGAAAACTTTGTTTCTTCATGAAGTTGATGATTTATGATAAAATCAATTAAATTACGGCCACTTAGGGCCTGCGGTTTCCTCTCAGATTTCATTCGCCAACAGATCAAGCGCGGGGTAAAAAAAAATCAGGTTTAGCTGGAGGCGAGTAAAGATAATTCTGAAGCTGGAGAAATGTAATGCAAAGCAATTTTCAGAAAAAAAGGCTCTGTGTATCAGAGCTCGTGCTCCCTGCCAATGTACCAGTTATCTTCAGGAAATATTGGACAGCAAGTCAAAACTTTTCGAGTTTTACGATGTACGAGAACATTTTTAGAACAGGCAGCTTGTCCCGGGGTCTGGGTTATTATCTCACTCTAAACGGAAAGGAACCAAAAGAGAACAGGGAGTCCGCATATGTTATTTTTAGAAAAATTTCCAGGTTTAATTCGATTTCTCGGGGTTTTTTTTCCTCATACAAGCTTGATTTTCCTACCTCACTCTTAAAATACACGCTGGGAGTTCACAAGGGGGGGGGCAGATTTTTTGAGTCCGAAACAGTAGTAGAAGTCCATAGAAAATATCGCATCCAAAATTTGCCTTTCCGGTCCTTTCCTTCTCAGTTAAAGCAACCTCAGAAAATGCATTTGAGCGAAACGAACCATTTTCGAAGACACCCCCCCCACACGGACACACACACAAACAAAAATAAGCCTTGACTCGTTTTAAAAGCCTGATGATTTCAGGCTCGGACTCTCCATAGAGCCACCGGTTTCATGGCAGATAGTAAGTCTCTGCCTTACCCATTTCGGTCAAATGCACTGGTCTGCTAAAAGAAAAAGCAAGCAAACTAGGATGTTTGTTACTCACATCTAGCCACTACAATCAGAAATGCGGAGGGAAAATCCGCTCTGGACATACACAGAGCTTGGGAATTTTTTTAGAAGCTTTGTAATTAAGGTCTGCTCCAAGTAAACAAAAAACTTTGTAGGGTCATAAATCACCATCACATACATTCTTCAGCTTAACACCCCGCTTTTCCAATGGGCTTTTGTAGTTTCTTTTTCAAACAAGAGAGAGGTGCTAAACCTTTAACAAATGTGTCCCAGACAAACTCCGCTGGTAAACACGCTCTTGGAAAGCAACGGCTTGTGGCCGGTCTCGGTTATGGACCGTGCAAGATAATTTTTGCTCATCTTCAGCTTCCCCGATCCTGCTCCCGAGGCATCAGTCTTAATTTGTTACCAGGAGAAAGTCAGCTATACTTCATGGTGACCAGTGGAGAAGCCTGTCAAAGCTTTCGGAGCAATTAATTATATCTCACAGCGTCGCAACTGAGAAGGTAGAAAAGGCAGAGCTGCATCATTGTTTTATTTATTTGTCTAACTTCTTACCTGCGTTACCGTTCAACCCAGGACTTCAAGAAGAAGGAGCGAAGTCGGATCAGGGTGGTGCGAGTTTGCAACTGAAGCAGGCAAATTAAGGAGAAGAAAAGAAACTACTTTATTGCACCCCGGTGGATCTTGCTGACAGCTCGCTCGGACGGATTTTTTTTTCCCCCGAAGATGTTTTGATTTTTTGGACTCGCTCGAGTTCAAGGGAACTGACTTGACGTGGAGAAAAATGGAAACTCTTCCAAAACAGCTTAAAGTATTGTAAGGATGCGGCCCCCTTCGCAGAAGATCCCGAGCGGCAGGGGATGAGCCGGGGGTGCCGGAGGGGGACGTTGCACGCACGTTCCCCTTAAAAAAAAAAAAAAAAAAAAAAACCCACACCCGAATCCTCGGTATCTATCTGGAAAGCTGTTTCTCTTTATAAAGACTTAAAATGTTGCAAGACGGTTATAATACTGAGTGACAAGGGGTGCTGGAGAGAAAGGAACCAAATGGATTCTGTTTTTTAGAGCCAGTAGGAATTGGCCAGCCTTCAATGTCAGGATTCAAAATTGATTCCATATGTCTCGTCCAGGGAAAGGGGAAAAAAGAAGGAACGAAAGAAAGAGGGAGACAGAGGGAGAGCGAGGAAATAAAAGTTATGCAGAGCCCGTCGGGTTTCTTTCTTTCTTTCACCCGCCATCCTTCCTAGCGGCGCCGGGAAATGCCCCGTCTTTAGCTCTTGCCCCCTTACAGCGAGCGTTTTTGCCGCTCGCGTTTGGAAGCGGCAGCGGCAGCAAACCCGACCCCGTGGGTTATTTTTAGCCTCGGCTTGTTGGAGCCGACCCCAGGCCGGGGAGAGGAAATCGGGGTCTGGCCGCTGGTGAAAGGGTGCAGCGCGGACCCCGCAGGGCAGAGCGGGGGACGGGCGCGGAGGGGCGCGGAGGGGCGCGGAGGGGCGCGGGGCCGCGGCAGGTGAGGGCCGCAGCGGTGGCGCAGCCCCGGCCCGGGCCGGCTCCCGGGGCGGCGGGGGGTGGGGGCCGGGGGGGCTGACAGCCCCTATTGATTTCCCCGGGACATGTTCGGCGAGAATTTGACCCTGAGTTTTTCAGGCTTTTCTCCTGACCTCTAGATACCGCTGCCAATAAAGCGTTGATATATCTCGTATTGAGCCGGACATCAAAAGGAGACAAAGTAGTAACGAGTGGGAATTTCTTCTTAACCCCTCCCCTTATATCTGTGCCACAAAAATAAGGAGTCAAATCTCTAACATCACCGCTGATTTATAGCCTC
Organism: Dromaius novaehollandiae; assembly: GCF_036370855.1. Taxonomy (NCBI): domain Eukaryota; kingdom Metazoa; phylum Chordata; class Aves; order Casuariiformes; family Dromaiidae; genus Dromaius; species Dromaius novaehollandiae. The sequence goes on along the minus strand of NC_088119.1, from coordinate 9,138,587 downwards.
CCTTTTCAACTGATTTGGTTACGCGCGGGCAAGTGTTGAAACGTGGTTATTGCCTTTTATTTCTTCCGCCTCTCTCTTCTCCTCTCCCTCCTCCCGACCAAAAAGAAAGAGAAAACTTCAAAGGAAACCGTCACCGTTTCCAACCTTTTGCCTATTTAACTGAAGAGCAACAAGACTCTCCCCTTTTGTCCTGTCTGCGAGTAAATCGCGTTCAGCGCCCTTTCCGTGTATTAAATTGAAGCAGCACAATTTGCCCCGGCGCTGGTGCTGCCAGCGGCTCCCGAGGCCTGCGCGGCGCGGCCGCTCCGGGTGCGGCCCCTGCGCGGGCTGCGGCCCCCCCGCGCCCCGCGCAGCCCCGGCTTCAGCAGCCGGCTCTGCCCCCCGGAGCCCTGCCAGCGCCGCGGGCCGCAGCGCGGCCTCTCCGCGCCTCCCCCGGGAGCCGCTTGCCCGAAACTGCTCCGGAGCGAGGCGAGCAACGGCGCTGCCCGGCCCCGCGCCCGCTCCGCGCCCGCGCCCGCTCCGCGCTGCGCCGCAGGTCTCCGCACCCGCCACCTCCCCGCGCCGCGCCGCTCCCGCCTTGCAGCTCTCGCCCTCCGCGATGATCTGATCTTAAATAACTCTCCCCTACCGCCTGCAATAAATTATGAATTAAGGTGATGTTGGCTCGTATTTACACCGCTAATAGCTTCCTCTCTGGGCAAAGATAGGCGGTGAGAGGCCGGGCGGGAGAGCTTTCTTTGGGGATGAGGATGCGATGAACACGGATTCCCTGGGCGCTGATAGACCGGGAACTTCTGAAGAGATGACAGGCAAGAAGAAAAGCTCATTGCTTTGAAATTAATGAAACAGCACTTGCTCGAGCTGCTTAGGCTACATTATTATCTCCTCCCGTTCTTTGAATATTATTTCTGTCATTTGTAACTAGAATGCGCAATATTCCGAGCTCTAGTTTTTTCGAAATATTCGGTTTCAGCGAGTTAGTAAAGAAATACAGCTAGAAACAACGGTAAGAAACGGTTTGCTCGTTAAATTAGCGGGTGTAGGGGAACGGCGAAGTTGCTGTGCGGCTGGGCAGAGCGACGCGGGTGGGGAGCGGCAGCGGCGGGGGATGCGCGGGGGATGCGCGGAGCAGCGGCTTCTGCGGCCGCTGCCCCGGGTTTCCCCCGCCAAACCTGGCCGAAACGAAGTCCTTTGCCTTGGGCCGCCGCTAATCGCGGGTTTTGGGGGAGGATGGGGCTGAAAAAGGTGCGGGGAGCAGAGAGGACCCCTGAGCCTCGGGGAGCCCGGGCAGAGCCGGGGCTCTGGGCACGACGGGGCCCTCGCAGCCCCCATCCTGCCCCCAGGGAAGTGTTGCAGCCCCCAACCCCCTCTGCCTTGGTCCCCTCCCAAAGCCGCCGGCGAGGGGCGGCAGAAAGAGGGGCCATCCCTGCTTGAGCCCTTCCGCCGGGGTCGGGTCTCCTGCCTGGTCTGGGGTGTCCTAACCCGGGTCTGTGAGTCCCCTCCCGGGTCAGGGATCCTATCCGGGGTCTAGTGCTCTTATCCCGGCTCTGGGCTCCTAACCCGGCTCTGGGGATCCCCTCTTGGGTCTGGGGCTCTAATCCCGGCTCTGGGCTCCCAGCCCGGCTCTGGGCTCCCCTCCCTGCTCGGCGGTGCTACCCCGAGGCGGGGCTCCCCTCCCGGGCCCGAGCATCCCCTCCCGGGCCGGGGCCGTGTCCTCGGCACCAAGGCTTGGCCGCCCCGAGCCCGGCAGCCCCCCGCCACCCCAGCTCCGCCCGACACCTGGTTAGCGAGGGGCGACGCTCGCACCGCGGCGCCGGGACCCGGGGCTACACGAAGCTCCGGGCTCCGCCGGAGCCGGGGGGCGACGCGGCCGCCCCGCCCGGAGCCTGCGCGCTGCGCGGGCCCCGCCGCAGCCCGGCCGCCGAGCGCCGGTTTCCCACGCTCAGAATTTCAAGCCTACAGAAAGAAATGAAAACACAACAGAATATATAAAATAAAATGCGGCAAAATAAAATGCAACGAAATCAGATGCAGTAAAATTTAATGAAATGAAAGGCAGACCAATAAAATGCTGTAAGTGGTCTGCATCCTTTGGAAGCCGACAATTTAAATTAATACGGGGCTTGACAGAGAATGATGCTGTATTTCTGGCTCAGTCATCGTCCCTGGATCTCCCTTAATATTTAATGAAAGTCACTGAGTTGCTCTAATTTTGCTACATAAAGGTTTACACTAGCAGACAGAGTTAAATATCACTGCTCTGGTGGTGTTAGACTTGGCTGGCGAGCAGAGGGGAGGAAAGGGAAAGGAAGCGAGGGCGAAAAAAGCGGTGAATTCTCAAGCGAGAATCCGGTGCGAACATTTAATCTTTGCTCCTGTTGTCAGTTTTATTGACTCCTCGCATGTTGGAGCTTGTAAAATATTTAAAAACGCCATCTCCCACTTCCTCCTTCCCTTTCAACACTCCCGGTTAGGACCAATTTGGTCCAGTTCGGAGATGGGAGGGGAGGGCAGTGCGTGACTCCTGACCTCCCATTTTCCGCGGAGGATGCGCTCCCCACGCTGACATTAAAGCAGGTAACGGTGCCCCCCCCCCCCTCCATTTAGGACCCGTGTCTTGTCCCGAAGCTCGGTCTGCACCGCCGTACCTCCGTGGGTTGAGGGAATTTCCCTGTTAAAGCTCTGCTATATGTTACATAGTCAGTAATCACTAAAAAGGTAGCAGCTGCCGGCCAGGTCCTGCTGTTATTTAAGCCTGTTTGCTACTGCTGTCACTCCTTGGAGTTATGCTTTTCCTGAGGTAAATAACAGGCCTGGACTCCTAAATATAAAGGCATTCCTTAGAGCACCTTCTCCAGCTTTCATCATAAGAACATTATCCTCTATCTCTTCATCCATCACCATCACAGTCCGAGCAAGATCGCGGCGCTAGGAAGCCACGCAGAGTTCTCCTACTGCTGCAGAGAACAACGCAGTGCCCGCACCGAGCTTATCCCCCCTTCTGCCCGTGTCAGCGGTGGGTGGTTATAAAGCCTGCAGACAAACAGCCTGCTGCTGGAGCCCCCAGTATCGCCCCGGCTGCCCCAGACCGCTATTGTTCTGCTTCCCCCGCGCAAAACCGCCGCTCGCGGGGGCCCGCTGCCCCCCAGGCTTCCTGCCGCCGTTTCGTCCCGCTCCGAGGTCGGTGCTGGCTTTGCACCTCCAACACGGCCCCGTTCCCCCGGGCGAGCCGCCACCCCGCGCCCTGCTCGCGTGAGCAGAGGGACGGGACGGGACGGGACGGGACGGGGAGCGGGCGACTGGGGCAAACGAGTTATGGTTGCTAAAGGGCTGCTGCAGCACAGGACTCCACGCTGTAATTCTTGTATTAAGGTCGTGCTCTTTTACTAGGTTTATATGCCAATGAGGCGTTCCCGGTTTACCAAATTTATACAAATCTCTCCTTAATTGGTAATCACAGATGCTGTAATTTAAGACCCCCAGCTACAGAGCTTTCATATTAGCTGCTGATCTATTACTGTAAATCGTCTGAAATAATCAACTCCAGGGAGTGGGGTAGGGAGAGATCCTCGCTCTAAAATATCGTCGCTTGCACATCATTTTCACTCGAGAAATGATTTATCTTGGACACCACTATAAACAACACAACTCTCTCACAAACACACACACAATGGCAGCCGCACTGCTGCTGACATGTTTATTGTAATAAATCAAGAAAGGGGGAAGAAAAAAAAGGTTGCGAGGAGAGAGAGAGAGAGGGAGAGAGAGAGAGGAATATTCCTAAAAATATCAATGAAATGCCTCGATGGGTATAAACACACATACCACCATGTGAAGAGAAATGGGAGGAAATGAAGACGGCTATTTGTCACATTTTACGACAATAACATTAATAACAAACAATAAATTTACATGGACATATAGACACGCTAGGAATTGGGAAGCCCCTGCTACTTACAATAATCCAGCCCTCGGCGTGGCTTCTTGGTTCCTGAGAATTGTTTTATTGCAGACTCCTCTCTCTCTCTCTCTCTCCCCCTCTCTCTCTTTCTCTCCCCCTCTTTCTCTCTCTCTCTCTTTCTCTCTCTTTTTTTCCTCAGCTATAGGCTTGTTTTTTAAAGGACAGTTGAATTTCACGTCAGACACAAGGAGACCATGTCTGCGATTTTCCTGACGAATACATATCTATTCTGCAACCTCTGCATTAATTATTTAATGAATCACGTGACGGGGAAGGGGGAAGGGGGTCTTTCAGTTTCATACTCAAAGGACCACTGTGACCTTCCACCGGAACAGTATTTTTTTAAATAAGTTTCGGCTCGAACCAAGCTTTCTGGAGCCCCCGGCGCAGCCCCCCGCGCCCGGCCCTTCTGCCGCGGCCCGGCAGCCTGGCGCAGCCGGCGGACGTGGGATGCGCGGGTGCGCTCAGCTGCCCGGCCCCCACAGCCCTGTATTTCGGGGTTATTCCCCCGTCTTCTCTCCTGCCTGAAGTTGAGACTAGTTCACTTTTCTAAACCTTTCTTGGATGTTGGCTTGCTGGACCTTGGCTTAGTTAAGACACGTCATGGTTGTTTTCTCCCCCCACACTGAGATTTTTATCACAACCCCGTGCTGAATAGCACGACTGTTTCAGAGGCGAAACTAGCTGAGTTTATACTCGTGGTTGCACATTTCGAAGAGCTGCCCCCTCCCTTCGCCTTGCTACAAGGCCTTTTCTCCCCGCCGCCGTGGTTGTTTGCCTGGCCTTTATTGCGTGAAAAAAATCAAATCTTGACTCGGAAGAGAGCTGCCAAGAACGAGGCTCCTGGAGAAAAAAAACCCTGAGCAACAAAGGGAGCCACCGGCAGAGGAAGCGGCAGCGGGCTCGGGAAGCAGCCGCAGGGCTGGCGCGTCCCGGGCGCGCAGCGCTGCTCCGCGGGCGCGGGGGGGGCGCGGGGGGGCCGGTGCGGAGGGGCGCGCTGCCGCCGCGGACAGGAGCGCACGGCTGAGCCCCCCGCGAGCGGGAGCGGGCGGCGGCGAGAAGGGCTCTGCCGGCGGCGAGGAAACGAGCTGCGAAGCTCGTCGCTTTGAAAAGATCTCGATTATTTTGGAATCGATTTTATCGAGTGAAAGGGGCTGTAGGAGGAGAGACGTTTGGCTCGAGGTGGGGGAGGAAGCGGGGAAAAATACGACTAAAAAGGGTCTCTCCGGGCAGGTCCCTCGCTGGAGGAGTCACAGCAGAGGGGACATTTCGCCGCTCGCGGAGCACCGGGAGGGTTTTTACGGGAACTTGGGCGCACGGGCGGTCAGCTCGGAAGCCGCAACTTTCGCTTCAGCACAACCACTTCTTTTTTTCTCGGTAATAAAACGAAGTGTCCCTGTGACTGCAGCGGGTTAGCAGAACCCCAGACCGACCCCAGCCCGCAAGCCGAGAAAATACCCGCTCCCACCTCCGCTGGCATTTTGGGCTTGTTTCATGCAAAAGAAGCAGCAATTTCGTTTAAAAAAAGCTCCTAGTTCAAAGGGTAGGAAATGCGGCCATAAACAGCGGCTTCACCCTCCGAGGTGCCGTGATCAAAGCCGTTCTCTTTCTAAAGATAAAATGAGCGTTTATATAGTGAGAAAGCGAGATTGATTTACGGATTTAAACACGCCGTTCTTATTGCGGATCATAAATCTGTCACAGAGGCTGCCGGGGCTGAGAAACTCCCAAACTGCTCTCGGCACGGAGGCGCTTTTAAAGGCAGCTCAGCGCTATAGCGGGGCGCCCCGGGCGCTTGCACGGGCAGCGACAGTCCTGTGCCTCACCGGTACATACACACACATATGCACACGTATACACACACATATGCACACATATACACACACATATACACACAGGCATGTACACGTGTGTGATGGTTCCCTCTCCTCCTCTCTCCTGCTCTCAGATAAATAAATCTCAGCGGGCCGCGGGGGGGGATCACCCGCTTTCGCGCTCGTACAAGGGCCGTTTTTGTCCAGTTTTGGGACCCAGGGGACACAAAGGGCTTCGCAGCCCGGCGAGGCCGCTCGCGGCCGGGCCCGGCGGGGCCGGGGGTCCCGGGCCGCCGCTGCTGCCCCGCCGCCCGCCCGGGGGTCCCCGCGCCCCCCGCCCGCAGCTGGGCCCAGGGAGGCTGCGGAGAGCGCCGTGGGCAGGGGCGGCGCGGGGGCGGCGCGGGGGAGGGAGGCGACAGGGGCTCTCGGAAACAAAGGAATTTCTGGAAACGAGAGGGGAGACGAGGCGCGGGGCGAGGAGAAGGGGCTGCGCCGGCTTGGGGGGGGGTTTGTTGTTTGTTTGTTTGTTTGTTTGTTTGGGGTCTTTTTTAAAATGATTTTTGTAAAGCAAACCGAGGCTCGGAGTCAGCTCCGCCAAGACAAATCACAGCCCCTCTGGCCCTAGATAACCAAACGCCTCTCTGTCTCTCCTCCTTTCCCCCGTTCTGCCTTTCTTTCTCACAAAGACACTAACAAACAGCGAAAGCATCTTGCTCCTTGAAGTTAAGCAGAGGAAATAAAAGAGGGGACAGAGTCTGTCGAGCCTGGACTCGAAAATAGGACGATTAAGCCATTATAAGCAGAAATATTCTACCTTTATAGGTCCCTTCTCTACTCATTCGTCCCTTCCACCCTGTTCTCCCCGGGAGCGGGCGGGCCCAGGCGGCCGGGCCGCGCCGAGCGGCTCCCGCACACGCAGCGCTGCTGAACTCGGGCCGCTCCGGGCTGCAAACGCTGCCCAGCACAATGTCCAGCCTCGGAGAGGTCAAGGGGTTTGCGAGGTCAGTCCGTGGCTATAATACACAGCTAATCGCCTAGAAAACGTGTCCTCTGCGTGAACTCTATGCCTCGATCGGGGCTTGCAAGCGCTGAATTTTACCTCCCCAAATTCTGCCCCCCCCTCGCCCGCGGCATCCCCGCAAGGCGCAAAATGCGAGGTACCGAGCGCGTCCCCCCGCACCGCGCCGGCACCCCCGGGACCCCTCACCGCTCCTCCCAGGACCCCCGGGATGTCCGACCCCCTCCCCGGGACACCCGGCGCCCTGGGGACGTCCGCCCCCCCCGGGACGAGCCGGGCCCCCGCTCCCTGCAGAGGCCCGAGCCCTTCGGGACTCTCCTCGCTGCAAAAGCCTCCGAAACCCGGCCCGTGCGGGCCGACGCGGGCAGCGAGATCCCGCTCGTACCAAAAAAAGAAGGATAAAAAAGGGGCTAAACCCCCCCCAAAAGGAGCGAGCCACCCGCGGCCGCCGCGCCCCGGCGCTCGCCCCGCCAGCGCGGCCGGAGCCGCCTGCAAACTTTCTCTGCTCGCTCCCTTCGCTCACATCGGTCAAAATAAAACGAGAAAACAGAAGGAAAACCCCGCAAAAGAATTCACGTGGTGTTTTTCTTTCTTTTTTTTCCCCCGAGCTTCCTCGTGAAAGGAGGCAATAAAACGGTCAGAAAGGCATGCCAAGAGACCAGCGCTGTTACCTGCTTCGCTCCCACATCCTTTTTCCAGCGCCCCAGAGACGGCCCGCATGGTTTGGGTGGTTTCTTCCAAAGTGAGAGGTCTGGGGGAGGGGGTGGCCTGGGGGCTTTGCTTTTGGTTTTCTCCCCCAAAAATAAAGCTTTCACCTTTACGATCCAGATTTTATTATTAATATTATTATTTCCCCTGAAGATTCTTGTAGGACTCCGGGTGCTTTTTTCCCAACAGACGGTCTGCGGAGATTTGCTGTTGAATAACAATGGGAAAAGGATAAGTATTTAAAGAAAAGAAGTGATTAATGATTTTCTGTATAATTCTCGCATTTTTCTTGGCTTCTGTCTGCTTATAATGGCTGTGAACTTTTAGGTCCTATAGAAATCTTCTTTTCTCCCCCTTCTATCCTATTCATACTTTCCAGCTTTGATTTGGCTCTATAGAACCTGCATTCCTGGAAGCATATGCTTTTTTTAAGAACTATTTTTGCCATTCTTAGAAGCACTATCTCGAAAATAACACCCTCTTTACAGCCACAGCAGATCAAAGGAAAAACAGCAAAATAAAATGCAACAACAACAAAACCACCCCAACCTCAGGCATTACAATAAAATACAGCCCTTGCCACCTTCTCTGGGGGGAAAAAAAAGAAACTTTAAAGGGTTCCAGTTGCTGCCTCTAAAAATGTGATAGTTAACAAAAAACGCTTTCATAAATCCACTTCTTCTGCATCCCAACGTGTAACAAATCTGTATCGTGTGACTGCATTAATGTTATTTTAAAGTGTTAAAGTGGCAACAGAAGGAGAAACACAGCGGCCCTTTGTGTGCGGCGGCCCAGGGCCGCCTCGCAGGCGCTTCGCGTGCCAGGTGCCCGCGCGGGGCTGCTGCAGCCGCGGGGACCACGCGCGAACACCCCCCGGCCCGGGACATTTCAAGCCCGGCCTTTGCTGCTGAACGAGGCGGTGGGATTTTCGGTGCTCATGGGGGGTCTCCGAGAATCCCATAAACATTGAACAAATAAGCAAAAGCCGTTTTTCAGAGGCGAGTATAAGAAAATGATTATTTTCTTCAGATGGCGTGGAGGCCCCCTCCCCCCGCACCCCCCCCCAGCTCTCAATAGTCTTTTTCTTATATTTGTGACTTAGAACTGGAATGTTATTTCGTCCTGAACAGTATTTTCGATACTTTCTATGAGAAAGAAAATGAAAATTAATACAAGAGCTGCGGCTCACAAAAGAAGCCATTTGTCTTCTTGATTATCTATTTGCTTGTCAGGCTATGAGCTATCGCAGGAGCCAGCTCCTTTGTAATATAAAAATACACAGAAAACCTGCAAACACCGAGAAACATCTGTGCAAAAATTAGACTCATTAATGCATTAACTACCTTGGAGAAGGAGATCTTTTTTTAAATCAAGAAGCCTCTCTAGAGAAATACAACGCTACATCCATTCTTTAAAGCAAAGCGAAGCACTAATGACTACCCCTGTTTTGTCTGCAACCGGTTTGGGAAGAGCATATTAATATAAGCTTAGAACAAATAAATCATCATATGTAAGGCTTAGCAGTACTTAAGGCTGATATACCCCATAGTCAAACATCTTTTGTTTTCATTAGGGAGTTGAGGCTGTGCCATTGACAACAGAAATCCCAGTTCGGAAGCACGGTGCTTTTTAATTAAAATTAAAAAAAATCCATTTTTTCCCAGCAGAACAAGAAATGCAGGTTACAAGAACCACACAGGGTCGGCTTCACGAGGAAACGTTTATTTCCACTGGCGGGTTTTTCCCCCGCTCTTTACAAGGCGGCGCGGACCCGGCCGAGGACAAAGGGAGGCGGCGGGGCCGGGCCAGGGGGCTCCGCGCCCGCGGCCCAGCGGCCCCCGCCCCAGCCCCGGCCCCGGCCCCGGCCCCGGCCCGGCCGCCGAGGCCCCTCGGCCCCGCCGCCCTTCCACAGCCCCGGCGCGGAGCAGGGCCGGGCCGGGCCGGGCGAGCAGCCTCCTCCCCGCAGAATCCCCGCCGGCCGCGGACGTGCGTTCAGGTGGCACCGTTTACCGTCGAGTTTCTAAACTAAACATCCTTCTTTCCCCTCTTCCCTCCCCTCCCTTCCCTCCCCACGCTTACAAGTGAAGTAATTAACCTGCTGGACTACAAAATGGCGGGGGGGTCCTACAGAAGGGTCCTTTCTCTTGGTTCCTTTGTCCACCACCCACTTGACACAGTTTTGCTTTGTTTTAGCGGTTCCCCCCCGCCCCGGGCTGCGCGCTCCGCTCGGCCCCCAGGGTCGCCCCCGTCCCCCGGTCCGCGTAAAACACGGAGCAGACGGGGATTTGTGTGGGGTCTGTTGGTTTTCTCCGCCGCAGGGCTGTGCGAGAACTGCCGCGTCTTTGCGATGTCTGAATAGAAACTTTCGTTTTGTGGCTGGTAGGCGAGAAAAGAAAAAAAGGAGGAAAAAAAAAGAGGGGGGGGATCCAGTTCGTCTTGAAGAAACTGAGCCTCATTTATTAAAGTGAACGCTGGTTGTCGAGGTAATAGCAGACATAAGGTCCATCCTTTGTACGGGAGAGTAAACATGACAAATGGGGCAGAGCTTGGCGTGATTAAAGATGAAACAAGGATCCATCTTAGCCAAATCTGAAAACTACTATCTACAGCCTCCTTTTAATGGAAGAGAGGCACCGCGGCACCTCTCCGCTTTGTTGTAGCGGAGTCTCCCTCTGCTCCCCCTATAAATAAAGAGCCCCCCTCCTTCCCTGGCTGCCCGGAGCATACAAAAACGACCATGTGTTCCCCACACACACACACACCCCGACGCACACCCACACGCACACTCGCACCCACGCGAGGAGCAGTTATAGGCTGGTGGCTGGTCCATTGGATCGGTTCTGAGAACCGCCTTGCTGTAGCTGCAGGCTGCCCGAGGAGCTGGAGGGATTAGACCTGATCTTGGTGTTTGGTAGCTTGTGGTCTTTTTTCCATTTCATCCTCCTGTTCTGGAACCAGATCTTGATCTGGCGCTCGGAGAGGCAGAGCGAGTGCGCGATCTCGACCCGGCGCCGCCGCGTCAGGTAGCGGTTGTAGTGAAACTCCTTCTCCAGCTCCAGGACCTGCTGCCGGGTGTACGCCGTGCGGGAGCGCTTCGGCTCCCCCCCCGCGAAGCTGGGGTTCACTGGACAGACACAAAGGAGGGCAAGAAAGAGGAGAAGCAGGATTACCGAGCTGGTCCTTCCCCCCCAAAAAGCATCACACATCCTTTTGGCGGGGGGAATGCTCCAAAAAATACACCGCAAACCTTCTAAAAATACACCCAGACCTATCTCCAAATCTCCACCTCCATCCTCGTTGCTTGACGTATATTCCTGTTTTTATAAGGTCCCCTGGACACATTTTCCATGCCCTCTGCGAGAGCGTGCGTGCGCGTGTGTGCACATATATATACACATACACACACACCCCTGCGTGAGCATCACTCTGTTATCCCCAAATCTTTAAAGTTCCCCCTACACACACGGGCAAACACGCGCTTCTTTTCATTAAATATCACACAAAAAAGGGGGGGAAGGGAAAATAGTAAAAGTTTACTCAACCCGCCACTTAAATACAAATTACGAAAACATAAAACTTAACTTATGAAGATTCAACAGCCATAAAAAAGTAGCCTGCAAGAAATTGGAGGAGGATGGTAACAGAGACTTCAAAGGCACATGGCCAAGCAGAGCAATAAAAATTTATGGAGGATGTAATTATACCGCTCTGCAAACAGGCGATCGTAAATCTCCACGAATGGTTATTTTACAACTGGTGCAATAAGATTTCTACAGGACTTTGAGGTGCTACTTAGTATAAAGCAAAGCCACTTTAGTTCACTTACCCGTGCTTACATGGACTTTTTTCATCCAGGGGTAAACCACCGGCTCCTTGCAGGAGGAGCTGGCCGGGCTTTGGTTCAGCGAGTTCTGGCTGCAGGAGGGCGGCGGGCTGGGGGTGCCCGGCTCGCAGGGCTGCTCCGGCTCGGAGAGGTGGCTCTGCAGCCCGGCGGCAGGACGGACGTGGCCGCGGGGGGACAACACGGCTGCGCGGGGGCCGGAGCTCTGGCAGGACGGGTAGAGCTGCTCGCTGCAGGCTGACCGCGGCTGGTACATCGCTTCATGTTGGAAAGTGCCCGCTCGCCGCTGGCTGCTGTAATATTCCGGCGAGTGACTGGGAAGGTAATCGCTGTGGGAATACTCTTCACAGGGTGGGAACTTGGGGTCCACATAGTTGGAGTTGATCAAAAACGAGCTCATGGCCATTAATTTCTTAGAATTGCACACACGAAAAAAAAATATATATCCTAAAATTTATTCCCGTCCCCCCCTTTACTCGTTTTCCTGTTTCGTGAAACCCTCCTACTTACTGTCAAGTGAACAAAGTTGGAGTCCATGTGACAGCGCGGGCCAATGGCGAGGTGGCCTCCGATCCCCGGATAAGGAAATCTGCCCAGCCCGGGCTCTCCCGGGGCCCCGAGCATCCCCGGGGAGGCGCCGGGGGCGCCCGCTCCCCTCCGGCCGCCGCGGCCGCGCCGCCGCCGGGCCCCGCCGGCCCCCGCCGGGCCCCGGCTTGCAGCGCCCCGCGGGCGAGAAGCGGCCCCCCCGGCCCCCCCTCGGGGGTGTGTCCTGGCCGGGAGGGGGGGGGGAACCAGGGGAAAAAATATAAGAAAAAGGACAAAAAATTATTTTCAAGGGATTGGGGGCTGCGGCTCACAGCGGCTGCCCCGGCCCGTGATCCATGGCGATCGCTCCGGGTGGTGTCTGCGTCTCATTCCCCGCTAAGGTGCTGCGAGCAGGGACATTGCGCCCCGAGCCTGGCAGAGATGAATAGGGCTTGGTTCGGATCGATAGAAAATTCATCAGCTAATTCGGGGTACCCGGTCTCCTAAATCACATTTAGCTGTGGCTTTAGATTGACTATTTCCCACGCACGGATGGAAAAGGAGCCCGTCCTCCGAGCCAGAAATCAAGGACTTGATGAACAATTACAAAGAGAGTTAACCTAAGTCCTAATGCGTCCTCGCCTCGCCCTTATTGTAATAAAGACGCTTTAAAAGCAACAGCAAAGCAGCAGCCTTTCAAAAGCCACCCGTAAATACTCAAATTGGTGTTTAGATCCGAAACGCGCAGTAATCTCTTCACGGGCAGCAGGAAAGAGAGTCATATTTGTGTTCGGTGTCTCTGCCGAGACGGCACGACCTAAAGCGACGGTGGGACGCTCGCCCCTCACATCGCAGGATACTGCCCCTCTCCCCCCCCGCCTGTGCAGCTCAGATTTTATCTCCAAGTGATGATAAAGTTTATCGCAGGAGTGCTGGAGCTGGGTTAAGGTCAAATCCAAAGTATTTCTTTTCGGCTATAAAGCGGCTTTGTGTTTAAGACCTTGTTTTCACCCTTCTATTTAGGGGGTTTGATTTTTTTGCTTTGGGGTTTGCGATCGTTTTTTGGTTTGGTTTGGTTTGGTTTTTGCCTTCTGGGATTGTGACCTGTAGTGTTTGTGTCAACTACATATTCCCCTAGATACGAATTTGTGACCCAACTTCCTTTACACAAATTCGGATCTACAGGGTACATATAGAAGACAGATGCATCCTCCTTGGTCAGAGATCTTCTACTGCTCCTACTGTCATAATTATCTTCCGGGGAAAGGGGACGGGGGAGCCTTAAAGTTTGCAACTAGAGAGATCGAGAATTAATCTATAGATAAAGAGGGTTAAAAGATTCGCTTTTCAGAAGAAACACAATTAAAACATCAACTCAAAATCCGAATAACTGGTAATCTAGAAAAAAAAGCACTTTTCTACCTTAGTACCTTATGCATTAGCTTACTACTTTTCTAAAAAAATCCATCTCCCGACTGAATATATAAGTATAGACGTACAACGAGACCAGAACCCGAACAATCGTGCTTTAAAAGTAAAATGCGATAGCTTGGTCTGCCTCAGTCGCGATAACCTCCTAATTACTCTCTTCTACGCAGTACAAAGATTTCATCCATTTTTCGTTCTTGGAGGTCAACCAAGGTTTTAGTTTATACGTGTGCGCGCGCGTAAATTATAAAAAAGAAAGAAACAGATGAAAAGAAATACAGAATGTAAAGGCAGATGGGACGACAGGTTTTTTTTTTAATGACAGGCAATTCTTTTTACAACCCGAGAAAAAGATCAAAGGCGTTTCATTTCCGAAAAAGGGATATAAAGCAATAAAATATTCATACTGTCTAGGTAATGAACCTTCATTCGGAACTAATGAGGGTAGCATCATGTTGAGATTTCGTTTAAAATTACAGTTGCCCAAGAGATTAAAAGTATAACATCCTCCCCTAATTTTGGTTTTGTGGATTTCAAAAGAGAGAACATATTTTTGGTCAAGTATTTCCCGAATTAATTGGTATTTAAATGCCCCAGCAGAGAGGCTATCAAAAAACCGCCGCATTTACCTTACATTCAAATTTCGGCTAAAACCACTTTATTCGTACCCTTACGGTAAATACATCAAATAGATCTTTTAAACGACGATTCTTTTCCTATCAAAGGGGAAAAGTAGTTACGGAACGAGGGCACATAGCTCGCCGGGGACACGTTGTGCCCTGAGCTGTTCAGACCGGGAGGCTCTCCCCGGCAAAGCGCCCTTCCCGCCCGGCGGTTCCAGCAGCGGCTCCCGCTCCCGCCCCGAGCCCGGCGCCGCTTCAGCGCCTGCCCCGCACGCGGGTTCCCAGCGCCCGGCGCGCAGCAGAGCGACCTCGCGGAGCCGCCTTTGCCCGGAGCAAGGAGTTCTCCGCCTGCGCCCGCGCGCCCGGCACCCAGACCTTGCTGGGGAGCAGGCAGCAAATCTACAATTTACCTTCCCCCGTAAAACTTGCCATAAAAGTAAGGAGCCAGATCAAATCTGCTTGTACAACGTGTAGGTGGCGGCCGTAAAATAATTCTACAGAACCGATCCCATTAGAGCCCTTTTTTTCTCTTAAATTTTATTCCTCCTTTCCAATTCCGCTCTGATTTATTTTATTGTATTTCCTTTCGGTCCGTACCGCACGAACCTCCTAAGCGAGCCCCTAAAGGACACAAGCCTCGGTGGAAATAACTAGGCCGATTCCGGATTTTTAACCCCCTCCCACATCTTAAAAAAAAAAAACAACACAGTTTTAATTTTCCTTTCCGATGACGGACAAAAGGGGTTTGGTGCTAGCAGACCAGCACCCCTAGCGTCTACCCGAAAGCTTCCCCCCACACACCTCCAAGAAGTCTCACACTCCCGCCTGTGATCCCAAATTAAAAGCCAAGCGCCCCCCCCCCCCCCCCCCCCCCCGCACACCTTTCCGCCGCCGCTCAGGAGTCCGCCCCACGCTGCGGACGTTTCCCACGGCAGATCGCGCCCGGCTCGTTTCCATTTCAAAGCCGGACTCGGCCGGGGGGGGCCGTCCGCCCCCGCGGGGGTCCAGGGGACCCCCCGCCCCCCCCGAGCCCCCCCCCGAGGCACCTGCCAGCCCCGGGGTGTCATTACAGCGCTGGCCGCTCCCGCTGCCGGGCGGCTCGGGAGGCTCTTGCCGCCCCCGCCGGCTTCGTGTCCCCAGCGAGGGGGCTCGAGGCCGGGCGCCCCCCCGGCCGGCGGGTGGCAGCGGCCCCCTCCGCGCCCGGCCGCGCCGCGCCGCGCAGGTAGCGCCGCCAGCGGTACCTACCTCGGCGGAGCGGGGCCCTCCCGGCGCGGCCCCGCGGGGCAGGACGCTCCCTCCGCGGCCGGTCCGGCTTTGCAGGCGGGACCGTGCCGAAAGCACCTCAAATCCGCGCCCCCCCCCCCCCCCGGCCTCCCCACCCAGATCCAGGCTGGGCTGCTCCGGCCTCGCTCCCCCGCGTTGCCTTTTCAGCGCGATTATCCCCGATAAGAACACGAATTTCTCCCTTTCCCCCGGTGGGTTTGTTTCCCCCCCTCCCCCCCCCAGTATAAACCACTATTGTCTTTAAGGCGAGCGGAACTGCTGCTGGCGGCGCCGAGCGCCCCGCGCCCCCCGGCCTGCGAGACCCGCAAGTTTGGGTATTAATCTCGGAGTTTGTCAGGCTTTGTTAAACAGCGAGGCGTGTCCGCAGCGCGGCGGCGGCCCAGGGCCGCGCTGACCCGCGCTTCACCCCGCGCCGCTGCGCGCCGCTCCGCGCCCCCGCGCGTCCCGGCCCCGCGGGCAGAGCCGCCGCCGCGCACTCGCGGCCGCCCGCCGCGCCCCCCCGCGCCCCCCCGCCGCCGGCCTCCTCATACAGAGAGATGTATTCATATACTGGGTGTTTTCGGGGTAAATTTCCTCCTGGGGGGGGTCGCTGCTGTTAGAGGCTCCCAGGCCGGCAGCAAGGAGCAGCGCGGTGTTTCGCTCCTTCCCCGAGCGCCGACGTTTCGCTTTCCCGGCTTGGGCCGGGCTTTGCGCCAGCCCACGCGGCGGCGGGGGGATCCGCCAGGGCGCAACCGGCAGCGCGAAGCAGCCGGCGCGCCGGGACGCGCAGGGGCGCGGAGCGCGGCTCGGCTGAGCGGGGCTCGGCCCACACCTGCTCGGCGACGGAAAGCGGAGCTTTGAGCCGGGCTTGCCCGCCCTAATCACCCCTATATACGCTTTTAATTCCTAACGATGCTTTGCAAAACCAGCCCGGACGGGTCCTGTTTTCCCCTCCGCGGTGAACGTGTTTAAACGCCGCAGCGCTTCTAAGCGGGGCCGCGGAAAGGCGCGGTGCGAGCGCGGGGAGGCGGCGCTGCTCCCCCTGCGCGGGGCTGCGCGGGGTCCCTCGGTGTCTCCGCGCTTCCCCCGCCAAGGCCGGCACCGCCGCTCGCCCAGCGAGGAAGAGCTCGTTGCAAACGTAAATCGGGATTAAAGAGCCCAAGCAACTGACTGTCCGGCGGGGGGAGAAATACAAGGGAAACCCACCCCGGGCTGTGTTTTCCGCGCCTGGCTGGTGCTTAGACACCCGCAGCCGCGGGCCGAGCCCAGCCCAGCCCGAGCAGGAGAGAGAAATTAGAAATATCCTTGAAAATTATACCTTTAATTTCCTCCCTCTCTCCTTGCCTCCCTCCCTCGCTCTCTCTCCCCTTACATTGCTTCAAATGAATCTACTTCAAATGAACATGCAGAAGCGTAGTCCTAAATTGAAACTTAAACGTTATGATGTAGGAGTGGATATTATAGGGAAAGTTGGGAGGTGGGGTTTTTTATTGCCGTGAAATTATACCTGCTTGTTTTAATATCCCGAAAACAAATAGCCTTTATTATCCATTACCTGTTCTATAAACCTGGAGTAGAAATGACTGTTCTATAGAGATAAGTATAGTAATTACAAGGGCGAAGAGATGGATCACCCAAGTTACAACTAAACGGTAGCCCTTATATAGTGATATTTTATAAATACCAAGCAAATTCATGGCAATTAATTAAACCCGAGCCTTATCACGCGAAACAAAACGCTTTACGTTCTCCTGAATTTCACCTACTCCGTGAATATATCCGCACCGGGAAAGCAAATGGGTTTTCCAGAACGCCTTTCCCAGGGCTCAAATATTCTCTCTTTCTCTTCCAAGAAAAATGACCCTTGTTATAACCATTTAGTCACTGAAAATATTTAAAAGCCAAGGGAGGAAAAAAAGCAAATTCGGTAGGTTTTTTTTTGTAGGGGAGTTTGCCTTGCTTCGACTGTTTGCTTAAGAAGCTATTGAAAAGATCTTCCCGGTCCCAGTGCAAATAATATTTAGAGTTTGGAGGGCTCAAAGTCTGGCAGTGTAGAAATAACTTTGAAACGCCAAGGGAAATATTTATTATATCAGTTCATTAAACTGTTGCACTGACCAGAGTGGAGTCACATTTCAAGCAAGAAATATAAAACGTCCTCGCAGTTCCGACGGAAAGTGCGCAGCAAAACGGAACGAGCCGCTTTACGGGGCCGGCGGCGGGGCGGGCGCTCGGAGGCGCCTTGAACCCCCCCCGGAATATTTCCGAGCCATCGGTGCATTGATTGTGCCTGTGACATTATTGCAGATCTCGTGCGATTAAGGTATAAATGCAGACAGTAAATCAAGGATGTCATTTCTTGTACATCTTTTTGTTTTAATTAGTATTTACACTCGTACTGAATAGGAACTGCAAAACTATTCGGAGCTCTGGACCTCTGATCCCGGGGGAGGAGGGGGACAGGCAGCTCTCCAAGCGTTTGGGAAGTGTTCCCAAGTAGAGATGCTGGAGCACATTTTCACGAGCCGCGTCAGGCTTTTTTTTTTTCGGTATAATTTAAACCCTGTCCAAACAAAATTGACTCTGGAATGAAAATTATTTTTTAACTGCTCGCGTTAATATCCTATAGGGACCTGCGTGTAATTGGATTTAATAAATGCATTTCCCCCTATATTCTCTTAGTTTGGCTCCAAACGGCGTTTCAGGGGTTATCTAAGAAAAATACGGCGAAGTCGCTCCGCGTTTCCTCACGGGGGACCCGGATCAACCGCCTCGTTTCCCACCGCCTCCCCACGCCGCCCGCGGCCGCGGATCGCCCCTGCCCCGCCGTCCCCGTCCCTCCGCGCTGCCCCGCGCTGCCCCCGCCGCCTCCGCGCTGACAGCAGCCGCCGGGCGCTGCCCGGCACCGCGGCGCGCACGCCGTAAACTTTTGACCCTCCACTTTTTGACCCCTCGAGCGGCAACGCGGTGCTAACAAGCCCCCCAAGACCGCAGCCCCCTTCCAGGGCTCCGGGCACTAACGCCGCCCTGATTTCCCGGTTCCATCTATTCTGCTTACCTCAAAAAACTCGTCAGGACCCCCCCCCCGAGGGGGGGTGGGGAGAGCAAAAATAATTTCAGCCCTTCGCAAACATTAGCTGTTTGGCTCCAGATCACCCAGCGCTGTCCCAGGCAGCTGGATATTTTTCCCCTTTGCCACCCCCCCCATTAGCGCTGTATATTTAGAAGAACGGGAGAAAAAAATCCCGGAACCCACAGCTGGATCCCCCTCGCTGTGAGTTAATTCTCTTGCATTTGCCTAAGGGGAGTCACGTAGGTGAGTCGGGGACCGCAGCAACGAGCCCGTTCTGGACTGGGGGGGGGGGGAGGGGGGTCTTTATGGTTATTTTGGTTATATCACGATTATTTGGGCAGCGCTGCAGGGCTCGGGGGCAGCAGCGGCCGGGGCTGTGCGGGGCAGCCGGCGGGCGGCGGGGAGCGGCGGCCCCGGCCCGGCCCCGGCCCCGGCTCGGCCCCGGTCCCGGCCCGGCCCGGCGGCGCCCAGCGCGCCCCGCTCCGGCCCGGCCCTGCTGGCAGTGAACTTGGTCTGAAGCGGGCTC
Source organism: Dromaius novaehollandiae (assembly GCF_036370855.1). NCBI lineage: Eukaryota > Metazoa > Chordata > Aves > Casuariiformes > Dromaiidae > Dromaius > Dromaius novaehollandiae. Next base: position 9,119,807 of record NC_088119.1, on the reverse strand, counting down.
TGCTGGCTGCTCGGGGACGTTACAGGCGAGGCGGCTGCGCCAACCCCCTCCCTGGCTGCACCTTCCCCCTGCCCGGCTCCCGCCTGGGCTGCCCCGGTCCCCCCGCCCCGGCCCCGGCCCCGGCCCCGGCTTGCAAACTCTCCCGGCATAAACAGAGACGTGATTTGCCGCTAAGCAAATGTCCTTTAAAACAACCCCAGCGCTGTAATCTGTTTTGACTTGAAGGGTGTGTGTGTGTGTATAAATATATATATACATACACGCACACACGCGCATACACACACATGTTAAAAAGAGATAAATCAAAAGGAGAAAACTCATGCTAGTCTTATTCTTTCAACGCTTGCTGTCAAAATAGTTTCTTTTCAAAGCTATTTAGGGTAACAGAACACGGAAAAACTGCGCGGGGTGGACACCTCTCGAGTTAAGTCATCAACCTCCTTCCAAATATAATTGATTTAAACGTTAGGAGAGAAAAGATGGGGAAGAATCGGCTCAGATAGCGAAACAGCCACGGCGGGAAAGAAAACTTCGGTCTTAAACCCGTCCTGGGACCGGAGAGGGACCCCCAGAGGGGGAGGCAGCCCCCACGGCTCCTTCTGGGGTCCCCTCGCTGCAGAGGGACCTTTATCAAGAGGATCTGAAACAACCCCGCCAGCTCCTTCCCTTCGGGTCGGACGTGTAATAAAAAGGGGGAAAAAAGCGGCTGCGCTGGGGAAAGGGCGAGCGATGGCTGAGGCTGAGCCGCGGCCGTGGGGGAGGGAGGGCGCTTGGGAGCTGCGGGGAAGGGGCTGGTTTCCTGCGGGCTCCCCCCCCGCGGCCGTCCCCGTGCGGGTGGGCAGGCTGGGGCGGTTCACCGGGCTCCTGCAAAGAAGCGGGTTCCTAACCGTGTCCTTCCCTTAAATAGAGCGAAATAAAAGCGTTACAGACCGAGCCGTGCAGTTTCTAGTCGCCGCCGCCAGCCCATCCCCGCAGAGGCAGATAAGGACCCACAACCTCCCAACCTGCATTTTTGTGGCCAAAAAAAAAAAAAAAAAGAGAGCGAGATCCCCCCGGCTTCTCCCAGAAATAATCGCCACATTGTTGTTGGGTGTCTGTGTTGGAGCAATATGACCCACAGCCGGTCCTGCCCCAGCCCTCCCCCCCCGCGAGTCGCCACCAAACCCAGGCAGTGCGGACTCGGTAAATAAAAAAAAAAAAAGAAAGAAAGAAAAGAAAGAAAAGAGAGAAAAAAAACCCGGAGCTGATGTTTTCCCTAAAAAGGTGCCCCGGGGTCCGCGGGGCCGGCCGTGCCGCGCTGTGACACGCTGCCCACCCTCCGCCGCCGCAGCGGCCGCGGCTGCACAAGTCTGCTGACCTCGGGATGATCCCGCTCGCCTATGAATTATTGATGAGATATGAGCTCTGATTTCTCTTTTCAGTATGCAAACCCCATTATACTGTTAAAATGGCGATTTAATCGTTTAGAATAGCTTCGCTTTTTTTCCAACTCATTTGTGCCCCTTCCTTTTCATTTAATTCTCTTAATTAAATCCTTTAACAGATTTTAATCACTTTTTGTTGAATAAAATAAGACATCATACACATCTGTAACTAGGTTACCTTGGCGAAGTTTGTTTTTGGTGGGGTTTCTTTGTTTTGTTTTTGTTTTTAATTCGGCCTGCTTGGTTTCTGGGCTGAATTTTTAAAGGCCGGTTCGGAGCACATTTGACTTCGCGTAACGCCGCGCCGAGAGAGCAAAGGCGGCCTGTAAAAGCGCCCGAAGGGATCCTCGGCGCGGCGCTCCCTTGCTAGAAGAGAAATAAAAATAAAGCCGCGACACCCGAGATGGCCTGGCAACGGCACCGCCATGTCGAGCTGTGCTGGGCGCCGACGCGCTCCCAGCCCTCCCTGTTCCTCCGACTGAGGCATCGCCCCCGTTTGCCGCTGAGCGGCCGGGGGGGGGTAGGGGGGGGCTCCTCCCTCCCCCGGGGCCGGCGCACACCGCCAGCCCGGCCGCGTCCCCAGGCCCGGCCCGGCCCGGCCCGCCCGGGCACAGAACTGCTGCTGCTCCAGATGTTCCCGCGGCCCTTCGGGCTGCGGAGCCGGGGCCGGGGCCGGGGTGAGAAATAGCGGCTTTGGCTTCGTTGTTTTCATTTTTTCCCCCAAAGAGCCAGAAAGGACGAGGCACTGTTTACTAAACGAAATAGGAAACCTCCAGGGATGGAGAGAAGCTAAAACGACATGGTAGGGGAAAATAAAAGAAAAAAGCAAGCGGGGACAGCAGTGAGCCCCTTCTTTAACACGCGAGAGGTGGCCGGGCCCGCTGTGGCCCAGGTAGCTCGGGGAGGCTCCTCCAGCCCTGGGCCCCTGGGCTGAACAGTCCCTGGCACAGGCGGACTCTGAAGAGTCCCTACATCAGAGTTTCCCCCATGGGTGCCCAGAGCAGCGAGTGGTACAAAGATCTGCCGAGCTGCAGGCTTCAGAAAGAGCCTGCTTCCTTTTCAAAGCAGTAATCCTGTCCAAGAGAGTCTCCACAGTCTTTATACCTGGTCCTAAAGCGTTTCATATTTATTCTGTCTTCCACAGCTGCAGAAGAACTAATTGTTCCGTGTCCGATGTACGCCATGGAAGCGGGAGCAGCGATGAAAAATGCGAAGGAAAATCCCCGCCTACCTGCACGGTCAGAGCTCCGTTTTCCTGTTTACTCTCCTTATACTTCCTCTTCATCAGCAACAGGGAGATTTTTTTTCTTTAGAGGATGGGGGGAAGCCTGCTCTGAGCCTGTGACCCCTTCCATGCTGTAAAATGGTAGCCGCTTACCCCTCCCCGTGCCGCACGGGAAGCTGGAGGGGAACACCACGCAGGAGAAAAGCACACACACACACACACACACACACACACACAGTCACACACACCCCAACACCAACCCCCAAAACCCAGGCTGCGGGGAGGGGGCAGCTACCTGCTGCAGACCGCCCCGGCGTCCCCGCTCCGCGCCCGCTGCACCAGCGCTGCTCGCTCCGGCTGCCTCGCCCTGCCTTGTCCCTCGCCATCGCATGTGGCACATGCCCAGCCGTGTAAAATGGGGGTGCTTAACAAAAATCCTTGGGTCTTGTGCCCTCAGGCTTGGCCTGGCAGAGCCGGCCTGGGCCAGCAGGAAAGGCGAAAACCTTTGCGGGGGCGGGGGGGGGGGGGAACCGGGCAGTAACGCGGGTGGAGTGGGGAAGAGGTGGACGGAGGGACAGATACACGGACGGATAGAGGGATGGATGAATGTACTTTGGAAACACAGTGCGTGTGCATCGCACGCATACTCCTATTTCCAGGCACATACTAACGTGGGAGGACATTACTTTTCTTGCCTAAGTTGCTAATTATGATACGAACCGGTCAGAATTATTGCTTGTGGCCAGTACAGAGTAGCAGGCCCGTCGCTTGGTCTAACCTCGGTTTGATAACACTCCTCTTCCCACGTCCCGCCTCTGCTGAGCGTTTCTAGCGCCGGGCAGACAAAATGTCTGTAACCCGCCTTGTTTGCGGCGCTGAACTCGCATTTTAAGATTTTAAGACCTTTCCATTGCAGTGACTTTAGGATCCCATAAAATATCTTTATTATCAACGGAAGGGCAGGACCCCAGCCCGGACAGGCAATGTGCTGTGCAGCAGGAAAGCGCTGCACCGAGCGCGAGAGGCGGCCCGCAGCCCTTCCCCTCCCCGGCGCCGGCATCGCCCCCGCCGCGGGGCCGAGGTTGCGGGCGGCCTCGCAGCCCGGCGCTCGGCAGCGCCCGTCCGCCCCGTCCGCCCTCGGCCTGGGCCGCGGGGAGCCGAAGTTCACAGGATGGTAGCGAAGCTATTCGGAGCCACATGGAGCAGGACAGGAAAAACAGCCCGAGGAAGGAAAAGCAATCGCCCAAGTGTGCCGAAGGGGGACATTCGCCTTTGTGTAAAGGAGACGGACATGTGTCCACCAAATGTTGTCTCACCGTTAAAATCCCCGCTAAGGAGGGAAAAAGGAGCTTGTGACTGCTCCAAAGCCCAACAAGCCCCATCCCTCCCCCTCCGCAGCGCATCCGCTTTGAACTTTTTTTTTCCTTTTAAAGGAAAAGGACGGGGGGGGGAATAGATGTGAGTTGGTTCAGGTGCTGTGAAGCGCCCCCCCTTCCCCCCCAACCCCCCCCCCCCCGCAGATGTGGGGACTTGGGTTTCAAACAGAAAAACCCCGCCGGATTTGTGCGCTCTCCCTCCGCGCCGCAGCGCGGCCGCGCTCCGCGGGGTACCTGCCGCGGCCGGCGCCCACCTGGAGCCGCCGCCCCGCTCCCCTGCCTCCCGCCCGGCCCCGCCGCCTTGTTTGTTTTTCCAAAGAAAAAGGCTGCTCCCCGCCTGCCCCGGCCCGCGACGCCGCTCGCAGCGCAGGAGACGCGAGTCGGGGAGAATAGGTAGGTTGCAGTAACGGCCAGCGGGTCCCTGCGCAAACCGCAGCCTCCCCGGGTGTTTTTTTGGATCGCTTCAAGACAGGCTGGAGACACAACAGCGGTCATTCAGTGTCTCCATATGGCAGAAACGAACTGCGGAAATATGAGGACACTGCTTCGTCTTATTGGAAAAAACAAAACCCAAGGAAAAAAAAAAAGCCCTGGGGCAAAATAATGGTCTCAGGCCAAAAGAAAAGCAAAAGCGCACAAATTTCCTTGGCAGGCAGGTGAAAATAATTAAAATCGAAAGGTGTTAACAACCTGAAGAACACAGACAGAATACAGCTAATTGAAATGCAGAGGCGTGGGCCAGGTTTGTGGCTATTTGCGAGCAGTATAAAACACCCCAAATCACCTCCGATAAACGAGCGAGATCCCTTTTACATGGCGAAGGACGAAAACAAACTTTGTCTGCAGTACGTGTGTCCCCCGGCAAAGACAGGACGCAGATCGCCCTGCGGCTACGCTGCATCTGGTCACACACGCTATTTCTCCCGGTGCCACAAAGTTCACTTGCGGGCCTAAAGCTGCGGTGCAAATCTAATGAAATTCCAGCTCTCGGGAGGCTGCGAATTAGGACCGTCTAAAAGTGAGAAACACAGCTCTGAAAGAGAGGCAGACCCTCTCTCCTCCCCGCTCAGCCTTTAGCCACAGAAACCCTTTAAAATACTTTAAGCAGATAATATTTCAGAAGAACTTACTTTCAGGACTCCAGTCTATTGGTTCTCTGGACTGAAAACTGGACCCGCAAAACATGTTCCCTGCAATTGCAACGTTTATCTCATCTGGAAAAGTGCTCACCCATTGCTGCCCCTTACAAGCCAAACCAAGCAGTTAAAGTGTCACTTAACATTCTAGAGAATGTGAAATATATTGTACATTGTCAACTCCCCAAAACCATAAAACTAACTTTATGGACCTCACGTGACTTTTGAGAGCCAGTGAGGGGTATCTGTCTGAGGTCTGGGCGATTTTTACGATCTAACTTCTAGATAAAACCCTATCCATTTGACATCTAAATGTCATACCCACTTTTGGTATAGTTTGCTATTGGTAAAAAAAAAATATCAAGGGAAGGCGAGCAAATGGTTTGGGATCTGACAGTCCACTTCACATTCCTCTCAAAATCACTTAAGAAGTACCTAAACAGTGGGAGATTAAGTTTGGTAAGTTTTAAGATCCAACTTTACTTGATACGAACAAAAAGCCTAAGCTGTATTGTAAAGATGTCAGTGGCGCTTTGCCAAATAGAGCGACTTTAAGCCGGAGTATCTCGTGCCTTGTTAGAATCCCTCGGTATCAAAATTGCAACATTTGCCATCTTTGATGATGTTAAATTATCTGCAGCCAAAATGCCTCGTTGTGGTATCAGTAGTTACAGAGCTGTAATCTGTTATTTACATGTTGCGCAGAGAGCAGGAGGTGAGAGCAGGAAGCACAATAAAATGAAGACGAGAGATGGAGGAGAGATTGCAGTTTAGCACAGAAATATATTTTTTTATATATATACATATTAGAGGTATATTATAGATACAGATATACACACATAATTATGTGTAACACGGTTTTATGTGTACAAACATAGAGATACGTGCAAATACCTCCTGCTTTGAGAATGCGCCGTGTGTATGTCTGTCTATCCACGCGGCGATGCCTGCACCGCGTGCGCTGGGGCAGCCTTGATGCCACGTTGTCGCGACTTAAAGGACTTTGAGGCAGTTTGTGTCGTGCGATCCGGGGCCGCGTTGTTTTAGGAGCGGCGCGGGCAGGCGCGGGGCCGCGCGGAGCGCTGGCTGCGCGGGCCGGGGCGCTGCTGGGAGGGAGCCGCTTGCGCGGCTGCTGCGCGGCGCGGCCGCCCGCGGAGGGGAGGGCGCGCAGGCTCCGCGCCCCCGAGCGCAGCCCGAGCTCCGCGCCGGGCTCCGTCTTCGGCTTGCGCGTGGGCTGCGCGCTCCTTGCGCGAGTCGCGGAGGCTGGGTATAAAGTGCGACTGGGAGCCTTTGTGAATAGGAGAAACGTTTATTTGACTTCGAGTAAAGCTACAAACAGATACAAAAAGCTTATTGGCGAAGTACTACCAGGCAGCTAGACATGACGGATGCCATTTTTACACATAACACTGCGTTCACTCTGCCCACTACGAACTGGCTATTAGTCACATCAGAAATATTTCTAGTATTTACAAACATTAGAGCACTCTATTGTTGGTCCGATTTTATGCATTTTTTTAATAGTGAAGTTTACCCACGTCTAAGAGTACGTCTCAGAATTAGCCTGGGACTAGAAATCCTGGCCTGAAGTTTGAACTAAAACACAGACTGGACAATTTTAAGACAGAAAGATACAAGAGCTTTTTCTTTTTTTTCTTTTTTTTTACATTTTTGTTTGTTTTTTAATTTTTTTTTCTGCGACTGTAGTGCAGGAACCCCCGATTTTAGCTTAGGCAGAGAAGAACTCACCCAAAAGCAGTAAACTCAGGAAGGGGAAAAAAAACAACAAATAAACAAACCATCGTATCTGATATCAATTTATAAATAAGTTATAACATTTAAAGGGCTCACATAAAACATGCTAGCTTTCCAGAAAGCATCAAGAGAGCACGGACACATACATTTATAGGAACAACAAGAGCATGAGGAGCATCTGGAAATAAAATTTAATTAAAAAAAATAAAAAAACCACGACATAAACTCAGTCCTGGGATAACGGTACCATACGCGTTGTTTTAGAATATCAACGACATGCCGAAAGGAAGGTGCCTCACTGTACAGTACTCTGAAACTAAGATCTGCTGCGCTTTATTTATTTATTTACGTATTTATTTATTGTTTCCTCTTCTTTCCTCGATATTCCTCCCCTATAATTTATGGCTGGAAGGCGCTGCCCGCAGAGGCCAAGCTCATGCTTTTCAGTTTATTATCCTTCTTCCATTTCATCCTCCTGTTCTGGAACCAGATCTTGATCTGCCGCTCGGAGAGGCAGAGCGCGTGGGCGATCTCTATCCTGCGGCGCCGGGTGAGGTATCTATTGAAGTGAAACTCCTTCTCCAGCTCCAGCGTCTGGTAGCGGGTGTAGGCTGTGCGCGCCCGCTTCCCGTCCGGCCCGGTCATGTCTGGAGAACACGGACAACAGCGGGGATTTTTTTTCCGCTTTCTGGTACGATACTAGCCTTAATGCTATTTTTTTTTAATACCGAGGCAAAATATCCACCTTCTTCTGGCCGTTATGCAGGCTGTTTATCCCCCGAATAACGAGCTCTCCCCCCGGCTCCGCTCCTTCTCGCACACCCCCAGGCACGTGCAGAGCCCCCCACCCTCGGCCCCTCCAGAGCCGGCGCTCGCAGCTCCGTATTCCTGGTCTAACCGGAGACCCTCGGTCCTTAAATCCGCCTCTTTCGCCTCTGCCCGGGTGTTCGTGTGTGTTTGCTGGGGCATCTGTTTTAACACTGCTTTCTTTTCTTCGGGAGAAAAGGGGGGGCTCGCTGTTGCCCGTGCGCTGCATCTCCTCGCAATTTGGGGTTTGCCATGAGCAGATTGTCAAGCATACACCCGGCAAAATAAGAGAAGGAAAGGACGGAGAGACCCATCTGTGCATATAATGCCATTTTAATGGTCAATTCTCTCCTTTCCTCTCCCCCCCAAGGAACACCCCCTTCCCCTCGATTTTAAATTGCCTTCCCCCACCACACACAGACAGCGAGAGCCTGAAATAAGCGCCCGTTTCGCGGCAAGAATATCGAAACTAAAATAAAATCGCCCCCCTTCAGGCGCCAGAGGCAGCTTTCTGCTTTAGAGCAGCGACCAGAGCAAGAAATACAAAAGCAATAAATAGCTGCGTTTCTGATCAAAGCGGCTGCCCCGAATAAAAGGAAGGAGAGGAAAAGGGGGTGAGGGGGGGAGGGAGGGAAAAGAGGGGTGTGCGAAAATAAACAACAACAACGACAACGAGCGAAAAAGAAGTAGCTGTACCATGGCTAATGTGAAGTTTCCTCATCCAAGGGAATATCTGAGGTGCCTGCCCTTCTGGAGCCGCGGTGGAGGTTGCGATGGGCTCTGCCTGCGCTCGGGGGAGGCTGCTGCTTATTGGAGTGCCCTCGTCGGCTCCCGAGGACGCGCTGGTCTCGTCTAGTTCTGTGAAATTTGTGTTGGTGCTGGCAGAAGTAGCTTGGTCGGAGGGGGACGGGGCGGGCTTGCCTCCATGGCTCTCGCTGTTGGAGCAGGGCAGGGAGTCGGGAGAAGATAAGGAGCAGCTAGACGCCTGTCTAAACCTGCTCTCCTGAGCTGGAGAAGGGAAACCGCGGGAGCTCTCCCCCACAGCCCCAAAGTGACTAGAGGAGGCTGAGCGGTTGATGCTAAGGTCCATCCCATTGTAGTTGTAGCCATAAGAGCTGGAATGCATGGTGCTTGAATCTCTGTAAGAACCGTTCATGGAACTGCTGGTCCCATAATTTAGTAACTGATAGTCGGGGCCATTTGGGTAGCGCCCTGAGAACGAGTTTACAAAGTAAGAGCTCATTTGGGTTATTTTGGAGGGCTTGATTTGTGGCTCGTGGTCGTTATAACCCTGTGCTTGACGATTTATGATGTATTAATGAATTATAGCAATGCACTGTACTTCGTTTTTGCTATGTATGCGGCCAAATATGGGGGGAGGGTGGGGGGTGCGTTTCGGAATCACGTGCTTTTGTTGACCAGTCGTAAATTCTCACTGATGACCTCAAGAGGTAATTCATGCTCTATGGTTACAAATAATGACGCTCGCGGAGCCGCTCGGCCCGAGTCAGCGCGCGGCGCCCCGAGTCCCCGGCCGCGCCGCGCCGCGCCGCGCCGCGCCACCTTGGCGGAGCGCGCCACCTGCCGGCCGCGCCGCGGCGCCGCACCGCACCGCGCCGCGCAGCCCCGCGCAGCGCCGCGCAGCGCAGCACCGCCCGGGCGCCGCCGCTCGCCGCCTTTCCCCCCCTTTTTTTGCTTTTTTTCCCTCCGGGTCGGGGCAGCGCCGCGGCTCGCCCCGCTGCGGGCCGTCTCCGGCCCCCCAGCCCGCTCGCTGCTCGTTCCCAAGCTCTTCTGCGGCTCCGCGGCGGGGAGGCGGCGGCGCGGGGCGAGGCGCGGAGTGGCGCTCCGGGGCGCGCCGGCGTCTCCTCGGGCGCCGGGGGGGACGGCGACGCCGCGCGGGGCGGGCGGGCGGCTCGGCGGCGCTTTCCGCGCAGGCATCGCCGCTGCTGCGGGGAAAAGTCGAGCGCTCTTAGCGTGTTACAGACACAGTCACACCTTGTAGTTCTGGAGGGAAAAAAAGGGGGGAATGGGAAAAAAAAGGAAAGGAGGGCAAGTCCAGCCGTTGGAACTGCTTGACAACGTTGCTTTTAAGATATTCTTGCTCCTGAGCGTTTCCCGTCCTCCTTAAATCGAGCATTGTGCTACGTTGTTTTTGCTTTCCCATTGCTAACCTGCAAGGAATACTGGGGAGTAAAAGCACCCTGAAAAGGGAACAACGTTGTGAAAGGACTGCGCTTTGTTAAGCGTTACTTTCCTTTCCTTTTCTTTTTTCTCTCTCCTGTTTTATTTTTTTTTCCAAGGCAGTTTCGGAATTTCATATGCTTGTCTGCAACTCATTGGAAATTATGCGCCATATTGAAAGTGACATATAATTATAATAATTACGGGCAATGAAAAGCGTGGCAATAATAGTAAATGTCCTACAGCTGTGAAGCTTCTGCATGAATTGATTTTAAAAGTGACTGACATTAAACCAGCTTGTGGCACGGGGGAATGCATTCATACATAGGTATTTCTTGGGGGCAGTGGGGACAGGGAATTGAAGTGAAGAGATACTGATTCGTAGCGTTTTCCCCCCTTGAAGCTCCAGAAAATGGTATCCGGACTAGGCTGAGCTAGTCGCTTGCTTTGAGTCCTAAATCCCCAGCAGAAAAAGCATTTCCTTTCGTTTAATTCCACAAACCAATAAAAGTTTGCTCTGTGCATACACGAGATTCCTCTTTGGTACAGAACAGATGCAGTGTCCATCCCGTCCCAGGCAAAGCCAGGCTGTCAAAAGGAGCCACTTAAAATGCCTGAAGTGAAAATAAAATCCAATATTCTAAAAGAACTCATTAGATTTTTTTTTCCTTACATAAATCCTATGTACTCGGAGCTGAGAAGCTACTCGTTTTGCAGGGAAAATTCCCTTGAAATCTGGACTTTTTTTGCAATACACTTCACTTTGATTTGGGAATATGAAGTAAGGGACCAGATGTTTGAAAGATGCTAGGCAAATGTTAGGTATCTTTGGTAGATAAATGAGAGCATATTTTTGCCAGTTCCCTTGATTTATTATGTATATGGAGAGCGTTTCGTCATAACTCTTTGTACTGTAACAATAAAAAAGAGCGATACTAAAGCAGCATGTCAGCGAGGAAATACTATTGGTGAAAGGTCTTCCATTTCAGATTAGACAAAAAGAGGGAAAACCAGATTTATCTCTGCACTGTAACTTCCGTGCGCTCGGGGCTGCTTGTCCTTGCAGATAGCAGCCAGTGTCACCGAGCGAGAAGCAGCGCTTCCTCTACAGCTCCGCGCTCCTTAAGAAGGGCAAGTTTCCCTGGAAAAGGGAGAGATAATAAGGATGACAGGGTGGTGTGCGTGAGATCGCAGACTTTGTTTTTATTAGAGAATTCCATGTTCATACCTAAGACAAACTCCAAACACAACACGTACAAAAATTAATAAAATATAACTTTTTGTTGTTGTTGCTTTTGCATCCTTTTAGGTAGTACTCGTTCTTTCAGTAGATTTTCTTAAAAAAAAAGAAAAACTAATTACAAAGACCCCAGGGCTTGATTAATTTACCAAAGGAAAACAAAAAGAAAAAGGAAAAGTGGAAAAAAACTATGTCAACCGTGCATGAAACATTTTTACAAAATGAAGACAATAAACACCCCAAATGACATATATTGCAGCACTTCCATTAAATACAAGAGTTAGCCGATTCCTAACAGTGACACCAAGGGTAGGAAGGCGGGTAGGAGTCCTGTTTTTTTTTTTTTTTTGTCTTTTCTCTTTCCCTTTCTTTCTTTCCCCCCCTTCTCTCTCTCTCTATCCCTTTACTTCTTTTTTTTTAGCTGGGGGGGAGGGGAGGGAGGTCTAGGAAGAAAAAAACGCAACTAGAAGCCTGATTTTTTTTTTCTGGACAGGACGGAATCACTAGGAACACGAGCCCAGGTCATTGGTGGCCCAAACTTTGTCGCCGCGGCCGCGGCCGCTGCCGCTGGTCCCACCAATGCGCCCGGCCGCGCTCCGCCGCCCGCTCGGCCCCGCTCGCACACGCTCACTCACTCCCGCTCTCGCTCGCTCTTTTGTGTGTTTAAATACTACTTTCACTCCGCCGCTTTCTCCTCCTCCTCCTCCGCGCTCAGCTGCGAGGAGTTGAGCAGTTTGTTCTCTTTTTTCCACTTCATGCGCCGGTTCTGGAACCAGATCTTGATCTGGCGCTCGGTGAGGCAGAGCGAGTGCGCGATCTCGATGCGGCGCCGCCGCGTCAGGTATCGGTTGAAGTGAAACTCCTTCTCCAGCTCCAGCGTCTGGTAGCGCGTGTAGGTCTGGCGGCCGCGGCGGCCGCTGGGCCCGAAGGAGGAACCTGTGACACCCGCGGGGAGAGGAAAGGGATAAAAAAGAGAGAGGAAGGGGAAGCGGGGGGAAGCCCAGCCCCGGGGTTCACTGGGGCCGCAGCGATGCCCGGCGACACCCGGGGACCTAAGCGCTCGCCGCCCCCCTGCCCTCCCCGCCGGGGGCCCGTGACCCCCCCCGGCTGCCGCGGGCGCGGGGAGCGGCGGGCCGAGGCGGCCGGGCGCGCAGGGCCCCGCGGCGCCGGGCTCCCCGCAGGCTCCGCGCCGGCCGCCCGGGCGCAGGGAGGGAGCTGAGGCTGCAGCCAGCGCCGGGGAGAGGAGACAGGGCCAGATCTATCTTATGCCATTATGAAAAATCGCAAGGTGTTCTCCCCCCCCCCCCCCGCTATTTTCCACCCTACCGGCAACTGTAATAGATCTGAGCATTTAAGCAATAATGAAGTGAATCGATCTGCCCAAACTCTACATTAAAGAGGACACAACACTTTATGTCCCTGCGCTAATGGACATCAATTTGGAACTTAAAAGGCAACAAATGCATCTAAACATGGGAAAGAGGGTGGTGAGCCTCTACTTTTTTTTCTTCCTTTTTTTTGGTCCTGATTGAGGAAACAGCACTTAAAGAAGTCATATATCACCAGGGGAAAAAAATTCTCCCCAGGCAGACTTTTCATTATGTGTGGGTTTCATTAAAAATGTAGCCCTCTCCCTTCAAATATTTAAACACTTTTGTATTATTTAACTGCAGATCGGCACGCTGGCTAGGGATGGATGTGCGTGTGGGTGTGGAAACGTGCGTGGGTAAAGTCCTCCAGATCTGATTTAGGAAAGATATCGGTGCGTGTGGGGGACGGACAGAGACAAATCGCTGCCGCTGAGTGACACGCAAACTGGAATGTGCCGAAAGGGGGGACAGGGAAACGCTGTCTTCGGGCTTAAACGCGGGACAAACTTTCTGCCTGTTTTCCTGGCCGTGAAGGGGGGAAACTGAGCGAAAGGGGGGAATTCTTGAGCGGCCCGAAGTTTTGGAGCGTGTCGGGAGCCACTTGGAGTCTCGAGCGGTGCCGAACTTCCCGCTGCAAGTTTGGGCTCTAACGTGAACCTTCTCCTGCGCCTCTCGCTCGCTCGCGCTCGCTCGCTCTGGCGGTAACAAATAAGAAAGGGGGGGAGGAGATTGATTTATTTATTTCTGTAAAAGAGTAAACTCACTATTGCAAGAGTTCATCCGCTGCATCCAGGGGTAAACCGGGGCGGAACACTTTTGCTCCTCGCTCTCTCCGAACACAGTTTTGCTCTGCGCGCAGTCCGACTTGCGCGGCTCGGGGGCGAAGGGCACCTCGTCCAGGGCGGGGGGGGCGCCCGCAGGGTCCTTCTCGCGGAAGAACCCGCCGGCCCCATAGTCGCACGCGGAGCCGCGGCCGTAGGCGCCGGTGCCTTGCTGGTAGTAGGCGGAGGACGCGTAGCCCTTCTCCTGCACGCCCGTGGCTCCGTAGGTGCTGGGATAGTGCCTCAGAGGATCCGCATAGCCCGAGGGATACAGCGGGATCTGTCCCAGGAAGGGCTCCTGCCCCGCCGCCAGGCTCACCGGGAAGGTCGAGTTGACAAAATAAGAACTCATTGGAAGGAGCCCGCCGTCCTTTCCCGGCTTTATGATTTGTTGTGTTTTATAGTCCAAGTGGTTTAGCTATTAGTAGTATATCGGAGATTGGGTTTTAGCTGAAGGGAGATGGCGTGGTGCCAGCGAGGGACACAAGGAAATACAACCATCTGATCATGGGCTGACCAATAGCAGGCGCCTGAGGTTGCAAAATAGCACCCATGAGGAGCTGAGATTGCACCAGGGACCCCAAGAACAAACCATCCACCCCCTTTTCCCTCCCTTTTAAACAACAGAAACGCACCCCCTTAACCAAATACATAATATCTGCGGAAAGAAACATTCCCGGCGCGCTCGGAGCTTCATAAATAAATAAACGCCCCCCCCCCCCCCGGACCCCGGCACGGGGGTGTGAGAGCCCTGTGCGCGCTGCCGGGCGCGCATATGTATTTACACACATGTAATGCATACAAATACCTGGGGTAAGTGGGAGAAAAGTTAATTGTTTGCATTCGGAAAACTTTAACCCCTCGCGTCTGCAAATCATCCCAAAATATCTGGTAGTCTTCTACAGTAAAAAAAAAAAGTTTTGTTTTTTTTGGTGAACTTTTGCAAAGAGGAGATCCCGTTGATTTGATTAACTTAGATTTGCTATAGCAGAAGAAATCGGTTTTGACAACTTATTTTTGTTCATGTTTACCTAATTACCATAGATTATCATTTTCTCTTAAAGAAAGCGGCGCCTGCTTAAACCAAACATTTGCTTTTCATTTATGTTATCTTTTTTCCCACCTTTTTTTCTGCAAAAGCTACATATCCGGGAGATAAATGGAAAATCGAAGCATTTCCTTTATCCTTTGCTAAATCCCGATCTGCTTTGGAGTCGTGTACCGCATTGTGCCCTCTTGCGTTTTTTTGTTAATACCAAATCTATCCCCGACCTTTTACGGCTAAAAGGAAACCTTGGGTTACGGTCAAGAGCCGAGTTTATTGATTGTTACCGATGGAGATTTTTTAGGAGAGGAGAGCTCGTCGCGGGGTGGGTCTGCGCCGGGAGGTGCGCAGGGATCCTGCCTTCCCCCTTCCCTCTTTGCGCCTGGCCCCATTGCAAAATTCCTATTTTGTACAAAGTTAAACCGCTGTAACGGATAAGCTCGAAAGTCTCCAGCAATTCTCTGCCACCCTGAAAGCCGCCCTTCGGGCCGGGCTCCGTCTGCCTGGTTCCGCTACCTGGCGCATCCCTCCGCCAGCTCCCCTTCGCCCGAGGCAGAGGGGCATCTCAGCACACCGCCGTCCCTCTTTTTTTTCCCCAAACGGGAAAAAGAAGAGCGATCTTACAGGGGAAAAAAATCTTAATCAGAACCGGGAATGTCCATTGAACATTCTCATTTTATAAAGGATTTGTTTCCTGTCCAAATTTGTAGCCATCTGTCTGTCGGGTATTATATGCAGCGCGATGACACGCCTTATAACACACACTCCCCTGTACTTGGATCTGGGCTGTGTGAGCCACAAATCTAGAATTACAGATATTGCATGGCCACCGCAGAGCTGCCAATGCGGTTCTCTCTGACGGAGCTCCAAGTATCTACGAAACTGGTATCTTATTACGAGCTAATTTATTTTAAACATCATGTTTACAGCAGCAAAGCCAAGATTGTTTCATGCCACGGCTGCGATGAACATTTCGACTGAAACGTAATCCTTATAATTCAAGGAAATAACATGTAAAGGAAGTAGTTTTCCATCCTCCACCCCCTCTCTGACTGATATCTCTTATATTTGTTCTTGCAGAGTTTCCCTTTGTGTATGGAATGGACCCAAACTTACGTAGATCAGCTTTATTGGTATGCATGAAAAAAAAAATGTGCGATTAAGAGAGAACCATGACTGTAGAAGAAAAAAAAGGAATCCGATGAGAGGCTGAAGTTAGCTGCTTTGCAGGAGCCGGGCAGCGCAGATATTTGATTAGAATTACGCAATATTGATAGCACTGCAAAAACAGCGATTATCTGGCGTGATCAGCTCCGCATGCAAATTTTGGGCTAAGAAATTGGAAGTCCTGATAATTCAATGCGTGAGTACAACGGCTGGAAATGTTTCCTATAATATTTTCTCTCAGTTCTGGTTATTGCTATAAAATAAATCCCTAGAAATACTTCGAAAAACGTACTCGCCCCCCCTCCACAAGCTTTACCGCAGTAAAATATTGCTCATTCCCGTACCTTAGCGGCTAAGGCAGGCTTTTTGCAGAGCTTGCCCGTCGACATTTGTTAAGAAAATAAAATTCACTAATTGACATTGGCCGCTTGCTAATTGCTTATTGCCGATATTTTAGACACGCTGTAGATAAAAACAATATGTCTCGCCTCTGAGAAGCAGGGTAAAGCTTCGCTTGGCCGTATCGGTGGTTACTGGGGGGAGAAAAAGGAAAGAAGAAACTTGGTTGCCAGCATGACAAACCCGCCTGTCACCGTGCTCATCTTCCTCGGGGTCAGGCCCGCCGTCTAATTGGTTTCCCACCTATCATACATGTAAACGCGAGCAGCGGTCTTAAAGCGCACTAAATCTCAGAGAAGTGTATGTTTGGCACCGAGGTGGTTTCTATTTCCATTTTAATAGCTTTACCAAAAAAAAAAAAAAAAACCTAAACGGAGCCTTATTATCATAGCTGCTCAGCAGACGCGATGCTGCCTCCCTCGCCCGCGTCCCAAGGTAAAGCCGAGACTGATTTTGCGAATATATTTTCTTTGGACGCCTCCAGCGCCAGCCGAGCCGCGGAGGGACGCGGCCCCGGCCCCGCGGACGGCTGCAGGAGCGAGCCTAGACAGCAGCCCTAAGTTAGACCCGTCTTTGACCGCACCATTGCCATATCTTTATTGAGTCTTCGGTCTCATCTACTTAAAAACAGTCGCAGGGTTTGCTAGAGCCGCGATAAACTGGGGAAGCTGCGAGAGACACCAGAAGGTGGTACAACACGATTCGTTTTGTGCTGGGAATCCGTCTTTCCTCTCCTGACGGGCATCACTCAGCCGGCAGGGTATAAATAACGATAAAGAGACGCATTTACAGTATGGACGTTCGCAGCTCCCGGCCGAGGAAGGCTTTCCTTTCTGCCACTTTGCTTTTTCTGGCCAGCAAACGCCCGCCCCACAAAGCGGAGCCAGGCAGATAGATGAGGGGATTAAAACAACACCTAAATATTTCGAAATGCAAACAGAACAGAGCATTGCTTGTGCGAGAGCTAAGCTGGCTGAAGAACTTGGTAGAAAGTTCAGTGCAGTTGGTTCCAATAAAAAATGAAACTCTTTTTCATGTGGAGCTGGAATTCCCGACCCTTCTGAAGTGAGGACACAGCGGGGGTTCCCCGCCGAGGGACTTATTGCAGCCATAAAGTCAAGCAAACACCGCGAAAACACTTGAAAAAAACCCTTGTTCTTGGATTCAGACATAGAAAGGCATTGGCAGCAGAGAAGCTCCCCCCGTAACGCTCCCGCACACCCGAAATCACATGGGGAAAAGGAAAAGCAAGCCGCAGAAGTCGTGTAACCGCTGCAGCCTTGGCGCGTTTAAAACAACGACCCTGAAGGTGTAAAAAAATACGGTCTCTCTCCGCGCATAACCGTTTGAAACTTAATTTCCAGCAATTTAAGTTTAATTTACCTGACTTCCCGTGCAGTGCATAATAACCTCGTTAATGGGATCTTTGAAAAGGAGCAATAATAATCTACCATTGTTCCATTAAAGAGTGCAGCTAATTATTAACAAAAAAGGGGAGGGGGAGGAGGAGAGAGCATGGGGATAAGGACACTGGAGTAGTCAAAACGCGTCCAGACCGCACTGTTTCCACGAAAGCAAACCCGGAGACCAGGGGAAGGGGAAAGAGGGCTGCTGGTAAAAGCGATATTGGGTAAACAGAGAAGGGGAGGGAAATGCAAACACGTCTCGTGTAATACGGAAGGCGGCTGCTGCGGGGTGTTGGGAATTGCAACATGGAACAAGTTAATCGTGGCTGTTGCTAGTCAAAAGAGGAGAAACTTTCCCCCCCTCTCTTTAACATAGGCACTGGGCATCTCACTTTCTTAGGGAAAATGTCACCAGTCTAGACGTAAACAGTTGCCAGGAAACTGTGTGGTAGAAGGAGAAAACGAGCGGGAGAGCGAGCGGGAGGGGAGAGAGCGAAACCTTTTAAAATAACAGACGCGCATTGTCCCTTCAAAGCCTACAGCAACTTAAAAGTGATCCGTCGTCTGCCTCTGCGCTCCGCTCCCCTCCCCAGCAACCACCTCCGTTCTGTGTACACGACTTGACATATCTTTTCCAGACCCCGCTGCAATGACCGCTCAAAGCAATAAATAAATAAAAGCTCCTCTGCCCGCTATTACGAGCTCGGCTCCGCGGCTCGCCTGCGCCTCGCGCGTCCCGGCCGCGCTGCGCTTCCCCGGCTCCGCGCTCGGCTCCGCGCGTGGCGGACAAGCAGCATCTTCCACCGCCCGTGTGCGCGGGGCCGCGGAGCGTGGGGCCGCGGGCCCCTGCGTGCGAGCGCGGGTCGCTGCGCACATGGCCGCGAGCAGGCGCGCAGCTGCGCCCACGCACCGCCGGCCACGCGTGTCCGCACCCGCGGAGAGCGGCCGGGGGCGCAGCACCGCGCGGCTCCGCACCGCGCCTAGACGCCGCCGAACCCCAGAGCAGAGCCGAGGGAACCCGGGGCCCTTCGCAGCGGGGCTCCGGGCCGCGCGGTGCAGCCGCGGCCGCCGGCGCCTTCCCCCGACGCCCCCCGGGCGGGCGGCGCGGCTCGGCTCGGCGGCTCTGCGGGCCCCGCTGCCGGCCCGGGAGGAGCCGGGCCCCGCCGAGCCCCCCCGAGCCCCGCCGGGCCCCGCCGGCCGCAGCCCCCCGGGAGCCGCCGCCCGCCGCCGCCGACGGTAGATGGCAGCAGACGGCGGGGAATGGGCGAGCCCCGCGGCCGGCGGCGGCTCCGGGGGCCGCCGCTCCGGGTGGGTCCGCTTGGGTTTTATTGTCCCTTTTTTTCCCCCTTTTTTTTCCCTCGAGGAGGGAGCGGTGGGTGCTGCCGGGGGGGCCCCGCGACGGGCACCGCCGCCCCTCCCGGGGCCCCGGGCTGCTCGGCCGCCCCTCGCGGGACCGGCCCGAAATGGTTAAAAAGACCTGCTGGCGCCCAGCTGCGGGGCTTCCACAAGTGGTTGCCCACGCGGGGTGTGGGAGAGGGGCAGCAACCCGCCCCGGAGCCAGGTGGCTTTTTATTTTCTTTTTGCCCAGCTCCAGCAAAAGAAATAACCCCCCCCCCGAAAAAAAAATCACGAGCGCGGAGATACTCAGGGAAAACAGAGAAAAGCCTTTCCAACCGCATTAATTTTTCTGTGATTTATGAAAAACGTAACAAGTTCGGGAAGAAATGGCTTTTAAAAAATGACTTTCTGTTTATGATTTCCGCGGCTTGCGATCATTTACTCTTGTCCACACAATATTCCGGCACAGTCAGGCTAGGTGAGATAAATCGTCACGTCATAAAATGGTTTATGCTTAAGTAATGAATCTCTTCTTACTCCATCTCGCTTCACACATACAGGCTCCTACATTATCTTATTTTAAAAATCACCTCATAACAGTAGCAATTAGCACTATATTTCAAAATCCCGAAATCGTAAAAAACCACATTCAAAATGACGGGCATCTCTGGACAAATATTTTCTTAAAACCAAAGCAAGCGTTAGGCAACGGCGAGGCAACTGGAGGCTCCTTTCGCAGAGCCCGGTCTCGGGCTGCGGCTAGGACCAGCCCAGCGTGGGTCTGAAACACGAGACGCTGTTCCGGGCCGGGAAGCCGTAAAGCCGCGTTAACACCGCACCGCGCAATTAGAGACACGGAGCTTTATTGCACCGCAACGTCAGCTCCATTGGGGAGTTTCACGAGGGAAAAAAATGCAATGAGAGCGCTGCGCTCTGGGTCGCCTTCATTCTTATTATCTTTTTTCTCTTTTCTTTTTTTTCCCCCCTTTTTTTCCCCCCTAATTTCCAGAACCGCATTCTCGAGGACTGCCGCGAACTGCCCTCTTTGAAGAAACCACCCACGTAATAACGACCCTGGAGAGCAGCGCAAAACCCAGCCGGCGGCCGCGCCAACTTCGCCAAATTACTGGGCTCGCCCGAAGACAGGCGAAGGGGCAGGAGATCCTGCGAGGGGAAAAAATAAAACACGGCAACCGCCCGCAAGGAGCTTGGTGGTTTTTTAAAGGCAGTATCTAAAAGCCTCCGTGACCGAGCTACTGCAAAATCCTTCATTCCAAGTCTACTATCTCCAGGTGACCTTACAGGCTTTATATTTCTTTTTTTATTCGGTTGGTTTTTTCTCTCTCCCTTTCCTTTCCTCCCTTTCCTTCTTTCCTTCTTCCCTTTGCTTGCTTGCTTTCCTCTTTCTTTCTTTCTTTCTTTCTTTCTTTCTTTCTTTCTTTCTCTTCCTTTCTTTTTCTTTATTTCTTTTTCTTTTCCCTTCCTTCTTTTTCATTCCTTCTTTTTGTCTCTTTCCTTTCTTTCTCCATTTCTCTCTTTCTCATCCTATACTACACTTTTGGGGGAAGATTTCACTTAAGCAGATTTTAGCTCCCCCGACACCCCTGATTTCTTCTAGTGTTTCCCTTCCTTATCACTCCACCGTTTTCCTTGTATTTTTTTCCCTGCGTTAGAGGGGAGAGGGAGATGGGAATGAAATAGAAAAGGCAGTTTGACAAATGCATTTTCGCAATTAAAATTAAATGAAGAGAAACAGATATTATTCCCTTACCTTTTGACGTCCATTTCTGTGGTATATGTAAAATATATAGGGAGAGATAGACAGCGTTTGCTTATCTGTTAGCTGACAAATATTGTCCCAACCTGATAGCCGTCGATTGCCTCTCTGACTTGTGATAGCTTCTTGCATTTCTGTCATTTGCATAGAAAATGGAGTAACTTCCCTCTTTGAAAAATGATAGCCTCCACTCGGTCCAGAATCTCCACTTCCCCTCCATTACTACTGAGATTCCAAATCAGCAGGCAAATTAGCCCAGGAATTAAAAAAAAAAGCATATAACTCTTGTTGTGTGTGAGTGTGTGGATGTGTGTGTATATGTGTGCGTGTGTATGTGTGTATAGGCTTCCCCCCCTCCCCTCTCCCCTGTTTTAGCCCTATCGAGCTTATACACAAAAGTAAAAAAATGTAAAGAGGCGAGAGCCCTATAGAGGACACTGATCCGACCCAAGGTGCAGCGGACAGAAGAATGGTGCAATATAACCACATGGGAAATAATAAAAAGTTCATGTTCACGGTTAGCAGTCCACATGACCGGCTCTGGCCAATCCCAGAACCCAGCCACTCATAAAGTTCTATCACAAAGTTGTAAATTTTCATAAAACAACAAGGAATTTATTGCATTTCTTCATGACCGGTTTAACAGCAGTCTTTTTCTTAGCCGCCATCTTTTTTTTAAACAAAAATAAAAGAATATGAAAGGGGTTTCAGGGATTTTCCCCCCCTCGGTTGCCTATGGAGGAGTGTTTGATAGAAATAATCGAATAACACCTCACACATTACGCTAGGAGCAATAACCCCCCCACACCCCCAGAATAAGGAATTTGGGGTCGCCGTTGGCTTTTAAATGGGGGAAGATGCGGTAAAACAGTGGGGTTCGGGCGGGCGCTTGATGCCTTTTTTTTAGGGCAATTTGGGAACCTCTCTGCTGCCGGGGGCGGCCGCGCTTGCAGGTCTCGGGAGAGGGAGGCGGGTGAAGGTGCCGTGTGCGGCAGAGCCCAGCGGCGGGCAGCGCCCCGGCCCCCCCGGCCCCCCCGGCCCCCGCTATAGCGCGGCCGCCGCTGCCGGGGGGGCCCCGCCGGGGAGCTGGGTCACCCCGCCGGGAAGCGCTGCCCGCAGCACTGCAGAGGCTCGCCGTGCCCTGCTTCGCCCCCTTTTTTAGCTGTAATTATTTATTTAACGCTCTTGACTCGCTCCTCGCCCCGGCTGCAGAGGGGCAGCGAGCCGGGCCGGCGCAGCGCAGAGGCGCAGGAACGGGGGAAATTTCTGGAAATCCCTTTTTTTTCCCCGCTGTGCACAGAGCGCTGCTGCGGAGAGCTTTCACCGGGGGAGATCGTCCAGGAAAACGGCAGATTTCCCCTTCTCAGCAAGCGGGATTTCGGCGTGCAAAAGCCGCAGTAGCTGCTGCCTGTAATAACGGGCTTGCCCTAGTTAGTACGTGCAGCCGGTGCCGCACGTCTGTGCTGCGCATGTGGGCGCGCACGGGCTCGACGTGGCACCTTATTTGCGCTGGAAGCTGCCGAAGGATGCCCCGCGCCTCCTCCGCGGGCGAGGAGTTACCCGCGGCCGCGGTGGCGAACAGACAGACAGACAGAGCAGGAAGGCAGGCGAGAGGGTGGAAAGCTGCCACTGCCAAGCCAGCACCACCTCCGAGCGCTCTGCTTTTTTTTTTTCTTTTTTTGGTGCATTTTACGCACACAGTGCGGAGCAAATGGCGTGGAGGCTCCGCCGGGGGAACGCGCGTCCTCGCTGCGCGCCCGCGCAACGTAAATAAACAAACAGCGCGGAGGGGGGACGCGCGGCCGCTCCCGCCCGGGCCCTGCTTTCCCCGCCGCTGCTCTGCAGCGCTGATTTCCCTGCCTTTAATGGCTTTCATTTATTTTATGTGTGCTTTGATGCTAAACATTATTTGGCGCTAATGAAATAGTTACAGTCCGCAATAAAGTAATTGAAGGGTGGAGGGAGAATCTCCAAAAACTAAACCCACAGCAAAATATATCGTCTTGCTGCAAATTGGTTACAGGAACAAGCGAATTAAAACAAGGGCGAAAAGCCTATTCGAGCTGTTTCTGACTGCTCTGCATTCCTCCTTTTTCATTCCTCCTTTTTCCTCTTACCTACTTCAGTAGCAGCCACGGCTCAATCCCAGAGAGGGAGGAGAAGGGCGACCAGCCCGCGGCTCCAGAGCCCCGAACAGGAATTACAGTTTTGGTGTATTCGCCAAACGTATTGAAAAGGCACTGAAATGTTGAAAACTGTAGCGATGCTAAAAAATGAGACCTTTTTAGTGATACGCTGGGGTGTATTTTAATATAAAAGGCTCTTTGATATATTGACCTTACCTAAGGAAAAGGAACCCAGTGCCCCGGTGCTATTTTAAGAGGAGGGGAAGGAACGCAACACAGCTGTAGATTATTGGAGATTTTCTTTTTATTTCGAAGAATAATAATCACAGACGAGAAAAAAGCAACGCGTCGGCATTAAATAATTTGCTACTTCGATATACAACATTTTACGTAGCACAATATTAATTCCTTTTTTTTTCCCCTAGAGACTTGAACAAAGAAGTAATCCAGGTAAAAATATACACAGACAAAACAGCATAGCGACGAGAAAAGAACCACGGAGGTTACAGGGAGAAGGTATAATCATCCTTCATATTATGTACAGGACTATATACGCTAAGTATAATTTGCATTCAGACTTTCAGGTCACATTTTCTAAATTAAAGGTGCTAAACACGACCACGTTACTTCATACCAAAAAGTACACGGCGAAGTACAAACGGAGATTTACAAATTACTTGTACTATAGGAAGACTCACATAGAAAAATGTATCTATTCTGACTCTAAAGCCACATTTAATAGGTAGATATTCATTCTATTGTACAAAAAAAAAAGACTTTAATATAGGTAGTATTTTTTCAGTGTCAGGAAACACAATGTATCATTCCTAAGGTTTTTAATTATTTACGCACTTATCATTTATGTATTTTAATATATAGTCTTTGCGGTGTGTTTTCCCCCCCTTTTCTTTTCGTCTGGGGTTTTCACGTTTCCTGGCTCCCCCCGCCCCGAGCAGCTCCCTCGCCCTTTCACTCCTCCTCGTCGTCCTCCGCGTCCGCCTTCTCCGGGCCGCCGGCGCCGGGGCAGACCGTCTTGTTCTCCTTCTTCCACTTCATGCGCCGGTTCTGGAACCAGATCTTGATCTGGCGCTCGGTGAGGCAGAGCGAGTGCGCGATCTCGATGCGCCGCCGCCGCGTCAGGTAGCGGTTGTAGTGAAACTCCTTCTCCAGCTCCAGCGTCTGGTAGCGCGTGTAGGTCTGGCGGCCGCGCTTTCGGTCCGCGCCTGCGGAACAAGGTCGGAGGCGGCTGAGCCGGGCCGTGACGAGGCTGCTGGGGTGTCCCCCGCCCTCTGCCTCTTGCCCGCGGGGTTCCCGCTCCCTGCTTCACCCACGCACCGTGCCGGCTCTGCAGACCCTCTCGCTGACACCCCGTGCGAGCTCGGAGCGGGTTCTCCGCGTTGGCAAGGTCTCACCCTCCCGCTCGAGGCCTCCGCACCTCGCCCCGGCTGATCGCAGCCCCCAGGCCGCCGCACGCCGCGTCCCCCCCCCGCAGCAGGGGCAGCGCGCGGCGCTTTCGGGGCCTCCCCGCCGGCGAGCGGGGCTCCGTGTCCCCGCGTCGGGGCGCGACGCAGCAGCGAAACTTCCCAAAGTTTCCTGCCCCGTCGCCTCGACCCGCCGCCGCGCCCGCGCCGCGATTCCCGCCTCCATTTTCGGATGGTTGGGAAATAACTACATAAAGCGGAGCGAGAGCGAGAGCGGCAGCTGTTGCCCGCACAAATCCAACTATTTGTCCTCTCCTAAAGCTGTCATCGGGAAGCCTGCTCGGAAGGTGTGTGGTGTTCCCAATTATTTGGGGGAATGTGGCTCCCGCCCCGCCGGGGCTGCGCAGGCCCTGGCGGCCCGGGGAAATGCCCCAAACTCCGCGGCCCCCCCCAACTCCCCAGGCGGCTGGGAGCAGGCGTTGGACAGGGCCCAGCTCCTACTTCTCCCCCTCCCCCCCGATATTTCCTGGAGCCCAATTGGAAATAATTATACAATGTGGTGCTTGTGGTGCTGGGTATCTTTTCTCTGTAAAAGCTAAATGTGTCTCTCTTGTACAACATGTCCCTTGCGGGGCGGTGGGGATGGCGAGCAGCAGCCCTCGGCCTCTCCTCCACACATTCCACTGGACTCCTCTTCTTCTCCCCCCCCCCCCTTTTTTTGTTTTGTTCTTTCTTTTTAACAGAAGAAAAGATCCAGTCATTAAAAGAAGAAAAAAGCAAAATAGCCAGGCTAGCTGTAAAGTAAAAATGTGCAGGTCGTGGAATGTGGGTTGTAAAATCCGCTGAGGGGAGAGCCATAAACTGCTGCTGAATAGGGATGACAACTCTATCTCTGCTGCTGATGAAATTCCGCAATCAAGCAGCGGCCGAGAGGGGCGGGGGGGCCCTGCCCGGGCGCCTGGGCCCGGCCGCCGCTGCCTGCGGCCCAGCGGAGCCCCGGGCGGGCAGGTTGGAGCCGTCTGCCCGCTCCGGGAGCCTCTCTAAGGCTGGTGCTCGCGGCGTCACATGCTAAAAGGGGGGTGCGGGGGGGGGGGGTTCTTAAATCTGAAGTCAGATAAAAGCGGAGATGAAGTGTTTACGACCAGAAATATTTGGTCTTTGATAAATCAACTGTAAAAGGGAATGAATTATGGAGCAGGTAATGGAAAGAACTGACCACCAAATAAGTGCGAGGTGACTCCTGCCTTTATAAGCCGCGATGCACCGGCTGCTCCGCTCTTCTCCTTCCCCCCCGCTTCGCAGGGAGCCTGGCCCGCGCTCCGGCCCCCCCCCCCCCAAGTTTACCGGCAGCCCCGTTCCCCCCCCCGGCTGCCCCGCTGGCGGGGACGCGCTCGGGCTGCCTCCGGCGGGGCTCGCCCGGTGCCCTCGGCTCCCGGCGGGGCAGCAGCGCCTTTCCCTGCCCTTCCGCGGGCTGCGCCGGGGGGAGCGCCGCGCCGTGCCGGTGCGGGGCCCGGTGCCCCCAGCAGGCCCCGGCCCCGGGAGCCCCGCTGCCTGCAGCCGGCCGGGGGGGCGCCGGCCCCGCTCCCGCACGGGAGATGGATCTTTGTCACATGTGAGTTGACACTGGTGCCCCGGGAAGGAGCAGGCTGCTGACCCGGGGGGGGGGGGGGGGGCAGCGGCGCTGAGCGGGGCCGGGCTGGAAGCGCACCCGAAAGGCGGCACCGCCGGGGGGGCCCGGCCGGGCCGCGGGGGGGGCTGCGCCGGGACGGGGGCAGCACCCCGGGAGCCCCCAACTTCGGGGGCTGGCAGGGACCCACCGAGCAGCTCCGGGCAGGTCCCTTCCCACCGGAGCAGCGCCCAGAGAGCCTCCCCGGCGTCCGGGGGCTACCGGGCCCCTCCCCGGGCCGCCGGGCCGCTATTTTCCGGGGGATCGCACCCACCGGCGGGGCCCCCTCGCAGCCCCCGTGTGCACCCCCCATCCGGGTGCGGGCCGAAATGTCACCGCTTGGAAAGCAGAGCTTTTAATTGCACAAGGAATGATGTGTGGCTGCTTCTGATGGCAACACGCTATGCTTAATTGCAGTGTCTGGGACGTTGTGGTGAGGGGCCGGCAATTGAAGGTTTGCAATCTAACAGAAACCAAACCAAGCTTGCAAGCGCCTCCCATCAATAGTTTCTTTAAGAATCTATACCTCTCTGTGCGTGGGGCTAGCACAGTCTCCATCCTGCAAATACAGGAGGGGAAGGGGATGGCCACTATTTCTGCAGCTCTGGCTGTCCCCTCTGAGACAAACTGCCTTTGCGCGGCACATCCACGGCCCCAGCACCGCTAATAAATATTTAAAGCTAAAGGCTGGCTTTCGGGGGGGGGGGGGGGGGCTCGCTCCCTCTGCCTCTCTCCCTCCGTCTCTTTCGGAGAGACAGATTCGTTTTCGGTGAAACGTCATGCGAGGAGTTGGGGACAGGTCCCCCCTCCCCCTCGCCCGCCCCCCCCCCGCACGCCATCACATCACTGACACCCCCGCGGGTCCCGGCGGGCGCGGGCGCCTACCTGTGCTCCGCATCCAGGGGTAGATGCGGAAGCTGCTGTCGCTCTGCAAATCCGAGTCCCTCTGGTCCGTTTTGCTGCAGTTCTGCTTGGAGGCATCTGCCGGGCACATCATGGAGAGGTTTTGCTCGAAGGGGGAACAGTGCATGTTGAAGGAGCCGGGCTCCAGGCCGTAGCCGGACGAGTACATGCTGGGGGGCTGGGGGTGCACGGCGCTGCCGCTGGAGTAGAGCCCGGGCATGGAGGCGGCGAAGGGAGGCGTGGATCCGGCCCCATAGCCCGCTCGCTGCGTGTTGGAGGCGAAAGCGCAAGAAGTTTGCTCAGGAAAGACTCCGGATGGGAAAACCGAACTTGCGGCTTGATATTTAGAAAATAAAGCATTCGCATAATACAATGAACTCATAATTTGGCCGGGTGATTTGTAGGTCGGGACGTTTTAGTGTCGGTTTTACGAGGTACCGTGATATATTACGGAATTAGAGTCCAGATTTACACCAAAAAGGACCCCTTTTTCCTCCCGGCCCATGTGACGCGCGGGCACGTGGCTCCGGCGGCGCCAATCGCCGCCCGCTCCCTCCTCGGGGGCAAAAAATTGTAGTGCTGCTGGATTTATAAAATATGATAAATAATTGATGCGATATAAAACCCTCCAAGATCTATGCTGGAAGGGGTGAAATTGTGCTGGAGTCGATAAGCAACCTGTAATCAGTTTTCAGCTGAGACCGAAGGAGAAAAAGAAAGAAGTGTGTGTTGGGGGGGGGGGGGTAAAAAGCACGTTGCTGATAAGCCGGCGGCTCCCTCTCGGTCTCTCTCTGCTGGAGGAAAGGCAGGAGCGGAGCCCTATTTATCCCCTTATTGATCCCGTCTAAAATTCCCTCCTTCGCACCATTTCCCTGGCTCCGAGGTACTTTTTCACCAGACTGTCCATAATTTCCTCCCCACCCCCCCTTGCCCCCCTCTCCCTCCGCGGCCGCCCCCCAAAAGACAAATGTCTCATTGATACCTAATACTTTCAGGGTCCTTTTTTTTTCCTCCAAAATGCCATTCAGCTCTATATCTAATTTGTTCTAGTGCCACAGGCTTTGAGCTTCTTATTGAGCTGGCATTCGCTTTTCTTGTTGCGAAAAATAAAGACTATACAGATCCCTTGTTCAGCGTGTCAGCGCTTCTGCAGGAGGCAATTACAGTTATAAGTAAAACGTTACCAGCTGGCTGCTTGGCTTTCTGCTGGGGAAGCAGCGAGCCCTCCCCAAAGGCGATCTGCCTCGCTCCTTTTCGAGGGAAGGGGGGAGAGAAAGCAAGCAAGCAAGCAAGCAAGCAGGCAGGTCTTACTGGCAGCAGAAGCCCAGACAATGGTGGATGCGCAGCCAGGCTCTGCCCCGGTTCTCCTCTCCCAAGGTTACGGCGGGGGATGTGCGCGCACCCCGCGGCCGCGCTCCGCTCCGCGGCTCGGCGGGCGAAGGCGCAGGGAGCCGCTCGGGCGCGGGGGGCGAGCGGAGCGGAGCGGGGAGGGAGGGCGGCCCGGCCGCGGCTCCGGCCCGCGGGGGCGGCGGGGAGGGAGGGAGGGAGGGAGGGAGGGGGAGACGGGGCAGAAAGAAGAGAAAAACACAGATTACCTTCGGGCAGGGTTTCCACACCGCCTCCCAACCTGTCACCGCACCCGGACTGCTAGAAGCGGCAAGGAGAGGCGCAGCCATCGCGGCGGCCCTGCTGCCCCCCCCGGCCCCAGCCCCTGCCTGTCCCGGCAGCGCTGCGGCTCGCCAGCATCTCTGCAGGCGAAGAGGGCTTTGATGGCCCGGGCTGCGGCTCCGACACAATTGACTTTTATTTCCTTTCTATCAAAGTGGTCCTGGAGGAAATGAAGCAGGCGAAAAGAATGATGTCACGGAATTCTCGCTTGTAAACTTTATTGTAACTTTCTTCCGCCGCTTCCAGGTTTAGACAATAGAACAAAGTGGTGAAAGAACAACAAAATATATCATTAGTTCCCCCAATAAAGTAATTCACGTATACAGTATACATTCTTTTTCACAGTTAACCTAAAGATCACTTTACAACTTGCTTCACTGTGCGCATGCTAACTAAAGGAGAGAAAACGCTTTTTTTCTTGTCTTTTTTTTGTCATTTTTTCTTTTTTTTGGGAAGAGACATTTAAAAATTGTAAACAAAAAAAAAAATCCCGAACCAAACAAAAGAACAGAAGTAAGGAAAGTAAAAAGAGAGAGGGAGGGGGAGAGAGAGAGAGAGAGAGAGAGAAAGAGAGAGAGAGATAACTACAGCATAAATAGGCAGTTTCATGTTGTTGGGATGTTTGTTTCAATAGCTACCTCCAGTACATACAGATAAACCACAACAAAAAAGGTGGGAAATTAAAAAAGTGCACAAATGTAATTTCACATAACTCCTATAGCATTGAAAGCTATGTTAACCAACCCACCCCCCAGGAAAGAAGAGAGAGACAGAGAGAAAGACAGAGAGAGAGAGAAAATTTCACAGTCATGTTTTACATAAGCTATTGCGTTACACTACCACTAGTTAATAACTGGCAAAAGGCTGGAGAGACCTCCAGATCACTTCTGCATACTGTTCATTGTATCAAAGGATAATCAGGAAAGTGGTGCTTACAGCTATATTGTTTTACAGCAATAAAAGGGTTTTTTTCTTTCTCTTTTCTATGCATTGTTGGTTTTTTTCCCACCCCTCCCTTACATTAACTGCCATTAATGTGGGACTCGGGGGCTCTTCCACCCCAGCAGCGCTTGCCTTTCAGTCCTTAAAAATCCTTTTATTTCTTGTCCGCCTTCTGTGCTTCCCCTTCCTCGTCCACCTCCTGGGCTCTTTCCATTTTCTGTTTTTCCAGTTCTTCCTGCTCGCATTTGCTGCTGGGAAACTTGTCTTTGTTGTTTTCCTTTTTCCATTTCATCCTCCTGTTCTGGAACCAGATTTTGACCTGCCTTTCTGTCAATCCCAGGGCATGCGAGACCTCGATCCTCCGTTTGCGGGTCAGGTAGGGATTAAATAGAAATTCCTTCTCCAGTTCCAGCGTCTGGTAGCGGCTGTAGGTTTGCCTCCCCCTCCTCCGTCCAGCGGCTGCTGGGGAATTGCAAAGGTTGGGTGCAAGAGGGGAAGAAGAGAAGGAGGTTGAAAGATACATAAACCAGGCTCGGGAATAGACACACGCACACGCACACACACACACACACACACACACACACACACACACGCGCGGGAGGGGGAGGAAGAAAGGGCTCGCACAGGCGAGGGCAGGAAGCGAGCGGGCAGACGGAGCGGCTCCTCCGTAATATTGTACAAGGGAAGATGGTGCTGGGGGAAAGGGGTGATGGTGGCGGCGGGGGGGGGAGGGCCACCCCCGAGCCCGCTCCGAGCAGCCCCCCAGCTCGGGGCTCCCCTGCACGCTTAGCACTGCCACAACAACAACAACAACAACACCGGGCTCAGGCGCTCCGGGCTCCAAGCCGCTGCCCACCAAAAAAAATAAATAAATAAAAGGAGCCAGAGCGAGCGAGCGGCAGCACCGAAACCCCAAATCCAGCGCGGAGCAAAAACGAAGGGGCTTTTTCAGGCTATAAAAGTGCCATAAACTTTAAGGACGCTTCCTCCCACAGAAAGCCCCGCTCGCTCGGCCCCCAGAAGAAAAGGTCTCCTCCAGGGCAATTAAACTATAAAGCAATTTGCAAGTGCAAAAGTTTACCCCCAGCAAGCAGTAAAACCCGGGCAGCGGGGAAGAAAAGGGGCAAAGGCAGCGAGCGGGCGGGCGGACGGACGGAGGGACGGGCAGGGCGAGCGGGGCTGCTCGCGGGGCTCGCCGGGGACGCCGCTCGCCGTCCTTCCCACCTCGCCTCACCTTGCGGTCGCATCCAGGGGAAGAGCTGGGTGGGCGACGGGCTCTGCTCCGCGCTCTCCGCCTCCTCGCCGAGGCCGCCGGCCGCCAGCTTGCAGTCCGTGTACTGCACCAGCTCCGAGTCCTGGGCGGCGAAGAGGCTCTGCCTTTGCAAGGGCTCGTAGCCGTAGAAGTTGCCGGGGTCGCCATGGCACGCCACGGCGCAGGGATTCTGTTGGTAAGGGGAGCTGGAGAGCGAGGAGGCGCCGTGGTAAAACTCCTGGATCTGGGGGGGGTGCTGGAAGGTGCCCCCCGCGCTGGGTCCGTACACCACCGTGGGTCTGCCCCCGAGCTCCTGGGCGAACCCGCAGTCATAGTAGTTGGGACGCAAGGAGTCCCCGGTTTTGTATTTGGAGAAGAGTGAGTTGACGAAGTAGGAGCTCATTTTAATTTAAATAATAATATTTGGTTTTGGAGAAGAGGAAAAAAAAAAAAGCCAAGCAGACCAGACCGCGGGAATCTATTAGCAAAAAAAGAAAGCGCTAAGATGCTAAGCAACGACAGTTTGTGATTTCCAGGAATATAAAAGGAGGATATAATCAAAACTCTAAGCCTGCATGATATTGAATTCTTTCCTCCCCCCCCACCCCTAAAAAAAAAAAAAAAATCGCCACTTAAAGAGTTCTCGCTTTACATTTCCAAGAAGAGATGCCAGTTCATAAACAGTTTTCAGTGATTTACTTCAGCGCAAATGAGTTGTTTCATATTTTGCAGTGTCTTTTCATGATCATTTGCATCTATTACCAAAACCTCATCCTATTGGCTTCTCCTTACTCCACACGGACTCTGCACTGCATGATTGTGAAAGGAAGAGTGTGAGAGAATAAAGAAGGAAAAGCAAGCGAGGGGGAGAGAGAGAGAGAGAGGGAGCGAGAGAGAGAGAGAGAGAGAGGGAGCGAGAGAGAGAGGGAGAAGGAGGTGGGGTGAATATACGGATTAAATATGTTTAACTACCTACATTAATGAGATATCTCTCGCCTCACAACAAATCACATACCTAGACCACCCAAAAGATTGATTTTTTGGGAGTGTTGGAAAATTAAAGAGAAGCGCTCTCAGTCGTTAATTTCAAAATTTTAACGAGGCAGTTTTAGCCTTTTTAAATGTCAGGGTCGCTTTGGAAAACTGTAAAAGAACACGATTTAATTGCTACCAGTTTTAAAAGGTCCTATAAATGTAATTGGTATTTTAATACAAGTTATCAAATCATACAGCTTCTTACCCTAAACATATTTTAAAACAAACGAGGTAGTCATATTTAACATTTTAATGATCAATTTCCTTATTATTGATAAAGGTTTAACTATCACATGAAGGGAATTGCATTTGTAATAGCCCCAAAAAAGGCTGTAAACTGTTTAACAAACTATAAAACGCCATAAAGCCGGGGATGTTGTTGTTGTTTATACCGCACTACATAAAAGCCGTTAGGATTTTACGAGTTCGTTCCTCTACTGCTATAAAACAGAGGTTTCGATTGGACCCGTCCGCATTATAGCGAGATGTTGAGGTGTCAATATTGAATTAAAATGATTATAGTTTTTCATATATAACATTGACTTTTTGTGTCTCCCTCCCAGCCCCCTCGCTCCCTCCTCCCCCAGCCCCTGCTCACGCCGAGGACTCGCCGAAGATGTGTTTGGGGATGATTGCAAACTAAAAGTATTGTTTCGCTTATCACCTCCCCAGCAGAACCTTTATGGTCAGTAACTGATGGCTGCTTCCGCACCTCGCCCCAGCCTCAATAACTTTAATTTTTTTTTGCATGATACTTATAATGAAAAGTAGGGGGGAGAGGGGGATGGGGTAAGGGAAATAAGAGAGAGGCTTTCTATTTTATTGGCATTTGGTAACAACGGAGCAAACTTACCCCTAAGATGCCAACGCTGCAATTTCGCACAATCTAAGCACACAGGGGGTAGATTTTGAAATTCGTTTATCGCAGTCAGCAAATATTACCGAGACGTATTTCAGCTAATAACGACCCCAAACCCTCCCAACTTAAACACCGCCTCGGTGTGCCTGACACCCCCGCGCCCCTCCGCACCCCGCGCGGTGCCCGCTCCGTTCCCCAACCCTGCAGCGTGCAGAGAAGTTCAAGACACTCTTGTAAACCTCTCGCTTTTTTCCTCTCTCTCTGCCCGGGGTGGATTTCTGCTGCTTCCCATTGCATCCGTCTCCGCGATTTTGACTCCAGAAAGGTGAATAAGAGGATTTCGCTCTTTCCTGCCTTGAACCGAGGGACAATTCTCAAATATCCACTTCCACAGCGTGGAAAAGAGGGAAAAGTTTAAATGCTGCAGTCAGCCAGGCTTTCTGTGGCTTCGTTAAAAAATACTAACGTTAAAATTGACGGTGGGAACAGGCGTGGAATTAAAGAAGGAAAGAGAAAAAGAAAGAAAGAGAAAAAGAAAGCTAACAAAGATAGTAACGGAATAAAACTTTAAAACCATCCTTAGTGAAATAATTTAAGTAAATACGTTTATTTTATTTTGTGTAGGGATAATTTCAGCCTAGTCTAAAAGCCTTTTCAAGTAATTATTGTTGTTGGAATACTTGCAGTGGTATAATTAAGGCATTTCCCCCTCTAAAAGACAAGTTAACATTTTATTTTTCCCAACACTTTTATTGTCGATTGAGCAGATTTTGGTTTCATCTTTGAACATAAAAGCCTAGAAATGGTGCACAGAAGTAAATAGAGCTAAACAGCATGGTGTTAAGATACCCGATACTAGGATTTTCAACAAAGCAAAAACCTGAATCGGCTGAAGTGTTTTCAGAAAAGAACTTAGGTTCTTCTATGTGTATTTACATACGTACTTACATCTATTGAAGTATTTAAAATAAAAAAGAGCAGCAGTTCCCCTTCCTACGTGGACGCCGAGGAGGCGTGAGTTAAGTTGTTCTTGGAAGTTAACGTTTTTATCAAGTGCAGTAGAATTTTATGGTCTTGATGTGATGGTAACTCACCAAAGCACCAGAAATCAATGGCTGATCTTAAATCATTCATATACTGTACTCAGATTCCTGATGAAAGGAAAATGTTTCTATTATAAGAAAAAACAAGTGCGTGTGTGTGTGCGTGTGTGTGTGTCTGTGAGAGAGAAGATAATTTATAAATACCCAGTGGGGAAAAGATTTATTAGGAATTCACAAGGAAAAAAAAGAACCCCAAAGCCCTTACTAGGTAAACCTTAACTTTTCACTGCTCTGCGTTTTACCAAACACAGAAAGGCAGGATTTCTTTTATTTTTTAATCTAATTCTGTGTGTATTCGTATTTAATTTAATAGCATTTAAATAGAGTCTTGAGATGTTTAAACTTTGCCTCCTCAAACAACATTTTAAATAATATTGACAACGATTCCTTTTTCTGTTATGTGTATCGGGTTAGTTTGTTACATTCTCCCGAAGAACACTGCTTATCGGGAAGTGGACGTATTTTCTTGTGTAACTTAGGAGAAGCATTTATCCAGAAAATGTTTGGCCGTAGCAATATGAAATAAAACCTATGTTGAAATTATATTAATCATTTTCCTATGTTATTTGTAGCTGAATATAAGGGCTGAAACGTCTGAATAATTATTGTCTTGTGATTTTGAAGAAAAAAGGGCCAAATAGAAGTGAATTAATGGAGTTAAAAGTTTATGTTGTTG
This sequence comes from Dromaius novaehollandiae, assembly GCF_036370855.1. NCBI lineage: Eukaryota > Metazoa > Chordata > Aves > Casuariiformes > Dromaiidae > Dromaius > Dromaius novaehollandiae. Next base: position 9,085,689 of record NC_088119.1, on the reverse strand, counting down.
CTGTTACTGTATCAATGGAATATTCATACGTATTACAAATCGTGGTAATTTTATAACATTTTGGACTAATTTTCTATTTTGTAGCCTTTTAAAAAAATCTTCTCAAATATAATATGCGAAGACGTTGGGCAAGAAGCAGCAGCATTACCAAAAGACGGAGCAAATATACCCCAAATGATCGCCTCAGCTTCCAAAAAGCACAGACTATTTTTCAGCGATGGCTATGAGAATTAAAGATGTAAAATAAATAACCGAGAAGACGCAGATCGTCCTAACGGCTTAGGTAAAGAGCTAGGGAAAACCGTCCTGATTTTGTGCGTGCTGCTTTCTCCCGAAATCTTTGACCCACTGTTTTTCAGTCCTGCAAGCGTAAATCTTCGGCGTGGGGATAATTAAGCTGTCCTCCCACCTCAGTCCGAACTAGCAGAAGACAAAACCAAGCCTTTCTCTTCCCTTTAAATGAACATTTAAAATAGATGCGTGTCCCACCTCTCATCGCATCCCAGCGCAGAGCCTCCCAGATCAACTCCCCCATTTTTTTTTTTTTTGAACCTCGCATAATTTACCCTCGCGGGTAAAAAAAAAAGATGTAACCTATAAAATCGGCAAAATAGCTAGAATTAACCCTATATTTCATGCCCGGGGATGCCTGGCGCTCGGCAGCCAGCCGCGCGGTCGCTGCCGCTGATGGGATCAAGGTGTTGCGCGGAGCCCCGCGGCGGGGCGCGGGCGGCGCGCGTCTAGCGTGGAGCAATACCGCCACCTCGCGGCGCGGCGCGGTGCAGCGCGGCCCGGAGCGGGGGCAGCCGCGGGCGGGTGCGCGGGGGGCTGCGCGGGGGGCGCAGCTGGGGCATATAATAAAAATAAAGAAATAAATAAAGCAAAAGCTGGGGGGGGGGAGGGAAAGAAAAGGGAGAAAGAAAAGAAAGAAAGGGGCAACTCGACTTCCTCCTATTCATGGCCGAGCTCTGAAGTTTTACGCGGAGAAAGCCCCACCATCCAGCCGCTTTACTAGCAATAAAAGAGGCAAAACGGGGCTGCTTTTGAAAACCGCTATTGTTTCAAATTCCGAGACTAAACAATTGGTCATTCTGCTCTGGAGGGGGAAGGCCGGGGCTGTAAACCGATAAAGAGCTTCCCAAGCCCAGACGTCTCGCCAGAACTTCGAGTGTGCGAGTGTGGGGTGCCTGCGTGTGTGCGTGTGTGTGTGTGTGTGTGTGTGTGTGTGTGTGTGTGGTTGTTGTTGTTGTTGTGGGCATGGTTCAGCATTCTGGCAGCCTGGAATTGCTTTAAAGGAAAAAAAAAAAAAAAAAGAACAAAGGGAATCATCCAGAGCGCTGGATTTTCACGGCATCTGCAAGAGAAGAATAAATTAGCAAAAGGCCCTCCCCACCTTTTCTCTCTCTCTCTCCCCCCCCCCCAATTTATTAACCCCCCCCCCTTTAAAAAAGAAGGGGGGGGGCTTTGTATGTGCCTGAAGCAGAAACAAGAGCATTTACACGTTGGGTTTCCCCACATTCCCAAGTCGTTGTAGTAATTTAGGAGTTCCTGAAAGTTTTCTTGCACTGTTTGCTTTACAGCCGTTTAGTTCCTTAACCTTCAGAAATTTATACCCTATAAAGTTTTATAGCGGTCATATTCTTTTATTGCAGCACACTGCACTGAATTTTCCTTTTTTTTATGACAAGTTACTTCCCTTCCTCTCTCTTTCCTCAGTAAGCTCCAAATATCTTTCTTCTTCTTTTGTTTTCTTTTCAGAGCTACCCCAAAGAAAGGATTTTTTTAAAGAAGTGAAATATTGCCCTTTAGAGCACCCATTATGTTAAAAATTAGTGGAAAGAGACTCTTGGTTATATTTCTCACTACCTGCTTCCTGCAGGGCTGAGCAGGTCTTAGGGTCTGTTTGTTTTTTAAATATATAGATAGAAACACTTTCCAAGCACTTGTATTTCTTCATGAGCAATAAAATGTCAAACGAATTTAGAGACAGAATTATAGTAACCGCTCATGGAGCCCTTAGAAAAAGGAACCGCGTGTCAAATATGAGGTGACGCCAAGCAGGGAAAGCAGGGTGGGGTTTCTTTTTGTTTGTTTTGGTTTTCCCATTTTGGGGGGGGCAAAGTTATCCTTGGGTAGTAGGGGAATAAACCGAAGAAAGTAAAATAAAGTGAGTCCACTCTGCCTCTTTCACTGCCGTCCCCAAAGGCTGGTGCGAGAATGCAAAGCTTAAACCCTCAAAAACAAACAACAAACAAGCAACCACCAGTAAATATAACCAGAGATTAACGATCCCCGATCTTTTTTTTTTAATTGATTTAGAAACGCAGCAAGTTTGCACGGGACCAAGTAAGCACTGTGCTACACCGGAGAGGAATTATTTTCATTTATCTCTGGACATCTTTTTAAGCTAAGCAAAAATTGATTCTTATAATACACTTAACGAGCCACTAAAGAACGCAGGAAAACACAATGAAAATATTTCTGAAATTTTAGATGAAGCAGTATAACACAATGACATATAGGTACTGTTGTTCTAAAATCGATTTTTATTCTGGAGCATTAAACATCTCTGGAAAATACATCCGGGCTGATGCTACAGAAGACAGTTGTTCCAACATTTTTTAAGTAAGCATATTTCCTAATAAAAATGAACTAACATTTTAAATTCTATTTAAAAAGAACCTTATCCTGTTGCCTTAAAAATATCCGCTCTTTACCACAAGTCTAAGGAAAGTGAAAAACGTTTCTAAATTCTAGTGGCCAAAAGGTTGAACACATCAATTAAGTCATGGGTACGGTTTTGAAAAATATAGTAGTAAGTACTTAAGCAAGTCCATACGCAATTCGAGATATGGGGAGTACATTAATCCAGCATAAAGCAGACGTGAGATTCATCCATCCTTCATTAAGTGAGAAGAATCCAACAAAAATGAAAAATTAGGCTGCCTAGCTTAAACGGATCTAAATCATCTTTTTCTACTCACTATCTCTCTCTCTCTCTCTCTCTCTCTTTTTTTTTTTTTTTTGGTATATATATATATAAATCCGGGATTAGGGAAGTGATCTTGCCGCCACAAACTTTTTTCTCCAGCTCAAAATGTCTCCGAACCAGCTTTTCTTAATTTAATTTCGAGGAAGGAGAGTAGGGTTTTTGACACAGGGTGAAGCTGGGTTACAGTTAACTCACTCTGGTAACCGAATAGTTAAATTTTAAAGCCCCCAAGGAGCTATTTCACGATGGAAAGTTTTACACGAGAAAGTCTAGGCATTAAAAAAAAAAAAACTTTCTGAGGAATGAGCTTAAACACCTAAGGTCTGGTTTCTGGTGGAGTGAAAGATCTCCCCCCCCCCCCCCAAGGAACTGCAGCGGTGCAGAGCTCGGTGTGCACAAGGCGCAGCTACTTGATTCTTATCTCTGGATCGGGGGGAAAAAAAACAAAACCCAAACAGGAACACTTTCCCCAAACGCAAATCTGCCTAGCACTTCTCCGCAGAGCAATCCCTGCTCAGCAGACAGAAGTGGTCCAACCACACTCTCACGCTGAGTAGACCCAGGTTAGTCGCTTATGAAATTAGATTTGCACCGGTTCGTTCACACATACATCAGAAATAGATTTCTTTCCTCTTTTTTTTTCCCCCACCCTATTAAAACGAGCCACCTTACGCTCGTGTTGTTCCTAGAAAGACTCCTGGCAGCTGGTATACAAATGTGCACACGAAGAAAAAGAGAGAGGTTTATTTCGATATTTTCCATCAACTAACAACGGCAGAACTCCTCGTATACTGAAAAGCCACATCAGAAACAGAAAAACAAGCTTCAACATTCACAGAAACACAACCACAAGCACATTTTACAATACCCACCATATAATCAACTGGTACTAACCCCCCCCTCCGCCCCCTCCCTCCCCCCTTCCCAAAACAAAGTTAAGTCTTACAGAGATAAAGGAAAAACCAGCCCTGCCCGGGCCGTTTCGAGAAACCTCCGGCGGATCTGTCAGGCGAGGACTCAGCTGCGGCCGGTCCAACGCGAACCGGCGGGGTCCGTGTTCCTTAGAGGCGCTGCTCGGCGGGGCCGGGGGCCCGGGGCCCCCCGCGGCCGCGGCCCGGGGCGCTGCGCCCCGCCGGCACCGGCCCCGACACCGGCCCCGACACCGGCCCCGGCCCCGCCGGGAGCTGGGCTCTAGCGGAGCCGGCGAAAACCGCTCCGGGCTTCAGCATCGCAGCGAACAGGAGGGGAAGGAAAGACACACACGCTATGGTTGGCACTTTATCTCTGCAACAGCCTACTGCTTTTAGGAAAAGTCAATTCACAATAAATTATAAATATGCTAGCACTAAGAACACAACCTTCCCGTCCCTTGCAGCTCTGCTAAGGTAGTTTTTTTTTAACTAGAAAATCCCATTCTTTCCCTGCTCTAAAAGTTAGGAATAAGTTGGCAGGGGTTCTTCCGCCCCTTTTTCTCCTAAATAATTTACAATGCGGCTCTGAGAGTGCCCCCCGCACACTCTCTCGCCTCCCTCCCCGTCTTTTCTCCTCTTCCAAGTGACCCAGTATAAAACTACCAGATGAGGCGGCTTGCCTGTAAAGAGCCTACTAAACTTGCAGGTCAAAGTCACATATCTGCTATGGCACGATTAAAATAAAAAAACCCGAATAATAAAGCAAAAAAATAATCATAAGGAAACCCAGCGCAGTTGGGAGTTGGGCGCTCATTAATCGACTACCCCGGTATAAAGTCGGCGAATTGAAAATGATTTGTTGGGTGCAATTAAACGCAAGTCTTACGAATGTGTCTGTCTTGCAGTAGTTTAATTAAATCGTCTGGTTCCTTGGCCACCTCGGGGTGTGTGTGTGTGTGTGTGTGTGTGTGTGTGTGTGTGTGTGCGTGTGTGTGCGTGTGTGCGCCGGGAGCTGTGAGCGTTATAGGGAATCATTGTCCTTACGTGGCTAAAGCAAGACAGCGCGGTTTGCTGGGGGCTTGGGCCAGAGCTGTTTGTGGCCGGTTTTGTTCGCCGTCTTGCCTTCCGCGCGGAACGCGCAAGCAGAGCGAGCTGCTGCCTGTGCCTGTGTCACACTGCAGGGAGAAGAAAAGAGGGGGGAAAAAATAGAGAAAGAGCACAGGAGAACAGAAACAAAACCCAGCGTGTGTCCCCAAAAAGGAGCTGCAGTTCTGGCTAAGTTGCCTCCTACGTGGCAACGCTAAGAGGAGGAAAAGAATAATAGTCAACATGTCGCATGCAAAGGTGGAAGCGGGAAGCCCTTCCCGGGGCGCGGGGCTGTTCGGCAGCGCTGCGGTCGGATGCGCTGCCGGGGCGGGGGCGCGGGGGGGCGGGGGGAGGATGCTGCTCTCGGGGGCTCATTCCTTGCCCTGCTCCTTGTTCATTTTCTTCATTTTCATCCTTCGGTTCTGAAACCAGATTTTGACTTGTCTTTCACTCAGGTTGAGGAGTCTGGCCACTTCGTGTCTACGGTCCCTCGTCAGGTACATATTGAATAAAAACTCCTTCTCTAGTTCCAGGGTCTGGTATTTCGTGTAAGGGCATCGTTTTTTCCTGGAGGAACGGGCGTGCAGCCAGCTGGCAGCTGGGTTGGCTGAAAGAAAAGCAGCGAGATCAATACGAGGCAGCTTGAGTGTTTCTCAGAAGGTTTTAATCATGCCATCAGACACCGAGGTTATACACACGCATCTGCGCGCCCGGGCGAAACACGCGAGGCAGCGGCGGGGGCCGCACGGAGATCCTGCGGGATCCCTGCGGGGAGGGGGGGGGGTCCCCGATCCCAGGCCCCGGGCAGGGCCCCCCCCGCGCCCGCGCTCGCACGCTGCAGAGCCGCGACCCCGGGCAAAATCGCGTATATATGTTTTTGCGATGTGTTTTCCCACGTGTCTGCAGATGCAGCCGCGCACACGCGGGCTTCGGGAAGCGGCTGCAGCGAGGCGGTCCGGGCAGCCCTTCCATAAATCCTGCCTGTTCCAGCCAGAAACGGTCCTGCGACAGCAAACATCCCCCGCGGGCTGCCGGGCTCCCCTCCGCGGGCTCTGGGCAGCCTTAAGCGGAGACGCAACGTGCAGCGCGGCCCCAAACGCCAGAAATGCGGCCGAAAATAAACAGCGAGCTGCGCGTCACCCTCGCGTGAGCGAGAAGTTGCGTGGGAACCTTCTCCTCCAAGGACCTTTAGGGAATTAATCTAATGGAGGGGGGGGCTCGACGTTTTGGGAGCAGAAAGGAGGGAAAGGGGAGCCCCACGAAACGGGGCTGCTGGAGGTGCCCGGGGCAGGTTCGCACCCGAAGGTGAGGCTGTTTTGGGGTAAATGCTAGAGCGTTCACTAATCCCACGTCAATATTAGCTGACCGTTGGGGAACCGAGAGGCGGGAAAGAGCGAAATGAAGGGTTATAGACAGACCACGTATTTCTATTTTATTTCCTTTGCCTCCTCTGAAATGATGACTGAAGCCATAAACCTTTACACCAATTAAATGGACCATTATAAATATATACATACACACACGCGTGCACCACCAGAATGTTTCCTCCACGTAAAATGAAATATATTGAATATTTTTAAAATAATCCGGTTAATCTTCCACTGTAAGTACTGCCTCTTACAAATTTGCACGGCTATTTCCTTAATGTAATTGACTTGCTCTAATATGCAGAATTAAATATTAAAGAGGAAGAAAGCTGTTAATAATTGATACTGTTAATCCTGCTACCCATCTTTTAATGGCAATGGCGGGCTCTGCTTCAAAACAGATTTTTATTTGATTTGATTTGATTTTTTGGTCATATCTTGGATCGTTAAAATATAAGACATTTTAAATGCAAAAATTGTTTTATCTATTCGCTCCATACAAATCCCTAAACAGGAAAGCGAATGAGAAGAAGTTCTGGCACATCTTTTCTTCAAAATCTAGCAAATAAATTAGCAGATCCCAGTGCTATACACAGTGCAGAGATTCATTATTGTGAAATACTTGCAAAAATTGAAAGAGTCAGGGAAATTGGTGGGAGTACTTTCTGCAAAACAGCTCCGTCTTCCAGCCCTGGCAGGCTCTCAACATCAGCCCAAATTAAACTATTATTTAAAACAAAATATGCGTCGTAACCACATGCCATAGAAACCACACAGCATCCTCTTAGCGCGGGTCCCTGCACTCACTTATAACTTAATAACATTTTCTTGGACAAGATTTTTATATATTCAATTTCAGGGACATTGAACACAGAACCTGGATATTTAATTCTCTCAAATCATTCACCTCACGGTTGCAGTTTGTTCTGGATCTCTGCCCAGTACAATAGAATAGGACTTTCTTTTTGTGTGTGTGAGAGTGTGTGTGTGTGTGTGTGTGTGTGTGTGTGTGTGTGTGTGTGCGTGTGCGTGTGCGTGTGTGCACGGTGTAAGTTAAATGATAGGAAAAAAATGTCACCATAACATCCTGGACACGGAGGGGAGGGAATCACGAGGGACGAGAATATACTTTATTTTTAATCATACGGTTGCAATCGCAATCTCTGTTGCTGTTGCACGTTGGGAAAAAATAAAGTTAATTCAAGAGGAAAAAAGAATTACTGTGTCATTACACACTGCACACCCTCTGCAGAGCTCTACCCGCGGCGGGGGCTGTTCCTCCGCCTGTTCCAGCCAGGCACTTTGGAAAACTTGAACATTCACTGCAAAATATTTACCGTGGCCGTGAAGCCAAGTTTCTATCTCTCGCCTCCTGCACAGACTTTGGCTCCGTTTTACCTCTCACTTGGAAGCCAGGTACCACCCGAATCGGCACAAGGTTAAGATACTCATTCTTTTTTACTCGTATTCCCTTGCATTATTATTAGTATAATTAATAATATTAATAATATTAAAATATTTCCAAGGCGACTTTTTTAATATATTTTTTTCAGGGGGAAAAAAAAATAAAAAGAAAAGGCAGGTCACGAAAAAGGCACATGATGCAGTTTAACTGTTCACCAATCTGGCTACATTACAAATAAAGACCTAATTAAGCTGGAAGCAACCCCCCCCTCCTTTTTTGCTAGGAGGGAGCATGGCTTTGAAATATTCATACCCCGACCGTTGCATTTAATAAACAAAGCGTTGAAAACCCAAACAAACAAACCAACCAAAACAAAAAAAGCCCGAGACAACGTGGCAAGAGGAGCGAGCGAGGCTGCCCGGCGCCCTGCATCTCTCGAGGTAAATTAGAGCAACGGGCACGGAAAAGGCATCGCTGCTGTTTACTCCCCCCGACGTGAACTTTTCCTCCTTAATTTTTTGCTCTTTCCCCCCTTCTTCTCCTCCGATCGCCGCCCTCCGTCCCCGTTTCCCTACCTTTCTTCCCGATATTTATTCGCTCCCCCTTTTCTTCCCCAGCCCACTACCATCCGTGCAGATTTACTCTCGCTTACAAAGTGGTCTCTGCTGCCGGAGTCAGCTCTCTGTAGGAAAGAGGGTGACTTGCTCCAGCTTTTGTCCGCTCTGGACTCTGTTTTGCTCAGAGACGACGCTCAAATTTATTTTTATTTTTATTTTGCAGCAGAGACAATGCCACCCCGCTCCCCTCCCCACCTCTTCCCCTTAGGTTGGCATCAGGAATCTGAGAGTTTTCTTTAAGCCCTGATTTTAAACTTTACGCAGCATTGTCCCCTTTTATTGCACCTCCTCCAGCTTTTATACTGTTTACTTCCTCACTTTTATAACTTACTTTGATCTGTCCTGTCTTTGTCTTCGCTTCCTTCACAAACTTTATTGTCCTCGAAGCTGGGCCTTTGATTGGAAACGATCCCTTCCCTTGCAGCAGAAGTTTCTAAATTGTACTCCTGTGTGCCCTGTTTATGGACATCCCCGGGCCGGCCCAGCAGCGGCTCGGCTTTAACGGATCCCTGCCCGGGGAGGCTCTCTGCTCGGGGCACGGGGTCCAGCCAGCTCCGTAGATACCTGCTATCAGATGGGACGCTTTGATGTTGAATATATGGATGGTAGACGGCAGGAAGGGTACCCGAAGAATGTGGATTCAAAGGAGTCCAGGAGGCGCTGAAAACTGGAGGTTTTGGCTGGAAACTACAGGAGGGGAATTCTAGATGCTCATTATGCCCAGCTTGCCTGGAACTTGTATATTGCCCAGATGAAAATTTAGCTGAAGGCGAGTCTTCACTTTCATGACTTATAATAGAGTCGACATAGTAATTGCTAAGAGTTCCAGAAATGGACATTCTCAGACATCATACAAAGCACGGTTCAATGAAGGGAAAAAAATATGTAGGACAGATCTAGATTTGTACTCGACCCCCTTCTCCAACTTCCTAGCCAACAAAGTACAGTTGGGCTGCTGTGTTGTGAGCTCCCAGCAAAATGATTGGTCAAACTTTTTTCGTGTGCCTGATAAAGCGTCAGGCGCGGCGTAAATCAATCGCCGCCGAGGGGGCTGCGCTGCGCTGTCATCCGCCCTTGCATTCCATATCAAGGATGGATTGTTTTATGTTTATGCAATGTTGCAAAACGTCAGGAGTTTCGCAAAGCCACGGAACGGCCAGAGCTGTGCCTGATATCCCTTCGTAGATTTGCCCCTGGAACATCGGGTGGGGGGCCGGGAGGAGGGGGCGGATTTTTTTTTCCTTTTTTTTTTGTTTTTGAGCAAGATGCTGATGTACTCTCTTTAATAACCATCATGGGGGAGCAGAGATAAAAGCTATTCTTTGCCACTCGGGCTCCAGAGTACGATAGCGAAAAGCCAGAGAATAAGCACAGTCCAACCCCCCTACCCCCCCCCAGTGATCTTATATACACAGATATGTGTATGTGCATTACATGCATCTAGATGCAACTGCACAGATGTATGCATTTGTACAAAGCAAAAGCTGGAGCAAGGTAGGAAGAATGGTGAGAGCGTGTTATAAATAATTAATCCACGAGGGTGGGAAAACGGATTGTTAATATGGTAAAATAATGTGGTTAAATATGAAATCTAAAAGGTCAGTGAGATGTACGTGACATTACAACTTTGACCAGCAAGCTGCAGAACTGCCGTCTCCTACACACGTTTAAAGCCTGGTTTAAGATACGTGTTTATAAATATATGTGTATATCAAACATATATAATATACACATGAATATATGTCCACATGTTTCACGGTATAATCTCAGGACTGCATTTCTTGGGCTAAAATAGTTTAACACATTGCTGAAATCAGAAGCCTTCATTTAACTTTACAAGGCTAGTAAAATACAGTGCGCCACTGATCCTGCTTTGTTACAGAATGCCTTAAACTTGTGACGGTTAAATAGTTTAATAAAACTTACATTAGCTTTGTTTGATTTTTATAGCCTTGAATTTATTGCCTGTGGAAAAGAAAGGGGGCAAAAAAAAAAAAGGAATCCTTCGCATTTTCCCTTCCCGTGCCCCCCCCCCCCCCACACACACACCTCCGCAGAGCTGCATGGAAGGGCTGCGCTGTGCCTGCCAAACGCCCCCCGCGCTTGCATTTTAAGTGTTTTGTTTTTTTTTTTTTTAAACCTGAAAGATTTCGGGTTCTTTGCTAGCACCGAAGCCGGTGATTGACACGGGCTTATAGCTAGACGCAGCTCCGAGCTAGTCTGCAGCAGGGTAACAGGGTCAGTTTGACCAAGTTATTATGACAAATGCGTTTATTGCGAGATGGTCCGACGGCGTCGTAAATGTTGGTTAAGGAAAAGGTGCACTGTATGATTACGGCAAAAGTGTTTCTCTGGACTTCAGCTGTAACAGTCTGGATCAATTTGCCTCCTTTAATCTATTACCCCTCCGTCCTTCTTCCTCTCACCCCAACACAGAAGGATATTTAAAGTGAAGGGCAAAGAGATTCCTAGCAATGATAAATCATCGCGAATCCTTCCCGAAGTGTGTAGGGATGTAAGTCCATTTAACAGACTAATAATAACACTGTGTGTGTGTGTGTGTGGGGGGGTGCTAGCAGCCACTCGAAATCAAGGAAAACTGTATTTCGCAATTCCCTTGTCCGTATGATCCGTACGGACCAGCGGGTGCCGGTGTGTGCATGACTCCATATGTCCGTGTCCACACAAAACCCATGTGTGAAATGGCTACCAGAGGTGTATTGCAGACACCGGCAGATTATAACGGCGCTTAAAAACCCAGACCCGAAGCGCTGCGTTTTCCCCCCCTCCTTTAAGCGGTGCCTGGATGGGCGCAGCTGACCTGCGCCCTGCTAGAGGGACGCGGTCCCCACGTCGAGGACCGGAGCGCCGCTAAAAGAGGCGCTATTAGGAAGCTGTCCATTCTCATTAAAAAAATGGAGAGGGTAGGGATGATGGGCAAGGAGAGTGGGCGCCTTAATGCTGGAGGTTAGATTTATTTTTAATTTTTAAATCAATCAATGTGGCAACAGCCTCCCAAGCAGTGCAAAAAGCTCCCCTGCTTGAAAAGCAGCTGCATTCTCCAGGCTCCAGCCAAGGTGAGGGTTGAGGACTGGTTGTAAGCCCTGCACAGCCCCTGGGCTCAGATCTTGCAAAGACTGCCGTGAGTAAATGTGACCCAGGTGAGTACTCCCCACCGACTCGCAAACTCTCCTCTCCTTTCCATGGGGTAAATCCAAAGTAACTCCACTTCATCCCTTCTGCATTTAAACCGGGGAAGGCAGAAAAATCCCTGCCACTGAGTAGCGTGGGGCAGGATCGCTGCTTCTTTCCAGTGTGCATCTCACACAAAAAGAGGGTTGTGTGAAACGACGGGGGCAATTCCGGCTTTTTCCAACTTGTCTAATTTCTATCTCCTTTTTTTTTTTCCTTACTTCCTTAAGAGTTGGGAGGTTTCAAAATGAAAAGACCCTGTGTCATCAGACAAGAAATACGAGCTGGCTGCTCACATTGTCATATTTCTGGGCTTTATTGCCTTTCAGAAATGATTTTAAAAAATCAGCCTATTTCACAACAGATTTGGAGGGACTCTGCAAATGTTATGAGAGCCTGGAAAAGGAAAGGGCTGATTTAAGTGTGTTGTGGAGATTAAACTCGCTTGGCTCATGGAAATGTGTTTATACAACTGATGGATAAACAGCCGTGTTGGTAGCAGGGTGTTGAATAAGTATAGATGAAATTATTGAACATTAATTGAAGCAAAACACCTGTTCTCTGTTTGCTAGATAAATTGGCCATGTCTTACCTGTAATAAATATATTCTTGGAAAAAATCCTGGTGCGCCTCCTATAAATAATGATGAACTATGTCAGCATGTGAGTATATAATTTTCTGTAGTATATAAATTCCATCCAAGAAGACTCTTAAGAGTGTGACTCTGAGGCAGAATCCAAGGGTTTTAAGATCCCTGGTGGGTGGAAACCTCACAAGAAGATCTGCAAAATCCATTTGCTTTTGCTCCTCTGGAGGTTTCCGTTTGTTCAGTAGTTTATTTTTTGTACATATCCCCATAGCTCATCTCTGTGTAGCCTTTTCTGAGAGGGGCTTAGGGCTAGCTACAGCTTCATCTCGGGTCTGCCTGCTTGGAGAGACCAAGTCATGTGGTGCTGGCTGTTTCGGTTGACATTGCATAGACATTTATATTTTAAAGCCCGAAAGCGCCCACCTGAAATTGCATGAAAAGCCCATTTGTTTACAAAAAAATGGAGAAAGAAAAGTCAAGGATAAGTGACCTCAGACCAGAATATAAAAGTTGTGGGGATGAATCTTTGGGATGAAGGAGACAGGATGTGCAAGCTTTACTCAGTTCACGTACTGGCAGGATTAATTTTAGATATGTAATTGTGTGACTTAGTTAAGGGAAGTGGAACTGGGAATACTTATTTTTAAAAAAGTCCGAAGTGGAAACTTTTCCTGCTTTCAGAGACAGCGCCAAGGATTTTAAGTGTATGTGGCTGTGAGGAAAAATTTGGAGTATTCTCAGCTTGCCATGGAAAGCCAGAGGTTTCTGAACTCAGTTATTGTTTATAAATAATCTTTATTGTTTGTAGAGAGAAGAAGAAATAATTTCCAAATAGCGCTTCCCTTTGAAATACATAACTACCAAATTATATCCTGAACAAACAGCTTCTGGGCTTGGCATTTCTATGATGAAAACACGCAAATATAAAATACTTTAATAATATGCAGATTTTAGGTCTGTGCAATTGCCGCCTTTTAATGATTTATAAGGTCTGGCATAAGGAAAGAAAGCAGATGATCCTTTTCTTGCCGGAAACATATCTAGCCACTTTTTAAAAGGCGGTTGTTATCACTGATTAGACCTGGCACCTTCTTCCAGATGATTTCGCTTCTTTATCCCTGACACGGAGAGGGCGGAGGAGGCTGAGGGTGCAGAGCTCTCCTGCACCGCTGACACGGACGGTGCTGGGCGGGGGGTCCTGCCAAATCCCCGCACCAAGAGGCCAACACGGAGCCTGGGAACCCCCCGCACCGCCTAAGACCTGCTCCCTGGGTCCTTCGACTTAGGTTCAGAAGCAGATAAGGGTAAGACAGAGAGGATAAAAGCTGAGAGTGAACTTCATGGCTATGGAGAGTCTGGAGACCAGATTCTAAGATAACCCAGCCTTCAAAGGGCTGAGCATTGATTTTAGGCTATGTAAAACAGTCTGAAATAATAACAATGCTAATAACACTAGTGATAACAACAACAACGCCCGAATAACTTATTTGTTAAGAGCCAGGAAACAGAAATACAAACTCAGCATAAAGCAAACATAACGCATGAATGATACATTTACACAGGTCTAAGAGGTTATGAAAGAAACTTCAGTCACGAACCCCTCCAAACGCACGAGAGCGCAACAAAAAAATCCCTCCTGAAGAGTAAAACCTTTAAAAAAAGTGAAATAAGTTTCTGTAGCCTGAAAGCAGAGGGATCTACCTTTGCCATTTCCTGTGCTAGCTCTCAGTTTGAATGCTGCCGTCTGTTAAAAATCCGTAAGTGGTGAGGAGGGAGGAGGGGGGGGGGAATTCCTTGTCTGAAGAGAAGCAAAAACAAGTTACACATGTGGGCAATTTTCCAAGAACCGAAAGTATACTCTGGCTAAAAAACACAATTCCAAATGAGGTTTGTAATCTCAGCAGTTAATAAAGCATTTAGATCCCCTGTAAAGTAAAAGCGTATGTGCATTTGAAAAGGAAGCTGGTGGAGAGAAAGTTGAAATAAAGTTTGATTGTTGTTCGGAACCCACATTCTGGCTACTAGACTAATTCCCCCTCGCCTCCCTCCTTGAAATAATATTAAACTTCCACGAAATAGCTGGGCGCCTGGCTCGCTCCTGCTTCCGCAGCTTTTACGCCCCGGGAGCGGCTCTGCCTCTGCCACCGCTGCTGCTTCCCGGCCCCGAGCCCAGGATCTGCTTTGGGGTCACCACGGCATAACTCGCCCCCCCGCCCCCCAAAACATCGTCCAGATCGCGTTAGTATGGCAGGAAAGGAAGTAACAAGCCACGGTGGTGAGAAATCTGTCGCTCGCACTCAAGGCAGGGGCAGAGGGTGGGAAAATAAAAGCGCAGGTACGAGAAGTAAGTTATGATCGAATTGTTCCAATTAAATCCGTAGCATGAGACATGGTAAAATAAAAAGCGTGTGTTTCTTCCAGATAAGCTCTTTTTACAACCATTTGCCCGTAATTAAGGCTCATCCTGGGTCGGGATAATATCAGACGTTTGCAGAATAGGAACTTGAGGGGTATTTGTTGAATTAACCGGAGTTGCTCCTTGTCTGTACTGGGGAAGGACAAGGCGCAGAAATGTACAGCATATTGCAGAAGAAGCAGTTATTATGTGGATGATTTTTAGCCATCCCCACACAGCTCCTTCTCCAGGTAAAGTCTCTCTTGTCTTTCTAATTTGGAAGGAAGAGAAATAAAGCGCTTGCAGGCAAGCCAGGCAGGACAGCCGAGCTGGCGGGACGGCGGAGACCCTGCCCACCGCACCCTCCTGCCCCCACTTCTTCTTTCCCCAAACCCGCTGGAAATTAGTCCCAAATTCTCGTTTTCAGGCAGCAATACAGACACACCCCCGGGCCTGATCCTGATCTTTTCCAGCACCGTGTCTCCATCCTCCTCCTCGGACCTTGCTTCCTCTGTTCACGTGGGGAGGAGGGAGATCAAAATCAGAAGCCCAGACGTTTACAAGGCAGGTTAGTGGTTGCCTATGGGGACATTATTACCGAAGAGTTTATGATTAACTTTCCCAGATTGTCCTTTTCCGTTTAAAGGCTTTGAGTTAGGGCACAAGTAGCACGTTGTTTCTGAGGAAGGAGTCGCAGAACTTGTGGGTTAAGTAGAAAACTCCAAGCTATTTTACGCTGTTTGACTTTCTCCCCCCTCCCCTTGGAGCGGCTGTTTGTTTAATAGGCAAGATAGGCAATATGCCCACCCCAATTACCAGCTTCAGGAATAAAGCACACACCAGCTTAAAGCCCGCACGAGATTTTTGTTTGTTTGTTTTCGTTTTGTTTTAACATTCCGTGTCAAGAGAGAAAAACACTGAATTCCCGGTAATCCCTCGGCCACAAAAAGTAGGAGCAGATGATATTCTAGACCCTGGGTATCATATCAGACTTTAATTCTTCAAACAGTGAAGTGAGAGGCAGTTGCAGGCTTGTTTAATAGTGGCCTGGACCATGGGAACCTGACTTTTATGGGTATTTGAAACAGCAAGGCACAGAAAATTGCTTCCATGAGCTGATGCCGTTAGCAACACACACACAACTGCGTGAGCCTCCAGTTCGTGGACGTATATATGTATACATGCAAGTGTGTGGACTCCGTTCAGGCACGCACACACTAACACGGAGGGCTCTTTAATCTCCCTCTTTCTCACACGCACTTTTATAGGTTAAAAACAAATCCGCGTATTGCAACACGCAACACGTCGCGGTGCGGAGGGAGGATGCGGCCGAAAATGACTGTGAGCTTTTCTGACACCGCCTAAAACCTCGCGTTTAGCGAACTGCGCAGCCATGGCGCTCGCCTAGGTTTATTTTAAGACGTTATATTTCGGGCTCGGTGATGAACTCACAGCTCGCTCCTAAAAGCCCAGCAGGGATCCGCGCCCGCGCATCTGCGCCCGGGTGCGCGCCTACAGACCCGGGCTTTGGCTTAGCGGTCGCTAATTTAAATTTGCGTTTCTTCGTACGAGATGGAGGAGCTCCTCGGCGACTACACAGGATGTTTAATTCGGGGTCCAGCAAGTCTATTGCCAGGTCGGGTTTATTTTACACCTCTAGGAAAAAGCGGAGACCCGCTCGCCGCCCCGATGCCTGCAGCGCATCGGCAGCGCAAGCACAGACGTGAAGGACTGCGTATTCCACGTATTTTGCGTATTTTACCACGCGTATTTCATCAACGGCAACAGCTAAGCTCGCCAACTGTTCCCTAAAATCGCGTTTTGCCCCTCACATCTGGCTGCGGATCCAGCCTCTGGATTAAGGCACGTGAGTTTCTGTGCAGCTGCGCGTCCAGGCGGCTCCCAAACTCGACGGCGCGTCCGCGGCGGCCCGGTGAGGCCGGACCAGGACGCTCCGCGAGGCGCCGCAGCCTAATTAGCCCTTTAATAAGGTATTAATTTGGGGCGTGACTACGTTGTTTTGCAAAAGGTCCCCGAAACGGGAATTTAAGCAAAGAAACCAGCCCCCCCCGCCCCGTTTCCCCGGAGCTGCCCGGGGCTCGGGCCCCCCCCGCGCCCGGTGCCTGGTGCCGGGGCTCCGCGGGGCCGCGACCGGGATCGGAACCGGGACCCGGCCGGGGCCGGGGGCGCAGCCGGGCCGCCCCCCTCCCCATCCTTTGCCGGGGCAGCTGCCCGCAGCAAACGCACCGAGGAGGATAACTGGAGTAAATCAGGTAGTTTGATGTTCTTGTGTTAAAAATTAAAAGCCCAACAACATGAAACTACCTAATTCACAGAGCAGTTCTAGTTCACTCTTGGGTCAAAGGCTAAAATTGCCAAGAAAGGCGCCTGGGCGGCCATTTTGTTTGACATCATCTGCAATCTGAACTTTTATAATAGAAAACAGTTGCTAGGAAACAAAAGCAACAAAAGGAGCTTTTCAAAGAAGAAATAAAACCCCTACGATTTCACGAAATAACTATTCAAATGATTTCCTATGTACAGTGTCTCGAGCGGATCCCTCCTGCAGGACTTTACAAATAGTTTACAAATAGACCAGAGGAAACAGTAAAATGCTATTGACTTTGAGAAACAAGCGATTATCGCAGCTATAAAAAAGAGCAAAAAATCCTAAAGTTCTTCCCCTCCTCCTCTGGAAAGCTAATTTAAAGGATCATTTCCGATATGAAGCTATTTCATCAAGACTTCGTATTAAAACACAACTAAAAGTTTTTTTTTTTTTTTTCCTGTGTAATACACCCGGCGCTTGGTAGCTTTCCGCAGAGAAGAAAATGAAGTCAAATTAGTGAGTTCCGGGGGAAAAAAAATCATATTCTCTTCCCCTAAAAGGAAGTAAAACGTGATGCATTTAAATAAAAAAAATTCTAATAACATACAAATCAATTAAAGCAAAATTAAAGCATCGTTGCAACTATTGTATAGGTATAAACAGCAACACCGAGAAACTTACTGTGTTCTTTCCTCCCTCCAACGCACCCCGCACTGGAAGAGCGTGTTATAAAATAATATGGTCGTGATACAAGGGAGAATTGAAGGCGAGGAGAGGGGACAGGAGGGGGACAGGCCCCGGGGGCTTCTGCTGGGCTCCGAGGAACTTCCGCGGGGCGAGTTTTGCAGGGAGAGCTCAGCTCAGGCAAAAACTCCCATGTGGCAAGAACGGACCATACATCCCCCGACCGGCAGCGTCAGGCTCCTTCCCAACACAAGCATTAAAAAAATAATAAAAATAGATATATCTATGTGCAATATACAATTTTTATAAAAATATAAAATGTCTTACCTTGTAAGCTCTATTTTTTCCCTCAACTGGATTAAATAACTGAACTGGGTGAGCAAAAGCAATCAATGCAGGCTCGAAAGACAATAGGCAAAGATAGCCCCGTCCCAAAAGGGCAAGTTTAGTGGAGTTTAAAAGTTCATTGAAGAAACAAATTCTCCGAGTTCAAGAGATGCATGGAGGAGCCAGAAACTTGACTATAACTTAGCTTCATTTCATTTGAAAAGCCTTTAAAAGCCTGGATGGGACGGTATATAAATCTATTGTACCGGAAATACAATAAAACTTAGCCATGTTGTTGAACTTCAAACAGTTTACACCACATCAGGCGGGGACCAGAGAGACAGGCTGGAATTAGAAAACAAACAAACCCACAAAGAACAACCACCCTCAGAAAAAGCCAAACACACATTTGAAAGAGAATAGAAGGGGGAAAAAAGTATTTTGGACGGGAATATCGAGCAACCTATCCTATCTTATCTTACACAGGATTAGAGCCTTCTCTAAACACACGCAGAGAGATCATCTGATTCCACATCTTTGATATCCACCATAATTTAAGATTTTTTTTTATTTCACAATTGATCATTTCTCCTTTTCTCACTGTCCTGGCACACAGATACAGCAGGTTCAAGTTTAAATCAAACTTACGAAAGGAAAGAACCTAAAGTTTACTATAAAGCTTCAGCTGTGTTTACACATTATATATGTTAGCACACATGCATATATGCATGTGGTACATATAAATGGTACACACACGTACCGCATTCATAATAAATGTAAATTTTACTGAATATTTTCTTTCCTAAGAAGAGGATTTTAAAAGCCCACTGTAACAAATATCTTACTCTTTTTTGCGAATAAAATTGTTAAAAGAAAAATCGTAGTCACAGTTGAACTCGTACTACTAAAAGCACTTTCTTTCAGACAAAATAGGCAAAAAGAATATATTTATAGCGGAGCTTTCCCTGGTGCAACTAAAAGAAATTAAGTACCCCCACCACAGTGCAGATTGAAAACATAAATAAAGAAAACCACTTAAGATAAGCGTGAAAAAGAAAACTGCATGTTCCATTTAATTTCACGATTACGTTTAAAATAAATAACAATCAGCAAAAAGAAAAGTAAAGGAAAAACAACCCCAAAATCTAAGTAGGTGATGTATTAGCTTTAATTCTTGGGCTAGAATAACATTTTAAGGTAATGGATTTTTTTCCTCTTCTGGCTGTTGCTAAAATTTTTAGAGACATTTTAAATTTAGACGTCAAAGACAAGTTAGAGCTCTTAGACGGTAAATGGATCTCTTAGCTATAAGATAACTTCTACTTGTCAGGGGAATAAGTGCTAAAATAATTAATAGGCGGAATGGGAGGGATTTCAAGTGTTTGCATGAGCATATATCAGTAAATGTATATATGTGTACATATCCATTATACACACGCGCACTTACATAATAGAAGAATCTATTACAGATCATCCGAGGGAAATGGCACTGAATCTCAAGATCTCATTATGGCTTTCTTTGTGGCTTAGTTAGATCTTCACAAAGCGGCATTTTTATTAAAATATGGTTATAGCAGCTGGTTTGCACAGGTCCCATTCATCAGCATTAGCCTTCGGGAGGGTTTGGTGTCCGCGCCTTCGCAGCCGTGCGGATATTGCCAGGCTGAACGCGTTACAAACGGGAGGCGCTTGTCGCATTTATATGAACAAGATTAAAAAGTTGGCCTTAAACCCTCCTTCTTCCCCCCCCCCTCCGCCTCGCCGCGCCTGGATGTCCCTGGGAAGCAGCTCGGCGCCGGGCTTGCTTGCTTTCCCTCTCCCAGCTATCCATCAGGCCGAGGGACATCAGAGCACCACACACAGAAGTGCAGGGCGATATTTCTTAACAGCGCTTTGCAAACGATAGGAATAATTATATACGTGTGTGTGTGCATATATATATATATATGTGTGTTTGTGTGTGTATATATATATATATATATATATAGTGAACCATAGTAACAAGAAAGAAAGAAAAGCTCCGCCCTCCTCTTGCTGGGGCTGCATTTATCATCGGGGTGCAAAAGCCCGGGAGTAACGGGGGCCCCGGGGCACCCCAGCCGGGACCGCGGCCTCCGCGCCGGGCAGCGGAGCGGCGCGGCGGCTCAGGCGGCCTCGGGGCGGCGCTCGCCGGCCAGACACGGCCGGTCCCGGTCCCGGCCCCGGTGCCGCCGCCTTCCCCTTCCAGCCGCCGGGCAGCGGCTCTGCCTGCGGCTTTTGTTTGCGCTGCCGAGCAGAAGAGCCGCGTTATAGCGGTGCGTGGAGGGGGCGGAGGGGGGGGAAAGGAGCCCGGAGAGAGAAGAGGGAGGTTGGGAAAGTCGGAATTAATCCCTCTGCGGTGGGAAGTCCGCAAAACTGCCGACTTCGAAATGAAACCCCCGCTTCTCTGCGGCCGCCTCCAAGGCGGGTCCCGGGACTGGCAGCAGGCGCCTGCCAGGGCCAAAAGGCTCAACGCGGGGATCTGCAGACACCCAAAAAAACGGAATTTAATCGCGCCTTCAGGAGAAACACTTGCACTGCGTCGCGTTTCCCAGGGAGAAAGCGCTTGATACGGCTGGGAAAGCAGAGCGAAACTAACAGCCGAGCCCGTCGCGTTTCAGGGCAGCACGTTTTCACATTGCTGCTAAAGCGCGTGGAAGGGCCTCCTGCGCCGGGGACCGCGGGGGCGGCCGGGCCCGAGCCGGGCTGTGCCCGACGGCGAGGGGCGGCCCAGGGGAGCGAGGCCCCGAGAGTCACCTGCCCCGAGGTGCGGAGGGGCAAAACTGCCCCTGCGAGCACTTTGGGCCTCCTAAAACACGGCAAAGAAACAAGCCAAGGGCAGCCCTGGCTGGTGGGCTCCCCTCCCCGCGCCTCGCCGGTGTTCGGGGGCTCCGAGGTCTGCCCCGACGGCGAAACGGCAAACGCGCCGAGGGCAGCAGCGCCCAGCCGAGCCCCGGCTACTTGTTGCTGAGAAAAAAGTTTCCCTCCGGCGAAGGGGACACGGTCGACACGGGGTGACGTGAAACAGGAGCCCGTCGGCCGCCCCTCCGCCGGGCCTCCTGCCCGCCCCGTCGGGGCTGGGGAGGGAAGGCTTTGCCGCAGACCTGCCTTTTCTGTTCTGTTTTTTTTCCACCATCCAGCCCCCCCCGCCCCGTATTCCTCCCCCCTTTCCACCCTCCGGGCTTTTTTTCCTTCCTTCCACCCTCCGAGTTTCCCCGCGGTGCGCGGCCGCCCAGGCTCTTCCTGGGCTCAAGGAGAGCCGGATCCAGTGATTTTATGGACTAAACCCGCAATTAGGCGGAGTCATTAGCCCTGGAACCCCCTCCTCTCCCGAACGGCCCACGGCCCCGCGTGTCCCGGCGGCGCGGCCGCCCCGTCCCGCTCGCACCCACCTCCCGAAAATTCAGCGAGCCGAAACTCTGCGACGGCTAAAACCGCTCCCTTCGCTGCTGCAAAACTCCAATAAATGGGAACAAAAGCAGCTCAGAGGACGGGGGAGCCCCTCCACGGCGGACGGGGCGCTGATCCTACCTCTCTATCTCCTTGCAGGGCGACCTAGAAACGCAGACGGCGTGGAGCAGCGAAACGAGAAGGCGCCTCGGCGGCGAGCCAGCACGTAAGCCTTCCCCGAGCCCCCGAGCTGCCCTTCGGGGTGTCCCGAGGTCCCGGAGCTCCGCTCGCGGGCGCGTGTTTGCCCCCCACGCGGGCCCGGGCCCCCCGCGCAGGACCTGCAAAAATTGGTTGGTCTCCACGCACGCGGCAAAACTTCGGCAGCAGCCCAGCGAGGGGGCTCTTTAATGAGCGATGGGCTATTTCGGCAAAGCGGTTAAGGGCTAAACCTCGAAAAATGATTTAGCGGCAGGTACAAAATAGTGAGGAGCGTTGCGGGGGTTGTCATTAAATAAATTACCAAAACATTTTGAACTTACGATCGGACAAGAAGTCTATCTGTACAGCGCATTTAACTTTTCTACATTCTAATTTCTAATTTCTCGCTTCTCCAAGATCCTTATTGTTCCACGAGTTCACACTAGAATTTATTTTTCTCCATATATCAGCATGCCGGAAAAAAAAAACTTCGAAAGTCTTCGTTTCAATCATTTTCAAGAGGATTTTTTTAAAATAATTCTTTCAGTTGCTGTACTTCTGGCTATTTTGAGCTAGGTTTAAAACTTCTCTGGGAAGGAGCAACACAGAAATACATTCAGCCCCATGCGCTGCTTTAAACGAAATACTCCATTTGTTCCTATTCCATCCATTTGTTGGGAAATTCAATTAAGACTGGATAGCTTCAATCATTTACGTAAGCCCTCTATCCCGGAGACTTTAATAGGTTTCTTCTCTGGTTTTCAACATTGTTGTTAGAAATACATAAAGCAGGAGAGAGGCAGGAAATTAAATTTAAAGGTACCTCATTATGGAACAACTGTTTTTCTATCTCTCCCATCTCTGCAGACGGAGGCAAGTTTACGCACACGGAGAGAAACACATGGCGACATAAAAGACTTAGTTCCCCCTCAGTAAGTGGACTTGGCAATCCTGTTGAAATGACCTTTTAGTTTCAAGTCTAGGAAACAGCCTTCCTCCCCATTAAAACGGCAGGCTTTAAATAGTCAGCAAAGATAAAGAGAGGAGCGAGAAAAAGAAAACCACGCCAATAGGAAGAGTGGTTATTTTTTGGTAAACTAAGCAGTCACTAGGAGAGCAACCGCCCCGCTAATTTGGGGATTTTTTCGAGAAGTCTTTTCCCCAGCCCTGCTTTCTGCGGCGCGGTTGGAGCCGAGGTGCGGCCGCACTGAATTTCCAGTCCATTCCCCGAGTCGGTCGCGCAGGTTAGTGGTTTTAGCCAAATAAATAAATGAATAAATTAAGCCAATGATGAAGAGTCGGAGCAACAGTAAAAAAAAAAATAAATTAGTAAGAACTTCCAACAGAGAAACACGCGAGCGGAGAAGGAGAAAATAGGAGGAAAGGGGTCTTGCCTCTGATCTTTGCTTTAAAAGAGAGCTTGAGATTTTGGAAGACCGAGCATGAAATTGTCATGAAAAATAAAGAAGAGGAAGATACGCGAGTCTGCTCGCCAGTCCAGAGAGCCGCTCTAACAAGGAGTTTTCTACACAGACGTCTGCATCTGATGAGGAGGATAAAATATTCTTGGGAATCTACATATGGGAAATTATAAAAGACCAACAGTTACGAAAAACACCTCCCTCCCCAATCTCCGAGCGAAGTCGAAGCCAGCACCGACTTACCTGTGCATGCCTTTAGTCTGTGCCTTTTTTAAAGCAAATGCTTCCCCTCCCCCTTAAAAGCGCCCGGAAAATAAATAAATAAATGCAGCCCCTTTTCCTCGCAGAGGGATCCTTCCACCACTTGTTACAACCGAGAAAACCTTCCCCAGCTCCGGGTTATTTTATTTGATTTTTCAGTTCTTTCCTGAGGAGTCCTGGCTCAACGTTAGTCTGGCTTGAGAGCGAGGGTGCTGCAAATTAATTTTTAACTAAAGGGCCATTGTGTTAGCGAGGGAGAAGAAAGATACCCTCCCTCCCTCCGCTTCGAAGTCTAGACAAAATCACTGTTTTGACGGCAAACTCCAGGCTTTCCCTGATCTTCAGTAATTCCTGACTGTTTGCCTTCGCCCGCTATAAAGCTCAGGGAAGGGAGTCTAGGTTTTATTTGGTTTTACCCACCTTCGATTTCTTGTGCTGTTTTAGCATCTTTAGACCTGCCTAAAGATGGAGTTTCCTGCAGGAAAACGCACTTATCTTCTCTTTTTCCCCCCCCCGGGCCGTGACCGGGCTGCAGCACAACAGGCACCGCAAAACGCCCCTCCGCAGCGCCCGACGCGGCCGGGGCGGAGCCGCCTCCGCGCAGCACCCGGGAAGCTGCAGCCGCGCCGGGCGCGGGGGGCCGCGGCGAGGGGCCGAGCCCTGCCCCGGGGCTGCCCCCCCCGGCCCGGGGGGGCGGCGGGTATCTCCCAGCCGCGCTGTCCCCGGGGGGGCAGGCAGGGCCCCCCGGCGCCGCGCCGCGCCCCCCCCGGGCGGGAGGCGGCAGGAGCTGCAGGCGGCTCATTTCACCCCCAAAAGGAGGTTGGGGGGGGAGGGAATCCCTCCTCACCCCCCCAGGTTGCAATGGGGAGCCTCAAGCAGAGCGGGGGGGGGGATGCCGGGCGGGGGGGGCAGAGCACGGCGGCGGAGCGGGCTCGCTGCCCAGGGCGCGGCGGAGGCGAGAGCGGGCTCGGGCTCGGCAAAAGGAGATTTTGGGATGGGGGGGCGGGGGGGGGGAGGTCTCTGGTAATTAACTTATCTGCTAGAAGCGGCTTCCGGCGAGGCGGCCAATCCGGGCCGGGACCGTCCCCCGGGGTCGGTTTTAATGGGAAACCTGGCTGCTTCGCAGAGGGCTAGGCACGTATTTTTTTTTTTAATATCAAGGCACACATGTGCAGCTAAGGCCGAGTTTCCCCTTGCCCCTCCCCGGTTATTGGACTCAGACACAGTCTGCTCCCACCTCTGTTTTCACCCTCGCCATTTTTGGGCTGGTGGCTATTTCGGGAAAGCCCTGCTGCGCCGACGCTTGCAGAGGTAGAGCGGAGGTTTGCGGCGGCGCCGAGGCACGAAAGTCCGTCCCCAAAAAAGAGAAGGGCGAAAGCTTCCTCCGGCGGAGAGCTGCACCCCTCAAAGACGAGCACGGCCCGGCCGCACGGCGCAGCCCCCCGCCCAAGCCGGGCTCGAGGGGAGCCCGAGCCGCCAGCTCCTTTCTTCTCGGGGGGGGGGAATGTTCGTCTCCTCGCAGGCGATTATTATTAAATATTAAATATAAAAAGGCGGCGGCACTTTTAAGGAAGCAGGGGCGCCCCGGCCTCCGGGCTGGCGTTGCCGCCCCCTCCCCGCGGGGTTTCAAGGTCTCGGCCGGGCGCTGGAGATGGGGTGGGCTGGGAGCCGCGTCTGCACAAGCGGAGTTCAGGCTTTGGGCCGGAGTCCGGCCCGGGGGTGTCAGCGGGCACGGCGCCCGGGGTGGGGGGCTGGCCCTCGGGGCAGTTTGGGGTTGTTTTGGTGCATTTCCAGCATTGCGGAAAGCGAGCTTTCCCAGGAGGAGCGCGCCCAGCCTGCCCGCTCTCCCTTCAGGAAGCATTTACCCGCGGGGTTAAATCACCGGCCGCACCGGGCGTTTTAAGAACAACGTGAATTAATTCCGACTCCATCTTTAAGAAGAGTGATGCTTTGTGGCAGGGCCATAACTGGAAGGAAATAAAACCGAATCGAGCCCCAGCACCAACGGAGAATTTCCGATGGTTGAACGCACAGTTTCCAAAACGGCTCGGCCTGCGAGTATGGAGGAAAGCGAAGTTTTCGTTCTTCACTGGGACGCATTTATCCAATTTCCCAACTTGTAATACACCCTCCCGTTTCGAAATACCACGTAGGGATGGGGTTTTGTTATAAACCTCGTCTAACTCCCGCTGGGAGGAGATATTTTGTAGTCGCGCTTTTCTGTCTATGTGGTTCTATATTCGCGAGACAGTCTCAAAAAAAACCAAAAAACACGCTGATTTTAGTAGTTAATAATGGACAATTCTTTCCAAAGAATGGGAAGGAGAAGCATCATACAGATATCCGAAAACTCTAGAAATATAGACCAAAACCAGCCAAACACCACAAGAAACCTCTGCTATAAAACAACCGAGGGAGGGAGGGAAGGGAAAGATATTTTCCCAAAACTTTGAGCCCTGGAGGGAGGTTTCCTCCCTGTTCCGCGAGGCCCCAGCGCCCGGAGCCCCCGGCCGAGGAGATCCCGGCCCGGGGCTCGGAGCGCAGCCGGCCGCTGGCCCCGCCGCCCGCCGCTGCCTCCCTGAGCCGAGCTGCGAGCTATTAAATCGGGGTGTTTTCCCCCGTTTCGGCGCCTTACTGCCTCCGATCTCCTGTTTCAACAAGTTCCCCACTTTTTCTCCCAATGGGCCTCTGCACACCACGAGAAATGTATCCCAAAGTCCTTTCCCTAAAACACTCGGCCTCTTTCTTCCTCCCGCAGGGCCCGATTCTGCAGTGCTGCTCCCCAGGGGAGAGTTTTCCCTTGGGGCTCGCCCCTTCCCCTTCCCCCGGGGAACCGAGCCTAGAGTATTTGCACGTTTATGCTGCCGTCCGAAAGCGTTACCTCGGTTTGCTTCCAGGCAGCTCGAGGGGAAAAGCAGCGGAAAGCGCCCAAAGGAGGCTCGGCCGTGAACGCTCCCGCCCGGCGCCGGGACGCTGCAAACTTGGCCCAGCTCCTTGCACTTGCTCCCTTGTCCTTAACTCCTCGCCTAACGGAGGGCGGTTGGGGAGCTGGGGAGGAGGGGAAAAGGGAATGAGGGAAGGAGAAATGGGCACGGGACTTTTAAAGCAAAAGCCTTCCCAGAGCAAGACTGGGGTTCCAGTGTGTCTCTGCTGGAAGAAGGAAAGATCTGCTCTTCTGTCAAGCTAATTTCCTTCCTCGGCCTCGTGAAAAGTAAAATGTATGGTTTGTCAGAAATGCATAATAGAAAAGGCAGCTGGCTCCTCCGGGCTGCACCAGTTGCAGGGGGAAGAGGACGGGGGACGTGATGTCTCAGTCCTTGGAAAGTATCCTCGGCCCTTTCGAAAGGTTTTATTCTGGAAGTACTTGAAGGATGACAAATCTACCTCTGCGAGGAGATTTAGAGCCGGCTCGGGGCGTAAGGCATTATCGCCTGGAGGAAGCCCTTCAAGTGGCCAGACTAAATATGCTCCGTTAAGGGCGGGGGAAAGCCGGGAGGGGGGGGTTGCTCGGTTTTATTCCGGGGGCTGCTCGGTTTGATTTCGGGCCAGATCGGGGCAATCGCTCCTCGACTTCCACGTCGCTCGGAGCCCGGCGCAGGGTTTCGCAGCCGCATCTCCGGCGCCTTTCAGGGCTCCGCCGCTTCCCCCCGCCGCCAGCGAGTGCCACAGCTTTCCCTGGTTACTCCCGTCCCACGGGAGACTTTTTCCTTCAATATTTTTTTTTGGTAATAAAACCCACAGCGAAGCTAGCGCCGAGGTTTGCGGCTGGGGCCGGGGGGGTTGGGAGTCGGGGCAGAAAAGCACGAAATGAATTTCGCCGCACAGTGCAAGCAGAAGATAGATAACCGCAAGCTGCTGCCTCCCGAAGTTTGCTGGGTGCAGGTATTTGCCTGGGTGCTGGAGCCCCGACCCGGCTTCTTCCCTCCCGGCCCGGCCCGGCGGGGCGCAGCCCCCCCTCGCCGCCCTGCCACGGCCCTTGTGCCACCGCCTCAAAACCAAACCCTCCTTGTAAAAGTCACTTCACATAGCCAGAGGCTGAAAACTACGAGGTAGCAACTTTTTACGACCCCAATCCCAGGACACGGTTTCATTTAATTCCTTAACTGGATTTTCATCCCTTTCTCTCCGTGCTCTTTTTCCCAGCTAGAGATCCCTCAGGGTTTAGCATGAATTTAAACACTCAAACCTTGCAGCGAGAGCTGATTCACGATCTGGCCTTAAACCCGCCGTGTTTTCAGACCGTCTGGAGTTGAACTCTGATTCCGGCCGGGGGGATTTCGGCTTTTAAAGTGTCCCTGGGGTCCCCGTCCCAGCTGGAGGAGAAGGGCACTCCATGGGCCCCGGGGCCGGCGGCAGCTCCGGGGTCCGCAGGCAGCCGGTGGGGCTGGCTTGTCCCCAGCCCTTGCCGGGCCCGGGACGTGGCAGGGGCCGCTCTGGTCCCCCGCAGGCCCAGCCGTCCGCAAGGGAAAAATCCCGTCCCGACCCCAGCCCGATCGGGCAGGGAAGCTCCGCAGGCGCGTTGGTTTGCTGTTCTTGCTCTTTCCCCTCATAATTAATTGTCCATTTTGCAGTTCGAGGCAGGAGCGTGGTGGGCAGAGAAGGAGGTGAAAGAGGGGGAGAGCAGTGCCAGAAATCCAGGCTGGGAAAAAGCACAACTGTAAATCCATAGCTTAGCTCCCCTTGGAAGCAGAGGGGTTTGAGCCTTGCTCTGCTCCTTGCCCCCTGGCCCTTGTCCGGGGACCTTCGCCTCTCGGGTTTCTGATTCTCCTCTGTGCAGCGTCCAAGGGTCTTGCACCCTTGACGACGAGACCTCCCCTGCTCCAGTCCCGCTGAAGAGCTGCACTTCAAACAGGCCAAAACAAGGACTTCTCCATCTTTATGGCTCTTCTCCTGGCTCTAGAGGGGGGCTGGACTCTGCCTCCTAGTCTTCCAGTTTTTCTTTAGGAGGAAAAAAAGAGAGAGAGAGAAAAAAAAGGCCCCCCCAAATCAAGAGGTGAAAGAGGTGAATCACAAGAGCAATCTGAGACCTTGGAGTCCCAGCAGTCAGACTCGGCCGTCTCTCCCCTCCAACAGAGCAAAGTCAAGTCGCGGCATCATCCTGAAACTATTTAGCTCACATCCATGGGAGTTGGGGTCCTTTTAAGGTCTCTTCTCCCTACCCCACCCCCAGTGCCTCTACCCCTCATATATTATTTTTACTAATGTGGTGGGAATTTTTTTCCTCTTCTTGGAGGAGGAGGGATTTGTGTAGCCAGATCCTAGGAATTTGGAGAGAGAGAGAGAGATCCCCCTGTTGACTAGAGAGATGTTGTTCTTGGGATTAGAGATGTCTGACCTTGAAGGTTGCAGGTCACGGTCTTGAATAAGGAGCAGAAGCATGAGGCTGGGACTGAAACTTGAGGTGCGTCTGCTGGAGATCACAGGCCAAAGTCTCCCAAACAAAGAGGAATGCCTCAGCCGGGCCGAGAAAGGACAACTTCCCCAAGAATTATGGGCTCCTTCCGGATGGCCGCATACCTGCGGACCCCCCAAAGGAAGCACTTTGGCTGAGGGAGGGCAGAAAGAAGGGGAGAGGGGAGAGGGGCGGGAGGGCTGGAGCCAGAAGGCCCTATTATTTATTATTATTTGTATTCTGGGCAGGCCCAGAGGCCCCGACCCTGGCGGGTTTATAGAGCTAGGTGCCATAGAAAGCAGCAGAAACAGCAGCCCACAGTCTGGCCGGCCAGGGAGGTGGGGGTGAGGAGCAAGGGAGCTTCCCAGAAACCTCTTTGCAGGAATTGACGAAAGGAAAAATGTCCCCCACGGGCAGAGAAGTGGCATCGTGACACAGCAGGAGACTGAATCTCTTGAATCCCTGTCTAACTCAGCAACTGTAAAATTCCTCTCTGTGAGATCTTGCAGAGCCCTGGGGAGACAGCCACCACCGTGTGCCTCAGTTTCCCCACCCAGGAATAGCGATTAGGGAAAGAAAGAGCACTGCAAGGCCTTGTGTCAGGGCAGCGAGGGTTGAACAGGCCAGAGAAACGTGATTTCTCTACTGGGATCCCTGTCCAAATGCGGAGTGTAACATATTTATTGGTCCGGATCCACCTGGCTTGTGCCAGCATGTCCGAGGACCGCGCACGTCTGCTCATGGTTAGCGGTGCAGGGGACGTGCCCCTGCGAAGTGCGACGGATGAAGTTACACACACTGAGAGACAAGATCATCTGCTGAAGGCCTGCACATCCCATGGGAACCAGCCAGGAGCCTGGCACCTTTGGAAACAAATCCCTCTGGCCATTAGATGCGGCATCAATGCCCATGTTCAAACATACACATGTGAAAATCCTTGGGGCCTACAGGAATTAAGCACATTGGGAAGGGCTGGAAAACCCAGAACCTGCAATACAGCCTCATCCCACTTCACTGAAGCACCGAGATGTGAACACATGCAGCTCCCGATCCTCTGATGGTCTTGATGTGGTCTAAAGGACCTCAAGGGCTAAATGACTTTATTTCCGCCTTTTTTAAAAAAAAGCTATCAGGACCTCTTTGCACTACTTTTGCAAACCGTGCGTGGAAATATCCGCAGCAAAACTACCCCTTGCTGGGATGCTTCAGCGCATCGGGGCTTTTCGCTTTTCCTTTTCGGCTCTGGAGGCCGGGGAGCGGAGCGAGGGCGGGAGCAGCCTGGGAGCAGCGCCCGGATCCCGAGCGGCTCCGAGCGACGCTAGAGGGAGCCCCGGGCTCAACTAATTAACGAGCAAGAATTAGCCGAGGGGGGAGAGACCTGGAGCCGGGAGAGAAAGGGAAGATTAGACGCTTACCGTGTCTTCATGGGGGTTCAAGCTGCATTTATTCCAAGTTATAGCAAGAGACTGTGCAACAAGCGAGAACGGCACTAACTCTAAATGTCCCAAAGAAAACGCCTTTGTGCATTTGGGGATCTTATTCAGGGAATTTGGGCTATGATGGATTTAAATCACTGCCAAAATGCTTTTCCCTCTGCCTAGGTATTTATTCTTCACTTTGAAGCTTTCAGAAGAAAATATAAGGCCTCAAGCTCTCTCCGGAAAGCCATTTTTATGCCTGTATTGGTTTCTGAGGCACCTCTGAAGGCACAGGAAATGTAAGGGATAAATGCTAAGGAGTTAAACATTTCCTGTCGTGGCCCAGTCATAAGCTCAGGCCCAGGAATGACATTTTCCAGCTGCTCTAAGGGAGGTCCTCAGGCCCTCACAGGTGGGACGCCGTGGCCTTTGGGGTGCTGCAGGGTGCTGGTGCAGGCTGGGTCCGCAGTCTTGCAGCAGCTCTGAAGCTGGAGGCTGCAGAGGGATTTTCAGGGCTTTTAGCAGGTTTTAGCAGAGCTCCTGGCAGACCGGGAAAGCGGGAGCAGCCCTGACGTTAGCTCCTGCAGAGCCGTGTGCTGGCTGGCGACTGAGCTTGAGCGGTCACAAAACTGAACCAAAATGGAGCTCAGCAGAAATGGGGTCATAAAACCTGCCGGGAAGCTTATTTATTATCATTTTAATCTTATTAGCATCCCATCCAGCGGCTCTTTGGAGAATAAAACACTGATATTATGTATGTATCTTGACAGAAACCAACCAACCTTAATAAAAATGAAGCACTCAATAAAGAAAAAGGGGAATCAGACCTTTCTGAAGTTTTATATTGTCTTTTTAATTAACTGCTCTAATATTGCCTAAGTATGTAGGAGGGGAGACTAGAAAGCAGCAGAAATTATGTAAAGGGGTTACTGTATCCCGTTGCCTAGGTGTAAATAACGCTTCTGTTAATTTAAAACCAAGACTGCCTGCCTTTACGACTTCACTGCGCTGACATTAGCTCTATCTTTATACAGTGTCATGGGTGCAAATAGATTGGGCTAAAACTTCCCCCAGAGCCACTTTAAAGTGACTTCTAATCTTTCCCTTTAGTGGTGTTAATGCAACTTCACAAGAGTGTTTGAAGCACCATTAGGCAGAGAAATGGACCTTCTCTCCTGATGGTGCCCTTATCCAAATAGCAACGTTACCAAAAAACCTGTTTCATATCAGGCCAGCTCTCCGGCACTCCAGAGAAGACATGGGTTTCCTTTTTATGAGAGTTAAATACATAAAGGATCTGTGCTTTGCCTTGCTGTATCACCGCCCAGCGGAGATCTCTAAGCACATTAGGGAGAGGCGTTCGTGCCTCGCGTGGTGCAGGAAGAGTGGCCGCTGCTCCTGGAAACGGTGATGGAGGAAGGAGCGGTGGCACAGCAGGGGAGGAGAAGAGCCCACATCACTCAGACTGGCCACCAGTGAACTGTGACAAGCTGCTGGGATGTCTTTTCCCAGTGGTGGGGTCACTGTGCTGCCAATCCCAGTTAAGAGGACACCGAGGAAGGTGGGAAGGGATGTGCTTGGAAGCCACATGTGATTTGTGCTAGGCCATGGTCACATCCGCATCACTGTCCATATCCTACAGCTGGATGCTGGGGGTGAAACATGACTGCGGCGTTTCCTGTCCGTACTGGGAGATGTGGCTGGGCACTAGCAAGGAACCGGTGTTGCAAGAGCTGCTAGATGCAGAAGCACCAATGCTGCTGGCTGGAACAAGGTCTGCCGCACGCCTCAGCCCAAAGCACCATCCGTCCCCCTGCCCTGGGGCCAGCAGGGCCCAGGAGCAGATATTTAGGGGAAAACGGGGCATGCACAGAGTGCACCTTTGCTGAGGTTAATGTCCCAGCCTCTGGAAATCAGCAAAATAAAAAACTCTGAGCTGGTGGCCCTGTTTGGACCATCGTGATTAGCAGCTAAAGGCAGATGTGTCCCTTGGTAATTTGTTGAATCTCTTTTTGATTCTCATTTACATTTTTGGCTTTAGGAACCTCCTGTAGCAATGAGGTCCACAGCTTAATTGCAGATTCGGGGAAAAACGTGTCTATGCCCTGAAACAATGAATAAATATTCCCCTGTTCACCTTCCAGGCCTCTGACATTCCTCGTCTCAGTCATCCCTCTGGTCCCTGCAGGGCATCGTGGTGACCCCAGTTCTTTGCAGTGCTGGGTTACGTTACAGGACGCTCGACCCCAGAAGCGGCTGAGGGAAGTGCTCAGCTCTCAGAGCAATTGCTGCACCCCTCCTCAGTGGGAAACTGTCCCTGCCGTCTGGCAGGGGCAAGGGTTAGAGCCTGAGGGTGGAAGGATCCTGGGATGCGACCTTCTCCTGTCATCCAGGAGGGGGCAACCCCTGGCTAAAACCGAGCTGAGGAGTATTGGTTAAATAAAAGATGCTTGGGAGGATTTTCCCTCTTTCCTTACTCCTTCCAAACAACAGCTCAAATTACTGTGATGCAGGAAAGCTGTAAAATTGAAAACCCAGATGGGGGAACTTGCAGGGAGCACAGTGTTGGAGCAGTCTATATTTCTTTGCTCAGGAACATCCATTACTGCAAACTGGCTTTAGTCATGAAAAGGAAAAAGATGAGTTAAAAATAAAGTAGATTTTCTTCTGAATCAGTCAGAACTTTATATTGGGTGACCAGGTCATAGGCATATCTCGCAATTTATTTTCATTAGATTTGTCTTTAATTAATTCAGTAATTTTCTTTCTTTTTACAGCACCCAGACCTTAGGCACAGGTATATGTTAGATGGAATAAGCTGATCTATCCGGAGACTCTCTCAGCCTTTTCCAAATATTTGTCTTCAGCCACACACACTGTTTTATTTATGCAACACACTCTCACACTAGCAAATATGCTCTTGCCCTACTGTGTAGAGACAGCCCCAGTGAGCAAGGCACCGGCAAAGATTTATTCCAAGCTCTGTCGCTGGGTGATATTGAAAAAATAGCTCCTTCTGAGTGAAGACCCTGCCCACCTCTCGAGGGGGTCTGGTCAACAGCTAAGTTCCCAACTACTTCCTGGGGAAGTTCCTGGAGGAATTAATGCAAAAGTATTGGAACAGAAGTGGGCATCCCACTAGGCCATTTCATCCTGGTGAGGGTGTGTGGTAATGAAAGCAGTGAGTGCTGAGAGAAAGAATATCTGGAAAATAAATGAGCAAAACCCTGGTAAAAAGCCTTTATCCATTCTCTCTCTTGCTCACTGTTAAATATGGAAAGAAAGTAGGAATGAGGAAAAAAAAAACACTCAGTGCTGGGAGAACTGGAATGAGGAGCTTTTCTGGCACAAGCAGAGCAGGAGAAGTTTCCAGAAGAAACAACATGAGAGAGAGGATTATTACAAAAGGCCAGAGTGTCAAATCTGTGCTGGGAGTTAAAAGGAGCCCATAAAATCCGCTCACCAGAAATGGAGCCAGAGCAAGGTCTGGAGTTAACTCCTTAAAGTCTACAAAACAGCGATAATCATCAGGAGTGACTTTCCCTCTGTGAGGTGCAGAGTCTGGGCAAAGTCCCTGTCTAGCCATCACCCAGAAAGCTATAAAGAGGAAAAGGCAGATCAAGCAGGTTGATGAGTGCTTTATGCAATGCAATAAATCCAATGTCCAGATCAGCTCTCTAATTTAAGCTCTCCTTTCACAGCCATTTATAAAGATTCTTTCAAAAATAAGAGAGAATCATAACCATATAATCCATTGCTTACTTTGGATAGAATTTTCTAAGGAGGCTAAGAGAATTTGTGCCTAATTTTACTATCATTAATAATAAAAATAACTGTGCTGCATTAATTGCTTGAGGCCAGAACCCTACTGGGGACCTGCAACCTGAATATGAGGCAGGAAAAAGAAAATTTCAAGGGATTTTTTAAAAAAATGCTGCCATGGTGCATTTCCCATTCAAAGCCCTTGCAAACACTGAGCAGTGAGTCCCTGCAGTCACTTATGGGTTATACACCAAGTTTCCCTTCTTCTATATAAAAGAAATGAATCCTTGCAGATATCTGGAGCCTTCTCAGTCTGGAGAAGGAAAGTCTGAAGAGAAATTTCAGAGCATTCTCCAAATAATATCTTAAAGTGGTTGCAAGGCTGGAGTTCATAATATTCTCCACTTTCATGGTGGACAGAACAAGAAATGATGGGTTTAAATTGCAGCTATGGTGGTTTATATCATATATTTTAAAATAATTTTTATTTGCAAGGACTAGGAAGCACTGATGTAGAGTCCACAGGCAGTGTGGGATCTCTGTCACTGGGTAAGTTAAAGAACAGATGAAGAAAAACATCTAGCAGGAATAGCATATGGGATTTAACATAATATGAGTGAAATTGGAAGAAATGACCAGGTGCCCACTCCTGATCTCTTTCAGACTTACTTTCCCTGGCTCTGTCATTCGTTGGATACATCTCCTAGTGAGAACAAAGTAAATATGTCCAAGATCAGATGGCAAGCCTGGACTGGGACTCGATCTTACACAGTGGGTATGAAACTTCTCCTTTCAGCTCCCACCTGCTGCTTTCCTTGCAGAGTATCTGTGCTGGCCTCTAATCCCATATGGCAGGAGCAGCAGATTAACAGATTACAGATCAGCTCTGGCCTGTCCCCACTTCCCCATCCGCTTCTGGTTCTTTGGATCCTGCTGCTGCTCTCCAGATGTGCAAGGTGAAACCTGCCTGGCAGCGGGTGTGAGGCAGGACTCAGCTGTATGATCCTGCTCTCTGCCCAGCCTTGGTTCCTCTGCATACACCAGGCAAACCGAGAGAAGCAGGGTCTGGGAGGTCATGAAATGTTGGTTTAAGAGTTACAAGTAATTCAGTCCTTTTTGGATCCCTGGTATTCACAGATATTTTGGGACCAAGAAAGAAGCTTGTGGCCAAATTTTCAAAAGATTGTGGATGCTCCCCTCGAATTGCGGGTGTTCAGCATCTTCTGAAAATTAGGGTACTTAATGCTGAGCACATAAACCAGAAAGCACCCAGGTATGGTAAATAAAGATCAATGAATATTGCTGTGACTTTCCTCTCTTACATGGCAGAAATGGCTCTTGTTTAACACACCCCAGAACAAATATCTTGCCTCCATCTCAGTGAGGCAGAGCTTAAAGGGGCAATCAAACTGAGATACTTTGAAAAGACAGAAACAAGGGTAACACAGAAGCAAAGGCAAACTAATTAAAGTCAAAATGAATTTATGAGGCACCTTAATGAAACATGTGGATGTACACAGAAGATGAATCCATTACATTTACACTTTTAAGTCTGCAGCTAGTATAGAACTCATATGATTGGAAAGGTAGTAAATTTCATAGAGAATGAACATGTTCATATTTACACAGAGAAAACCTTTGTCCAAAGCAAGCATGTGTGGTTAGTGAAAGATTCAACTAGGTACTTAACACCAGTTGCACAACTGTTTTGTTCTAAGACTTCTACTATGTTCTATCAAAGGTTGCACCACTTAAATGGTAACATTTATGGATTAAAGTTGAGCAACTTTGTTCTGCCTGACAGATGGGTCTTGTTCCTTTGATGACTAAGATCACACAGACAATTATAAACAAATCACATCTCAGTCCATAACCATAATGACAGAACATATATAATAAATGTTACTTTTTGCTTAATCACCAAGAAAATGCCCAGGCAATACACAGTGCACCGTCTCAGAACATGACATGGAACCGCTAAGTAACAACCCAAAGTTGCTATATTTATTAGTCGGCGTGCGGGACTACCCATGCCCAGATGTGGATCAAAACCCCCTCACGCTGCCAGGAAACAAAACCACAGCCTGTGTCTCCACCGATTTCCAGCCTCAGCATCTCCGGGCGCCCGTCGACACGCCGCTTAGCCCCGGGGCAGGGCCCGGGCCGGGGCTTGAACCCGCGGCCGCCAGGACCACGGAGAGCTCCGCCGCGGCCGGGAGGCTCCCTGCTCCGCGGCTCTTCCCGGGGCAGCGCCCGGGCTTTGGGGAGGAATAACTGGGAGTAAAGATATTTAGAAACACGTCTGGTAGCACCGTTCCGTCGGTGTAGTAACACCCACACATTTTCCAAGGAAACAGATGAGGGTTTGGACGTGGCCGGGCTGGATCAGCTCGAGCCAAGTCCCAGGCTGACTTGAATCCTCCCTTTGCGGTGAGGTTTGGGACTTTCTTCTTTTCCAATTCAACATGCTCGACAAAGGAAGAAGAGGGTCTGCCTCTCCGCTCCCTGGAAGAGTCGATGAACAGCAGCCATGGAAATGATTTGCAATAGCTCTATTGGCTGGGAGTCCACATCAGTCCACGACTGGGAAGTATCCTCCTTGCTCTGTGCATGGCCAGCACATGGCCAGCATTGCCAGTCGTTTTCCTGAAGCAACACAGATGTTAAATAATTCCCTTTTTTTTGTGCTGGTACTTTGCTTTTCTTTGCTTTATTTATTTTTTTGTAGCTGCTCGTTGGTATGAAGTCACTGTGCAACAAAGACGGAAACACCACCAGCTGCTTTCTTGAATACAATAAAGAAAATAAAGAAAGAAAGAAATAAAGGCTTTGTCTCATCCACTTTAACCATATTGAACGCAAAAGCACAGAAAGGGTCACTTTTATTTGTTCCTGCAGGGGCAAAAAGCCCTAACAGCTAAATGGTAAAAAAAATGGTAATACAGTGTTGTGTTTAAAATATATATTTTTGCAGCGGAGATCTGAAAGATTCAAAGTGTCTTCGTTTACAAGCCAAATAGATGCACAAGGAAAATTACAAAATTAACGCTGAAAAATGCATCTAGTTTGTAGAGGAAAGAAATCGCATTTTTCTTTTCAATTTTCTATTTTTACTTTTAATCTCCCGGTCGTAATCACAACTTTCAGCAAAGTGGCAATCGAGGATGGTGCAAAGTGGCAATATGAAACATTACAGTGTATGGAAAATTCAGTTCTACTTTATCTTTCAGTCCTCATCGGCGAAAGTGACTTCCTCTTTGTTATTCCTTATGAAACCTTGGGCTGCGAGACCCTGCTTATCTTCATCTACAACTTTCTATTGTATTTTAACTATTTACCCCATTCACTTTCCCCTCCCTCAATCG
This sequence comes from Dromaius novaehollandiae, assembly GCF_036370855.1. NCBI lineage: Eukaryota > Metazoa > Chordata > Aves > Casuariiformes > Dromaiidae > Dromaius > Dromaius novaehollandiae. The sequence goes on along the minus strand of NC_088119.1, from coordinate 9,048,570 downwards.
GCCATCAAGCAAAGAAAAAACCTTACACACAGTAATAAGTGCATATAAATTAATTCGTCCTGTAGTGATTGTAACTGCAAAAAGAGTAAAAAATACCTAGCATAATAATTTCTAGACAAAAGCTCGATATCTAGATCTAACAAGAGGTTAACTTCTGGTTCGAGGAGGACAATATAGTGGCTATGGGTCTGAACTAGTGCAACATTTTCTACAAATTAAAGGGTTAATGTGAGCACGATTATTTTTATGGAAATATTTTCAAGGTTGAAACTTGGGAGCGTTTTGTGAAATCGTTACCCCTACAAGAATGATGTGTCTCCGACGATCTTTTAAAATTCCTTCTCACTATTTGCTATGTATACATGTTAAAAAAAAAAAAAAAAAAAACTAAAGCAAACGAAAGCCACAAAAAAGGAGTGAGGGTTTTTGGAGCGTTTGAAAACGTGCGGTGGTGCTAGGGCCACAACACACCGAGCCGTAGTGCCCGAGCTGCATTGCTGTGTCCGGCTTCTACCTGGAGACAATTCGGGGACACAGATTTCAAGCACGTGTGGTGAAAAAGACCGGTGGGGGGTTGGGTGGCTGTTTTGGGGGATGGGGATTATATATTGCAGAGTTACCGTTGTCCAAAGTGAATTCGAACCAGGTTCGTTTGAGAGTATCACTGCTATAATAAACCAAGATTTTCTTCTCTCCCTTAACTACTACTTTTAATCGAAACGAAAATGAAATCGGGTCATTTCTGTGCTTCCAAACGTGCGCAATAACAACTCCCCGCGTTGTTTGGCCGTGGGAGAAGGCTCCGTTTTACACTCCCGCATGTGACCTCCGCTCCGCCCGGTGGGGAGCTCAAGTCAAACGTTTGTATTGAAGGCGGTGATTTTTATCAGAGGCGGGTGGGAAAGCTGCCTGGAGAAAATCGACGGGCTGATGAAGACGGGGCTGGACGGAAACCTCTTTCCCTTTCATTTCTGGCCGGGCGCGGCCACAAAACCCCCTCGGCCGCTCTCGGAGGATTTCGCAGGTCATTTTGTCCCGGCGCGGTGGAAGAGCCGGGGCAGCGCGGAGCCCGACGGGGACCCCGGCGCCCACCTGCAGGTTCGGGGGCGGGATGCGCCTTCGGGCTCGGACCCTCCTGCCTCCTCTCCGCGCTGCTCGGGGTCGGGGGGAAAGGCGTTTCCCGGCGCCGCTGCCACGGGCCGACCCGGGCCGGGGCTCAAAGCTAAGTCGGGCTCTAGAGGGACCGGGCGCCGTGCGGGGTGGGCAGCATCGCATTGCCGATGAGCCCCGACCCTCTGCCCCGCCGTGGCCTGCCTCCCTTCACGGAAAAGCTCTCCCTGTTTTATTATTATTATTATTATTACTATTACTGTTATTATTATTATTGTTGTTATTATTATTATTATTATTATTACTACTATTATTATTATTGTTATTGCTATTATTATTATTATTTCATTCTGCCTTTGAACCTCAGCGCGGCCGCGGAGCGCAGAGGCGCAAACGCGGAGCCGCGGCGGGGGATTTACGATCCGGCCCTTTGGAGACCGAAGCACCGGGTGGATTCACTGTAAAACGTCGCGGCGGCCTTGCCGGATGGGAAAGTCCGAGAATGTCACTGAGCCAGAGTTTGTCGCCAAAAAAACGCGCTCTTGTTCGGTCGGGGATAAATTTCCTCTTTGGCACGCAGCAAGTTCAACCGCGGAAGGGGGGAAAGAGGGAGAGACTCCGGCTTCTCGACGGAAAGGTTTTTTTGCAGGCTGTTCTTTCTCGGTGGCTTTGTCGGGTTCAGGGAAGCCCCCCCCCGGGCCGGTCCCCCCACCCCCGCCCCGGCAGGGCCGTGGCAGGAGGAAGAATCGCCCCGGTGCTGTGAAAACCCACTTCGGGCAGTCCCTGCACCCACGGACTCGGGGCTCTCTGGTGGAGAAGGGATGCTGAGTTATACCCAAGGGATGGCTGGATTGAATTACGCTTGCTGAGAGGTGAAAAGGGCCAGGCACACCCCAAGCCACATCCCGGGAAAAGGCACAGCGCTTCGGGGTGCTCGGCCCTGGCTTGGGGTGTCTCAGAGGATCCCGGGGCCTTTCTGCCCTCAAAGCGCTGCGGAGGGCTCAACAGCAAAGCGAGCAACAAGGGCAGGAAATGTTCCAGCGAGGCAGAGGCTTACAGCAGCAGGAGGGGAGAGTATAGAGAAACTGATGTCCACAAATTCCCTGGAAGAGTATTGATATGTCCTTTGATTTCCTGCTTGCATTTTAAATTTGCAGCAAAGGCAGCAGTCAAAAAAAGGAGCAGTGAGGAGGAAAGGGGACTAACTTGCAGTGACTATGGTTACTTCTTCCAATTTTTAAGACTGGAAAGGGAGACAGAGTGGGGAAAAACATCTGCCTGAGCTGAGATTCCCTAATTCATGTCTCCCTCATCCCATCCAGGGCCACTCTTGGAGGCAGCCGAACATGTGAGTGGAGGAGCAAAAAAATTTCAGCAAAAAAATCTCAGCCAAGGGAGGCAGCGATCTGGGCTGGCAAAGCAGTATCTATGCCCCTTCTGCACTGATCAGCACCCAGAAATGCTGCTGTGTTCAAGGCAAGGGCTGCAGAGGAGTGAGGCAAGAGGTGCTCCTGCCGCAATTCCTGTAGCAGAGGTGAGATTAAAGCAATTCGCTTCCCACAGAGGGCACATCCAGAAATGCCACTTAGATAACTAAATTGATTCTGTTGTCCTAGGAGGTTTGCTGGGGTCTGTATTTGTTGCTCAGGCATTGCTGGCCTAGCCAGGCATGGTCTAGGCTATTCCCTTGTGCACCTGGATGGTGGTCTCCGAAAAAAATTCCCACTGCAAAGCTCTGAGGCCAAGGACAGCCCCTCTGACATTAGACATTTTGGCCTTTTCCTCTTGAAGTCTTGAAGAAGTGGGTGTGAGAAACCTGCTTTTGGATACTGTCTAAAGACAACAGTTAATGGTGGAAGAGGTTGCATTTTGAGAGCACGCAGCCCTTCGAGGCGAGCAGCCCTGCTTTCCGCACGGACTCTCCGTGGCCTTGTCTATCGTAAAGACATTCACCATGCTCTGCCTGACGTGACTGTGAAGGCTTCCTATTCACACGCAGGCGCTCTGCAGTCTTTTTATGAACTCTGCTGTCAGCCGTGCTAGAGGACACAACAGGTCTGCCAGCTTTTCCGACTGATTCTGGCCTATTGCTGACAGCCAGGCTAGACTTCAGTCGCATTTGGAAGGATTTTCTCACAGCTTAGACAATAAATGACATTAGCCCTTATATAGCAGTATTTCACTGAGATATCAGAGTACTTTACAATGGATGCAAGAGGTAGAAATAAAATTATCCAGAAATGATGGTAAAGCCAGAAACACAACTCAAATCTCTCATGTCCTAGAGTAGTGCCCCAACCACTAGGCTCTTGAGGCTCTTGGACATTATGAACTACATGAATTCCTTTACAGCAAAAGCTGTAAACTAAATGCAACCCAAATCTTGAATTTCTTTTTCCTTTTTTTTTTTTTTTTTTTTAAGCACCCAGCCTTGAGCTTTGAATTCATGCTGAGAACAGAATGAAGCCAACATTTATTTTTGCCTTTGAAAAACCCTAGGCCTGAATGTTCCCTTTTCTTCTAAAACTTGGGTGGGGAAAGGGAAGAACTGGTTTCATTCAGGGAACTGTTATGGTAAGGAAGAGTTACAGTCAAAGTTAAAGTCTCTGATTATTTTATTGAGGAGATTTCTTAATACATGGATTTTACCTCTCCGTGGGTTATGGAGGAAAGTCCCGCAGCAGTGGGATGTGATCGAATGCTGAAAGTCTTCAGTGTGTTTTCAGCTCTGCTCCATACATCTCACATTGTTTCAAGCATTTGTGCAACCCTAGGTTTAGTGGAATGTGTCTGAATGATGGTTGAGCACAGATGTAGGAAAAGACTGCCAAAAGCACTCCAAGAAAGGACATAGGATTGGCAATAAATAGAGCTGCATCAGCAGGAATGGAGGCTACAAGCCCTGGAATCTCACTCCAGATTTCGCATCCTCCATGGACCAGTGGCGATGGGGAACTTGTGAGAGGGACAGAAAGCAGGTTAGCTGGTGTCCCACATCAGCATTTCAGAGATGACAGACTCCACATTAGATTTAACAACCAGAAATGAAAAATTCTGGGGATGTTCAATTGTTTGGGTTCAAAAATACTGGCTTCACTGATTTACAATGACAGCAGCTTGGCCACAGGCATGGAAAGCACCATGCAGATGGTTTGGGAGTACTGGGATTCTCAGATGCTAGTGGTCCACAATGCAGCCCAATTTAGACTAAAGGGGTAAAGGAAAATAAAAGCCTGCTCTTCCACGCTTTACCACAAGCTATCCAGCCGTAGGGACCAATGGGGCACGCATGAGGGCCTGGTGTGCCTGCTATCTCCCTTCCCTCTCAGCAGAGTGGCTCTGGATGCCTGTAGGAATGAGCTTTGTCCTATTTTCATTTGCACTGAGCTGAGTCACAGGGGAGGAAAAGCTCATTTATAAAAGTGAACAAAGTGATAAGGTTGAGACCGGCATCCCTTTGGTTTCCGTTGAAGAATAGGCACTAAGTGCCCTGAGGTTCCTCTTAAAGCCCCAGCTGAAATTCCTGGCCCTGGGGGCCTCATCAGACCCTTCTTCACCTGCCAGGGGGGCAGAGGGGGCAGCAGCTTCTTGGCTCTGCCATGCCCGGCCCGGACGGACAGCACGGCAGGAGCTGGGTCTCTGTGGAGCTGCCGTGACCTGCTTCCCCGGGAAGCGCAACGGAGCTGTGCTCGGGCCTGTGCGTGAGTGCGGGCTGCACGCAAACACTCCCGGCCTTGGATCGCCTGCCCAGACTGTGGACACAGCCGTGAGGTATCATAAAGCCTAAGGTGTGTGATTTTTGTGTAAACATTTATTTAGATGCCGGTTCTGTGGTCTGTTCAAGAGACTGTACCTAGAGCATATTTGCTGCTGTGTACAAACTTCAATGCTTCTTTGAATACCTTCCTGGTTATGGGGCACTCGAGACTAAGGAGTGAGGGAGTTCATGAAAAGAGGAATGGAAAAACAAGAAGCTTTATCGAAGACGGCGACATACATTAACCAGGGATTCCCATAAAAGTTCCACTGACCTTCCTCTGCTTGTGAAAACCCTTATGTCTGAGGAGCTGCAACCCCAGCGTGTTTGTTTCCCCATTTACACAAAAGCACTTTCTCTCTTAGCTGTCAGTGGGGAGGAAGGTACCAGAGCTTGGCAAACATGCTGATGTGAAATGCTGGAGACTGGAAATTTATTTATGCTGGTTGTGGAAAAATATGCTGAAGCCATCTCAGTGCTAATGGCCAGAGCCTGACTTCTTGGAGGCAGAAATAGGAACAAACCCATCCTTTTAGAGTCATCTAGAGAAGGAACAGATCTTTCCAGGGATATAACCTGAGACCTGGGATAAACTGGTATATTTAAAGAGGAGAGAAATGTCATTCTTCAAAAGCATGTTTAAGGAATCTAGAGATATTAAATTCTGTTTGAAAATGTTGGGGACATAGATGGATGTTGCAGAGAGGGTGACTCCTCAAGTGCCAGGAAACTCACCCCAACCTGCTGTGCAGTTCAGCAGAGGAATTTTAACAAGAACACCTGCCTGTCTCCTCTAACTCAGCACTGGCCTTTATGGCTTTACACACATTGTTAAATTTAATCAAGCACATCAGTTTACATATTGTTTCTAATGATTAAACCCTCCATGGCTGATTTTTTACATATAGGCGAATGCACTTGCAGTGTATTGACATTTCTAAGGGAATATTCGTCAGGCGGGAATGGAAGGACTGTTTGCGTTCTGTGCTCTGAATCAGTAGCTGGCACGGTCTCGGCACACGCGGCCCACAAGTTCACGCAGGCTCTTGAGGAATCCTGTAGGCCAGAAATGATGAGACAGTAAAGGCATTTAACTTAACAGCCGATCTGTACTTTGTGTGCATGTGTGTATGTGAGACCCAAGTAGAAGCAATAGCCCAGCAAATTGCCCCCAGGGCTGGCCCAGCTCAATTGCTCACACACGGGAAAGCCTGTACACAGGGCATTGAAATCTGCTTGCCATGATGCCCTTCAGGTTAATATCTGAGGAAATATTTTGTGCTAATGAACATTCTCCGGGATTAAAAATTGAGAACCAAAAAGAGAAAGGGAGGAAGTTGGTGTTGGGGGTGGGGAGGAAGGAAGGAATTCCACAGCTTGGAAGTCCATGGCACAAAGTCCTCCATGGTACCACACGGCATGTCTGTAGGACATTGGACTCTGCCTATGCACCGTGCAGACGACTGGCTCGTAGGCAGTACATGCAACATGTCCAAAGTACACCAAACTCAGTGACCTCCGTGGAGCTGATCTGTTCCTGTCTTCCTTTGTTCTGTACTTTGAGACTTCCCAAAGCCATGACCAAATTCCTCTTCTTCCATCAAGACAAAATTTCATGGTGGATAAAGAGGACAAGATGTGGGGTCATGAATTCCCACTTCTTTCTCAACTACCTTCTTGTCTGGTTCAGCCTTTTCTTCACAGGTCCACAGGGGTGTCACTATCTAGTGCAGAGACAGTATGACTATCCAGCGAGAGATGCACATTTGTCGGATTGTGGATTTTGTCCATATTAGCAAATATGCTCCATGGCAAGATTTATGTAGCTGGACCAGTGCTACCCCAGGACAGACTTGTGGGCTGTCTGGTTTAAATCTTGCTTAAAGCAAATTTAGAAAAGCACCTTAAGTAGAAGCAAAGTTCATCACCCCCAGAGCTTGCCAGGGCAAATGAGCTCTATGTCTGCATAGCTCCTGGCTTTTTGGCATGTGTTTAGCTGCTTAGGTCCCCTGGAGAAAAGTGGGGCTGTTCAGAAATTATTCCAGCCCAAAATGACGGAGTGTCAGGATAGGAGTGACTGGAAATCGTAAGTGGATCAATAGTGAATCAATCTTTTATAACATCTCCAGCTTTCTGCGTTGCTCTGTTTTGGTTGTGTGAATTACTTTGGAAGTGTCACCTATCGAAAGCTGTTGCTCCAGGAACTTCCGAGATCGGCCGAGCCCAGTGCTTCATTCCGCAGTCCAAGAAAAATAGCATTTAACCTAATTTAGTTAAATTCCTAATTTAGTTAAATTTCCCTCCTCTCCTCATTCATGCAGCGAGCTGGTAATAAACAAAACATGTGACAAAAGTATAGAGTTGTATTTTTCTAGGCAAGTCGATGCAATGCTTATATTTTTGATAAAATTTCATAAAAAGTGTGTTTCTGCCTTCGTGAGTGGATGTGAATGCGTGTATCCGACCAGGTGATTGGTAAAGCGAAAAGAAATTTCTCTTACATCACCTCACTGATTTTGGGAGGACCACGAAGACATATGTCAACTTTTATGGATTAAAGGCAATTTTTTTAAGGGATTTCTTCCGCATAGTCTTTTCCTGCTGGAATTTTCCAAACGAGCGGTGTTTTCCTCCTTTCTTTCGTCTCCTAACAGCAATGCAGATAAGTAATGACTGTCACAGCAACCTCTCTTTTTTAGCCCCGCATTTAGCAAGACCATTTCAGCTGGGTGCGGTGCCAGAACACAGTGTTAGGGGACCCGTGTCCCAGATGGTGCTTGAAAACTGCCTCCTCTTAAACCAGCTTAAGCTCATGCATTTCGTTCTCCTGCTTAAAGAGTCGATTTACTGAAATATCCCGCTAAACTGAAGACTTTAATGAGGAAAATGAATGTAATTTATTTTTTAATCTATTACTGAGCACCGCCGAAACATCCGCACGCAGAAGCCCCCGTGTCCCCACTTCTCTCCCGTTTCCACAGGTCTCCTGCACTCCAGCGCAGGTCGCTGGGAACCAGATACAAAAGCCCATTGCTCGGTTTCCATTTTCCATCCTCAGTGCTGCTGTAGGGCTCGTCTTGGTTCCTTTCGTGCAGGCTGGGGTCTGTCCTTGACATTTCCACACCTCATTCCCCTTCGCTTCTGATATTCGTGCCAGGACCTGCTTTCTGGGTCGCAGCCCCAGGATCCCACGGATTGGGCGCAGGGACGAGTTTTGGTGCTGTTTCAAGGCGAATTGGGTTTCGAGGTGAATTTTGGTAAACCAAATCCCCTCGAGCCCCCAGACGCGTGCGGCAGCTCTCTCGAAAGGGATCCTCGCCGCGGGTGGGGATGACACGGCCAGGCACCGCCGCTTTCTTCTGGCCATCAGCCCCCCAGCGCCCCACACCCCCTCGCTAGCCTCCTACCTATGTATCGGTCTGCAGTGAACAGGATGAAAGAGCAACGTATCCTTTCGTTGGCTGCTTTTTCCGCTTTACACAACGGAACAGAAGCAACCCCAGGATTTTCTTTCCCCAGCTGCGTGCAGAAAACCGTGTGGTTTCATGATAACCGGTTTCATAAGTTGCATAATAAGCGGAGCATTGCCTTTCGCACTAAAGCAACCTGTTCTTTAGGTAATACCCTTCTGCCGGATGCGCGGAGAGGCTTTCTTGTTTGCGTATAAAAATAAAAAGCAAAGAGTGTATCCTCCAAGCGTCTTTCTTAGCCTTGGGAATTAAGAAAAAAAAAAAAAAAGCCACAGGTACTGTAAAAACCCTCGGGCTGCAAAATTGTTCAAGGTGAGCTCGAATGAAGCCAGAGCTCTTTTAGGCGGACATGTGCTTCACGAGTGATTTTTTTGCCCTTCCTCCCGCTGTCGGGGCCGCAGGTTTCGCTGCCTGGGGGTCGGGGCTGCAGCTCGGGCGCAGGGAAGCCTCGCGGGGCCGTTCCCGTCCCGTTTTTCTGCTCGGGTTTGGGTTTCTCCTGCCCCTCACCAGCGGCAGGACGACCCGGAGCAGCGGGGACCGCCGACCTGCCGCCGCCGGCGGCGAACAAGCCGCTGGCTCCGGGCAAATTAGTGTAAATTTAATTAAGACGATGGTTGAGCAACTGGTGCTGCGGCGGGGAGCCGCTCCTCGGGCTGCTCCGCGCAGCCCCGCGCAGGGCAGGGGCTCCCCTTGCGCTCCTGGTTCCCAAACGCGTCTGCATTTAACCTATTTCACCTCCTTTGCAAAAACCGGCTTGGGCCACCAGCTTGCGAAGCAGGCTGAAATGAAGACAAACGGGTGCTTTCCCTCGAAAAGGATCTATGCGAATCCCCTTTTATCCGCCTCTGGCTGCAGCGGAGAGTTGTGTACATGAATATTCAGCGCACGATTCTCGGCAGTAGGAATGAAATTGTTTTGAATGCGAATTAACGAAGCCCGAGTAGAAAGCCGTGATTTAATTAAATTTGAGCTCACAAAAAAAATGAAAACTGTCTCACATGGAAGCCTGCTTCTATATATGAGAACAAAAATCTTTACGAAAGGAGCTCTTATTTGCTCCTCAGGGAATATTTCATTCCAGTAGCGCTTCTGTAGTGGTGGTGAGACTCCTCAATGGCGACTCTGCTTGCCAACAATAAGCGCGTTTTATCTTCTTTTACTTTTCTTTTTTTAATATACAAGGCAATTAAGTTATCCAGCAGTGAAGGATAGCGCTTACTCCTGTGGCAAATTAACTGTATTTTGCCTTCATACAGAATGTAACACCATAATATATCGAAAAGACATTTTCCTGGCACTACTTCAGAATAACGAATTTCAGCCTATTTTTAATGGATATGCTCTGTTGTTTTGTGTCCAGATCTAAAAATACATTATGAAGTACAACTGGACACACACTATAGGGGTAAAATATTTTTAGGCTTTGTAAAATAAGTCTACCAAAAGAGAGAGAGAGAGAGGCAGGCAGGCAGAGACAGAGATCCCGGCAGATCCTGTTTTATTGTGTTTTATTTTTGGACGCAGTTTAGGAAACAAATGGAGCCAAGACCTAAAAAAATGTACCTTTGATTCTGCTCGCGAGGTTTTGCCGGGACTCTGTGAGGAGCCGCGGAAAGGGCCGACACAGGAGCGTCCCCAGAACCGCGGGTCTCCGCTAAGGACATCCCGCCTGTGAGACCCGCGAGTGTTCGCGGCGTGGGCTCAAGTTCAATGACAAAACGCGTTGAAGCGAAGGGGAGAAAAGGAGCCCAGACACTTTGTGCCGTGGGCATGAACTTGAACAAAAGGAAGGAGTCAAAGGCTGGGGGGGGGGGGGGGGGGGAAGGGCTCGGCAGAGGTGTCCCCACCGCGTGTTCCTGCCTCCCTCGTGGTCATGGGTGCGTCGCCGGCCCGTTTTGGTCTGGTCGAGGAAAAGGAAGAAATAAGAGACTCAGAAGGAAGAGAAAAGGGAAGAAACCAAGAGAAAAGAGAAGAAACCATCTCAGACAAGGAGGCCGGGGCTGCGCTCCCCGCCCCCCCCCTCCCCGAGCCCGGCATCGGTGCCCCGGGGGGACCCGGCGCCCCGGCCCGACCCCCTGAGAAAATCACCTGAAACCCTGCGGAAACGGGACACCCCCCCCCGCCCCCGCCCCCCCCCCCCCGGGCAGGACGGATACCGGGTTTAAACCCACATTTTCTTAACAAAACCAGGGCAGAGGCGGGCACTGGTGCCCCGGCCCTGCATCTTCCCCGCCGGCGACCTCCCCGGGCTGCTCGGCCCCGGGTTTCGGGCTGCTCTGTCCCGGGTTTTCTGAGTCTCAAGTTCAACGGCAAAGACCCCCCCCCGCCGGGGGCCTTTACCTGCCCCCCCGCCCGCGGCTCCTTCCCGGGGTTTTACGAGAATGTCAGGCCTTTCTTGCCTTTTGCTGAGGCCGATGCGTAAAGGTTTTACAGCTCTCCCCGAGACTCTCCTCCTCCCCTTCCCATCTCCATTTTCCGCCTCGGATTCGGGGCTGGAGCTGAGGACGCGGAATTGGGGGCGGGGGGGGGATCAGGTCTCCCAGTTGCAGCCCGGTTTCCCCCGGAGGCGGGGGAGAGGGCGGTCACGCACAGGCTGAGCTGGGCTGGGGGTGGCTGGGGTCGCCTCCGCCGGGTTTCTAGCCGCACCAGTGCGGGTCTGGGAACTGGTGAAAGACCCATTTGGGGGGGGGGGGGGAGGTGGGGGAGGAAAGAATGGGAAAAAGAAACTTGTCATTAAAATAATTAACCCTTAAGATGCCAGAGAGGAGAGCTTTGAGATGAGCGTCCCTTTCCAAACCCGCAAATAGACCTTGCTTCCTTGGAACTCGCGCTCGGAGACGAGCTGGGTGAGATCGCAGCCGGATTTTTTACTGCATTATTTGCTTTTCTTTGCTGAGCAGCCGAGCGGCTTCTTACTGTCGGGTGAAGCTGCTTCTGCTCCGCGGTCTCTGCAGATTCTCCGAAATCAGGGCTAGAGGAATCGTTACTGGTAACACAGCGGAAAAGGGAAGGGGATTTTCTTTCATCCGCCCATGCAGAAAAGCAAGACAAACATTTCTAGCTGCTTTTTAGCAAAGGGAGGAATGGCGGGTCGTGCTGACTGCATTCACGAGTCAGGACCAGATTCCCCTCTCCCGCAAACAATAATAAAAAAAAAGTGGTTCAAAGCGGACTAATTCAGAGCAGAATCCGGATGGGGAAGAGCAAAGTATAATCGGTCCCTGGGCGACAGCGCTGCTGGAAATATTTCAGCTGCCGGCTCATCCATCACGGCTGTCAAGGGCCTCCGCGTCGTGCGGGTTTCCCTGGGCGGGATCCTTCGCACCCCCGCACCGGCGCGGCGCTCGCAGAGAGCCGTGGAGGCGGGCACGGCAGTCCGGGCGCGTCTATAGGCCTCTGTACTCTGCCTATAGGCAGGTGTCTATAGGCACCTATACCCTGTGTGTGCCTGTACGCTGCCCCGTGCTTGTCTCTACCTGCGCATCCGTGCTGCGCGTGTCTGTGTGTTTGTTGTGTGTCTCTACACTCGAGGTTTCCATGTTGCACCATTTTCTTTTGTTTTTGACTGGAGCCGCGGTAACAGTTCCGCTCCTCATCTCCACTCTTCCCCCCCAAATATATAATCGGGGGGGAAAAAAAAAATATATATATATATTTAGTCGGGGGCGCAGCGATGAGCCGGGGAGGCTCCTCTGGCCGGGAGACGGTCTGCCGAGACGGACCCCCCGGCCCCGGCCCCCCGGGGCTGGACGGGGCGGGCGCCGCTCCCGGGGGCCGCCCTGATTTATTGCGTCACCGCTTGGAGCGTCCAGCCCCAGAGCCATTGGCTCTTCCCCTCCTGTCCCTGCCGCCGTCATCAGTGACGTCACGGGCTGGGTGACGCCGCCCGCGCTGCCTCCCTTGGTGCCGCCGGCACCGCCCGCAAAGCCAAGCGGCTCCGCGACGGCTGTAACGAAAATGTGAGGGAAAAAGGGTAAAAACAGAGGGAAAAACGGGAAGCTTCCAAGCTATAAAAGAAAGAAAAGGGGGAAAAAGAAAAAGAAATTTAAACGAGCGCAGAGGTGACGATACTGTGCAGTTTATTCGCCCTGACAGAGGCCGGACCGCTGTCGCTAGGGTTTTACAGGCGAGCTGAAACGCCGCTGCTTCTCCCGAGCACCGAGACACCGAGCGCAGAAACCCTGCGTGTGAAGCGACACGCGTGCTGCCTCGCTGCAGTCCTAAGCGTAGCCCTAAAACACCGGATAAAAGTGTTTGTAAAAGCATATTTCCTTTCAGCTTATTTATTCTGTTTTAAATGACGGCAACGCTTCTTAATATTAACCAAGACCATTTACTATCATAGAATAATTTCAGCACATACTACGAAATGTATCATTATGATTACGTATTAATAAGAGAAGGAAAGTGTGTATACAAATACATGTATATTAGCACAAAAGAAAGTGTGTATGGAATTATACGAATCGCATTTACCTGTATCAAAATATATGCATGAACACGTTTAATTTTGTATATATGCATGTATACAAACACACGTATATACAAGCTTATCTGAGTATATATTTATATTCACACATCCAGTAATACATTGCATGTATACGTGCATACTTTCGGGTATCTGGGTATATATAAACACACAAACAAAAATATTGTATAGAATAAAAGGTAAAATAATGCGTATTCCTTAATATGTGCATGTGCATACGTATATGTATGTTTTATATATAACCACACGAACGTGTAGTGTGTATCTTCACAAGTGTGTGCCTGTGCGTCCATATATGTTATACACACATATTTTCCATGAGCACAAAAGCACACGTTTATGCGATGAGGTTGCGTGCGTTTCCATACCACACACCTGGACCACATTTATCCTCCCCGACACACGCGTTTTGATCCTGCAGCCTGGAATTAAGGAGCTTTTTCCCCGCAATACATAAGGCTTTTCCTTCCCGACGCCCCGCGCTCCGCGCCCGAGCAGCCCGGCCGCAGCGCGGGCCAGGGAAAAGCCGGGCTGAGCTGCGTCTTTGGGGCCAATTAATTAGGCAGTTCTTTTTTAAGCGCTCAAAAAAAAAAAAAAAAAAAAAAAAAGAGAGAGAGAAGATGGAGAGAATTCGACGTCTTTAGTGGCGTTATAAGATGCGAATAACCTGTACACGGTCCTCTACGTGCAGACGGGGCAATTTTGCGCCTTCCTGAACCGCCGGCGTTTGCGGCTGGGTTGAGCCGTCGGAAGAAACGGAGCGGAGCGCGGCGGCCCGACGGGGCGGACCCGGCAGCAGAGGCCTGGGGCGGCGGTGAGGGCCGCCCGCTCCTCACGGGGTGCTGCTACTTTTGATTTTGGCGACGACTTTCTTCTCCTTCACCCTCCTGTTCTGAAACCAGATGGTGATCTGCCTCTCCGTGAGGTTCGTGGCGGCGGCGATCTTCCTCCTCTTGTCCCTGGTGATGAATTTGCTGCTGGCGTACTCCTTCTCCAGCTCCTTCAGCTGCCCCTTGCTGTAAGGGACCCTCTTCTTTCGGCCCCGGCGGAAGGAGCAGCCGTCGGGGGGGAGCTGCGCGGCGGCGTCTGGGCGCGGGGAGAGACGGGGCTCAGCGGGGCCGCGGGATCCGGGACGCTCCGAGGGGTCCGCGCTTACGGGGCCCAGGGAAGCCTCCCCCTCCCCACCCCGGCTCCCTCCTGCCCCACTCTCGCCCGTCTGCTTCCCTCTGCAAAGAGCAGCCCCTTTCCCTGCATCCCATTTCTTTCCCCCTCTTTTTCCAGCGGGGGAACGAACCTCCCTGTCGCTTCCCTTCCCTAACGATACTTAATTATTTTTTCTCCTTGATTTTTTTCCCCCGGAGAGAGAGTTAATGGCGATACCCGCACGAAGCAGATGCGCGCTCATATCCGCGCCCTCGCGTCGCGGTTTCGTTCCGCAGCGCGCAGTCAAGTCGGAGCAACGCTAAAACGCGCCTACACCGAAAGCGTAACGTCGGGGCCCGGCCGAGCCGCGGGGGCTGCTCGTGTTTGCGGCCCTGCATGACCGTGTCCGGGGCCGTGTCCGCGTCCCCCCCCCCCCCCCCCCCCCCCCCGCCGCCGCCATCCCCCGCGCCCCCGGGAGAGGCGGTTACCTGCGAAGGCGGATTTGAGGAAGTACCCGGCCTGGCTCTGCTCCTTGGGGCAGCACATCTGGCTGTTCCAGCCGCCGCTCAGGGCCCACGGCTGGGGGTAACTGTCCAGGGGCCGCAGAGCCTCGTGCCGGGCCTCCCCCGGGGCGCCCAGGGTCTGAACCACCGACACGTCCAGGTAGCCGGCCACGGGCTGGCAGGGCGCCCCGTAGCCCGGGTAGAAGGCGAGCTCGGCGGGGCGGCTGGGGAAGTCCTCGCTGCCGCCGGGGGGGTCCAGGTACTTGTCGCCGGGGAAGCCGCCCGGGGGGGCCCCGGCTTTGAGGGCGCTGCGGGCCACCCGGCACGAGTAGTAGCCGCTGCCGAAGTAGCCGTAGGGCAGCGGCGCGGGGGCGGCGGGGCCCGGCGGGGCGGCGGGGCCCGGGGGGGCGGCGGGGCCGGGGAGGCACGGCTTGGCCGGCTCCTCGGCCGCGTAGCCGGGGTTGAGGCCGGGGGGAGGCGAGGGGCTGCCTAGGGCCGGCGGGGGCGGCAGGCCGCGGCCCTGGCTCCCGGGGAAGCCGCCGGCTGCCAGGAGCCCCTCGAGGCCCGCGGGGCCGCGGTGCTCGGGCGGCTGCATGCGGGGCGGAGCGGGGGCGGCGGCATGGGGAGCGCGGCCGCTGCCCGAGGGGGTCCCCGGGTCGTTTTAAAAGGCTGCGAGCTGCGGAGCGCTGCCTTTCCCCGCCGGGCTGCCCTGACGCAACGGCCGGGCCCTGCCTCATTGGCTGCCGCTCGGGGGGAAAAGGACGGAGAAGGAGGGAAAAAAAGGAAAAAAAAAATCCTCCAGCCCCAATAAAACCTGGCTGCAGAAATTGCGAAAATACTTTTATTGCAATTGGAGAAGGAGGGGGGAAGCCCCCGCTGCCGCACGTGACAGGCGGGTACACGGGAGGCGCCTTTTAAGCTGCATCTTGCCAAAAAAAAGGGGGGGGAGAGCTGTGGGAAGGGATGAGGGGAGAGGAGAGAAGGGGAGGGGAAGGGAAGGGAGGATCAAGAAGAGAGCAGAGGAGCAGTCCCCGGCGGAAAAATCCAGGCTCAGATTAAAACCACCTTTTGCGGCGTGTCTTCCCCTTCCCACGCGGATCCGGGGGGCTTTTGCCCTCGGGAAAACGCCCCCACGGCCCGTGGACACCCCGGGGCCCCTCGGCCGGCGATATCCCCGGGGGGGGCAGGGGGGCGGCAGCCGTGGGGCAAGGATGTCCCTCCGCAAGCGCCGTGGGACAGACCCCCCCCCCCCCCCCCCGCAGCAGCCGCCCCGCACCTGCGCTCCGCTGCGGTCTGCAAGAGCCTGGACGCCTGGAGAAAGGGGGGAACAACCGTGACAGCAGGAGGGAGAAGGAAGGGGGTCCCCGGCGCTCAGGAAACAGCGCAAAGGCGGGGAAAAGCAAAGCGAAGCGAAGCGAAGCAAACAGCCCCAAACCCCGCTGCGCCCGCGGTTCCTGCCTGGCACTGCCCTGGGCCGAGCTGGGCCCCGGGCCGGGTTTGCAGCTCAGACTGAACCCTGGCCGAGAGGGAGCCCAAAGCGACAGAGTTTGGAAACCGAGGGGCTGGGAAAATAACGCGGAGACCCTTTGCGGGCGAGGACGGACAGACAGGTGTCCGGACGGATGGAGGGAGAGGCGGAGGGTGGGAGGACAGACATGCGCGGCGAGGAGGAAGTAAAGCAATCCCCAAAGTCTGGAGTAAATACACTGGCGTCTGCGCAAACGTGTGCGTTAATGAATTATTCAAATATGCGCATTTTTCGTCGCCTGTACACACGGTACAACCACACAGAGCCGCGTTTCTGCCTCCCCTGTGGTTTTGCCTCTAAGGCCCGGGGAAACCTTCTCCTGACTCCCCCAAACCCAGCTCCTGCTCCCAGCCAGGGCGCCTGACCGAGCCCTCCTCCCGCCGCCTTTGCTTGGTGCGGAGAGATCGATACTAGAGTTCAGCCGCCGAGAAATGGAGAGATTTCTGCTTTCTGAAATCAAATCCTAATAAAATGCCCCTTCTGCTATCTCCTTAGCGGTCAAACCCGACCCTTTACGCCCAAAAGAGCGGGGAAAGTTTTTCACACCCAGGGACAGAAAGACCGACATAAAACAGGGCTGAAAAACGAGGCGTTTGCAAAGCTCAGGCGGGTGCGAGCAGCTCCGAAATGCCTCCTCGCCCGGACCCGAAACCTGCGGGAAGGTGAGCCGAGCCCGGGGAAAAGCCCCGCTTGGCCGAAACGACCCGCCTGCCGCTCGCCCCGGCGGAGCAGCGCTGCTCCGCGCCCCGCGCATCCGCAGGGGTTTCGCCCCCGGACCGTCTCGGCGAGATCCGCTCCCACATCCCAGCCCCCCTCCTCGGCTCCAGGGAGGCAAATAAACCCCACCGCAAAGCTGCGTCTCGGCCCCTCTCCTCCACTTGTGCTGAAGATTTCTGAGCCTCGCCGAATGATGATTTTCTTTTTCTGAAAAAAAAAGAAAAAAAGGAATTCCCTGCCTTTTTCGATTTCACCTTTGTGATTTCAGAGCTTCTTTCTTCTCTTTCCGCAGTTTAACGACTGCCCTGTTTCTTTGATGCTCCTGCCCTCTCCCCATTTGCTTTGAAACCGCGCTCGTAACCCGGCGGCTCGGGCAAGGCGGCAGCGAGGGGCAGAGAAGTGTTTGCAGACGGGGCCGGGGCTCCCCCGCGTCTCCCGATGCTCCTTTCCAGAAAGGTCGGGCTTAATCCGGAGGTCAAGGCCAAGTTGAAAGTTAAGAGCCTGTTCGCTTCGGGGGCTCCCCGTGGCCGCGGAGCCGCTGCGAGCGGCGGCGTTTCCAGCCCCGCCGCTGCCGGGCGGGCACCGAGGGGCCCCGGCGCACCGGGGGTGAAGCCTCCCGAGCTCCAACCGCGCTGGAGGTTTTCGGGAGAAGCTGTCCCGGTGGGAGGCCGGAGCGGGATCCGCGAACAGAGCGACCTGTCCGACTTGCTCCAGACTTTTCTGGCAGTTTGTATCATTTCGTTTTCTTGCATTTTTTTTTAATTCGAAGTACTAAACCCAGGGATTGCGACGCACCAGAGGAAGCGCTCAGCCCGCCCTGCGCGCAGATACCGCCGCAAAACGAGGGTACAGACGCCCGTCGTGGAATCATGGAAATAAGATTTTATTCTGTTTCACAAGAAATCCTCGGAGCGGGCTCGGCTCGCACCGCGCCGTGCCTCCGCCGCCGTTTCCAGCACCAGCCGCCTCGGCTCCCTCGCCCTGTGGATGGTACACCGGGAGAAACAAAATCGCACAGGGAATCTGCTTTTTACCCGCTTTCACCCCCAAATTGCACTTGGGTTAATTTAGTCAGAGGCACTGCCGATTCCCGAAAGTGCGGCATACCTCAAACTTTTAAAAATGGAAATTCCCTTCAGCGAATCTTCTTTATTACATAGGAGGAAAATTTCGACCACACTTTGCCGTGAAATAGTTCAAAATGTGGGTTCCAATTTCAAATTAAGATTTCCGCTCTTTGACAATTTTACGGAGAAAATTCAGTGTGATATTTAGTGTCACTTTCAATAAAGCAAGAGGAGCAGGTCTGTTTTAAAGGAAAAGATTGATTTCTTTTACCTCCTGTCTCTCCTATCAACGATAGAGTCTAAAATTAACAAATATGTTTATTAACAATTATATTAGCAACTATCTTTTTGATATATTCTCGATAATATCCATTTAATATTTATGCCATCTGGAACCCGAAAAGCTTTGGACTAACTTTTTAACAGTCTGTAATTTTCTAAGCAATTGAATTTGAAGCCGTTGTTACAAAATACAAGGAAAAAAAAAACCCAAACCAAACCAGACTCCAAGCCCCAAAGCAGTTTGAAGAGGAAAAATTAGCGCTACTTAAAGACTTAACGTTTGGAAATAATCATTGTTGGAAAATTGGATTCTGGGTCGGGCTGGACGGGAGCCCAGCTCTTTGGTTTCTGATTTTGGCAATATCTCTGGGAAGAAAAATCAAATAAAGGCAAACATTTTTATCTTTTCTTCTTTTTTTTTCCCCTCTCCGCCAGTCTCTCCTGTCCCACCCCACAGTCATCTCCGGAAGCGCCTCGGTATGTAGGTATGAATATTTCTCTCCCTGATGCCTGCAAGGCCAGAATCTGTGTTTTATAGCGCATTTCTCTTTGGATCCTTTGAACAAATCAGCTGGCGGGGGAACAGAGAATATGGTCTGTCTTTTTTTTTCTGTTTTGATTCCTGTATATTTTCCCCACTGAGCCCTGAAACTCTGGCCTGGCTCCCGTGGCTGAGGCCGCAATCACTGCAGGGCACTGCTGGATCCTCTGGCTTCGCGGCCGTTCAGGGTGGCCCCGGTGGGGTTTCCGGCGAGGGACCTTTTGCTCAGCATCGTTGCCTCCATCCCTGCACCTCTCAGGTCTCCTCTCTCCTCTCGGGGGTTGACTAGCGGCTTTTTTTCTGTGCGTTTTAGTTTCCCTTTGAGAAAACGCAAGAGCTGAACTGCACCTTGGACTCCCTCATTTCTTGCTCCCGAGGGTCGTCACGGCTGAATTTCCCGGTTTGGGTCTTTCTCCTTCTCCAAGACCTCGGGGCGGCTGCATGGATCCCCGAAGGACGCAGCAATCGGAGCTCAGCCTTTGCCTCCAGCCCCAGCAGATTTGCCCCTTGCCCAAACCCACTGCTACCTCGGAAATGCCCCTTATGGACCCCCCCCGACTCCCTGCAGCCCCGGCACCCCCCACCCCTTCCCGAGGTCACCCACAGAGCCCGGGGGCAGCAGCGGGACGTGGCCTGGGGGCAACTTATGAAGCCAACGCTCCTGCCTTGAAGCAGAGAGACAAAACGCAAATGTGCCTCTCCCCTGCAAATAGCCGGTTGTACATCCTCAACCTGGAAATCGCCGTGTGCACGTGGATAGGAGCCCGCAGCTTGTGTTCACCTTGTGCACAGTCTAGTGCTCCAAACACGCTCTCTTTAAATATGCCTAAATGCGCAGCTCCACACAGCCGCTCCACACCCGCTCCTATGCTTTTGTATACGTGCACTGTGCACCCCACCCGTCCCTCTCCGCACAGCCTGTGCACGTTTCCCTGTTCGGCACCGAGCCCAGCAGCGTGCGCATATCGCTGCACGTGCCGTGGGTTGCTGCGTGCACTTTTCCCCACGTTCCTGCTCAGCCAAGGCAATTCACTGCAGCCATGCTGGGGGAGCGGGAGCTGGTCTGTGCGTGGTTTTAAGTCCTGCCTCTGAAGTTTAGCTCTCCTTTGAGAGCCTTCAGGATCCTGATGCGTTTTCCCTCTGCTCCCACCGAGCAGGGTTGCTGGCGTGGTCCTATCCGAGGCTGGCTTCGGGTGCCGAGGGAAGATTGGGAAGGGGCCTGCCTTGATGGCTGCTTCTTGCATGGAGGGGCTGGGGGGGGCGAGCCAAGCTTTTGGTGGAACCAGGAAGATTTTGAGGCTTATTCCCCCAGATGTGCCTCTGAGGGACAGATTCTCACCTCTCTGATGGGGTCAACAGGAGGAGGGAGAGGGAGGCCGACCCGATGGCATCCAGCCGCTCTGCCCGCACCAGGCCTGCGGCAGAGGGGGTATCCTGGCTCCGGGCAGCGTGGGGGGGAGCAGCAGCACCCTGCCAAGAGCAGCCCCAGACAGGGCGTCCCCTCCACGCGTCCCCTCCGGGGCTCCCTGGGGAAGATGGTGCATCACAAGCCTAGAGGCGAGTTTACCCCATAGGCTTGCTTGTGCGCTGGAGCAGCAGCAGGGCTCTGACAGCAGAGCCCTGGCAAACCTCGCTGCAGTTTTTGAGGCTGTTCCTGCCTCCAGTATCCAGACTGGGTGGAGCTCCAGGCTGGCTGGTGCCTCCATCCAGCACAGCTCTGCGGAGCTGCCAGCGAGGCTGCGGGGCTGGGGCTACCTGCTCTCTGGGCTGAGGCGCGCTGCAGCGGGCAGCGACTTCAGTCGCCTCGTCCTTTTCCCTCTGCTCTCTGCAGCCGTGAGCCTGGACACGCTGCTGCTACAGCAGCCTCACAGGCTCCTGGGGCCCAGCGGGACAGCAGGGCCCCTGGGTTCATACCCGCAGCCGGTCGCAGCCCTGCAGCGAACCCGGAGCTCTGGCCCTTCGGCTGCTGGAGGCAACTTGAGTCATTCAACAACTTGCAGTGACCACGCAGCAGATCTGCCACGTAGACCGGGGTGAGCGTCGCCCTCCTGCTGCTGTGCTCTCCATATGCACTCCACGGGTTATTGTTTTGCCTTCCAGCCTCTCTGGTAATTCAGATATTTCTCCCAAGAGCAGAAATCCAAACGCAAGACCTTTGTCTTTTGGACTGAGCTCTGCCCCCGTGAACTCTCTCTTGGGGACAAAAGCCACCAATAGAGCAGTCTTCACAGAGGGCCAGGCCCTAGCACGCTCTCCTAGTGTGACTCATGCCTAAGCCTCACTGAGCTCAGGAGGATGGAGCATAAACCAGGGCAGGATGAGTGAGTGCTGCTCCAGCCCCAGAGCGTGGAGCTGCCGGCGCAGGTGGCTGGGGACCAGCCAGAAGGGTGACGAGGTCCCCAGGCTCTGCACTCGCTGCTCACTGCAGTGGGAATTACACCAATGCCGGGGACCAAGCTGCTGCCGTTCACAGCAAAACCTTTGGGGCTAAGGTCTTCACGGCAGATGTGTTGGAGACATTCCCCAGTATTGGGGCTTCAGATGCTACCGCAGCCGCTGGGAGAGGGTCCCTGCCACTGCCACTGCTGCTGCCACTGCCACTACAAGAAAGCTTTTCCTCCTGTTCAGACAGAACTTCTTGCATGTCAGCTCATGCCCGTTGCTTCTCATCCTACCACTTTTTTACTGTGAGGTGCCCTACTGCTGGGCACAACCACACTCTGACTTTAAACTCTCCCAGCCTCAGTTGGCTCTGACCCATTACTTACTTCTCTTTGGTCCATGGAGACATAAAAAGTAGGAGCTGGGAAACATAGTAAAGACAAGATATCCCTTCGAAGGCTTCCCTGAGAGGTTTGTGTAACTCAAGTGCATTTGTTACTGTGTTGTATTAATGGATGTATCAAACATATTAGCATTAATTATTGAAGTATTAAGTATTAATATTGACACATTACTATATTTATATACATTATGTGATATGTATTATTATAATCATTGCTAATAAAATGACATCATGCCCAATTATTTAACGCCTATCCCCGCAGATGGGTAAGGGGAGTGTGCAGAAAGATGCCGTGATGGCAACGTGGAACCACAGAGGTTTGAAAGGAGCGTGTGTGCGAAGTCAGGGATGTGCTTTTGGAGACGCTGTGGGGAAAGCAAATTGAGAGGTCAGAGTGTGGCAGGAAAGGAAGAACTGCACAAATAAACAGGGGCATTCTTCATCGCTGTTAATGAAGAAGTCAGGCAAGGTTTCTTTCTGTTTCTTCTCTCATTTCTTTATTAATGCATGCCAAAATGAAAAAAAATAAACCACCAAAGTAGTGAGATGACACTGCAAAGCAGAGAAATAAGTATAAAATCAGTTAAGAACTCTGTTTCACTTTTTTTGCTTGCTTTCTGTGGTGCCTGAATTACATTGAACGGCCCAGATGGGACCACATCCACATTTAACTTGTGCTTTATTTTGGTTTCATTTTCTTCCCTTTTCTTCTTTCCAGAAGATTTATCCTGGAGAAAGCCATGGGGGTCCGGTCCTGGTGATCCCAGGAGGTGAAGGCAGGGGACTGACCCTTGGATCTGGTAGGAAAACCTCGAAACTTTCCCTAATGCATCATTCATGTCCTCATGAAACCTTAATGGAAATGGAATAACGCATCTTTCAGTAATCTTTCTCAGCCCGATTTATAGCTTTTCATGTCTTAAATCCAAGGCAATCTCTAGAGCATCCTGTCCTCCAACAAAGAGAATCAATTTTCTTAATTGCCAAACAATCGGGATGTAAAAATTGAAACAGATTATAGCACAATCAAAAAATAAAAAGCCCCACACATATGCATGCTGTTAGGGAAGCTATATATAAATGGAGCATTTATTTATCTATTATTTATTTCTGTCTGCACCTAATTTATTTTTCCTTGTTCCCACTAACTGATACATTTCTTTTACCCAGAATCAGTTCTTAGCGTCTTCCTGCTAGGTATTTATACACTGTTTGGAGTTGTCTACAGACCATGATTCACACTGAGAAAACTATCATTTTCAGACTTTTGATATTTTAGCTTGCACAGCATCCTTACAAACCCAGATCCTTTTCAAAGAAGTTGTAGTTCTGATACGCTCAGCTCCCACACCAAAGCTGCTCTCCACTGCCCTACAACGACACCTCACAGTCACGCTGGGAACTTGTCATGGAACATTTTGATGGTCTCAAACTATTTTCTTTCTTCTGATTTTAGTTCATTTCTTGCTGTTGATCAATCCAGCTAGAGAATAAGTCTAATTTCCAAAACATGATGTGGGGGGGGGGGGGGGGGGGGAAAGATCCACAACCCCTGAGTTATTCACTGGCAAATTAAAAAGTCCTTCAAAACCTATTTGCATTCATTCTCTTCGAAAATTGTCCTTCCAAACTTATCTAGACCCAGTAATGTATCTGGCTAGTCATTTTTTCCCCCACATTTCCAATTTTTTCCAGAATGCTTAACACCCTGGTCCACATCCTTTTAGATTCACCAGGAGAGGCAGGTCTCGTTTTTCTTTCCTATTTGTTTGTGTGGTCTGTGTACCAAACCAGCCGGAGCACTTCCTAAACACACGTTTGACAGATGGCACACAATTAATGTTGCCTTCACTGTTATTATATAAGACTTACTCTGCTGACTAGTCATGTGCCACAAGACATCAAGTAGGACTGGATCATTTTATGAATGCCAGGGCCAATAAATGTTGACTGTTGGTCCTCGGCGGTTTTGAGTAATGTTACCACCCACATGACTTAATGTAATGATACATCTCTGCATCCAGTCCCCAGCCATTAAAAGCAGGGTGTGACATTGCCATCAGTGGCTTCCCATTTTCCACTCATTACTAAACACGTTTATCACCTCAGAAACACTATAGACTGTTGCTTAAGGAAAGAGATTAAGGAGTAAAAATTGTTTTATCATGGCTGGTTTACTGTAATCCTCTGGAGCTCCCACTTATTTTCTGCTTGTAGGGAATACATTTTCTTCAGCCCATGATGGTTGGTATCCTTTCTGCAGGTACAGGGGCTTCATCTTGGATATTCTGAAAAATCCGTATTGGCTCCCCCTGACCTCTACGCTTCTTGAGTGGAATAACCCAATGACTTTAGACTGAGGCAGATGCTAACACAATGCCTTTTCTGGAGTGGAAATCTAGAAGAGTTTCAATGGAAACATGTCAGAATACTCAACAAGCTACATCCCTCACTGTCTCTGCTAGCATATAAATCTTCAGATATATGTTGCAATGAAAGAAGTTATCCCATATACACTGGAACTAATTAACTCCCAATCACATGTTCCCAGCACAGGGAATGTGCCCTGGGAGCTGCACAGCTCCTCCACTCACACAAGCAGGTAGCTGGAATTGCAGGCCCCTGAAAGAGGCAATGCAAATGTTTGGGTTCCTGGCCTGTGTCAAGTCTCTGTTATTCTGTTTTCGCTCCTTTAGTAAAGCTAGCGTGGGTATAGCTTCTCGTGCTACACTCATACTTCCATTTGTGGAATATATCCCGAGTGCCCTGCCCCAAACCTGCAGCAGGTTATCCGCACTGCGCAGGCTGGACTGCAACAGCACGTGCTTCGGTGCTCCGGTACCAGGCCGGGAAGTCCCATTTGGGCAGGATTGTATTAAGACTGTATTAACCGTTGGCCACTTGCAGGCTGGAGAAGGACCGAGCTGCAGTGGCTTAGCCTTGGCAGAGCTCCCCAGATCTAAGCAGGGGGTCTCTGAACTCCACCTGAAAGGACCGCGATGCCTCCAGCCTGGCAATTTTTTGGGGGAAGCAGGAAAATGGAAGCTGAGGTTTCTTGTGCCACTAGCTCTTGAACTGAGGCTATCAGAGGACAAATATTATCTATATGAACTGAAAAGCAATATGAATAAAAAAAATGCAATTTTCACATGTAGACAAACCCTTTATCTCATTTCACATAATTGAATTGTTGCTAAGGGATTATGCACTATTGAAACTACAAATATTTCTAGTCTGGATCATTTCTCGGAGTCTTTCATTGATAGTATTGCTGTATATAATAATTATAGCTCACGAGCACCTTACTTTGCCCAGCTGTTATTGATATAACTCATCAGCCAGACGTTATTCCAGAAACATACTACTAATACATGCCACTGAAACCTGCATACATACGAAATATGATGGAGTGAAAAATAATAAACCTGCTACCGTGAATGATCAGAGTGAGGCAATAGTCACATATAGCAACACTTGAAAGCCTTCAAGGCAGAGACATTTACTGGAATTGCTTCTAAAATACACAAGTCAAAGTGAGCAGAACAATGGATATTTGGTTAATCTCAGCAGGGAGGAAATTTATACAAGGGAAACCAAGGAGATTGTGCTTAATATTTTTACACAAGGGGATACCTTAACCATGTTAGCTGCTCATACCTCCTCAGCTTTTGAGCACAAGCAGCACTAAAGGAGGGATGAGAACATCTCTGTGCTTTAAAATAGATGGAGCTGCTAGCCTATTCTTGTAAGGACCTTTCCTGCAGAAATATCCTCTTTTCCTAGCTTTCTGCAGCTCCTCTTTGCTAGCTCTTATTTCACAGGACTTAAAATTAAAAAACAGCACCATCTTCCTTCTTCTGGCAATTTGATTTTTAAGTGGGAAGCACTGAAAAGCCAGCACTGCCCTGCTTTCCCCTCTGCGATCAGCAGCAGGGTGGTGCCACATGTACAAGTGCAGCTATTGTGAAACAGTTCTTTATAGCCAAATGGAGTGAAGACAACTGAACCTGTGCTTGCCCTTAGCTGAAGGGCAGTGTCAAAACTTCATTTTCTTTTTGATTAACCCTCAGATTAAGTAATTTAAAGGGAAGGAAAGTGATTCTGCTGAGTGACACTAATTTCAGTCTGATTCATTTTACAGTGTTGTAAAAACAATTACGTGCCTGGCACCCTCCAGAACATTGAACACTGTTCAATAACCATCAGATCTACTGAGATGAAACTGATGCAGCTTGTTAGAGCATAAACTTATTGAAAATGTGCTTTGCAGCCAGACTAAGTGGACAGTGGCTTTTTTTTTTTTTTTTTTTTTTTTTTGTAATATGAGCTTGGCTGGTTTTCCTTAAGTTAAATAAAAAGCTGCAGTTGCTATAATCTTTGATCAGATTTTTAAAAGAGTTTAACTCTCAGGCATTTAATCAAAGTAATTCAGTTTTCAAAAGTATTCAGAATCAGTAGGATTATGCTTAAGGGGCTTTCAAAGGACTAAACATTCATAACTGCTAAATGCTTAAAAATCTGTCCCAAGCTATTATGTAGAAGCCAGAAATGGCCAGCTCCCATTTGAAGAGTTAAATAAAAAGTGCATTCCGAATGCACTTGCTCCCAAGGATATCCCACTCTATCCTAACTCACCGGATGGGATCCTCAGCATGGCACACTTACGAAGTTTTAAAAATCTTGTTCTTTTGAAACCAACTGCTTTGATTTGCTGCTTTCTGTCTACTTTTACAAATCTGACCTTTTTAATACCTTAATACCTCAACTGATAAAACCAAAAAGGAAAGGATTAGTTCTGTATCTCTTTTCTTTCTCCATAGTGACACAAAACAACAGAAGACTGAACTAAGAATGCCAAAGCCAGGAAGAATTGTACAGCTCAGAAACTGCCTTTTGCAGTGGTAGGAGCCGAGCAGGTATAGACATAGAACCTCTTCTAGTTGAAATAGCAGATGACCTTGAAAAAGAATAACCCAACAAAAGATACTTTCCCAGCACCAAACAGTAAGAATTAACTGATGCCCTGAATATATCTGAAAGTACCATGAACGTGCTGTCAACTCTGAGATGATCTGTAGAAACAAATGCTATGGGATCTCACACTTCATCCAGAAGCCAGTAAGGGCTAAACCCACTAAGGTGTATCTTTGCCCTCTAGTCAAATCCCAGACCATTAACAGCTGAAGCAGGAAACAAAACCAGGCAGAAGCTGTCGTAAGTAACTACTTAGCACTGGAAAAAACAAGATTTGCTTCCGCTTCTCACTCTGCAGGTCACAAAGTTTCAGAGAGACCCAGTGACACAAACGGTCATCCCTGCCAGCACCAAGTTCAGTGCCTCAGTTTCCCCGTCCCCAATACTGTCAAAATTGTGTTTTCTGCTCCATTAGTGATGCCTTGTACACACAGTGTTTCTAATATGCCATGCTTCATTTCTTCATGCAGATTTGGTTCCAGAACTGAAGGATGAAGGATAAAAGGAAAAGATATTATGTCTTGATTGCTGCGGTGTTTTACATGGCTATGTGACCTAGAACTCACTCATTTGTTAAGCTGAACTAGTGTTTCTCCCCTCTCCTATATACTCAAGTATTCTCCCAAAATCTGGAAGCACTATGGAAAAAACGAAATTTCTCCCTTGACTTCCTGAGGCAAAAACTCCATTCAGTTTCAAAATCCTTCTATCTTCCACTCTGTGGGCACTCACACTACGATGTATCACTGCACCAAAAATCAAGCTAGTAGAAAAAGGGGAAGAAAACAACTTACAACCACTTTCCAGACTTACATAATCTTTTACCTCTCTTTTCTCACAATAAACTGATTAACTGCATGCCAAATGTGTGGCAGTTTCCAAGGACTTAGATTGTATTATATTTTTATATAAGAACTAGAATAGTCTTGAGGTGGGTAGGCTAATTTGTACCAAAATTTCTATTAAAATACATTAAAAGATTAATATTTTATTGATGCCCTGTATTGGAATGGTCTTCCTTGAAACACAGACATATCTATCTCCCAAGGCTAAACAGCTTGTTTCACTAGCTGATTCAAAATCAGATTGATGGTATAGACTAAATTCATTCTTGATGCAACACTGCTGAGGTCAGTGAAATGGATAGCATCATCTCAGTCTGCAGGATAAAATTGGCTACTATCGAGCTAAAAATGTGAGGATGAGACACTGATTTTCTTTCGTTATCTACATCTAAAAAAGAAAAGTATCTCTCTTTATGCGGATATTAATTCATTTCCGCTCAGAAGGTATCTCAGGTAACTGAATTAGGACTAAGCCTGAAAGTGAGAGCTCTTATCAACCAGGGAAGTCTTTGAAAGTATAACTGGAAGAGAGGTGCCCAAAATTAGAAATGTTCAACAGGAGCCCTGTTACTTTCTTAATGTGTATTATACTGCGAGAGATATATCACATAACGATTCAGGCACATTAGTAAACCTCTCTAGAGGTTTCTACCTGCAGGCAGAAAAGTGTTTCATTATTTGGTGGTATCTCTTTATCATTTTAAGTAGTCTATGTCCTAGTGCTCAAAAAGGCACCACAGTTTAAGAACCATTAGTCTGTACTACCTCTATAAGTCTGCAGAACAGATACCTTATTTGAAAGTGGACTGAAATCACATGGTGAAAGCACACCTTTCCCCACCAGCTCGTGACACTTCTCCCCTCGATTCTGTTAAACCTGTACTTTAGATTACTGAACATCTTGTAAAACAGCTCCTGAACAGTCCTCTACCTGGCATATCAACACAATCCATTCCTGATTTCAATTTACTTTAATGCATAAGGCTGAAAGTTAAAGAGTTCAAAATTTGCTTGATGAGCTATTCAGTTACTCCTGACTGAGGGACAAGAACCTCTGAGAGAAGAGTATGGAAGATGACCAGAGGCAACATCTGCTCCATTTATCCTGTTTTAATTCCATGTTCTACTTAAGTCAGTATACTGCAATATATTTGTCCTATACTGTCTCCAGTAACATGATGGTCAATGTGAAAGGCAGTGAAAGAAGCTAGCACCTTCCTTGTCAAGGTTTTCCTTTCTAACTATAGCTTCTACCAAGTCAATACATCATTTCTGAGACAGGTATCATACGCTGAATATTGCTGATTAATCATCCAACACACAAAGCAAGTCTGTTCCCCTGTTCTCTTAGCAGTTTTCCATCCTTCATCCCTAAATCACTTTAAAATTAAAATGAGGAAACTTTCACTCTTTCACGACTTTGCCTTAACATCTATAAATAGTATACTAAGAATACAGCGCTAAGCCAGATGAAGAAAAATCACCTGCTGAGTAACTTACATCACTCCTTACTACAGCCTGAAGTCAAACCAAAAAAACTGATCAGGCCCACTGAAATGCACCATTTTTCACTAAATGCAGTTCGCTGCTAACTGGCTAATGCCCATTATTTGCAGATTACTTTTGAAAGCTGAATGCATTGATACTTCCTCTAACACAAGACCACCATGATTAGTAGCTATTATCTACTCTCTAGAGAATGCCTTGAAGTTGCGGTGCTGCTTTTGCTAGGTTGCTAGGTCAAACTGCAGTGGTGCATGAGGTCTTGAAGATTAGAATTTCAAAAACTCAAGTGTCTTGAATTTGTCTGACTGCTCTGAAATTCAGTCTGCCTCTTGGAACACAGCAACTGCAGCTCTGGATTCTCCAAGAGACAATAGCACCTCCCAAGTGGAAAAAAATTCAGATTTCACCTTATACTCACCATGGCTACCCACTGTAGCCAGAACGTAAATGCTTGAGCATCTCTAAGACTTCTTTAGTTTATAGTGGAGGTCACACAAACCAACAATTATTCCAAGAATTAAAAATGTCTTCGAGTCACCTTTGCTTTCACTTCCATACTTGTCTAAAGCATAGAAATGGAAAAAACAAACATTCAAGTTCTAAATATCTTTATCTTATGACTGCAGAGATCACCTCCAGGCTATGAAACGTACTGTCATCTGAATGAGTTTTCAGAAAACATCAGGAAAAAGTTAGCTAGGTGCAAGCTGTTCCCCTACTGTTTGCAGGTGCCTACTCTGAAATCTAATGCCAATATCACGTAACAAATGCCAATGTTAATTAGATCACTGTTACTGATTTTAGCAATAGCATCTGGCTGTTCTAGAATTCTAGTGGTTCTTAGGCGGACACTACCACCCAGTTTCTCCTCCTCTGCCTTTGTCCTCTAAGTTATTTGTAGCTCCCATTGTTCATAACTTAGGACACACTATGCCATTGTTTGCACCAAATAATTAGTACACTGCTGCCACAAGCCTTTTAGTATTTTTACAAGGAGGTTGGGTTCTTGTGGACTGGAATTAGAAAACAGAAAAAAATACTGTGAATATAGTTCTCCCAGAGGTTTTTTATTTATTTATTTGCTAATCTGACTTTCTGATCTGTTGCAGAGATGTGACCATGTTCTGAATGATCTGGACTGGGTCTGCATTAGAGTTATAGCCATCCAAGATAGTAACTGAGTCTGGCTTTGCCAAGCCTAGCAGGGAGCTGCAGTGTCTTATGCTTTTCTTTTCACCTGTCCTGGGCTGTTCTTATTGTAGAATGCTGGATTCCCTACTATCAATCCCCTTCTTTGCTTCTTTTGGAGAATGATTCACCTGGAAAGAAAAAGAATACACCATTTGTTTGCTGCAATCCAACCTTTCCTCGTTAAAGTAATCTGAAGACTGGATTCTAAGAGCTTCCAGCTGCCAAATAAACTGATGGTGGTTACTCTAAGGAAAACGCCACAGACCAAACTCAAAAGTGACATAAATGGTAGGATAGATTTATCAGATAAAACCAAAAGGTCGAATGCAGAGTTGATACCAATCTAGTATTTGCTGGGAGTAGATGAGAAACTGGCATTAGTTTGCTGTACTCCGAGAACCATAGCTAGCCTCTTTCATTAGCAAGCGTAACTTCCACCATGGCTCGCTGATAACAACGAAATACTTTATGCAAAGAACTAGAGCAAGGCTGTCCACACAGGTGAGGACTCCTGCCGGCAGCAAACGCTCAGCGCATGTGTCTGGGAGGACAATTCACACAATTTTCACACCCGATTCGGTGTAGTCTATCTCCCTCTGCCGGCCACCCATCAGCTATCCGGCTATGGGAGCACTGCAGGAGACCCTACAGCAGACTGCTGGGAGACCCAAAGATGTGAAACTGGTGTTAAGAAAGAGGCTGAGGATAGCAACCAACCGGCTGAGAGAAGGGAGCAGTTAATGCGGGATTAAGGAGAGACTTATCACAGCTCTTATTGCTAGCAATCAGGGTTTGCCGTGTGAACTATTACCAAATTGGAACAATCCCATTTCCATTTTGCTTCCTAAAGCCCTTCCTCTGCTAGAAAAGAAGAAACTGACACTCTTGGATCATCTTAGAAGAGCTGCATCTCACACAAAAACATCATTGCAGCTTAGAAGCTGGCATCGTTAAGAGTTCTTGCTGCTATAAACAGATATCATTTACCTCTTACTAGCAGTGGACAAGATATTAGACAGAACTAGCCAGATACATGGTATCTCATTACTTACAATGACAGAACACTGAAGAAACACCTGAAGAGAAACCTGAATATTATGGCTAGGTAAACTTATACAAGACTGTTTATCACAGCTGCCAAAGACAACAAACATAGTGAAGATGTAGAGTTGGTGTAGCATGATGTCCTATGATTAGAAAAAGCAGGCAAGCATTTAATCTTAAGACAAAAATTGAAACAAAGGCATTTTATGCTGTCAAGCTGGAATACAACTCAGGTTTGTGGAGTTTTCCTCCTAATTTGGTGTCCAATTCTGTTGCTCATCTGAGTTTCTTCACTTGACTTATATAACAGCACCAAATATACTCTGCATTGGAGAAACAAAGAAATGCTTCCAAGATTAAGACAAGCCTATGAAGATATATAAGAAAAAACAAACACTACCCTAAGACTAGTTTAGAAATGTTCTCTCTCTTTTACCTCTTACTACCAGAATTTTTACCTCTAGCAGAACTAACACTGTTCTTATAAACGGAACAATTTACTAAATGTGTGCATACATTATTGTGTAAATGAATGAACGAGATGCAGGGTTGGAAAGGTATTAGCCTCCTTCCTTCTTCACTACATGATCCTGGTCACACTGCATAATGTACAAAGCATCTTAATTAAGCACAGAAGATTTAATGGCACTAAATATGATCAGCCCTATACTGATCCCATTACTCTAAAGAATCCAACAAATGAGGCTCAACAGCTTCAATTTCACTTCCCTGCAATCTCATCAGCATTCCAATTCCATCACTTTTGAGAAATCAGCAGTTTCAATGGAAGATAGCCCTCTCTCTCAGTTAGGCCCATTCTACAACCACTTATTACTGGAGCTAATGCTGTGTTGGAATGATCCAGAGCTACATACCAGAACCTTTTCCAGCCACCAGCTAAGCCATGACTTGTTCTCATAGAGAAGAAAAACAAAGTATCTGAGCAGTCACACATTTCGTTCCTGCAAAGATTACCTCTTATAACTCTTTTTCACAGTAATACTTCACAAAAAATAGCACCAGAATAAGATGGAAAAAATCACTTAGGTACAGGTTTATAGAAGTACTAACTGTCCTAAAACTTGTATGCAGCACTGATCTAAACTCTAACACATGCTAGCTTCTAACACAGAGCCTGCTCAAGGTATTTAATACATAATTTTATTCACAGTACCCAGATGCTGCAAAGACAAATTACTAATATTCATGAAGTGCTTAGAGATTCTCAGGAAAAAGCCACTTTGGACAGTTAAACCATTACAGTTTCTCTGTATCTCTGGTTGCTATGTATTGTACTGTCACTAACTTTCATTAATAGCCTTGTTTACTCACCAAGTTCTTATACGAAGAGTCAAAGTATACTGAAGTAGCAAAACATGAAATGCTTTTATTATAAACAAATCACAGGATGTCACCAGTGCATAAATCCTCAAATCAAACTTAAACCTACCAATAATAAAAGGCTGGGAAAGAGGATACAAAGCCGATTTGCTTATAAGCTTGCTTGCAACATGTGAAGAACACTAGTAACTCATTAACTCACAGAGCAAAGGTGACAAGTCAAGTTGATATCCCTACTGAACTCTTTCCTATGCCTGATACGCTTCCAGAACTAGTCTAGCCCAGCTAATTCAGAGCTAGGAAAGCTACTGTAAACATGTATTACTGGGGTGGATGCCTCTAACGCTTTGAACAAAGCAGAGTTTGGACTGCACCAAAGCACTCAGGCTCTCCACTGAAGTTAAGCCTTAGCTGGTCCTATACAGCTCATCAAGTGTTTGAAGATCACAGAATTAACAGAGAAGGAATTTTGTGTTTAACAACAGAGAAGGAGCCTATGGGCAAGTCTATCCTACCTCCTGCTCAAGAGGATCTGAACTTCCTACTTTCTTTTTCACCAGGCCAGAGGCTCCATGTGTCCTCCCCTCCATCTCTGATTAATTTCTCCAGATTTTCATGGAGTTCTGTTCTTTTCTTGGGGCGTTCCCTAAAAATAAATAAAATAAATAAATAAATAAATAAATAAATAAAATAAATAACACTGAGGTCAATGCAAAGTCAAACAATTTTGGCCCATAAAAATAAAGTGTGCCCAACAGTCAACAATAAACACAAATAAATGAATAAATGATTTGTTGCTGAAATTATTAGCAGTTCAGACAGCTAGGTGCTTAATGAGGTTTGTATATTAGATTTTATTATGGATATAACTTAAAGCGCCAACCAAAACCACTTTGTTGTGAGACTTGTAAGGAGCAGGATGATAGGGCTTAACTGGAGTCATGAAAAATGAGCATCTTTTAAGTGCTCATTCACTGATCAGAGATGAAGTTTTCCTTGTCCAATTCATTTCTCCTGAATGGCGTGAATTCTTGTCAAGGTGAAGCCACCTCAAAACATTAAAAGTCTTTCATGAACAAGAGTTTACACAATAGTATGTAAAGTAGACATTTTTCTTTTGACAGTGATGAATACTTTTGACAGTGATAAATCTAAGGAAAATGACCAGTGAATCCTATTTATGGCTGACTGACCACATCAAAGCAAGGCTAAACTGGATATTAAAACACTAGGTCAGTGACAGAACAGTAATCTTGAAACAGGGAATGGAAGGATTACCCTTGAGGTGTAGAGTTGGCAGATCATATTCTGTCCCGGTTTTTTGTCCTTCACAGATTTGGTGATGAAGATGCCTCTCCCCTGACAGCCAGAGTCCAGTTTACAGACATAAGTCTTAAGTTTCCTTGATCTGCTATTGGCCTGAAAACCACCATAACCATGAGGAGGAGTAAAATGGAACAGAAGCACATTTGATATATTATGAAATAATTGCATTAAAGCAGCTTGCTAATGCAGATTTTCTGGGCCTAGTTTTTCAATCCATTACAGGAATTTTCCAAAAATGTAACTCTAAGTATGACAGCAAATAAGATTGTGAGAACACTAAAATTAAAGAATCAGGACTACTTCCCTTCAGTGCTCTACATTTATAATCTCAAAAGTTTTAACCAATAACTGCTTAGTTTTCCCGATTTCATTTTCATCAGTAATTTCCACAGAGAGACGTACTTGCTTTCCTGTGGCACAGTATATGAATCTTGGTCTATCATTCAGGAAATAAGGGCTTCAAATATCACGCTGGAAGTTGGGCAGGTAAAAGTGTAAAACATCAATCACAAGGGCATGATTTTGACACTTGCTGTCCCAGAGCTTAGCAAGGTTGGAGATATTTTTGGCAGAAAAATGCTTACAGAAGCAATAACCGGAAAGAAGAAAAATACAATTTATCCTACACTGCCAGAAATATCATCTCTAACTGCAAATTCTGCTTTCAGCAGAGTCAAAATTGGAATGAGTTGTATATTTACAAAAATAGCCTCTTATGATATACAAATAAGAGAAAAGT
Organism: Dromaius novaehollandiae; assembly: GCF_036370855.1. Taxonomy (NCBI): domain Eukaryota; kingdom Metazoa; phylum Chordata; class Aves; order Casuariiformes; family Dromaiidae; genus Dromaius; species Dromaius novaehollandiae. The sequence continues at coordinate 9,014,212 of NC_088119.1, read as the reverse complement.
TTTAATCTGACAGTTAAAAGAAAAGAAAAGAAAAAAAAAGAGCCTAGAAGAAAATCAGGCTTTAAGAAGGGCTTACTCCGCAGGAAGACATGAGGTCCTTCTTTCGGGAAGAGCTTTACCATCCTGCTCATGTTCCTACCCAGCAAGTCTTTCCTACATTCCATTCCTACAGCCATTCCAGAAAAGTGGCTAATTTTCTGGAGAAAGAAGTCCAGGAAAAAAAAAAAAAAAAAGACAGTCATAAATAAATATTTTGATCTTCCCCTTTTGGATTGCAAAAAAACAATAAAGGCACCATCATTTAGCCTATCCAACTCACAGTCATAAGTACTGGATAACTTTTCATTTCCATTAACCAATCCAGTGAGATAAAACAACCCATCAACTACACTGTCCACTTCTCATTATCCCTTGCTTCCCATAAGCCAAACCACTTCACAGCTCGAGGAACTACATCACAGAACAGAAACAGTTTCAACAGAGTGAGGATTTATAATTTCAAATTTCCTGTTTGGACTCAGAGGGAAATGTAGGATCACTGTTCAATTAGACCATTCAACTCATCAGTCAGTTGAGGTGGATTGCTACCAGTCTTCTGCTCACTGTGGATGTATTATCTACAAATTGGCTGCTTTAGATGATGATCTGGGCAATTAGTCATAAGTGACTACTGAACAAACCAACAATTTCTTACAATTTCAAAAGCTTCATACTAGCCAGCAATAACTGCTAGAACAAACAAACAGTTCCATTCATATTTCTGACAACTGATGAAAAACAAAGATTCCTGGAACACAAGTCTGAATGATGCTTTATTTGAATTGGGAACAGAGCCATTTATAGGCCTCCCTGTGTTCTTCGTTCAAGGCAAGAATCCAGAAAGTGCTGGCAAAAGCTCATAGACATATTAAGTTTTGACTTCTTGCCTAACTTCAGTCATTATGAGAGAAACATTTAGAATGATCACAAGCTAGTTCTTTAAAAAAAATGAAGCATTAGGGATAGTGCATGCTTGCAAAGATCAAGTGTTAGAACAACAGGGGACACTCTGGGGCAATAAACAAATACTTTGACAAATGACTTGTATGCTAGTGTATGTCTGAAGTAAGCTGCATTAATGGAGGAATTTTGAGACAGTCTGCCAAACTGTGCGAAGCAAGACACACAAACACTGAAGCTTTTGTTTTCTAACAATTCAAGTGATGTTTTAAAATAATGTTGTGACCTGAATGCAAATGTAAATTTATTACTCCTTTAGGAATCATCTGCATCACAATTCTTTTGGCTTCTCCATTCAAGAAACAGCAAAATTGTACTTGCAGTTAGTAGGGTTCATCCCAAGTCATCTGAAAAGAAAGACAAAAGCATAAAGACAGAAACAGACAAAAACAGTTCATGTTTTACTTTGAAATCAGTATTTTAAAGAAAGAGCACAGATCAGAATGTAAACAGCACACAAAGAATAGAGAAAGGGCTTTTTCTCTGACATATATACAGCTACACACTTATTCAGCGGCCTTCCACTTTAAGTCAGTATCTCAGTAGGTATTTTCTGTTCTCTTACAAACTTTCATTCCACTTCAGGCTTATTTCTAACCTCTTCTCCTTTTGAATTTCAGAAAGACACCTGAATCGCAAATTCTCCTTTTCTCTTCACATCCCATTGTATCCTGACCTTTGGTATTCAAGGCACTTTCTTCTCTTTCTGTGTCTCTTTACAAAAGCTCATCTTCAGCTTGATTTCTCTTATCCAGCTCTTCTGTATTCTGCATTGCTTGTTGAGAGGGTGCATACTTCCATCTTCACAGAATGAAGATACTGGGCATAAAACATCCAGAACAGAACAAAAGAAAATTGAACAGTGCTTAAGCATTAGCCATCAGTCCTATCGATTTTCAGTGGCTCCAGCAGCTCTTATACAGCACAGCTCAGAATGCTGTGCAGAAAACACTGAACAGTCCCAGACGGAGAAGGGACACATTCAGCTCTACTCTGTGCTTCAGATCAGCCACATTTCTCTTGCTTATGTGGAAAGAGCAAAAGAAATATGTGCCCACCCCGATATCTGTTCTTTTAAAACCATTTATTTATCTGTTCATTTAAAGCCATTTATCCCTGCATTTGAGCTGTTTCTGGTGAGGCAGCAGTATTTATGGCCTGTCCCTAATTACGACCAATGCTCCGTCTCTGCTCCCTTGCGACTGGAGCAGGCTTTATCAGATTCAGGAGCACAACAGACCAGGCTATGGCATACGTGAACTCACCTGAAAGATTAACTTTTGAGATACCTTTTTTTCCCCACGATTTTATCCCCGTACTTGCGACACTTGGAGGAATTAACGCCAGCAGGAGACTCCGCAAGCAGGAACTTACCCCTGGAAGGGCCGTTACAGCTTCGGCGGGAGCGCTGGGCAAGGGGAGCTCGCCCCCGGCCGCAGCCCCCCGCCCTACGCCGAGGCGCCGGCGGGGCCGAGCCGGGAGCGCAGGCGGCCCCGGGGGGCTGGGGGCACCGCTCCGCGCGGAGGGGAAACGCCGGGGCGCTGAGGGAAGAGCACCCCAAGGCCCACCTGTCCTGACCCCACCCCCTCCGCCTTCTGATTGGGCAAGACGCCCCCTTGTCCCTCTCCGCCCCGCCCCCGTCATTAACATATTGCCGCCCCATTGGGTCAAGTGACCAACTGAGTCTCTGATTGGATAAAAAACTCAGGGCGAAGGCGAGGTGTTGTTACGGCAACGAGAAGACGCGCGAGGCTCGCGCGCCTCGAGGCGCCGTGCGTGCGCCGGAGTTGCGCGTGCGCATGCCAACCCCTCCGCTCTCCTTTCCCGCCCCCCGCCCCCTCGCAAAAGGCCGACTAACGGCTGCTGACCGCCCCGCCTCGTGCCAGGGGGCGGGGCCTCGTTTGAACGTCCACAGCCAATCACAGCGGGGAAGTCCGGCGTGATTTGAATATTCATGAGGGGCGCCAAGGCTGCGCAGGGAGTTCTGGGAGGCGGCTGTTGGGGTGTTGCTTGAGGAGGGGCTGGCTGAGCGTGGGGGGTTCCTTATAGGGCTTGTTTCTGCTGTCTGGCTTGGCCTGGCAGGGTGTTGTGGCCCTGAGTTGGTCCCCACTTCAAAGCACTGCCCTCCTTCTGCGTGTGGGCTTTGTGTGTGGGGCTGGCAGTGAGGCGGTTCAGCTTTGGCCCACTGTGGTACTGCTACTTCTTGGGGGGCAGATGGACATGAAGACCACACCAGCTTCACAACACTATCAAAGCCCTTGGTAGAGTTAAAATAATGATCCTGAAATGTCTATGGGTGCACAGGATCATGCTATGAAGACTTTATTTGTGAGGCCACAATCCTTGCAATGAGACTCCAGGCCTCCCGTTGCGTAGATGGGATTTCGGGACTCCAGTTTAAAAGCCAGAAGTGCGAAGATAGGTCTGTCCTGCCTCTGCTGGTGCTGTCCTAACTCTGGATAAATGGTAGTGTGCAGTTCCCAGAGCAATATCATCTCAGGTTTTAATATGGCACAAGAAACACTCTAAATTAAGAATGAGTCAAAATTGCCAGCTTTGGGAAATTGAAGTTGGACCCTGAAGTCTGTTAGTGCTGCCAAAACAATAGGTACCAACATCTACATCTAGAATCTGCAACAGTTGTATTAACTCAGTTCCTGCTGCCATGGAAACAGACGGAGATGGCTGAAAATGGAGCAGGTTGTTTTAAGCTAATTGTTCAACACACACAAAAAAGCTGGGATTCTCTTTTCTTTTTGTGATACTGAGTCCTTTAAAGTAACCTGCTCCATTTCCATGGCACCCAGCAGCAGATTTACTAGAATTCATTTCAGATTTTACAATCCTGAGATATGTCATAAGGTTAAGAGTTTTGCAGTATTTTCTATAGAATTAAAGCTCTAGTAGGCTCATTAGATTTATTTGAGCAATCTGCAGCATACCCAGTAAGATGCATCCAAATGATATATAGGTATATATAGCTTCTACATTAAAGCAGCTTATTCAGTAAATTTCTCTTGTTCTGCTTGTAAATACAATTATTGGGGCCTTTACTGGATGTAGAGAAATTTTTATGCAGGATCTAAGAGTGATTCATTTAGTCTTGATTCTGTCTCTTTTTGGGCCACATGTTTTAGAATAAAGTGCAAGAAACATTCTCATGGTTAGACGTTGTCCTAGAAAAGTTGACTGAGAAATATGATTTAATATCTCTTTCAATGTTAATGAATCTTCCAAACATATATTAGGATTAAAATTCAGACTATTCTTGTTAAGAATTCTTCCTTCAAGAACAGAGGGACATTCTAGTAGGTAGCTTGCAAGAAAGTTGGAGTGTCTCCATTTTGACTGGTTTGTTAAAAAAAAATCACCGATATAAAGCAACAACAACATCTCAAGACATACCTTCTAGGTATAGTTCCAAAAGGACAGAATGCAAAATTATCTTGCAATAATCTAGAAGGCATTTTTGCAAAGGTGTAAAAAGTACTGAGCTGCCTAAAAAAAGATACTGGTGTTCTCTGATTCATTTAGGAAAAAGCCCTTTCCCCAAACCTTTCCTATATTTTGGGTCAGATTTATTCTGACAATAGCTCTCTTTAAGAAAAGATTGTCAACTCTAACGACTCCATTAAGATGATCGTGGATTGTCATATATACTGCTACAACCACGTAATAACTCTTAGGGATTAAAAATCCATATGGCTCTCTCAGCAGTACTACTTAACACGTGCGGCAGCTGCTCTTAAAAATATAACTATTAGAAAAGGAGTTAAAACAACTGCACTGTATGGCTTATGAAACTGCAACTTATTTTTGAATAGAAGCAATTTTAGTTTAACAAATGTTCAGACTGGTCATCCTTTTGTCTTCTCAGTTGTTACTGTTTGTTTCCAGTTGCATTTAGATGCCTTAATCGTGACCAGGGCCCCATAGGAATACACATTATAAAAGCACACGCCATATCCCAGTCTCATTTTGTTGCTGGGAAGGGAGGCAGGCGGAGTGTGAGACGTACAGATGTAAGTGCCTCAGGGCTTGTGTTATCAACTCACTCTAGAAGCAGCTGCTCCCACTGGCAAATCTCTCATGGATCAGTAGAGGAGAAGTACAGGCTGATGAACCACACCAGGTTTTTCAGACTGGGAAAACCATTGGGAAGGGTTAAAAACTCCCGTGAGACTGAAGGGCATCAATCCTTTTTGGCAGCCCTCCATTTTTTCTCCATCCTGCCTCACTTCTTGTGCTGTTCAGCTTTTCTCAGAATGAATTTTAAATCTGGTGAGAGAGAGGGGGATTGCGCCACAAACTTTCTGAGAGAATTTGGCCAAATTCCTTCATGTCTGCATAGCTCAGTTTCCCTATCTGTAATATAGGGGTAATATTTGTGTTATGTAGAGTTTAAGCCTCATAAGGCCTGCCTATTCAGTGTTTCTGAGGAGCCGTGAGGTTGTAATGTGGAAGGATCTATATTTTAAAATAATTATTTTAATTTAGGATCTGTGTTGCTGATGCTTTTACTGTATATTAGTCTCTCAGTGCTAGACTAGTGATTATGTAAGACTATAATCCCTGGGCACCCTGAAGCTAGCGGAACCTTTGTCACTGATGTCGTTTTTTATTTATATCACATGGTAAGCCAGGACGCAAGCCTAAACTGACCTTGTGTACAAATGTTACCGAGCTCTGATGCCTGGGGGGGGGGAGCCCGCCCTACCCCCATGGGCCCTGTGCAGTCCGCCTCTGCAGCGTGAGTAGGATGGACACATGCATGGCTCTACCTGCCTGATCCAAGCTGATCATACTATATCCTGTAATATCATACAGCCAGCAGAGAGCAGACCAGTCAGCTCAAGTTCCTTCTTAGAAGGCCTTAATGTTGTATATAGCAAGGTGCTATGATCTACACAGGCAGCTAAGCTGCAGATATTTTAGGGATGACTATGTGGACACAAAGTGCAGCTCAAGGGGCCATACTTCATAGTAACCCAGTTTCTGGCTAGAATCCAGTGAACTGCAGAGACATTGCTATTTGGGTCAGGATGTGGTGCTAAATTTTCAGTGACAGTATTTTAGACTGGCTAGGAAGGTAGAAACAAATCCTGAAAAGGAAAATCCCCTTTGACTAACAGCAAGGGATAGTCTATGCAATACCACTGCAGTAGCTCTACAACTTAAATTGTGACCAAAAAGTAAGAAAACCCTGTATTTGCCAAGATTTACTGCTTCACAGACCAATGGAGCGAAATGTAAACTGCAACACATCCGTCTTTATTCCACAAGCATCCGTGGCTCTGTTATTCCCGTGCTCCAGTCCCCCTGGATGAATAACCCTTCCCCCTCTCCACGCTGAATAGGCCAGGTGACTCTGTACCCGGCCACCCAGCAGATGCTTCCGCAGTACCAACTGTTCTGAACCCCCCAGCCCTTCTCCAGCTTTTTTTTCCTCCTTCCCCCGTGTCCTACCAATCTAGGCTGCCTGGCACATGCTGCAAGCTGCAGTCCCGCTGGAGTGATATTGTGATGGAAATGAGGGAGGGGATGCAAGCAGAACTGCACAGATTTACAGCACTCTAAGGGTTTCCATTAAAATCCTTGACAACTTGTTATTTATGAGTAGACCAACAGCTCTTCTAATATCCAGGGCCTAGACCCCATTCACTTCAATAATGCTGGTTTGGAATAAATGAGCCAGAGGATGGAAACCAGTTCTGTTAGTATAATGGAGGAGGCTAATAGCTGTTTAGAGAAAACAACTGATGTAATTCTGGGACCCAATCCTTTCACCAACTAAACTATAAAGGTTTGATTCTTTAAGTGCATTTCAAATAGTGATTTAATTCAGTACAAAGAGGGTGATAAATGGTAGCATTCTGATTTCATGGCATTATGTACCCACTTCGCACTGCCCTGGGTACTATTTGCACTAGTGCACTAGAGATAAAGGGACTCATTGACTTCTGTGCAAGCAGAAATGGCTCAGCTTGGATCTCCTCCGCAGAACAAAGGTATACAACAGGGGTTTGTCCTTACAAAATAATATAAGCAACAAAAAGAGCTCTGCATAAGCACATTATCTTAATTTTTCAATCTCACAGGGGCATATGAGCATTTCTTCCCCAGATTTTCCCGAGTTTCTCAGCAACCAAGCTGTGGTGGCAATCTAGGTGTCATTTTAGAACATTTTTTCCACAATAATTCCCTTCCCCGTTCTCTTCCCCTCCCCATCACTGACATATCAAATACAGGAACACTGCCACATAAGCACAGCACTGACCCCTGAAATAAGGACTTTGATGATCAAACCATGTTAAACACGAGGATGTGTATTATGCTGCTGTGAAGAATTACTGATCTCTTCTGCCGTGTCTTAAAATCAAGCTAGCTTGTTTAATGCTTTTTCCTTTTTCTCCATTGTTCATCTGCATCTTGTCTATTTGCAATGCTTTTGTCAGGCATCTTTTTATTTCCTTTCTGCTTCCTCCGCTCTCTGCAGGAGCCTCATTAAAGGTGAAGCGAAGAGAAGCAGCAGCAGTGCTCCCAGGCTGAGTTCTGCGGGGGCGAAAGATGGGGAGAGGCAGCACTGCCAGATGGATTGTGCTCCATGCCGCTGCCTCCCCCTCTACCGCACCCTGAACCCTCTGCACTGCGATTTCAGAGCAGATAGACAGTCCTGAAGGTCCAAACTGTTCTGCAGAATGAGGAAGGAAGATACAGATAGATGAAGAGGAACTAGGAGGTGGAGGAAAGAGGCTGTTAATATGAATAAGGTGAATGTGACCATAAGATTGGGAATGACTTCCTGAAGGAAGCAGAGCCACCTATCATTTATTTCAGCAGCCTTTCAAGGCTGCTTTCTGACTTTCAGGGCTGAGAGAGTTTGACAGTCTGGGATCTGTAACTGTCTCCTTCGTGACCTGTCTCTCTTTTCTGCACTGAAAGTAGCTTTTCCCAGAGAAAACAACGGTCTTTCCTGTGGAAAGAACTGAGATCAGGCAGTATGTCATGCCCTCTGTGACCATAGTTAGGATTTGCAGCATGCCTTTGCCGCTGAGAGATATTATCATCTGCTTTGCATTTTACACATAAAGAGATATACCTGTTAATTGGAAGATGATTCCCCATGGACAGATCTATTCAGACTGTTCTGTGTATGAATGGCACAGAGAAAGCCCATGGGAAGAACCAACTTCTTGGGAAAGGAAGGCAAATGGTCTACCAAAAAGCAAGGGAAAACCAGGAAAAGAAAGGAGAGCTCTCTGAGGCTGAACAGGTTTGCCTGGACAGGGAAACAGAAAATGCAACACTGCATCAGAGCAGCGATCGCTCATGGAAACCAAATGGGGCCGCTTCCTAAGCTGGAATGAACTGATAAGCCCTGTAAAGGTTTAAAAAGATCATGGGACTTGTATCTCCAGATATTTGGCCCACAAACTATAACATCTTCCTTTTAAACACATTTCTAATAGATGTCCGTTCAGATTCTACATGAGTTCTGGTATAAACTGTGCCAAACCCCTACCGTCCCTTTGAATTTTTCTTTCTTGTTTCTTACCCAATACATACCACTGGGATATTGGATTTTATCCAAAGTATAGCTATATCTAATTATCAGCCATTTGAGCTACTTCTGCATTAAACCATAAAATTGAGATAGGATTGAAACCTCTCATGATTCCAAGGGCTAAATGCAGCAGTAACATAAATAATGCTGTAAATTACAGGCAAAATGAAAACTTGGTCAGAAAATATATGATGTAATTTGTGCTTAGGGATAAATTGGTCCCTGGCTGCCCAGGATGGGGAAGATATGACCTGCATCAGGCCAAAGTATATGGCTGGGAGCCTGAATCTGTGTCATTATTACAGAACACAAATGATATACCTTAAAATACCTTAAAAAGTCAGCATCATCATGAGATTTATTGCGGTCTAACCCCCCCTGCCGGTCACCCGCTAGCTGCCTCTGTCACAGGGCCCGCGCCTCAAAATAGGCCTCCAAGATTTGTAGAAATGGTAGGAGCAGGCAAGCGGAAAATGATAGGTACCAGTGTAAAAGGGATGGCGAGGCAATTCAGGGGCAGGCACCGGGCACTCATAGCTCAAGGACATAGATGGGATCGTGACATAACTCTAACCCCAAGCGACCGGGTTTGGGTTTATGATACGAGCTGTTGAAGCTAGTACTAGTAACAGAGCAGAAAGGAAACAGGTCTAATAATTGTGATAGTGGGTGAACTACCAGAGTTTTGATGAAGATTGCTTCAGTGTCTGCTTCTGTAAAAAAGATGTAAATTTTTCCTGAGGAAATGAATATTAAATTTAAAAAAGCTTCATTTTGATGGAATCTTCCATTGTGAAAATTGCAATAAAAACATTTCAGGAATGGTAATCAATAATGTCAAAACATTTCGATTGCACAATGCCAAATATTTAAAAAAATGTTTTAGTGTCCAGGGTATTTTTTCAGCCTTTTCTGGCTGATCTGAGGGGAAAAAAAAAAGTGTTGAAATACAGAATGTTCCTATGACAGAACAGAAATTCAATTGTTTTAATCAGCTGTAGGTTTTTGGATCAGCACTGCTTGGAACTGATATGAACAAATATGGCCCATACAGCTCATTTTACTTTCTTGGTTTGTTCTTATTACCCCATACTATCCTTTGACCTTCTTGATATATTTTCATGCTGTGAAGAGCCAGTGAGGATCAGCCACCTAAATATGTGTTTTCTGTTAAACAGGAGTAGTCTCACTAACTCTCGGGATACCATGTTGCATGCTAAACACTCAGAGATGTGCTGGAGTACTTTATTGGACGGAAGCTTCAGAAAGTAATTGAAGGCTTGCAAACAGCTCCATTATGACCCCATCAGCTCCTCCAATTTATTTCTTTAAGAATGAATAGACATAGACATCTTCTTGAAGGATTTTCTCAGTATAGCTTTATTTTTTATTTGCTCCTATTTTCTGTTACAGATTTTTTAAAATAATGCTTACCAGTATAGTACAGAAATACTCTATTTAAACCTAGATTGATAAAAAAGTTTATGTGCATAAAATCAAAACAGTAAACATTTTGAAGTCTCTGTTATTCTTAACACTAAAACTCTATAGAAACTTACTAGGGTTTCCTATTGCTTCAGCTATTCAGCAGTAAACACAGTTTAATACAGGTAGAAAATAAAACTTTACCCTTTCATGTTTGTCATAAATTGAAAGCCCCAAAGCAGAAATAAAAATAGCAACCGAATGATCTGTGAACAAAGCATTGTAATCCCAAGGCACTTAATAGTTTTGAATCAAAATGTTTTGGTTTGAGAAAAAGCTCTTCTTGTTAAATCAAGAAGGCTTAGAAACATAAAAGGGAAATAACCCAGATTCATCACATCCTTTAAAGGTGGATGCCTAATTTCTGATCGAGAGGCCATACATGCTCTGCTCTGTCAGGAGAATTCAGCTCCTGCTTTCCTACGGGCTCCACGCCATACCGACCTTCCTAGTTGCAGACATTTCACTGAGTTTCCTCATTATGAGATGGATGCATGACAAGTGTTAGACTGACTGCACAAGCACAGATTTACTGTATCACTATTCACTGTAAATCTGGTCATATGGAGAAAAGGGACAACAATTTATGTGCCCTGCTCTACAACAAGCTATGCTGGAAGGATGGGTCCTAGACCTTTAGATCTGCAAATAGATACTGAGTCTCATTATAAATATACAGCTTTCTCTTGCTTTAGGACTGAGGGTGAAAGAAGAGAGGAAAATACATTTTTATTTAGTTATTCAGTTATTTATTAGTAATTAATTCTGCATTCCAGAAGGTGAGCAGACTGAAAGTCTGATCCTAAAGGATTATACAATGTTTCTGGTCTTTGGTTAGGAATCACAGTGCTATATTAAAGAATAAAACCATTATAATAGAGATGTATCTGCCAAGGTCAGAAAATTGCTGCACCACATCTCTTTACTTGGCCCAACCTGGATGAACAGTTACATGGACTGTTCTAAAGTACTGATACCACATTCAGTTAAATTAATAATTACAGGAATTGTGACCAATTAACAAGTACATATACTTGATCCAAGACAGACTTAAGTTGATGACGCTGATTCAATTTCAGGATATGGATGTCTGACCCAATTTAAGCGTCAGGTCACGTGCTGCATGGAACAGAAAGCTCAGAATTACAGTACTAGTGGCATATTCAGTCTTGTCTGGGTGATTCTATTAGCATGAATCAAGCCTATAGAATGATTCTGGTCTATGCTATACTATGGCCTCTGCCACCTATTCTACACAGCAGATGAGAATTCAGAATTATTCCAGGCCATGACAATAAATATGATCATCAAACACCTGCTTATTGGACTTTTCAAAGGTCTCATGGCAGAGAGGGCAGTCCAGAAGGTGGCTCTGCACATGTTCCTCATACTGACTTGTATCAATATCTTCAGGAAATACCTCGTCGCACATGGGGCATTTCCTTATAGAAGCCTGAAATGCAAAGCAAATGCAAATAAGGACAGTTAAAACATTGTATTAGCGTTTAAAAGAGGAAGAAAAAGACAAGTTTAATTGTCAGAAATCATCAGTTCTGTTCAAGTCTTTCTGATTTCTAATACTCTCAAGTTTCAAATGTCTCCAGGCTTCTCTGACTATCACTTTCAAGGCAAGAGCTTCTAAGAGGTACTCTAACTTTCCATCCTACATAGCACATGTTCATATCTCCAATATGAAAAAGGTATCTAGCAGCTGCCTGCTGCGCAGTCTGACATTAGATGCTGCCAAAAGTTGGTACTTGACGATTAAGGTCAACGGTTTCCTTTCTCTTCCTTAATAGCAACAACTATTATTAATTCTACAGGTTAGGCACACATGGCTCCACTTTGTTGTCCGCTCTCTTACCAGGACTAGAATAGCATGCAGACAACTGGCTACAGAGCTGAACTTGGAGCTTCTCCTTTCAAACCACTAATTCCTGTCCATAAAGTACATTACTTACTACGTCTGCAGCTCTTGCCTCCAGGTTTGCTCCTGAAGCTGGAAAAAAAGAGAAGTTAATTTAACCACAACAAAATGATTAACAATGTAATGTGCTGATAACTAGTAATTCTTGAAACATGAGGATGTGGCTCTTGATCTAGACCTCTATATTTAGGACTGTGGAAACTGGACATAAGCCACAGAACTAGCTGTCTCACAGCTGAATAAACTAGCTAATAGTTGTCTCTCTTGGCAGAAAATGAGCAGACAGCTGATCCCTTAAGTCAACTTTTAACACCTGGCAGTATTTTGCAGCTGTCAAGTCATCTGCACATATGCAAAGCTGCACTAAGGTGCTGCTAAGAATTTCTTTTCTACAAGCAGTCAATTTGAGAGGGAAGATAATTTGCTAAGATTCTTACTGCCATGTACTTGTGGTTCCTCTGACAATGACAAGAGAGGACAAAATTCCTCCTCTTAGAAGTTATGCAAAAAGACAGAAGTATTTTCCTACACAGACTCACTCTATTCCTGTAGCCAGAAGAAGGTCAAAACAGTACAGAAAAAAACCACATCCTCAGTATGTGCAGACTTGATTTTAGATGGACTTGCACTTTCAGACAGAATGCCAAGTAACCTTACCATAGTAAGGATTTCCAAACACAAGGCTTCCCATTGCAGAAGGTCGAATTTGGTGTTGAGATGGTGAAACAACAGAGAAGGAAGAAAGGTCTGCAGTCTGTGAGAGACGTCTCAAGAGGGCATTATGCTCATCCTTTAGTTTCTGCAAAGGGACAGAAGGGCAGAATGAATTTCCAGAAGCTCTGGGGGCTATTTCAGACAGAAGTCATAATTTGCACTAACATAGCTCCTCTTATACCAGAATCGAAATTGCTCTGTAGCTCCTTTTAGGTGGATCAGTATTTGTCCTGTCTGATGGAATAGGAAGGTGAGGAAAGGAAGTGAAAGGATCTATTCTGTGGCCTATTGGGAAGGGAGACAAGATGAGCACAATAGAGTAATATGTTTTAAAAGATGAAAGACAATCCTGAAGTCATGTAGAAAATAGCAGAGTAAGGAACAAAATCGAGAGTCACTGTTTAGATGGAAAGAAAAGACTATGTTCATTTAAGCAGATAAGTCCATTCACTTCAGAGGTGTCAGAGTTAACATGAGGAGTTTTTGAAAAATCCCTTGCTAATATGGGCTGGAAAAAGGTGCAAGTTTTTGGACCCTTCCTTTTAGGCTGTACAGAGGTGGCAGCAACAATACACTGTGAGTCTAAGCACAGTCGTTTGTATGTGCACACAGACAGCGTGGCAGCCTGGTTTTAGGTGATGGTCCGTGTGCAGGCACAATTAGCGATCCATCTGGTAGTAGGGTTAATGGAACTGAATAGTAGACTGAGAGATTTATATCACATTCAATTCAGGAGAAGGACAAGGGAGCTAGGCCAAATTCTCACCTGGTTTTCCTTATCAGTTTCATTCTTCTTTTCCTGCAAAATCTGAAACAAATGTTTTGTCTCCTCAAGTTCTTTCATTAAGTCACGGTTTTGATCCTGTGAAGGAACAATGTTACTTGGTGAATGGTGGGAAATCAGCAAACAAAAAAATATGAGAGCTTCGAGCACTGTTCACATATATTGGCTGCCTCGCTGCATTTATTACCAACAAATAAACCTTCACTTTCAGTATGAGTCTTATCATTTCATAATATGTAACTTGCGATATCTCCATATCACCATTCATTTAAGTCTTGTACTTTCATTACAACATGAGAGATGATATGTGACCCCCAAAGGAGATGGAAGTTGGGTCAGACAAATGGAGATGTTGAAGAAAAGGAACAATTAAAGCTGAAAAATGCACCCTGACAGGTGAGAGCTCTCCCGTCTGCCAGGTTTCCTGGGACTATGAGACTTGCATTGACTGTGGATAGCTAGTTCATCCTTAGGAATTAATCTTGTAGCTGATTCTTGAATTAAATCAGTAAATTAGATAAGCTAGAGTACTTAAGGATTCTGCAGTCATTCTCAAACTATCACTCAGAATTCTGAACATTTGGCATCACAGCAGAGGTAATCACATAATCTATTTTAGGCATCTAATTTTCAATGCCAAAGTCAGAGTATTGCCTCCAATGGCTTCCTGAATAGCACATACAGAGAGAAGCATCTTTAGAAGGTGACTCAGGGCAACAGACTAAAGATGAGGTGAATGGCCTCCACCACTGCAAATGATGGTTCCTTCAGCAGAAAGAAATGCTACTGTGTTTTACCCTCTTTCATGCTCTTATATCTTTCACATTCCTTCAAGAAGTGATTTTCAACGCTGGGGTTGTGGCTTACTTCTGGAAGGTCTGCAGAAGTTATTTAAGAAAAGCAAAATCCATGAGCTTAAGTTTCTTATATAGTCATCTGCAACATCACTGGGAAATTGTGAAGGTTCTGCAAATTGTAAAAGGTTGGCCAACAGTGCTTTAAACAAATGTCAACTCTCCTGCACTGGTAATGGCATCTCACATACAACAGAGCAGAGCTTTGTGCTCAGTGCCTTTGGGCCCATCTCCCCAGCTGCACCCACAGAAATGCTGGGCACCTGCTCATTCTGCAGAAAATGTGACAGGCTGGCCTCCATCCCCTTCAGGTTCTCCAGGGCATGTTCAAGCTCCTCCTTGTGCTTCCTCTGCACAGAAATCCCAGATTTGCACAGGCAGAGATGCAAAGGGAATATCAAAGAAAAGAGGTATCAGAGATGTGGGGCAGAACACCAAACTGTAGAACAGAAACTTCAAACTGTTTACAGCTTGTGTTGGTCTGACCATACCTGCTCTGGCCATACCTGCTCATTTAATTGATTATTAAATGCCACATCTGAGATGTTAAAGATGAGAAAGGGACAAAAACATACACAAAGAGGACCAACAGGGTTGCTACCTCACACACACGAGTTACAAGTCAGCTTCCCGGTGGAGGTAAAATCAATGGCATATGGACTGGGGCAGATTTAGGATAACTTGTTTTATTTACACCTAAGTCCCAGTTTTGGAACAGTTTTGGTAGATGCACTAATTTGCAATCAGCTAAATATCTGAGCTACTTCATCCCTTGAATTGATTCTAGAGAGACGAAGGCAGAGACTTAATTTTCTTGCTTCAGAGAGTCAGAATTACAAAATCTAGTTATACAGGTGTTTCTTCCAAAACTAAAACATATTTGTGTACTACAAGAACCTGCCAGGCTGTGTGTCCACACAGCCATCCACCTGGACACCCATGCCACCATGGAGAGTCCTCTTTCTCTGTGTCATGGAATCTCCCAGACCTTCCATAAGGTTGAGCAATATCCGTACCTGCTCAGCACCAAGGACCCCTCTAAGTGTCGCTGCCCCGGCTCCCCCAAGCACCAAGACACTCAGGGAACGCTTTACCTGTTCAGCTACAGTGACGCGCAACTGGCGATTCTCTTCCTTCAAACTTTCAAGCTGCTCAGTCTTGTCATGGTCCAGACGAGCCAGGTTTTCCACTTCTTTCTCATAATTCAACACCTGAGACTAAGGAGAAAGAAGAATGGACAGAAGGGTTTTTTTTTTTAAAAAAAAAAGAAAAAAAAGATGACCAAGACGCACAGGCCCTTTTTGCAGGCACAAAGCACAGCATAGCAAAACCCCACAAGCCATGGCTGCTCAAAATCTTTTTTGCTAACTTTTTTCCATCAAAAACTCTGTAGAAACTGGGAATAGTTACAAGAGGATATACTGAAGTTGATGTATTCATCAGAACACAATATTCATTCATATATTCTTTGAGGAGCTTTCCAAATTTCAAAATGACACTTCTAGTCTGGGAAGTCAGAGAAAGAAGAGGAAAATAAAGACTCTGGCCAGATAGATACTATACTGCTCTGGGTCTCCCATGTCCCAGGCCTGGCAACCAAGCTATTTTCAGTCTACCTTCTCCCTTTAGATATCTCCCAGCAAGAAGTCTTGTTTTCACCCAAGTACTTAACATAATTTTAGAATGTTTTTCAAAGCAGAACTGTTTTCTGACCCATCTTTTTAGGTACCTGTTCCTCAGCTAGCAGGAGGTGAACAACAGTCTTATTTTGGTGAGCTTAACCTGTATGCGAAAGGGATGTATTTAGGGAATAAACAAAAGAATCCTTACAATCTCTCTTGACACATCCTACTCTACCCTTCCCTCCAAGATATCACTTTCTTGAGGTTTCCTGGCTTCATATAACAGGTTCCCATTTTCCTAAAGACCCCGCGTAATCAGGAAAGGAATTCAGACACTACATATTTGCTTGAGATTGTTCAGTTCTCTGTCAGAGACAAACTGAGACCCTCAGATACAATTCACAAAAGCAGAGGCAGGCAACTGTATGTTTTCTACCTGTAGCTGATCCATGCGATCCAGGACTGTTTTCAGTCTGGTTTCCAGGCGTTCCTTTTCAGAGGTCACATTCTGAATTTGCTCTTTGAGTCTACTCAGAACAAATCAAAATACAGTGTATTTTCAACAACCCATGTTCCTAATATCACCCTTTGGTAGGCAAAACTAGCAGTCTACATTACCAGACCTAATAAAAAGCTCAGGTTGTCCCCACCCAGACTGAAATGAAGTAACCCTCGTTTGCATGAATGCTGGGTAGTTTCCAGAGTCTCGTTTGCTTGTGCAAAGTTAACTGAGGCCTTGTGAATCCTGGAAGAGTTCCACAGCTTGGGGTCGCCTACCCAAGCTTACAGAGAAACCCAAGCGCCTGCAACTCTTGGATTCATTCCAAGAGTCAGTTTTGTTCAGCTGTCACCACACTGAGGTTTTTCTGAGATTTTGTTCATCTGAATGTAAATCCAAGCCCTAGAGAGTTGCTTACACTCTTGCTTGGGAGCTTAGCGCTAGGCACCCCTGCAGACACACAGCCCCTGGCTTTCATGACCTCTAAACAGACAAGAAAATTTAATACACAGCAGCAAACTGCTTACATGAACTCCTGTTTTGAGACATGCTGTAAATACACTTACTGGTGCAGTTCTGCCTCTCTGCAGTTATCCAGCTCCTTGAGATGTTTGTTTTCTTTTTTCAGGGAATTCAGCTCCAGCTCCAGTTTCTCCTTGTTGCTCTTTAGAGACTCAAAACCATTCTGCAGCTCCTGAAAATGAAAAATCAGATCAATGGGAGGTAAGCGGAACCCAAGCAACAGTCCTGCTCTGGAACTGCAAAACCCCTCTAACGCAACACTTCCAGGCAGCCCATCTGAAGGAGGAAAATCTCTCCTTTGCATCTTGATCACTCCTTCAGACCCCATTTCACTTATATTAAGCCCTAAGCAAAAGCGAAGGAGGAGAAAACAATGATGGAAGAACATCAGAAGCAGGTCTGGCCTTGTGATTTTGGGACAGGTCTACAAAACATTTTGGGATACTTTCCTTCCCATGTGACTCCTGTGTCTGCTGATGCCTCTTGTGCATCATTATCATTTTTATCTCTGGAGAAGTATTGTAGGATTTTGTAAAGGATTAGACAGATAATCTGGGCAGAAATCCCTTTAATTTTCTCCTGGAAGCATACAATGGAGCAAGGCCTGACTCAGTCTCTTTTTGTCTTTCAGACTTAAAGCCTCTGACTTAATATATTAACTTCTTTGTTGTACCTGTGTCTTCTTGAGTTGCTCCTGCAGATCCATATTCTTTTTCTGGAGACTTGTACAGCTTTCTTTCAGCTCCTCATTTTCTTTAAGCAAATTTTTGTTTTGTAGTTCAATCTCTTCTACTTCTCCCTGGCAAGCAACAGAGTAGTTCAGTCATAACGGAAGCGTTGAAAAGCTATGTTCCAAGTAGCCCAGCATGAAGAGCAAAGAAAGATGAGCTTTGCAAAAGAGAACACTTTGTACCTCCCCATGCTTTACCACCATCAGGGACCAGACTGTTTCTTCACTCTACCTCCTGTCTGTCCAAAGCTGACCAGGAACCCAATCCTTGAATCCTGAGCACATGCCACACCTGATCTTTTCAGGTGCGCAGGGCCACAGAAGGTGGTGGAGGCAGAGGGTTGCGTATTTTTGCAGTTTGTGAGATTAGGCCCATGGCACAAGTGTCTGCATAGCCATTAACAAAGGATAAGGCTACACACAAGAATGCAAAATAAGAGTATTTATCTTCACATGACCTCAACTGTTGCCCATGTGCATGCTCTTACTCCCATCTAATGGAAGGCTGCTTCCATGAAAATTATATTTTCATTTTAAAATATTCAAAATGCCCTGAAACGCTACATATTAAGGCACTCCCCATGGCAAAGTGCTCACAGTCTAAGTACACTAGTCTGACAAACACCAGGTAGAGAAACAGAAGGTGCTGAATTTGTGCAACAGATCAGTAGCAAAGTCAAGAACCCAGGTCTGCTGCATTCCAGCTCCACACACTATTTACTCCATGGTAGCAATGAGCATGTGCTAGTGAAAGACAAAGCAGGAGAGAACAGAGGAAGAGAGGAGACATACCTGTGTGGTAACCACCAGGATATCATCCTCAGTCTCTGCTCTGAACTGGAAAGGTACGCTGGCTCCACGGACCACTCCATCCTGGTCAACGTAGCAGAACTGGTAGTATTCATCATCCTTTGGTAGGTAGTAAGCTTCAAACAAACACAACAACCCCATTAAATGGGTCTTCTAATTATTCAGGCTTCTCAGCTATATAACACAGAAAGTCTGAATCTAAGAAAACTGAGACATCCTAGTTCAATATTGTTCCTGCACCATGAGTAATTCTTTGCACCAGTGATAAGAACACAAACAATATCACTCAATCAAGAGAGAAGAACTTAACAGATTGGAAATTTTGTGGCGATAATTATGGAACTGATTTATCACTCCAGTTCTTTGAAATAAGTTTACCTAAGCACAGTACTGCAGATGTTCTGTAATTCTACATGCAATGCTCATTAATGGTATGCAGAGGGATCCGGGAACGGACTCTGTGCGTGCGTGGCTGCTGTTCATGTGCACACGTGTTCCCCAGACAGCCCAGTTTCCCCACTGACCTTTGAACTGGATCTGTTGCTGCACAGCAGTATCACCGCTGACACCACTGGGCAGAGGAGCCCACATGAACGTGTAATACTCCCGGGTTGTTTTCCATCCCACCTACAACAGCAAACTTGTTACACAGGATCACAAAGTTCACATTTATCCTATGGCAGTTTCTAGAGGATAGGTGATAACTTGGAGTATATTTCCACATAGTGGCGGGACTTTTGCATCACTCTCTTAACTTATAGTTGTGGCGTACGCATAAAAGGACAGTCAAAGCTATTTGCCAGTTTATTCCATGAGTGTATGTGGGTAAGGGGAGCACTGAAGTAGGAAATACATTGGAAAGGATGGTGCCAGAATGGTCTACAGTGTAGTTATTCTCCACTGGTTCTGGGAATCAGAGTCTGCTTGATCAGCCTTGAAGCTGTTCTAATTGCAAAGTGAAGCTGGGATAACCTTTCATGCAGCAAGAAAATGAGGAACTCTGCTTTCCCCAAGGTAACAACAGCTCTGGTACTTTGTCCCTAGATGCAACAGAGATGTTCCATTACACAAGCTTATTATTGAAAAAAAACCCTCACCCTGTTCTACCAAAGCCCTAAATCCATTCTTAGGGATCAAGTGTGAAGTAAGTAGATGCCAAGCTACTTGTTTCTGCTGGCTGCTACCTTCTCGCACTTGGTACGTTTGGTTCCACAGAATTCACTTACCTGGAAAATGCCCACCCAGTCCTTCCCGCGAGGAACAATGTTGTTTGTGAGCGTGTAATAACAGGTTACGTCTCCTCCGGGAATATAGAACTTCTCCACGTTATTAAAGGTGACCTGGGAGAAGTGGCAGTTGTCTAAGAGGACGGCAGAAGTGGGAGGTTCGTCTGAGGTCTCATCCATCGTGGAGTTCTGCAAGAGGAAAGAACAAGGCGATTAGATAATGTTCAGAGGCTGCCAACGAAGTTGTATCAGTGACGCGTATGAGGATGGAAAGCTTGTGAATGACGCAGCTGTAACATCTGAAAGCCCCTGCACGTGCACACGAGGTTTCTCAGCAAGGCTCGTGAACTCGCCGGAGGCCCCGCTGCTGCGGCCAGGCAGCTCACGACGTCCGTGGCAGCTCGCGGTCTGCAGGGTAGACATCCTCTATCAGCCCCAGCTGTCAAGCTTCACGTGTTACGTGCGAGACTCATCCATTTGACCGCTGCTTTCCAGCCGCAGCACCTGGAGGTCTTGCACTGCCGGTGTGGCACTGTGGCCCCTCTCCTGCGCGGGACAGCACGGGCCAGACACTGCCGAGTGTCCTGCAGCTCTGCTCCGTGGGACAGAGGCAGCGGAGCCTGGGAGCAGCTGGGGCACGCGGGCCTCCCGGTGGGATCCCTGGTGGGGTGCTGTCCCCCCGGGCAGCCTTGTGCTGCGGTTGTAACCTGCTTTGACCCTCCAGGCACATCCCCACTAGGTAGCTACCGCAGCAGGGCATCACCTGTTCCAAAATCTGAAAACTAAGATTGCTCGAGAGGAGCAGAGGTTTTACTGCATCAGTTAAATGCTCCCGCAGAGAGTAACGCAAGAGCAAAGTAACAGCTTGAGATCGACCACAGTGGGATCTCCGAGAATCCTGCAGTCCCACCCAAACGCACTGCACCTTCACTGGCGGACCGTCCCGAGACACACCAGACACGCTCACGCTGACAATACGCAAACTCAACAGCCTCCCAGTTTTCTGCATTCAAATCCAATGCACTGGCTTGACCTCCAAACACAGCACCTTTCAGCTTCAGCTTTCTGGCTCCAAGGGAAGAGAGGTACCTTGCTAAGCTCCGCTCCCATGGAAGAGCGCAGGGAAGATCCTCGTTAGGCAGGTCGTCGTGGTTCTGTTTCTGTCAAACCTGTGTCGGGAGGCTATTATAGCCTGGCTACTCGTGACTGCTACGGTGAAACTGCAAGGCGATTCTCAGTATCGAAATGAATACGTTGCATGGCAGCAGGGTCACCGAATAGCATTAAAGGGTTTGCCTGAGTTATCTACACAGGAAACTTTTCAGTGTGTTGTGACACTGTGATCACATACATCTACTGCGGAGGCATCTATTAAGAAAACAGTATCCAAATTTCCAAGAGCCTAGGCAAGACTGGAAACAGAAAACTAAATTACGCTCTTTGGTAGTACGCCTCGCAGGCAGCCAGACTCCAGTGCTGGCAATCTGTCAAGAGGCAGATCACTGCTGAGAAAATCCCGGACGATTCAATTCCAGGAATCCAAAGCAGAACCTCAGCTGATCTCGCGCGAGTCTTGACCTCAGAAAGGAGGGAAAAGTTCACCTGAAACAGCCATCCCTTTGGGCTTTTAAGGTCATCTCGAATCCAGGAGTTTCACATGGAAATGAACTGCCTGGAAGCCTTTGTTTTGTTGTTGCTGAGGTCATGACCTGCAGTCTTTGCCAAAGAACAGCCTGAAAAGCAGGTAGAAACACAGATAGGTACTATGGGGCTGTGTTCAGAAAGGAAAAGTTATCCACATAGCTGGAAAGAACAGCGATAACAGAGCACTGAAACATGTTGCCTCGGGAGGTCGCAGAATCACTCTGGCTGGAAGCAGAGGGCAGGTCAGCCCTAGGCAGGCTGGACGTGTCCCAGCCCCCGGGAAACCCAGGCGCACAGCGTCAGTTTTAGCTCTATCACGAAAGCATAAGAAATCATGTCTGATTAATCCAAGCCTCAATCTTCATCTGGCTGATGTCAATCTTTCCTGCCCTGATGTGCCTTGTGATTTGCAGTATCCAAATGCACGGGGAGCTCCGTCAGCCACCGGACAGGAAAAAAAAAAGAAGGAATCCAAGGATAGCGCCTTAATCATGTTACTGCATAGCTTCAGAACAGGACATGAGCTCGAGCTGCCACAAGGCTTAAAAGTAACTTGAAAATGAAATGTCAATGCCTGGATGTAGCGAAGTAACGCATTCTGCTGCAAAAAAATGCTGGCTTTGGAGAAAATAATTGCGATCTTGAAGGAAAGCAAAGCCGGTGCCCACGCAGAGCGCTCCGATGGGTGTGCCTGTGCACTCCCGGGGGGAAATAATAATAATAAAAAAGAAAGGCAGGAAGCAGAGGGGGAGGACATGTTAATAACGTCCAAATTTTGCAACTTGTTACGGGGAGAGCGCTTCAGTCTTCAGCACGGGAAGGGGGGGAGGCTGCTGCTGCCCGGGGGCTGCTGACACCCCCCCGGGGACAGGGACGCGCGGCCCCAGCCCGGCGCTGAGGTAATGCGGTATTATTACCCCGCGCTCAGGGCGGGGGGAATAAATAACCTCTCAGCCCCCCCCCCCCCCCCCCCCGGCTGCCCGGCCTCCTTCGCAGAGTGCTGTTAGGACGGTGGGTTTCTTTCCCCTCCTTTGCCTTTTTTCCTTTCGTTTTCTTGTTTTTTTTTTTCCTTTCGCTTTCTTGCCTTTTTTTTTTCCTTTCGTTTTCTGTCCCGAAACTGTAGGAAACTGTCCCGGAGACGTAGAAAACCGCGGTTCTCCCCCCCACCCCAAAATGAGACCAGGGCGCGGCCGCAGCCCCCGGGCGGGGGGAGACGCACCGGGCCCCGCTCCGCGCCCCGCCCGGCGCCGGGGAAGCCCCCGCGCCGCCCCGGGCTCCGGCCGCAACCGAAAGCGGCGCCGCGCAGCGAGGCGGCCCCCGGCCCCGTCGGGCTCCGGTGGGGACGGGCCGCCCCCCCCCCGGTCCCTGCCCGGCTCACTCACCGAGAGGCGCCGCTGGAAACCGGCAGGGCTGCGAGCGGCAGGCGGAAGACCAGGAAAAGGCGGAGCCCCCCCGGCCCGGCCCCGCTCCCTCCCCACCCCCCCGCGCTGATGGGACTTGTAGTTCGCTGTGACTGTGCCCCCCCCCCCCGGTACCGCCGTTACCGGCGGCGGGGAGGCCCCCTCGGGCCGCTCCCTTCTAAAGGAGGGCGGCCCCCGGGGCGGGGGGGGTCACACACACAGCGGCCGCGGCGGCCCCCACCGCGGAGACCCCCCGCCCCAGGGGGCGGCACCGCCCGGTAACGGCTCCCCCCTCTCCGCAGCGCGGCCCAGCAGCGCCCGCCGCCCCCCCGGGCGGGCCCGGGAGCCCCGAGCGCCCCCCACCCCCTCACGCGGCGCCTCCCCCGGGCTTTGTTCGGGCGCTTTAATAAACCCAAGTAAAACGTAGACGTGTAAAATAATAACAACAATTATTATTAATAACAATGAGGGGCGCCCTCAAGCGGGCTCCAACCGGGCACAGCGGGCCGCGCCGCCCCACTCTATGGTCCGAGACGGAGCGAGGAGCGGCTCCGCACGCCCCACGGTCCTTTGGAGGACCTCCGGGCCGCCAGCCAACCAGCCCGCAGGGAGTTAAAACAAGCGCCCAATGGCAGCCCGCGCGGCCGTACCGCCCGCCCCTCGCCCGGCCCCGTGTCCCGGATCCTGCCGCTCGGCGGCAGCCAATGGCGAGCTCGGACGTCGCCCCAGGGTGCAGCGCGGCGCGCGCGGCGGCGGCCAATGGGCGTGGAGGACGCGGGGGGACACGGCAAGGTGAGCGGGGCGGGGGCCGCGTCCTGTCAGAGCCGCCGCCGCCGCCGCGCGCAGGTGGGGCCCGTGGCCGCGCCGGGCCCGGGGGAGGCTCTGCCGGGCCCGTCGCGGTGAGGGGCGGCCTGGCGGCGGCCCCGGGTTGGGGTGGGGGGGGCCGCTGCGCGGGCTCTTCGTCGCCGGTCCGGCCGAGCCGAGCACGGCGGAAACGGGCAGCTGCGAGCCCGCCCTGGCGGGGCCGGAGCGGAGCGCAGCGGCGGGGCCGGGGGCGGAACGGGGCAGAGAGCGAGGCCGCGGTGGCCCCCGGCCCGCCGCCTGCCCGTCTGAGGGCCCGGCGGCTGCAGCTCCGGTCTTCCCGCTTCCTTCTTTTCTCACTTCCTTTTTTCCCGGTAGATTAACCAAAATGCAGACCCCCGTGGCTCTCCTCGGCTCCCCAGCTCTGGTGAGTGACCTTCCGCGGAGGAAGGTGGTGGTGGTCGGGGGGGCTGGGGCCGGGAAGCCTGTTCGGTGTTTTGGTCAAAACGCTGCCCTGGGCACCCTTCACCGCGGTGGGATCGTGGGGGGTTGTTTTGCCGTGGCTTTAATGAAGAGGGGAAGCAAGGTCACCTCCGGTGACCTGAGGGCAACACCGACCATCTTAGTAGGCATGCTTTGTAGCATAAGCCCAAGGGCTCCTGCAAAGATAGGCTAACCGGTGTGTCACCTTCTCTTGAAGTGTGGAATTAGGAATGAAATGCATGGAATTATAATAATGATTAAATTCTGATGTAGCAGACATGACCCTCATAGTGCTGCAGTGTGCGATCTGCTGCAAAACTGCTTGGAGAGTTAGCCCAACTGGCTAAACTAGAAGTATCCTAAATTTGCATGTTTTTGTTTGCTAGTGTTGCTTCATTCTTGAGGTATTTTCAAAAATTTCTAAGACTTATTCATAAAATAACTGCTCTTTTCTGAGGGGTAGTGTGGAGTTATCTAACTGAGAGTTAATGGCCTGTGTTTTGCTGCAGTTCCGGTGCTGTTCCAGGGCTCTGGCCAGGCCAGTTTCGGTGTCTGTTTTCAGCAGGCCTGAGATTCAGACTGTACAGGTAAGACTCTGGTGTAGTAAATGTGGCCCAGTATTTCTGTGTTTAACATCTGTGATACTTCATGGTTTCTACTGAGATGGAAAAGTAAGCCTGTATATCAAGAGGGTGGCTGGTAAGGGGACATGTCAGTGAGAGTTTAGCAGGTTTGGCTGATCTTGCTCTGCCTTGGGTAGACAAGAGGTGGTGATAAAGTGTTTTATTAAAAGTGTGTCATTACCATGTCTTTTCTCCTGTATCCCACAGCCAGCCGGTGTTTCCCATCCACAGCTGAGCCGCCGGGAATTCCAGACCAGCGCTGTTTCCAGGGATATTGACACTGCTGCAAAGTTCATTGGTGCTGGTGCTGCCACGGTTGGAGTGGCTGGTTCAGGAGCAGGTATTGGGACAGTGTTTGGCAGCTTGATCATTGGCTATGCCAGGTAAGCAAGACGCCGAGGTGGCTGGAATTTATTCCCTCTTCCAACAGTCAGTTTGGTAGATTAGGAGATCCTTTTTTGGAGTATATTTTCAATTCTGCATTAGTGTATATATGCAACTATTGTGTTTAACTGAAGCAGTGCTCTCTGGAGTATAAAAGGATTTTTATAGTTTGTTATTCTATTAAAATATAAAAGAAAATGCCTGGATTGTTTTAAACTCCCTTTACTTATTTCTGAATGATGCAGCACCTCTGTGGAGCTCTGCCTGCCTCTAGAAGAAATGAAACAGTAGTGGTTAGCAGGAACTGTTGCTTGGTACTGCCAGGTCAGGTGAAACAAGCCTTCAGGGTTTGACAGTCATTAAAACCAGGGAAAAAAACATGGGTTCCCCATTCCAACTGGTGGCTGCCTGCCATAAATTAGTCTGTGCTCCAAAATGCATGACCTGTGTGGGATAATCCTGGTTTTCTGTGATACAGGCTGTGGGGTTTTTGTTTGGCTGGGTTTTTTCCTCACTGTGAATGCATTTCTCTCTCTTTTCTCCCCTGCCCCTTGTATTATATGCAGGAATCCATCCCTCAAGCAGCAGCTTTTCTCTTATGCCATCCTGGGCTTTGCCCTCTCTGAGGCCATGGGTCTCTTCTGTTTGATGGTGGCATTCCTTATCCTCTTTGCTATGTGACAGCTTCTGGCGCTGGCTGCAGCTTCCATCGCTCTGTCCTCTGTGGTTTCAGTCCGCTTCCATCAGAGTGTTCCAGACCGACAATTAAAGAAAAGATTTCTCTAAATGAACTGGTGGTTCTATTTATTTATTTATTTATTTTTCTTTATATTCTGGTCCAGTGGTGGGGAAATCCTTGGGGGAGCTGGTGTATTGATTGAAGAGAGGCATATCCTAGGTATACGGACACCCATAGGTAAAGCAGAAGGGGGAATATGAAATGGTGGTGGGAGGGGAGGACAACTAATGTAAAGTCAGATAGATGAGGGAGAGGATGTCCCTGAACAGCTCAGACTGCAGCTCTATGAATACAATAATCTGTGTCAAATCTATCCAAAATCTCAAGAATCCCAACAAGCATTGCCCTAGTAAAGCAAATACTTCTGTGTGAGCTGACAAAGCATTGTTTTCTGCATGTACTGCTATTGAAAATACTGTGCCTTTCTCTTGCAGCTGAAAGACAGTATGCTGAAAAGGTGATGGGTGCAAGTGAGTGTACTTAAGATTGGAGTGTACTAGTGGCACTTGGATACTGAATTATCACTAGATATGCAAGGGTATGCACTGCCATATCCTCTCTTTCACAAAGAAGAGCTGGCTTCAAGGTCACATTATTCACGGGCCTCTTCCAAGCACAAGGAGTTTACAGAAAGGTCCATAGCTCAGTCATGTTTCTTCTTCCCCAATAGTTACATGCTTCAGTTATTTTAAAGATGGGAGCATGCTGTGGAGAAATTCTAAAATCCAACCTGAATCTTGGTCTGTGGTAAGACTGCTGTGCCTTTAAGAAAGGCAGGAAGGTGACCATTTTGGAGCTTGTCTGGTTATCTGCTTTAGGTAATTGAATTAATGCAGCTCTTGTGCGTGTTAAAGCCTCTGAAGCATATTTGTGACCTCCTTTGAGATATGAATGGGGTACTGTAACTACTCTTTCTTCATTCTTCATAGCTGCTCACACCTTGTGAGGGGACTAGGAGTAATGGCATCTGAGAAGAATTTTGATTTGTGCTAAAAACTGTCGATGAGACTATTTGGAGAAATGTGATTTTAAAACCAAAAAGAACCCAGGGTAAGACTTACTGGCTGAACAAGAGAGGAAAAATCCTACATCTTCAGTCAGGCTGACTCCTGGGGACATGTAACCATGTGATGGGAAGGACTGGATTCTCTGTGCCTGTGTTGCTACTGTAGCCAGGGCTCAGCTGTTGTCCTAGATGCCAGCTGTGCCAGGCTGCATCCTAGACAGCAGGTTACATGTAGCAGAAAATTGTCTTGGCAGAGGGGATGATGCACAAGTAACTTGCGTGCTTCTTTCCTGTTTTCTTTAAAGAGTTCTGTATAGTGTGTTACAGCCAGCTCCCACCTCTGAGGTTGTCTGGTCTTGGGAGGAGTTGGTGGAAGAAGACTCCTCTGAACATCTGGGAAAGCTTATCTATGCTTCTGGTAAAGCGGGGGGAAATGGCAGAGCAATTAACCACTCAAGAGCTCAAATGAACTGACTAGCCAGGTCAGTAACACTTCACTGGGCTTTGGGAATCTTAAGTCTAAAACTGGTGTGTTAATAGGAGGCAGTAGCTATCAGCCTCATTTGTTTCATTGCACATCAGATGCTCACGTTTATAGTCTTGGGAACACAACGCTGCGTTACCTGGCCTTTTTCAGCCTCTGAGCAAGTTACACTTAATTGTTCCATGCAGTGATCTTTTGTCTGTGAAACTGGCTAAATAAGGCTTTATATATATCCTTGGTAAAGGAAAAGTGACCTTGGACTTAAAATCAGTCAGTCATAGTTGCACTATGGCCCTGTAAATGGAAAAGTAATCAAGTGCTTCCAGGTGGTGTTGCAAGGTGTGCACACGTGAGAGATCGTCCTCTCCCTCGTCGGAGGAGCGTAACTGCTCATTTCCCGTGAGCCTGCAGTAACAGGCATCTCCTGTCTGTTGCTTTGTGCAGCCCCAGGCAGGCTATTTCAGTTCCTGTCCGTGTTGCTGTGCTTGCAAGTGCAGGATGAGGAGGCGGAGGAGCTCGGAGCTGTTGGCAGCGGCTGAGGGGGGCCGTGAGGCCCTGGGACGGGCTGGGGGCTGCTGCTGGAGTCACAGCGGTGCTGCCCTGGTGTGTGCCATACGCCTGCGTGGGGCACCGAGGCTGAGCAGGCAGTGCCCGTCCTGCCCCGCAGTCTTTCCCCAGGCTGTGAGGGCTTCTCTCCATGCATTTCTCCCGGGGGGGGAAAAAAAAGGGGGGGGAAAAAAGCCACATTTCTGCATGTGCCAGGGCCCCTAGCCCGGCCCGGGGGCTGCGGGAGCCCCCCACGGCGACAGGGGTCGCGGCGCCGCGCGGCCGCTCCCTGGGAGAAGGGTACTCTCTATCGCGCCGCCTCTCTGTGGAAGGGGCGCTCTGGCGGTAGAGGCGGACTCTATAGTGTCTGGGGGGAGTTTGCGGCGGTAGTGGGCGGGCCGGTCTCGCCCCCGACGTGGAGGGGGCGGGGAGTGGCGGAGGCGACGCTCTGGCTGGCAGTCGGTGGTGTCGGCGCGAGGCGGGGGCCGCTCTGGCCGGCGGACTCGCTGGTGCGGAGTCCCGGAAGCGGAGCTCCCCGAGGCCGGGCGCAGAATGGCGGAGAGTCCGGCCGCCGAGGAGGCGGCCCCGGCCGCGGTGCTGGCGGCGGCGGGCGGCGGCGGCGCCTCGGCTGGCCCGGGCGGCGGCGCGGGCAGCCCCGGCGTCTTCATCCCCGCCGAGCTGTGGGCGGCGGCGGGCTTCGGCGCGGCGCCGCCGGGCGCCGGCGTCGCCCCGGGCAGCGGCGCGGCCCCCATGGCCGGGCTGCCGGCGGCGGCGGCGGCGGCGGCCGGGGCCGCGCTCCTCACGCACTCCGCCTTCTGGGACCCCACCGTCAGCGGCGACTGGGACAGCGAGCGGCCCAGCCCCGCCTGCCTCCTGCGGATCAAACGGTGAGAGACCGCAGCGCCTCGGCTGACGGCCCCGCTCCTCGCCCGCCGCCGCCCCGCGGGGCCCCCCGGGCGCGGGAGTGGGCTGCCTGGGCGCGGCGCCGAGCCCCGTAACGCGGCGGAGCCTCTCGCCCCCTCCCCGGCGCCCTCAAGGCAGTGGCTGTCCTCTGGGCATCGCCGGGGGTCCCCGGGGGTCGGGCCTGGGCGCAGGCCCCGTCCTTGCCCGGTGCTCCCCGCACCCAGGTGCTTGGGTGAGGACAGGCCTCGCGTGTCGCCCCCCGATCCCCCCTCCGGGGTCTCTTCCTCCGTCCGTTACCGCCAGGCTCTTGGCAGTGGTGCTCCTTGGTGCCTCGCTCCGATCCTGTCCTCGGGATCGCTGGCTCTTCCTCGCAGTCGCTAATCCGAGAGGGCAGCAGGCTCCTCTCCTGGTACCCATCAGCGGGCAGGTTAAGGCTTATAAGACACCGACCTGCTGGTAACGCTCCTCTCTGCTCTCCGACTGGCTTTGTCTGCTCTGGCTCTCAGAAGGATCGTCCGAGTTAAGCCTGGCATCGTGTCGGTAGCTGTCGATATAATGAGCAATGTGGTCTCGTATTGTTAGAAATGCTGGCAGCGTTTCAACAAGTTCTTCCTCTTCCTTCACAGCAGGTATCGCTGCCATCCAGTCTCTTGTTCATCCTTGCTCTGTTGCCTGTTCTAGACCTTGTATAACGTCTTCCAAAGATGGCACCAAATATTTGGGTGGTTTCCAATCTAAACGGCCAGAAGCACTAACTTCATAACGTTAGGCAGGAAGGCGAGGCTCTCCTGTTGCTCTTGTACTTGTTCTCGCGCTAAAACCTCTCTGAACTCCATTTTCTTCCCAAACAGGAAGGCTTAGTCGTAGCTAGTCCTGGAGCTCGGCACAGCTCTGATCATGGGAAGGATCTTTTTGTTAATGGGTGCCGTTCAGTACATCTGCAAACTGCATTGAGTCGCAGCTCATTCATTATTTTTCATTTCATTTAGTCTGAGTCCCTAAGCAAACAAGGCCTTTGAGATTAGGTTATATGTGTCTGTTTATGTGTCCTAGTAACTCTTGAACCCACGGGCTGATCAAGACCAAATTCAATAGAGTGACAAAGTTCTCAAAGTTAGGACAGTTTGGGGAAAATAAATGACTGTGTATAAGAAAGAGATTCTTTAAATACTCTGAGTGTGGAGAGGGAAAACAGTTGCTTTCCATAGAAAGGGAAAATTGTCCATTAGACAGCAGAGAATTCACCTAAGAAAACTTTTGAGAACTCACCTATAGAAGTTGTGGTTGAAGTCTTAGATGCTGAAGCTGATCTACCATAAAATGCAAGACTGTAGGTAGTCAAGTTTCACTTGGGCTGATGCCTCACTTACTGATTCACTGAATGCTTATGCTCTTCAACTGCCTCAGCTATTGTTTAGGATAAGCTGGAAGAGCTCAGTCAGAAAACTGAGACAAAGGAGAAAGAAAAACATCTAATTCTTTCAATTGCAAGTTTCCATCTTAAAAATCTGTCCCTTTGTGTATGTGCGCAGATTTGTCGTCTAGAACGTTCCGTGCCTTGAGGGCTGATGAACGCCAAGGGAGATCTTGACTAATTCCTGTTTCCTTTGTTCAGGGATATCATGTCCATTTATAAGGAACCACCCCCGGGAATGTTTGTTGTGCCTGATCCCCACGACATGACCAAGGTAAGGGAAGATTTGGAGCAGATTCAACTTTCTATTTCTCTGTATTTTGCTGTTGATAGCTGCTTTACGGGTTTGCCCAAATGGCGTATTCCCTTAATGTTTTGAGAGGAGTCAGGGTGAATCTTCAAGAGAATAATCTGGCTCCAGTTTTCTGGGTTACATTGAGATGGGCTGCATTTAAAATGGGAGGAGGCTCTCAAGGAAATTGGCTTGGTGGAGAGATGTCATCACAGGGATCTGAGCAGCTTTCACAGATAAACCCAGCACTGCCTCGATGGCCCTGTGAACTAATGAAGCGCTGCTCCAGCTGGTTTTATCCTCCTGATGCTTGAAAAAGATCAACAGAGCAGCTTGAGGAAGAGCCAGCTCTGGAAAGCTGTTGGCTGTGGGAGCTTCTCAGAGGGGCTGAAAAAGAAAAACATCCATCAGCCACCAGCAGAGATGGAGTATCTCTGGAGGCCAGAGGTGTTTAATTCTCATGAATTGGTGGTGGGATGTGTCACCAGACCTGCACCCTGTCCTCCTGCGGAGCTGCTGGTTTTCACTGGTACCAGGGTTGTACGCAGGTCTGACTTGTGCAGCCGCTGCCAGCACATGGCCTCGAGCAGATGTACTCCCTGGGGATCGATACGGCTGCGGCCTCTCCTGCCCCGGTACTTCCTCTCCTGGCTGCCCGGCTCTAGGGGTTTTCCAGGATTGGGAACTTCCAGTTATGTTTGAGGTAGTGCAGTGAACTGGCAGGCAGAGGCTGCTCAAATGTTCTTGATCCAGTGTGTTTCTTGGCCTGTCTGGTGCTGCCCTTTCTCCAGCTAGTGTCACCTATTCTGGCTGCGCTGGTTTCTGAGAGGTTTCCCCTCTGCTGCATACTTCTGCCTTCCTGACAAACTTGGCACCCCCCAGACTCCACCAGTGTAAGCGCCTGCCTGCCTCAGGGCCTCTGGGTTTTTGGAGGCAGCACAAAGGGACTGTCTCTGCGCAGGCAACTCCCGCATCGAGCATTTAGCTGTAGCTCTGGCTTCCCTTCACGCTGGGAGCTGGAAGTGCGAAAATGCCCTTCAAGGGAAACGTGGGTTTGTAAAACACCGGCCTTGGGTCTTGTAACGAAAATCTGAGGTAGGTAAGAGGACATTAAAGGAGACTGCTTGGATCACTTCAGGAGGATGGGAAAGCAGTAAGCTTCCGTAAGAGCCCAATGGGAGTAGATTTTCTGGTACACAATTGAGATCTCTGAGGGTAATGAGCATGGAGAGAATAAGTTCTTAATTTCAGATCCTGGCAGAGGATATTGAGTGATTGGTTTCAATAAGGCCAAATCAGCACGAGACCATAAAATTGAGGAATGT
This sequence comes from Dromaius novaehollandiae, assembly GCF_036370855.1. Lineage (NCBI taxonomy): Eukaryota > Metazoa > Chordata > Aves > Casuariiformes > Dromaiidae > Dromaius > Dromaius novaehollandiae. The sequence continues at coordinate 8,982,432 of NC_088119.1, read as the reverse complement.
TCTAGTTCTGGCAGAAATTCTGATTTTTTTTTCCCTAAAATTAGATTTTTTAAAAATTTGAAATCTTACTTTTTTTTTCCTCTCTCTCTTTTTTTTTTTTTTTTTGAAGCAGAGCTTACTAGCTGAACTGTGATTCAGTCTGGTTTGGACTCTGTAGGGATGTATGTATGGGAGGCAGCTGTTGTGGACTCTGGCCAAACCTTGCCTTGGAAGCCTGCTTTGCACATTGAGCATGGCAGAGGGGGAAGAAGTGCGCAGCAGTGGCTCAGGCTGAAGAGGGAAGGAGGGAGGGTAACGTGCGGCCTGCACACGTCCTGTGCTTATGGACGATGCTGTGTCCGTAGCGCTGCCTGGGTGGAGATTTCTTGCCTTTGGTTGGCTGTGTTGAGGATTTGACGGTGCTGCACAATTTTGAAGTGGTGCGCAAGACGGGCTTTTGTTTTCCAGATTCATGCATTGATCACAGGCCCATTTGACACGCCTTATGAAGGGGGTTTCTTCTTGTTCCTGTTTCGCTGTCCTCCAGATTATCCCATCCACCCACCAAGGGTCAAACTGATGACAACGGGAAATAACACAGTGAGGTTTAACCCCAACTTCTACCGCAATGGGAAAGTCTGCCTGAGTATTCTAGGGTAAGAGGAGACTTTGGCTATTTTCAGGGGAAACCAGGAGGTGGCTGCAGGCTGTCTTCTGCCTCACGCATCCTTCTCAGTACATTGTGCCCTGATGTTGCCCCAGACATTTGCTTGGATGCACCTTTATGCTTCTGTGAAGTTATGTGCAGAATCAGAGCCTTAAAGCAGCAAAAAATCCTCTCCTCTACTGAAATAAGAATCCGGCTTGTCTTTAAAAGCACCTGAGAACGGAGCAGGGGAAGCATGAAGTTCAGTGGATGCTGCCGCTCTCCTCCTGTTCCCCCCTGCAAAGACTTGGCCCGAGCACTGCATTTCTTCTGCTTTTGCGCTTCGCAGCCTGATCCTTAATGTTGTTTGAATATAGGTTTTTGTGGTTTTAATTTCCTTTCTCTGTGTGGGTTTAAAAATAAATAAATAAAATTAAAAGCCGCTAAGAACTTCCTTGAGAGCCATTTGACTGCTCTGGGCTTCCACCTACACGTAGTATGTGGGGCTGAAGGGTGGGTGTAATGATTTATAAGCCACCGCTCCCATGCTGCCTATTGAAACCGGCTCCACTGCTGGAAATGCTTGTTATTCACCTGCTTGATTTTTAAGCGTGTGAAAGTCCTGGTTGATTCAACGGCTCTTAGGGCTCTACTAGAGGAACCCTGGCCATGGTATGACGTTCCCAGCTCCAGCTGTGATAGATTCACTTGCCAATAAAGGAAGATTTTTGCTGAGTCCCTGGACTGTTGCAGCTGAGGTGTTTTTACATGTTCCCTTCTGTTGCAGACAGGTAGTAAGAGGCAGCCAGGTGGGGAAGGGCCATTGATGGCTTGAATTGCTGTAGGGATTTGTTCAGCCAAAAGGAGTCTGGGTCGTGATATGATTAAAAGACTGCCTTTGCCAGGCTGGTTTCAGCAGTGCTGTGCACTTGTCATTTACACCAAAGCTGGTCCAAGGAGCTGATACTTGTCCAGGATCTGGCCCAAGGCTGGGTGGGAGGGATGCAGTCTGGATGGGGAACATCTTCCTCCAGCATATCAGTCTTCCTGATCCAGTAAGCTGGATGCCAGCACCTGCGAAGCACTGGGATGTGTAGGCACGTCCACAGCTTGGAGGTCTGAATACCCAGCAGTTTCCATGCAAGCTGCGTTGTTGCTCATATAGTGTAGCCCTGGCATGAAAACTAAATTATTGAAGGGTGACCCAAGGGCCTTGGCCTTAGCAGAAGTGGGAAGCACAGAGGCAGCTGAGAATGAAAGGATTTAGGAAAAGCACATGTGGGTCAGTACATTTGTTCAGCTCACAGGGAGACAGATCTGTATCTAGAACTAGGATATTAAGGGCAGCAGGCAGCAGAACAGCTTTTCCTGATTATGCCAGTCTGTGCAAAGGTTTTTGCTCCCCTGTGTGTATGAAACCAGTACCTTGTTCCTGTAGCAGAGCATTCGTTAGTATTTTTTATGTTAATCCTTGTGCTGAGTGTCTGCCTTGCAAACTGCACAAGTGATGATCTTTTTTGGGTCTTGAAATTCAGATTTCAATTCTTACGAGTTGCTGGTTTTGACTTGTAGTGTTGGTAGCTTGTGTTGCTCCCGGGTGCTGTGCAAGATGACAGCCCTTGCTTTAATGTGCCTTGTAAGAGGTTTGGAAGTGTTACTTTTCTCCAGCTCTGCTATATGTGAGGCCCTGTGTGTGCTGGCAGTGGAGTAAAGTTTACCAGGCTCTTGCCTGGCTCAGGTTAACGTGAGCAGTTGGGTGAGAAAGAATAGTCTGGCTGCACCCTTGAAACCTTCTCAGTGTCCAATGCTTTTTATATCTGTATCAGCTGTTTCTTTTCTTGTTGTATTTCTGTAAGGTATAGATGTCTCCCTGTGGTTTCCCAAGCTTTCTGATCTTTCGGTAGTTGGAGGGATGGTAGTCGCTGGGCTTGTCCTGTGTTGTTAATTAATGCTTTTCTGTTTTGATGCCTCAGCACTTGGACCGGGCCTGCATGGAGCCCAGCACAGAGTATCTCTTCAGTCCTTATCTCCATCCAGTCTCTGATGACTGAGAACCCCTATCACAATGAACCCGGCTTTGAGCAGGTGAGAGTTTGGGATGGGTCATGTCTGATTCTGCAGCTATTTGTCTCTTCCCTCCACACTTTGCTTCTGGCGGTAAATCCCAGTCTGGAAATGGGGACAAAAGTAGGTTACTTGGCTCTTCTCCAGCTTGCTCTGCCTCTACTCAGGGCTTGAGGGGGAGTTGCAAGCCAGCTCTGAACTAGAGGGTGCTTAGTTCACACCTGCAGAAGGTAACAGAAACGAGGCATTTGAGGAGTTGCTGGGGAGATGGGAGTGTTCTTCATTTCTCTGCTACACAACTCCTGAAATGGCTTCCTTGTGCCATATCGTTCTGTCATGCAGGAACCAAACTTCTCAGACTTGGTCTCCAGTATCCCAGGGAGAGATGAGGAGAGAGGCAGGTTTCTGTGCTGACTTTATCAGCTGACCTGTCTCCACAGCTCTGCGAGTCCAGGGCTCTGGAGACGCATGAAATCTTGCTAGCTTTTCAGTTGCAGCATAAATTAGCTCAGCATACACTGAACAGACAAAACCATAGTGGGTTCATGCACTGGTGAAATTCATCGGGCCCAGGAGGGAGAGACTAAGAGCCATTCCAGTTGCATGGACTCACTGGCCCAAATTCTGTTTCCAGGAGAGGCACCCTGGGGACAGCAAGAACTATAACGAGTGCATTCGGCATGAGACCATCCGAGTAGCAGTGTGCGACATGCTGGAAGGAAAGTGTCCCTGTCCTGAGCCTTTACGGTATGGAAAGGAGATATGGAGGGAGTGTAAGAAAATGGGTGTGGGGGGAAGCAGGATCGACTTCTCTGACTGCCCTTCCTGACATCCTGAGAGTTGCTCCAGGGAAGAGCAAGCCTTTAACTCTCCCAGATCCAGCAAAGACTGATTGTTTGGGGTAGTCGGATTTGTATGGTGCCCAGGAGCTGTGCATTGACAAAGGCTGGGTTAATGTGCACAATGGCTGCATCCTCTGACTAGCATTTGAGAATAAATGTGCCTTGTCTTATGGCAAAAAAGAAAATCTTGGGGGGAAGGGAGACTGCAGCTGTTGTGTAAGCACATGCAGAATCCATTCAGCTGCAGTGATGCTGTAGCTCATTTTGCTGTGTGTCCTGCCTAGTTGTACCCCATTGTCTGGAACACCCTGTACAGGCAGTTGATTTGCTCAACTGGAGTTCAGTGGGATGGTTGTGAGCCTGGATGAGGCAACCGTCCCTGTAACGCTGTCATCCTGTGTTGACTGTGTCCCCTTTCATTGCCTTCAGGGGCGTAATGGAGAAATCCTTCATGGAATACTACGACTTCTATGAAGGGGTGTGCAAAGAAAGACTTTATCTCCAAGGACAGACAATGCAGGTGGGTGGCAGACAAGCTTCCTGTTGATCGCACACTGCCTTAGTGAGGGGCATGTGGTTGGATAGCTTAGTGAGAAACAACTGTGCTGTGATGTGCAGTACCTAAAGGTACATAGGATGCATCTGGACCTTTTCTATCAAGGGTATATTCCAACTTTGCTTCATCCTTGAAACTGAGACCCTGAGACGTTCCTGTGGATAAAACACTGCTTTCCCCAAGCTCAGAGAATACAGACAGTGCTTTCAAAGCTGTTAGATTTCTCTGAATGCTGGACCTGAGCCACTCTCCAGGAAAGCAGGTACTTCTCTGAGCAGTGAAACCAAGGTAGTTTGCTTTCATGTCGATTTGGTGTTAAGGGGGGAGGGCAACATGTAGGTTGCCCAGTGCTGGTGGGGACTGAACTCTATTGCAGCGTTTTCCTGTTGGGATACTAATAGGATTTTTTTCTTCTGAGGTTCCTTTGCTCATACAGCAGATAGAAACTCCTCTCTGTGACTCCTTGTTCTGTCAGATTGTGTTGAAAGTGGCTGACTGAGCCAAAAGTTACTGGAGGAGGAAGGGGTGGAGGAACAGAGGTAATATGGCAGATACATCTAGACAGGCTGAATACAGGAGTCTTGTTTCTGTAGGAAAGTACACTTTAAAGAATAGATTGTCAAGCTGTTCGCATATGAACAGACGCGTCTTCCTTTCTTATCAGCCATCTCTTGTCTGACTCATTGAGAAATTTCACCGTTAAGAAAAGATGGAAGCAGTTGATTTAACAATCTATAGTTAAGCCCTTTTTTCCTGTCAGTGCTGTTATTGGCTGTATAATTCATAAAATGAAAGGATTCCCAAAGCAGGAGAGCTCTTGTTTGGAATGAGAAATTCCCCCAAGGCAGATCCATGCCTCACTTGTATCTACAGAGAGTACTGGACTGTATAGTAAAGTTTGATGACATTAGAGGGTTGTCAGGCATAGCCCACTCTTGTTTCTTCTGCAAGAAGCCAAGGCTTAGTTGCTTTCACCATGGGTTTGTGAAGAACACCGTGGACTGGCACTGCCTTGTGCTTGGTTCCCAGAGGTAGTGACTACCATGTTCCGTTTTCTGCTCATTTGTAAACGATAGCGTAGGAAGGCATCAATGCAATGTACTGGAGAGATGCCATTGTTGTCTCCACCACCCTGTATTTAAAATGAAGCCATTCCAGGGTCAGTATCAGTTGAGCACTTGCCATATGTGCTGTCTTGTTAATTCTGGAGCCGCATGTTGGCTTGTACTAAAGATCAACATCAGATGGGACAGTGTAAACCCCCACTGTCTTATATAGCCCTGGCAGTGCATCTTCAGCTTGAAACTGGGATGAAAGGAGCAAGTGTTAAATGTCCAGAGACTTCTTGCCTTTAACCCAGCTACATCTCAGCTGGGGGATTTAATTTGCAATAAGAATAGTGTTACTTTCATTTGGAAGGGGTCTGTAGCACTAATATAGAGTGTGATCAAATCTTTGGCCTCTGGTTACAGAGGCTTTCATTTGTAATATGTTTTCTTTGCCTCCTTGGTGTGGGCTTTGAGACCAAATCTTTGAAATAGCTTTCTTCCTTGGAGAAGTGCAACCCATGTCTGCCCGGCCTTTCACCTGTCTATGAAGTTTGGCTGGATTTGTAAGGCTTCCTAAAAGAGACTCCAAGCAGAGAAAAGTCTTCAACCTCTGCCTTGACACTGGGGGGGCCTCTTGGTCACAAGCTGGGATTTAACCCTGAAGTCTTTGACCATTCTTCACCCAATTACTGTGCAGCTTTCTTCTTTCTGTCTCTTGCCCTGGTAAATATTCCACACGCTGAGCCTAGTTTGATGTGATGCTTCACTGTAGAAGGATAATGGTCTTTATTAATAGATCTATCCACACTTTCCTTCCAGGATCCTTTTGGTGAGAAACGAGGCCACTTTGACTATCAGTCCCTATTAATCCGTTTGCAAGGAATTCGGCAGAAGGTGCAAGAGAAGCACCAGCAGGAGAATACAGAAATAGACTCTGAGAGCAGCTCCTCTGAGACAGAGACAGACACTCAAGGTTGTTCCAAAGCTTAGAGCTGCGTAAGGAGTGGAGAGGCCAAGCCGTGGGGATGTTCTGTCTTCACACTCTAGAGTACCCCTGACAGACTCGACAACCAAACCAGTGCCAGAGCGGAGAAAACTGCGGGACGTCTTTTGTCTCCTTTTACTGCTCTGGTGGATAATGCTGAATGAGAAGACTTCATGCTAGACAAAGCCAAGCTTGTGACAGGCTACTATTAAAAGGTACTTACTATGCTAGAAAGCTGGAGCATGTGGCATCAGGTTATTTTTTGGAAACACCTACACTGGGTTCTTTTTTTTTTTTTTTTTTTTTTCATTTGATTAAAGAATGAGATCTAGACCGTGACTCCTCTTTACAGCTTTTCTGTTCCTAGACAGTGAGCCCTTCCCTGGGGCCATGCTGAACATGGAGCTGTAGCTGTGGGAGAACGTTGATGAGTCCAGGGTATGACAGGGCCCGTGCACTGTGTGCCCGGGTGAAACCTTTTTGTGCGGGTCGGGAGGGATGGAGCCCCTCTGCTCCGTGGGAGCCCACCTACCTGATGTCTTTCTTCTAGACACTGTTCTAGACAGACCAAAGATAAAGAGCAGTGGTGGAATCTGGGCTCCTTTCTGAAAGCTTTATTCAAGCCCTGGGTGACTTCATCCACTGGGACTTCGGGCGCAAAGGGGAGAATGAAAAGTGGAAACTGCAAGAATTCATAAATCGAGTGCAGGTGTGTTCACCCTGGCATTTTGGGGGAGGGAGGGTGAGAAAATTATTGGTTCAGAGATGGGGGAGCACTTAAAAATAAGTCTAGTTTGTGTATTTTTTTCTAAGGTGTTGATTTGAAATTAGTGTTCTAGAAATGTTTTATCTGGCTGCTCTGAATGGAGCTGTTGTTGTTTCCTTAACTGAAGTACTCTTTGCTTTTCACCCCTCCAGTCTGTGTAATATTTTATTTTTCTCCCCTCTTCCTCCTTCCCCCTCACTCCCAACTGTTATTTTGATCCATCAGATTGAAATGCTAGAATAAGGGGCATTTCTAGCTAAGGAAGCCACCGTTTCTGGGTGGAGTTCTTCAGAGGTGCATGCCTCATTACTGACTGAAAATTCCTTTGCCAAACTTGGCCGAGTGCAAGCTAGCTGAGTGTCATAAAGTCTAACACCTCGATGCTTTGAACGTTTGTTTCAAACAGCAGCTTTTTACTAGGAGCGAAGACAAGCCTCTTGGAGAGGTGTCTGCTGGCTGTGAGTGCCATTACATCAAAGATGTATTCAGTATAACTTAGGTGGAGGTGAAATACCCAGTTTTTCCAGGTAAATGAGCCTGGTGATGATTGATTGGAGCAGTAAAATGTTTTGTTGATGAAGAGTTTAATCTACTTTTGTTTTTTGCAGGAGCTTTGATAGAAAGCTAAGCACAGAGTTGCACGTTGTCTCAGGCCCTCTCCCACTTCCCTTAAACACCTTCCACCAGCTCAGCTCTGTTTCAGACTCCTAGCAGTGGTGAGGGATCTTCCAACCCAGTCATCTTTAAGAAAGTGCATAGAGAGAGGCCAAAAGACCCCTGCAGTGTGATGTACAGAAAGGCAATGTCCCATGCATCACTGAATTATCTGGAGTCTCTGTGATTTGAGTATCAACTATTGCAGAAGTCAGCAGCCTGCACACTGCTGTTTAAGCAGTACTGAAAGGTGGAAACATTTCTGAGTTAGAAAGGTGCCATCTAACAACTTGGGAACCTCTTCCCCTTTAGCAAGCAAACTCCCCTGGGTCTGTCATTGGTATGATTTAGACTTAAACCCTGTCTTCCCTTGAGGGAAAGCTAAACTTGCATAGGACTCACTCCACACATACACCAGATGAGAGTAAATAAAGCTATGTTCACCTTGAAATAAGGTCTCAGGGAGGCAGTGGGGTCTCCTGAGAAGTCATGAGCTGTGTGCTACTTTAATGCCTCTTTAATCCCATTGTAAATGTCACGTTGTTTTTCACCATTCAGTAGCATTGTGGGTAGAGCTGTGACTCTGCTGCCTTCCCAAGGCAGAGCTGGTTCTGAAATCTGTTTGTGATGCATGTGGCGTTACCATCCACCGATACAATGAAACAAGAAAATGCCTTATTGTGGACACTATTCACATAACTAGCATGTGGCTGTAAAAGAGAAGTATTAGTTTTATAGCTCTAATGTTCTGTCCTACCATTTCTGAATGTTTCCATTTCAAAGTGACAATCCTCAAATGACTGCTCTAGGCGGAGATGTTTTAGCAACAGATTTTTAGACCTAATTGAGTTGAAGATATATGCACAAGAGTCACTCTAAGATACCTTGTTTATATACTATTGTACATAAGATTTTTTTGTGCAATAAAGTTTGTTTTGGCAGAATCTAGACTGTGGTGGTACTTAGTGGAACAATGACTCATTCACAGAGTAAAGAGGACTACAGAACGGTTTCTCAACTGCTTTAGAAGTGTCACTGCTGCCTCTGAGATTCTTTAGACACAGTCACATTCAAGACTGCAGTTGAAATAGCAGCCTATATAATTTTCCTCTTGCTGTGACAAGGAATTAGTGTTTGTAGTCATAGGTGGTATTTCCACCCACAACACAGGAGAAAATTCAAAGGTAAGCAAGTATGAATTAGTCCTATTAAACTCTTCAAGCTAGACACTTTTTAGAAAACTTTATTTAAAGTCCACTGTCCCTGTGTTTCAGGTGATATGCAAATAATCTCACAAGAAGAATTATATACAGGCACAGAATACTTAGCAGTCAAGGTATTGCCTCTTTGGCTTCCTCTGGAGTGATTTCCTGAGAGTACAGCTCTGTAAAGAGAGCAGGCAGCCAGTACTGAGGGTCTCCTGCTGCCTGTGTATCCAGCCAGGCCATTCCTTCCTTCAGCAAGTGTTCCTGTACAGAGTGGAAACTGTGAGTGAAACTTAACCAAATGGCTGACAAGCCATTCATAGTGGATGCCTGATCTCACATTTATCCTAGGGTAAGGGAGTATTGTAGAACTTGAACAAAAATAATTGTTGCCCATCTTGAGCTCAGGGAATATAATTCAGGCACCCAATCATGCCCACCCTGCTACAGCAGTATGTTTATGCAGGACCTGAGCTAACAAGATTCAAGCTTTTAACTGAGTTAATCAGTGAAGCCACAGATGTCATCTGCAGCTGCTGAGTTTGTACCCAAGATTTTGGCTTCTTCAACCTACCCTGAAGCAGCACGTACACTGTCTTTGGTCTACCGGCTTAGCTTAGGACTGTCTATGCGTGCTGTGATCACACATCCCCACCAAAGCGTCTGCAGGAGGGCTGCAGAAGCAGCCACTCTATACTGTCATTTAACCCCACAATGCACAAGAGACCTTCATACATACCAGCACCTGCTTTGCTCGTTCTGTCTCCCACTTTAGACTGGATCTGATCTCACCGACTGTTACATATCCCTTTTTCTGAAAAGAGAGGAAAAATACTGTATACTCCTAGTCAAGGCTTAAGTCTGTAGTTTAGAAAAGTGTGAACAGTTGTGCTTACAGGCCTGATTTACTCTCAGCTCAAGTTCTAGCTTTGTGTTCATGCTGGAATTTGTGTTTTCTACACCATGTGTTTCCTGTCATGGAAGCAGTAAGGTTCTTTCATAGTGGTTGTATTTTAAAATCTCCTGACTCGATACCTCTGCCAGCTGCAAGACGACTGTGTGATCCATGTTCAGTTCAGCTGGTACAGACTGGATCAGATATGTTCCACCAACAGGAATAATCCCAAAGCCATTCCCCAAGACCTTCAGCTTCTTGATTGCACGAAGGAGATCATCCCTGAGAAGCAGAGGTCAATGCAAGGCTTTAAAGCAAGAGCTCCTCTTGAACTGCACACTACATTCTGTAAATAAGGAAGGCTTGAACTGCAGAAGCTAGGAGCAATAGCTGCTTGGTGCTTGCTGCAACTTTAGGTAATGAAAAGTGTTTTATAAAGCAATTTAGAATTAGTCTAGATGTCTATGCCCCTCTTCAGAAGTGTAGATTTGTGTTACAGACACAGTCCTTAAACACCTAAGGGGTTACAGAGAAAGCACACTTCTGCTTTCTGAACTGAAATGGTTAACAGAATTATAACAGCACACTTAGAAGTCATTAGAAATCAAATTTGGAATCCAGTTAATAGCAGCATCTTCAAGTGCTGCAGTGATCAATCATCCCCCTTTTCTTCCCTGAATGCTACTTGACTCCCCTTTCCTGTAAAACAGGTACTCACTGGCTGACATCCTGAGCAAACTTCCCCCTTCCCTTCAGCACTTGCTGATGAAGTTCTTCCAGTGTTATCAGACCTAAGAGTCAACAAAAGAGGACAGGAAAGCATTACTGCTTATAAAAAAAAGAGTAGTCAAGTCTCCTTTGTGCGTTTGCCACTGGCTCACCTCTGCCTTAACATTTTACAAGTGGCTGTTCATTGTTCCCAGTTAAGGCCGAGTAAGATAAGTGTCTCGTCATTTCTGTTTGCAGAACTAACATGCAGCAGTCAGCTGTTGCCTTCCCCCACAAATGTATCACACTCAAGTTTCAGCTGGTTTTGATGTAGCCTATTCTTGGTCTCAGATTGTCCTTCTGGAGTGGAGAGCACCCAGTATCTTTATCAGGCACTTACTACTATTTTTATTCTTCTGGATATTGCTGTAATCCTTTAAAGACAATCTTAGTGTCAGGCTCAAAGCAGTGACTTACTCCTTATTCCTTCAAGATTGTCATTTATCACTACTGTTTCCTCAAGGTAATGGGAATTGCAGTTTCATTACTTAAATAGGGCAGAGTTGCTTGATTTCCACAGAAACTAATCAACCTGGATAATTACCAGTGACATAACTTTAACATGTTATAAAAACAAGAAGGCTTTTCAGGGGCAATGAAGACAAAACTCATCTCAGCATTTTCTGAATCTAGCAAAGAACATAACACTGACTGAGGTGACTCATTTTCCAGAGGGAAATTCTTCTCCATAGAAGCCAGACACAGCAGGAGCCTCACCTCCATTCCTGTGCTTCAGAGCCAGACAAACTTCAATAATCTGCACACCCAGTTCATAGTAAAAGTCTCCAACTCCCAGCATCTCTGACCAGAATCCTTTACCGGCTGTAAAGTGAGAAAGGGGAAAGCGATTAGACCATTGGCAAAAATATCCTTCCTTAACGGTTACTCGTGCCAAGCAGCCTGCTTACTCCTTGCAGAGCTGCAGGCTGTGAAGCAACAGGACAGAAGAGGTTAAGGGATCTTTGACTATATCAGACTTAGACATGAAAGACACAGAACCAGAAGTCTGGTTCAGAGGACAGTGTTTTTCCCCCTAAGGTAAGCAAAGACCTATAGCACTGTCAGATCTGTCAATTAATAGTCTCCATTCTGGGAATCTCCACCTCTTTTCTCCTCTTTGAAATAAACAGCACCTCAAGGTACTTGCTTCTTTTCCTTGACCAACTGACAAACCCCAAGAATCAAAATACCACCAGCTTTCCTCGAGGACAACTTCCATCAGATTCCCCAAGAAGTGTTTACTGTATCACAACAGGGAGATGAAGCCTTAGCTCGTTAAACCCTGGTGCCTGTTCCTCACATGCCAAAGGATCCACTCCTATTGTTGCACACATATCCTGGAACTGGACCCGAAACTGGGGATTTTTACGGATCTCTTGCTTGTGTTTGCTGGCAAACTCCTCTAAGTTGGTCTTAAACATATCCAGCTGCTTAGACATCTGAAAGACACAATTGCAGAGAAGAAGCATTTCTGTCTTAACATTAATTTAATGCGTATTTTCCATAAGCATATCATATACTTACCCTCCCCCCCCCCGAAACTAAGTAAGTACAGTCCTCAAGTAACATGAGGGTCTCTGACACGCTGCCTACTGAGTGCAGATGCCCCAGTGGTCTTAAAGGAAGGAAAGAAGATAAAGTTGCTTGCTGAAGTCATAATTCTCCATTTTAACACTGAATGCACATTCACATTGCGCATTCACACAGCGCAAAGTGCACATTTTAACACCGAATACAAACTACTGTCAGGCCACAGCGGGGATACAGCAAGGCAAAGGGCTACTTCGAACCAAGAGATGGGCTTAGAAGGGGCGGCAGTTGCTCCATGATGTGCACGGGGTAGAAACTGCTCTACATAAAACAGACGTTGCTGAGGGGCCTGAGAAAGGAGGCAGAGAAAGATCCCTCAGAAATGTCACAGCCTTCTGACGGAAGAGCAATCTAATGGGGGCCACCGTTATCCACGCTGCTCGTTACATCCGGACTCTGAGGCAGAGAGAGAAACGGCCCCGGCCTTGGGTCTGGGCGCGCTGTCACGGTACCCTGCTGCCGGTTACCCCGCTGCCGGGGAGGGGGCAGATCTCCCACCTGGGCCAGCTGGTCCTCGGCCAGCACCGTCCCCCGCTCCTTGTACTTCGCCTGTGGGAGGAAAGCGCAGCGTGAGGGACGGAGGCACCGGGGGGCCGCGGCAAGCACCGGGGCTGCCGGAGAGCTCAGGGCACTGGCAGAGGGGGCAGGACCGGGGGGGGGGGGCTGGCGCCCCCCTCCAGGGGCCCAAGGGGGTCTGGGACCCCTCAGGTGGGACCAGCAGGGCCTCGGCACCCCCCGCCCAGGATGGGGGAGGCTGGGGGGGATCTGCTACCCCCAAAATGGGCCCGGTGACCCCCCGCGGGGCTGCTGGGGCCTGGTTCCCCCCCCGAAAGCGGCCCGGCGGGGCCTGTCCCCCCCTCCCCAGGCCCCGCTCCCCTCCCCAGGGCCCGTCCCCGGCGCCCCCGCCCCCCCTCACCTCCGCGAGCTTCTTCTTGGCGATGGCGCCCGCGCCCACCCCCCGCCGGTGCATCCCGGCGCCGGCGGCCCCTCCGCGCGCCGCCTGACGTCATCGCCCTGCGACAGGAAGCGGTGACGCCCTGCGGGGCGGGGCGGGGGGGGGTTGGCTGCCTAGGCCCCGCCATGTCGGGGGTCTCGCGCCCTCGCCCCCTTCCCCGGGGCACCGGAGCCGGAGGGGGGGCTGCTTCCCCTCCCTTTCCGCGCCGCAGGGGGCGGGGGGAGCCCACCGAGGGCTTCAGGCCGCGCTGGGGGGTCTTTCGTGGTGGGGGAGGGAAGGCCCTGCTGGGGGCGGTGCCCCCCCCCCCCCGGTGAAGCCCGGTTTGGGGCCCTCCCGTGTGGGGCGAGTCCCTGTCGGGGGGGTTGGAGCCCCCCCAGTGGGGGCGAGTATCTGGGGAGGTGGCAGCCCCCCAGGTGGAGTAGGTCCCTGTTTTGGGAGGGTCTGGGTCCCCCCAGAGGTGGGTGAGCCCGTGTTGGGGGGGGGTTGGGGCCCCCCGGGTGGGGGTGAGTCTGTTTGGGGAGGTTTTGGGCCCCCGGGAAGGGAAGGTGAGGCCTCGCGGCTGCTGGGGACTGGCAGAAGGTCGTGGCGAGGCGAGCGCTCGGTCGGGGTTCGTTTCCAGGATGAGCAGCGCGGGGTGAAGTTTTGTGCACAGCCGGAGCCGATGCTCGGCCGTTCTTCAGGCCAGGGCCCCGTGGCAGGTCCCGGGCTCCCGAGCACCTCAGACCCGCGCCTGTGCTGTGGTTCAGTGTAGACCGAATTCATCGGCCCTCCCAAGGCGCGTTACGAGAGCCTTGTTTGGAAGGACGCTTATTTTTTTTAATGCAATATTTTGTAGTCTGTCCCCAAATTGAGTCTAAGTCAGTCTTATTTCAGCTTCAGACTAAACTCTTTATTGCTTACATTAGCAAATTGGACAATATGCACAGAGCAGAGGGAACATAAAATATCTTCCTCCTTAACATATCTGTGGGTAGGATCAAGAGGCAGCTCCTCTGGAGGGTCCTGGAGTTACAGAGCCCTAATGAAGCAGATGTGGGAGAAAAAAATATAAATCCCTATAGTACTGCATTAAGCCATTGTGAAAGAAGTCATATGTTACCACCCTCTCTACCCACCACCCCCTTCTGATAGCTTGCAAACCCATTTGCTCATTTTGATAGCAAGACAGAAGTGTCAAAAGTTAGTGAGTACCTGTTAGTAAGTACCTTCAAGTTTTGAGAAAATCAGAAACTGATTAGAGAGATGCAAATAGATGTTCTTCTGAGAGGAGGACTGCACAATAAGCTCAACAGTAATTTGTTTTATCTGGCCTGCTGGCTGGCCAGCCAGCACACTGTGACCAATCTGCATGGAATTGTCCACAGCACAGATCTGCCTCTTATTTTCAACCTACATTTACTCATGGCCAGTTCATCCCTTTTTGTTCTTGTGCCAACTTTTTCTGTTAGCGTAAACAGCTCTTCTCTCTCTCTCTGGTGTTTATAGACGGTGACTTTGTCCTCAGCATTCATTTTACTAGACTAAAGGTAAGATGTGCTCTCTGTTCCCTTGAGCCTTCTGGTAGCCCTGCCCTGCACCTTTTGTATCCTGAGTTCTTGTTATGTTTCTCCCTGAATGTCTTTTCTAGCAGTGTGCAATGCGGAGAAAAAGTATTTCCTGTAAGTGGTCTGATACCACTATTTTTTCCTTTTTCATTTCATAAACACCACCTTTTATCATAAAACAAGGGAAAAGGTGTTTTTCTAATCCCCCTTCTCTAGATAGTCATTATTTGAAAACTGTTTTTCCCCACTTTGTCATGAAGGTGACCAGAAAATACCTTTGCAGAGCCAAACTCTGGCCAGAGCTCTTTACTTTTCAGACAAATCCAGCTGAGCTGCACCGTGTGAGCACCGAGTGGTTATCTATGGAAATCCTAAACCCATTGATTGAACGCTGCAGCAAGCATCTTTGCGGCAGGGCCTTTGTACAGTGCTGGAAAGGGATCCGAGGGGTGCTTTTAAGAACAGATAGAGCTAGAACAGCCACTCACGTTGGTCTGCAGAGATCAGCCGAAATCAGCCATGTCAGAAACTCCTGGCTCAAAACATCCTTCAAATCTTCTGATCCATCTGGAGAAGTAAAACTGCAAGAAATGTCCCATGACATAAATACAAATGGGAGAAAACAATCCAAATGCAGAATATAACAGCCGCTTATTCCTATACCCCCAAGTTCACAGGAACATTTTATTTTCTTTCTGTTGTAGTATCTTTGACTCAATGCATTGCTCGCCAGCCTGTCAGTCCTGGCAACTTTTCTTTTTTATCTTTTTTGCTGCTTGCTGCCAGTTGCTTCCATCTTTCCTTCTGTGAAACTCTCAAGGGTTTTTTTGTTCCTAGAAAATCTGGGCATCTCACACTTGGGTTCAGAGCTCCTGTCTGTCCCACAGAGCTTGAGAAATGAGACTGTTCTGCAGAGCTAGTGGTGCCAGTGTCAATGGGGAGGAACTGACAGGGATGAACTGCTCTGAGAAAAGGGAGCCAGAAGGATTTCTCTCTCTTCCTGCTACGATTGGGCCCTGGGTCTCAGCTGAGCCTGATTCAAATTAGACACCTCAGGCTCTTGCCTCAGTTCATCTCCTGCCTTCGCTGCTTCATATCTCCGCAGCCAGGAGGCTGCATTTTCTTCTTTTCCTATTTCTCAGTACTCCCTGTTATTCTTAACTAAATTTGTCACTTCATCCTTTTTTTTTTCTCTCTGCAGCCTTTCCTCCCCCTATATTCTGAAGCATCCATGTATAAAATCCCTGCTTCTCAGCCTAGATCAAGAATTAGTTAGTGCCACATGGATCCATATCCTTTTAGTTTTCTCTGTCCTCTTCCTGCAGGTGCCACTTAGGTGCTTGACAAAGTTAGTCATTTCCTGCTTAACAAAGTCCCTCTGCTACTGCCTGAGCATGAGCTGTAAACAGGGAGAGACTGTTTGAATTAAAGGGCATTTTGCTCTTAGTAACAGTTTTTCCTGTATTGTGGAATAGAAGTGCCAGTGGGGAAGGAAAGAATAAGGGGAAATCTTGATGGCTGAGAGTTGCCCCAACTGTAGCCAAAGGATTCACAAAAGCTTTAACCCCTTTTTGACATGATGAGCTGCTTGCACAAAACAGCGCCTTGGACTGACAGCTCTGGGATGCTTAACAGTGAGCACGTCTGTCAGGCTTGGGGCGCGAGAAGGAATTGTCCACCAACTCCGCAGCGTGCCGTGTTCGCTTGTATACCCAGAAGGCATCAAAGCAAAGGCAGAGCGTGGGTGAAGCAGCATCTATGCTCCAAACTCGCAAAGGAAAGTCTTTGTTTTCAAGGACTGTCCCTCGAAAGCCACATTTTTTATTTGCAATTAAGGAGATTAGGGGAGACACTAGAAAAATTCTTTTTTAAGAATGAGGCTAATTAAGCTGATTAATCTCTACCATCAAAGGTTTTCCCTTCCCCCCCCCCCCCCCGTAAGAACAGGTTAGACAAACATCTGTCAGGAACAGTTTAGGTTGAGTTGATCCTGCCTTGGAGCAGAGGTCAGACTAAATGACCTCCTGAGATCCCTCAAAGCCCTGGTTTCTTTGATTTTGTATTTTCAGTATGATTAGCAATTCTTGGTGTCTGATTTTCTGAGTGCTCAGCCTGAAACACCTCTGTGAACCATAACTGCCTTCCTTTCCCCCACCGAGTGTCATTCCCCCCCTCTTCTAAAGCAGTTAGCATGCAAAGGCTGTGAAAGGCTGCAAATGCCACCAGATACTTGTTCCAGATGACTGTCCCGTGACTCCTTGTACATAGAGATTTAGTATTTTTGCATGGAGACACTAGAATTGTGCCTGAATGATGTGGGCTGCATGCAGTGAGTGCCTGTATTCCTCTGTGCCACCATTTTAGGACTTAGCAACAGCAACCTGTTAGGTTTCGTAAAATCTCCTTCGTGTTAAAGGAAGGAAATGTTTCCTTCATTTGTGTGTGCGGAGTGTTTTTTTTTCTTTTTTTTAAATATAGAATGTATCTGAGAACAGATTTGTGTTTGGACTAAGGCATGCAATTTGTTTTTCGAACATTTGTGCCATAAGCTAAGACTGGGGGAGGTGAAACGGGCCATTGACAGGCTGTGGATATGCTGACGCAGCACAAAGCGGCAGCGCTGCGATACACCAGTGTGCTCGCAGCCAGATGGCTGGGGAGACGGAGGCACTCGAGCTGCAGCAGCAGAGCGCTCCATATGGACCCATTTACCTTGCCGAGAAGTACCTGTTCAAAGCTAGCTCTTATCGCCATCGTTACTGCGAGCCGCGTAGGCACATTGGAAGAATCTAGATGTCCAGGTTGACTGAGTTGCAAAATATCCAATAAAAGGCACAGATCCGAAACAAACTGGGAAATTTTTCTTTGGTCACTCAGGCTTCTCTGTGGTTTCATGTTTAGATGACAGGCTTTTCATGACATGAGCTTGTAGCAGTGATATCAGGAAATAACTGGTTTTAACTGGTTAACACATTCTCAGTGGAATAGTTTTTTTTTCCCCCCCATGGGCAGATTTGATCAAATCAAAATATCTGATAGAAAATGTATGAATCCCATCTCATTTTTCCACAGGAAAGTTTTCTTCTGATAAGGTGGAAGGGCTTTGTTTTGATTAGGTCAAAACACTTCATTTTGACTTCACCGTTACGGTGATGTTAGAAAGTTATGGGAATGGATGTGCTTCAGCCTCGTCAAAAGGTAGTGCTTTGACCTTATCAGAGCACGGAGCTGATGAGGCTATTCTGCCGTTTCCAAAAGCAAGACCCCCCTCAGCCCCTCTACCCCCATGTTTTCCGAAATGTGCGTTTTGAGAGACATTTCAAAATTTTAAAACTGTCTTTGTTCTTTTCCTCCCTCACGAGACAGAGTTTCAAAATATGAAATTTCATTTTGAAATGGATTTTTTTTTCTTCCTATGCTGACATTGTTGACACTGATTTCTGCCCCAAAATATCCCTGGATAAACGCTGGGGGACCTCTCCCTCCATGCAACCACAGTTTTTCTCTCTGTCTGTTCTCTGATCTCACCTCTGACTTTTCTTGTTTTTCAGAAGCCAGGCAAAGAAGTCTTTGGCTTCCTGGCTGCTCAGGTCCAGGCTTTGGCCATTCACAGCGGATACTTGGGGCTCGGCTTCCCTCTTGTATGGCTCAATGATGTTCCTGGAAAGGCAAAATTGGAAGATAACAGCCCGGAATGCCACAAGAGGGTGCTAAAATGCTGCTTTTCCACAAAATCCAGCTCCCTCCCATTCCATCTACCAGCAGCCAGAGAAGAAGGTGGTTTGGATAGGTAGAGGGATAGTTGTGCTGTCTGCTGACAGAGGAGAAACATTTCTAGGGCTTAGAAGAAAGAAGAAACAAGTCCCCAGAGAATCACTGCTGTAGTCCAAGAAAAATATCCTCAGCTCTACGTTCTGCTGTAGCCATCAGCTGGTTGACGACAGCTCAAAGTTTGGATCATAGGAGCACTGAAAGTCTACACACTTACTCGCTTTTCTTCTCCCGTCTGGCTAGCAACCATTCCACGAAGTTCTTCTTCAGCATGTTATCCATCGTGCGGCTGTAATCGCTTGCCAGGGTGGCCTCAGAGTAGCGCCTCTGCACCGCTCTGGCACTGGGACTCCTTACACTTACGCTAGGGTAGGAGCACAGACACGAGTGAGTGCAGCACACATGGGGAGCGAACGCTACACAGGCTTTTGCTTGGAGTTCCACGTGCAGCTCCTATAGTCAGCAAGGTTTTGTAATCAGTTTTAATCCTTTTTGGTACCAGTGACCCTTCCTGCACCATAAAGTGCAGAGGTAGCTAGAGAACGGGCTAGCACGCTTCTCATCCGTTTCGCTGGCTGCTAACCCAGCTGCAGCTCAGCTTCAACTACAGAGGAGGAGCTGAGCTTGGGATATTTACTGATTGTCTGGGCTCAGTGTGGTCTTCCTTGCCATCGCCCGACTCACACGGACTGGAAGTTTGGCTCAGTGCTAAGGTACCAAGGCGACTCAGGCTCCCTTCTCTAGCGAGCTGCAGACCTAGGGCCAAGGGAAGCTCTTCCTGTGTCCTGGAGAGCCTAAAGGGTGGGTGGCAGGAGACAAGGTCTGACCTTGATGCCAGTGCTGGCCTGGCAGCATAGACATAGTTGGCGGCCGCTTAAGTTAACAAAGGCTGCCAAGGCTGATCCTTTTTTCGTACTATTGTCTGGAGTTGCTGCAACTCCTACTGCTCTAATAAGGATCCTTTTGGATCCTCTCAGAAATTTCATGGCAGGAGGCAAGAAGAGAGAGAAAGTCTTTGTTATGTGCCTACTTTATATTACTGGTCATATTTTCAAATTTTCCCTAGCCTCATTCATGTGAGACAATTGCATCTCATTTCTAGTTCCCAGCTAACCTTGTTCTCTTCCTAGTTGAATTCCAGCCTGTTCCTCCCAACCCTGAGCCATGAAGTTTGCAGAACTTGAGAGTTCTTGGCTCTGACTCAAAGGCTTTAGCTTGATACCTCTATTATCATTTGCTCGTCTCTGTACTGTAGGCTGTCTGTCTATTATCCGAGGTCTACCTGAGGACTGATGTTCTCACCCGTTTACCAAGATGCCAATGGAAAGAGTCCATTTGCCTGCAACGGGGAGCTGGAAAAGGCTCAAAATGCATTGTGGGCTGTTCCTAAACACTTACCCCGAGACATTCTCTTCCATCAAAACAAGGCTCAGAGAGGCAAGGAGCAGAGAGAGAACTTTCAAAGACTTCATTTTCTTGGCTTGTTTCTTGGTTCAAAAGTAGAAAGCAATTCAAATGTCTGGCCCCTGTAATGCATGGGGACAGAGAAGTGACAGGAAAGTAAACCCAGAAGGAGGTGCAGTGGTTAGGCACGTGTCTGTGCTTGTAAATGTGTTTCTTCAGTCCCTGTGCTTGGAACAGCCTTCTCCATCCTACAAAGCCCCCTCTGCCGTTCCCACTTAAATTACTTTTTCAATGCCAATGCTCTTTCCTGCCCTGGTGTCTTTTAATGTTTGTTCCCTATACTTTTATTGTAACCATCAAATTCATTGTGGGTTGCACATTCCTTGAAGCAAGGACATTGTCTTCCTCCATGTTTACAAGCTGACCCCGTTGGTACCTCATTGTGCTTTAAGGGTTGAGTCAACCTTAAGGATGTGAAGGGGAATGTACGTTTGGATCAGGCAGTTCCATAGGAAGCGGGAGTAGCGTGGCATCCCGATTGTCCCACGCTACAGTTCTGCGGGATTTAGGAGGTTGATCTAACTTCTGGGAGATTTTTCTCTTGAGAGAGGTAATGCCTGAAGTAGGGACCGGAGCCAAAAACAGTGAGTATCACTTATGAAAAATATCGCATGGACAGTGACGGGATCGGACCCCAAGATTTATTAGTTTCAAGCTGTTTCTGGTCCTCACATCCACAGCTGAGCTCACCAGCCCTCGGACATTTGAGCTCTTTTAATTACTATCCCAGCTCTAAAAAGTCTGTACAAAAATGGTTTTTATCATGGCTCATAGATATGTTTTATTGTTCCTCACTCTTCGTTATAGATATTTCTGGAAATTGCATTGCAATGGAGAGTTGCTGTTAACAAGAATAATAAAGTAACAGGAAGAACAGGACTAGATCAGGACTCAGGTATCCCATCCTTCAAAAATTTATTTATACATTAATGTATCTTTACTCATATAAGTAGCTATTTGTCCTCTTACAATAGTCTTAATTATTATTTTACAGAAGGTGGGAGTTTGAATGTTTTTCATAATTAAGGCACTTTATTTCTGGAAAGCTATGACATTTTTACAAATGTTTTCAGCCCTTCTTATTAAGTGAAAAAAATACCAAATGCATTACATTATCTCAGATACATCAAGATGAGATTAATACTCTTAAAAACAAAGGTGTAATATTCTGTGAACACTGGCAAAAATCCCTAAAATACTTTTAGCTAAAACAATAAAAGATAAATAGGTACGGAGTGTGCTAACACCAAAAGTAAATTCCATTGTACAAAAAGCTGAGGAATATTTTTAATGAGAATTGAAAAAAGTGTCATGATTAAATAACTGATTAAATAACTTCTATTTGCTTTTCATTACATATATTGATGATATAATATAACGATGGGTGTGACAATGATCTGGAAATAGCTAAGTCGTGGAAGAATATTATTGTGCTTAAGGTAATTATTTATGAAGCTAGGAGAGGAAATGTGTGATAGCCTTAATTTTAAGAGGGCAGTGCTCATTAAAGCATTCTCTGACAATGATGAATTTACCCAAAAAGGGAAGAGAAGAGGTCCAAATTTTCCAGAGATTGTCGGAAAACAAGTTCTGAGTTAATACAAGACCTTTCTGCCTGAATGGCACTGAAATGGACTGGTGAAGCTCTGCTGTCCCCGACTGGCACAGGGTTTCCTGAGGTACCTACGCTCCTCTGATCCCAGAATTTGACAGCTTCACGGAAGGTGGTTTGCTGACCTGTTCCACAGCTGCCCTGGAGGAGCATTATCTGCCATGGGGAGCTTTGCCACATGAAGGCTTTCTAGCTCCCCTGTGCAATACTGTCTGCTTTGGAAAAAGCATTATCCCTGTTTTATCCATAGCCGGGAGGACATGAGAAACAACTGAGAACAAATTTCACCTTTTTTCCCTTGGTAGCACTTGTTTAAAGGCACAGATCCCAAGCTATTTCCTGCACACGGAAGCCTCCTCTGAAATAACGGTCTTTGCCTTTACAGCATCACACGTACACAGCTTCAACTCCTTTCTGCCAAACCTAACAAGATAATTGCTAGTCTTCTGCCACTTTGGAGAAAGCTTAGCCAAAGGTACAGGTTGTTCCTGCTCTGCTACATCTACTATCTGATACTCTAGCTCTAGTCACTGCCACTGTTAGCTTAGAAGAAAGAATAGAAATTAAAAAAGAAAGACTGATGCAGAGCTTCTTACCTTCCTGCTCCTCTGAAGCAGCCCAGGGGATTTCAGCCGGTTCTGGTGCTCAGACAAGACCCTTTGGAGCCTTTATATATATTAGCTGTGAGGGACTGAACCCACTTCCATGGAGTAAACAGGAAATCAAGCACCTAATCAAAGCAATTCGAACCCACTTAGATCTGCTTCATTAGGTCCGTTGACCTGCAGAGCAGGAAAATAACCTTTTAAAATATGTTTACATTAATGGCAATTAAACATTACCATATTGCAAAATCAAGGATGAATGTGTATTGTGGGCATAATACATATGGCGTTGGTCTAAAACCTGATTACACATAGCACCTCTTTCCACCGGTAAAAACTTCCTTGATCTCCATCTTTTCTTTTGCAAAGTGCGAATCTCATCTTAGCGAGATCCGGGCTGCTCCTCCTCGCTCTTAGGTATGAAGTAGGAGTAACTTTGCCGAAGCGAGGGGCTCGCGTCCTCGCTGCGCTGCTCGAGGACCGCGACGGGAGGGCGGTCAGGAGGGGCAGCCGGGTGAGCTCGGAGCAGAGCGCCCGTTTCAGCCGTGTGAATCCAGCTGCCTCTGTCCCGAGCGAGCGATGGGGCGCTTCCTCTGCGCCGCTCGGCCGCTGGCCGGGGACACGTGTCGCGGAGGCCATCACCTCTCCTTCCCCTGACACTGCAGGAGGGCAGATGTGCCCCAGATGTTGATCATGGCAGAATTCATTGAGTACAAAGGGTAAAGCCACTTCCACCAGCTCTGCCATGACTTCACGCCTGGTAAAGTTCTCCCTGGCGTCTGACCCATCTGACCCACCCCAGGGCTGTTTGGGAGCAGTGCCAGGCCCAGTAAGTTCTGATGCTGTTGGCTGTTGTAATGGCAAACCAGCTACTTCGGTGGTCTACGAGTCCTGGCTGCATCCCAGGTACTCCAGGATCCCCCTCGCACACAGGTTATTTCTACCAAAGGAGCAGAAATTGCTTGGTTGGTTTTTCTGGTACCAGCCTGACCCACACGCTGAGCTCTGTGCACATCGTTACCAAAACGAAACACTGCCCGCGGCCGATGGTGCTGATTTGCAGAATACAGCCCCATCCACGCTTCAGCTCCCCAGGGCTGTCTGAGCTTTTGCAGGAGGTTATCCAGGTTGCAGCCTTCCCCTCAGGTCTGCCAGCACTTGTTCACGTAGTTCGGCTGAGCAGCTAGGAGCAGCAACCCAGCACACCTGGGTGTAGGAGGGATGTGTGTTCGCAGCCTCCCAGACCGCTGCTGGCTCAGCTGCAGCTCAGATCTGTGTGAACAAAGTAGGTTTCTGGTTAACAGGGCTGTGCAAGAAGCAGCCCGGAGCGGAACTGCAGTAATAATGGCAAAATTGGAAGGTGTCACAGGTTGCACGGCGGGAGAGGGTTTCACTGTGCTGGCACGGTGCCCTCGCATATCTTGCCCGTAAGGCGTATGGCAATCTAGCACTTCCAGCACGGCAGGCTACGTCTCCCCGAATAAAGGCTACCCGTTTTGAAGCCCCTTTCTAAGAAGTGCTTGTCCCACGTTTTGAAAGCGCTGCTGTGACACACTATCGGATGCAGACTTATTTCAACCGCTACCACTATTTCTACACCAGTAAAACGCAGAGCACAGAATTAACGTGCATCTCGCTCACTCCAGCGCTGGCAAAGGAAAGCTCTCGCTGCTCTCTAGTTATCCAATTGCCCAGCGTAACCTGCCTCTCAGACAGAAAGTGTTGCATTTATATTGCGTTAAGATAAAGCATTAGAAGGACATTGTTAGGGCAGATTAAGACTTCAGCGCTATTAGGGAGTAATTATTACTTTCACAGGAACTACCTGACACGTAGCTCAGTCCTGTGACCAGCACCACACAAGCACCCAGGATCTCCAAAGGCTTTCGTCCACGCAACAAGCATCGTGCCTGCTCTGATAAATGATGCAATGTAGTAGTTACAAGTAGCCAATTTACACTCGCAGCACAGTTGCTAATCAATAAAATGGAATAGTTTATCCTGGTTGCTTTATTATATGTATTCTGGGTACTTCACTCCCAGCCAACTCAGATATCTTGTTTCTCCAAAGTGCACCCTATTTGTTTTCCCCTCATTAAGTGCCTCTGTAGGATATAAAGTTAATAGAGTGAAATAAATATCCAGCAACATTAAATATTGACCTACTGTTCACAGTTACGGTTATTTCAGGGCATCTGCTCATGATCCAGTCTGGACTGCAGCATTGCTCTAAAATTTCTCACAATCTTTCAAACAAAAAAAAAACCCAAGCAGATATACAGAAGTATTTCCGAAGAGATGTGGTGTTGCCTGAATTTTGTTCTATCTGTGCGATATCCACAGATCAATGCCTAAAATGATTAACCTTTGCCTGCCACATCAGGTCTGTGAAGTCTAGAGGCTAAGAGTGAAGCGCTGCCCTGAAGGGCCACATACCCACAGCTGCTTTTCCCAGCACAACAGAGGGGCTAATTACAGACGCAGACCTTGCCCTTCTCCAGCCTTTGACCAGCAGAGCTCCAACAACGCTTCCCCCGACGCGTTATTCGGGGTCTGCTACGTTCTCTCATAACAGGAGTCATTTCACAAGCTTTAGCTGGGTCCCCAGCCTGGGACAGAAAACACTTTGGTTTAGGTTTCACCCAGCTGGAGCATTTACATTTGCCTCCCTGTAAACTAAGTAGCAGAGCTGCGGCTGCCCCGTTTCGCCCTACCCTACTGCACGGTGCTCAGAGAGCGAGTTCTCCGTTTCTCAGCGATAGACCTGACCCGAGGAGTCAGTGTTTCAGGAATTTGGAAATACTTTGGGAAGATCACAGCTGTGTTACTGAAACAGTCCTCCTGGTCTGCTTTGAGACACCAAAACATCTCAAGGGCAACTTTGATTTCAAAGCATTTCAAGTATTAGATGTCTCTGTAATCAGGGAAAATAGGGCTGAAAGTGACCTTAGCAGGTCATCTGTTCCTTCTCCTCCTTCCACATAGGATCAACTCTACTTAAATCACACTGAGCAGACAAGAGTCTAATTCGCTCCTGAAAGTATGCTGCAAACTTCCCAAGAAATCTCTTCCAGCGTTTGGCTCTGACTTCCCCCCGTCATCAGCACAATTTACACCGCCGTCCTGTTCCCCGTGGAGGCGGTGAACGGTTTTCCCTTCTCCCTGGGGCAGCAGTGCTTGGGTGCTGTTTTGCAGGGCTCCACGCAGGGCACCTCCGTTCTGCCGGAGGATTTCGGCAGCTGAGCATGCCAGGTGAAAGCACTGCTCTCTGCTCCGGAGGGGATTTAAGGGTGAGGGTGAGCTGTGGGTCCTAATTGTATCCAGCTATGGCCACTCAGCATTAGTGCTTGTTTTACTTCTCAAACCATGGGGAGAGAGGAAGGAGGGTTTTTTGAGTTGTTTTCCATCCCCATGCTCTCACTGAGATGGGGAGCATTAGAGCTTCTTTCAAACTCTGATCCTGGCTCAGGACCGAGTCTGTTCTCAACACAGCTTTGCTGCTGTCAAAGGGAAAGAGGCTCAAGGCTTTCTCTGGGGCTGTTTCTCTCTCTGAAATACCAGCAATGGCATGTTGCAGAGGAGGTAAGTAACCCCCACATGCTTTTTCTCATCCTGTTGCATCTTGGCTGAGCACTGGTTCTCCAAGTACCACCATCTCTATCCCGACCCCTGGCTCCACGTCCAGCCTGCTGCCCTCCTCCGAGGGCTGCCTGGGGTCTCGCTGGCCGCTCGCAGCCTTGGCTAACCCAGGTAGGTCTCTTCCATCTCAAGCACCGAGGGTTTGTGCTGTCGGGATGGGAAATCACGCATCTGCTCCCAGTTGCCAGGGCTCTGCCAGGAAGCTCAGACTTACCAAAAGGCAGCTAAGGCAGCTTTGGCTCTAGCTGAAGGCAGTGAGGATTTGCCTGGCTCCTGGTCCCATCCCTTGTGCTTAAACCTGTCCAGCACTCCAGTTTAGTTGCGTGGGGCATAAGAGATGTTCTGCCTAGGTTTACGGGAAAGCTTTTGGGCGGAGAACATCACTTCAGCCTCTCTTTTGGATTCAAACCTGCCTTCCCCTCCAGTGCTTGCAGGGATGGAACAGGTTTTTTCACAGTGGCAAAATACCAGATATGTCTTTAAATGCCAATACTCCCTTTCAACTGCAAACAAACCCCAGGGCCTTTTGAGGCTCCAGCAGTTGTTCTTGACTAATTCAGCTCACTGGTATGGCTATTTCAGATCCTCCCTGGCTGTCATTGCTTTTGAAAAATTCAAAAAAATGGGAACCACAAAACACAGAGAATATAGACTTCTGCGTATTCCATTCTCTACTGTTTTTTTTTTTCTTTTTTTAATGTATATCATATACCCCCAGGAGCAGGGACCTACAGCTTATAGCACAGTAACTGCTGTAACAAAAAGCCCATGGTGGCAGCTGTAACTCCAATGCATAAAAGATTTATTTTGACCACAGAACCATGTCAATGTAAAAATTCCACTGTCGCAACTTTTACCTCTACGTAGCTGAGTGTTGTTGCTGCTTCAAGAGGGTGCAAAGATGATCTCAACTTGCTATAGCCTTAAAACTACCTGTGCTGTGTCCTTTTAGCACTTTACCTCGCGACAGCTATCTTGATGTGAAAAACACACTTTATTCCCTCTTTGAGCATAGATAGAGCCAGAACTAAACAGCTGGAGAGATTAGAGCGGCGGAGCTGCAGGCAAGGAGAGGAAATAATCAGTTCCGATAAATCCCAAGTATGTACCAGCAGGACGAGGAACTAGACGACACTGCCCAAGTGGCCGGTTCAGTAACGCAAAATTATTTCCATCCCGTGCCCTCGCTGCTCTCCTACCATCGCGTTTCCCGCAGCCCAGCCGTGCTGGTGCCACGGCACCGGCTGGGGGGTATGGTTCAAGGTTTAGATTGTGAAATGACCTATATTTTTAAAGTGACCCACAGCAACAAACTTGCTCTGCAGTTTGCCACCTCCCAGGCTACAGTCATTTGGGGTATGATGAATTAGACAAAAATGGAAAGGCTTTAATGACTGAGCCTTTCGCTGCCTCGCGCTACGGGGAGTTTGAAAAGGGAAGGGGAGAAGAGCACTAAGTGGTGGCGAACCCTCCCTTCCCTGGGGAATCTAAATGGTGGCTTGCAATTATAGGGCCCCCATATTTGTGCTCGGGTAGTATGAATCTGGTATAAAAGCATTAATTTCAGCCCGAAGGAAATCTGATACAAATACCTGAAGTCACTGGGAGGAAAACATTTAATCTGCGCTTTATAAGTGCGGGGAATGGTTGGAGCGGAGTTCAGAAGATCAGCTGCTACATGAAATAAGGTCAGGGGGAGTTCAGCAACAGCAGAAGTCATCCTCCAAGATGCTTTCTGAACTGCATTAATTCAGTTTATCGTTGTACCAAGACCAAAACTTCCCACCATCGTTCAAGCCATCCACGGGCAGGATGGCTGCTACCACTGTGTGTCCAACTCCTCACAAGTGATTTTGAGCAAGAAAAACAGTAAACTTTCAGGTTAGGAAGGTGTGCTGTGAGGAAGTTGTTACAAATTAATCTGGGGGGAAATTGAAAATTAAAGGGACTCTACTAACAACACAATTATGGGGCTCTTTCCAATGAGCTTTATTTTTCTTTGCTTTTTGAGTTTCCTGCTTACCCAAAGCAGTGGGCTGCAGCCCCCCAGGTGAGCAAGAGCATTTCCATCATGAAAAAATGTCAATGCAAAGCAGCTTTGTTTTGTTTCAATTCGAACAGTTCTTTGCATGTGCGTGAGCCCAAACAGAGAATCCAGTTTTCTGGTCTAGGAGACCTGGAAAGTGCAACCAAGCAGAGGCAAAACCAAAGCTGACCACCCTGCGCCACAGCGAGGGCAGCAATAGCAAACAAACACAAGTGGAGAGGAGGAGAAAATAGTTGTTTGCCTGTGGTTTTCTCTTGTTTTGGTTTTAAAGAGACTCCAACTTTTAGCACCCCAGCTAAAGGATTTTTCAAGATGTGAGTTGATTTTTTTTTTTTTTTTAAGCCAGGCTTCATCTGAGTGTTTGCTTTGTTTTTAACTGAAGCACTCAAATGTTTAGGAAATATCCAAATCTTTGAGAAAGTTGCAGATTTAACCATTTCCATCTTCAGCTGTGCTGCTGCTGAGGCTCCCCGCTGGTGCTGGCCGAGGTGCCCTGGCAGGGAGCAGGGGGGCATTTCCCAGCGCCCGCTGGGGCTGCGGTGCCCCGTCTGCCCCAGCTCCAGCAAAGCTGTGTTTAAAAGCAAAGACAGCCCTGAAAAAGCTCAGAGAATCAAGGGAATTTCCAAAAATCTAGCGCGGACCTGAATTTTGTTTTTAAAGCAAACTAATTTCCCAATCAGTTTGATTCTTAACAAATTTGTCCACACACACTTTAATCAGTGGGACCTTCTTGGATAGGAGCTTCTTTTTTCCAGTCATGAATGTTTTCCACGTAATAAAAAGTGAACAAAAGGGGGTTTAAACTGTGATTCCACTTAAGTAAAAGGAAATATTTCCCCACTGTCATGTTCACTCTTCCTACTCTGCTGAATTCTCACCTATGTTTTACACACAGGCTTGCTCTGAGTTCAGATAATTTCTGCTAGCTGAGACATAATTGAAACAGATTCTGTGAAAATAAAATTCTATTTTTTTTTGCTTTATGATCCATGTATTTTACTGAAAACTTTCAGCACATATTTATTTGATAATAATTAAGACATACTTTCAAACTGTTGAAACTGAAGATTTTCCACAGTTTCTAGGGTTTTTAAATACAGCTTTAATTTTGTCAAAATTAAACATTAGTGATATCACCAGAGATTGAAAGAAAAAAATTAAAGAAAGATTCAAACAACAACTGGCAGAAAAATTACAGATTATAATCTGTTCTAGTTAACCACTAATCTGTCATAAAGATTATTTCTATTTTAGATATTTTCTGAGTCAAATCAACAATACTTCAGCAGACTGCAGGAATTACACCCTTTTGAATGAAGCCCACACTTACTGAAATCTCAGATGCATTATTTTCCACTCCCTTTCAACCTCGTACCTTAACAAATTTTCCTAAGCACTTAAGTGACAACAATTGTTTTTTGGACTTGTAGATAAATTGTCAAAACTCAGTAAGAATGTTTCTGCCTGCTTCAAGGATTTATATCTCAGGGGGGGAAAAAAAACTTTGGCCAAAATTAGATTTTATGTATAAAACCATAAACAAATTTATGTTGATGCAAGAGGGGGATCCTACCAATTTTGAAATTGTTTGCAAGCCCAGGCAAACAAATCAACTGCTCAGAGCGATTTCTAACAGCGCAGCCCTCTTTGAGAGGGTCCTGGGGGAGGAAAAAGGCCACACGTGCTTTCAGAGCTGGCAGCATCTCGGGGAAAACTGCTGCTGAGCGGTGCCCTGCTGCAGCCCTCCTGCTGCAGCCTGGCTTGCAGCCCCCTCCCCTTGGCGGGGGGGGGGGGGCACGGCTCCCTTTGCCGAGGGTCTTGCAGCCGGGGGGGGGGGCAGCCCTCTCCCCCCCTGCCCGGCGGAGGAGGAGGGCAGCTCCCCCCCCCCCCCCCCAGCAGATCAATGATCGAGCCTCTGCTGTTTGCATTCCCTAAATACCTCGCATCTGGAATGCTCCACCGAGGGGCAGGAGCTTGACTGATGGTCTTCCTTGTTCCACGTCTAAATTGAAGACTTCCCTCTTTGTTTGGCGTTTTTTTTTTTTTTTTAAGGTTGGTTCCCTTGATTTCATTACTGCAGAGGGTTATGTTACAGGGGGAAGGTGCTCGGTAAACCAATAAACAGCAACAACAAGAGTGTCGTGGTCCAGCTTAGAAATAGAGCTGAGGCAGAGCGGGGCTCACTCGTTTCAGCTTGTTTGCCTGGGACACAGGGAGCGGGGGAGGTAGGTGAGTGCTGCGGTTTTCAGCCGGGGAGCACCCGGCGTGCGCTCCCCGAGCTGCAGCACACGCATTCCCCAATTTCATCGCTCCCCTCTTTTCACCTGCGAGCTTTGAGCCTGGCTCAGGCACCGGGAGCCTGAGAAACCCGCGCGCGGACGCCGCAGCTCTCCCGCACAGCCGCCTCGGGCTGATTCACTTTGGTACTTCTAGGAGAGCCAAACGCTGCAGCTGGGAGGATGGAAACCAAACTTTCCCTGGTGAGCAGCATCTGCGTGTTTTAAAAGCAAAGATCCCGGGACGGCAGAGAATAGCTCAGATCCGGGAGGGAAAGCTGAACGCTCTTTGCTTTCAGTGCCGTTTTGCAGAGTTTTTATCGCTCCTTTGGGCGAGGGGCTGGGTAGCTGCAGCGCCCAGCGCACGCAGAGGTGCTCGCGGCGCGCATCTGTTTCCCAGGACTCGCACAACTTCGGATTTCCCAGTAACTGCGGATTTATTTACTAGATTCCCCACGCAGCTCTTCCCCGGCGCTGAGCAAAAAAAAAAAAATAAAAAATATATATATATAAAAATAAAATAATGGGGGAAAAAAATCGGCGTTTCGCGTCACGTCGCTGCCGCGCGGCGGGGCGAAGGGAGCGCTGCGGGCTCGCCCCCGCGGGGCCCCCCCGACGGGCGGGGAGCGCCGAGCAGCGCCCGCCTGGGGGGGCTGCGATATGTTTTTTGGGGGGGGAGGGTGGTGCCCCCCGCCCGCGGGCCAGCTCCCCCCTGCGCGTTTTCCTTGAAGGCGCGGAAGGGCCGGCGGTGCCTCCGCGGGGGGGCGGGGGGGGGGCGGGGAGTCGGGGCCGCCCCCGCCCGCGGCAGCACCCCAGGGCCGGGCTGCGCCGCCCGCCCCGTCGGGGGAGGCAGGAAGGAGGCTGGGGGCGGGGTGGGGGGGGGGCGCTGCTATTTTCATCCCCTCTCGAGCCTAAAAATAAAAGTCTCCAGAAAAGGCCGGCGGGGAGGGAAGGGGGCAGGGAGGGGCCGGCGCTGCCCGCCGCGGGGGGGGGGGGGAGGGGGGGGCGGCCCCGCACACGCCGCCTTGCCGTCGGGGAAAGGCCCTGCCCCAGCGCGGGGCCCTTTTGTGCCGGGAGGAGCCCCCCCACCTCCCGGGGGCTTCCGCGGGGCCGCGCAGGCAGCGCTTAAAACAATGCGGGGCCCATCCTCCCGCGGCGGGCGCGCAGCCCCGGGGGGGCGGGCGGGCGGCCGCCCCCAGCCCCTCGCCCTGGCGCCAGGGGACCTCCCGGCCCCTTTGATGCCGAAGTTTTTTACACCCAGAAAAATCCCATTGAGGCACCGGGGCCGGCGTGGGGGGAGGGGCGCGTGGGGGAGGGGCGCGGTGGGGGCGGGGGGCTGCAGCAGATGGGAAAGTGCCTCCGACGGGACGGGGCTTGGCGGGGGAGGGGGGGGGGAGCGGGTGGTTCCCCCCCCCCCCCCCCCGCCGTCGCCGCACCGGAGGGGGTGTGTGCGGGGTGGAGGTAAATACCGTAGTATTTAAATTAAAATAAATAAATAAGTGGCGGCGGCTGGGCCCCCTCCCCCCCGGCCCCTCCCCCCGGGGGCCGGGCCCTCCCGCATCACCACGTGGCTTCCTCCAGCAAACATTTTCACTCATTTTCCAGGTCGGTTTTATTTAGAGGCGGTGCCCGGCTGCCGAGAGGCGTCCGGTGACACTCGAGTGCCACTCGGCCGACTTGGGGGCCCCCGCAGCCGCCCTGCCCGTCGCAGCAGCGCGCCCCGCCGCCGCCCCCCCTCCCCTCGGAGCCCCGCCGCGGCCGCCTGCTTCCCCCCCTCCCCGGGAAAAAGCCCACCGCGGAATATAAAAAAAAGGAAAGAAAAAAAAAAAAAGGAGGAGAGAGAGAGAGGAGGGGAAAAAAAAAAAAGAAAAAAGGAGGAAAAAGCCCCCCGGCCGGCTGTGGGGTGGCAGTGCGCGGCCGGAGCCCGACGGCGCGGGCGCACGGTGGAGCCCCCCCGGGAGGCGCGCTGCGAGCCCCGCCGCCCCCCAGCCCGCGGCCCGCCGCCCCCCGCCGCCACCATGAACAAGCTCTACATCGGCAACCTCAACGAGAGCGTCACCGCCGCCGACTTGGAGAAAGTCTTCACCGAGCACAAGATCTCCTTCAGCGGGCCCTTCCTCGTCAAGGCCGGCTATGCCTTTGTGGACTGCCCCGACGAGCAGTGGGCCATGAAAGCCATCGAAACTTTTTCGGGTAAGCGGCCTCGCCCCCCCCCCCCCCGGCCTCCCCCCTCCCCGGGGCTGCGGGCCGAGCCCCCGGCCGCATCCTGCCTCCGGGCGGGGACGGCGGGACCCCCTCGCCCCCCGCTGCCCGACGGCGCTTGCATCAGCGAGGGGCCCCGCGGGGCGGGGTGGGGTGGGGTGGGGGCGACCCCCCCCTCCGCCGAAAAGCAGCGAGGGGAAGGGGAGGGCGAGGCGGGGGCCGCTCCCTCCCTCCCTCCCCGCCGCCCCCCCGGCCCCGTGGGCGCCCCCGCGGCGGCGGCAGCGCGGCGCCCGCCCCGCCGGGGCTCGGCCCGGGGGTCCCGGCGGCGGCGGCGCGGGCGGGGGGCTGGGACTTTGGCCATTTTGATTTGAAACGGGCTTTCCTGGGGCATGTGATGCGCGGAGCAGCGCGAAGGTCGCCATGCTGCTCGCAGCGAGAGAAAAAGCTCCCCGGGAAGCAGCTCGTTTTTTAAATTTTCGTTTTTTTTCTCCTTCTCCCCCCGCCCACCTCTCCCGCCAAGCTCTTCCCATCTCCAATCCCCTCTGTCCCCCCCCTCCTCGCCCCAAATAAACCAGCTGCAGAGCAGCCACCCCATTTTTCAAAGAGAAAAATCCATTTCTGCCATGGAGTTAACAATTTTGAGCCTTTTAATGGGGGGAAGGAAAAAAAAATCTCCCCGAAGGAGTTCCGCGGGAATTAACCACGAGGCCTTAAATAAAGGCAGAGAATTTTGTCTCCAAACATTATTCCTCCTTTTCTTTTGCTAAAAGCCGAGCAGTATGAACTAAGGAATTAAATATTCCTGAGGAACATTGTCCAGACAGCTAACTCGCCACTCCCTCCCACTGCTTCCCATTTGAAGCCAGTCTTATATCGAATAAAATGCACTTGTGAAGGAATCGGCAAATGCATTTGTGTGCAGTTCACCGTAATTTGAATTAAAATGAAAGGTTTCGCGTGGTAGAATGTTATCCAGGGCTTTTTTTCTTTTTTTTCTTTTTGACCACTCCACCCAGATTGTAAAAACCAGACACATTTTGTTTTTAGGGAAAGTGGAGCTTCATGGAAAGCAGCTAGAGATTGAACATTCAGTACCTAAAAAGCAAAGGTAATACAGTGTTTTATTTTCTTTTGTGTGCTTTTTTTCTTTTCTGCTGTGGGGGAGGAAAGAAAAAAAAAAAGGCCGTAAGATAAAGGAGACAAAAAATTATCCCCAAATATGTGCATGTGAGATGAGATATGTTGGCGATTTGGCTCTCGAGGTGTCCTCAGTGAGGTGGGAGTTGTTTTGGAGGATCAATGTTTAATTTCCTTTTTTTTTAATTAATATATATATATATTAAAAAAAAAAAAAAGCCAAGTGAACTCGGCAAGCAAGTTTAAACCCCAGCCGGAACAATGACCCCGCCGCCCGCCCAAGGTGATGCATGGCCGAGGCCGATCGGGGCTGGTGGTTTCAAACTTGTGCTGCCGGGAGCGTTTCCCCGGCTCGTCCCGCTCCTCGGCCGGGAAGCGGCTGCCTTTTGTTTCCCGCTGGGCTATTTAAAAAAAATTTAAAAAGGAAAAAAAAAAAAAAAGGAAAAAAGGTGGGGGGGAGGCGCTGGTGGGGCTGGGCGAGGCGGGGGGCTCGGGCGGCCCAGTGCCGGGCTGCGTGCCGCCTCCGGTGCCGTGGGCCCGGCTGGGCCTGGGCCTGGGCCGTGCCCGGCTCTGGTCGTGCCCCGCTCCGGCCTTGCCCGGCTCCGGCCTCGCCGCGCTCTTGGCCCTTTGTTGTGTGGCGTGTGGGGGGGGCGGCTGCTGTTCGGGGCAGAAACCCTAAAAAAAGAGAAATCGAGCATCCCCTTTTTTTCTTAATTATTTGATTCTGGGGGGCCCCGGAGCGAGCCCGCCCCGCCGGGGAGCGGCTCGCGGAGCCAAGCCGTCCACGTTGGATCGCGCGGGCCGGGACCCACGGGCTCCACGTGACGAGGCGGTTCCCTCCGCGGCGCCGGCGGGGAGGAGGCGAAGCGAACTCCTTCTCCCGCAACTCTTTGCAGCTTCCCTCGGGTGGACCGAAATCCCCCCGGCGTGATCCCGGGGAGTCCATTTTCCCGGCGCGGGCCGGGCCTGCCGCCAGGCCTTGGCCTTTAAAACTTTGCCCCAAACCCTCTCGGAGCCGGGAGGGCGTTTTGGGGGGGGCGGGGGGGGGGTACAAGCGCCTTGGCCTCCGTTGGCCTCGGAGCCCCAAACCCATCCCGTAATTTGCCCCGCGCGGGGTTTCGGACCCGTCCGGCGCGGGGCTGATCCATGGGGCTCGGTGCGGTGGCCGGAGCGCCGCGAGCCCCGCGGAGCTGTCGGGAAGGTGGCTGCGGAGGGGACGGGAGCGAGGCCGGAAAAAGGCCCCCCCCCCCCCCCCATAGCCTGGCTCCGTAATCGATAGCCTGTGCCCAAGGGAGCCCATTCCACGGTGTTCCCTACCCCGCTTTCCCCTGCCCTGACTTTCCTCCCCACGCGTTTTTAGGGAATTATATCAAAATGTAAATATTTCTTGGCAGTCTGCAATCCCCCCCAAAACCCCTCAAAAAACAGCAAAAAAAAGGGCGCTCGCCCCCCTGTTGTTGAAACTTCACGGTGGGTGGAATCGAAGCTAGAGGTGACCCGGCCCGTTTTGAACGAGACCTGGCAGAAACGACACGAATTCGGAGGAGCCGCTGAACCCCGGGCTGAGGGGTGTTTTTTAAATTTAGCCACATAGCCCCCATCCGCTGCCTTTAAAGCGACAGGAGCCATTTTTGCTGTTGACTTTGGTCGTGGGCTTCCCTCGAAACGCCTCGCGGGGGCCCGGCCCGGCTCCCCGCCGCGCTCGGTTTCGGGAGGCGAGTTTGCGTTTCGGGTGGGCAAAGGGACCTTTGCGGGGCTGGGGGCCTCGGCAGGTTGCTGGCACAAAGCGGGCTTTTGCCGTAGTTTACTTCTCTCCCCCCTTCGCCCCCCCTTTTCGGACGAGGAGCGAGGGGATGGGACTGCCTCTGTGTCTAAGTCGACTTTTTTTTTCTTTTTTTTCCCCCTGCTTGTCTTTAAGACTGGATTTTCCAGTTTAAAGACGCACAGAACAGGAAATGGTTAATTAAGAGTAGTAAGGGCAAAATCAGATGCGTTTGGTGTGACCTGAAACAAACGCCTCCCCCCAACCTGATAGGGATTTTTTTTTTCTGGCAGTGTAGAAATGTGGAAAACAAGTTGTGTTCATTTGCGTGCTTTCCAGATAATTTATAAAATAAAAATTTGGCTTGATGGTTGTGTTTCTTCTGTTTGAAACTGCAGACGATAATGCTCAGTAAAACTGGTGTGGATGTTTTTTGAAAATGAATGTATACAACAAAATTACTTGTTGTAAATGAGTCTTGCATGTTGGTGTATTTCCTTTAAAAATCTTGCTTACCCCTGATCCCATCCTAGAAATGAATTAAAAAATAGAGAATGTGTTAAGATTGCATTGGAGAGAACGCTTGGTGTGTAGTTGCTGCACCAAAATGCACAGGCATGGTAAACTGATTTAGAGCTGTTTAATCACAGAGAATCTCCAAATAACACTTAAAGCTGCAAATTACGTTAATGATTATAGGGAACCATTTTAAAGAAATGCTTTAGAAATATTTGACTATAAAGAAAAGGCACTGCTGGTAAATATGTCACTTCGTTCTTTGCAGTGAGTCCTTCAGAAACCCCCTCAGTTTTAAAGTTTGTTTGGAATTTTTTTTTTAAAGTATCTCATTGCTATTTTGAAGTTATTTTTTCTGCAACTTTGCTACTGGCAAAAAAAATTTGGCAAAACCTAAGAAAATATATGTGTGTATATATATATATACATATATATATATTCAAACCTGAAAATTATTACATGCTTTATTATTCAGAGCTTTAAAGAAGAAAAGATCCTTTAAAAAAATAAGTTCAGCTTCTCCTGAAGATTAAGAATTGGTTGGGGGGGGGTAGGTCTCTGTGCAACTGAAAAGCCCTAAGCAGATAGCATTAAAAAGAATGAATGAATGAATAAAGGAGGAGGGGTGAAGGGGGGAAAAAAGTGAATCCATCAGGCAGACATTCCAAATATGAGGAATGTGGAAGTGAGTCGACCAGAGAGAATGAAACCAAGTAATTGGGGGGAAATAGTGAGTTTGGCTGATAACAGCCAATATACTTAAAACTAAAAGGATTTGTGCAGGGCATTTTTAAGTAGAGGCAATTCATAAACAACGCATGTGTTTAAAGAGTCAGTGAACTCCCAAGCAGGAGTGGGAATTACTATATGTTATTAATTACAAGAAGATTTAGTGCAGTGTATAGAGAATTGGGTGGATAAATCTTGAATTGCCATTTTATTTTTTCAGACTTTGTTTCAAATTAATGCATTTGCACACTGTAGAAGCGCTCTTTTGTGTGTGCATAATCATGGAATTAATTATTCATAACGAAATATTTAAAAACTTTTGATAACAGCGAGTGCAAATTCTTTGTTCTTAAGTATTAATTTGAAAATGTGCCTTCCTACCTAGAATTCTGTGGATTCTGTGAAAATTGAACCTAAAAAAATGCAGTAGGTCTTTTTTGTGTAAAATAAAGATACTATCTCAAATGCTGAGACAAAATATGCTTTTAAGCCATTCTTAAGATCAGCCACTTCCCCTAGAACAGGTCTGTTTTGGAAGTTACAGTATCATTTAAAAATTAGCAACATTCTTGTATACAGCAGTGTTTGAAGATTGAAACACAGGCTGAATGATACTTCCTGGGAATTTTGAGTTTAATATGATCTCATTCATTATTATCTTTGATAACAAAAAAAAGTAAGAATCTCAAGACTTCTTTTTGGATTTAGGAATGTCCAGCCCTTAGCCAAAAGCCAGCTTTTTAATACTTCTTTTACACCTCTGAGAACTGGAGTAATTTGCAAATTAATATGATTTGATCCCTTCCTGCTGGGAAAAGCTAGAAATAATGTGTCATTTTCATCTGCCGCTGGAGCGAATTTCATCAGTTAGGTGCAAAACTGAGATGAGCTGGCCAATTTTAATAAACCTGGGAGAAAAGCCACGCTTACCAAGGCGCAGCCTGGCTCGCCTCCCTGCCCCAGCTGCCAAGCAGGTAGAGGAGCTGCCATTTGAGCGCCTGCTCCGTAGCCCTGGTTTCACACCGGGGAGGAGGGGCTCCTCTCTGGGTGCCCTTTGCAAAGAGTTGGTGATTTTTAATCTGGAAGGGAAGAAGGGATTTGCCTCTCCGGAGAGCAGCCCCGGCCACTGCCAGGGCTCGGGGCGCTTCTCCGCTTTAATTTCTTTCTGTCTTTGCCTTTTAGGTTAAGAAACGAGCAAACAAACCCCGGCGATACGGATAAGGGAAGTGGGGTTAAAGTACTCGCTTTGAAAATCGAGACCTTTTCAGGATTTAGAAATGTGGAAGACTCCTGCCCCCCGCGCCCCCTCCCCTGCCCCCAGCCCAGCAACGTTAATGTTTTCCAGAGCTGCCGGTAGGGTCTGGAGAGGGCAGGCGGCGCGAGGGGCTGCGCGGCGCGAGGGGCTGCTCGCCGTGGCCGGAGCGGGGAGCGGGCGGGAGGTTCCCGGCCCCCGTCAGCCCCCGGCGCCTGCTTTCGGCCCCGCTTTCCCGGCTCCTCGTGCCGCCCTCGAGGCACGCGGGGCCCTGGCTCGCGCCTCCGCAGCAGGCAGGGATGAGCAGGGCGACGCTAACAGCGAGGGCTAAACCCGGGGCTTGCGAGTGTCTTTGGAGGAAAAAGCTTTCCGGATAAGATGGGAGATTTATTTTTTTTTTCCGGACTCCTCTCGTTTCAACGAGCGCGAGCCCAGCCCGAGGTGTGTGCCCCAACGTCGCCCGCTCCTGCGGAGCGCTGGTCCACGCCGCCAGCTGCCCCTCGCGGAGGGGTCCTGGCCACCAAGCAGGCAAGGCTAAAGCAAGGGATAGAGGGGGGAAAAGGCAGTGATCAAGGTGTGTAGGATCTGTGCGTCATCTGGCTGCGAGGCTCCCTGTTGGCTGATGGATCCGAGTCTCCCTGCGCCTTTCAGTACTTATTCTGCCCCGTTTGGAGCCTGCAAATGCCCAGGGAGGGTCTTCGGCCGGCCAGCTGGGCGTTTGAGAAAGGCACCTGCCCAGCAAAGTTTATGCAGTTAAAAAACCAGTGGAGGCATAGGCGAGGTGGGGCTCGGACCTGGGGCTAGCCTAACGCAGCGCCCTGCCGCCGGCCATCCCAGGGAGCAGCGCGGGAAGGGCTGCCGAGGCGCTTGCATCATGGTACCTCGCCAGGAGAGCTTCTCCGAACCTTTTCTTGCTTGAAACCGGGTGCCCCGACCCACGGGGGTTTCCCTGCGGTCCAGAGACTGGTGCTTTGTTTGATGCTGCCTCTGTTTCCTGTTGGCTTGGTATTACCAGCAAACGTGCAAGGCTTTTTGTGAATTTAGCGAGGAAATCCTTTCCTGGGGTCTTGCCGAGGGTTGCTAGCTCTTCCCGGCTGACCGGGAAGCGGGAGCAGCGGCAGGCATCTCGGCTGGTTTTCTTCAATTCCGGAAAACCGTGTGCGCACCTCTCTGTCCGCTCCCACCGCCGCCTTTGCGGGGACCCCGGAGCTGCTCCACCTGCCCGGCCCTCCAAACCCGGCGTGCGGGTGGAGGCGAAGGGCTGTGATGCTGTTCAAAATGTCTCGAAACAAAGCTGGCTGTTGGTTTTACGCTGTGCGATGGTGTCCTGGTGAAAGAAGCATTTGTCTCTGTTGGAAAGTGAATGCAAGATGTTATTTTAAGGTGATTTTCTTAAAGCCAGCATGCGTTTTCTTGTTCTGATTGAATAGCAACTTATTGAAGGGTAGCGGAAACCAATTCCTGCTCGATCTGTATCCCGTGGCCCCTCTCGGGGACGCGCGGGAGGTCTCGGCAGTGTTGGGTGTGTCGGCTACGCGGGATGTGGCTTTCCAAAGCCGCGCGCTCCCCACGATGCCGGCTGCCGCGCCCGGAGCCAGTTCCCGCGACTGCGGCTTGGCCGCGCTCGGGCTCCGAAATGTGGGTGCCGCTTCTGAGCCGGAGGCTTCGGGGCGCCCGGGTGGGCTGCGCGTGGTGGGAAGCACCGCTCCCCGCTGTGGGCTCTTCTCTCCGCCCCGGCATCCTTCCATGCGGGAGCTTCCCAGCGGCACGCGTAATCAAATCCCGACGGCAGAGGACGTTTCGTTGATTTTCACGTAGAGTCTTGTGTGGGATAAATCAGCGTGGCTGGTGTCGGAGATGGGGCAAAATCGGGCAAAATCCATAACCGGGGCGGGAGCGGAGCAACTTGCTCTGTCTCCTCGCTATGGCAGCGCGGGAGGAGCGCGGCAGCAGCCGAGGTGCAAGAGCATCCTTGGACTGAGCCGGTTTCCCGGCACGCAGGAGCAGGGCAGCCCAGAAAACGGGAAAATAAACAAGGATCTATGTGTCTGTCCGTCTCGGAGGAGCGCTGGCGATCCTGCAGGAAATGGGTCATTTATTTTATTGTAACTGACACTCGGGAGCCCTGACATGGTCAGAGCTGAAATTTCACACTTTTCTGGCTACTGTAATTGTCTGGTCCGGATGGAGAGAACCGGTTTAAGGGAATAAAACGTAATCCACGTGTACGCCGGGCTGAACTGGGTCCGCGCTTTGTTTTTAGGAGTAATCCACCCAGTCGAGTTTAAAGCGCTGCGAAGGCAGTGCAAATACAATAAAAGCAGCGGCAAAGCCGAGCACCGGGAACGGCTCGGAGCTGGCAGGGCTCCACGGAGAGCGCAGCGAGATGCAAATCCCGCGCCGGCCGGGGGTATCGCGCAGTGTAAACAGCGCTCGAGATTACGGCAAAATTGATTTGCACAAAACGGAGAAAGTTTTGATGCTGCTGAAGGTCCTGCTGCCGTTTCCTTTTACAAAAGTGGAGATCCCATGGGAACTGCCTCCGTTGCCAGCGTCAAACAGATGGGAGAATTATGATCAGGATCGGGGGAGGGGAGGGTGCTCAGGGCCAAATTTTCACCCCCAATTGGAGCCAGATTTTCCAATTTGCATTTAAGTGTCGGACTAAAACCTGCGTTTTCAGGAGTGACTCGTGCCTGGTGTGCTGAGCACTCTTGAAAAGTGTGACTGTCACGGTTCCTTCTCGCCTCGTGGCATTTGGATCCACCAGCTCCAACGGGCACCGAGAAACCTCTTCTGGGGGGACCGAACTTCACGCTTCCTTAAGGAAATGTTTAGGGATCTGCATGTGGGAAAGACTGGGAACCTTCTGGATGCAGAAAAAGGGGTTGTGCAGAGAACTACCTGCAAAGAAATGATGTCTTTATTAGGATATTGCCGGCAACAGCCGGTGTACACCTCGGAGGTGTCGCTCGGGAAGCGCACTGTCCTCGCCGGCAAAGGTGATCGAGGACTGTGAGTTCTGCTGTTAGGGTTTATAACGTGCTTCTTATCTGAATTATTCAGCTTTTAATGCTGGTCTTGTGCAAGCAGAATCAGTCACCATATAAATATATATATATAAATATATAGATATTTTATATATATATAAATACACACACGTATATGTGTGTGTGAGTATACATGTTTTCTTAAAGTCAGCTGCACTTTGAAGGCATTAACTCGTGTTTTTTGATCTCTCTTTGGCACAAGAGTATTTACAAACAAGTTGACCAAGTGGGCAAAGACTAAAAGAAAATTGCAAGCGGCTCTGTCCGGACAAGGAGCTTGTGGCTGCGATCCTCTTTTATGGAGCTGTTTGTTTGTGTGCGATTTCACGAGGAACCATGAACCTCATCTAAATTTGTGCTTTTAGGCTCAGATTCACCAGGCTCCTGAGGACGTGTTCAAACAGGGGAGTCCTCCTTTTGAAGTTAACGGGGCTGCCTCAATGTTAAAACGAGGCATGTGCTGAATTTGAGCCTAAATATACAACTTTATATGAACTTTATACAGTCATTGTTTAGCAGGCAGTTACAGCTGAACTAATAAGGCAACAAACTTCTCTGACATCTGTAGCCTCTTCTCGCTTACGGACAAGGCGCGGAGAGGCCGTGACTCTTATATTCGATATGTGCTTGAGGGCAGTGGATTTCCGTAACTTTCTTCGTGCTGCGGGTTGGTTGAAGAGGTTTTGCCGGTGAGCCTTTGCCCGTCACGTGATGACATTTCTGCCCCTCCCGGCTGCACGTGCCTAGCACGGCTATTTGCACAGCGCAAATTTTGTATTTGGTTTCCCCGAATACTTCTCCGTGCAACTTTGGAAGCTACTTTCCGCCACCGTTTGTGGCAGTGAAAGAAACTTGGCCAAGTGGATGTTTGTGGAAGGCAGACGGGAGAGAGGGCATGAACGTGTCTGAAGGGAATTCACTTGGGAAAAAATCCAGATCAGAAACCCGGGTGGTTTTGTGCTGGATTTCTAACTGTGCATTGAATTTCTTTGGCGTTTGCCAGTTTGGCTTTTAATGTTGCCCGTGCCAAAGCAGCGGAGGGTTTTGAGGGCCTTGGCTTAGGCACTGCTCCTTACCCCGTAGTGCCGTGTGTGGGCAGGAAAGGAGACGACTCCCATCCTTGCTGTTGCGTGGGCCAGGGCTGTTTTCTAGCTCCCACCGCGCCCTATCCAGGCTTTCCCCTTTCCCTTTTCTCCTCTCGTTCCCTGTCCCCTCTACCACACAAAAAAAAACCCCAAAACCCCCACACCCCAAACCCAGCAACCACAAGGCATCTTTCTCTGTCCCAAAACTTAGCATCTCCTCTGCTGCTGCTCCGGCTCTGCTGGGACAAGGACGGAGCCGGGGTTCAACCGTCGCGGTGGTCCGCCCGGGCAGCGCTGCCGGACAGGGAGCTGCTGCGGGAAACGGGAGCCCGGTCGCATCCGTGCGGATGCCAAGGCATCTGGCTGAGGTGCGGAGAGAAGCGGGGAGCCCGACAGATGCTTTCGGGACCCCTCAACCCCTCTTTGGGCCCTTAGCCCCCCGCGAAGGGTTGCCACCTCGGGGGCAAGCGTTTTGTGGAGGGAGGCAGGGAGCCGCTCGCTCGTTTCCGTGCGGCTGAGGCG
Source organism: Dromaius novaehollandiae (assembly GCF_036370855.1). Classification (NCBI taxonomy): domain Eukaryota; kingdom Metazoa; phylum Chordata; class Aves; order Casuariiformes; family Dromaiidae; genus Dromaius; species Dromaius novaehollandiae. Next base: position 8,940,265 of record NC_088119.1, on the reverse strand, counting down.
AGATCGGGGGCCTCTTTCTGCCTGGGGGCTCCTCATGGGGACCGGCCCCGGGCGCTGAGCCCCCGGCTGGGAGCACGTGGGGGATGCTGGGGGCCCAGCGTGGCACCCGCGGCCCCTTCTCCCCATCCCTGCGGCCCGGGCGGTCGGAGGTCTGCAGAAAAACCAGTCACGTCCTCACCCGAAGCGGGAGGACCGGCAGGTCTGAGTGCGGCACCGCGGGTTTTAACTCGAGTTTTGGTAACAGGGTCTCCACCCTCGCATTAAGCTCCTAAAACGGTCTAATCCGTGCTGTAATTTCTGGAGTCTTGCTAGACTCCATTCGCGACTGCCTTTGATGTTGGAGGGCCGGTCCGCGTGCGCTCATCGCTCTGGTCCGACATGGCGCGGCTTGTCCGTCCTGCGCTGCTTTGGAGCCGGCTTCATCCCCGCCGGGCACGAGGGGCCACGGAGTCGGGCCCCCTTCTGCAAACGGCGCGAAGGGAAACCTCGGCGCAGCTTGCCGTAACCTCGCGTGCGGAAACAGCCCTGGAGCTTGCCCGCCTCCGCTCCGCCTGTCCCGCTTCCCTCGGCCCCCTCGTGACACAGGCGTCAGCCTGCAAAACCCTCAGAAACTGCCAGCACTTCTGCTTCCTCTTCCTCTTCCTCCCCGGCACTTGCACGTGCTTGTGCGCACGGAGGCGTCGGAGAGGTGAATCCTTGCGGGACCTCTTGGCCTCGACTGAACCCCCCTGCGCAGGTTATCACGGTGCTCTGAGCTCAGGGTGTTTGCAGGATCCCCGGTAACGGCCCAATATCCTGGGGATTTGGGGATGCAAGAGAAGAAGATGGCCCCTGCCGCTTTCCGTTTGCAAACCTAAATGAAAGATGTCTCAGTGACAGCTGTCAGTCACCCTGCTCATTTTCCTAGTAGAGATGTTTAATATGAGGTAATCGGTGATCTAAGGCCCAGCAGGAGCCTGTGCTGAGGTGGGAGCTGGTGGCCTTTCTGCTGCGCTTGGGGTGTCTCGGGGCACGCAGGAGCTGCTCTCCTGTTCGCTCGGCCCCTTTGCAAAGCGTGAGATCCCCTTGAGGCAGCCCTGAGCCCATTCTCACCACCACAAGCCCATTCCCACCACCACGGCCACTGGAAACCAGTTAGAACCGCGGCCCGGGGGCTGGAGGAGGGCAGAGCTGCCCTCTCGTGGCAAGGAGAAGTGGGCGAGGGGTTTGTGGGTGGCACCGGCCTGCGGTAGCCCCTCGCGGGGGGAGCAAGTCGGTATAACCATGCTGCTGGTTTCACGCCCTCAGAGATTGCATTTTGTGTTGGATCTGAGCGAGGATGGCAGGAAACCTGGTAGACCGACAAATCTTCTGTGTTAAGTGACCGAAGTTGCAGCTCCTGGAGGCAGGCGACTGGGCGAGAACCTGCTCTTAGCACCCTCTCTAGTCTCAGGCAGCTTCCAGCCTCGTGAAGGGAGATGTTCTGAAATGTGATGTAAAACTACCTTAGAGGTCTCAAAAACCAAAATTCAAAGTATTCTTTATCTCGTATGTGCTTTTATTCGTGTGTTGTGCATAACACCAAGGGTGGAGAGAAGTTCACAGCCATTTGGAGCTGAAAGTGCTCACTTTGAGCTGTTGGACACGTGCGGGTGATGTTGCATATGCCCTTGCCCAGCTGTCTTAGTCTGTTGTGTTGTGCTCTTCCTGGACAGTCTCTCCTTGCGGTCTCTGAAGCGCTTTGAGATCCATGGGTGAAAGATGAGGTGAAAAGCAAGTCTCACTTCACCTCTCTTCTGCACCCTTCCACGTGTAACATTTGACAAGAAAATTTGCCTCTGACCACTGCGTTAGGTGACTTGTTCATAGTCCAGTTGGTGCTTGGCTGATGCCAGGTTTGGTAAAGGTCTGTTTGAGATTTGCCATTTTAGATTTTCTAAAGTGGCAAAAATTTACCAACTCATTTCCGTGGCCAGCAACTCGGCAGCAATGTGACCAAGTTGCATCACATTTGGAGCTGGCTAGGAGGGTATCATATGTCCATAATCCTCTGCCCGTTTTTCGGAGGCATTGCGTGTTGTTAGAGGTTTAGCGTTGGGATGCTGGTTGCGCGTCGCTTGGCTTTGGGGCATGTTCGGAGTGTCAGAAAGAGCCTTTCACTACGTGGCAACCCGCCAGCAAATTAGAATGGAGAGATAGTGCAAAATGGACACGTTGTATAAAACTCATCTATCTTTCCTCTCTATTACTTACTGTTAAATTTGTCCTGTCCCCAGATACTTGATATATTGACTTTGGCAAGAACCAAACGCAGAAGTCTAGGAGCTGATGAGAGTCTTTCTCCGGGCAAGATAGGCATAAAGGTTCTCATCAGAGGTGTCTTTGAGGTTTTTTTGCATTTTTTGAAGCATTGAGCATTGACTGCTCTCAGAGGTCATCACTTAGCTAGGTGGATAGGGCATGTGCTCCATGCCAGGACCAAGCGACTCCCCATCCATCTGTGACCGAAGGAAAAAACGAGGAGTGGAAAGGTAGCACAGCAAGTTGATAGAGGAGGGAATATGAGCCAGAGCATCTTTTCCCAGGTTTTAGGCATCAAGCTGTCCCTTCCCTCTGTACCCAAGATGCAGCAGCTCTTTTAAAGGAGTTCTCTGAGGTTTCCAAAGGGACGTTTGCGGACAACTCCTCATTCTCGGCAGCTTCTGGAAAAATCTCATCAATTATTAGGCGTGATTCTCTGCGTGCAAAGTGGTTCCGAAAGAGAGGTAATGGGCAGAAACCAATTAAACAGATTTATGAGTCCAAAATCAAATTGCGGTTGCTGAGATGATGGATGGAAAGGATTAATCACGTTGTGCCGGCTTGCCAGAGATAATTGCTAGCCAAGGCGAGTAGATTTGCACGCGATTCTTGCAGGAAGGATGCGCACGCGTTTCTCTGCCATCCCGTGTCCGGTTCGCTTCTGCCGCCGTCCCTCCTCCTGCGAGCTCCACGCTAGAAGCTGAAGGTCTTTGTTGACTCCCTAAAGGCCTCATCTCCTCCGGAGGGGCCTCTCGGATCGGTTCTCTTCCCCTCACTAGCAAACCTTCGAGGGGCTGAGCCCTGGTTGTGCTCGGGTTTTCCTGCCGCTGCTTTAATCTAGCCATTATGTGTATTTGCATATTTCTTCCTCACCCTCCTCTTTCTTTTATTCCACCCTCAGATCTCTCCCTCGCTGGCCGTCCCACCGTTCGGGTGCTCCCGTTGCCCGGGCGCGGCGGGGTCTCCGCTCGGGTGCAGAACCGTCCCGCTCCGGCGAGCGGGGAGCAGCGCGGCCGCGGCGCTGCGTCGAGGCCTGGGAGAGGCGTTTTGGAGGCGGGGGTGGTTCGCGGCCAGGATGCCCCTCGCGCGCTCGCTGGGCGAGACACAGAAAAGTCATTGTTTAAATCGATGTTTCCTAAGACATCCGAAAGCTGAGGCTCTTTTCAGGAAAAGAAAATGGATACCGTTTTCCCTTCCCGGTCGTGTTCCTGCTGGATGTTGCTGAACTGTAGTGCGTTTTGGGGCTTTTTTAGGGTTCTCGCTCTTTCTTGTCTTCCTTGGGGCGCGGGTACGGCTGTCACCTGCTGCACATCGCGGCGCAGGATCGGAGTCCGAATCCCACCTGGACCAGTTGCTTGGGACGAAGGCAGCTTCCCGCGGAGGGTGGGGGTCAGGGTGCCTGGGTGCTGCGGGGCGGGGGCCGCGTGCAGGCCGTGGCGTGGCCAGGAGAGGGCACTGATGCTCTGAGCACTGGCAGCAAACCTCAGTGCTGGGGGGGGAAAAACCCCAGACCTGTCGGCTGGGGGTCTCCCTGCAAGCCCCCCCCGCGCCCGGCCCTTGGGCAGCGCCAGCCCGGGTGGGCGCTTTGGTGACGTCTCGATGGGTGACGGCTCGATGGTTGACGGCTCGGCGTCAGCGGTGGCCCTGGATCTCAGAGCTCTGCTTCTCAGCTCGTTGCGAGCTCCGGGGAAGTTTTCCGGTGGTTCCTCTCCGTTGCCACCCTGAGGGTTTTCTTCCAGAGCACAAAGGCTGGGGAAACCAGAGCGGGACCCGCTGCACCTCGGCGAGGAGCAGGGTGGGAGCGCGGATCCCTGAGCGGCGTCGGTGGGGGGAGGCTTGGGCTGACCCCCCCCGGAGGGGTGCTCCTCACCGGGGACCCGCTCCCGCTGCCGGCGCCTCGGCGAGGTTTGTGCTCGGCATGGGAGGATCCCGGGCTCTGCTGCTGCGCGAAGGGAGCCTGGATTGAGAGCAGCATCCAAACATCCGCTGGTGCCCGCGCCGCCGGGCTTCCCTCCGAGGAGGGGGCGAGCGGCTGCGGCCGCCGAGCAGGTACCTCCTTTTCGGGGCTTTTGCTTTCTCACCAGTGAAGGGAGAATCGGAAACGCTGCTGTCTCGCAGAGATGCTGGCAGATTGAAAGCTTATCAATTTATAAGGGAAAAGCGAGCAATTTCAGCCACAACTTTTCTCCGAGTCCCCCTGGCAACGTTTGTGTCTTAGCAACCACATTTTCCTATTTAAAAATGTTTAAAACATTAAAAAACAACAACAACAACACATTAAGCACAGGATTAAGTGCTTTCCTGAATCAAAGCCTAACTAGATAAATGAAAAGCTGTTAATTGAATCAGGGATGCACTGTGTTTTCAGCCCCCCAATTTGCATAACATTTGCATGCGATTGAAAAGCCATCATTAATGTTATTTAGTTCTAGTAGGTCCCCCAATGTCTCTGGCTGGGCCAGACAGGTTGGAAGCCGTCCTCCTCCGGCCCCGAGGACTTCCCTAAATTGCCGCTTCCGGCCTTGGTGGGAAATGGCCCAACTTGGCTCGTCGGTCGGGCCGGGGATTGCCCGGAGCTTGGCTACCGTGGCGGCGGCGCTTGGCTTGCGTGGCTTCCCGTCGCCTCCGCTTTGGGAAGCGTGCGGCGAGGGATGGAGCGGGCCCGTGCTCCGGGGAAAAAAGAGAGTTTAAACATGGCGGGACCTGCTTCGAGCGAGGAAAACAGAGCGGTTTGTTTATCTGTGGCTTCATCCGTAGCTGCGGCCGCTGCCGGGGGCTCGGGAGGGGCGACAGGACGGGGCGGCGGTCCCGCCTGCCGGGCCCCGCGCTGGGTTTTGCAGCTCCGGCAGCGGGTCTCCCACCCTCGCAGGGTTTTCGTGGGTGTCGAGGCTGTTCAGAAATAATCCCGGTGTCCTGGGTGCGGTTGGAGGAATTAGCAAGTCATTAACGTATTAATGAAACCGCCCCGGTCGAGTGCGCCCGGTCCCGCGTGGGCCATGGCACAACACCACGCTCCGACCCGGGCGGCCGTTCCTCCCGGCTCCTTCCTGCTGGGCGATGGAAGCAGAGATCCCAGCCTGTTCGTGGTGCCTTTTTTTCTTTTTTTCTCCCTAAAGGAGAAAATTAGCTGCCACCAGCAGGCTTACGGCGCGAGGCCGTAAATGGCTCTTTTCTCTCGGCGGTGCCTTCGATTCCGGTCACGTAGGTACCGAGCACATGCTCTGCCCGCGCCGGTCTGCCGCGTGCGACCGAAGCTTTCGTGGCAGGGGTGGGTGGGTGGCTGGTGACTGGCTTCCCCCGGCCCTTTCGGTCCTCTGGGCCCTCCCTGGCCTGGGACGATCTTTGCATTCGCGGTTCCTTGATCTTTGCATTCGTGGTTTCTTAATCTTTGCGTTCGCGGTTTCTTAGTCTCTCGCCCATTCATTTCAGGGCGCGGATTAGCACGTGAACAAGAGATCTGCTTTGCTCTCGGGCTCCCTTCCCCCGCTTCCTTCCCGCATCCCCCTGCCCAACCATTGCAATGTTAAGGGTTTTTTTTTCCCCATCTGCCTGGTTTGCATCTGCGGCAGTGGTGATATCGGGTATTTCGGAGCCGGCCGGCCAGCCGAGCCCGCTGGGGTGCTAGAAATCATTCTGCCTCGTTTTGCCTTTGCGAATGGGCGAGAAGCCCCACGTCTTCCCGGCCGTCCCGCTCTGCATCCAGGCAGCTTTGGGAAATGTCGTTTTGGGTTTTGTCCCAACCCGACGGACCGCAGTGGCCTTCTCGGGCAGTTTGAGGCGGGAGGGTTTAAACCAGCGGCGCGCATCGGTGGGGACGGCGGTGACGTTCCTGCGGCGCGGGAGCCCCGGGTTCAGAGAGCGGTTGCGATCGGGTGCCGAGCTCTCAGACGCCCCGAAGCAGAAGCAGTCGAGCCCGGCTTGTGCCAGGACACGCGCTTCTCTCCTCCGCGTTGAACCAGTGAACGGTTGCCCTTCGCGGCAACCTCCGGAGACCTCCTGGGCTCCAAAATTCACTTTTTGGGTCGGCAAAGACGCAGTGATATAGGTGCTTGCAAGAAGCTCGCGGCCCCCTCGCTGGCTGCCTGAAATGGCATTAATTTATGAGCAGCTCCTGGCTCCTGGGAGCAAAGCCGGGTGCCGGTGGCAGCCCGGGGAGGCCCAGGGACCGGCTGACGGGCAGCAGCGAGCTGAGCCCGGGGGCTCCGCGCGCCCCTCAGCTGTCGGCAGCAGCTGCCAGCCACGGGAGATGCCGCCGGCGAGGTAAATTCAGCATCGGGATTGAGAAAAGGCTCGTCTATTTTGGGAGGAGGGAGGTGGGAAAGAGCCAGAGCGGAGGCTTGCGTATTCCCGGCCGGCCTTCCGGGCAGCCCGGTGTCGCAGCTCGGCCCAGCGTTCTCCGCCGCTGCTCCCTCCTCGGGGTTTCCGTCGCTCGCTCGGGAAGGGCGACCTGGTGCAGCGGCCGTGCTGGAGGCCTCGGTGCTCCCCAAACCACCCTGCGAGCCCGGATCCCCTCCGCGTCTGCGAGGCGGCTCCGTCGCGGGAAGCCGGGGTTAGCCGCTTTCCCGGAGGAGCGGTGCTCCGAGCGGAGGAGCCGGGCGGGCGGATGCAAGCGGGAGGGCAGGCTGCGTGAGGCAGGGCTGCCCTTTTGCTTTCCAATCCTCATTTATTCTGGCCAAACTCTTCCTGCTTTTACGGCTGGGGCCGTGGTGGGGCTGTAACTGGTGCAGAAAGACCGGGAGAAATGTTGTCTCGTCCTGGTGCACCCGAAGCTCCCGGTGTAAATCGGGGCGTCCCCAGGCCCTTCGGGCTCCTCTGCAAGGCAAGAGCAAGGGCCAGGCGTCCTTCGCGGAAAGCCATCGGATACCCTGGTAGCATGTGGAAACGCAGAGCTCGGTTAGATATGTCAACGTGAAAAAATTCAGTGCAAGACAGCTGTAGTTTTGACACCAAATTTGGTTTCAAATAGCTTTTCATTTATTTCAGGAGCCGGAAAATTCAAATCAGAAACATCCCGCCCCAGCTGCGATGGGAGGTAAGAGGAGCAGCCCAGGGGCCCTGGGCAAGCCAGGCCTAAGAGCACTCGCCCCAGGGAAGTGTAGAGCAGATTGAAGGACTAATTCCCATGCAGGTTTCTGTACTTGGGATTAAAGTCGATTTGTCCTTTTCCTTGTTCCCAATTGGAAATAATTATAGCAGATCCATGTAGCTTATTCCCCTTCAATTACAGGAGCAAAGTCTACTGATGCAAGCAATGTAAACGCTACCAACAAAATCCCCATTAATATTACGGTTATATGATTCATCTATTGTGCAAGGAACAAAATGGATCCCTTTTCCCAGCCTGTGGCTGGGACCTTTCCCGGCTGTTTTTTCCCCTGCTCCCCCCAAACTGTCCCCACTGGCTCCTGAGGTCCAGCGTCCTGGGGCAGCCAGTAGCTCCGTTAGTCTAATTGCTTGTGAAATCTTAATGACTAGAAAGCGGCTTTTATTGATCGATCGTATTTCCTTGGTCTGTCCCGATGGTCCCAGTGTAATGTGGTTTCTTCTCCGTTTTCCAGGTTCTGGATGGTTTGCTAGCCCAGTATGGTACCGTAGAGAACTGCGAGCAAGGTAAGAATGGAAAAAAGAAGCCAACTTGCTGCTATTTGGATATTTTCTACCCCAGTGGTTTTGGGGGGAAGGGGAGAGGGTGGCTTTGCAGAGTCTCTGCAGAAGATGCTGAGAGGTCTCTGCCTGCTCACTCGGGCTTTTTGTGCTCCGCATTAATAGACATCGAGGCCCGTGCGGAGGCTGGGGACAGCACTCATGGGCACCCTGGGCTGTCGGCATTTCCTCCGCACCCTTGGGTAACCCTCCAGCGAGGCTGGCGAGTGCCGGGGCGCTGGCGTCCTCCCCCCGACGGCCTCCCACCTCGGCTCCATTGGGCAAGGTGCGAGGACCTCTCTGGAGGCCGGCGGGGGACTATCTGTCTCCGCTCGACAGATTTTATCTCGGCCTCTAATGGTGATCAGTTGAGACGCTGAGGTTTAATATCGCCCTCGGGATGTTTAATGAGAGTACGGTTACCATAAGCCTCCTGGAAATGGAAAGGAGGGCTCGGAGGAGCCCTGGGGACGGTCCCTGGGCTCCGGCGGGGGAGAGCGGATGGGGTTCGGTTTGGTGGCTTCCTCCTTTTACGTTGATGCGTCGGGAGCCTTCAAGCGAGGCAGGAAGGTCGCGGTTCCCGGGGGACCCGAAACGCGGGGATGCGTCGCTCTGGGTGTGCTTTGCCCCGCTCGCTCGCCCTGGCTCTGATTTCTGCCTCTTTCGCTCCAAGTGAACACGGACAGCGAGACGGCCGTCGTGAACGTCACCTACGCGAACCGGGAGCAGACCCGACAGTGAGTGACCCGCGGCCCTGCTCGCCGCCCCCCTCGGCACCACGCGTTGCCCCGATGGGAAACGCGTCTCCGTGCCCTGCCCCTTTCTTATGTGCGGATAGCATCATTTCCAGTGCCATGCGTCACTCAATTTACCCTAGGAATCATAAGTTTTGGGTAAAAAAAATGAGGCAAATCTCAGAGAAGATCAAAGACGTCACTTTTTATTCAAAGGAAAGCCGAGATTTCCTTGTATTTACATGATTTCAGGAATTATGGCTTCAGAAAAAATAGTAATGAGATTAAATATCATAGGAGTTGGTAGACATGAGACAACACATATCCTCGCTGGGTGATGGCAATATCGCGGGGGACTTTCAACTCCGTGCTGCCCCATCCTGCCTGGGGAAGATTAGGCTTTACACTAAATGCAAATGGAAAATTAATTGGGTCTTCGCTGCTGTGTTTATTTCCCTTTCCTTTTTGCCTAGATGTAGGGCTCTGGAAAGCTGTAAAAGGGATGGGATCAGCACTTTGCTTGGAGAGGAGCCAGGGGGAGAGCAGGCACTGATTGATAGATTTTTATCCAGGAAGGTTTACGTCACCGAGTCTGGCACTTCTCAAACGCGGCCGCAGCGGCCACGCTGCTGTCCCCAGGGATTTGGCGTGTGGTCACTCCGCGAAAACGTGCACTTCCAAAGCGCCTCCTGCCCCATAATGCTCCAACTGTCCAAACCGCGGCCGCCGCGAATTTGCTGTGGTCGTGTCCGCGGCCACACCAAAACTTTGTTTGAGAACCACCGGCTCGTTTTACTTTCCATAATAACACGGGGCAGAGAGCTGTGCCCTGCGGTCCTGTGCCGCCCAGCGATGCCCAAGTCTCGGGCTTAAAGCTGTGATTTCAAGGCCCTTAATCTCCCGGCTAGTGCCGGCTCAGGATAAACGCTGCGGGTTTTCCCGCTGGGGAAGCTCGGGATAGAGGAGCTTTACCCACGCGGCTCTGCTGCCAAGCCCGATGCCGGGCAGCCATCTCCTGAAGCTGGTGGCAGGCAGATGAGGGTGCCTTGGCCCATCCCTGGAGATCCAGTCCTGTTCCCTGGTCCTCAGATTTAGCCATCGATGCCTTTCTCTGCCTTTCAGTAGGTGCTCGTTTCTCCTCCAGGGAAGGTGCAGGCTTAACATTGAGTGTCTTTCTGACTCGGGTCCTTCACATCCTGCAGGGAAGGTTTCTGCTTGGTCAGTTGTGGGTTTCTTTATTTTTTTAATGCAAGAGTTGAGTCACTGACCACTTTCCAGAGCGCCAGAGTTTGGGTCGTCTCTGTAGAAACCTTGGGAACGAGCTGCGGAGACCTGTGGCAGAGAGGAGCTGCTTTGCTCTTGCTGCCAGCCCCATCTATCGACAGCTTTCAGGTCTTGCAGCCGGCCCCCAAAACGCCTGCCGGGATTTAAAATATTGGGAAAAAATCACAAGGTGGAGACCTAGGAAAGACTCCCTGACACGCCGCGTCCAGTCCTGCCTTCATCCGGTCCTGTGCCCGTTGCTTTTTCCCCCTGCCCCAAGGTTGGGGGCTTGGAGAGGGTCCCTTTAAAATGCTTTGGCTCAGCCTGGCAGGGTGGAAAGTCCTGCCAGGTCCCCACAGCGTCGGGGAATCTCCTTCCCTCGCTCTGGGGCTTCCTCGCCGGGAGCCGTGCCAGGGAGGGCTTGGCCCGTTCCCATTCCCAGTCCCTCGACGGGGCGCCGAGCTGCCGTGCGGACGCCTGGCGTCTGCCCCGCTCGCCCGCGTGCGGCCCCGGAGGCCGCGGGAGCCGGGCAGCGGGACGGCAACAGCCGGGCGAGCCGGGAGACCCCCCCGCACCGACCTCTTCTCTCTCTGCTCCCCCTCCAGAGCCATCATGAAGCTGAACGGGCACCAGCTGGAGAACCACGCGCTGAAAGTCTCCTACATCCCCGACGAGCAGTCCATGCAAGGGCCGGAGAACGGGCGGCGGGGCGGCTTCGGGGCCCGGGGTGCCCCCAGGCAGGGCTCCCCCGTCACCGCGGGGGCACCCGTCAAGCAGCAGCCGGTGGACATCCCCCTGCGCCTGCTGGTGCCCACGCAGTACGTGGGCGCGATCATCGGCAAGGAAGGGGCCACCATCAGGAACATCACCAAGCAGACGCAGTCCAAGTGAGCCCCTTCTCCTCCTGTCCTCCAGCTGGGGCTTCGGGGAGCTGTTTTGCACCTTGTTTAGCAGCGTGGTCTGCAGAGGTTGTTCCTGAGAAGGGGCCGTTAGCAGATCGCCTGGCAGCCTCCGCCTCCGGCGTTCCCACCGCGCGGGGTTGTGCTGTCCAAGTGCCAAGTTCCCATGCCGTTTGCTAGCCAGACTTTCTGGCTGAGCTTCCTTGTTTCTCTCCCTTCCCAGGACTGCCCTGGCTGTAACGGGATCCCCAGGCTCCTGCTGCAGGGCAGCAGAACGGCCTTGGGGAGATCACTAGTTCAGGAGATCACTGGTTCATCTGGCCTCCTTTAGCACGAGCTTGCTGAGGTCCACCCAGATGCTCTTGCTTTTGGGCTGCCAACTTGTATTGGCTGCGGCTCTTCTCCCCCAGGGAAGGTTTTATCTCCGACTTAGTGATGGACAGCCCACCCCGTCCCCCGGGCACGTGTTTGTTCCACTAGCTAATCATCCTGTTACTTAAAATAAATAGTTACTGATGCCTCATTTTGATCTCTGTGATTTGAGCTTCTAGCCGCTGCGTGTGCCCGTGTTGGAGAAGGGGCTGGGAGTTAACTCCTCCTGCGCTCCGCTGCGTGCCCGTAGCCTTGCGCTCCCGGGGGGGGTGAGGCAACCTGCGGGGCTGTTCGGGGAGGGAAGCAGCCGGCACTTGCCTCTGGGAAGCCGCCGAGCCTGGTGTCCCCTCCCTGGCGCCCGTCTCAGCGTTGCTTTGTGCGCTTGCAGGATCGATGTGCACCGGAAAGAGAACGCGGGAGCTGCGGAAAAAGCCATCAGCATCCACTCCACCCCGGAGGGCTGCTCCGCCGCCTGCAAGATGATTTTGGAGATCATGCAGAAGGAGGCGAAAGACACCAAGACGTAAGGTTTCCCCCTTCCTCCCAGTGCGCACGCGTCCCATCCGCGGCTCTTTGCTGGGCTGCGATACCTTCCTAACGCCCAGAGCCGGATGATGCTCCGTGCGGGAGCCTGACTCCGCGCTGCTTGGCTTGGGGGGACTGCTGGGCTACAGAGCACGGGGACTTTAGCCTCCCCCTGTCACTTTGTACCAAACCCCTCCCCTTCTGGCTGCAGTAATCATTAATGTTGTTTTTTTCCCATTCCTCCCTCAAGAGCTGATGAAGTGCCTCTGAAAATCTTGGCCCATAACAACTTTGTGGGGCGCCTGATCGGCAAAGAAGGGCGAAACTTGAAGAAAGTGGAGCAGGACACAGAGACAAAGATCACCATCTCGTCGTAAGGCTCCTTGTGCCCTTTGCCGCTTCCTGGAAAATCAGGGGAGACCTTTCGCAGCCCGGGGGTGCTGGTGGTGGTGGGGTGATGTGACCAGAGCAGGCAGAGATGCCTGTCCATCACTGGGAAACCTGCCTGGGCCATGGGTACTTTACTCCCCAAAGACTTCCTGGAAAATCTTGATGTTGTATTTTATTCATTCCCCTCCTCTTTCCTTCAGTGCCATGCTGCAGCGTTCAGGGCTGGCTGGCTGGGTTTTGTAGCCAGGCAGGACTGTGTCCGGGCTCTGCTGTTGTGTTTGGGGAAGGGAGGGTTGACTTCCCGGTGCAGACCGGGATGCTGGTCCCTGCTCCGGGTGGGAACAGGCAGGCGCTGCCTTTACAGTGCTGAGACCCTGCTGTGACGGTGACGGCAGCAGCCCTGGTGTCCACCCTCAGAAAGGGAAGGAGGACCCTGCGTGACACTCGCCTGCTGGGAGGCAGGGCAGGGTGTCGGGACAGCCGCTTCGCCGGGGTGACGCTGGTTTCCTCTCAGCTTGCAGGACTTGACCCTGTACAACCCCGAAAGGACCATCACGGTGAAGGGCTCCATCGAGAACTGCTGCAAAGCGGAGCAGGAGATCATGAAGAAAGTGCGGGAAGCCTACGAGAACGACGTGGCAGCCATGAGTGTGAGTGCGGTTTGGGTCGAAGAGGGCAGCTCCGCTGGGCACAGGGCCCTGCCCTGCTTCTGGTCTGCTCTGAGCCCTCCCAGAGGATGCTCTGATAAAAGCAACGAGTGTTTCTCTCCTCACTCCCTCAGTTACAATCTCACCTCATCCCTGGCCTCAACCTGGCTGCGGTTGGCCTCTTCCCTGCCTCCTCCAACGCAGTACCTCCTCCGCCGAGCAGCGTCTCCGGGGCAGCTCCCTACAGCTCCTTTATGGTAGGTGAACGACCGGGCAGCGTGGCTGCTCCCATTTCCAGCTCTGGGAAGCTGCTGGCTCCTTCCTGGCGTGCAGGGTGGATCTCCCCTGCATGGAGAAGATCCCTGCTGTGAACAGGGTTATGCCCTTAGTGTCCTTTGCCGGCAGCGGACGGGTTTCGATCCAGCTGGGTGCTGCATCTGGTCTTAAACTCCTGCAGACCCAATGGAGAGTGCTCAGCCTCTAGCGGGGCCTGGCCCGGCTCGGTCCAGCACCTTTGGGAGCCTCATGGGTGTCACTTGGGCTGGCGGAGGGGGTTTGAGTCCTCGTGGCTGAACTGAGCCCGAATGGTGATGCCGCCTGCTCTGCCTGCAGCCTCCGGAGCAGGAGACCGTGCACGTCTTCATCCCCGCTCAGGCCGTCGGCGCGATCATCGGCAAGAAGGGCCAGCACATCAAGCAGCTCTCGCGGTTCGCAAGTGCCTCGATCAAGGTAGCCTTTTCCTGGCCGGCAGCTCTCTTTCTATTTTGCGAGCAGGCTCAGCACCACCCTCCTGCAAAGCAGATGGCTTTCTGGCTGGGGGAGGAAAAGCCAAGCTTTAAAACCCCAGGTGTTACGTTTGGGTGACTAATCCTGGCGGGTGCGTGGCCCCTGCGCTCAGGACACCGGGCAGATGGCAGGGGGGACGGCACGCCAGCAAGCTGGGACGCCGGGTGCCCGTGCCATCGCCCCGCGGCCGTGACCACCTCTCTCCTCCCTTCCAGATTGCACCTCCGGAGACGCCGGACTCCAAAGTGCGCATGGTCGTCATTACGGGCCCTCCGGAAGCTCAGTTCAAGGTTGCTCCATTGCTGCTGTCTCCGTGGGGAACTGGGTGCCGGCAGGGCTCTGCCGGTGCTGTGGGTGGGTGCCGGCACCCTCGCGGCACGGCTCGGCCCTCCTGCAGCCCTGCGCCGGGCAGCGCTTCGCCGCCGCTCCCGCGGGAGTCCGTTTCCTTCCCTGCGTAGTGATAACGGCAAGAGCAGAGTGGCTGCATCCCTGCCCGCCGTGTGTTTGAAAGCCCCCGAATCTGTGGGTGGATTGACACAACTGCATCCCTGCCTGGGGCTCGGGTGGCCCAGGAGTGCGGGGCACCCGCATTTCGCGCGGCTCGGGGGGAGGGAGCCCCTGGTCTGCTGCCGGGGCTGGGGACGGAGAGGCCAGGGCGGCCCTCGAGTCGAATTTGAGCCCTTGTTCCCTCCCCGCTGCAGGCACAAGGCCGGATTTACGGGAAACTCAAGGAGGAGAACTTTTTCGGACCTAAAGAAGAAGTAAAGCTGGAGACGCACATCCGGGTCCCTGCCTCGGCCGCGGGGCGGGTCATCGGCAAAGGAGGCAAAACCGTAAGTGATGCTCGAGTATGGAAGGCCCCGGGTGGGAGAGCTTTCCCGGGGCTGGGATTGCTCATGTTCCCGGCGGGATGCGGAGGCCGAGCGGGCATTTGCCCGGTGGGTCGGTTCGCAGGAAGGGTGATGGGTAACGGGACGGGCTCTGCCCCTTCCCCGCAGGTCAACGAGCTGCAGAACCTGACGGCGGCCGAGGTGGTGGTGCCGCGGGATCAGACCCCCGACGAGAACGAGCAAGTCATCGTGAAGATCATCGGGCATTTCTACGCCAGCCAGGTAGAGCTAGGGGAATCTGGTGCCCAGCGTGCGCTTGTGGCTTCTCCGATGTCTCATAAGGGCTGTGTTCACTTAGCCCCACTCCTCCTGCGGAAGTTTTTCCTCCGCTTGGCAGTTGATTTTTGCAGAACTGGATACGCTGTGTCCCGCGGGACTGTGTGGGCTGGGGGTCTCGAAGGTGACTGCGGGAGGAAGGAAAGAGAATTGCTCGAGTGCACGCACACACGCACACCCCCGCACGTTTGCAGAGCATGACCTCATAACCCTGACTTCCTGAGGAAACAGCCTAAAAACGGGACAGGAAGGGATCTCCAGGAGTCACCTAGTCCCCCCTGCCCTGACGCACAACCAGCTCTACTCACATCGCTCCCGGCAGGCTGTTGTGTCGCATTCCTAAACCCCCCAGGGACGGAGATCCCGCGCTCTCCCACCCCGTTTGCAGTCCTCGCTGGAGAGACTGTTCTGCCTCTTGGGCTAAAGCTTGGGCGGGCCTGAGCCAGGCTTTGCTCTTCTCCGCAGACACGTCTGAAGCCGTCTGCTTTTCACTCCTTGCCCCTGGCCTAAGCAGCCGGCGTTGGCTCCCCTTGCTGCCCTCCGTTGCTTCCCCAGGTCGGACCGTCGGGGCTGCCGGACTCTCTCTCCGGTTGCTCCGCGTCTTTCCCGACGCACAAAGTCGTTTCCCTCTCCCGGGTCCGAACACCCCGGCTGGCGGTCGGGGAGGGCGCGGGGCGGACCCCAGTACCGCCCGGCTCCCCCAGCGCCGCCCGGCTCTTGTCGTCCGCAGATGGCTCAGCGCAAGATCCGCGACATCCTGGCCCAGGTGAAGCAGCAGCACCAGAAGGGACAGAGCGGCCAGACACAGGCGCGACGGAAATAAGAGCAGCAACGACGGCAACGTGAAAAGTGGAACGAGCCAATGCCGGGCTTAAGAGTGGCTGGGAATCAGTTACCGTAGACAGATGCTAATTTTTCATTACCCGATCGAGATTAAAAGGCAGTTTGATTGGCTTCCAAGGTAGATGTCTAGGTTCAGATCAGACCGCATAATTGGATCCGTTTTTAGCTCCGTGTGCCAGAACAGCTACTTAAATGAAGTGAGACGTGCTGCA
Source organism: Dromaius novaehollandiae (assembly GCF_036370855.1). Classification (NCBI taxonomy): domain Eukaryota; kingdom Metazoa; phylum Chordata; class Aves; order Casuariiformes; family Dromaiidae; genus Dromaius; species Dromaius novaehollandiae. The sequence goes on along the minus strand of NC_088119.1, from coordinate 8,924,505 downwards.
GCATGGCGGGCGAACCCAAGGCGCGCCTGGGCCCCAGAGATGCTCGCTCCCCTCTTGCCGGTGCAGCATTTGTCCTCTCATTTAAGTAGCCTTTGGAGGTACAAAGCCACCCCGATCGCTGCGTCCCCCCGTCTTCCCCAGCAGCGCGGCTGGCGAAAAATTCCCAGAGCGGCGTTACACCTTTTGGAGCGCTGGATTTTTATTTCGACTTTCCTCTTTTTTATAATTTTTTTTTTTATATAAGTTTCAGCAGGCTCTTGCCAACCCCTATTGGTGACGAGAGCCACCGTGGGCAAAAAAAACAAACACAAAAACCCCGCGGTGCCAAATGGGTCCGGATGCCTTGGCAGCGCTGTGGCGCTCCGGAGCTTCCTGCCGCCGGGCTGAGGCCAGTGCAGAGCCTTAGGGGCCAGGAGAGCCCCTCTGTTTTCCAGGACTATTTTTTTTTCTTTTGTTTGGCCATTTCTTTTGATTTTAGTTTAGTTCACTTTAAAAGAAAAAAAAGGATTTTTTTTTTTTTTTTTGAAGCCTATGAAACGATGGTGGAAGCGGGACACGCAGCTCAAGCAGTGACCATTTTTCTCCGTGACCTCGGCTGCGGGCATGACGACCCGTCCTAGGGACGAGGAAAACCGTCCGGGGAAGGGAAGGGGCGAGGGGAAGGGTTTTGATTTTTCCCTCTTCCCTTGAAGCCAGAGTAATAAAACAAACAAAAAACCCCAAGAAAACCCTACTTGGCAGGAAACATGAGTTAATCTTCATCTATGCAGCGATCAGATGATGGGAGCCTGATGCATGCAGAAGAGCGAAGGCTGGGGGTCTTCGGAGCGCCTAAGGGATTTTGGGGTGCAAAGGAGGATGGGGCTTAAGGTCGCCCGGGATTTGGGGTTGGATTTGCCACGATCCTCATGGCTGAACCTGGGGAGGTTTTGGCACCAGAGCTTCCCCAGGGTCCAGGCAGAGGGGAGGGACTGCGGCCGCCTCGGCCGAGTCCTCTGAGATCCGCTGGGCACGCGAGCGTCCAGCCTCGCTTTCCCCACCCGGAGCAGGCGATTTGTGCCCCAACTTCCCTTTGGCCTCGCTGCAGCACGAGAATGCAGGTTTTTTGCAAAAACACCCAGGGGGATTTTTTTATTAGCTCACTGGGAAGATGCCAGTTCATGTCCACTCTCCCGGGGTTATTTGTCTTTTATTTCCCCTCTGATCTCTCTAGGTAGGGGGAAAATATTTCTGAAATTTGGCACATTTTTATTATCTTTTAAAGACTTTTTTACTTATTTAAAAAAAACCCACCCTCCTTTCTGCAGCAAGAATACCTGTTCTCATGAGACAATGCCAAATATATACATCAAACGAATGTAATATGGTCACTGATTCCCGTCACTCTTAGGTGGATTTTATATTTTAGATATATTTTAATGATTTGTTTTTACTATGAGCATTGGGAGGGGACAGTAACTGCTGCGATAGCCTCTTCGGCGTGGGGCGAGGTCTCGTCTCCACGCCGCGAGCGGGGCCAGGGTGCGAGCGGAGCCCGGTCCTGCCCGGCCGGAGCCAAGTCCAGCCAAAGCGCTTTGAGTTTTGGGAGATGCTGCCGGGAGCCGGGCCGGCTCTGAGAGCATTTGGGGCTAAAACGAGGAGGGAATTGGGGGGGGGGGAAACCTCGCACTGATGATTTTAACGTTTCTTTTTGAAGTGGAGACCAGACCTTCTGCTCCAGCAGTCGTATTCCTGGGTGCATCGTCCAAAGCGAGAACTGGCTTTTGAATTTGGATCATGCAGCATCAGGAACGCGGGCGGTTTATTGCTAAGGCACCGCAGCAGCAGTTACTGTCCTTTTAACCATTGCAACAACAACGAGATGTGGGGGAAGGCCAGGTATTGCTGTGTGTTTGAGCAACGAGAAAAAAAAAAAAAAGAAGAGAAAAGAAAAGAAAAAAAAAAAGCTACCTCAAGGTATGAAGTTACCTCAGCAATTGTTTTTTTTTTTTTGGGCTTGCTGATATTTTATATAAAAGCTGATAGTCTTGAATATTTTATTTTTTTAATGAAAAGAGAAGTTAAGTTTCATAATTTCTTATGAGCCAGGAGTTATGTGCAGGTAACCAAGTGTTATGAGCTCTCTATGGAGAACGCCAGGAATTGCAGACATAGTGGAAAAGATGGCAGCGGCTTATTTTTGGCCTTTTCAAGCCAGTTATAAATTTCACCATGACGCCAGAGCTGTCAGATGTCGCGACTCTTCAAGACCTTGGACAAATTGGAGCCCACCACCTTTTTCAATTGGAAACTCTTTATTTCCTTTTTTTTTTTTAATTAAAAAAAAAAGCCACTGGATTTAAAGGCTTTAATCGATCTGACTCCATCGGGAAACCAAATTAAAGAGCTCGGGCTCGGGAACCTTCCACTAAAGGGCAGACGAGCATGGACTTGCCTTCAAGCACCACTCCTGGGCGTTGGGGTTGACTATGCAAAGGGGTCCGCGGGGTTTGCCGTGCCGAGACGAGGCCAGCCCGGACGCTTTTCCAAACACGCTGAAGCCATATCTTACAGAACCAAACGCACGGGCCTGCCGCGGGAGGCGGAGGCAGCGTCAGACCATCTTCTCCACTATGATGCTGTTAAATATTTTACCGAGATTTACCTCAGTTTTACCGAGGATAAGCAAACGATTTAAAAAAAAAAAGCGAGAAAGAGAGAGAGAAATAAATGGGAGCCAAATTTTTTTTTATACAAATGCACATTGAATTTTTAAAAAAACTGACAAAACGATGGGCGCAAATCGCTTTCCAGTTCGAAAGGTGCGCGCCGGTTTTTAAAGTCCCATCTTGCTATTTTTCACTGTACCTGCAGCAAAATGACCCTTTATGGAACGTTTTTGGAAAAAATCAGTGGTGGTAAAGTCGATCTGAACGTGGCCCGACCGCTTCCCATTCTGCCCTTCCCCCTGGCCCCGCTCCTCTCCCCCTCCGGCCTCCGCGGGAATTCCGGGTGCGTGAGGAATGCCGGATCAGGCCCCTAAAGATTTGCAGCTTTAAAGAAGTACTGGCCCTTTTTCCGTAGGGACGGGGACGAGCGAGGAATTGGGGCGCGGAAAAGCCCCGGCGCGCATGCGGGAAGCGGCCGCGGGAAAGGCGGGCACGGGATTTTTCACGTTTTTCCTAATCTTTTTTTAATGCCTCGTCATTTGTCCTACCGAAAAACGGTCTCGTACCTCTTTAAATCTCTGGCTCTCTACTTTTGACAGAACTTGCCTAGAACAGTTTATTCAGACATCGGTGATTATAATTGTATTTTCCAACAGCAAGCGTTTTTTGATAACTGGTTCAAACTGTATCATTGAGGAGAAAAAAAAAAAACAAAAAAAAAACCCACCCACGGTGCTGTTCATCTGATTGTTGCAGCGGTCTAGCGAGAAGACCGCGACACCTGCCCAGAGCGCGACTGCTCAGGGAAACCCTCGGGGCTTCGCTCGGGTGCGATTCCCCGGCGCTCTGCCGCGGGAGCGACAGGTGCCTTCGGGAAGAGCTGTGCGTTGGCGAGCGACGGCGGCAGCACCTAGCTCCTTCGCAGCCGGGCCCGCGAGCCGGCAAGGGTGGATTTTGCTGCCGGTCGTTTCTCTCCTCCCTGCGGCCGCGATTCGGGGAAGCGCTTCAACCGGCGCCAAGTCCCGTCACCTTGGGCAGGACTCAGTCGTCCTTTAAAGCAGCTTCGCTGTGGGAAGCTATTTGCAGGAGGGAAGATGCCTTCGAGCGCTGCTTGTTTCTCCGGAGCCGGCGTGAACTGTCGTGGGTGAAGCCGGGACCCCCCGTACGGACCGTTCAAAAGGGCGATAAAACCGGTGGAAGGAGCCGTGAGCCAGCTTCAAATCGGGCCTGAGCTGAATAACCGGGAAATAAATCTCTAGCCAAACCAGGAACCCGAAAGAAAGGAGCATAACCAGCCCCGCGGTAGCTCCTCCGCGTTTCCCGTCCCCTTTGCGCCAGGCAGAAAGGTAATTCCAGGGAAACCGCCTGCACCCCCCCCGCAAGCGCACTGCTCGGCACGCGGCCGGCAGCAAACCCGCGCGTTGGGAGCAGACGGCTCGGTAAAGTGAGAGGCCTGGGAGCAGGCTCGTGCCCAGCTCCTGGAGCGGGAACGGCCCCGGGAATGCCGCGGGAACGGCCCTGCAGATGCTCTCCTTGGAGCCGGTGCTGCATTTTTTATTGTAGAAACGGTTGAGTTTTTTTTGCTTTTTCTTCAAACGGCCCTTTTGGAGGGTTTCCAAAGGCTCCCAAGGTTTTAACTGGGGGTGGAGGGAAGCAACAGGGCTCAGCAGGGAAAAACCGGGAGGGGAGAGGGGGCAAGTCTGGACTCGCGCTGGCCGTTCCCGCGGAGGCCGCGTGCCCGCAAGGGCCGAGCAGAGAGGTTTCTCCCGCTTTCGCCACCGCCTGGCTCCAAGGCCACGGAGCAGAGAGGAAAGAAGGAAAAAAAGAAGGAAAGAAACCCCAATGTCACTGTGCCTCAGTTTCCCCCGGCGGGGAGTGATGCTACTTACCTACCTCGCAGGGCTGTTGTGAGGCTTAATGAATTAACGCCTTCGAAGCACTTTTGCTGCAAAGTGTCGTTGCCGGCACTGACGACCGTCACGCTCCGCAGGGATTTTCTTTTGGGCTCCGTTCCAACAGTACCGTAGTCGTGTTCCACCGTTCAGCTGGAGAAAAAAGAGAGAAAAGTTTAAAAAAACAAACAAAAAAAAATCCAGGACAAAAAAACCCAACCAAACCCCAACCCAGCTTACCCGACCGCGTAACGATTTTTCTCATCCAAGCCCGACCGCTTCCCACTTTCCCGAGGTTCAGCCGCGGCGGGAGAGGCCGCGCTCCCTCCCCGGCCGGCAGCGCTGCAGCCCGAGCGAACGGCCAAGCTTGGAAGGGTTTTAAGGAGTCAAAATAGACTGAAACATCATTGTAAATTGGAAAAAGGAACCGCCTCTAAGCTACGTTTTATGTTTCCTGGGCATTAGGTTTTGGGTTTGTTTTTTATTTTTTATTTAGTGCGAAAAAGAAAAAAAAAACGTGGTAAAAGGTAGTCACATAGTTAATCAGTACCAGAAAAATCTTTTTCTTTTAATTTCTAGCTCCAACTATTGTATTTTTTAGATTCTGAAAAAAAGATCAGAAACGCAGACTTGCTATAAGACGGTTGAAGACTTTTTAAAAAATTTCTTTGAAGACTTTTTTTAATTTAATTTCTTTTCTGAAAAAAGAACAAAAATGCAGGTTTTCCCTCCCCGTCCCCTGCTGGTCCACACCACATAGGCTTTTAATATTTTTGGAACTTTTTTGCTTTCGAGGAGTTTAGTAACCAATACTTTTTTTGTTGGTTTTTATTTTGGGGTTGTTCTCTTTTTTTCTGTCGTCCGTTTTGTTTTGTTGGGTGAAATCAGTGCGATCCTGTGAGCCACGTGCCCTCCCGAGAGGTTGCGGCTCCCGGGCCGGGAGCTTGAAAATCAAAGCGCTCTCCTGGGACAGGGATCTGCGGCCAGCTCTCCCGCTCCAGCCCGTGGGAAGCCTCGGAGCAGCAGTGCAGAGGAAGGAAAGAAATGAATCACGATTCAGTCAAATCACCCTTTTTTTTTTTTTTTGGTTTTGCTTTTTTAAATCATTCGTAATCGGTGGTGAGATGCAGAGCAGAGCCAAATCAGCCAGAGGCTCCAAAATCATGAATTTTTGCAAGAACGTGCAGGTGCTGCGAGCTGGAAGCGTACAGTGCAAACTACCTCAAACCTGACAGCGAGATCTGAATCACGGACGGGCGAAGGCTGGGGGGGATCCTGCCCCCTCCGGCCCCCTCCGGCCCCCTCCGGCCCCGGGCACCGGCCTCGGGCAGGGCTGTTCCCCAGGGAGCAGCTCGGGCCCCTGCGCCCTCGCCGGTGAGGATTTTTGGCATCGCGGGAACATCCGTGTCGCTGCCCCAGAGAGAGGAAGACGGTGCTCTTTGGAGGAAGAGGAGGAGGAGTGCTTCAGCCGGGGGTGCATGGCTGGGGGCTCCGGGATCATGGGATCGGCGCAGGTCCGGGAGGGCGGCATGCCACCCCTGTACAAGCCAGCTCCATGGCAACGTGCATTCGAACGTTGCAGATATATATTTTTTTTCCATTTTTCTTCAAGCTTGATACCTCTAGGCCTGGCCCCGGGCGGTGGCACAGGAGCGGGCAGGAGCGGTGGGAGCACTCCGGGAGCCGCAGGCACTGAACGGCACAAGCCACGGCGGTGCGGCCTTTTCCCTGGAAGGGTGTTAGGAGGCGGATTTCGGAGCGGTTTGGGGCTCGGGAAAAGCGATGCGCTATGGACGTGGCACAGTGGGCTCGGCATGGTGCCGCGAGGCCTCGGCAGCAGCACCCAGTCTGCCAGCATCGTTTCAGCCTCTCTTCCGGGGAAGCACCGGGATCGCCTGGGACGCAAATCAGAGCAGAGACTGAGCTGCTGGATTGCAATGTGGGTTAATTGGTCGTGGCGAAGTGGTGAAAGGTATTCGCTCTTGTCGAAGGTGCCCAAATTCGTCGCGAGGTCAAACGTGTTGTCTCCAGGCACAGCTCTGCCCCGTGAAACACGGGCGCTCCCCTAGCGCCGCGGTCGCCTTGGTCGGTCCGGTCCCCCCAGCAGAAAGCCTGCACGTCCGCGTGTCGCTCCGGCCGAGGCAGAACCCCGCGCGGAGCCCTGGAGCTTCCCGAGAGCGGCCCCGGGGCGCAGAGCCAGCGCAGGCCCGGCCCTCCGTGCAACCAACCCGTTTTTGTTTATCTACCTCTTAGTGACAATAGAGTAAAAATAGGTAGCGGCAACTCCACATGCTGTAGCGTAGGGGCAAAAAAAAAGAAAGAAAAGACAAAAAAAGACTCTTTTTCCAAAGAAAAATGTTCTTTAAAAATAGACATTATGGGCTTTCTTTTTCACTTTAAAGTGTTCATTAGTTGTACAAGTTCCAAACCTCAGCAGTCTGAAACGTTCGCTCGTGCCTGAGTTTTTTTCTTTTTAATGCTCAATCCTCCATTCCTTTTTTTTTTCCTTCACTTTTTAACTTTGCTATTTACTTCTTCCGTCAGCAGCGCAACTTTGACTGTCTCCGGTTGTTCAGCGTAAGCCCCGGGCCAGGCCGCAGCACCCGTTCGGGAAGGCGCCGGCGAGACGGGGCCTGCCGGTGCTGTTTCCGCGGCCGCCGGGCCTTGGTGCGGCTCCCCTCGCCCCGTAGCCGAGCAGGGTCCCTGGGAGCGCCGCGGCGGCCGGTTTGGGTGGGGGGTGCCAAATCGGGGCTGCCGCCTTGGTGCCTCCTCCCGCGTCCCACCACTGGGAGATTCGGCGAGCGGCCGGCACCTCCTCGGCCCGGGGACGGCCGCCTCCGAGGGGCTCCCGGCCTCCGTGGGCCTGGCACCGCCGCTCCGGCCTGCTCCTCCGCCGAGCTGTATTCGACTGTGACGATGCTGTTTTCCCTCCTCCCGGGGGTTGTTTCATCGCACCGGGGTGCTGCCGTGCCCCTGCTCTCACCCGTGCCTCGGCGCGGGGCGGTTTGGTGGCCGGGGGGGGCCGGGATTATGGCTGGACCTAGGCTCCGTTTTTCTTCCAGCGAGGTTTCGCCACAAACCGCTTTACTCCACTGTTTCATTCTTAAAAATAAAGAGGAACAAACAAACAAGCAAACAAACAGAACCGCTGACGCTGCCCACGTGTGTTTTTATCAGCTGGGGGAGGAAAAAATATGTGCAAGGAGGGGGGCGAGGGTGCTGGGGGGTGCTGGGGAAGCCGGGCTGCGGTCGGGGTCTTTCCTGGGGGGCAGTGGTACCCGAGCCCACCCTGCTGCCATGGGGTTTTTAGGAGCACAATATCCCAAAGTTTTCTTTCCAGTAGATTCAAAAAACTTCGGGGGGGCAGGAAGGAGGTGACGGATGCGCGCGGACACTGCTTGCAGAGCTCCGGTCCTCGGGGGATGCCGGCCGTTGCGTGTGCCGCAGGAGCCCAAGAGCACCAGCCCCAGCCCTGCTCCCGTCTCCGTCCTCGGCACCGGGCAGAGGGGGTGGCTGAGCCCGCGGCGGGCGGCCCCGGGGGTCTCCCAGGGCACAGGCTGGCAGCGGGGCGACGAGGTGGGAGGAATCGCTGCCGGTGCCCCTGGCTTGCCGTAAAAGAAACGGAGACGTTGCGCGGGGCGAGACGGGCTCTGGCTTTTGACGCCAGCCTGATTTAGCAGAGTTTTGCAGAGGAAGACAGGCGGGCGCTGCCGGAGCTGTGCTGGGTACCAGGGTTTACCTGCGAAATTTGCAGTTGTGAGGAAGATTTGGGGATTTAACAGTCCTGCTGAGCCTCACGCGAGGGTACCGTGAAGCATGCGGAGATGGGGCAGAGAGGGGCCGAGCGTGGCGGCCGGCTGCTCGTCTCCCCCCGCCCGGCGAAGCAGGCGCGTGGCCACATCCCCCGGCACCGTTGGGGAAGGGCGAATTCCCCGCCGAGGGCTCAGAGCCGAGGCAGCAGCATCCTTTGGGGAGCGGGGTGGCGGCTGGTCCCCAGTGGAGCGATGCCGAGGGAGCAGGGCGGCCTGGCCGGCTCTGTCCCCGTTCCCGTCCCCGCCAGGAGCAGGCCCAGCCCGGCGCAGGGCCCCGCCGCTGCCGAGGCCGGGGGAGGCCGGGGGAGGCCGGGGGCGGCGGCGGCAGCGCTGAGGGGCGCCGCGGCGGGGTTGTGCACGCAGCGGTCCCATGGTGTAATGGTTAGCACTCTGGACTTTGAATCCAGCGATCCGAGTTCAAATCTCGGTGGGACCTCGCGAACTTTTTGCCCTCACCGCCCCGGTCTCGCGGCGGGAGGCGGCAGGGAACCGGCGCGGGGGCGGCGGGAGCGGGATTCCCCCATCCCGGCCCGCTCCCGGCACCCAGCGGCGGCGAGCGCCCGCGCGCTCCATTTTGTGCGGGGGCGCCGGCTCTCCCCTGCGCATGCGCGCAGCCGGCGGCGGGGCTGAGCGGACGCAACGAGCCTTTCCAGCTCCTTGCGCTGATTGGGTGAGGCGGGGGACACGGCCGCTTTCCTGCGCTGCTATTGGCTGGGAGGAGCGTCCCCCCGCGCCCCCGCAGTTGTTACATTGTAACAGCGCTACATTGTAGCCGCGCTGCAACACGACAGCGCTACATTGTAACCGCGCTACAGCAGAACAGCGCTACATTGTAGCAGCGCTGCGCGGCCGCGGCTCCCTCCCTGGCTCCCGCTCGGCGCTGCCCCGGCGCGGCTCTGCAGTCCTTAATGAGGAGCTGAATTAACGCGGGAGGCAGCTGCGTTCGGCGGTTCGAGGCCAGGCGGGAGGCGGGTGTGAGCTGGGTCTGTGCAATGCAGGTGTGGCTTAGCGGGGGTGCGGGGGGGGGGGTCGCCTCTGGCTGCTCAGTCGCTATAATATTGTACTATATAATATTGTTATACTGTATGATATTTTTATAATATTATAATATATATTATTATTGTATATATTACCGCTGTAATACCTCGGTGGGCAGGGGGTGCATAGGGCTGGAGCACCGGCCCTTTCCGCACCTCCCTCCCCTCGGCGGGGCACAGAGGGCAGCGCTTTCGGGGGGGTCCCTGCTGGCCTAGGCCACCAAGCAGACACCGCACCGGCTGTACGCAAGGATGGAGGAAGACACCATATAAAATGGGGTTCGTGCAACTGTAATGCGCATCTGTTGCGTCTCCCTGCTGCAGGGCGCAGATCCGATGGTGCTGCAGGTGCCGGTTGCTGCAGGAGCCGTTGCTTTGCCTCGCTGCGTGTGCGGGGAAGGGGCCCGAGCTGGCTTCCAGCCCGGCAGCCCTGCCGGCGCGCAGGGGACGGTCCCCGGGTGGGTTTGGCTCCCTGGTGTCTGCCCGCGTTTGCCTGGCCGAGGAGCGGGGCTGGCTGTGCCCTCGCCGCAGGGGAAGGGGCCCGGCGGCGGCACCGGAGCTGCCGGCACAGCGTGAAGGGGTGCCTGGGGCAGTGGCGCTCACCCCGAGCCGGGGCCGAGGACAAGGAAGGGCTGGTTTAGGTGTCCCTGCCCGCCCTGCGGTTGTGCCTGGGCTTGGAGGGACAAGCAGCAGCCGCTCGCCCGAGCTGCTCTCGAATGCCCGGGGGCATCCCGGCTTGTTGGGCAGGCAGCAGGCGCCCTCGAAAGCCCAGGTGCCCCTTGGCCACAACAGTCCCACACCCCAAATCCCTTTAGCAGAGATTAGTTCACTGTGACGCAGGTTTCAAGGCGTTTAGCTTCGATTAATAGGTCAATCTTCCCTGAGCACAGGAAAACCCGGGTATATTTGATTTATCTTCCTCCTGGATTAGAGGTGGAGAGGAACAACAAAGCTCTGATTTGGCAGCGGAGCAGGCTGGGTTTTCGGCGCGGCGAGGGCGACGGCGCTGCACAGAGCGGAGGCTGCTCCCCATCTGCGGCTCCGGCGAGCGCGAAGGCAGCGGGACCGAGGCGCCGCGAGAAATCTGCCTGCGGGTTTTCGACCTCGGTTGCAGACGCCGCACTTTGTGCCCCGACCACAGGGAAGGGCCTTTCCCGGCACGGGGTGAAGGGGAAGTGCGGTTAATCCGTCCACCGGCCGGGCTGCTTGGCCGGATCCCCGCCGTGGGAAAGCTTGCCCGGGGCTGGCGGTGCCGGAGCAGCGCCCGGCTGTGCGGCCCTTGGCAAAGCCGCCCCTCGCTGCCACGACAGAGACAGAGGCTGTGCTCAAAATGCTCACTTAGTGGATTTATTTAGCGCCTGTGAGAGAATGAACAAAACCTTTTCTTTCTTTTTTTTTTTCTTTATTTTTGGCCAGTTAGGTATGAGACACCAGCACGGAGCCGCCGGCCGCAAGGGAACGTCGGGGAGCGCCCACCCGCTCCGGAGCCAGGGCAGCGGAAAGACCCCGCGTGGCACCCAGCTCTAGCGGGCAGCTGGGCAGCTTGGGGCATCCTCGAGCCCGACCCCGGAGACGGCCGTGGGCTTCGCCGAGCGCGGTGCCGCGCGGGACGGTGCCCCTGGCTGATGCGGGGGAAGAGGCAGCCCCAGATGGGGTCCAAAGCCGTGTGCTCACACACACGGTGTTTTAGCTAGCCCCAGCCTGGTGCCGGCAGTGCTCAGAGCTGCCACCATCGCAGCCGGGCCCTGACGGCCCTGGGCTCGTGCTCCCGCGGCTGCCGGGGTCCCGCAGGGGAAGCGGGGCTGGGAGGGGGCAGCAGGAGTTTGAATAAGAAGCCTGGTTCCTTCCTGTGCCCTCCTGCCAGCACCACGTGTCCCCTGATCCCCCGGGTCTAGCCGTGACATGGGCATCGCGGGGCCAGCCCGTCCCGCCAGCCCCTCGCTTGGGTGCTGCCACCTCTGCGTGCCCCCCCCTCCATGTGCTTTGCAGGTGGACATGCTGTGCTAAGGGGACGGTTGTTTTGGGGGTGACATGCACGGTGCAGAACAAGCCGTGGCCTTTGTGGTGGAACAGGATGGTGTCTAAAATACCATTGCTCTTCCTAAACGCTTACAGCGGGCAGCCTGGTCCCCCGCCGGGACGACACGCGGGGGCCTGGGGAGGCTTCCCACCCTAAAAGCGGGGCGCTGGGGAAGCGACGCTCTCCCCGGGGAGGGGGGCTTGGAGAAGCCTCGGCTCAGCCACACGCCAGCCCTGCGGTTTCACAGAAGCCCAATTTTGCTGCTGGCTGCTAAAACTGCAGAAGTTTCACCTGCAGGAAATGAAATTTCGATCAGGCGTGAGAACGCGACAGCACGCCCTGCTCCGGCTGCTGAACCTCATCTCCGGCCTCTGTGGGTTTTGTTTTATTTTTATTTTTTTACTTTCTTTTCTCTTTTGCCACCCTCGAGCTGTGCTACGTTTGGGGTCAGGGCTCCCCTCCCCAGCGCGGGGTCAGACTACAGGGAAAGCAGGTTTCTCGCAGTCCTGGCGGGGCGGCGGGCAGGGCCCCGTGCCCGGCGGCGGGGTCAGCTTATCGTGCAGCCGCCCTTCTCCTTGAAGGGGTTCTTGTCCTCGGGGATGCCTTTCAGCAGCGGGTCCTCTCCCGCCATGGACTCGATGTATTCCTTGATCTCTTTGCCGGTCTTGGAGACCTGCCGAGGAAGGAGCAGCTCTGCATAGGCCACAGGGACAAAACGGTGCTGCAGAACCGCGACCCGACTCGTGGGCCCACCAGATCCCTGAGCGTGCAACGGGCTGCAGCAAAACCGCTGCCGGTCCCCACGCACGTCCCACCCAGCACAGGCTGTGGGGCACCCAAGGGCATCCCCGGGGATCCCGGAGAGCATCTGACCGTCCTTACAGCATCGCCCATGTTGAACTATTTCCCAGCTTCTCAGCAGAGCTCAGTTGAGCCAAACACTCTAGTTTTAGACCCGCAGCCCTGCGTGTGATGGGGGTGCTGGGGGCCAGGCTGCTTGCTGGCTCTGCTCTTTCCTTCTAACCTTCCCGGAGCTGCTGGGCCAGCGAAGAGGTGCTAAGCACCAGGGTGATGGCTGCCTTGAGGGGAGAGCGGTGAAAACACAAGCTTGAGAACCTGGGTTTGAATTTTAATATCAGCGGTTGTGTTCTTCCCCCAGCAGCGTGATCAGGTCAGAAAGCTATGCCAGGGCAAACGGCCCCTGTGAACTTTGGTGGAAACACTCACCATTTGCCTCTCGTTCTTCACCTCCTTTTTCAGCTGGTCAAGCTCCATCTTCAGCAGCTCCTTCTCTGTCATATCCTGAGCCATTTTGCCCTGCAGTTACGGGGAAATGGCTGTTAGTAGCTTACAGACGAGCTTCTCCTGTGGCACATGAGGACTGTCGGTGTGGCCCTAACCTTGTTGCAAACTCCGTTAATGTCTCAGCTACTCTCGTAGTAAAAAATATTGTAACACCTGCCATAACTGGAGGGTCTTTTTTTGTTTTTAACAGACGCATGGAGCAACAGATGCCATTTGATAGTTTCTGAGGATCTAGCTCAACTTTTGGATTGATCTTTGGCAGCCCCAGAGGCAGTTTCCCAAAGACACGAGGTTTCCCAGTCCCTGTGCCGTTCGGGGCAGCCAGGTGCTCCCGTTGCCAGCTGAGCGCTGGGAAACCGGGGCTGTCGGAGCAGCAGCCTCTTAGGAGGACCCAGACGGGATTGCTCCAAACTGCCCTGCTTCTCCAAAAAGAGGAGAGCACCCTGATTGCACACTAGGTCTTCCTGACCCCTGCGTCCTATGCTTGGGCAGGAGCATCTTGGGGAAATCACCTGGCAGGTTTTCTAAGAAATTAAGGGTTTTTTTCCCCTCTCTGTGCCCTGCCTGTAAGTGTCCCGGGGGGATTTCACTGCCGGGAACAGATCCTGCCTGGGGCTCCCCGCGGAGGAAGGAAACCTCTTCCCCTTCTGCTGAAGGCAGCAGCAACTGCCTCAGCCGCCTTCTCGAGGGGGACGGCAGAGCCGCGCCGCGGACCCAGGCGCCCGGCCCCTTCCCTCCACTTTGCGCTCGCCAGGATGTGGCCCCGGTCGCGCTGCTCGGCTCGGAGCCTTCTGCAATGGTTTGTCTGTTCAAGCCCAGATCGTGCTAACTAAATCTCTTCTGGTTTTCCACTTTAGGGCGGCAAGAGGGGGGGAAGCTTCTTGCATTTGCCATGTAGTAGGTAACCTCCAAGGGTGTTTAAAGGAGACAGCGGTGGAACAGCCCAGAGTCCCTTGAACAGTCAGATAGTCAACGAGGAGAAAGACTTTATAGCTAAATCAGAGTCTGGAAAAGGACAGGAACCTTCAGAGTAAGTGATACCATGGACTAGGTCCCTGCGCTGCCGTTAGGCATTTGCACAGAGGCATTGCTCGGTGCTGGAGATGGTTTTTGGGGCTGTGCGGGCTGGAAAAGCCTGGCTCACTCTTTGCAAAGACCCTGCCTGAGGGTTATGCGAGAACCCCGAGATAGCTGGCCCGTGCAGTGAAAGAAGCAGCCCCAGATCAAAAGTTAAAGCAGGGTTTGAAAGCCTGGCTGCAATCTTTTAAATAAAAATGCAGACGTGATGCCTCAGCCCTGCTTTGGCAGGTGTCACGCCTGCGTTCCCCAGTCCTGGCTGGTTTTCTCTGGCCACTGCCCCGCTCATGGCTCGTGCCCCTGCACCGCGCGTGCCCGCTGCTGCTCTCCCCTTCGATGCTTTCAGGACACAGCAGCACGGGGAGATGCTCGTGGAAGAGGCAGCGAGGAGCTGAAAGCCACCACAGTGGAGCTACAAGCCCGTGGAGAAGGTGACTCTGGAGCCAGGCTGAAGGCACCAGCAATGTCCTCCCCGCTTGGAGGAAGCGAAGCCACTTACCTATGGGGACGAGGGTCTCCCCCTCTCCAACGCGGAGGTGCTTAGGGACACATGTGCACCAGTCTCCGGCACTCGCTGCCCTGCTTCAGGCTCAAAGACTCCTTGAGGTCTGCGAGCCGGCACCGGGGAGCAGATGTCTTTGCTCCCTAAGCTGATAATGGACTCAGGCGAATAAGCTGCTCAGGTGAGGAGCATTAGCCTCGAAGCCCGGGGTAATTGGTGCTGGGCGGGGAAGGGACAGGGACAGGGACAGGGACAGGGACAGGGACAGGGACGGGGGGCTGAAGCACTTTGCAGAGATGTTGAGCACCGGTGGCTGGTTGCTGGGGGACCCAGAAAGCCCCCGAGCCCTCCGCCTTGGGGGCCGAGCGTGGCCGGTCCTGGGGTCGGGAGTGGAGGCAGCATTCCCTGCGGGAGCCGGGGCAGATTTTTGGGGAGGGGAGAGGAGCGGGGCTGGGTTTCGGGGTTGGGGGGGTGCAGGGAAGGGCGGCCCCAGCTGCCCAGGGAGCTGCGGGGGGAGGATCCCCTGGGGTGGGGGGCTGTGCAGAGGGACCCTGGGGAGCTTCGGGCTTGGGGATGTTGCTGCCGCATCCTCGAGTCTGGCGCGGGCTGAGACGAAGGCTGCCGGGAGGGGGATGATGGAGCAGCTTGTGGCAAAGCTCAAGGGCCAAATTCCCTGTGTCCCCCCTCCCGGGCGCTGCCATGAGACCGGATCAGCCCAGGTGCATCCTTGATGCTGCTCCGAGCCCGGGTGCTGGCACGTGGGGCTGGGCCATCCCGGGCTCCCGCCTCGCACGGCTCTCTGGGGGCTGAGGAACGAGGTCCGTGTGGGAGAAGTCCATCGTTTCCCCGGGCGTCGCACTCCCGGGCACAGCGTCCATCCTCAGCTGGTGCCGGGCCGGATGGGAGCTGCTTTGAGACGTTGGTCGCAAACGTCCTCGCGGCGGGGGCAGCTCGCTGCTGCCCGGCCCGGGATGCTGGCCACAGGGACGAATTCACGCTGGCTGTGCCACATCCTGCGTGGGCCTTGGCCGGGCCCTGCGTGGGCCGGTGTCCGGGGGGCCCCGGTGTGCTCCCTGCCCTGCCGCCGGCGGCCCCGCCGCGGGAGCGCGTGACTCACATCCTCCAGGGCCGGCGCTCCTGGCGCGCTTCCCCGCCGCGAGCTCCCATCCCGAGCCCGCGGCAGAGCGGACGGGGAAGACGGGCTCATCCTCCTGGCTGTTCGGCTCGCGGGCACCGGGAAACCGGGAGACATGTGACGGTGCCGGAGCGGGCGCCGGGGCAGGGCCGGCCCCCCCGGGGTGTCTCTCCACCCCACGGGCGTCACGGCACCCACGAGCCGCTGCGTCAGTGCGCCGGGGAGCTTCGAAACCGCGGCGGGCGGCGAGGGAAGTGGGAGGCGAGCGGGGCCGGCGGCATGGCGGAGCTGCGGCAGCTGCAGCAGCAGGCCATCCCCGCGGCCCGGCAGGTCCTGCGCGACAACCTCGGCAACCTCCGCAAGGTCGCTGACTACTGCGAGAGCAACTACCTGCAGGTGCACAGGGGCTCGGCGGGGAGGTGGGGGGCCCGGCGCGGCGGTGGGTCCGCGGTGGTGAGTTCCTGGCCCCCTCGGAGCCTTCCTCCCCGCCGGCTTCGTGCGGAGCGCTGGTTCCGCTGGGAACGGTCCCTTGTGCCTCGGTTTCCCCTCTTGCCTTGGCTGCTGCAGGCAGCGGCTTTTCTGCTCGGCTCTTGTCTGGGCTCCCGGGGTTGGGCTGGGGGAGGAAGGTGAGGAAGATGATGTCTTGGCCTTGGAGGGGTTTTGGTGCCTCCCGGGAAACCCTCGGAGAGGAGCACGGACGCGGACCCCCCTCGCGTGGCAGCAGCCATCCGGCCTCGGCGGCACCGGGCTTTCCCCGGGTCACACGGGTTGGTGCAGCGAACGTGCAAAACAAGCGCACTGCTCTTCAGCCCTCCCCTCCTCCTCTTCCTCCAGCCTTCCCCTGCCACCTCTGCCCTGTGGAGGCGGGGGGGGGAGTAGGGGCTTTGGGGGGTGAAACGGGAGGGAAAAGGGCTGTTCAGCTCCCTCCTGACAGTCCCCTGGCCCCACCAGCCGAGGGGATGCGCTTCGGCTCTTGGTGTGCCCGTCTCTGCCCTTGGGGCGAAATGTGGGGCGCAGCCTCCACCCGTCTGCAGGCACCCACATGCCCCGGGTAGCGCCCGATGCTCAGGGGCCTCGGCTGGATTTCCCCGAGTCCAGCAGCTGCGGCTGCACCGCGGAGCAGAGCGTTTTGCCCTCTGTCCCTGGTGTCCCTCTGGCCTTTGGCCGCAGGGATGGACCCGTCCCGGCGCCTGCAGCCCTGGGGTAGGAGCTTCGCGGCGTCTCCAGCCACCGTCGGCTGCAGCGGGCTCCAGCCGGAGCCGAGCAGCGCCGGTGAGCGGAGTCAGCGACCGCCGTCCCGCTGGCCCAGCCGGGGGAAGTCTGAGGCATTCAGAAAGCAGAAGAAGGTGGTTTGAAACCGTGTGACTGCAGCTAAAAAGCGCTGGCCGGAGAGAAACGGTGCTGTGGCGTCACGCTGGGTCGTCCCGTGCTCCCCTGCCACCTGGGCAGCACGAAAGCGGCTGGGTTTTGTGGGCACTCAGAGCTCCCCCCCCCTGCCCAGCTGGGCTGACGTTGGCCAACGGGTTGGCTCCTCTTACCAGGATGTATTTTCATCTCCCAGGCGAGTGACAAGAGGAAGGCGCTGGAGGAGACCATGGCCTACAGCACCCAGTCCCTGGCCAGCGTGGCTTATCAGATCAGCAACCTGGCCACCAGCTTCCTCAAGATGCTGGACCTCCAGGCAGCCGAGCTGCAGCGGGTGGAGGCCAACGTCAGCTGCGTGGCCCAGGTGGGTCCGTCTTAGCCCCTTGCTTGGACCGGTGTCTTCTCGTGGTGGGTCCCCATTGCCTTGGGGTCGGGTCCCTGGGCCTTGAAAAGGGGCTGATCTCCAGGAAAGGGTTCTGTGAAGCCCACCAGAGCTGGAGAGGACTGTGTGGGCAGTCCCGGGAAGTCCAGCCCTGCAGGACCGGCCCCACCACCGCAGTGGGTTCCCCGGGGGGTCAGGGATGCCGGCTCAGTCACCCGGGCGTCCCCTCGCCCGGGGCCCGGCCTCATCCTCCCGGAGCCGTGGCCGCCGGCGCAGCGCCCCGAGGCCACCCTCCCTCTTCCTGTTACTTGAAAGTTGCCTGGAGACTTTCCTGTTGGAAGGATCCTGAGCTACCGCTCCGGAAGCAGCATGGAAACGGATTAAAGGCGGCCGGGACACACACGCCTCCATGCCCGCTGCTCCGTGACCTTGTCCGGCCCGTCGGCTGTGTCTGCCTTAGGCAGGGCCAGCGCTGCCGCCATGGGATGTGGTGGTACAACCCACCCAGTCGCGGTGTTGCGGGGCTGTGGATGGACTGGCAAATGGGGGCCCAAGCCTCAACGGAGCTGGTTCCCCGGGACAGTCCATCCCGCTTCCCGCTGGTATGCAGGGAAATGGGGAGGGGGCGAGGGCTGGAAGGGCTGGTGGCCCCGGGCGGGCAGCGGGGGACAGTGCCGCTCTCCGCAGATGGTGGACATGCACAAGGAGAAGGTGTGCCGGCGCGAGATCGGCGCCTTGACCGTCAGCAAGCACTTCCCCTCGCACCAGAAGATCGCGCCCCCCGCCAGCCCCCCCAGCCTGGAGCCCTACTACAGGAGGCCCCTCAACTTCAGCGTGCTGGACGACGTCGGGCACGGCATCAAGGTCGGGCGGCGCGGGTGCCGGGGGCGAGCGGGGGAGCCCGGCCGAGCATCGTGCAGGGGCTGAGCCTCCCCGACGGCGGCTCTGCAGGCGCGGGGGCGATGGCGGCGCGAAGCCGCCCGCGCAGGGGAAGCTGCGGTGCCGCAGGGCCCGTTCCCACGGCGGCGGCTGCGCTCGGCGGGGCCCCGGCCGCTTCCGCCCCGCGCGCTCCCCGGCAGCCGCGCAGCCCTCCGGGGAGCATCCGTGCAATGAGTTTGTCAGTCGGCTGCCAGTCGGGCCTCACCGGGTGCCTCTCTCTCGCCCTCCCCCCTGTGCCTCCAGGACCACAGCACCCAGCTGTCCCGCACGGGGACCCTGTCGCGGAAGGCCATCAAGTCATCCGTGCCGGCTGCAGGCACCCTGGGGTGAGGCCGTGGTTCGGGGGGGGGGGGGTGGGGTGGTCAGGATCTGCCCTGGGTGCAGCCGTGGTCCTGGCTTTGCCCTTCCCGGCCCCCCCGTTAGGGAGGCTCTGGCTCGCTGGGACGGTGGCAGTAGCCCCCCCCCCCTCCCCGGGGTCCCACCCTGCCCAGCCCCAGCGCTGCTCTGCCCGCAGGAGGGGCCCGCGCGTCCCCGAGCCCATCCAGCCGCCCGTGGTCCCCGAGGGAAAGCTGTCTGCAGCCTCCTCCACCTCCTCGCTGGCATCAGTCAGGTACCGGCACCCCGGGGGGGGGGGGGAATGGCCCCAGGCCGGGGGGCTGCGGTGGGGCATGAGGTGACTCCCCCACCTCGTTCCGGGGCAGTTCGTTGTCCCGGATGGGGAAACTGAGGCACGGAGCACGGCGCTGGCTCATGCCGGGTTTCCAAGCCAGCGCTTGGGGCTGCCCCACAGCAGGGCTGCCTGCCCCCAGCCTGGAATGGGGCAGGGGTCCATGGCCACGGGGGGGGTCACAGCCAGGCTGCCCCACGTGGGGTGACAGCGCTGGCCCGGCCCTCACCGTGACGGCCACTCTGCTCCCCCCACAGCTCGAGCGGAGCCCCTGGCCCGGCGGGCGACGGCGTCCCTGCACCGCCACCGCTCCCGTCCCTGCCTGTGCCACCTGCCCCAGGCCCGGCCACCGTCCCGCCACCGCCGCCACCGCTGCCTGGCGAGCTGCCACCCCTGGGGGACCTGGACCTGCCACCTCCAGGGGACCTGCCACCACCACCGCCAGGGGACCTGGACCTGCCACTGCCAGGGGACCTGCCACTGCCACCGCCGGAGAACCTGGACCTGCCACCGCCGGGGGACCTGCCTCCCGGTGAGGGCTGCGTGCACCCACGGGGGACGTGGGGACCCGCGGGTGGCCCCTGCTCGCACCCGGAGCCCTTCACCCCCAATGGCTGCGGGTGCTTTGCAGCCCCCGACGACTTCGACTCGCCGCCGCCACCGCCGGCTTTGCCCGAATTTGACGACTTAGCCCCGCCGCCGCCGCCGCCGGCCTCCGAGGAGCCTCCCTGGGCGCCAGGCAGCTACCTGGAGAAAGGTACCGGCTGTCCGTCCGCCTGTGTGTCTGTCTGTGGCATGGGGCCGCGGCGGCCCGCTGAGCGCCCGTCTCTGCCCCCCCGCAGTGGTGACCCTCTACCCCTACGCGCGGCAGAAGGACAACGAGCTCTCCTTCGAGGCGGGCGCCCTCATCTACGTCACGCGGCGCTACTCGGACGGCTGGTGCCAGGGCGTCATGGACGAGCGCGCGGGCTTCTTCCCCGGCAACTACGTGGAGCCCTTCTGCTGAGCCCCGGCCCGGCCCCGGGGGCCAAGCGCTGGCGCGGGGGGGGTCCGGGTGGGCTCCCCGCGGCCGGGAGGGCTCTGCTGCGCTTTGAGCAGCCGCTGCTTTCATTTCGGCTTTGCAGAGCCGGCGTTTCGCTCGTCCCCTTGCTTCGGCCTCTCCCGCAGTGCTGCGGTGGGGGGTCCCTGGGTGCCCCCCCCCCAATGCACCCTCAGCCCTTCTCCCACCCTGCTTTTTTTTTTCCCGAGCACTGGGGCATTTGAGCCACCTCGCCCGCATCCGCACGGGAGCCACAGCCAGCCACTTCCCACCTGGATGTGTCCTGGATACAAACAACTTGTGTATCTGTTTTATATATACATATATATATGTAAATGTGGTGTGTGTCTCTGTATATATATATATATATATATATATATATATATATACACACACATATATATGGACACTCTCTCTCTCACACACACACACTCTCACACACACACATATATTTTTAATTCCATGGCTTTAAGTTCCACACAGTTGAACAGGGTCCAGAGGAGGAAGAACAAAGAGAGTGGGGGGGAGAAAAAAAAAGGAAATAAAGGAGGAAAAACTCAGGGCTGCTTTGGTTATTTTCTTACTTCTCAGATTTGCTGTCAGGGTTTCTACACTTTGGAGTCGTTACAAGCCGCCCTCGGGGGCACTTAAGGCTGTGGCTAAATCCGGGAGAAGCCAACACGAGAGAGCAGCAAATCCTGCAGCCCCCCCCCCCCGCCGAGTGCAATTAAAAGGGGCAATTAATACTGCAACGGCCCAGGGAGGGGAGCGGGGCTGCGAGGGTGCAGCCTCCCGCGCCCCGGTGCCCGGGAAGCGCTGAGCACCACAACTCCCGCTCCAGCTGCCGGGAGCTTCGGCACCTCTCGACCCGGCCGGGAGGTGAATCCCCCCGCGGCGCAACGGGGACGTCGGGATACGACGCAGCCAAACCCGCGGCGCCCGAGCGGGAACGCGGCGCTGCAGCCCTGGAAGTGGCGGTGCCGCAAAGGGCGCAAGGCAGGGACGAAGCGCTCTGCTTCGGGGCCGCGGGAGACGTTCTGCCCTGGAAGCGAAACCAGCAAAGTGGAAGCCAAAGGTGGGTTGTGTCCTCCTCAGCGAAGCGCATCCCCGCTGGGATGTGTCAAACGTGAACGTGGCCTGGGGAACGGGACCTGCAGGAGGTTTTCCAAGGGCGACACGGGTACCACCTTTCCGAAAGGTTTCCTGTTACTCCCTTCACGCTTTTTAGAGAACAAAGTCTTAAGAGACAGTTAGATCCATTGCATCCCCCTATGCCCCCGGCCTGAATCAAGCGCAGCGCTCACAGCGTCCTCCCGTGAAGCTCACCGCACGGAGGGTGAAGCGCCGGGCGAGACCCTCCCGAAGCGGGGTGCGACGTGCAAGCCGGGGGGGCCAACATCAGCAGAAGCTTCCTGGATTAAGTTTCCAGTGACCTCTCGGAGAGGCAAGGAGCTCTTGGAGAATCAGGTTCAAGGCAACAGTAAGCAGATCCTGGCTTGGCCTGTAGGGATCAGAGGGAGGAGAGAGGCCATAACGGAGCTAAGGGAGGAGTAAGCAACGGAGGAGAGACAAGGTGCTGGGGTCAAGGCAAAAGGAAGCGTGAGCATGGCCCAGCCTGCAGGAGAGCTGGGGTGTGGTTTTAAGAATTGCTCTTGTGAAGTCTAAAGGGGGAAAAAAAAAAAATTAGTGTCACCAAACACCCACGCTTGAGTAGATGTCCTAGCTGCATAGAGGAGACTTCATCTCATTCTCAAGGGGAAGGAGTATCGGGACCTAGAGAAAGTGCTTTAGCGTAATGGGAAAAAGGGAGGCTGGCTGTGAGAAAGGGGAAGAAGGCAAGGGAAGTAACCCAGGAATTGGAGTCTGAGTGAGAAGCAGTGCCAGATGAGTGCGAGGTAGGGGACCTACCCCTGAACTTCTCCTTTCCCAGCTGCTTATAGTAAGCAAGTCCCTTTTCAGCCATCCTCAACATTTTTTCTTGAGGACCTCCTGGAGATAGTGGGCAACTTCTGTAGCCGAATCCCAGGCTACGACAGTGGCCTGGAAGGCTCCGGGCTGCTTCTTCTCCATCTCTTGGGCCATCTGGTGCATGGGGTAGCCCTTCCGTGGGAAAGCAACATCACTTGAAGTCAAAGTCACAGAAGGGCAGAAGTCATTGGCGCCATCGCCGATGTAAAAGACCCTCTCGAACTCCACCTCCTCCTGGGCTCTCTCGGCCAGGTACTCCGTTAGGATTTTGCGTTTGCACATGTTGGCCGGGCAGTCAAGGCACTTGTGACTGTGGTAGGGCCCCAAGGTAAAGTAACCCCTCTTGTCAAAGCCAGACGGGTTGCTGAAGATTTTGCGGAAGAGGGAGTAGGCACCAGCTGCCCTCAGACTGCATTCGATGCCAAACATGTTGGCATCGGAGATGAGGATGATCTCAAACATCTCGTGGTTCTTGGAGAGGAACTGGAAGAGCTCTGGCATGCCGGGGGACAGGGGGATGTTCTCATAGACAGTCTTGAAGTCCCCCATCTTAACTCCCTGGTCCCCCATGTACTCCAAGACGCCCTGCATGTACTCGTTGTAGAAGCCGTCGCGGAAGGTTTGGCGGATGTGTTCTGGAAGCTCTTGCCCCGGCGCGGCCCTGATGATGGAGTCATCACTGTTCTCGTTGATGATGGTCTCGTCGAAGTCGAAGATGAGGAGGTATTTTGGAGGCCGAGGGCTGGCCATACCAATGCCCTGCAAGTTGAAAGAATAAGGCCCATCAGTTAGTTCAGGACACTTCAGCCCCGGCCACACTTAGGGCAACAAACACAACAAGAGCAAGAGGCTGTCAACTCCGCCAGGCAACGCTACTTAGATAAATTACCACCGTCTGTCTGTCTCCATTTATCTTTTTAGCCTAGCTGGGGGGGTTAATTCGTTCCTGACGTACCTCGGCCCCGACCCTAAGACGTTTATCCTTCCTATAAAGAGATCATTTTGTCACTGCTAATCCCGTCGCTGCAGCCAAGGGAGTCACTGTGCCAAGCGACCGCTGTACGCGTCCTCGCGAGGGAAGCGAGGATCGCGTGACCTTACGGTGCGGTTTCGTGCTGAAAGGGGCCTCGCGGCAGCTCGCCCCACCCCGGCTCCTGTCCCTGCGTCCAGCAGACCTGCGAAAAGTGATCTGTGCCGGTGTCTCTGCAAACCCCCTCGCTGCAAGCTCTGCAGGCCTCCCGCCGCGAGGACAGGCTCAGGTCTTCCCACCAGAGGCATCGCCCAAGGAAAAGATCTTGCAGCTCAGTTTTTGCTCCGTCACCCGGGCGTAATCTCCCTCTGGGCCAGGCTCCCGGCAGCAGGCAGGGACACAAGCGGGGAGCCAAACCCGCCGAACCGTCCCAGGAGGGACGGTCAGGGTTTTAGCCGCACACCGGTCCCGCGGCCTCCGGAGAGGAGTGACGGCAGAAGAGACCCAGCTCAGCTTCCCAGGAAAGTCTCAGCCCGGATCCTGGGAGCTGCGCGCCCAGCTTTGCGCCCCGGGAGCACCCGCTCGTCCCCCCGCAGCGCCCATGGGTGCTAAGAGCTTTGCAGGATCAGGGCTTCCTAAAGGATCTCAGCTTCCTACAGCCGAGGAGAGACATCCCTGCTCAAAGAGGGCAAAAGAGGCGAGAAGTGCACTGACCTTGAACAGGCATGGCAGCCCAACACCCTCACAGCACCTTTTCATTTTAACATCACTCCACGCACCGCTTTCCTGCCGTTACTGCTTAAGGCTCTCTCTGGGCTGGGCTCATCGCTGCAAACCACAAGGGTAATTCTGGTTAATCACTCTGTTTCCCCTGCTCCCACCTTAGGGTACCGCGTCAAAAATCACAGCCGTCAGCCCAGTTTCAGCCGCGCAGCTCCCGCTCTCCTCCCCCGGAGGGGACACGCTGCCTTTTCAGGTCTTCAGCTTTCAAGCTTGTGACCTTTTGTACCAGGAACTGAAGTATTAAAGTTATAGAGCACAGGGTGAGTGGGCAGAGACTGTTTAATGCTTCTGATCCCTCTTAACTCCTCCAAACGCCCAGCGTTTGCTGTACAAGACCTGCAGGACTGCTCTGGAATGAACCCCTGCAACAGATGCCGTGCTCCAAAATTGCCTTGATTTTGTTCCAGGATAATTAGTGTCTTCTTTTTTAAACAGAGTAATTATTCTGGCAAGAAAATCATGGCACGGGTAGCTTCGGGGAAGCAGATGTGCCAGGCAGGCACCCGGCACCCTGGCACAGGCAGCGCACAGATTTCTCCTGAATTTTGCCGACCTCTTGTGGTCCATAGTGATAAAAGCAGAGCGACGGAGAAAGCGCCTCAAAATACCAACCTCACAGCTCAACCCTGCTGGCAACTCCAGCGGACATTTAGCAGGAGGAATAAAACAGCGGGACACATGAAATTTTAACTTGCAACCACTGTTTTGGAGAAACTGGTACCTCAGCTTAGCTGGGGCTAAGAGGATTTCAATGATTTTTCGGTCATCATCATCACAACAAAAGCATCTTTGCATCTGCAGATGATTTGTTTTAGATTTGTCTCGTTTTTAAACCCAGCATCCAACTATTTTGGCCACAAACAGTTCCAGAATCCGCTAAAACAATAAAACACAACTGCAATTCAAGGATACTGCAATGCAAAAGGAAGCGGTCACTCAAAATGAAACCCCGCATTGAAACGTTGTAAAAGTGACTTTTTTTGGAACCTTCCAAACAGGCAGGATTTACTTCGTCGTAAAAGTATCCATCAAAAATGATGCTTATTTATAGACTTTTTTTGAAACAAAATAACACTACACCCAGCCTGGAAGTAAAATTAGCCACCTTGGTTTTCAGATCCAAATCAAGAGAAATGGAAAAAAATTACAATTACTCTTCCACGTTTCTTTTTTGTCATTATATTCCAAGGAAGTGTCAGTGGTGAAAAAGGATGCACTGACGATACCACTGCACCAGCACAGCAAAGAGCGCTGGACGGCTGGGTAGACCCCGAGGAACAGCAGTCATGGGCCGCTGTAGGAGATGCCGTGGCTACGGAAGCTAACCTCTCTTCTGAAAAAGCTCTCCGGGGCCTAATATTTTTGCACCTTGCAAAACAGAAAAGGCTAAGGGAAGAGATCTCAGATTCCTGAGCATGTGCAGATTAGGTCAAACACAGACATCCAGAGCAATCTTTTCCCTCTTTAGTCTCTTTAGAGCTTTTCACGTGAGGTTCCCAAAACACCTTGCACGTAGTCACCTTTCCTGAATTAAAGTTTTGTTACATACATAAAAAAACAACCTGTAAGTTGGAGAAAAGTCGTTTTGGTTCATTTTAGCTCTGCGTCCTTCAAGACATGAACAGCACAAGGTCTGAAACAGCCCTTAACCACCCAGACCGCATGTGAGTTTGCCTACGAAGGAGCTCTTTGCAGGCTCTTCACTTGCTTCCCACCCCCCAGACCTCTCTCTGCTCTCACGGAAGCACCTTGGACATCTGTCCCTCCATCGGGGACGACTCCAGCTGCTCCTGAGCTGGACAACCTGGGATCTCGGCTCTTGGCATTGCAGGGCTGACGCTCCAGGAACGTCTATCTCTGCTGTCCTGCAGAGCCCCGGATCAGCCCTCGGCTTTCAGCCCGGCGGCTGACGCGCAGCTCCCCGCGCTACGGGCGCCTCCGCAGCCAGGGTCAGATACGCAATCTGGCCGGCTGGAAAACGAAGCGCTTGGGGCAGACGAAACATCCCACTCTTTGCTCTAGTTAGATACCTTGCTTCTCCGGGCACAGCAGTTCGGGAGCACAGTTCGCCGTTGAGGGGAGCAGTGAGGCCGTCCTACCAGTTTTGGTGGCATTTCTAAGGAAAACGCTAACCTGTGCAACCAGCCTGCGTGCTTGCTGCTGCCTTTCACTGGCAGAAGATCCACGTTTCCCTTCCACACTTCCACCAAGCTGCCTACCGCACTCCAGCCCGAGCTCAGCCCTCCCCAGCACCGCCGGTAACTGCATCTACACTTGCATCTCTTTTGATGAGGAGAAGAAATAAAATCTAAGTCAGTGATATTTAGCAAATAAAGCTCTGGGATGGGACTTCCTACTGCTGGCCTTCAGGGTGACGTTGGGCAAGTCGCTTCCTTTCCCTACGTGCTGGTTCTTCCCAGTGATACTGAAAAGTGAGATACCAGAATTAGGAGTTATCCCGCTAAAGCAGTGCTCTCCATCCAAAGACAAACGGGCAAAACTGCGGTTCCGACACGGCTCCGAAAACCCAGACTGCTGCTGTAGCAGCCCGTGGTCTGGTATCAGCCACGTCAGACCCCGAGTCTCCCCAAGCAGGATGATCATAGGGGAGGCAGAATATTTAGCAAGTCTCTCAGCCCTGATTTACCCATTAAATACAGCCCTGCGCACACAGGGCCTGCTCGCATTGAAAGCCTTCCTGCAGAGCAGATCCCATCCTTAACACGGATGCTGTTTTGTCCTTCTTTTGCCCCGGACTCGGTCCCCGGCACGCCGAGGCCAGGCCGTTCTGGCCGGAGAGCGAGCGGCCAAGGAGCAGCGACAGCAGCTTCTTGCAATGCCTCCAAACCACCGCCGTGGGCAACGCGAAGCGTCCGAAAAAGAGCAGCAAAGCCCGTTTCGTCTCCCCAAGGAGCCATTTCAGAGCGTAACGTTATGCAATGCGTATCGCAACCTCGAGGCGACCGGCACCGAGTGTCCCCATCCCCGGCAGGCCACGGAGGCGCGGGGGACTCGGGGACGGGCAGAGAGCGGGATGCGACCCGGGGCCGAGGTGGGGATGGGCTCACCCGGGCCGACCTTGGCCTCGCCTGCCCCTGTGTGACACCAGCACAGCCGAGCTGTGTTTTTTAGGTTTTTTTTTTTAATCCAGCAATGAATTTCAACCCTGTGGCTGGGCGAAGCACCGAGCCTCGTCCGCGCTCCCACCAGAGCTATTTATACGTGGAGATGACTCACCTAACGGCTGCTTCCCGGCAGAGCGTCCTTCCACCTTCTGTAAAAAAGGGAGTCCCTCCAAAATAAAATAAAAGTGGCCGTACTTCCTAACATTATGCAAAGCCTGAATGTTGAAACAGAAAATAAAACAGAGATTTGCTCATTAATCGCATAAAACACAAAGGCTCAAACAACTCGAACTGGGGATGAGGGGCAAAACACTTGGCAGGAGCAGCGAGCTGCTTGTCTCACCACGAAATGATAATTTTACAGGGCAGAAGTGGTTTATCCCCCAAATCTTGGTGGTTTTGTCCCCTCGAGCAGCACCTCTAGGCATCCTAGAGCATCCTCCTGCCTCGAAGAGGTGCTGGGAGGAAAGGCTGGGTCCCAGCCACGTCGCCCGCCCCGATTTCCCTCTGCAGACAGGTTATTGCTGGCGCTCGGGGGAACCAGGTGCTGCCGTGGGATTCCTGCCGATTTAGGGCTTAATCCCGCCTGAGCTCAGCGCGTGCCTGCGGTATTCAGGGCAGCGGGGCCGGTTTCCCTGCGCACCTTCCTGGCAGGATTGGGCCCTACGCAGCAGTCCCGGGCACCGGGGCACACGCGGGGCTCGCCGGCACCCTTGCCTTTCCACGCCAGGACGGACCGTGCGTGCTGCGGTTCGCCGGGCCGCCGTGTCCTCGTTTTATCTAGTTCGTTTTTGGGTGGTTTCACGCAACAGGAATACGTTTCCCCAATAAACGTGGCGTCTCCGGTGCGCTGGCACCGGCCCAGCACTGCCGGCCCGTCCCAGGGCCCCGGGGCTCCCGCTGGCACCAGCTGGGGCTTCTCCGGGCTGCGCGGGGATGGCAGAGAGGAAAACCAAACCAGTGCCAACCCTGTGCTCGCTTCCCAGCCCGGAGCGGCTCTGGTCCAGCAAGGAAGGCAAAGCTACTGCTTTCTATGTCTTTAAACTCAACAGCCTGCTCTGGGCTGCTGGCGCTCACAACTTGCCCGTTTCTACTCCAAACCCAACCATGAACCTTTGGCAAAATTGTTGTTTCACCCCCCAAAACAGTATTAAAACCGAGGGTAGATTTCTGTCGCCCCAAAAGCAAACTAGGGGAAAAAATCCCTCTGCCCCACGTCACGCGCATCAGCATCGTCAGGTACCATTAATATCATCAATTTTGCTGCTCCTAGAATAAAAAAAGGACCTGCAGACCCCACCAACACTTCCTCCGCAGCTCCTTCCGCAGGAGCCCGCGGGAACGACGGGAATCCTGCTGCTCCCGGGGCACGGCCACCTTTCCCGGGGCCGTTTCGGGCCGAGGCCCCGCGACCGCGACATCCCGCGAGCAGCTTCCGCCCGGCCGAGCCCGCGGCGAACCCGCCCCAGCCTGCGCTGAGATCTGCTGACGCGACAGCCGCGCCGGGTCAGCTCGGGTTATACAGACGTTTCATGGTTTTATTGCTGTTTATGTTTTTCCTGGCTGACGGCAGGGAAATGCAGCGTTTCGAAGACCGAGGGCTCCTGCAGCGAGCGGCGGGGCAGCGAAGCGCAACGTCTCCTTGCGCCACTTCGCAACCGATCTCACAGGGGCCATCTGGCCCCCAAAGTGCTGCAGTGGGAGCGTCGCAGGTGCCTGGAGGCGTTTTATCGAGCTGGTTTGGTTTTAAGCAGCGCATTTCTCGCCCTTCGGGGCTGCGGTTGCTGCAGGCTGCCTCCAAAGCCGTTTCTGCTCGCGGCGCTTCCAGCTCCCGCTCCCGTTTCCCCACTGCGAATCTCCATGCGTGTGTGCACGCGTTTTGCCTAATGGGACTGCTCTTAATTTGTAGTGCGGACTCAGCCTCTAAATTTAGCGTTCGCTGTTGATCTTTCTCTTAAAGATCTGCTACAGTCTGAAATGCCCGTTATGGATGAAAAAAAGAAAGGGAAAACCCGAGGCCAGACGGCAGCGGGCTGGGGGAGCCCCACGGCACGGCTGACCCAGAAACCCCGAGGAGCGAGCGCGGCCGATGGGTGCACGGGAAGGAAACCGAAGCCTGACAACGGATAACGCCCCTGTCTGCCCGACTCCCGTATTTTGTATTACGGAGCCCTTCATCCGCCGGGAGCAGCGAACCGGGGAGACGAGCTGTCAAAACCCCGCGTTGAAGGTATCTCGAGGGTGGTTTTGTTCCTCTCCTTATCCCAGGCGGAGATTTGGAGGAGGTTTCATTTGGCAAAACGGGATCCCTGGGATAAGGGAGAGCGAAGGGAACACGGGCGGGAGGCGGGCAGGGCGCCAGATCGGGATGGCCGGACCGGGCAGCAGCGATGCCGGTGGCGGAGCCAGGACGGGGCGACGGGAAGGGGAAAGCGGGTCCCCCGGAGCAGCCCTCGGGCCGGGGCTGGGGGATTCGACACCTCCGGAAACTTTTCTCCCGGTATCGCCGCCGGGTCCTGGCCGAGGGTCTCCGCTCCCGCTGCGGTGCCCCCCGCCCCGGGGCCGCCGGTACCGGTGCTGCGGGCTGCACGGCCGTGCTGGGGCCACCTCGCTTGTGCCCGGTACCGGTGCCGCCGGCTGCAGGCGCCTCGCCCGGGGATGTTTAATTAAGGGCGGTACCGGTACCGCCTCCGGCCCGCTGGCACCGGCAGCGTCGCCCCGCTCTGCCGCAGCCCGGTGCTGCCGCCGGCGCCCCCCGCGCTGCCGCGACGCTCCCGGCAGCGGCTGCCGGCGCGGACTCACGCGTGGCCGGTCCTCGAGACGCCTGGACGGGTCGGGCCCTGCCGGTACCGGTCCTCGAGACGCCTGGACGGGTCGGGCCCTGCCGGTACCGGCTCACGCGGGGCCGGTCCTCGAGACGCCTGGACGGGTCGGGCCCTGCCGGTACCGGTCCTCCAGACGCCTGGACGGGTCGGGCCCTGCCGGTACCGGCACCAGCTGCCCGGTGCAGCGTCACGCGCGGCGGGTCCTCCCAGACCCCTTTTCGGGCCGGGCCCTGCCGGTTCCGGCCCCGCCGGGTCAGGCTCACGCGCGGCCGCTCCTCGGAGCCCCCTCACCGGGCCGGTGCCGGTGGCCGAGCGGGCAGCCTCGGCCGGGAACGGGGGCGGGCTGCGGCCGGTGCCGCCGGGCCGGGCCGGGCCGGGCCGGGCCGCGCTCGGGGCTGCAGGTGGGGCCGGTGCCGCCGCTGCTCGCCGCTGCCGGGGGCTCCCGCGAGCGCGGCCCCTTTAAAGCGGCGGAAGCGGCGCGGCGCCATGGGACAACCGCAGTCCCCGCACGTCACCGGCCGCGCAGCCAATGGGCGGCCGCGCCGCCGCGCATCAAAGGTGCCGGCCGACCGCAGCGGACAGCGCGCCCCGCCCCGCCCGCCCCGCCCCCTCCGCGGTGGGGGGGGGTGAGGGGGGGACACCGGCTCCGGGGACACCCCCGGCCCCGGGCCACCCCCCCTCCCGGCGCCAAGGCAGCAGAATTAAAACAAGCCAGAACAAGCATCCAACCACTCCCCTCCCCCAAAAAAACACTTTTTCTTTTTTTCCCCCTTTTTTCCCCTTTTTTTTCCTTTTTTTTTTTCTTTTTCCCCCCTAGAAACGGGCAATTCGGGTAAGAAATACCCCTTTCTGACGCCGCCCCGCACGCGCAGCCCCCCGGCCCCGCTTGCATCAGCCCCGAGCCGGCTACGTGTCGCGGCACCCCTGCAGCCGAAACGGAGCCAAAGAGGGAAAAAGCCGCAAACGCTCCCTAAAATAGAGCCCGGGAGGGAGGACAAGGCGCCCGGCGCCCTCCCGCTCCAGCCCCTCGGCCGCCGGGGCCAAGTCGCACCAGCCACGGGGCAGGCAAGACGCCTTTCCTGACCGACAACAGCATAATGAAAGAACCGGGAACCGGGGGTATAAAAATACCCCTGCTCTGGCTACGAAAGCTGCCCGCAGCTCGGGCAGACTGCAGCCTTTGAGGCTAATTTTAGAGGCCGGAGCGCCGGATTACAGAGGACTCGTCCAAAGCAGCTATGCACACAAGCCGGGCAGACTGAGCAAGCGTGTCCCCACCCTGAAAGACGCTCGGCTGCTTGTTAGGTGGTGTTTAAGTGGTATCTTTGGTTTTGCAGGACGTCTAATTTGTGCTGGAGTCACCCGTGATAAAAATAAATAAGACAAGCTCGCTCAAAGCCTGCAAACAGAGGGCGTGGGCAGGGAGCGGACACAGCGGCACAGCGTTAAAACACAGAGCCGAGACCAACAGCATTGGGTTTTGCCTTGCTTTTTAATTACAAGCAGCTAAGAATGGAAGGACCCAAATAAAACTCAGAAGAGCTCCAAGGACGCGAGTCCCTGCGCACGGTGTCACAGCCGGTCCCCAGCCAAGGCGGCATCGCCCCCGTGCTCAGCCCCCAGCCGCCGCCGTCTCCCCTTCCCGCAGGACCCGTGCCAGCCCCAGGCAGCAGCAGAGCCGGGGCACAGCAGTGCCCAAACTGTTGGTGTTTCCAGACCTTTCTTAACGGACCTTGCTCCTAATTGTTAAAGGACACAGACCTTTAAATACAGATAGCTGCCTGCAGTCCCATCCTCTCCTCCAGAACAACTTCGGTTGTCAAGGAAATATTTTATCATTTATTTAGTCTGAGACTCGCTGGCTTTTTGATGCGAAGCACATGCTATTTCATCTCCACAGCCTGGGTTTTGCTGTTTTTTCTCGTATTGGCCCCTCGCTCGGAGAGGTACAGCACTTGTGCTAACGCAGGAGAGCACGCTCCAGGCGCTGCTCGGGGGTTACAACGGCAAATTCTCCACCGCTTTGTGCCTCCCGGCCAGCAAAAAGCACCAGGGCAAAGACGATTGCAGAGCCATCGCAGGCAGAGGAGTTTTTGGCAAGGGTAAGCTGGTATCCCAGTGATTTTCCACTGCTGAGAGCCCCAGAGAGCAAGCGAGGACAGCTCCTGCCTCGGGCTGAGCCGGCTCCCGGCGAGCCCCGAGCAGACGGGTGACCCTCCCGAGCGCAGGGATCCCCTGCCACGGCCACGGCACGCCGGCACCGCGAGACACGCACGGACACGTGCTTCTCTCCGCGTTTGTCCAGCTGTTTTTCTAACTGACAAGCAAGCGGGCTACATCAGCCCGTGAGCAGCTCCAAGCCCACAGCGCCCGCGTAGCTGTCTGCCTGCCCCCCCCGCTTTACTTCTCTATGCTGAAAAGGAAAAGTTTGGTTCAGACGAGTCCAGCAGCCCCTATAAAATCAGTCTGGCCACCTGTCTCAGACAAAACGCCCCGTTCTCCTGGCACCCGCGTCAGCCGCCCGCAACGCACGTTTCAGGGAAGCAGCAGAGCTGAAGCTTCCCTCTACTCCCAGAGGGAGCTCGTGGCCGTAGCTCAGCCGTTAAGGCACGTGGACAACAAAACTTCAACTACAGCTCATTACCTCGTGCTACGTCTTCCTCAAGACCGTATCCTCTAATACCTGGTATCGCTTTTATGGCAGTGCAGAGCCCCAGGAACCAGCGCACCAGGACGACAGCCAAGGCTCCGGTTCACCTCTTGCTTTCTGCTTGGGGCACGTTCCCCGTCCGCAGCGCACGAGTCGGGACACTCGACACGGCAAGTGACAGACTTTGCTCAGGTCAGGCTACACCATTAATATTATCAAAGGCTGAAGTCTCCTCAAGTTTCTCCTGTCACCGCGTGTTTCAGTTTCATATTTAATGCTAAAAAATACTAAGGAAGGAGGAAGGACTCACTTGAGCAGTGGTCAGCACAACCCAGCAGGTGAGACACGAGCTCCAAGTCCTTCAGTCTTGTAAGTGTTTGTTTATATGAAAATAAATTGCTAAATAGAGTCGGTGAAGGAGCCATGCTCTGCAGCACTCCACAGTCACCTTACTGCGCTCTTGTGATCAGGGGAAAGGTTATGGCTCTATTGCCTTTTGAAAGGACATTTTATCGAATTTCTAACTCTCCCATCCTGGGCAAATGGCTTTAACCACCAAAAATGACAGTGAAGAAAACACGTATGAGACTAACTGCCCTTAAGGATTTATATAACGAACAGCCACATTGTGGAATAATAATATGTTAAATGCCAAATTGGAATTATGCAGCTCTACATAAAACACCGTGTTTTGTACATGCTATTCTAAATAACATAAAGAAATCAGGAAACAGATAACAGACAGGGCTTTTTATCAGGTAGGATAAGTTTCTGCTGAAGTAGCACAAGAGATCCCCAGATAATGCCGGCTATCTCCGTGCTCGGCAGGTCAGCGGTACGGGCCGCTTTAACCGCTCTCACAACACCGCGCTGGTGAATAGAGCAACACGATGCTCTCGGTAATTGCAAGTCACTCTGTAAAATACATTTGACTCGCTCAGCTGGAAACCCTACTCTTTCACATGGAAGTAATTTCAATCTCCATCTGCTTCATCAGAAGCCAAGCCTAAAAATCCTCCTACTCCTTTCCAGCGATCCAATCTAATAACCGACAGCTATCACTGCAACGGCTTCTGAACAGCCCGAGAGGTGACAAATCTCCCACTGCTCACCGACGCCTCAAGTTACTAAGTTCAGTTAGAAAATACCCAGGAACAAAACTCAGAGCTCTGTCTCAGCGCAACTCAAACGAGTTCAGACAACTCTGCTGCCAAGAGCCACGACGAAGAGCGACACCGCAACCATAACGCCCGCGGGCACGAAGCGTTCCGGGGTCTCAGGGGTACAGGAACTTCAGCTCTGTGAAGATTTGGGGGATCTCTGATATTAGCAATTAACTGGAAACAGACTGAAAATCTGAAAGGTTTGCTAATTCAGTAAATGACTTCATGCACAGACTCAAACAACACCACCGGAGGAGCAAGCGGCCTTCCTTCACCCACCTCGCTCGCTTCTCCCAGAGCCGGGCAGCCTCCTGGCTAATCCCCCAAAGCTGCTGCTCCGGCAGGTTTTCCTTCTCACTGTGAAGGGTGGCAGCCCTCCGGGGAATGACTGCTTTGCGGGATGGGACAAGCCACAAGGTGTGACAGCAACACGACACAGCACAAGTTACATTAATTTAAACCAGTGGATTTATCCTCTGTGACAATCTAACATTATTTCTGTGGTTTTTTTTAAACAGGAGGCAGACTGGATGGACTGTAAGCTATGAAAACACATCTAAAATGAGTAAGTTAAAATCCGTAAGACGCTGTGCAACAGCATCCAGTTGCTGTTTGCTGGTAGTAACCAAGAGCTGAACTTTTCAGAGTGGGAGGCCACACTTTAGGCCATGTAAGAATCTTCCTACGAATGATTCAGCCACCCTAAATGAGTAAATGTACGATTTCTAAAAGAAAGGGCCCTAACTCAAGGTAAGCTGCCATATTCTGACACACTCCCCGGTTTCCTTGGTGACAGCTGATGAGTCATTTTCCATTACAACCCGGCACCTAGAACGGACAGTTAGGTAACATGCTTCCTTGATGCTCTCATTTCCCAATGTACCGGTTTGCCTTCTCGCCCCGGGGAAGTAGGTCATCTTGCAGCTAATATCAAATTCGACCTCTCTATTGACACATGATGCGTTTTCTTTCAGCACCCTCCAAAAACTGCTCTGAGAAGGGGGTGTAGGATATTTAACCTGCTGATAGCACAAGGCTTGCACAAGAATCAGAGCACACCTAATCACGGTTTGAGCAGGACGAAGTAATTAATTTTAAGTGTCAGAAGACCTTTGGACTATTAATGATATTTAAGGCCTAAGAGAAAGCTGATACCTTCCATACTGGGGACTGTCTTAGAAGGTATCATTTTTCAGTCTGAACTAATTTTATGTATCATTATTCAAAGAGATCTCCAATTGAAACGCAGGCCAGGCTCTGTTCTCTGCTTAGCTTAAGCATTCAGGAACATCTTGAGATGCATAAGCTTTCCCAATTGCTTTCCCCCCCCCCCCCCCCCCAATTCACAGCTTTTTGCCTTTACATAGCAGCTTCAATATAACCACACAGTATGAGTCTCACTGATTCTTATCTCTTTTATTATAATATAGGCTATCCACTGCACAAAAACCCTTACGGAGAGGAAATTATGTAGAGAATCTAAAAAGAACTGCAAAGGGAAACGGTGCTCCCGCGGTCAGGGCAGCGGTCTGGATCCGAAACAACCCACACAGCTCTGTCCCAGCTGCCACTCACTCACAGAGCGGCAGGCAGGACAGTCGCAGCTCTACAGCTTCAGAACAGGGACTATTTACCCATCTGACAGTAATATACTGAATTGAATCACAGAGGCTGCTCAAGTCAACGCAGTAGTAAACAACACAGGAAGCCCTATAAATAATAAATTTTCCTCTACAACAGCTCTTTTCTAATAAACTTCCCAGTTTTATCAAAGCTCACGGAGATAGCTGTCTTCCTAGTAAAGGTATCAAGGCTTCTCACAGCGTACGGGAGGGAGGAGGAAGGCAGAAACTTTTAAGCATGGAGATGAAAGTGTACAAATATGTTACAGGGAAAGTAAGCAAACAGCACTTCAACTCATTGCCCCACATCTAGTTACTAAAGGAAGAAGCAAGGCTGAATTTCTGCTTGAAAAAGCTAAGCTGGAAACTATTTTGTAATACGCTGTCTCGGTCTTACATTTTGCAAGTTCTCACATGTGCCAATGCATGGTTGCAGAATAACTTTGCAGCTCGCAGTGCACAGACACGCACACGACAGCCCATGGTTTTAACCCACCCATCCCGCGCTGCCGTGCAGCACGCCGTACTGGCACACGCGGAAGACTCTCAGATTCCAGCATCGAGTCCCCTCAATTATTATTCTCAGGCTACAGGCAAAAAAGAGCTGAGGCAATTCGAAGAACAAATTGCAAAATTACGGTTGTAAACAGAAACAGTACTTAGTCACAACAAACTTTTTTGTCGGAAGTCTGACATAAGCAACCATGTGCTAAACAGCCGTGCTGTTTTCTCAGTGCAATGCTGCTGATGGCAGAGGGCTGCAGGAGTTGGCTACTTGGTGCCTATACTGCGGCTTTTCCCGACTTCACTTTGTCGACCCCTTTTACTGCTTGCTAGCACCAGCTCTGATCTGAAATTTAAATGCAGGAACTCCAACAGCGGTTCAGGAAAAAATGGAAAGCGAGGAAAAAATTTAGCTCCCCACATGCTTATCCTTCCCCCCCTTCTTTTAATATCTTAAAAATGTTTCAGTCAGGTAAAAATCAGTACCGTGCTTTTCTGAGAAACACTAAGTTATGACTTGCAAACAGAGCAACAACTCTTTCAGAATCTGCCATGCTATTCGAGAAATTATACTAATTAGTCACTGCTACACAAAAAGTCTCCTAAATCTTTCCACAACCGCTTTTGGAATGAAAGGTTAGTACAGTATGTTAAAGACAGACAAGTGCATTTTATGGCATCCAGCTGCGACTGCAATATCAGCAGCAAATCAGTTACTGCACAGACCCCAGCACCTGAGAGCCGGAGCGAAACAGCACACTCAGAACTAAGGGCATCAAATAATACCTCTCCTGCGCTACCTGAAAGAGTTAAAAGGATGTTTTTTACAGCCTACAGTTACAAATTAAGTTTATTTTTCAAACTGCAATTGTGGGAAAAAACACCGCGACAGCCTGCATTTGTTTGGAGAAGCACAAGTGGCTTTCTGGGCTCTGCCTGCTAGACGTTTTTTCCAGCCGGGCCATGGTAAACAGCAAGGAGCGACAAAATCCCTGCTCTCACAATGGCTTCGTTTCTGTACTTTCCACTCCAAAACAGGAAGAAAACGCAATTCGCGTGCAGCTATCTCACCTCAAATACCTCTTGCTTTCCTTTTCCCACCAAGGCTTTATTCTCCCACAGTCTGTTCATAAGTGATCATGCAAACAACACCAAAAATTAAACCAAAACAGCAGCAACCTTCTGTGTTGCTCAGCGACACACCGGGATTTATCCCTGTGCTCCCCATGAACTCGGTACGCGTGTCCAGCAGGATCAATAGCTGCCTTCTCTTTAGGCGCAATCATTTTAGCAGTGCTAACGCTGAACAGACTAAATACGCGCATACCTTTAAACCGCTCGTTAGAGTTGCAGTCTTGCCCCCAGTGTCTCTTCCCATCTCCAAGGGCATCAGTTCAGCAGCGTAGCAGAAAATCAATGCTGCTGTACACAGAAGGGCAGGGGTATTTCCCCACTAACTTTTAAGCTAGTCCCATTATTGGTCAATTCAGCTTAAAAGGCTTCAATCACCCTTTAGGAAACCAGACACCTACTTTGAGCAAAATTAGATGTACAGCTTATTAAGAAGATATCCTAAACCGAACTGTTTCAGTACCGATTTCACCCTTGTGCAGAAACAAGAGTAGGAAAATCTCAGGGAACCATGTAATCACCCTGTAGGTTGGCTAAAAATAAACAGTAACAACACTGTTCAGCGCTCTCTACGTGAAAGATAATAATTAACATCAATATATTGCTTCAACGGGGGGTTTCAGTCTGCTTTTGCACTCTGCCCAGAACTTTGGCAGGTTTTTCAGAAAAGCAAATTCAAAGAAAACGTGAACACAAGAGTAGTGTTTCCTTTTTGGTGGAAAAATTTACGCAGTTTCTTGGTTTCAAACATGTTTAAACTGTACTTTATAAGACTCATGGTACAGTACACAGTGAAGAGCCCCAGATCATGGAAAACAGCGCAAGCAGCAGGCAAGCATATATGACAGATTATCAGTTTTCATGCTAGATTAGAGGGATCAGCAAGACACGCCTGAAATAATGATTTAGCAACATGATGAAATGAAAGAACAGACTGCAAACACCTAGACTAACTGCTGTTCTCGGGCAGCTTCATCAGACCGCAGTGCCCGTGTACAGAAGTTCGCAGCACGCCACCACCAAAGAGAAGGCCTACGCTGCCCAATACATCCGCTCTGCACATACGTAGGTCACAGCTCGGTACCAAGGCAGCTATTCTCAATATTCAAAGAAATCAGAAGATGACAATTTCTAATTCCTTGGCACTTTCAATCTGCAAAAGCAGGCATCAGAACAAGAAAGCAAAAGGATTTATTTGCGAAAATACAGGGACAGGCCAGTTGTTATAATGGTGAGTAATAATAAAAGAATCACTAAATCCCTCTCAAACCTGTATCCTCCTTTGGAACGGCAGAGCTAGAGGGACAGAAGAAGGCAGCACTGTACGAACAGCAGCACGGGTGTTTTTTCCGAAAGCAGAGGGCGCCCTCTGCAATCCACCGCAAACTTTCTTAGGCACGAGAATAAACGACGAGTCAACTCCGGCAGAAATTTGGGAGAGGAGAGACTCACGAAATTACTGTAATTCTCATTTCTTACTCAGAATTATATCTGAATCTTAAAAACTGAAAAATTGTCTTGTTGCTACCAGGATTAAAATCTTTTTTTTAAAAAAACACCTGTGAACCTTAAGGTGGATTTTTTTCTAGTGCCTATAGGAAATGCAAATACTTGCCTTTAACTTCTCTTCCCTTTTGGGTGCATTTTAATTTTTCTGCCATGTCTCTAATATGTATACGATATATTATGCAACTTATTTTAGCACTGAAAGCATGCTTAAATCCAAATACAAGATTTACACCTTTCGAGGCCGACAAGACAATACAATTTACCAATGCCAGCTTACTTCAAAAACTGCCTTCTACTTTTATCTGCTAGAACAAGGACAGTCACTAAGCTGAGCTTAATTCCAGTTTTGGCCACTCCACAAAAAATTATCGCGTTCCATTCACACGGACGCCAACCCTGGGAGAACGAGTGCTCCTTCTTCCCCACCCGTGCCTTTAAAGAGCATCCTCTCTGCGAACTGCTAGGAAAGAGCACTGTACAAAAGAAAGCATAAGGTTACATAGTACAAAAGTTTTCAGATACCAGTAAAAAAACCCATGCTGCTACTAGACAAATTTGATGGAAGCTGGCAAGTGAAGTGCCACAAAAGACTGCTTAAATCTTAATGTGCACGTCAAAACTTGCACAGTGACACTTTTGCTTTCAAATTTAAACTGTAAAAGAGTGAAACCATTTTCTAGCCATTAATTTTCAATGTACCTTCCCTCTGCTGTTGAAACCCTTGATGATTTAATATATAAACCACCTAGAGAGGTGTGGTATTTATCAGTTCTGAAGAACTGACAAGGCTGCATCTAATGATATTAATCTCTGAAATGCTAAATGGCAGTTTCAAATTGCTAAAGAAATGCCTGATAAAGTTCCTGATAATTATTCAATACAGTATCCAGTGCCAGTCTCAGTGTCCTCAACATAACAACAGCATCCTTCATATATGTGACCACTGTTTGTAATGAGCGTGTGTACCTCCTCTCTAGACTTTTCCAGCTAGGATGTAGAAGATCACATCCAGGCTCAAACCCCATATGCGTTTTCCACTTAGCGGTATATTTTATGGCAAATTAAAAAAATATTATATGCCTATAAAAAAATCATCAGACTGTAAGGACAGAGATCTGGAAGACTTTTATAGTCACTACTGAAAAACAGTAGAGCTCAAAGTTCAGAAGCAGATGAGATAAAAGAACAAAGTCATGTTTTTCCATTAAGGACCTCTCACATCTTAATTATACTGTATTATACACTAGGCTGGAAAAACTGCATCAGTTCAGTTTGTTATGAAAATGGGCAAGCATTTATTTAATTCACCTCAATCACCTGTCAGGTAGCCATGTCTCCCAGGTTAAAAAACCAAAACCAACACTAAGAACAGAAACTTAATTCATCTTCTATTTACAGGCGAGATGTTCCTTATTATTGGGTAAAAAGTCTTGTTGAGCCATACATTACGTGTTCTTTTAAAATACTGTTAGTCAATAGAAATATGAAACCATAAAATAAACATCTAAACATTTTATGACCCTGAGCTCAAGTCCCAAGAGCGAAAAAAGTTTCACATTATTAATGTAGTGTTCTTGAGTGCCTCACTGCAAGTTGCATATCATTTTTTCATTTTCTCAAAGGCACATTACCAATATAATCTGCAAATAATCATCAAACCAAAAAGTGTCAATGCAGCAATGTCTTTGCAAGCATAGAAACAGCTCTGCACAACAGCATAGCTCTCAAACTCCTAAGAAATGGTGCATGACCCCACTGATGATCACACTACCGGTCATTATAACACAAAAAAATAGGCAGCAAATTAAATTCATTACAAAAATACTAATCTTCTTAGTTCAGAGTTAAACTTGTTCTTTCACTTACTTGGCTAAAACAGACTGGAACTGTCAAAGGGAAGCACTGTCTTTTAGACTGCATACCCTGAGTTTCACCTCCTCTTCTCTTCAATAAATAGAAAATAGCTATTACATGCTCAACAGACACAACAGGGCAAAGGCAAAAACATCCAGATGAACTGGATTGTTGAGATATGAACTAGTTTCCCAATGACAAGAGCCTAAGTTCAGGTTAAAGCACTCTTTCAAAAGCCATCATTTAACATGTGGTTCAGAACCCAAGACGGGTGCTGGCAACTTCTGATGTGCACAACAACACAAATTAGGCCATCTAAGAAGCATCTTAGATGTGTGAGTAGGAGAGTCAATAACTCGGACAGGCATGACAATATAAAACAAATAAGCACCACACCTTTATCCAGAAAGATAACTCGGTCTGAAATAATACACTGAATAAACAAGCTCGCACAGCTAATGCCTTTAGAAAGGGTAACTCACTGTCCCTAGGGCAAGCAGCTTAAACTTCTCCAGAAAAGACGCTGTCCTTTTATTGCCAGTCTTCGAATGCCAGTCTCCCAATTACAGCATTAACTCTGTTGAATTTTCCCCTTAAAAAAAATACAACTGTAAGAATTCAGTAGAATTTTGCCTTAGGTTGTAGGATATTTTAGGGGGAAAAAAAATTAGCCCCACTTTCCAGAAATGTTAAAATCAAACGTGTAGTTGGTATAGTTTGTCTCTGCGCTCCTTGAAGGAAACATTTTAGCAACACAAACTAACCCCTCATTGTACTAACAAAATACAGTAAAGCCAATGCGTGCTTAGCTTGCCAACATAAGCAAAAATATTAAACACACTTCAACATATTCCTTAGTGTTGCGCAAAACCTTCAGAAGGTGTGCATACCGATGCAAATTTGTTAAGTGGAAGTGAGAAGCCACAGCAAATCTCAACCTTGCATTTTCTGACTTTCGTAATATCCATTTTCCTTTTTCTGCTGAAATATATACTTTTAAAATATAACACTGCAACACTGAGACCACTATGTCAGATTTCAATACGCTTGTCCTAGATTAACATGAGAATCTGTTGACATCATGTCACATTATGACAGACTGTTAAGCTGGTTAAATAGTTTAATCTTCTTCCGCAGAAGGGAAGTTCATAAGTCTCGGAAGAAAAAAAAATCACAAGGTGTATCATTGCTATGAACTAAATAATAAACAAAAACTGTCTCAGATTTTAGAATTCTGAATAGCAGCCTAATACTGTAAATTTATTGAGAAGAAATCATTTTGCAAAACTGGAATACAATTGATTTACCAAGATTTTTTTTTTAGCATTTAAAAATCATTTAATAACAGGCCTGACCATAAAATAGTGGCACAACAGAAATGTAGGTTGCAAACGTGACGTGGAATGCATAGAACCTCCGGGGCGGACCAGCCACAGTAAATACAATAGTTGTAATTATGAATGTAAAATCACTTTCATAACTGACTTTTTCT
Source organism: Dromaius novaehollandiae (assembly GCF_036370855.1). Classification (NCBI taxonomy): domain Eukaryota; kingdom Metazoa; phylum Chordata; class Aves; order Casuariiformes; family Dromaiidae; genus Dromaius; species Dromaius novaehollandiae. Next base: position 8,883,089 of record NC_088119.1, on the reverse strand, counting down.
TCTAGAAGATCAGAGGGTGTATATAAATACTATAGAGAAAACATTTAAAAAACACATTGTTTTATTTTTCAAAAATGCTGGAAGGGGTTTCAGCTCAGTCAAAAATGAGTAGGTTTGTTGGGCCAAAATTGCCCATTCCGGTTCCTAAAGTTTCCTATGCTTTTTATGAAAAATCATCATCAATGATTAGGTGGTAGAAATGCTGAAAAACATCAACTATGGAGCTAGCTCTCAGACAGAGGACACGGTGTTTCAAAACACAGTGCTTAACAGCATTAACCTTGAGGAAGTAACACTAGGAAGAGTTCCCACCATTTCTGCTATCTTGAAGACTGAAAGAAATTAATCCCATTAGCCACAAAACCCCAGTTCATTAATAAGCAGAATGGTAAGTGAGACATCTGCCTATGAGGATCTCTGGATGTATAGTTTGGTGGGATTTAATTTAAAAAGCAGCAGAGAAAAGTAGGAATTTTAAGGAAAAGAGGACTTACAGTACATTGCCTTGGGCCTCTCTCTTCATTGAAGGTGGCAACAGCTACCTAGATTGCATAATGCTGCTATATTTAGTTTTAATCGAAGAGAAATACAAACCTGAAAAATAACAGCTACTTACTGGTTAAAACAGATACATTTGGCATTCCAGCCCACCATCCCTGCACTAAACTTGTCATTTACCCCTCATTGCCTCCCAGGATTATGAAACAGTGACATGCCTACAATTCAAAGTTTCCTACCCTACAACTGTAAAATTTAGATTTGCCAAAGTATGACTACGACCCCTAGAAATCATCCCATAATTTTATGCACATTACATTTATGGGATAGAGCTTCACACGGTACATACAGTGCTATCAGCATTTTCTTAACAATGCAACTGAAACACCATTGTCCCATTCAACCTTTTCTTCGCACTCTTACAATCAACCAGTCAGAAACACCACATTTGTGATCTCACTTAATTCCCCTCTCCTAACAACTCCAGGAATTCCAATAAACAATTTGAAGAGCAGCACTTGATATGATCCCCAATTTAAAATCATACCATGAAAAGCCATTAAACCCGGCTCTCCTACAAAAACAGGAAAGATGCTTGGCTGACTTGAGATAGTTTATTTTCTCTCTGCTGTCAGATCTCTCGTTAACTCGTGAGTTTTGATGCATGAGCCAGTGGGTCCCTAGATAAGGGGCTCCCTTTCTAGCCCGCCTCATACCTCACTCCGACCGGACTAAACAGAACTGGAGGAGGAGGAATACAGCATCTCAAAACCCTTGTCCAATAAGCTTAAGAGACACTGCAAAAAGGGAAGTGTAAGGTTAAAAAAAAAAAAAAAAAAAAAAAAGCCCTACTAAAATAAATTACGTAAAGTTCTGAAATCAACATCACTTTTGAGGCAACCTTTCCAGAGACCTCTTGGGTTCCTTCCTTCTCTGAAGCACCTTTTAAGTTGTATGGTTGTAAGAATAACTTTAACTATAGAAGCTATATGCATCTTTTAAGAATCACATTTTGATGATTATAAAAATTTATCTATTATACAACATAGGTCCAGCTACACTGAAAAAATTACACCGCTTATTGAAATACATTTCATTTTAGAAACAGACTACTAAATAGGTCTATACAAAAAACTCTAAAATAATTTCTGTAGTAAAATAAAGAGTGTGTTAGGAGAGCTACACAAACAAGAAATTTTTTTGTCTTTCTCTATAATGCTCAAATATACTGTGATACGTGGCTGGCTCACTCCATAGCCGGCACCAAAAGCTGAAAAGAATTCATTACGATACACAGTGATACAATTAATGCTCTGTATTAATCTCACAGCCTTTCCGATTAGTACAAAGAAAACCAGGCCTATCTCCTCTTTGAGGAGAAGTCCAGGATATAAAAGCAAGCATACCTCATCAGCTGATATGAAATTATAAAATTCCACAAGTCTCAGTATCTGAAATTTATAAAAGTCACCAGTAAAACGCAAGCAAATTGGGTTTAAGTCCTGTTGGTTCCAAGGTTCAAATGACCACTGCTGATCCAAAACAGAATTTCCTTGTTTGTTAAATGATTCAAGGGAAAATCAGGACTGTCTGCTGGGGCTAAGAGAGAGACAAAGATCCTCACCAACTAACCCTCTGTACTTCCACGAGGGCATGTTTCCATGTGCATAAAATGGGAAAATAGCTGGCAGGAAGCAAAGATGTTAGTGGTGCTGTGCTGAACTGTTTTTTTCTGCCAGGTGTCGCAGAAAGTTGTCCTCACTCTGGCCTCTGTGATTTAAAGGCTCACTCTTAAAAAGAGCTGGAGGAGGGGGTAAATGAGGGACTGGGGGGACAGGAAGATGATGTGGATGGTGAGGGTGAGGATGTAGGTGAAGGTGTGAATATGGGTGGGGAATGGGGCGTGGAGGAAGCGTGCTCACTGGGTTCAGGTTGATAGGTGGGGTTGGGGCTGCGGGTGCGTTCACTACAGCAGGGACTGTGGTGGCAGGAGAAGTCGTGGACAGCGGGATCTGGACAGCAGATGACACGTTAACGGGGCTGGTAACACGGAAGCACTTCTCCTTGTGTGCCTTGAGCATGTTGGAGAAGCGAAATCGCTGACCACACACATCACATGGGTAGGGCTTCTCCCCTGTGTGAGTTCTGCGATGTCTCTTCATGTTTGGGCGGCTGGTGAAGCTTTTCCCACAGATTTCACAGATAAAAGGCTTCTCTCCTGCAGAACACGGATACAGCAATCAGTCAGGCACAGAACGTCTGCTAGTAATTGCTGTAAGTGGCAAACAAAGTGCGTATTACAAAAAGCTACTCTGACAGCTACTTTCAGTCAACAAAGACAGCTGTTCCACAGAAGTCCTCAGTTTTTATGAAATCCTATTTATGAAATTCATTCTCACCTTTGGATTTTGAGGCATGAGAAAATTCTATTATAAAGCTTTTGGCAAGGAGGTTCCTTCAAACCAAAACAACAGGGAAGTAAGCCTAACCTCTCATTTTCCCCCACAGTGAATCACATGACTATAGACAGTTCTTTTGCTGTAACTGTAGGTTAACGTATTAACCTTTCCTTTCTGATTTATCTAGGCTGGACAGCAGTTCTGATCACAAGTTCCAAGGGAGGTAACATAAATGAAAGCGTAGGCATGCTTTTGTCCTGGAAGTATCTGTACTTTCCTTTGATAAGTTCTTACCAGTGTGTGTTTTCATGTGCTCATCAAAGTACTGTTTCATGTTGAAGTCTTTGCCACACCACTGACACATGAACTGTTTGTGCCCAATGTGGATGCTCATGTGCGAACGCAGCTGGTACTTGTACTGAAACCTCTCATCGCAGTTCTGCAACAGACAGACGGCAACCACGATATTCAGGCACCACGCATGAGGAAGCGAGGCAGTTGTGGGACAGCATTCAAACGTATTACGTGAAGGAATCAAAGGAACACCTCAGCTAGCACATTTAAGGACCCTCACACCCTGCTAACATGGAGTTTAAATTATTTAACAAGAGTAGAATTTGGTCTAAATTAAAAATTCTGCTGGCACAGTAAACTTGGCAAGGAGGGTGGAACAGTCACAACCTTTAGCTGACATAGCTGTTGGCAAAACCCTGGTAGAAACACGGTTATGCCAACGGAAGACTGCTTCTCTTGGCTTAATGCATCATTTGGAGCTTTGGCAGCTTTGCCAGCAATCTCTGCTGGACTACGGTGCGCGTCCACTAGAGGACTCTGCTTGCACAGAAAAACCGACAGCAGCTCCCAAGCAGGCTTGTTTTTCTGAAAGCCTGTCCGTTTTCCAGCTATTATCTACTGGTTTAATATGAAGCAATTTCTCTCCCTACAAGTCTTTTCTCCAAGACTGTTGTGGCTGCAGCACCGCCATTCCTGCTACGTGTCCTGCAGCCGCGGTGCTCCGCTCCTCGGAGAGGGCGAGCCACCAGAGCGGCCTGGAGACAGGAAGGGCTCACGCCAAGGCCTGCCTCCGTCATGTGAGAGCCCACAAGCATCCCCGTCACATGACCGAGACATTAACTGCCCCAGACATATGACTGGATAAGTCCATCCCAAAGTCTCCTTCCCTGGAACAGACACACAACTACTAATCAGAAACACGCAGGAATGCACCAGTGAGATACATCCCCCTCCCAACACAGACACAGACTTTAAGAAGCCTCACTTTAGAGTGCTATCCTACACCTCAAGAAGACAATCTTCTAAAAGATGATAAACCGGAACTTTAAACCACGTTGCAATGATCGCTAATATGACAGATGACTATCCTCTCACGCACTGTAAGAGGCAGCCTTTACAGCAGACCTCATACTGCCTCTGAACTACTGTAGAGGAAGTAAACAATATCCTTGCATAAGCCTGATCTTCAGACTTAAGTCTGTGAGATTTGGTTTGTAGGACTTCAATGTTTTGACCTTCATTTATTTCTCCAGCTGTGAAGAGTGTGAGAGAATTTCTCCCCTCTCCAATTTTTCTCTCTTCCTTTTAACACTCCCAGTAGCACTGATAAACTTTGCTCTTTCCCCCATTTTTGTACAAGGAGAGACAGACAAATCGAAAAGCTTGTTTCCGTTCATGCCAGGTTTCAGGAAAAGGAGATGGCTTTTCGTTAGCTCTTCCCTGTTAACTTAAGAACTCATCATCTCCCTGCCCACAGTTGTTCCCAAAAGTGAAAAAATCAAGCAGTAATTTATTTCCACTGTTGCCAGCTCTATTTGCCTCAAGTCACCAGGCAGGAGGGGGAGGACTACCATAACTTGTACCATGTTACTGACTTTGCTACGGACGCCGACAGAAAACGTATATGCCTACTGACAGCGTTACTAATTACCTATCTTATGCTACCATATCCAAACCTTTTAATTTAAAGTTGCTCCTCACCTCACACCTGAAAGGTTTCTCTCCAGAATGCTGTAGGGAATGTACTTTGAGAGACATACTGCGTTTGAATGATTTTCCACAGGTTTCACATGTAAATGGCATGTCCTTTGTATGTGCTGCAACAAAATATTACATTAGAGAAGAGTTTCAAATGTAAACAGTTCTTCATCCAGAATTTTTTCTGGAACACCGAGCACTAAAATGATCGGAACTGTACAGCTTATGCATATATACATATGTACACACATACACATATATACTTTGCTTGCTGTCGGTAACACAAACTTGAACTTTTAGCTACAGCTAAAGCTCAGATGACTGAATTTACCTTTTTTTCCCTCCCCTCTGTTCTCCAAAACCAGCAATTAAGAGTTAAGAACCACAGAGACAAGTTGTGAGGCAGAACCAACAGAAGCACCGATCAATAACTCACCAACCATATGTTTCCGCACGTGGGCCATGGTGTAGAACTTCTTTTCGCAAATCTCACAGGAGAATTTCTTTTCTGCATATCCGTGGACAATCTTGATATGTTCATGGAGGGACCAGAGCTTCTTGAATGACTTATTACAGGAAACGCACTGAATGAATGGGACAAACACAGGGAAGTTTAAAAATTAGAAAGATTCAGTGATTTGAGTTTGTGGAGTTAATGTGTTTTTCTCTTGCATAACAAAAAGAAACCCCAAACAAGTCAAAATGCCGTACGCTTTATCAGACTGTACTTCAGCTCACATTTACTGTTTTACAGTTCAAACATACACTAAGCAAAACCTACAATTCAGGTCAGGTAGGATTAGAGAGTGTGTTAGCACATTGCATTTTTTTGCCATCTGCCAAAGTCTGAAGAGCACCACAGCTACTGCACTTATCTATTTCCAAAACACAACAGCACGTATAGCTGGATGCAGCCTCCAGGGAGCTCAACTGCAAGTCCCAACACAGGAGAAAAAAGACTCCCCTGGCACTGAGGCTGCCGGTAATCCAAAGGCCTGGCTGTGGGGAGAAGCAGGCCAGCAGAGGCTGAGGAGGCCAACACCACAAGCTGCCTGGAGACCCAACCGCGTGTCCAGCCCTGTCTTTCTCAGGAGCTCTCTGACCCTGGAAGACCAGGTCCAACAACCTGTAAACTAGTCAAAGCTCTCTCGTTCTTTTGGCTCCGTATGGAAGACAGCTTCCATCTCACAGCTCTTGACCGTGCGAAGACTCCGGTACACAGTTCATACAGCAAAGCAAGTTTCTTTCATGTTCTGACTCTTCCTTTACACATATCAGTAGCAGTGAAGATTTAAAACGACCACATGCAAACCACGTTTTAATCTCATCCCACAACTACTGGGAAACGTCCAGAAAGTCAGTGATTAGCAGGATCCACAGGCTTTCACGCACCTCTTATTTTCAACAGAGTTCTTGCTAAATACTTTATTAAAATCCTTGTGCAATTCTGAAAATTCCAGAATAAACTCAGTTGTGAAACTTGATAGCGGCAGTATATGTGAGGACACCAAGTCATTTTTATCTTTGAAGTGAAGAGTAAGCAATTGTGATTTGTTGTTTTTTTGCTGGCTGTTGGGATGTTTTGGGGTTTTTTTTGGTACATCTCCACTTTTCTGCCTGTCAGTTACCCTCCTCTCTCAAAGTAAGGACAGCTATATGCCATTCACTGCAGATTTAGCAAATACTATGCCTTCCATCAACTTGAACTGTTCCTTCTCTGCACAGGCAAGTTATGTTGTTTCCACAGTGCTCCCAATCTCTGCAGGCCTGGAAACTGGTACCACCACTCACCATGCTGACTCCAAGGAGATCCTTTGCCTTTGAAAGTACCTACTTGGAGACGTGTCAGGAACAGTAGTCCGTGGGGAAAAAACCCTAGAGAGTGAAGTAATGCTAAGAAATGATCAAAAATCCTTTGATTTAAGGTTAACTATGCCCTTGAAACAGTCAGTCTACAATTTCATTTATGATCATCATCAGCAAGTAGTCTAGATCACTAGTATCACGAGCTACTACCTAAAGAGTCTAACAAAATGACACAAACTCTGTGAAGGTGCTAAATTTGAAAGGATGCAAGGAATTTACCTGGAAAAATAGATATAGCCCATCATTTAGACAACAAAAAAAGAAAACCAGTAAAGGTTTTCATCTGAGAGGAGCCAGCTATGTTTATCAGCTCAATTACCACTTACATAATGAAACTATTCAGGAGTTTTCTAGACAAAGCTCCATATCCCCACTGACATATTAAACCCTACATTAACGTAAAACTTTCATATCCCCTTACTCCTTTCACCAAAAGAAAATAAATATGTAAAAAATTGCAGGCAGCTATAAAACACATTCTGAATGTTAGGACAGACAAATATAATTGTTGAATATATGCTTATAAGGAGAACTTGAAGATGACTAGCAGTGCTTCTGGCACTAGGAATATTTGGATGCTTCTGGTACTAGATATAATTTCTTCTTTTCCTATTACTTTTGGACAACAGAATGTAAGGGATTACCTACAGCGTGGATTTCTGCACTAGTATAATAACATCAACACAGCCACTGTAGCTATGTCACTCCACTTTAATACAGAACTTCCCTTGTTTTACTGAAATATATATGCCTATAGCATACAGAAAACTCTTTCAAGTTTTCTGCTTGTATGGCCATTACTCAGCAGACTCTAGGTCTCTAACTAGAGTCTAGAAGAACTACAATAACAAAAACAACTAGTGAATGCACAGAATATAAAATGCTGTGCACCCAGATATATCATGCTGGCAACAGGAATTTCACACTGTGGCAGCCACCCAGGTACTAAGCACAGACAAAGCTTGTATTTCATTCACATTTCAAAAAAGCCCCCAGACTTTCTTTGCAACAGGCCTTTAGTGAAATCTTTTATTCTGAAACACTAGGTGCAGTCATTTATTTACCACCTAACTCAAAGCTAGCTTGGGGCTCCACAGTGCTCTTTAATGAACAGTGCAGATGCACAGCGAGTCTCACTGGAGTTGACTGCCAGCAAAATGCAGGATTTAGTTTCTTTGCTCAGTAAGCTGTGCTTACCAATATCAAGTGTCAAAAGACTTATTGATCAGTAACCCCTTAGAAGCATGTGGGTGCAGGGATTACAGATGCTTCTCCATTCTATCACATGTATTCAATCTATTCATAAATTCCTGCTTACTGTCATAAGATGCTGTGCGGCAAATGAGCCACTTGGATGGTGGGGCATTCCTTAAATGCACATTTAAATGTTCTCTGCCACACTAAAGTTTTGAAATATTTATTTCGAAAAGTGCAAGGATATTTTTCAGTTCTTTGGCAGAAACTAGGACATACTAGAATGTTTATACATTTTGCTAGCTAAGCTCAAGACTCAGTATTTTATACTCCTTTCTTCAACCGTCCTCCTATGAGTTGAAACCTAAGGAAAAATAGTATAGCGATACATAGAGCTGCATTTGAATTGTACTGCAAAGAGAAATTGCAATAAATATTTCGGCTGTCTCCCACAACAGTAGGAACTGATTCAGTTTAGCATTTCAACAATCAAACAATCAAAAAAATCTTAAATCCTTCTTCTGGTAAATCTCTTTGGATAGACAAAAAACTTGTTGCCCCACAATCACTGAACGTTTCAGTTGGCACAGAAAGGGAACTCAAGCTGCTTCACCCCAGCAGTGGGATTATTTCAGAAGTAGGTGGCAACGCTGTGCCCAGTTTAACAATGCAACAAAGCACGTTCAAATCGCCAGATAAAACAACAGTGCCCCCAGTTACATGAGAACACAGATGCCTATGAGCAAAGTACAAACCACAGATGAATCAGAAACTCTGAAACTCTTTCCACCACTTACATTTTAAAATGGTTCTATTACAACACAGGCTTCCATTGTTGTATAAAATTAAAAGCCACAAATCTTCTGCTGAGAAAGACCAGAGACCTTTATACTACCAGTGAGATTTATTGAGCTTTTTCCACTGGGGACAGGGCAGGCTCATGAATGCATTTAGTCCGTGAGTTCATACACTTACATACCCATACATGAACACTACTGTAAATTACTTTTATGTAATTATCTCTATAGGATAAATAGGTTACATTTAACACAAATTCAAATCCTGACTTCACTAGTTTCTCTCTCACCTGCTTGCCTCTCCAGTATTTTACACCTTTCTGATTCCAACACCAGCAACACATCATAATTTTGTTCTCCCTTGAAACTTTACCTGGACATACTATGTGACTGAATTTCAAGACACTGAAACTTTGAACTTTAAAGCTAGTGATAAGCTGCAGGTGCTCAGCACCTGAAGAAATCGGCTTTATCCTGTCAAAGTACTTCTCAGCAAATGCGCTTGTTTTCAGGCCAGTTATTCTTGAGTTTGACGTGTTAAAAGTAGCTTTTCATTTTTGCCAACACGTGGTTAAATATTAGAAAAACTCTGCCAAAGCAGAAAGCAGTTGTGCACTCTGTTCCCTACAATTTACTTCTTTCGGAAGACACCAAAAAGTGTTGATATGCAGAGACAAGGTCTTGGTCAGAACCTGGTCTGCGTAAGAGATTTCCCCCTCTGAAGTGTCCACTAGCTGTATCCAGGGCACAACAGAAGGTACGGAAATCTGGCAAGCAGGTGAGCAAACCTACCTGGATATTTTTTTCACAGTCTGTTTGCTGGTGAAGGGACAGCTCACTTTCTAGAACAAATTTCTTCCCACATTTGTCGCAGATCTGCATGCGCCTGTGAGTGACGTTCATGTGCTTCTCCAGGTACCAGCGTGTGTTAAACACCCTGGGGCACTTCTCACAGGTTAAAGTCTCCTTCTCTTCACACTTTGATTTCTGCACAGGTGCCTTGGGCTCCTTTGCAGTTTTCTTCTTACGCTTGGGGGGCTCCACACTCTTTCTACGACCCCTTGTAGTTCTGGGTGATGGGGAAGTTGTGGCTGCTGCAGCAGATGCAGCTCTCCTTGTTCTCCTTTGTGCAACACTAACTTTTTCCACTCTTTTCTCTTTTTTCTTCTGCCTCTCATTTTCCTCATCATCATTACTGTCTTCAGTGGCCTCTTCCCCACTGTCACCCTCCTCTTCCTCACTGCTGGTCTTAAGAACAGCAGTCTCTTTGGACTGGGAGGGGACACCCTTCTCCCCTTTTGATACATTTAATGTTTGGTTGTTAAGGTTTACCTCTACTATAATCTGCTCCCTTTTGTAAGTCACTTCATCTTCCTCCTCTTCCTCCTCCTCAGAGTCGTCAGAGTTTTCTCTGTCTTCTTTCACAGCCCGGACCTCTCCTACCGCTCTGTTCTCCCTGAAATATGGCTGCTCCTCTCTTTCATGGAGATGTGGTTTACTCATTTTGCTGTCCACCAACACTGAGTAAGGACTTCCTGACTCTCTCTTGTATACTTTGGTGGACAGATCAAGTTCCTGGCTGGCACCATGATAAAACGTGGGTGGCACTTGACCACGGCGACTGTCCTCTTGTGCCATCCCTGCTACATGCGCAGCACAGTTTTCAACCAACTGTTGGCAAGAATTGGCTGTCTGACTCATTTGGGGGGCCCTGATTCATTGAGCACCTTTAATCCCAGAAAACCAAGTAAGCAGCTTTAAATCTGGATGGGCTGTCAAGACCGATGCCTGTTCCATCTACACAGAATTAACAAAACAGGATTCTCTGCTGGTGTTTAGCACTGGCGTGTAGGTCTCAGAATTCTGGTATTATGGCAAGAGCAGAGCAGTAGTAATTATTCTTCTGAAGAAAGTTGTCAATGAACTGTCGAACATTTTATCTACAAGAGACAACACAGAAAAAAATGGTCATTTAAAAAAAGCCATCAAAATGCTCACCAAATTTTCTGGTTTTAGTTTGTACACCTGAGGTGAAACACAGGACATCCTATCTACGAGCTGCATCCTTTGAGGGGGAACTGTCCTGTGGCACTATCTCAAGCGAAATCGGTACTAAGGTACAAATACATACACCTTTTCTGTGTGCCAGAACTAGTACCAGAACCCTGACAAAGGGAAATCAAGGCATGCCGGTCATTTAAAAATGACAATATTCTTCACCTGCCAAAGACCACCACCTGCCTCATCGAGCCGGGCCAAGATGCTGACCTGTGTTTCTCTGGGACTCCCTGGAGCGCTGCTGGCCCACAGACTCTGCTGTACCCCAAACTACTCCATCGGACAAGGCGCATACCTACAGAAATACCTCTGTACCCGCCAGACAGGGCCCATCCTCACCCAGAAAGCAGGATACACGAAAAAGTTTGTATACCAAACAACATTCCATTAACGTAGATATGCATGAAGAGTTTCAATGAAAACATTTTCAACTTGCAGCACTAAATTAGATTAAGAACACTGTGTCCACTGCTTGTTTCCACCTCACAGATTCCTCATACGACCTCTTGATTTAAGGCACTCATTCTTTTGTCTTTCTCCCTTCCCCCAGCCTCTTATTCCTCAATGCAGTAGCCAAACAATATTACATTTGCCCATCTAATGTCACTTGCAGTTATCCAAGCTGGAATTTGCCCAGGACACTACTACTTCCTCCTGCAAAAAATACCACGTGATCCCTAATGAATGCAAGTAATCAAACACTTGCATCTATTTTTCACTAGGACAATTACATTTTAATAGCACAGTACTAGAACACCAAGCCAAGATTTTGGGCTATGTGGATCAAGTCAGAAATACATTGGAGCTGCTGACCAGACAAGAGAGTCAGGCATTAACCTGTGAGTAGAGGGTGCAGAAGGAGAGGATTAAGTATTAAGAGCCTGCGAGACATCCCATGACTACAGGATAGAGAGAGGGGCCCTAAGAGAAAACGGATGGATCAAGCAGTGAAACATGAAGAAAACCATATCCTCACTGCTGGGGTCAAAAGACTTCATTGAGGTTAAGATTACAACCTTGGGCCAAGTCCAGCAGACAGGTATAAAACACTTTGACTCTGCAGAATCACACAGGGATTTTTATTACTATTATTCTTGGAGCAGTAACATTAAAAAGCAAACAACTGGAAACAATATCACAGAAATAGATTTGCATGATAAATTTCCTTCCATTTCACACTGAATTAAAATAGTCTCCACACTAAAAATACAGTTGCTTAATTTCAAATATATTTTAATACAACTTGTTTGAATTTAACCATTCCACCTTCTGATACAATAGCTGAAAATGGCAACTTTGAAAGTTTCCTTTTTGAAATTAATTTAATTAAATGGGATATGAATTTACTGCACTCTGCGGTTTGAATAATAATAATTAAGAAGAGGCTGAACCCTGCCCTGCAATCTTTGTGAAGTGACAGTGTGGACAAAGTGACTTACCAATAACCAATCTTCTGATTACCAGCATAAAGTTAATTAACTAGATTCTTGAGCTGCTCTCCAAGTTTTCCCAATGCTCTCAGAAAGCACCCTGAAGATGCCTGACAGCGTCCTGGAGACGGCCTCACTGCCTGCAACGGCAGGGCCCATTCCCGCTGCGGCATCCTCAGCGGGCTCTCGCCCCGCTTCCAAACACGGAGGTGAGAGGCAGGAAGCCGAGTGCCAAGACCCAGCTGGGCTAGGAAATAGGTGGAGATGGGCTGTTAACGTTGGCTTGTGATCACAAGTAACATTCAGATGGAAAAACTAGTAAATAACAAAATAAACTGGTTGCGATGACAAGCCAAAATTAACAGCTCGATACCCAGGAAGGCCCTTAGAAAGCAGAGGGCATGATAAAACCCACTATTTAGCTTTTCCTTTAACAAAATTTAATGAATTCTTCAGAAGCCCAGAAAATCACTGTCACAGAAAAAACAACCCCTGATTGTTTCCTCTGCAGACTGAGCATCTCTCACAAGTTACGTGAGTAATCTGGAAGCCTCTCCGAATTTTGCTGGTAGATCACCAGAAAAAGCACAAAACGTATCATAAAAGAAAGCTTTACTTTTTTCCCCTCCCCGGTTTACTGAATGTTGAAACAGTCTGTTTGCATATACTGCCGTCATTTCACTTCTGCACATTTAAGGAATATTCTGTATAATAAACCACTTTGTAGGAACATATTACCACTTCAAAAAACAAAGGGACACATTCTGCGTTATCAAAGCTATTTGGTCTTAAAACCACTTCACTCTGCAGAAACAGTAACCTACTTTCACTTTGAATATACCGCTTGCTACCCTCAAGGGACCCACAACTTTCCAACAAGATTATTTAACAGCAAAACAGCTGGTGAAGCAAAGTCCTCCTTACACATTTCATACAAACAATACGCTATTAGAAGATTGACAGCTCAGAGAGAGTGGTTTAAATACTGCCAAAATATTATAATAAAACCACTTTGTCTTAACTTCCTAATCCTGAATGCAAGAATGTAGTCTGGGATTTTTATTTTTTTATTTTTTGCAAGTGAATCTACTTTTTCCAAAGCTGCTGAACAACTCGGGCTCACAGAACGAACTCCAGTCCTACTACAAATGGCAGCAATACAGGCTCAAATTAAAACATAAACAGGATGCCCAGTTTCAAAGTAACTTTGAAGAAGCATATCAAGACATTGAACTTTGAGAAGTAACTGTATTATGAACATAAAATGAAGGCATGAAGTACATGCAACATTTAGTAATCAGAGATTACTAAAGGTAAGAAGAAAGGTATGCAAGCCTACGAATATTAAAGGTTCAAGCCCAGAATAAAAATTGCAAACAACTTGCAGACAAATGTGTAGGTGGAGGAAGCATGCGTATGTGGGAGCAACATTTCATACAATGCTTTCGCTACTTCTAAAGAAAAACCACATTTCTTCATGTTATCTGCACTAAAAATAGAACAAGTTATCTAGCAAGAAACGCTAAAACAATTACCTGCCTCAGCTTTGATTCAGGAGATGCCTTTGAATCAGTACGGACCGAGTTCAACATACCCAGAAGTTAATGACTTCTAAATTATGTCCTTAGTTTACTACAACAGAGGGACAAGCCTGAATGTCAGGAAATCTTACATTTTAGTCTTACCTGTATCAATGACATATAATCTGACTATTGGCAAGCATCCACCTGAAGCAGACACCAACGTAAAGGAAAAAAAAAAAGGAAAAGCTTATGCCACAGTTTGTAATTAGTGGAATGGCTGCACAGTCATTTCTGAATATCGAGGCTCCCTGTAAGCCACTGACCCCAGCGTGGCCTACAGCTGTTCGCCTGCTATCATAAACATGCTGCCAGCTCCACAGATGTGTACTTAACTGCTCCTTCTTCCTGCCCCAACCCTGCCCGGTGGCTCCCTTAGAAGGGAAGAGGCAGCACTTCGGGGCACTCCGCGACCGTGACCCTGCCACTCCTGGTCAACGGGACAGGGGCCTAATTTTCTTTACCAGTTTAATTACTGCCCACAGAAAGTTATCAATATTAGCTCTGAAAATGGACAGACACTGGTCTAATTCACTTTGCTGTAGGTTGGCGAGTCTAGGAGAAGCATTGCAGGCACAAGACTGACTTGTCTGCAGGCACAAAGGCAGCACTGTATTGGCTTATTACTTCGCTAACATCTGGAAGTTCCCCCTGCTCTTCCCAGATAGCCATAAGGACTAGAAAATTACTTAAAAAAAAATCCGTGCCTAAATTCACAAATCAGCAGCACTTGCGTTTTACATACGCCACAAGGAAAAAGAGGAGGAAGGGCAAGAGCCGGTGGGGGGGTCCTGCAGCTCACCTACTTCCTGCACGAAAAGTGAATGCTAGGAAGAAAAAAAAATTGCAATAAATGCCCAGCATTACCGATGCATTAGTTTATTAGCCATCTATGTTTATTTTCTTTCTTTGCTGTAATAGAGCATTCCACGACAGAAACAGAATGTAATTTTTAGTTATAAGCCACTTGTACTAGATTCCATTTCCAACTTGGCACAGTAAGAAGTGGTCTCAACTTTAATATAGCTCACAAGGTATGAAGCCAAAATTATTCTCCAAAAAGTATACAGCCTAACATGCTGGGTAATCTGAGTCACAGATAACACAGCAGCACTGCAATAATGCACACTGCATACCTTGTAGGAGCCTTAGGAATCATTCACACACCGCCCTCACAGCACAAGAGCTGTATCTCCAAACACAAGACAACCCCCCTGATTTGATTTTTTTCCCTATTCAGTTTAGGAACTGCCAAATCTCAGTTTAACAACAACTTTTCAGTGGATACAATCAAGAGGCATTGTGTGGCATGAATAGGTTTCCACTCTGCCATTTAGGCATAAAGCCCACCATATATTACATCAAGTTCAATGGGAAAGTTTAAAAAAAGATCATCTTGCAGTGTGCAATTTTATTCTCCATAAAAAAAGATTTCTCTCCAACTACTTAGGAAAGTACCACTCACAATTAAGAAAAAACATGACTGCCTTATAATTAAAGGCAATGCCATGCTGTGTATGCATTAACAATTTGAAGTTGTTAAGGATCCTGAATGTCTTTTGGTTAGAAGCTACAATTCGGCAGCTGCATTAAGTCCTGGGGCAAACAGATTTGCATGCAGTTTACAAGCAGTGGAACAACCATGGGTATAAATAAACCATTTACATTATTTAAGATAATGCACCAATTTCAAACTAGTCAAGTATTTGTTGAAGAAACTGCATTCAGAACAGGAGTAAGGCAGCGGTAGCAGGTTGGGGAGGATTTTAATTAATTTAAGGCAGGTGCAACGTTATGTCAAACCTGGGACACAGTATATTCTGACCACCAAGCAAATTTCTAACTGAAATCAGAGAGCCAGCTCCTCTGCTTCCCAAACTCTGAACCACAGTTAACTCAGTAAGTGGAAACTTCTAGTACAGCAAAACTCAGAATACAACAGCATAGCTCAACCCTTTCAAAATGGCAATATCGTTCAAAGTAAAACACTTTCACACCTATTAGTCACCTTATGTGGATAAAGAAAAAACAGCAGAAGTACGATAAGCTGGCACATTTGTGTTTATTTTGAAAGGCTGATTAGAGAATGCATCATTCGGACGGATATAAACATAGAGGTAAGTGGGAGTGTGATTCTTCACTGAGGCCTTCTGTTAATTTCTTGCTTACCACCACCAAAAACACAAATATCACCAATTCATACTAATCACTGTTACCCCTTAATCAATTTTAAGTCATCGATTTCATCGGCACACACAACAGAAATATAAGAAAATGCATCAGACAAATACAACTTTCACTTCACAGATGCAACATAGCTTTAATTATACTACCCAACACACCAAAGTTATGCAGTACATTTCCTAAAAATAACAAAATTTTAATGACTTTTCACTGCAGCTCAACACTCTGAAATCCTTAGAAAATGAGGCTTCTTTTTCTGTGAATTCTGAATAGCATATTAAGAAGAAATTACTGTGGATGCAACTTGAACATACACAGTGGTTGACTGAAAAGTTGCAGCCACCGACATTTCAATACATTAGCAATATTTCAGAGCATATCACAAAAAGTTTCAATACACTTGCACAGTTTGAAGAACAGGTGCATGAAACAGAATAGCGCACAGGCATAGCGAGTCTCAATTAGTGGGAAAACACATCTGGTACAAGTTACATCATGCCAGCGGATAGTAATCAGGACGATAATACAAGAGGGAATTATTTATATCATCGTACAATCACTCCTTTCTTGTGCATCTCAGCTGCTTTATAGGCAAAAAACTGCAAATATGTTCTTCTTAAGTGGTAAGTTCTATCTTAAGACAGAGCCACAGTCAGCATGTCTTCACCGGTTTTGCATTTCTATGGAGAAGTACTTAAGTCTGCCTTTGCCAATGTAAAAGCAGAATGAAAAGACTGAATGCAACCAACAGCCTATCCTGTTATCTGCTGGATGTCAAGGGACAGCTTGTAATACCCACCTAAGAGATGGTATCTATTATAGGTTCAACACTTAGTAGAGCTATAAATGAAAGCAGAGAAGAGTAATCCTATCTACTGTATCAGAAAGCCAATTCTGTGCAGCTGACACAAACTTTGGGAATACGGTCTAACGCAGCCAGACGATATTTGGAAACAGCATTCACAATCAAATTCCAGAAACTGTTCTGTGACAACAGGTTAATCCTAACTCTTTTCTCACTGCGAGCTCGAAAAACGCTTGAAACAGATTTTCCCATCAATTCACACAAAAGGTTAGGTATCAGATGGTCTGTGGCACTGTGGCTTGCATTTTGGTGAAATGAAAGGTATGCTGCACATTCGGGCATCTCTATCTCAAATGGATTAGTTGTGGTACAGCTAAGCAAACTGACACGCACATCAAAAAAACCCAACAACGCTGGCAGTAACTGAAAATATCGTAGGGAGTCTTGGCAGGGAAACAAAAGACTGGAGAGTGAAGAAATAGTGTCCCCTTCTCAAAGTAAAGGTCTGGGCCAGAAGTACTCTTAAAGGAATGGTATACGAAAGCTTGAAGATAGAGCACAGAATCCAGACTGTCCCAGCTTTCAGTTATTTTTCTTGACAATTCCTAAAATAATCAATGATAGGTATCCTGCTAACTCAGCAGGCAACATATTTTCACTGTATGGAGCTGGCTATTTGCCTGTAAGTATTTAACATCCTAATGGAAAAATGAAACAGACCATATTTCCAATTCCAGAAAATGCCTTCTATGATATCCTGCAGCTAAAACATAAAAACTAGAATAAAAAACCTTCAGGCTTTTTCCATTTCTTAAGATGAATTATTTGGCTGTATCTAGAAATCTGGTTTGAGGGACAAAGGCTTTCAAATCAGTGATTTCCAGAACTGTGAATCTGGAATTTTTTCAAGCATTATCTCCACAGAAAATAGTTTAAGAGGTTGCCATTTCAGAATTCAGCAGTATTATAATCCCTCAGCTTTTGCAATAAGCTGGAGGTTTTCTATTGGCTATGAAATTAGCTTTAGATACGACAGCCCTAAACCCCAACATTTTATTTTACTAAGCAAAACCATTTTGAAATAAGTTCTTGTACACCCCATATACATTCAAATTAAAAGTCTAAGCCTTACCTACTATCTCAAATACGTTTAACAAACATCGAAAGGTACACACATCAGTCAAAGTTAAACAGCTACGACTGAATTAGGAACCTCCTTGTATCCAAATCTATTCTGTCATGTCTTGTTTCCTTCAATATAGAAAACAGAAAGCAAGAATAAAACAAGAACAGGTAGTTACCACTCAACGGTAGGCATTTACATATAAATACCTCGCTTTCACATTTATTAGCCTTCTGTAATTGTTTAATACCTTAACAACAAACATATGAAGCAAAAAAAAAAAAAAAAGCTTTATATGACCACATTAACAGATTATCTGTCCCTCCAAATTTGTATATTCATCAAAATATGTGCCAGAAGTTCACAAAACGACCCACTGGCACGGTACTAAAGGACAATTGTTTTGCCCGTTAGCCTACTCCTTTCTCCAAATCCCTGTTTTTGCTTGTTCGCTTTTTGTTCAGAAGCAAGACTCCTGCTTTCAAAACTCTTGCTTTCATTGTTATCTGCTTGCATTTCTTGAGGACTGGTAAAAATAGCACTAATATTTTAAATTGTTCATTTATTTTTACAGATGCCAGCAATGACACTTTTTCTTAAACATTACTAACTTACTGTAAATGATTGTACTAACAGTATAGCCTACATAAAGCCATATGAAAACAGAGAAGAAATCTGTCATCAAGATCTGTACTTCTGTTTTTCAAAGCTAATGTTTCTCCTCCTAGAGAGTGAGGGACAGAAAAAGGGGCAGTAGATGTGTAGCTGTGTCTTTGAAATGTAGATGGAGATCAGTTGAGAAACCCAGGAAAAAAAAATTGTTTTGTGGGCAGGCTGTTTAAAAAAAAGTTTGCAGGTCTAACTTTCATCTGGACACTTATTCTGGAAGAAAGGTGTTTCTCCTCAGTTTAAGCTAACATCATTTTTAGAAACAGCACTAACTTGGCAAGAAGTATGCAAATTTAAAGAGTACCTGCATTCAGAGTTATACCCAGCACAGACGCAACTTCTCTCCTAGCAAGCCCTAAAAGAGACCTTGGCAACATGCAGAATGCAGGTGACAACAAGCTTCACTTTTGTTACAAAAGAGTTCAATTTAAGAAAGCTCACTTACAGATTCAGTAATACGTTGTCTGGTTATAGCCTCTTGTTCATCAGCCTGTACTACACATCACAGCATGGATCATCTATCTTTTAAACCGTAATAATGCAACTTTCAAAATAATCACAGCTTAGCTGAGACCACGATGTTGCACACTTACTCCACACATATAGAGTCCATCAGTCACAGTTTAATGTAATATTTTTTAAACATTTTGATTCACTTCCAGTCCATTAGTTTATTTAAAAAAAAAAAAGCCTGCTAAATATTTTGGAACTTTGCTGAGAGTGGAATGTAGTGGAGAAAAAAAAAAAGAAGGTTTAAATAGGAAAATCTTCTTAGGCTTCATAGAAGTGTGAATTTGATCTCTCTAAAATAAAGTTTGTTCTTCTCACATCATTGGAATGTGCTTACAGATACGTTTAAAACCTCTCAATTTTTCATTTGGAGCTCTTTACACACTAGGTAATTTTGACTCTGAAAACAGTAAAAAGTTTGTAAGAACCTCCATAGCGACAAAAATGCTTGCAGCCGCTGCACAACTGTCCTCTGTACAGCACAGGAGCACGACACACTGCTATCTCGTACTGGTAAACGCTGAGCTGATGGAGAATTAGTGGAAGAAATTTTTCCTTCTTCTCCTTACCTGGGCTTCACCCAATATCTCCTTCTCTCTAACTGCCCACAAAAGTACATCTGCATTTGCCTAGAGCTTTAGTTTTATAACTGCTAGCAGCACTTTACTAAAATCACCAAACGCCGCTCAGATCAGCTCTAGCTAACCTGCGGTTACTGCCAAGACGAGACGTGTGTTTGTGCAAGCACAAATCACCAGCAGAACTGCAGCCTGGAATTATTATTGAGAAGCTTAAGTAATCTGGTGTTGACAAAGTCTAAATGTGACAATACTAAAACTACGCTATGGTGACTGTTTCTCCTTGCACAATGTCACAGTGCTCCTGTAAACCCTGAACAACCATTCTGTACAGCAGCTTATACCACGAATCACTGTTTTGAACTACCGAAGCTTCTGAAACACTATACACAGAGTTTGTTTTAAAGGTGCCACGTAAACCTTTGAAAAAACAGGTAGTCTTCCTTTTATAGTATCTATACAGTTTAACAGAACTCACTTAGCAGTACACCGAGATCCGGCAGCTTCCAAGAAACGCTAACCAAATAACAGTACTTCACCAGAAACTCCTACTTGCACAAATCCTGCCTTTGCAGGTAGAAACTGTAGGTGCTCTGACTAGCGTTACCAGAGCTAGATGCAGAGATATAAATCTGTTCAGCATGTCTGTATCCACCACAGCGTACGACCACGGCAGCCTCTGCACCGCTGCGGCAGTTCATCTCAACCTCCCGCGTTCGACAGGTGTGATTCTTCAGAGTGAAAGCAAACTCTCTCCACTGATATGGTAGATCGTATTCCCATTTTTTCCACTAATTCATTATGCAACTATGAACACTTTATCTCTGTTCTGTACTTAAGTTGCTTCCTGGGCAAAGTGAGGATAGTAATCAGTTAAGGCCAAAGTTACTTGTTCAATTTAATCTGATCTAATTCTGTGTGGCGGCCAAGGAGGCAATACTCCTTCCCTATCCGTGTGCCAGCACTGGCGTTCTTGGGGTCACATGGAGAGCTGCCTTGAGAAATTAGTCTGCCTGAAAAATAATCTTTCCTTGGGATTAATTTTCAGCTGGATCAGTTCTCTGAACCAGCTCACTGAGCAGCCTCATGAATGCTACTGCCTGTTACAAGATTTTGCTTCCTGAATTCTTCCTTCCTTCCTCTACAGGTGTACTCCAACTTCCAATTTCCATACGACAGCAACGTAAGAGAACCAGAAGCACAATAACAAATCTGCAGAACAAATCTAAAGAGGATGCTTAAGAAGGGAGGTTGAAAAAATAATGCATTTTCAAGTTCCTGTGGCGAACAGCAATTTTTCTCAAATGCCTTCAGCCTTTACATAGCTCCTGCTTTTATTTAAAAATAAGTTTCAAGGCCTTATGATTATAAAAATATTCTTTTAGATATGAGTTATCTCTCTTTACTGATATGTCATAATCTAAAACCACAGATGTACTTTTAGCGTGGCAAGATCAGAGTTCCAGGCTCCAAGTCAAATTCACATCTTGGCAGAAGCCTGAACAACCGCAGAGACCACCGCAGGACCTGCTCGGGGGGGCAAGAATTCCAAGTCTCAGCAATAGAGACACTGCAGACGCTGCCTTTACAGCAGCCAGCAGGTTTTAGGGTGAGAAAAAGAAAAAAAATGAAAAGGTTGAAAATTTTGAATCCAGAACTTTACTTCTCCCTCTTGACAGAAAGAAACAACAGCTACTTAAGCTCCTGAGCCAGGTAGGGAATAGTACCTCAGTAAGAATCTCAACCATGTTTCTTTTTCGCCTACAAATAAAGACTGAAAAGAAGAAAAGTGTCCACTGACAGCAGAGATAATTAACTTCATCTTATTGTCTGGATTTGAAGTGCTTGGAGTGTGGGATAATAGAAGTCAGTTGTGCACAGGAGAGATTACGTTAAATGATTTTATAGCAGCGTAAGTGGGCTAGGTAATTTATCAAAGATACGTAGAACGCAGGTGACTTCACCAAGAAATCTGCAGGTTAGAGGAAAAGCTACGACAATCCACAAAGGGAAGAAAAAAGAAAAAAAACAGACTGGTCTAAGAAACAAGTTTAGGGAAGGCAGCAGAAAACACGGTAGTAAAAAAAAAAAAAAGTAAAATAAAGGGATACTAAATTGGAAAATAAAAATAAATTATGAGCTACAATAGGAAAGTAGAAGAATTGGAGTGAGTTTAGAGAGGTGCAACCAAAAAAAGAAACATGCAGCAAAGCACACGTAAAACAAAACTGCCTGGCAAAAAGTTGCAATCAAATTCAGCACATAATTTTTCTCAGACCTTTAAACTGTAGTCGGCATGGCATTTCACTCCAGCAGATTTTGTCCTGCAGCTAGTAGGTGTGAAATGAATGATTCAAGACACACACATTTCAATAAAGCAAACTAGAGATTCACAGCAGCCATTTGCACTATTATATGACATGGGTGATGACGATTTATTAGGATACATTCCAGTCTCAGCCTAAGACTTCAGAAGTCACTTTTATGTACCACAGCTCATACTTCTGTAATGTCAAATCTACTAATGTCACAGTGCATTAAACAACAATCCCAACGTAAGTCTGTAAAAAAGTGACATGCAATTAAAGTACTGGAAATCTAAGCACAGCGCAGGTCACTTCACCGGGAATTTACAGACTGTCCTACAGAGACAAAGCACACGAAACAGGAGGAAGACAGTGCATCTGACCACATCAGAATTTCTATAAGCAGCATCTTAAATTTTCTAGCCTGCAGAAGGAGGGAAGGTGTCTGGAATTAAGGACAGAGCTCCCATCATCCTTTGAAACAGTAGATGTCCGAAAAAATTACAGTGTCACTGCTAGTGACTGACAGTATCTACTACAGGCTACCGGACACTGAGAGAAATCAGGCCTTTAGTTAGAAATAATCTGCCTTCTACCATTAAAATTCAGTCGTCACCGTATGTAATTTGTCTTCAGACAGCATTATTAAGACACATTCCATAATTCCCCTTTCATCACATAAGCACTAAAAAGGCTTAAATAAGCATGACTTGAAAGCAAGTGTGGAGTTCAGAACAGATTTTTACTGTCTTCCCCACGACCAGCGAGCCATGGAAAAAGCAGAGTTCTAGTACGCTTTCTGCACCTGCAAGATTCAGCTAGGCTCCAAGTCAAATATTTGCAACTTTTTGTGTACAACACTCCCATAAAAGAAGGTATGTGGATCAATGGATGCTTGTCCGTAAATTTTCAACTATAAAACCTTCTGCTTGTAAAAAAAGAAAAGCGCTACTACTATATCCTACCAGGCCATCTGCCTTCATAGCGGTACCGCAAATATCCCTCCAAAATTGCAGCTGAAAAACTTTCTGTTTGCTTGTATTTAGCATCTGGGAGAGAATGAAACGGCTTAACAGGTTTCGTCTCAAATGTTACTATGGATCCGAATGCTGGTAACGTATCTTCAAGCAGGCCCGCTCTCCATCAGACTTGCCTTTCACATCGCATTTCTAAAATCACTTTTCCACTAAAAGAATCAAGTTTCACAACTTCAAAATACACAAACGAGAGAGCAACACAGCATATAAGTGCTGGTAGTTGCTTAGCATAGCTAAATGTTTCTCTTGAGTGAAAACTACTAGTCTGAAACCTCCTCAGGGAAGGGTGTCTGAAAGTGTCAAGGAAACTAATGCAAGCTGCTTGTGTTAATGAGTTTAAGCTGCTGGCACCAGAGCTACCGCCAAGAGTTTCACTCCCTATGCAATTGTTTTTCAGGAGGGAAGAGCAATTTAAAAATCACCAGTTTAGGATCACTTGGAAAAATTAAGCGTTTGCAAAGCTAATTTGAAAATTAGGTACGACAAGTTTAGGTTATAATCTGTGTTCGAACTGAACTCAGAAAATCTGTGTTTGTTATGTTTTTACTAGTTACTTGATCTACGTGAATTTTACTTAAGAGCTTTAAGCAAACCCCACCCACCTCCCAAAATACTGAAAACAAAGATCCTGCAAAGGCCTAAAATGGCACATCATTTTACTCATACTGACTTACTTAAAAGGACATGCTTTTAGACAGAGTTTGCAGCTTCAAGAACAAATCATATTTTAATTAAAAGTGTTCTTAAAGGCATAAAAGTTGTCAGTTGCAGACAAAACATCTTTTTATGCTAACACAGAATACTTTCTTAGACCTTCAATGTGCTAAAGGAGTTACTGTAAAGTTCTTAAAATAGGTAAGCCTAGTATTTACAATGGAAGCAGTTGGAAGTTAGGCACTCAGTTCCACAGAAGGAACAGGTAGCTTAGGAGCACACTTTCCAATAACTAAAAATACAGATCCTTATAGAAAACACTTTTGAAATAATTCAGCCATGCTTCCTCAACTTGGGGAAGCTCAGTGTATTAAGGATGGTATCACCTAAAGACAGTATCTGCTCATCAACTGTGTGAATATTTAAAGTGTCTAACTTCTGATAATAAAATGACCTCACATAAAAAACCCACATTTTTTTGACCTGCTAGGGGACCCCTCCCAAACTTTGTTACTTTAAGATTCTGAAAAGACAAAAAGCAAGGAATTAGTAAAATGTAAATTAATAATGTTTCCCCCCCAAAAATCATATGCTTTTAAAATTTACTTCATTCTTCACTTAGAAGCCAAGATCTGGATCTCATAGAAACAGAGCTGTTTTGCAGCAGAACATACTGTAGTATGACCAGCTGCTTTGTACTGTAGGAATTTAACCAAGCGAATGGTTATAAAATATTTTAATACAATAATGAACCACAGATCCAGGTTTTCACAGAACATATCAATCTTCTCAACTGGTTGGCACTTCCTTCCAATTATGTTTGCTTTTCTGTTGGGTCGAGAAATTTATTCTTTGACAAGGCATATTATAGCGTGCCACACAGAAATAGGTCACTGATGACAGGTAGTTTTGTAATCACCTTAAATATATCTGTGCCTATCTCAGTACGCTGCTGGTACACCCAATCTTCCATTAGGCACTAATACACAAAACACGGTATGAAGAATGAAAGATAGGATCTTGCTTACTGAAAATCTCTCTTTAATAGTTGCAGACTATAATAGTTGCACAAACTCAAAGGACTCTTCCCAAGTCCTTCTTGTACGGGCATCTCACGCTGCAAGGGGGACAGCACCAGACAAAGTACATTCGACCTGTAAGTATCATACAAGCAATTTCTTGTGTCTATAAATTCCATCTTCAGATGAAACTGCAAATCTCAATCTGAAATTTTCACATTCTCTTATCCTAGCAAAGAGAGCAAAAACAGAATATCCCAACATCTGGCACTCGCAACAGAACCTGACAAACTGCTTTTCTAACTTAGCTCATATATAACTAAACATTTATACAAAACTGCCAGGAACTCACTCTTCAGGAGACATCAGCCAAAGATTTTCTGTATCAGCATCAAACAAGAAAAATATAATCAATAAAGTCCTTTAAAACAAATCAACAAAAGCCTATAATGCCACCAAAATATTTTGACCATGTAAATATTTGAAAGGTTTTTTTTATATATATTACAAATTATACTCCACAAAACGTGTACTGATCTTTCCAGATACAATAGATCTCAGTCACTGCAAATAAATGCAGTAGTACCTCTAAATACTAGACTTGCCAAGTATTAGTTACAATTACAAATAAAATCTTAAGTCTCCGACCTCCTGTTACACACAACAGCTTAGTCCTAAAAATAAGAAGCCTTCAAAATTTTGCACTTGTCTTTCAAATACACTCTTCCTGAAAAAGCTTTCAAAATGGATATCCCTCGACTACACATTTACACCCTGAGTTTACTGCATACCTCAACTTTACTATCAACGTCTAAATTTGAATGTCGGCTGCCTGGGGCAGGGACTGGGCTCTTCATTCATTCAGCACAACCACCACATTGTACCTGCTTGATTAATCAGTATAAAGTATGAAAAAATGCACCCTACGCACAGGTAGAAAGGGAGTTTCAGATAGGTACCGATGATAACGCTAGACCCACGTAAAGGAAGTAAATTAGGCGTTCCCATAAAACATCAGATCCTTTTAATATCCCATTTTCCAACTCCGCTGTCTTTTTACCGCAGCAATGTCTATAGCATCCGCGCATTTTGTTAACGCACCAGCCACAGGCCTCAGCGCACGAGGGGGACCCGGACACGCGGACGATCGAGCCACAGCCGATCAGCGGGTGACAAACCCAGGCCACCCCACGCAAACCAACGCTCACGCGTCGCAGCCCCTTATCCGGGGCGCAGGCACGTGCCCCACCATCGCTCTCCCGGCTCGTCACACGCACGCTGCTGTCAACAAAGCGTGCGCCCATCGCCGCTCCCAGAACAATACAGCTCGGGTCATCCCCTGGAAAGATAAAAACGCGCATTCCTCGCGTCCTTCGTGCCCATGGGACTTCCCTCGCCCAAATCGCTCCTCCTGCACGGGATGCCGCAACCCAGCTAGGTTTAATATACGTTATAGGTTTAATACAGGTTTAAAGACACTTCCGTGAGGCTGTCGTGACCGAAGAGAAACATCACCTCCAAGCGCATCCTTCCACCCTAACAATACCTGCACCAAGCCGTCCGCAGGGCTAAAAGTTGCACCGGAGACGCCAAACCCAAACCGACCCCAACGCGGGGCCGGCGCGAAGGGCACGGCGATGCCTCCCGGAGTGACCGGGGAGAAGAGGAAGCGGCTCGTTTCTCCTGCGCACACCTAGACCCAGCACCGGCCGGGGGGGAAGCGGCCGCCTCGCGCCTCCTCGCACACCCGGTGACAACTCCGGTCCCGGCAGCGTTTGGCGACGGCTGGTGACACGGGGCCAGGGGAGGGTCGCCGGGCCCCCCCCCCCCGCTCTGCTGGAAAGCGAAGGGGGGAGCAGCGCTGCCAAACGCGGCGGGATTTTTGTTGTTTTCGGGTTTTTCCCCCCCTTCACTCGCTCCGTGCCACTCACCTCCCGCTCCCCTCCCCCCGGCAGGTGGCACAGCCCCCCCCCCCCCCCCCCCGCCGCCGCGGGCCCTCCGGGCACCGGCCCCCCGCCCCGGCGGCCCCCGGGGGGGCTGCGAGCCGGCCTCCCCCCCAACACCCCCCCGACCCGGCCGGGAGGCGGCTCTACCCCGCTCCCTCCGCCGCCCACCCCCGGGCTGGGCCTAGCGCGGCTCCGCGGCCGCCGCCAGGCCCGAGGGGAAGGGGGAAGGCCCGGGGGGGGGACACGGGACACCCCCGGCGCGGCGGGCGGCCCACACTCACCCAGGCCGATCCCCGCAGGGCCGCCCCCGCCGCCGTCCATGCCGGGCGGCGAGGGGAGGGGGGCACGGGCGAGGCGGCGGAGGGCGGGTGGAGGAGGCGAGGCGGGAGGGCGGAGGGCAGGGCGCCCGGGGCCCTCCCTCCCTGCCTGCCTCCGCGCGGCCCCCGCAGCCGCCGCCGCGGCGCTCCGGCCGCCGCCGCCGCCGCCTCGGGCCCAGGCCCCGCCGCCGGCGGACGCGGCTCCCGCTCCCCTCGGCCGCCGCCGCCGCCGCCGCAGCGCTACGTGGCCGCCGCAGCCAGTCTCGCGACTCCGCCGCGCGCACGCGCGCCCGCGCGCGCGGGCCGTCACGGGGACGCGCGCGCCAGGGAGGGAGGGAGGGGGCTGAAGCGGGGCTGTGCGGACGGGGGGGGCGGGGGAAGGAGAGCGCGCGGGCGGGCGCGCGCGCGGGGCGGGGGCGGCGGGGGGGGGCACCCATAGGCTGAGGGGAGCGCGGCCGCGGGGCGCATGCGCCGTCGGGCGGCGGCCTCGCTCCCCGCCCCCCCCCGCCTTCGCCGTTCACCTCAGACTGCGGCGGGGCCTGAGGGGAGCGCGGAGCGCAGGTGAGGCGCGCGCGCGGGGGGGGGGGCGCTGCGCATGCGCGGGGCCCGGCGCCCCGCGGGGCTCAGGTGAGGCGGCGCGCGCGGGGTTCCCTCGGCGCGGCCGACCGTTACTCCGCCGCGCTAATTAGGGAGGCCGCGCTAATTGCAGTCAGCTGAGCCGGGCGAGCCGTGGCGGGACGCTCCGCCGCGCTGCGGCTAACCCCGGCCCACGCCTCGCTCCGTGCCTCCCCTGCCGGCCCCTGCTCCCGGGCCTGGTGCCGCCGCCGGCGGAATAACGGCCGTAACGGCCGGCGCCAGGCCTCGCGCCGCGGATCGGCGGGGCGATAACGGCTGAGGCCGGCGTGTCGCCGAGCTGCCCCTGCGGAGCCAGGTAAGACCTTGAGAAAGGGCCGAGCTGCCTCGCAGGAGCCGGTTGCTTCTGTCATGTTGTGCCAAACCCCGAGCTCTCAGTTGCTCAAACCTCCTTCTCCCCCTGAAATGCTAATAACTGCTTAGCCCTGCCCTGTGGTTTCGTGCTTACACCCACCTGCAGGCCCCGGGCCCGATGCGCGAGGAGGGAGAGGTGACAAGAAGTTAGAAATGTCATTTTGCCGGCCGGACTCAGCTTTGGTGGCGGGTAGGGGGCTCGCAGGAGGGCGCGGGGTGGGTCGGGGCTGCTTCTCTCCGGGCCGGCAGCGGTGCCACCTCTTCTAGGAAGCTGCAAGCCTCCTCCGTAGCCTTGAAAACCACTGCTGAGCGCTGTGTAGGAGGGAAGGGCACTGCTGTGGTTTAGGTTTGGCGGCTGTAAAAGACTTAACAAGAGTAGCAGAAACAGGAAAAGGGGGAAGGGCACCAGCCCTGTTCTTTAGCGGTATCTGCTGCCCAGGGACTTCAGGAATCTCCGCTTGTGCCATGCTGCTCTGACTCCCTCCTGCTTCCTCTCAGGCTCGTGTTGCTGCCCTGGCCCCTTTCTTGTCCTTAGTCCACAGCCCCTTCTCTGCCTCTGGTTTGTTTCTTCATCTGCTGCTGTGTTTGCTGCAGATGGCCTCTTACGTTGGAGGGCGCATGGTTTGAGGTTCTGCAAAAAATCCCCAGCAAACTACCTGCACATTTATTTGCCCTGCTCTTGATTACTGAACATAAAACCCAGAGTTGAGCTCCCTGTACAGAGTGAGGATTGGGACTGTCAGAGTTCACTGTCAAATAAAAGGGGCAGTGTAGGCCAGGGGCACCCCGTGGTGGGATCAGAACAGTGTTGCTAGCTTTCTTCCTTGCCCCGGCAACCCCCACTGTGGGGGCATGGGAAA
The DNA here is from genome assembly GCF_036370855.1 of Dromaius novaehollandiae. Classification (NCBI taxonomy): domain Eukaryota; kingdom Metazoa; phylum Chordata; class Aves; order Casuariiformes; family Dromaiidae; genus Dromaius; species Dromaius novaehollandiae. The sequence goes on along the minus strand of NC_088119.1, from coordinate 8,854,280 downwards.
GGAGCAGAGCGCAGTGCACTTTGCTCTGACCAGCCCCATGGGAGCTATTACTAGCTGGTCCAGTTCAGAGCAGGCCCCAGGCTGTTCTAATCTCTGCTGGGACTATGTATAGCTGGAGGGGGAAGGGGCAGCCTGGGGAGATTCTAGGCCCTGAGAGAGTCATTGCTGCTCCACCTCAGCTCAGCACCCTCACGCAGTGTAGCTTCTCGAGAAAAATGGAGAGAGGATGTCAGGGGAGATGGTGCTGCTGTTAACTGTATATTCTGAGGGATGCTGTGTGGCTGAATTTCCCCATATGCTTTAGAAGTTGAGACTTGATGAGGACAGGGAAAAAAATGCTGGGGACCTTTTTCTTGGAAGGTGAATGAATGAGACAGCGATGAGTGACAGATCCCCTCTTCCAAATGTGGGATTTTAGCAGAGGGACAGCTGAGGAGACACTGGAAAGCAATGGACATCCTTGTCCAAAGGAGCACAGATAACTAGTGAAGGCTATCAGGTATTTCAGCATCTGCACGAAGGCAGCAGCCACTGCTGGTATCTGTCCATGGGATAAGAGTAGGCTGGTGCCTTGGTCCCTTCCTCCAGCATGTGAGGGGAGCTTTTAGTCTCCTGGTCTGTTTTGCTGTTCTCTGCTCTGATGCCTGTCATTTTCTAATGTGGCTTCCTTACCCTGGGCTTGCGGCATGAGATCCCTTCATCCTGGAATGGCAACTGGAGGATAGAAGGGGCCTTTTCTGTGAAAGGTACTCAGTGTGCTCAGCTTCAGATGATGTCAGTGGGGGTGACTTTCCTCCCCCCAAATACGAACTGTGCAGAGGTTAAAAGGAAATGTTAAGTCCCACTTTCTCAGCGGATAGCCGGACTCTGCAGGGGGAGAAGAAAAAAGGGGACCACGTGCAAATACCCTTGGAATCTGAAGGCCTTCTAACATGATGAAACCAAAGTGTGGTCCTGCTGTGGCCCATCAGTGTCAGTGGTGGCTTAGGGAAGAGGCCGTTGCAGAGGAGCATGACTCCTCCTAGCCTCACTGTGTGGTTTGGCTCCCGAATGCCCAGATCACCCTGCAGTCGTGCGCTTTCTTCCCTGGCTGCTTGGCTAATGGAGGGTGACAGCTCCTCGTGCTGGCTCCCAGGGAGGAATCCAGCTGAGAGGTTGGCTATGGCACTCAGCCCTGTTCCCACAAGGGAGCCTGCTTCACCTATTTACATCCCTCTCTTTGATCTGGCTTTTGACATGAAAAGACATGTCAGCCAGGTAGAGGGAAACAAACAAAATGCAGCAACAGCTCCGCATCTCTGCTTGCACATGATCTGTTCCCTAGCACACACCTGCCTCACAGCCACAGATCCTTATCACCCCTCTGATTTCCTTGCTGTCATCTCTGCTTTCCTTTCACTGCTGTATAACTTCTAGAGGCAACTTCCTGCATCTCGTTGCGTGCTCAGTAGGATCCTGTGGTGTCTTGACTCCCTCTCCCTCGTGTTCCTCTTGTCTCTGAAATATAACCAGTATGGGAAATGCCCACATGCTTTCTCATTGTTGCATGCAGTGTCAGAGACAGGTGATAAATATCTTCATTTTCTGCCCTAAACTGTTGCAGTGTTTCAACAAGCAGCTGTTGCAGCTCACTCCAGAGGTCTCTATGCACCTCTCTGGAAACAAGATCTTTTTCTGCCGAGCAGCTTAGGACGTTCCAGGGTGAAAAGTACAATAAAAGTATGAGAATCTTCTGGGTTGGGGGCCCAGCAGACACTAGGATACAGCATTACTTAGCTTTTTTTTCCTAGAGGAATAGATGTTCTAACCTTGCTGAGAAAGCAAATTTAACATAGAAGAGTATTGCTGAGATGCAGCTAGCTCTGTGGTGGGCATAACCACTAGCACCAGCTGCAGAACAGTGTGGGAAGGGAAAAATCAAACAGAAATGAGCTCCTACTTTTATCAGCAGTTAGTTTTCTTGTGGCGTGGGCAGGGTTCTTGGGTTTGTGAAGCTGGGGGTTCCTGAGTGATCCCTGAACTGTCTTTTCCGGCTATTTTATGTGGCTTTCAGTCTGCCTAGGCTGAGGGCTGCAGCCCTACGTGAACTGTGCTGCTGTGGTGGATGCAGTTTACAAGAGCTCTTTGCTTTGCTCAGGCAAGGATGATTCCGTGCTGTCAACAAGGATCATCTGAATTCCTGCTCTGATGATTTCCTGGGAAACTGTTGACACCCAGTGAGCCAGACTAGAGCCAAGTGACTCAAGAAAATGCATTTCGGGAGGAGAATGAGAGCAAGATCTCTGCACAAAGGAATCCCTTCACTTGTGGGTGCCTCGCGATAGGTTGGGAAGAAAGTAGTGTCCATGTACATATATAGTCCAGGCTGAATAGGAACAGCTTCTTGAGTTGGCCATCTGAGTCCACAGCACTTTGAAATGCTTTTTCTGGCAGCTGGCTTCAGGGTCATCAGCTTGCGTAGGGCTTAACTAAAGCAGTCATGAAGGAACTGCTGTCCTTCCTGTTCTGAGAAAGGTTCCTGTTCTAGCCCTTTCTTTCCCCACAGCCAACAAGAAGATGGGCTCCCTTCCTGCTGTGCTACGTGCGTCCTCCCACTCTGCACCAGAGCAGGTTGGCGGTGAGAGGTGACTCTTGGTGGCTTGTTGATGCTGGTGACAGGGCTGGCGCTAAGCAGGTCCAGGTGAAACAGCACCAGCCCTTCTCCGCACACTTGATGTCTTGCTGAGGCCACCACGACGTAACAGTTCTGCATTGGGAACAGCCTGAACTGTGCATGACTTGACACCGAGGAGCTTATGGGAGTATGGTTGCAATCAGGATTCCTTCCCCAAGGGAGAAGGGCCCTTGGAGCTTGGTGCTGTGCAGGGATACTGCAAAGAAAGTCTCTGCCCCAGCTAGGAAAACAAATAAGGATGAGAAAACAAACTGAGGCACAAACAGGCCACGTCTACAACCCAACCAGTTGACTCTCAGACCAATGCTTTATCTGTTAGGCATCCTGCTATGTCCTACAGGATTCAGGGTCCTCTCAAGCAGTGGGAAAGGAAGCAAAAGGAAAACAAAGGGCTTTTCCTGCTAACCCTTGTCACAGGAAGCCCTACACTGTCTGAGGGAAGGACCACCTCTGAATGGAGAGGATCTGGCTTTGAGACTGTATCAGAGCAGAGTAGAAGTTCAAGCAGAGGAAGTTCCTGTTCCCATTCTCTCTTCTCCTTTACTAGTCCACTGTAAGGCCACAATTAAAGATTAACTACCTCCAAATAATATTGCAGAGTTTACACCCACCACCATCTCCTCCCAGGCAGCAGGATGTAGGCAAAATTGACAGGCAACAAACAAGCATCTGGGAAGCAGAAAGCAGACTGAGAGACCTTCCAGTAAGGTAACTGTAACCTTAACTCTGCCCTTCCAAGAAGACACACTCAACCCTTCTTGACATATTTTAACACTTCAAGCATCTCGATGCTGAGGGACTCTTCAGGGACGCAGCACTGACAGCTGGATGTTACAGTACCTTGTGCATCAAAGACCCGGGCAAGGCAGCAGCAACAGCCTTGGGTCATACGGAAGAAACTCCCAGATCCACGTGTAAACTTCTTTGGGGTGCTGGGGGCAGGGTGGTAGCATGACTGTATTATCAGAACCATCTGCATCAGCCTTCACATAAAATCATTCCACAGAAATTAAGAAGTTCCCTTTGTTTTGTGCCTTTTTTTTTTAAACTGCAAAGTAAATACAGATTCTGGGCTATGGCAGTTGAGTAAGAGCAGGGTGGGAGCATGGGAAACTCACAGAATTGGGCTTTTACTCTATTTGCTGCCTGTTTCATCAGTTTTGGCTTATGCTGTAATCTCAGGTGGTCTCCTCAGTGGACTGTCTACTAAGGGAAAGTTTTAACATTTGTACTGAGATAACTTTAAATGGAAACATCACCATAGCGTTCCCTGGGGACATTTCTATTCCTGTGTTAAGAGTACTTCTGCTCAGCTCAGCATCAACCCCTACCAAAGCAGTGTAAGCACAGGTCCTTATATCTTGGCTGGAGTGTCCCAGTGAGGAATGAACTGGTTTAACTGGAGCTTTTCCATTCACACCTAATCTTCCAGCATAGCTTTTTGTGTAGAAACTTCCTTCTGGCTTTGAAAAGCACCTGGGAAAAGTCATGTTTGGGAGGAAGATGCTTTAGGTGACAGAAATATAAAGCCTCAAGAGAGCCTTATTTACCAGCTTTGCAGAAGTGGCATTATGAGATTCAACCCCATGAAAGACATGTGTGAATTAATGTCTCCAGAATAAACTCACCTTGTTCAGGCTTAACCCGTGCTTCCTTCCTGTTCTTGCCTCTGTTGCGCACAGGAGTATTTTTAACCTACTGCTTCGGAGGCATCCTGCATGCATGCTTTCCTAGCCTCCTCCTGCCCTTCCTGCCCTGCTGCCCCTTTCCCACAGCTGCACAGTAACAGTGAACACTCATCTTGCAGCAGGCATCTCCCACTGCTTCCATGTTCTGCACTGCCCTCAGTTTGGTTTGGGACACTCAGTTTTCCCATGCTCAGTCACAGCTTTGGCTTGTCAAAGATCGAGGTTAGCTCACTGCAGATTTCTGACCCGCTCCAGATCAGCATCATGTGCAGATCTGGTGCATGGAGCCTTAACGCTGCTTTTACACCAGCAGTTGAGCTCAGCCTCAGGAGAGGGCCAGGGTTTGGGGCTTGGTTGTGGGCCTTGCTATATGTACTTCTAATTTATCAGAGTGTCACTTTGCTGCCACAGTGACATGCACGAGTCCTGCTGTGGCTGTGCAGAGAGGCAGTAGTGATGCTTGCCTTGCGGTGTACTGCAGAACCGTGCACATTCACACAAGTCTCAGCGTTTGATCCCATTACCTCTCGTTATAATATCTGCTTAAAGAGTTGGCCCTCGTTGCAAAGACAGTTAAGCTAGTGGCCACACTTTTGCACTGTTAACTGTAGTGATGCTTTTTACTGAAGTGGGATGGATCCTATGGGAGCTTCCCAGTCTCTCTAGTTCCTCTCATTTCTGGGGAAGTGTTCAGCATGAAATAGCTGCCTACTCCGCCAGGTCCCCTCTCCGCAGATTTGTTTTTTGTTGCTTTTTATGGGTAGGAAAAGTGAACCCAGCATAGCTGTGGTGAGCATGTGGTTAAAAGAAGTATCCATTGTATTTTTCCAAAGACATCAGATGCTTCATCTCTGGAAGTTTGTTCTGCATCTCCTGGCTGGGGTATGCTTATGTCCCCTGTCACTCACCCTGCCACCCCTCCACCTGTGACAGTCACTCCCTGGTTTATCAAGTAGAAGACCAAAGCACAGAGTCAATTACCTCTTAAGTAAACCTGACCCACCTCTGAGATTTACTTACACTGGTGTAAGTCGGGACTCACTGGACTGAAATCAACTGAGTTTTGCTGATGGAAAACAGGCATGTGAGGAACGTCTCAGCCTCCAGTGCTGCTTAGTGCCTGGCAAAGAGTCATTAGACTGAATTTGGCCCTAAAAAGTGCTAGTCCTCAGATGCTCCCCTTCTCCCAGCCCAGCTGAGCTCCAACCTAGGATGATATTAACATTCTAGGCACTTCCACAAGTGCCCCCCCCACCCCCCCACCCTGCGTTTCAGGACGGAGACATCGTCTGTTCAATCCACTTGGATATAAACAGCACAAAGGAAGCAATAAGGAAACTCCTCCCTATCCCTTGCTCTAACCACTTTAGACATGCTGCCAGCTTGCTGCAGGGTACAGATTATCACAAATTCTGGGAGCTTCCTTACCTGGAGAGGCTTCAGCTCTGGTGCATCAGCAACTGTCGGGGAGCAGATGCGTATTTCTGTGCAACAGCCATGCTGCAAATTACAGCTGCTCCAAAGTGCCTGTCCATACAGTTGCTTTCAGTCTCCTCTTCACAAATCAGGTAGGCTGGTTATCTATGAAAAAGGGAGAGAGGGAGCGAGAGAGGGTGAACACACAGAGGAAATCAGGCAGTTTCCTGTTTGTTTATCATGAACAAAAGCTAGTTTGGCTGCTGTAGTGCAAAGCTGAGCTTTTCCACTAGCATGAATGGAAGGAGAAGCAGCAAGGCATAGCATGAACAAAAGCTAGTTTGGCTGCTGTAGTGCAAAGCTGAGCTTTTCCACTAGCATGAATGGAAGGAGAAGCAGCAAGGCAAAGTCTCCCTGGGAAGAAAAAGAAAAAAAAACCCAAAATACTCACCACCTTCTGGGGATTGCAGCCAAGACAGAGTGGTGGGCAGGGAGTTTTCACCTCCACTTGTACAGCTTTGATGTGTGAAGGTGGCAACTAACTGCTGCTCTTTGGTCTTCTGGCAGCTCTTTACAGCAGAGAGGGCTGCAGTTGCTCTCATATGGAGTCCTGCAGTGGCCCTCAGACCTTGCCCCAAACCTGGTCCCTGTAGCCTAGTACTTGGGCTGTGTTCAGAGAATACAGTGATGAATCTATGTTGCTATTTACTGTGATGACTCTGGGGCCGTGGCTTGAGATTAACACACTGCAAAGCTTTTACCTGTACCAGGTCCTCCTGGATTCATTTCTTGAGGGTCTGGACCCAAGACCTCAGTGTTGTTTTGTAGTGCCAAGCTAAAGCAACTTGTGCCTCTGAAATCATGCCTCGATATTTGTGTTGTTCCCCCCAACATGCTTTGCATTAATAATAAACCAGGAATAGCCTTTGCGGGTTGAGAAGGGGGCACAGGAGGAATGCTCAAAGGGCTGCCTATGGAAGGAGACACACTGCAAAGCAAAGCTGCCCTGGGACCAGGGTTAAAGGCAGAGACAGGCATTTGTGCCTTTCAGTGTGTTACCTTAGTCTAGAGGGGTTAAAACTTGGAGCTGGGAGTCGGGGTGCTGTGCTCTTCACCGAGTTAAATGGGCATCACGGGTTTACCAGGACAGCCTGGCTCAGGGACTAAACCTTTGTACCTGCCTCCCCGAGTCCTCGCCTGCGCGGTGCTGACCGTCAGACCAGTGTTGTGCCAGACTGTGCTTTTTCTTCCTTGCCTGGGGACTGTGAGCTTTTGTCTTTGTTCTTGTCCACTCCTTGCGTCCTCTGCCAAGGGTAGGGTGACCTCCCTGATCACCTGTCCCCACAGGGCAGCTGAGGGCCACCCTTTGGTCCCCATCACCCTCGCTGGTAGCAGAGAGCAGAATTGCTGCTGCCATCTGGTGGGAGAGCAGCCTTGGCTGCAGGCCTCATCTCCTCTTCAGTTTGTACTCATTTTGCCCACTGAGAAAGGTGTTGGCCTCTTCCCAGATGAAGATCTTGGCTAAGATAGCTTTGCTGCTAACCACAGCTGGCTACAGCTGCCATCAATGACCCACAAAACACCCCCTGCCCCAAGCCTGGTGCTAAACTTAACGATCTGTTGGAAAACAGAAAAATCAAGAGTGCTTGTTGTGATGTTAGTGCAAGTCAGTGTCCACAGCTTTGTGAAAGCCTCACAGAAGGACATTTATTTCTGACTAGTGAACACTCCGGCAGAGATATGGGACAAAGCCTTTTGAGTAACTTTTTGGGCCCTTTTAGGTGGGTTGTCTAAAGAAGTGCATGCTTTCTCCAGATTGCTAACATGTCCCAGCCTTGCTGGGGAAGCAGCGGCTTTATGCATCATGCTGTACCTGTCCTTCCTCCAGAGGAAGCCAACTTCAAACTAGTGGATGGGGGAGTCAGATGTACTGAGTTCAAAGTGTTTTGGCAAATAGGTGGCCAAAATGAGGAAAAACTGACCACAGAAAGCATTCCCCCTCCCCAAAGCAAAAGATTTAAAATGGCTGTGATCCCTGCTAAACATCAGAAAGCCCACGCAGCAAAGAACTGTTGTTACTTGCCTAACTGTGGGAAACGCTTCAGTCAGAGCTTGTGTCATTTTAGACCGCGGGAATCCAGGCTTGAGAGCCAAACCACAGGCCCACTGGCTTTTCTGTTCCCAGAAACTAACCCAGAGTTTCTCTGCCTCGCTTCAAATAGCATCATCCACCTGTGAGCATGGCTTACCTTGAGCTGAAGTGTGCATTTATCTCACCAGAAAGACATGGCACATGTTGCTCATGGAGTACTCCATCCTCGTGGCCAGTGGTTGCTCCACCAGGCATGGTCACAAGACAGCCCCTCTCCTGTTCTTTAGGGTGAGGTGAAGTGGGAGATCTGCTGTTTTTGGATCATCTGTCCAGCACCTCTTTAAGCATGAGAACCCCAAAGATCAGGCAGCACTTGCAATAGCTGTGAACCGGTCCTGGCTAGGCCAGCAGAGCAGCAGAAGATGGCCTCGGGACTGACTCCGAGTGGATCAAGCGGCTTGTGCAGGATCTCTGGCAGGGCAGACTAAGACCCGCAGTAACAAAACGCCTCTTTGCCCTCAGTACAAACCACATGCTTGACCTACTCTCTTGTCTCTCCGTGCCAGGTGGGGTCTCTTTCATGAGAAAGTTTTTCTTACTGGATTATTAAGAGCAACAAGGTTAGAAAATGCCAGACGGGGAGGGTGGGGATGTCTTATTTGTGAGAGCAGCAAGGGCGGCCTGCCTTCATGTTACCCAAGCCTGGAGCTCTTTCTATTGCCCTGACAAGTACAGCACTGAGAGCAAGAGCTCACACGCTGCCAACACCTCCCAAATGCTCCGAGGGAAGGGCCAGCATCCTGGGAAGCAGAGTTCAACCTCTGACTTTTCAGTCCAACTGAAACAGTCAGGAATGCCAGGAAGGCTGATCCTTGGCTGTGCAATCTTGACCTTTTTTTTTTTTTTTTTTTTCTTCTTCCCAACCAAGGAGTTGGACAGCACCTGACGCAGGTGATAGGGGACGCCTGGTATTGGCCGTGCTCACTCTCCGCTGCACAGCTCTCAGAGCAGCGGCCATCCAGCAAGGGAAAGGCTCTGCGTTTCCTCACCCAGTAACCCTGCGCAGCCCACACAAAATCAGGTCCTGATTTTAAGGTCACTGTTCCCCATCTGGAGCCAGATGGATAGAGGGTCCACATGGTCTACAAGGCTGAAGGGCAGCCATAAACACCAGGTTCAGCTAGCATGCACCAAGACAGCTACAGCTTCAAGAGCAGCTTTGAAGTTTGATGAGTTCATGGCAGCTTTAGGCATTAAGCGAGCCAGAGCGAGGGTAACAGTGTAGTTAACAGCCAAGGAACATTTGTGAAAAGAATTACACCCAAAAGCAAAGGAAATGGTGATTAATCAGACCCAGGGGCCACCATTAGAGCCTTCAGACACCTTCTGCAGAGAGGCTAACAGCAAAAGCAGCGGGAGACACTCCACACTCCACTGAAAACACAAAACTGGAGGCAGAAGTAATGCAGAGCTACAGAAGCTGAGAAGGGATTTCAGACGCACTGTTTTGAGCCCAACACCTGGCGCATGAAACTCAACAGAGAAACGCAGGAAACACTAAGGGGCTTTAAAAGGAATCTTGGGAGAAAAGTGGAAGCTTCCTTAAAACAGTGTCTGAAGCAATAAACTAGAGGAATAAAGAACAAGAGCACTGTGGAGGGAAGAGGTCTGGAAGTTATTTGGGAGTTATGGACCTGACCGCTCAGCTGCTTAAAATACTTTGCAAGCTCAGGCACCTCATCACTGCAAGCGCATATCCTGCCCAGAAAAAAAAAGCAGGCAAGTTTTTCCTCTCCATTTTGCCAGAGGCTAGAACAACAACCCAAAGTGGCTGCGTGATGACAAAACAAGCCCACCACTTACAGAAATCTTCCCAGTGGTTCAGCGTCCTCAGGGTAGCGATGACATCCACCTAAGGCTGCATTGCTTAGGGACAGCAGACACTCTGTGAGCATCCTATTTGCAGGATGGGGGTAACGGCGTGCCAGGCTAGTACAATGCCGTCTGACAGCCAGCGGTCGGTTTGAAGTTCACCATAGGTGGTGTCTGGTAGAATACACTCCCTTTTTGATGCAACACCATGCTGTTGGAAAGAAAACAGCAGCCCTGGAAAATGTATGTACCTGCAGTAAACAACAGTTCAAACTGTGCAGGGAAAGAAATTAAAAGTCCTCTGGCTGTAAGTGCCTACTGAGTGTATTCTGGCTTTGTGGAGGTAAAGAAAGCCAGAGAGGACTCGAGAAGTGAAGTGATGGAGCCAGCGCTCCCATGCATGTCATCTGTAGATCGGAAATAAAAACCTGTTCAGCCCCAGAACTTTCTTTGTCCTGAAGGTAGTGCAACATTCACAGCCTGATTTGAACTCCAGCAAACAAGAAGGAACTGGGATTTAGCTCCACTATGGAGGTGTGGTCCATTTGTAGGGACAGTCTTATATGAGACTGCAGTAGAAGCTACAGAGAACTGGGCCTCTTCCTTGACCAGCAGCTTAAAGGTGCTGAATCTATACATATAAAGTCAGGGTAGCCATGTACTAGGCTTTACAGCTCTCTCTCTCATTTAAAGATAGAAAAACAGGAGTAGAAGAACAGAGGGACTTGCCTGGGCCCGATTGGGAGCAGAATCCAGCTAGAGGCTCATGCTTTGGATCCTGAGGTCTGTCCAGGCAACATCCTACCTTCTTTCATTGAGCAGCTCTGCTTGTGCCTCTGCTGCGGGACCCTTGGAAGAGAAATCTCACAAAAACCTCAAGGTATTCTCAGCCTTACATTGTTACAAGTGAAGAATTTAGCCTAAGACAATTATATTTCAAGGTTTAAGTTGTTCGGAGCAAGACTATTTGCTTGCGCTAAGTGACTTTTATGAAAATAATCTAGCACAAGCATAAGGTGTTTTGCTCCACTGACCCAACCTTTATTTTTCTGAGGGATCAAGAAAACACACTACTAGGCTTGGGACCATGGCATTTATTGAAGGCTAGTTATACAATCTCACCCATCACGTTCTCCTTGCAATTCAGATTCCCTAAATAAAAAGAGCACTGATGTAACAGAGAATTCAGCCCACCTCAGACTGCCTGAGCCACGGAGCACGGAGTCAGCCCCTCTTTGTCCGAGGCACCATTCGGAATAGACCAGCTGCCACATTTACTGACCTTGGTGAAAGAACCAACGTTGCACAACAGGGCAGGCAACAGCAAACAGAACAGTGTGCGGCAGAGGGGGGGGAGAAGCGGAGATGCCCCACTTCTAGCATGGGACTGAGAAGTATTTCCTGCAGAGAAAGTATCTTCTCCTCCAGCTAGTCCTTAAGGTGGATCTCTGCTTTTCTCACCCCCAGCCACAATCCATTCAATCTGTGCCTTGTGCTAACAGTGCCATGGTTCACACAGGCACAGCAGAGCCACTAACCTAACTGAGATATCCTCTTACTCTTAGCTGACACCTGGAGAAACACTGGCTTGACTGAAGAGCGAGCCCTGAGCATCCCTGTTCCATAGTCCAGGACATGCGAGTCTGTAACGACCACGGCTCAAACAGCCTAAAGGCACTGATGCATCACTGGGAAACCTGATTGATTCGGCACTCTTGTGGTCAGGAAGTCTCCTGGGGTACTTGTTCATCCCAGAAGTCAAGAGATGAAAACACTCCCCAGCTCTGCTCCTGCTGCTCAAACTGCCTGGAAAGGGGCAATTCTCACACCTAGCTTAATGGTCACTGGAGCCACTGCTCTGACCGTACATGGGAGGAATGCAGGTCTGTTGTCAAGAGTGTTTGGTTTTATTTAAGAACTCAAAAGGGGTTGGATTTTAATTTCCTCTCTTTTACCCAATCTGGAAATTGCAATGATTCTTTTGGAAAGGGCTGATCTGGTAGGTAGAAGTGATCATGTTAGCTATGGCTGCAGAGCCACATTCACTGTGGCAGCTGGAGGAGCACAGACTGTCCGGAGGGCAGGTAGGTGACATTGCGGGACCGTGAGAGCTGGTAAGCGATGTCTTCAGCTGCCTCCAGTTTGCGCAGCTCAATCAAGCCATCGCCTGCAGTGGCCAGCGAGTTGGCAATCAGCTCGGCTGCTTTTGAGTCTCCTTCAGCAGAGATGACAGCTGCTTTCTTCTGCTGCTCAGCCTGCAAGAGAACAAATGAGAAGGGGAATGAGCAACAGAGAAAACAAGAACAAAGCTGAAGGAAGATGCTATTGTCGCATGCAAAGGATAAATTCCCACCTCACCACAAAGCTGCCTTTTTTTTTTCCCCAGTAGGAAACTTAACAAGTGCTAAAATAGAAGGTGATTTTATTTTAAAGGTGTATTCTGTTTCACTGCTTTTTGTTGCCTACTAGAGAGAAGAGGTTTAAAATTCATCTTAAAATTGTCTCATCAGTCTTAACCTCATGAAACATTAACCCATCTATGGGCACTCCTGGTGGAAAATTGCCTAAGAAAGATTTGAGAGCTTTATCTAACCTGGTTTTAACTCTGATGAACTCTTCTATTTAATCATCCTGGTTCTTTACAAGCATCTTACTGCCTCCACTAAATTAATTTGGGGTACAGTTTCAGGTTCTGGCAATCACGAAAGGCTTGTGCTCTCAGCTGTACTGGGGAACTTTTATGTAATTTTTTGTCTGTGGATGCTCAGGCTCCTCATTGAGATCCTGGGTTGATCCGAGATTATGTGGTCTTGCGTGCAGTTAATAATACTGCTAGGACACAGGCCCCCATGCCGGTGATATCAAACACCACTGAAGTCTTCAGCAACCCTCTCAAAATCCACAAACAGCAGGATCATTTGGGTTGCAAATCTCAACCTCAGACCCCATTTCCAAAGGACACTTCCTCCTGAGTGCTGTTTCCTCCCTGCTTTTCCATGCACACATTTCTGTTCAGCAGCTCTGGTAAGAGTGTGACACAGCATTAAAAAAAAAAAAAACACACAAAAAACAAGAAACAGAACAAATAAACAACGCCTCCCCAAACCCACAGAAACTTAGGCTTTATCTATCCAACATTCATGTGCCAGAGCCATACTGGGAGCACTATGTCACCATTATGACCCCAAGTGACATTTGAAATGTTCACTGCTAGCTAGAGTGGGAAGAATATACTGGGAACCGTTTCCAAGTCAAAGTCTTGCATTAGGACAAGGTACCTTTTCCACAATGAATCTGGCTCTCTCCGCTTCTTGCTGGGCCACTTGCTTCATTTCAACTGCCTCTGTGAACTCCTTGCCAAAGGTCAGATGGGTCTGCGGGACAAATTGAGCAACAAAGTCCATAACACTGACAGTTTACAGCAGCATTGCCAAGAACCGCGCAGCTCCCAGGTGGTAGGAAACCTTCCTGTATTGGTGGGACTGGAATGGAGGTGGAAAACTAGCGTCCTTAAAAGAATCAAAGGGCAACAGGAACTAGGACAGGCAGGGCCTTCCCATCCTGTTTTGAAGTGTCGGAGCTACTGAAGGGAGACAACACAAGCACAGCTCCAATCCAGCAGACAGGTAACACCAGTAACTCGGAGATGTACCACACGGTCCTTCCACCACAGCTTACTAAAGCACCCGGCAGAGGGAGCCCGTTCGCCCACCTCTCCCCTCCCAGGCAGGGCAGCCTTCAGTCCGCACAGCGATCCTAAACCTGTCATGCTCAATTACGTACTTGAGTTCTCAGCTTGGACTGTTTGGACACCTGCAGGCTACTGGGATGTTGCAGGAGAAAGGAGAATTTCCTTAAGGAGTGCGTTCGGTAGAAAGCACCAGACGCACACAGCCAAAACTCGCATTTAGCAGAAACAAAGTCACTTTCCTGCAAAGACTTCCTATATGATCAAACCCAAATGAAAGAGCTTGTTTCCCTTTCCTCTAAGCAGGCTTTCAAGGGAAATTCCAGAAGAGAGAGAGAGGTGCATGTACAAGCCAGATTACTGAAGATTTATTTTATAAAGCTTTAGGGGAGGAGGGAGGGAAGAGCTCCCTCCTTGGACAGTCTTGGAACAAGATGCAGTGAGGAAAAGACACACTTGTAGGAAATAAGCGGGATTCTATCAAAGGTGTAGATTTTCACTAGAGCTCCTCAGGCCAGGTACTTTCCCCCGCGTCTCAGAGCACTTGTGGAACAGCAGGCTGCTCTCAAGCAATTTGCAGACTGATCCATTATCCACAAAAAGCACTTGCTCCCTATTTTAACTACAAAACCCCACAGTAGTGAGGTCAGTCAAGAAGAGAGTACAGCTGAGCCTTCAAGGGCTTTCTCAAGGTCACAGAAGGCCAGTGACAAAACCTGACATACTGACTTGAGCTGTAACCACTAAATTATGTGCAACTCCAGACAAACAAATGTCTCCCATACATCTAAAATTCCATCCCCCTTTGGCCACCCACTGGTTCTATACTCCACTACTCTTATCAGAGGAAAAAAGAGAAAACCTGAAAAGGGAGAACTCTTACCAAGGACACATCATCTAGAATGAGGCCGAAGGTTGCTGCTCTCTCCGTGAGGTCTTCACTCACTTGCCTTGAGACCAGCTCTCTCTGAGTGATCAATTCTCCAGCATCAAAGCGAGCCTGACATTAAGATGGACAAAAATGAGAATAAAGCTTCCAGAAACAATAGATTTTTCATATCCTGCATGTCTTTCCACCTGTAAGCCCCAGACTTAATCCAATTTATCTCCCAAAGCTAGCAAACACTAAGCTCTCTTAGCTCAAGTGAGCGGGTAAAGACTGAATGACTGCAAATTTAAGTGTGAGCTGGAAGGGAGGTTTCCCAGTGTATCTGAGCACCTAACATAAAAAGCACATGAGCTGCACTAAAGTTGGTAATGATTATTTGGCAGTCCCTGGGGATGCTTCCAAAAATGGAGATCTTCAGCAAGTAAGCTGAAGCCTAAAGCAATATGAGAATGGCAGAGAAACAGTGTAACTGCAATTATCAGCTTTTCTGGGTAACGTTTTAGAGCCTGGGGGATGGAAAGAGAAGCCTCAGTCTTTAGCATTAGATATTCCACACTCTAGCAGTCTCTCACTGCTAAAAGAAAAAAAAAAAAAAAGAAAAAAAAAAAAGGAAAGAAAGGTGACAGGCAGAGCCCAGCAGCTGTCGTGCTGTCCTTACCACAACAGACTTCAGGATTTCAGTTGTGATTGAAGGCAGGACACGCTCATCATAGTCTTCTCCAATACTTGTGAAAATCCGGGGTAGCTGGGCAGTCACTGGTCTAAACAAGATACGCAACGTGATGTTCACGTTCTGTAGATCTGGACAGAGAGAGAGGGGCACAAGCTTAGTGGTGAACTGTGGGGACAAGAGATGTCCTGAACCTGTCCTCTCCATGGTAACTAAATGAGAAAGAACAAACCTCCTCTCGGGCTTCTCTTTGCCATCAGAGACATGTTATTTTTACTGTCCCTTTCACCTAGGGATACAAATCGTTCTTACAGATAAGATTTAAGCTTCAGTTTGCTTCTGATGCAGGGAATTATTTGCCCTACTGTAGAGGCAGAGATTTTGCATTTAAAGGGACGACCTACGGAAGCGAACGAAGGGTCGCTTAATCTGTTCTGTAATTAAAAAGAGATCAAACCATTCCTGACACTATGCCAGACTGGACTTGGCACGCGCAAGATCACCACGCCCAGAAGACAAAACTCTTACTCAGTGATTTTCTGCAAGGTTAAAGATCATAAAAGTCACAACCATAATAAAGCTTCTTCTCATGCCCCTGTCCACCCAACTGCTAACTATAAAGAAATCCAAAAGCAACATCAGAATAAAACACAGGACGTAATCAGAGCACTTGGATCACAGTCTTGCATGATACTCAGATGCACTGCTCTCTCCTCAGAGCTGCTAAGCATCTTCTCTCTGCTGCCTGAGGCAGAGGCAAAGAACCCAGCGTCACGCAAGTCACTACAGCAGACGCATACTCAAAGCAACACTACTCTCCTATGGTCGCCTGGTCTAAAACACTTACCTTTGCTGCCAGTGATGACAGGAATGTTACGTGGGCGAGACCGACAGTCAAAAATGATTGGTTTCTGTACCCAGGGGATGAGGAAGTGGGTTCCTTCTCCCACCACCGTATCCTGGACTCCGCGGAATCGGTCAAAGATAACAGCTCTGTGGCCTGCATCAACTAGAGAATAAAACAGCATATAAGCAAGGTTTCGCTGTTGTACTTGCGCCCCACCAAAACATTCTCCACGATAGATATTAACAGTGTATCAGGGTTAGTTAAGGCCTTTTGCTGCAGGAGACTGGTGAAATTAGGTAGATTGCTAGTAGCAAAAGAGAAAACTCCAGTCTGCTTTCAAGAACAGCATCTCATTGAGAGTTTCTAGTGAAGGGGCTCTGCAATCCCCTCGCCTATCCAATGCAGAAGGTGCACAAGTCAGTGTAAATCAGCACAGCTGAGTTTCATGTCTATTTTCCCCTGACGCCATTGATAATAAAGGCACAGAACAATGAGGACACTGACAAAAAGGATATAAAATAAACTGGCAATGCTCTGCTTCTCCCACTCACCATTGTAAAGAGCAGAATTGACGACTCCGCCTGCAACAGCTAACCCCAGGCCAAACTTCCCAAGGCTTTCGAACACCTTCGCGGCCATTTCTCACGTCCAGCTCTAGCCCCTTTAGCGAGTCCCTCCTGCAAAAAACGCACAGGCTCGTTAAAAGCGCGTTAAGCGCGGAGCGCAGGCAGTCCTGCGCCTGGGCCTGCAGGACGGAGGATTAACCCCCCCCTCCAAAACGCCCAGCCTGCACCCCCGGGCCTCCCCGCACCCCTAGCAGCCCCGCCCCCCGGATCCCTCCCCACACACCCCCCTCCAGGCCTTCCGCCCCCGGGACAGGCGCCCCTCGGGAGGCCCCTCACACGCCCGCAGGCCGCAGCCCGGCCCCGGCCCGCAGCACCCACCGCGCGCGGCCCGCTCGCCTCCCGCAGCGCCCCTGACCTCCACATGAAGCCGCGGCCACCCGGTCCGCCGCGCCTGCGCGCCGCGCCAAGACGCCCGCTCCTCATTGGCCCGCATTGGCGCGCGGCATTCTGGGAAGCGTAGTTCCTCCCTGCTGCTCCGCTACGGGGCGGCCACGCGCAGCGGCCTACAACTCCCGGCGAGCCGCGCTCCGGCTCGCTCCTCTGCGTAAAGTCGCTCTCCATTGGCCCCGGCGCGCCCGCTGCGCGCGAGGCCTCCTGGGAGCTGTAGTCCCGGAGGGGGGCGGGAGGGGGGCGGTCACGTCGGGGCGGGCGCATGGGGCTGCCGGGGGGTCCCCGGATCCACCGCTCACCCCCGGCTCGCACAGGCCCGGGGGAGCTGCAGCCCCCCGCTCGGCTGCGACGAGGCGGCTGCGGTGTGGCGTGTCCGCTTCGGCGGGAGGAGCCAGGCAGCCGCCGGGGGCCAGCCCGCGGCCCCCACGGACGGGGCGAGGCGCCGGACGGACGGACGGACGGACGGCAGAGGCGCCGCAGGGCCCGGTCGCTGCCGTTCGTCCGCCGATGCCGTCAGCGGGAGCCGGCTGCCGCTAGAGGGAAGCAGCGCTCTCCCGTCGGCTTCGCCCGTGCTGCTAAACGGGGGAAACGGGCAGAAACCGCCTCTCCCCGCCCGCCGCCCCGTCCCCTTCCTCGCCGGGGCTGTAACCCCCCCCCCCTCGGTCCCCCCCGAGCTCCCACAGCGGCGCTCCCGCGGAGCCGGTGCCCACCGACGGCCGGGCCTGCCTTGCCCCGGGCCGGAGGCCGAGCCCCGCGCCCGGCCCAGCCGCGCAAACCAGGGCAGACGCGACCCCGGCTCGTCTCTGGCAGCGCTTCACCCCCGGCCGCAAAAGCTCTTCTGTGCCTCGATGGCGCCGGGAAGCGGAAACCGAGGAGGAAGAGGGAGTGGGGAAGGTGTCTGGCGGCGTCCGGGCTGCGCCAGCACCGCCGAAGCGGTGGCAGCAGGACGGGTGCCCTTGGCAGGACCCGGCCCCCCACCGAGGCACCAGCTCGCGGCACGGGGGGCCAGACCCTGGCACCCCGCAGGTGCCGTAAGGCTGGATTTCGGCTGCTCCTACCCTCCCTTTGGCCGCACGCTTCCCGCGAGGAATCAATCCCGGGAGCGCCCGCCGCAGGGCCGACCCCCCCCAGGGCCGCAGCCGGCCTGGGTGCCTCTCCCACCATCGCGGCTGGCGGGGCCGGGGCGAAAAATGGGCCCTTTGTGCGGGGAATGTCCCGAGGGTGATTCAGCCGGGCCTGACGCCGCGGCGCCCGCTGACACATCGCTTTGTGGCTGGGGCGGGGGGGGGGGGGGGGGGGGGGAACACATACAGCTCCTCACCAGCCACCGAGACCTTCCCGGTGCTGGGGGCCGGAGGCAGGTGCCACACCCGGGGGGGGGTGGGGGGGGTGACCCCGGCACAGTGGTGGGTGCAGGTTGGGCCGAGGAAAATGTTCCCCCTGACAGCCAAAGCTGGAGCCGTGGGCTCATGCAGAAGCGCGTTTCGGCCTCCCCTGGGCTCCACCTTGAGATAAGGAACAAAAAACCTCCCCAAAGACCTTGGGTTTTTACCCAAGGACGGAGGTGGGCGCTCAGCGATGGAGAGCTGCAAATCCAGACGGAGCAATGGGGAAAAACCCTCCTCGTTGCCATGCCCGGGGCTCAGCCTCGTGCTTTGCTGCCCCGCGGCAAGATGCTCCCCAAGGACCCTTGATCCGGGCTCAGGGGAAAGGGAAATCTGGGGGTGAAGCATCAGGCAGCGGCGCCCCTTGCCCCCGGCCGTGGGCTTGCGGCAGGCTGCCCACGCAGCTCAGTTTGGGAGCAGAGCAGCCTGAGCCCCCCCCCCCCCCCCCCCCCGCACTGGAAAACGGTGCTAATGAGGTTTATCCCGTAACAGCACAGGCCCGAGACCTCGCTAATGGGCAGGGGAAGGTGCCCAAGCATGAAGCCTCCGGGGCTTTGGCGGACGCCGTTCCCAGGGCCGGGAGCTGCGGCTCTCACCGGAGTCTGCGAGGAGGCTGCAGAGCAGCTGGGCGAGATCGGAGCCTTCGTTTTGCTCCCAAACCAGGGCTTGGGCCAAAGCTGCTTTTCCCAAGCTGATGGGGCCAGGAAAACGAATCCCCTCTGGTACTCGCTGCCCCAGAGCTGCCACGTGAATCCTGGGGGGATTCTCGTCTTTGCCCCTGGAGGAAGAGATGCCTCGATCGCAGCTTGTCTCCCGTCTGCCCCATTTCTCCAAAAGACCCCTGGAAAAGCGGCGGCCGGCGGCGCTGCGGCCGCTCACAATGGGATTTCAGAGGGCTGGGCCGGGCCGGCCGCGCTGCGGAGCCGGCATTCCTCGGCGGGGCGAACCCTCGGCGGGCCCGAACGCCGGCCTCGGCGCAAGAAGCGGCTCTTTGTCCTGGGGCGGCGCGGCCGGGGCCGGGCAGCCGGCGCTCGCTCTGGCCGCAGCGGCCGGCCCCGCAAACAAAAAGCCTCCTTTTCTCCCGAATTCGGCGTCCCGCTGCCCTGAGTGCACCCAGGAAAAATTTATGGCATGGAATTTGCAAACTCGGAGAATCGGAGCACTTGGCGCCCGGTGACCCCGGCGCTGCGCTTCGCCGCCGCGCCGCTATAAAGACGGGCATTGAGCTGCCGGCGCGTTGCGGCCCGCGGCGAGAGGAGCCCCGCGGCACAGCACCGCAGCCCCGGCCCCAGCGCTCCCAGAACAGCTCTGGGACTCGGCTTCCTGCTGCCATCCCGCGTCCCTCCAGCCACCCCCTTCGCCCACCGTTTTCCCTAGCCGTTTCCGAGCTCGTCGGCCTCGGGCGGCCGCGTGCCAGGGTGCAGCTGGGGTAACCGGCTCCCCTGCTCAGGAGGGTGTTTGGGCGCGTGGAAGAGCGTCGCTGTGCAAACATCCCCGCCGAAAGGCTGGCGAGGGTCGTGCCCGGCCTTTGCAGGCGGGAACCCGCGCGGCAGAGAGCATTTATACATTTGCGCTTTGCAAGAAAGGCTGCTTTCCTTTCTCATTCAGCTTTTCATGAATAATGCATGCCCAGAACAAGCTCCGTTTCAGCATATGTTTGTTCGGAAACATGCATCAAACGGGAGAAGTGCTTTCAACAGAAACGCTGTTTTTCCAGCCTAAAAAACATTTGCGATCTGTACACCGAAGTTGCATCCCTCGGCAGAGCTGGAGCATCCTCGTGGCCCCGGGGGGGCCGTGGCGGTGGGGAGGCCGGGCCAGGCCCTCCGCCGCGGCCGCGCTGGGAAAGGCCCCCCCCACGGCCCCGCCGTCGGCTCACGGACCGAGCCGGGACACGTCCGAGCCCCGCGTAACCCGGTTAATCTGAATGAGCGCTTAAATCAAATTAGTTAAACTACATTAAGGCCCTGCGAGGACACGGTTCAGGGTGGAAACGGCTGTAATGTGATTTCAGCTGGCTTCGCTGCCACAATTTGCAAGTCAGAGAAATCGAGTTACGGCTGTTTTCCTTCTCGGCTGTGTCCACACAGGGCCTTAATGCAGTTTAATTAATCTGCTTTCAAGTTGCGCCTGTCGACTCGGGCGACTTCACCTGACTTGCCCCGGAGAGCGAAGCCCCCCCGCGTTGCCGGCTGGGCCGGGAGGCGCTGGGGCCCCGGGGCCGAGCTGGGTGCCCCGAGCCGGGTCCCGCACCGAGCCGGGATGCTCGCGGGCGGCACGGCCCCGCGGCGCCTGGGTCGCGGCTGCTCTGCTCCCTTCTCCTTAATGCTGCTCCCAGATCATTATCTGCACTTAACCAAGTCTCCGTCTCCGCGGCAGAGAGCAGCCAGCCGGCACCGGCTGCGCTCGAGCCCCGCTCCGGCGCTGGGAAGGCTGCGAGCGCTGGTGATCGCCGGCCGGCGGCTCCGGGAGCCTCTTGGCTCTCCCGAGGTTGGCTCCCGTTCCCCTCGGAAGGTGAAATGTCGTCCCCGCTAAAGGAGCGGCGATTAAAAGAGAGCTAATGGCTTAATGAATCATAACCAAACCTGCTTGCGTTAGCACGGGAACCGCTGACCCTCCCTCGCTGCGGCTCCCGGCTCTTTAATCGGCGCCGTTTTTATTTCCTTCCCAGCAAAGCCGCGGCGGGTGCGACGTGCCGGGCGAGCGGAGCATCGCGCGGTGCCGGAGCCGCACAAGCACCTCGCCGGGGGCCGCGGCGTCCCGCAGCACCGTGCCGGAAGGGCCCCCGGCGGCACCGAAATAGCAGCCGTCGCCGCCTGATTTACGGCGGCCCCGCTTCGACGGGCCGCAGCTGGCCCGGAGCCGGCCACGGCCCGCTGACCCGGTGTGGCCCCGCTTCCGCCGGCCCCCGCGCCGTGCCGGGAGCCCCCGCGGCCCCCGGGGCCGGCACCCGCTGCCCGGCACGGCCGGGATGGGTGGCTGTTCCCATGGGAACGCGCGGGGGTCAGGGCGAGGTCTGGGATGTTTGAGTCTTCCTGCAATAGCCTTAATTGCTCATTTATTTAGCGCAGTTAGTCCCAGGTGCGTGCGTGACCCCGGCGGGTGCCTCTCCCGGCTACTCCAGGCCACGGTATTGACCCGCTGCCGGCAAAGGTTGTGGGTGTCCTCTGACTCCCCATGCACGGCGATGCGTGTGCATGCGTGTGTACACGTGTGCATGCGTGTGCATGCGTGTTCATGACCCTCTCCCCTGTCCCTCACGTGAGCCACGCTGGGAGCATCGTCCCCTCCCAGCTCAGCCCATCACCCCGGCTTCTGGCCTCCCTCGATGGCCGCCAGGCTCGGGTGGGCCACCGGGGCCGGCAGCATCACCGCTTTTTGGAGCCATTCCCGGGGGGGGGGGCAACCTCCAGCTGGCTGGAGGGGCTGCGAAAGCAGGGCCTTGTGACCCCCCCCCAGGCCTCATGCCCCCCCTCCAGCCGGGCCCACGCGGGCGCTGGGCAAGTGGAGTGAGTAACGAGCCGGCCCCAAATGTCAGCCGGGCGCGGGGGGGCTGCCGGGAGCCGTTCCCTGGAAACCCCCCCGCGGAGGGGGCAGGAGCGCTGCCGGCGCCCGCCGGGAACAATCTGCTGCTTT
This sequence comes from Dromaius novaehollandiae, assembly GCF_036370855.1. NCBI lineage: Eukaryota > Metazoa > Chordata > Aves > Casuariiformes > Dromaiidae > Dromaius > Dromaius novaehollandiae. The sequence continues at coordinate 8,832,407 of NC_088119.1, read as the reverse complement.
GTGGTGGCCGCGGCCGCCAGAAACCTCCCCGAAACGCGCGCTGATGTCAGGCAGCCTTTGTGCTGCCGGGGGGGGCACGGATGGACGGACGGACTGACGGACAGCCCAGGAGCTTGCTCTAACCCCCCCTTGGGCTTTGCAGGGTCCCGTGGCTGCAGCGCTGGGTTTATCCCACACAAGCACCTCTCGCACTGCTCCTTGCCCCATTTTCCCCTCTTCCCCCCCCCCCCCCAGCAGCTGGGGCAGGTCCGGGGGGGGCCGGGAGCAGCCTGGCAAAGCGCCCGCCGCTGCCAGCCCTCGCCCCGTGCAGAGGAACCGGCCTTCCCTGCCAAGCGCATCTCCGCGGTCCCCAGGTATCGCTTCCCCGCAGCTCCATCCCAGCGGTTTCGCTCCCTGGCACCGGCCGCGAGCAGGAGCCCGCCGGGATTCAACCTTTTTGCTGCCTGTTTCTCCAGCCACCCAAATTTCAGCGCGCTTTAATTGCCTGCTGATTGATCCCGCAATTCCCCGCTGACAGGCCTAATGTTTAATTTGCAGCTACTGGGAAGGAGGCAGCGGCGGGGCTGCGCGAGCCCGGCGTTAACCCGTCGCTGCTCGGGCCGGGCGGGAGCAGCAGGAAGATGCTGCGAGAGGCAATTACGGCTTGCGCGAGCGCTGCTCAGCCGAGCCGCCTCAAAGGCTCTTTGTCCGCCTGCTCCCGGCGCTGCGGGCTCGGCCGGGGAGAGGGGGGGGAGATTTCGGGCTGAACTGGCAGCTTTTGGGTCTCAGCCTGCTCCTTGCAACCGGCGCCCGACCCTGCGGCAAAGCTCACAGCACCGGGACCCGACCCGAAGCTGCTGCTGCTGCAGCGTCCCGGCACGGGGGGCACGGGCATCGCCCCGATCCTGCTCCGCGGGGCCTGGGCAGCCCCATGGGCAAATCCCCCGGTTCCCACCCAAAAGCACCGCGGCTGCCCCTGGCACAGGGCCCTCACCGCTCCCCTCTGCCGGGGGCATCTGGGCTTCGGCTCGGTGACAAATCCCCCCCGCGGGATGCGGCCGGGCTGCTGCCTCAAGCCCTGGGGCGGCAGCTGCCACCGGGGCCCCGCGCGACCCTGCAGCCGCCGATTCGCGGCGGCAAGCGGAAATAACGAGCCCGACCATGAAACAGAGCCGCAAAACACTTCAGCTAATGGCTGCCCACCGAGGAGCCTTTGAAGCTTATTGGAGCCAGATGTCGGGCGGCTAAATAAACCCCCGGGGAAGGAGCGGAGGGGAACCCCAGCCCCCCGCAGGAGCAGAGCCGGGGAAATCCAGGATTTGTCAGGCCGATGGGGCAGGTCGTCCCTCCGGGGACGCCGGCCCGTGCGCTGCCCTGCTCGGCATCCCGCACGGCGGTGGGAGAGGCCTTGGCAGCGGGGACGCGCTGGGGACGTGCTGGTGCCGGACCGGAGCCAGGGGCCCCGGGGTTGGCAGCGCTGCACCGGCAAGGCTCGGCCTGGGGTGGGGGGAAAGAGAGAAAGAAAGAAGGAAAGAAGGAAAGAAAGACAGAAAAAGGCCGGGGAAAAGTGCTCCTGGGTGGGCGCTGGCGTGGGAATTGGGCTGTGGGTGATGCTCGAGCTGAGGCTGGGACCCCGGAGGACACTTACAGCCGGGCTGTGCCGACGAGCGAGCTTTGGCGGAGGCATTTCGGAGCCCAACTCCTCTGGTCCTCCAGTCTGCAGCCCCGGTTGATGCTGGATAACCCCGCGGAGGCCGACGCGAGTCCCAGGAGGCGGCGGATCCCCCGGGCAACCTCCTGCCCCGGACGCGCTGCTTTGCTGGGACAGAAAACGCCCCGGCCTCCCTCCCCGTGCCCCCTCGGCCCCAGCTGGGGTTTGTTGCCCGGCCGTTACCCCGTTAGCGGCAGAGCTCGGTTTTCCAACCGCTGCAAACTGAGCGACCTGCCGGGCTGACGAGAGCTGCAACGCGGTGGTCGGGGGGGCCGGGGGCTGCTGGGGGCTGCGGCCGTGGCGGAGCCTTTCCCACGCGCTCCCCGGGGCAGAGCCGGTGCTTCGCAGAGCTTCACCTCCGCGTGCCGCAGCCCGAGGGAGGGAGCGACGCAGCCGGTCGCGGCCGCCTGGCATCAATTTACAGGGGAGGAAGCGAGCGAGAGAGACCCAAAGTACCTTTTTACTGCTCGGATGAAGGACTAATTTTCCATGAAGGTGTTCGGGATGGAGACAGCGAGGGGGGCACCGAGCCCCCTCCCCAAGCAGCGAGTGCTGGAGCCAGGACGTGGTCCCGCGCCGGCTGGTGCAGCCGATGCTCCGTGGCCTCTCGCTCCCGGCCGCGGGCTCCTCCCTGCCCCCCCGCAGCTACGGGGAAATCCTTAAATCATGTAATTCAATTAGGCCTTGTGGTCTCTGCCAGTTGAGCAGACCGATGGCAAGGACCTCTGCCCCCCCCCCCCAAAGCCTCCGTTTAATGCGTTTTCCTTGCTCCGGCAGGAGGGAGATCGAGGCTCGCGTTGCAAGAGAGGAGCTGGGAAAAAACAGCGGGGTGGCACCAAATGCCCGGAAAAGGGGGGCCTGGAGGGCCGGATCCTGCCGGGAGGATGGGGGAAGCTCCCGCATGCCCTCCGCAGGGAACGGCAACTCACTTCCAGACAGATCCTGCCATTGCCTGGAGGCAGATCCCTGCCTGGCCGCTTGCCGGGAGGCTGCAGGCGCCTGCACAGACGCGTTTATCCCCCCAAACAGGACACATCTCTATTTTCTCCAGCCCAATATAGGCAGAAATGGGGCTGGAGAGTGGAGCCGGGTCTGCAGGAGCAGCGGGATCTAATCAAGGGTTTTACAAGCCCTTTGAGCGAGCAGCAGGCTCGCTGCCGGAGCCGGCAGGGCTGCGAAGCGGCGGGGAGCAGGGCTTTGCCCCAGCACGCACCTCGCACCATCCCCGGTCCCGCCGGGCTCCTGCTCCCGCAAACCCATGCCGCCGCTGCGCAGAGCATCTTTACGCAGGCAGTAAAAAGGTTTAAACAAAAGCTGCAAAGTAAATAATAAAAGCCAAAAAAGACTGGAGGGGATTTTTCGCCCTGTCTTCCCGACCCAGACGGCTCATGCGAAACCTCCCTGGTGGGGCCCGGAGCATCTCGGCAGCCCGGGCTGCAGCACGTTTGCTCCCCGGGGCCTGCGGACAGGGGTTTTACCACGGATAATAAATACGGAGATTGTCATTGCTGCCTTTCCCCCAAATCCCTCCCAGGCCTGAGCATTTTGGGGAAATCTCCATTAGAAGCAGATCTCCCCAAACGCCCACAGCCCTGCAGCGCTGTCGGGGGCCGATCTGCCGCCACAGCGAGCCCTCCCGCCGCGCGGGCATGCGGGAACCTCCGCGGGCTACTCCGGTTTCAGCGCGGGGACCTGCTCGTGTGGCTTTTCCCAAGGTTTTGGTTTACTGTGCCCCCTCGGACAGCTCCCTTGGGCCCAGCATGCTCCGGCTCCCAGCCGGGAAACGGCATCTCTCGCCCGGGCGGTTGCTCTGCTGGGGGTGCCGGGCTGCCCGGCGCCGGAGCGGGGTCTGAGCAACGCGGCGAAGCATCGCAGGTCTGTACAGAAGGCTCCATCCTCGGACGAGCCCGGGAGCGGAGAGGAAAGCTGCCCGGAGAAGGTTTCCCATGAGGGCAACGAGCCTCAGCCGCTCTGCGCCGCGCCGCTGCGGTTGGAGAAACGCCCTGCGCCAAGAGCTTTGGGCCCAGGGGCTCACGCTCCGGGCGAGACGAGCTCTCACAAAGCCTTGCACAGATGGAATTATTCTACAGGGTTTTAAATTAAATGCAGTAGGGAAAAAAACAAAAAAAGCACTCAAGGTGGGTTGTTTTCATGCTAATACCCTCCGAAGGTGCTGCGGCCCCAGGGCTGGGGTGGAGCAGCGCCGGGGCAGACAGATTAATAGCTGCCTGCCCACCGCCCGTGCCCTCCAGCCCCGGCACGCTTTCCCACAATTAACTTAGTCTCCGAGCTGACCTGCCCAGCACCGGCTGTCGCGGGCCTGAAATAGCATCTGGTTTATATTGCCGCTCTTCCGGCCGGCTTCGCGGCATCGCAGGGCAGGAGCCGCCTCCGGAGCCGCCTCTGGAGCCACCTCCTCTGCAGCGAGCTGGCCCAGCCCGCCAGACCCGCGGCATGGCCGTCCGTCCGTCTGTCCGTCCCCAGGGAGGAAGGTGTCGGCGCTTGGGGCCAGCCCGGGGTGGAGCGGCCACGTTCCCTGCTGTTGGTCAGGGATGCGGATGCCGAATCCCGCCCCAGGCCTGCATCTTGCCTCCCTGGGATCACCCGTCTCCGTGCGGCGGTGCTCCTGCTGCTGCCTCGGCATCCCTGGGACAGGGCCCAGGGGCAGCCGGCACAGGGGACCATTTTCCCACCCTCAAAAAAGGCCTCTAGCCAAAACGGTCCTAGATCTCTGGCTCCGGGCACCCAGGCAGAGGGCCAGGTCTGCCGCTTTTCGGAACCGTCCCGCACCTTGCAGCGAGCGCAGGAGCGTCGCGGGAAAAGCCGCTCCGTGGGTGGGAGAGGAGGTCTCGCGTCACCCTGCCCACGCAGCACGAGCTGCCCGGCCGGGGAGGAGGCGAGGCCGAAGGGTCCGTCCCACGCGAGGACGGGGTCCGGTGCCGCTCCCGCCTCCGCGATGCAGCCGGCGGTGATGAAGGGCTCTCTCCCAAGACTTCCAGCTCCGGCGCTTCCTTAGCAGCCTCGGCATTTCAAGGTCAGCGCGAAGCTGTGTTATGACTGTCCAGTCGAGAAGATTTTTGATTTTTTCCAGATCAGCGACTTCCGCGCTGCCGTTTGGAAGACTCCTGCCCTTCCTTAGGCCTCCAGCAGCTCGTGATTGCAAGCGACGGGAGCTCAACCGGAGGCGAGAGGGAGCGTGCAGCACGGCGCTGGGCTGCATCCCCGGGACACCACCCCGGGGACACCCCGCCGCCATTCAACGACACCTCCATCATCTGAGCCAAGCTGGGGAGTCCCAGAGGGTCTTTCCCCTCCAGTCCCTCGTCATTGAGCCAGACACCCAACGTCCTTTCCTCTGCGCTGGCACATCGCTGCAAACCAAAGTGTCACACTGCTGCATTTCAACCCAAAACATGTTGCCCGGCTCAGATTTCCTCCTGAAACCTCTTCTGGCAGCTCGGTCTGGGGGCAGCGGGAGAGGAATTGCAATGGCTCCATCCTGCTTGTTGATGGAAACGGAGGTGGCAGGAGCAGCTCTTCCCTGGGAACGGCAGTGCTGCCGCCAGCCAGCCCCAGCACCGGAGGGTTTTTTCCCCACTTATGGAGAAATCTGCATCCAGCTTTCACGGGGTTCAAGTGCTTCGAATCGGCAGCGGCTTTTCCAAGGGCTCTGCTCTCACAGGGGCTCCACAGCGAAGGGCAGGTTTGCAGCACCCAACGCGCCCCGGGAGCGCTTCGAGCAGGAGACCAGAGCAGCGCTGCCCTTCCCGCCCAGCCTGAGGTTGCAACGCGGAGACTTCACAGCGCCTGCAAATCCCAGCGACCTCGCTGCAGCGCTCAGGGTTCGAAGGGCTGGTGGGACCCGTGTTTTATTGGGACCTAACCCAGGCGCATCCGCCTCCTCCCGGGGTCCCTGTCCGAGCGGGTTGGGGGGCAGGATGTGGCCCCAGCCTCTCACCCACGTGGATTCGACAGGGCAAAGCCTTCAGCGTTCGAGCCGGGGGTTGCTGGACAGAAATGCTAGCCCAGATTTCTTGGACTGCTACCATTTTTGTCCCAGCATCACTACGCAGGGAATGTGGGATGAATGAACAAATGAATGAATGAAGGAGTGAATGAATGAAGGCTCCCCCGCACCGAGCTGCTGCTCCAGCTGATCTGGGTCATCTGGTCAAGGTGAGGGCTGGGCCGCTGCTGCGTCCGTCCATCACAGAGGGAGATAACAGCAAGCCCACCCTGCTTCTTGGCTTGCTCTGAAGCAGGTTGCACGCGGGGCAGGAGCAGGGAGGCAGCCAGCACTGCTCGAGGCCATAAATTAACCTCAGGGTTTCCTAATGGGACCCTGATTTATCTCCTGCCTCTGTCTGAACTAATTGAGTTCATTGCACTTGGTGATTCATGCCGTGGAAATGGGTTCCCGAGAAAATGGGACCTCAAGCAGCTTCAGCAAATCCCTGGGTTTATTAGCCAGGGAGCCGTAATGCTTTTAAACCGAGGAGCCTTGCAAAGAGCAGCGCTCGGCCCCGAGCCGAGCCGCCTCTGCCAGCGGCTGTGGCTCGGGTTTCAGCCGGGCCCTGGGGCGCTGAGCGCATCCGCTGCCCAGAGGGCGAAACCAGGGGTGGCAACGGGTGGCTTTGCGGCCACGGACAGAGCTTGCCGTGGGCACCCCAGACCACCAGCCTGGCCGAGCTTTCGCTGCCCCTTCCCATGGCCACGGACCCGGAGAGAGGCTGGGGCAGGGAAAGTCCTGCTGAGCCGCTCTTGCCCCCCCTCTGCACGTTGCATCCGCACCAAATGCAACCTCGGGGCTTAATCCTGCGCATCTGCTAGCGGGGATGCTCTTCACCTTGGAGCGACATCTCCTCGAAACACCCAGGCCCTGTGCAAAGCCCATCCTCGGCACGCTGGCTGTCACCGTCCGCGCTGCAGCTGCGAGGCTGGAGGGGTCCCCAAACCCCCCCCCCCCACGCTGCCACCGCTGCTGGGCACACGTGGCTGTTTGCCGTGCTGCCGAACGCGAGGGAGGGCGCTTGGCGACGGCGGCTGCGGCTAATGCCTTGTTTGCTTTCAGCCCGTCTCGCACGTCCCGGGGGAGTCTGCAGGCACGTCCTGCCCCCCCGGCTGCCGGCGGGGGCCTGGAAGCAAGCGGCCAGCCGAGGATGCTCCGCGCGGCAGGGAGCGAGGCCTCGGGGAGACATCGCCGCCCACAGCGCTGCGGGGTTTGCGCTAAGCTCTCGGGGCGCTGGCGGTCGCCCAGGACCCCGAGGTCTGCACTGGCCTCCCGGGCAAGCACCAGCGTGCCCTCGCCTCGCAGGACGCCCCGGGACCCTCCGCGCCTCCCCGGGCCGCGGCTCCTGGGTGCATCACCCACCCGTGCTGCCGGCGGGACTCAGGCTCGCGGATGGACTTTTGCCGCTCCCCCGGGGCGGCTGCATTTCCATCTCGCTCTCATGTTATGGCCCTCATTAAAATCTTTCTAGAAGCCAGCATAAAATTGCATTTACCAATTTCCTCCCTGCCCTCGACGTTGTTTACTTGCCGAGAGGATTCCAGCAGGTCTGAAAGGCCTGGTTTCCCCTGCAGAGCCGGCGCTGCTCCCCCCAATCAGATTACTCCCATCCAATCCATCTTCATTTATCTGACCTTTATAAAGCTCTCACCTGATTTCCAGAGCACAGGACACTCGCAGCACAGCTCCCTGCCTTCCCCCTGCTCTGACACCCGCCCGCGGCCTCCTCGCCCGGCTGCCCCCCGTCCCCGGCAGCGCCCGGCGGTGCAGCCCACCCCGGGGCGGGCGCCCAGCCGGGGCCGCGGCCGGCTGATTTGCATGGGGAACGAAGGCAGCAATTAGTTTACATCATTGTCTCGGCAGGCTGGGAAATTAGCTCCCTCCTGACTCAATCGCAGCTGCTGGGAAGAGGCTGGAGCGGGAGCTGGAGGGTGCACGGGGTGGGGGGGACGGATCGCACCCGGGGACACAGCATCAACACGTCGGGGAGGCACGGCCAAGTCCCCTCCCCGTTAGGGCTCCCGCGCTCCTCACCTCGATGTGCACCTGGCTGCCGAGCACGTCCCGGCGCAGCGCTGCTCCCGCGGGAAGATGGACGGAGATGCATCTCCCGACCACGCTGCCGCTGGTTAACGCATCCAGCTGCACCGGAGAAGGGCATCTCCCAGGCCCCAACCTCCAGCGCTTTCCAGAGGGCACATTGAGGAGCTTGTGGCTTTTCTGGAAAGCTAAAGCAGGGATAACATCCTGATAACGCTGAGAAAGCCAGGCTGCAATCAGGGGAATTTTTGCCTAGCGCTCTGGATTAACCCCCGGGGATCGCTCCAGGCTAAATTTGCGGCCAGAGAGAGCGCGGCTGTGGCCTGAGAGCACCAGCAGCACTGCATGCGCCCGGGCTGCCCTCACCTCCTTCCCCGCTGCATCCCGGGGCCGGCACGGGGCACCCGCTCTGCTCAGCAGCAAGGGGAAAAGAAAAGGAGGAGAGGGGAGCAGCTGCCTCCCCTTTTATGCCGGGTGTGATGCCTTTACCCCCACCCCCACCCAAAGGGGCAGCTCCCTCCTTCCAGCCACCCTAAAAGCCCTTAAGTGAAGCCAGCTGAGCTCGAACCCTGCTGGGATCCTGCCCTGGGCTCGTCTGAGCGTTGCGGGGATGAAGCCCCTGCATCCTTTAACATGGAAGATTTGGGGAAAAAACAAGAGGAGAGGGGTCTGGTGGGACACAGGGGCTTAAAGTCCAGGTCGTCCTGGACAATCAGCCTCTTGGGGGGGGTCAGAGGAAGGGTGGAAGGAAGCATTTGGGGTCCGGCACAGCCGGGTCCAGCGCATCCCGGGCGGCACGCAAGGCTGGAGCAGGGCTGCTTGCGTCCCGACACGGCTCCAGGGGCAGAACCCCCCCGTTGCCCTCCTCTGCGGCGCAAAGCGGCCTCCAGCCCGCTCCCACCCCGCGCCGGGCCGGGGGGTTCGCGCCTCCGCTTTGTGCTCGGACGCGCACAAAAGCGGCTGGAAGGAGGAGGAGATGCGGCCGGGACTTTGAAGGCAGTTGCCATAGGGACAGGATCGCCCAGCGGCAGCTCGGACTTAGTCACCCTCTCTCCCTCCTTGCCTCGGTTTTTATTCCCCTTGGTATCTCTGCCAGGGAGCCAAACTCAGGTTGGGTAACGTCACCGACAGCATCGTTACCCCGAGAAGGCAAACTCGCTCATGCTCTTTTTTTTTCCCCTTAAATGCTCCAAAACGCTTTGGATTTTAATCAAAACTGCAGGAGATGGGAGCCCCGCCGAGACCCTGCTCCCGCCTTCCGGAGCCGCAGCAGCGTGATTGCATCCGCCCGGAGGAGCCCACGCTGGTGCCCGGCCCCGGCCGCCGCGCGCCCTTGGCGGGAGCCCTCGCGCGGGGCCTGTCCCGAGAGCCGCCGTTCGGGGCGCAAAGCGAAAACGGAGCGATTCCCGGGCGCTTTTGTGCTCGGCTGGAGTTTGCCACTGCCTGCCGTGCCCCGTCCTCGCGGCGCGGCGGAGGCTTCGACATTCATTTCCTCCTAACAGCAGGATTCTTGATCCATCAGCAACAAAACTGAATCAATGGGTTCCCAAAAGCCGGGCTGGTGAGAAGAAAGCCGGCCCTGCCCCTGGCATGTGCAACCAATCAATACCTTAAACAGAAAAACATCGATAATGTTGCTGCCGCGGACATATTTATGTGCTTTATTATACGTGTCACGAGGAGCGCTCTCCCCCCGCCCGGCTCTGAATGGAGGCTCGTAGCTGAAATCCTGCAAAGTCCCGTTTCTCGGGCAGGGAAATCACGGTCTATTTTTACTGTCTCACTATTTTACCATCGCTGCAGCCCGAGAAGGGATTGAGTTTCCTGGACACCGTGGTCTCCGCTCTCAGGAGATCGCTTCGGTCCTGCCTTATATGGAACCAAAGATTCATCTCTGACATTACCACGAATACCCCCCGCTGCACTTCAGGGTGATGGATCGCACTGGAAGAACCGTTAAAGAAGGGAAAAAAGGAATGGAGGGAGGATGGGCGACCTTAAAGCAGAGATTAACAAGGGAAAAAGAGGCTGGAGGATTAGAAAGGAGCATTAGGAGAAATTACAGGAATGGCTATCAAGGAGCGTAATAAAAACCAGACGGGAACACTTTGACGTTAATGGAAATCAGGTTTTGGGGGAGCTGGGGGATGTTGTGTCCCGTCTGCCTCAGAGCGATGGGCTCGGGGTGCTGCAGGCTCCACATGCTCCCGAAGCCGAACGCCCTCGACCCTCGCACCCTGCGCAGGGTCCCCAGGCACCGAGGGGGCCCCGCGGGTGATGGCACCGGGCAGGACGGTGACAGCGGGGCCGGACCTGCGCTGGGGCCACCAAGCCCCGTGGTGCTGCCGGACGGTGCCGGAGGCAGGCGGAGCCGGTCCCGAGTCGGAGCCGGGATGCGGGAGCCCCAGAGGCAGCCCCGAGCCGGAGTCCGGCTCCGGTGGCTCTTCTCCGGACGCACCGGCGTGCTGCGGAGCCCACCCGGCACCGTGCCCCTCCGGAGCGGGGCACCTCGGCTGGCCACGGACGGGCGTCCGGCCCCGCTTCCGCAAGCAGTTTTGCCCGGAGTGGCAAAACGCCGCCGCGTGAGCCCGGAGCCCCGTGCCCTCGCTGCGGTTTTGCTCGGCCGCGGTTTGAGACGGAGCCGTCCTTCCCGCGCTCCCCGTCGGCCCCCTCCCGGAAAAGCGGCGGGTGGCTTCGGAGGCGGCGGGGGGGCGAGTGAGGAGCACGCCTGCCTGCCTCGCTCCGCGCGCGTCGCCCTTGGCCTGGCTCCTTGAAAGCTTTTAATGCCTCAATCCCGTTGATGGAAACGAGGATCAGAGGGCCAAATGCCGCAGGAGCCCTTGGCCTCCGCCCAGCGCTTCCGGCGCTCCGGCGGTGGGCTTGGCTCGCGCCGAGGGTCCCGCGGGCCACGATGGCTCCAATGAAAAGCTTTTGTTTCCTATTGGAAAAAGGGAATTTTCTAAAAAAAGAAAAAAGGGAAAACAGCTTGTTTGTATGAATTCCTCCCCACCCTCCAGAGACCGGCTTTTTAGAAAAACGCTTACGGTTCTGGCAAGGTGCAACCGCCAGCCCTCCCCGACGGCAACCCCGCGCTTCGGCAGCTTCCCGCTGGGTTCATCTCCAGCCCAAATTTCCTCCCCTTTTCCCAGAACGGGAGCTCGCCCTGCCCAGCCGCCGTGGCCCAGGCGCACGGTCCCCGGTGCCCTGCCGCCGTCCCACGGAGCCAGCTCCGACCCCTCCGGCAACCCGCACACGAGCCCCGGCTGCGGGCGGCCCGGCAGCGCGGCGAGGTCGTCTCCCTATGTATTATTTATTCATCGTTATTTATAACTTACCATTACCGCGTTACTGTCTTTGTCGGGAAGGTAATTACCTACGCTTTTTAGTAAAATCAATGAAAAGTTCGCAGGCAGCAGCTCGCGGGGAGTGTTTAACTGCGGCTATTTCTGGGGGCTCCGAGGGGCCCGGGGGGGCGGCGGGGGGGCATCGCCCCGGGGTCGCTCGCAGACCTCCGGCCTCCACGTGCGCCCGGGGAGGAGGCTCCAAGGATGCTCTGTCCTTGAGCGAGACGTAGTGGGATGTCTCACCAAGCTGTGATTGGGCTTTTGCTAATTAAATGTCACCAATTTCGCTAATTAAACCTGCCCTTATCTGGGGTCCCAGAAGCGGACGGGCGGTGGGGGAGCGCGGGACTCGCCTCCGTGCCCGCGCCGGCCCCCGGAGCCGTCGCCGAGCATCTCCCGCACCTCGGGGCTGGCGGGCGTTTCGGGGCCAGCAGCACCCGGCCGGCTTCGCTGGGCCGTTCGGGAACCAACGCGTTCCGGGGAGCGGAGAGGTCGATGCCGCCGCGCTGGTGCCGAGGGGGGGTTGCGAACGGCTCCCCGCTCCCGGCAGCGCTGCACCGCCCAGGCAGGGCTGCGCTCCCGGCCCGGGGGGGGGGTCTCCAAACCGGGCACCTGCGGCCCCCGAGCAGAGCAGGTCCGGGCGCCCCGGCCTCGCCCCTCCGACCTGCCCCGAGCATCTCGGCGGCTGTGATTTAATTAACAAATCGTGAAGGCGGCCACGGAGGGAGGGCTGGAGCTGGAGACGCTGGAAGCCGCGGGGCCGGCGGGCGGCCGAGCCGGGCACCCGGGGCCGGGAGGGGGGTGCTGGCTGGCGGCTCGCCGCGATGCTCCGGGGGCGGAGAGGAGGAGGAGGAGGAGGAGAAGGAGGAGGAGGAGGAGGAGGGACTTGCGGGCCTTTTCTCGCCGCTGCCGGGCGGCGGCGGGCAGAGGGAGGCAGCGCGGCCGCGGCACCCGCTGCTCGGGGGGGATGTGAGGCGGCGCCGCCGCCCCGGGAACCATGGCCGGGCTCCTGCCGCTGCCGCTGCTGCTGCCGCTGCTGCTGCCGGCGGTGAGTGCGGGGGGGGGGGCGGCCGCGGGGGGGGCCGGGGGCAGCGGGCAGCGAGGGGGGCGCGGGCACGGGTGGCTTGGGAACCCCCCCCCGACCCGCCGGCACCGCGCTGGGCTCGGGCAGCCCTTCTCCGCCGGGAGGGCTGGTGCTGGGGGCAGCAACGGGGGCAGCAAGCGGCCCCCCCCCGGGGAACACCGCCCCGCTGGGGTCCTCCGCCACCACCCCCGGCGTCCCGGCTCGGCGCCCGGGCACTTGCTGGCACTCGGGGCTGGTTCGAGCCCTGTGCTCCGACCTGCCAAGCCCGTCCCGCGCCGGGAGCAGAGCGGTGGGCGGCCGGGACGGGAGGGCAGGGAGCCCGGCTGCCGCGCCGAGCCCTCCCCGGGGTCGGGAGCCAGATGTGCGGCCAGCGGCGCGACCCCCCGGCCCCGGCGCTGCCCGACTCCCCGCACCGCCCCGACTCCCCGCACCGCCCCGGCCCCCCGCACCGCCCCGGAGCCCCGCACCGCCCCGGCTCCCCCTTCACCTGCGCCGCTCGGGCGGTGGCTCGGCGCCGCTGGCAGCAGCAGAGCCGTCCCGGAGCTGCCACGCCGAGGCTTGGCCGGGCGCGACGGCTTCAGACGTGGCTTCCTCCGCTGCCCGGAGTCCGGGGCTCGCTCGGAGCCAGGGGCTCGGCCCCCCCCCGCACCGCCCCCCCCCCGCTCGGCGCGGCCCCCCGGGCGGGGTCTCGGGGTGTCGGGCAGCACCTGCCTCCCGGGCCGCCTCCCCGCCGGCACCGGCTGCCGCAACGGCGGGACGCGCTGCCGGGACCCGGCGAGCGACTAAAAGCTGGCGAAGGTGCTGCGCGTCCCCCCCCCGCCCCCCCCGGTCCAGCTGTCAAAGTGCTTTACGGTGTTAATACCTGCGGCTTTGTCAACGGGAGTCGCGTTAATAACATGCACATTGCAGCGGCTAATGCAGACCATGTGCCCCTCTCGCCGGCGCGGTGGCCTTCCCGGGGTCCAGCGCTGGGGACGCGGAGCTGGGGGGGGGGAAGCGGGGGCGGGGGGGGGGGCTGGAAGTTGCATTTTCCACGCCGTTTAGCGGCGCGGAGCGGGGGCGCGGCCGGGGGCGGCGGCGGTGGCTGCGGCCGCGCTGCGCGGGGGGGTCGCGGCCAGGTCCCGCGGCGGCCCCAGCTGCGCTGCCCGCTCCTTCCAGCACTATTTATAGCCAGGCACATCGGGCAGCTCCCCCCCCCAGCTGCCCCCCCCCCCCCCCCGACACCAGCCGGCTGCCAGGACCCCCCCACCGGCAGGTCGAGCGGGGGGGCAAAAGCCTGCCCCAGCGGCGGGGGGGTCACAACCCAGGGCAGAAGCGAGCGCCAGCCCAGAGGTGCCGCAGGCAGCGGGCAAGCCTCGGCCGCGCCGGATTTGTCCTGGGGAGAGGCATCCAGCTGTGCAAAGCAGGCCGTTTCCCGGCTGTCGTTCGGGGGTGCTGGGCCCCCCCGAGCCGAGCTGAGCCGAGCCGCTGCAGCTGGGCCCAGCGCCGCGGGCGCTGCCAGCGCCCAGCGCCCTCGCTTTCCGGCGCGGGGTAATTGGAGCACTTTGTCATTCAGCTGCCTATAATTGGCGCTGCATTGTCTCCGGCTGCCGCGCGGAGCCGAGTCCATAACCGGAGCCGAGTCCATAACTGGCGCTGGGCGAGGAGCCGGCTGGGGACACGGGAGGGGACACCGGGCAGCAGAGAGGCCTCAGCCCCACGGCCCCGGCCCCCCGCCAAGCCCACCCGCTGCACAGCGCGGCAAAAACCCGCCCCGGCAGAGCTCGGGCCACCGCGAGCCTCTCGCCAGCCCTGCTTCCCGGGACGGGAGGCTTCCCATGCCCCGGCCAAGAGCCGCTTTGGGGCTTCCCGTGCCCCGGAGCTGCGGGGTGCACGTGCCAAGCTGCCCCCACCGCACTGCTGGCAGCAGCTGTATTGCTTCCCTATGGGAGAGCGGGCTTTGTGAGCGAGTACCCTCACCCCCCCCCAGGCAACAGCGTTGCCGAGGGTCTCGGGCGCTGGTCAAAGCCATCCCACCGCGGGGGCTCTGATTTTGGGCCCCACCGTGCAGGGAAGTCGCTGCCGCTAACATGCGCCGCCCCCGGGCTCTGCTCCCCCCCCAGGGACCCGCCGGGGCCTCCAAGGACAAGTGCTTCACCAAGCTGTACACGGCGAGCGGGGAGTGCTGCCGGGCCTGCAACCTGGGCGAGGGCGTCGTGCAGCCCTGCGGCGTGAACCAGACCGTCTGCGAGCCCTGCCTCGACAGTGAGTACCGCGGCCGGGGGCGTCGGCGGTCGCGGCCTTCGCACGCTCCCGGGCTTCCCGCGGGCATCCCGGGCGTCAGGGCTGCTTCCCGCGTTTTCCCCAAAGCCGCCCGGCAGCCCCGGGCCGGGTACAAGCCCTCGGCGTGCTGCCGCGTCCCCCTCGCACCCTGCTTTTTTTGAAGCCGGTGAAGCAGGATAAAAGTGAGGTTGGGGGGAGCAAGGCAAAGCGCACTGGTCCCCGGCAGAGCGGGGCGCAGGGCTCGCTGCCGGCCACGTTGCCTCCATCAGATGCTCCGTCAACGTCCGAGCTGCCTGCCGGGGAGCTGCACAAATGCTTGCAGACGAAGTGGCCCAGCTATTACTACTTTACACAGTGCCACCCTGGGCACGAGCAAGCTGCTCGCCCAATTCATTGCTCAAACTCCTTGAAGGCCTCAGACGGGCTGAGGACCGGCGTCGGCAGGGAGAGCCGTGCCAGCGGTGCCCGGCGCTGCCGGAAGGTCAGGGCAGTGTCAGCACGGAGCGGGGGCCGCAGCAGCGTCTCGGGGCAGCGCTAAAAATACCGCTGCCTCCTGCGGAATCGATGCATGGCTCCTACCCGCCGAGCGGCTGGTGGCGGTGGCTCGGGGCACCGTGTGCCCGGCTGTAACCTTGGGGCCTCTGTCGGAGCCGGAGCATCCCACCGCCGGGGCACGGAGCACGGGGCTGTGCCGTCTCCCTGCGAGCCCTCCCGCTGCCTGCATCCCGTTTGGCTCCAAAGCTGCATGAGATGCAGGGCTGCGAGCCCAGGGCGTGCGGTCACGGCCCTGTTTCCCGTAACCCCCGGCGCATCCAGACAGGGAGACACCTTCCCTGCCCGCTTTCTTCCCGGGAAGCCGGAGGCTGGAAGGGGGCTTGGACCCCCGCCGGGAGGGCGCGGGCCGGGGGAGCGGGCCCGTGACCGGGGTGCGGTGTCGGGAAGCCGGCGGCACGTGTAGGCGGCTGCGTGGGTGCCGCGGTGCCGGGCTGCATCCCGGCTCGGCCGGGCCTCGCCCGCAGTGGGAGGCGGCTCCGGCAGCGGCTCGGCGGGTCTGGGAGCGGAGGAGCAGCGCGAGGCCGAGCCCTGGCCCTGCCGCCCTTCCCGGGGGCTTGCGGGAGTGGAGGCCGCCAGCAGCGCCCAGCACCTCTCCCGGCCTCCCCGCCGGCGGCCAGCGGCGGTCGGCTGCTCCCGGCCACGCCGTGCCCCCGCCGTGCCTCAGTTTCCCCCGCAGCCCTCACTGCTCTCCCAGCACCGCAGCCCTGCTGCCCCCCGCTTGGCAGCACCGTGCGGGCCCCCCCTCACTGACCTGGCTGCCGGGGGAGTGTGGGGTACCCCGGGCAGGATGAGGCCCGCTGGGGGAGGCAGCGCTGGGACACGCAGCCGGGCACCAATAACACAAGCAGCAGGGCAGACAGCCCAAACCAGGCAACCCAGCCCCAAACCTGCCTGTTTTATCCCCCCCCGCCCCGGCACAGCCTCCCCCCCAATCCCAGCTGTAGCCCCTTGCTCCTTAACCTTGGCACGGATTAATCCCCACAAGCTGAGCCCCGAGCAGGGTTGCTGGGGCAGAGAGGGAGATGCCTGCGGTGTCCCCAGCCACCCCTGCTGGGGTGGGGGACCCCCCCCTCGGGGTCCCCGCGGGAGATGGCTCTGCTCTGGTTGCCGGGCGCGAAATGCCGGGATGAGCACGGCCGGTCTGGCCCTCCGCCCAGGGCTTTCGCCTTGCATTTCTTCCCCGGTCGCTGGCCAAATTCATCCGCAAAAATTTGCTATCGACAAGGCACCGCCCCGGCTGGAGGCCCCCGCTCCCGCGCTAGCCCAAAGGGCCACTTGCTTGATTTCTTCTGATTATTTTCCTCCTTCGCCCTCGCCAGCCGCCCCTGAGTGCTGCCTCGTGATTTATTCATGCGGCTCCCCAGGCTCCATTGCCGCGGGGGGGTGCAGGGGGGGCCCGTTTGCATCCCGGCTGTAAGTGCTCCGCTCCGATACCTTGGGCTGCCGCTGAAAATGTGCCCACTCAGCCGAATGCCTTTCCTGGCCACTTCCCCGCGCTAATGGTGCCCATCAATAATTCAGCGTGATGCAAAGGCTCAGCCAGGTTAATGGGCGCTGCGCACGCTGGCGGGCGGGCGGCCGGGTGCTCTGCCCTGCTCGGAGGGGCGCGGGCTGGGGGGCGAGGGGGGTGAGCGGCCCGGTCTCCGGGACGGTGTTCCCAGCCCTGGAGAGGAGCAGGACCCGGGGCTGGCGCCCGGTGCTTTGGGGGGGGCGGCAGGGGCTGCGGGATGCCGGCGAGGGGCAGACGGCAGTGGTGCCCTCCAGGACAGGAGCCGGGCCCTTCTCCCTGGGCTAAAAATAGACTCAAACCCCCCCGGGACCGCGCCGGGGGCGGCTCGACGGGCTGCGGGAGCAGGATTGATTTACACGGCGGCATCAATCCTGCCGGGTGCCGTGAAACCGGAGCGTGAGCCGCCCCGGGGCCGGAGGAGAGTCAGCGATTAGTGCTGAAACCTCCTGTTTACATCCCGGCCCGCATCCCCGGCCCCTCCGCTGGGAATCGGATGCCGCTGTGCGGAGCAGCGATCCGCCGGGATGCTGAGACAGGGCACGGAGCGAGAGAGGGGCACCGATTGCACCCAGCCAGCCGGTTTGGGGCAATTCCCCCGGGATCAGCGCGGCCGGGGGGCTGCGCAGGCAACGGGGGGTTCAAGGGCGCTGAATTAGCAGCCAGATCCCCAGTTAGCGCGGGGAATTGCTGCGCTACGGAGCGGGATTCACTGCGAACGGGCAGGGATGAGGCTGCAGGAGGTCTTGCTGCCCCGGAGCAGGGATAACCGGTGAAGCCGGTGGTGGTCCCGGAGCTGGACGAGCTCCTGCCTGCATCCCGGGGTGCGAAGCGGGACGGGGACCGCAGGGGCCGGGGAGCTGCCGGCTCACGGGGCCTCTGCCCCCCCAGGCGTGACCTACTCGGACACGGTGAGCGCCACGGAGCCGTGCAAGCCCTGCACGCAGTGCGTGGGGCTGCAGAGCATGTCGGCGCCCTGCGTGGAGTCGGACGACGCCGTGTGCCGCTGCGCCTACGGCTACTACCAGGACGAGGCGAGCGGCGCGTGCCGGGAGTGCCGGCTCTGCGAGGTGGGCTTCGGCCTCATGTTCCCCTGCCGCGACGCGCAGGACACGGTGTGCGAGGAGTGCCCCGAGGGCACCTTCTCCGACGAGGCCAACTTCGTGGACCCCTGCCTGCCCTGCACCATCTGCGAGGAGAACGAGGTGCTGGTCAAGGAGTGCACGGCCACCTCCGACGCCGAGTGCAGAGGTAACGCGGCCCCCGCCGAGCCCCCCGGCCTCGTCCTGAGCGGCGGGGAAAGGAGCCGGGACCGCGTCCGCCTTCCCCGCGCTCTGTCCGTCCGTCCATCCCGGGGAGGCTCAGCCATCCCACGTGGTCTCGTGGTGGCACTAAGCAGAGGGCATTAATGACACTGGGCTGCTAATGGGCTGCAAGAGGGGGTGGCAGGGCCAGCGCTGGGGACCCCCATCCCGTCCCTCCTCGGTGGCGCGGAGAAAAGGGCTTTGTGGCGGCTGCCGGGGACCCGCAGCGGCGAGCGGCAGCTCCCTCGGGCCGAGCCCTCGGGAGGGTCGGGTAAATGGAGGCGCAAGCCAAGGAGCACAGGGCACGCTTTGTTCGCGGCGGCGGGCGGGAGCGGAAAGGGCGGCGGGGGCCGGCGAGCCGCCAGCCTCCCCGCGGCGCTTTGCTTCCCGCACCGGCCGAGCGGCCGCGGTCACGGAGGAGCCGGCGGCACCGGTACCGAAGCCGGAGCGAAATGTGGCTCGGCGCCCGCTGCAGCCCCCGGCACCGCATCGGGGGGTCGGGGCTGCCCCCGGCGTTGCAGCCCCCCGGCAGGCGCTCAGGGCCGCGCTCCGCACACGGCTCTTTCTTCTCCCGGCCAGATCTCCACCCTCGCTGGACCACGCAGACGCCGGCGCTGGCGGGCTCCGACAGCCCCGAGCCCGTCACCCGGGACCCCCCCGGCAGCGAGGCGGCGCCCAGCACCGCGGCGGACGCCGGCACCACCGTCATGGGCAGCTCGCAGCCCGTGGTGAGCCACGGCACCGCCGACAACCTCATCCCCGTCTACTGCTCCATCCTGGCGGCCGTGGTGGTGGGGCTGGTGGCCTACATCGCCTTCAAAAGGTAGCGTGCCGCGGGGACACGGCCTGCTGCACCCCTGCAAACGGCGGTGACGATGCACGGCGATGGGGAGCTGCAAAACCGGCGGTGGCGGTGCAAAGCGGGGCGGGCAGTGATGCACGGCGATGGGGAGTTACAAAACCGGCGGTGGCGGTGCAAAGCGGGGCGGGCAGCGATGCACGGCGATGGGGAGCTGCAAAACCGGCGGTGGCGATGCAAAGCGGGGCGGGCAGTGATGCACGGCGATGGGGAGCTGCAAAACCGGCGGTGGTGATGCAAAGCAGGGCGGGCAGTGATGCACGGCAATGGGGAGTTACAAAACTGGTGGTGGTGGCGATGCAAAGCGGGGCGGGCGGGATGCGCGGGACGCCAGAGCGATGCTTCTCCTGGGAGGAGGGAGCTGGGGGGGGGGTGAGCGCGGCGCTCAGCCCCCGCCAACCCCCCCCCCCCGGCGCAGGTGGAACAGCTGCAAGCAGAACAAGCAGGGCGCCAACAACCGCCCCGTGAACCAGACGCCCTCGCCCGAGGGCGAGAAGCTGCACAGCGACAGCGGCATCTCCGTCGACAGCCAGAGCCTGCACGACCAGCAGCCGCCGGGCCAGGGCACCCAGGCGCCAGGTAGGGGCACGGCGGGCGGGGGGGGGGGGGCACCGCGGCGGGCCCCCCCGACGCGCCCCGACGCCGCTCCGCTCTGCCGCAGCGCCCAAGGGCGACGGGAGCCTCTACGCCAGCCTGCCGCCGGGCAAGCAGGAGGAGGTGGAGAAGCTGCTGAGCAGCTCGGCCGAGGAGACGTGGAGGCGGCTGGCGGCCGAGCTGGGCTACGGCGAGGAGCCACTGGAGGCCTTTGCGCGCGGCGAGGCGCCCGCCCGCGCCCTCCTGGCCGACTGGGCCTCCCGGGAGACCGCCACCCTGGAGGCCCTGCTGGCCGCCCTGCGCAGGATCCAGCGCGCCGACATCGCCGAGAGCCTCTACAGCGAGTCCACGGCCACGTCGCCCGTGTGAGCGGCGCCCGGGCCGGGGGAGGAGCCGCCGGGCAGCCCCCCGTGGTCCCTCTCCCGGCGCGGATGCTCCCGGGCTCAGCCCCGCGCCGGCGCCCCCCTTCCCCAGCCCCTTCTCCCTCGCCCGCGGCTCCGGTCCCCCCCTCCGTCCCCGTTTTCCGCACCCCGTGCCCTGAAATCCAGCTGTTCCTCCCCAAATTGCACGCGGAGGGGGACGGGTCTGGCGCGGGCGCAGAGAACTGGCGGTGTCGTGACCCGAGTGGGACGCGGCGGGGGGGTGCTGTGCCCGGGGGAAGGGACGCCGTCGCCAAGCCTAGCCGACACTGTGAAACTTGGGGGATGGAGGGGAGCAGCCGGGACCCCCCCGGGGCCGCCAAGCTCCCCGCGGCGCTGGCCAAGTCGAAAGGGCTGAGGAAGCCCCTGCACGGCCGGGGGGGGCCTCTCTTGTCCCTCCCTCGGTGCCAGCGCCTCCAGGGCAAAGCCGGCTGGGATGGCCAGGGCCCCGCCGGCTGCCACGGGCTCAGCCCCAGCTTTGCTGAGGGGGAAAGAAGAAAAAAAGAAAAAAAAGAAGAAAAGGAAGAAAAAAAGCCCTCTGGGAGCCCAACTGCCTGGACAGAGCAGCCGAAAAGCAGTGCCAGGGCTGGGCAGCGCCCTGGTTGCGTTTGCCCCGTTGCCCCCGGGCCGCACACTGCCTTCACCCCCTTCCCGGGATTCCCCGCGGTGCCGGCCCCATTGCCGGAGGATGCCGCCGGCACCGCGGAGCCGCCCCCCGCGCATCGTGGACGCCTTCCCCTCATCGCAAGGGCTGCTTCTCCTCTAACACTGTGAAGGGCGACCCGACCCGCTGCCGGGCTTCGCGGGGCTGAGACCGGACCGGCTGCTCCGCTGCAGGGTCCTGGCCGCCAACCCCGGGGCTGCCGGCAGCCGCGGCAGCTCCCGCAGGGAAACCGGGGCTTTTGGCAGGGCAGGGACTGCACGGCGAAGCGGGGCACAGCGTGGTGCGGTGACCGCCCCGGCCTCGCTTGCCGCACGAGGAAGGCGACCTTCCTCCCCCGCCTCGCCCCTCGGCGCAGCTAAGCAAGGGTTGTAAATAATACCGCGTCGTTTGGCTAATTGCTAAGCGGCTAAGCGTGCCGGGGTTGGTGCGCCCGAGCCGGAGGCACCCGCCGCTCGCACGCAGCAGGCACTGCGGTTTGCAGCCTGCACCTCTGCTCGGACTTTGATTCTGGCCTTAAAGACTCGATACGGAGCCCGGAGAACCGTACGCACATGCATGCCAAAAATCATCGCTGCCGGACTGAGAAACGGGGCAGAAACGAGGGGTTTGGGTGCCGTGGCCCGGCGAGGGCAGAGCTTGCTGTTTGCCAGGGCTCGGCGCCGACCCCTCTCCGGAGCCCGCCGAAAGCCTGCGGGAATTTTACTCCCCGAGCGCAGCTCCCCGGGTCGGGATACCAAACGCCTCCCACCTTCACGCCAAATAACCTGCCGGCAAGAAGGTCCCTTCGCAGGAGCGACTGCCGGGATGCTTCGGCCGCCGGCTGCACACGCAAAACCTGCTGGCTGGGAAACGTGGCCCAGCCGCGGCTGCGCTTCCCAGCCCGAATCCTGCCTCTCTCCCACCGCTGAAGTCCAAGGAAACGGCTCCGAATTTGCAGCCCCGTTTGCAGCGGGTGGGCGAGCAAGCCTGCTGCCTGCACAGGCGCCGTGGGGCGAGTTTGGACACTGGTTATCGCGACCTCGCTCCCACCGGTGCCGTTTTCGGCGAAGCGACTCCGGTACGAACTAATTTGGGGTCGATTAAAGCGCGCCCGAGCCGGCCGCTAGCCGCATATCAAAGAGAACCGAACTGTCCCGCTCGGCCCAGCCGAGCCGGCTTTACCCTGCCACAACCAAATCGCTTTTCCTCGGGACGGTTTTGCCACGTCTCAGGTCCCCGCTGCCGCAGCAAAGGCTCCTCTTGTCGCCCCGCGCTGCAGCGAGCCCAGCGCCCAAAGCGGAGCCGCGGGATGCCCCGAATCCCCGGCTGGAAACAGCAAAACCAAACCCGAGGAGGGGAAAACAAGCCAAAGTTCGTGCTCGTCGGTACGTCGTGTGTCCTTTTGTAACGTTTCCGTTGTCCCCCTGTCCCTCTGTAACGCAAACGCCCGTTTATTAGCGAGTCCCGCGGTGGGGGGGGGACGCAGGGGTGCGGGGTTTTGCAGGCCGGGGCGAGCAGCGTAGGTCCGCGGGCGCCCGGCCTCGCGCGGCGGATGCGAATAAAGAGCATCGTCCGCGTCGCTCCGCTCCTCCCGGCCTCGGTTCCCCGCGGTGGAGGATCGCTCCCGCCGCGCGTCTGGCAGAGCTGCTCCCTCGCCCGTAAAAAGCGGAGGCTTGCGCCTCGGGTGCCGGCAGAGATGGCCTTAAAGGGCGTTTTTTCCTCGTTTCGCTCCCCTCGTGTTTTACCTTATAAACGGCAGGAATGCAGAGTCCGATCTTATCTGGGGGAGGATTTCTTGGGAGCGACGCGCGCGCGTGCCGGAGACTCGGGCTCGGGAGCTTTACGCGACTTACATAACTCGATGCAACAGTTTACGCAAGCGGGCCGCGGTGCTGGGCAGCACCCGAGCACCCACTCAGCACCCGCTCAGCACCCCCGCAGCACCCACTCCTGGGCCAGCTGCCTCCTCCCACCTCCCCGAGCCCCTTCAGCTGCTGTAAAAGAGCATCAAAAGGCTCCGTTTGCTGTTTTGAAGCTTTCGCATCTGTTTGCCAGCTGCAGTCGGCACCAGGAGGTGCAGGGTCGGGCTCCCAAGACCCCGCTGCAAAACCCCGCGCCCAGGGCACGCGGAGCTGCATCGGGGCTATTTTTCCCCCCAGGAGCCCGGGAAGGGGCTGGAGGGCTCAGCCACGGGCCGGCAACGGGGAGCGGGACCCGTTTCCCTGCTAAGTGCCCCATGGCACCGGGGCAGCCAAAGTGGTGTGAAAATCCTGGCTGCGGCGGGAGGACAAGGCTTTGGACGAGCCCGAGGGTGCCGGTCACCGGCGGGTAAAACATCCCGTGGGAAAAGCCGGGCTTGGGCACCAGGAGCTGCTGCTGCCCGATAGGGATGTGCATGTCCCCAATTGCAGGCATGGGGGGGGGAGAGGGACAGGCCAGTCTGGGACTTTCCAGGGCCGGCATTTGAGCAGCTTCGCGCAGGATTGCGTGGGAGTTTGCACGCAGAAGTATTTACACATCGCCGTTTCTAAGAGCCTGTAATAGGATGCTCAAATGTAGCTGGTTTTATTCTCGGCTGGCCTGGGTCTCTCCGCAGCCGGAAGCGTAACGAGGAGCAGGGCTACACGCACAGACAAAGCGCTCCCCCTCCTTTTTTGTCCGGCTCCCACCCGACAGCGCAAATAAACAAGGGAAACTAATTGCAATCAATCCATTAGGTTTTAATCTGCTTCCTCTTAATCCCCGTCTTCCCATGGGAACAAGGCTGGAGCAGCGAAGAGGAGCTGAAAAAGCAGGAGCCAAAAGGCTTTTAGCTGCGGGAAGGAGCCGGAGGGGCGAGCGCGGCCGGCGCGGGGCAGGGGCTGCGCGCGGTGGTCTCCGTGTGCGGGAGCAGCTGCATTAGCTGCTCCGCGGGGAGAGGAGCCTGATTTACGGTTAGTGCAGGAGGAGGAATATTAGCAATCGGATCTGCAAAGGGAACCCGACGTTTGCACGGGCTGGTGAGCAGGGCTGGGGGAAAAAGGCCCGGGAAAACTTCCTTTCCCGGCTTTATAGGTCCCCGAGGAGTGAGAGATCGGCCCCTTGCTTAATCTCGCATCTGCCGTGACCGGCTGTGGTGGGAGGGGAGGGGGGCAGCCCGGCAAGGCCACCCGCTCCGACCCGGAGCGCCTCCGGCATCGACCCTCCGCTTCGCCCCACCAGTCGCCGTCCCCCAGCTGCTGCCTGAGCCACTGCTCTGTGCGTGTCCAAAAACTCAAGCCCAAAACTCATCAGTCACCCCCCAAAAAAAGGGAAAGAAGGGGAAAAAGTGTGTTCAAGCCCCGCTTTCACCCCGGCATGGAGGGACAGGCATGGGAAAAGGGAGCCGAGCTTCCCAAAGAGCAGGCAGGGCTTTGCGAGCGGAGCGCTGGCTCTCGGCTGCAGCTGACAGACGCTAATCTCGCCTATATTTCTTCCCGCGCATCTGTCCGCCTCCGCAAACGAGCCGAGCAGACGGTCCTGCAGGTCTTTCCCAGCGCTCGAGCCCGGCTCCGGGGGTGAAACCGGGCCCCGGGGAGCAGCGGTGCTGGTTGGAGCCCCCCCTCGCTCCGGGGCCGTCGGACGCTCGGTGCCCGGGCCGCGACCCCCCGGCGCCGGCTCCTCGGGGGTCCGTCCCCCTCCGCACACCCGCCAGCAAAATCTGGCTGCCACATGCCGCCGAGAGCCGCATTCCCGGCTAATGGGAAGCAGGGCGGGCACGGAGCTGGGACACCCGCCGAGCCGAGCCCGGCTCCATCCCGCGAGGCTGCCGTGGGGTCCCTCGGAGGACGGATGCGGGGAATAACGACCCGCGTTAGATGCTCTCCATCAGCCGGCCGCGGGCTCGGGGAGCGGGCTGCACCGCCACGGCCCGGCCCAGGGACCCCGCACGAGCAGCGGCACCGCAGCCCTGACTTACCGCATCCAGCCGGTCCCGTTTCTCCCTCGCTCGCCTGGGAAGCAGGAGCAGCACCGCTGCCAGGAGCCAGCGCCGACCGCTCCGGGATGCGGCCGGCCGGGAAAGCGGAGGGCACATGCACAGCTCCGACCCCAGAGGCTGGGACGGCAGCGCTGGGGGGGGGGGGGAAGCAATGGTGTTTTGCCCCCTCCGGCAGCGGGAGGTGGGGATGGGGCTGTTTCCACGGCTATGGCCTCGCTGGAGGAGGGGGAGAGGCGAGGCAGCCCCAGGGCCGTGCATTTTTGGGGTGCAAGCAAGGGAGACAGCGTGACACCCGTATAGCAGCCGGGCAAGGCACCGGCCTCCCTTAGCGGTTCCTATCGCTGCTGTTGAACCATCTCCGCGAGACCCAGGGCAGAAGGGTCCGGCACAAGAGGCACTGCCCAAAATCAGCCGAGGAACCGCAGGATGAACCCGGGGAACCCCAAACCCACCCTTCACCCCTGTGAGCCTCAAGGATGGCCTGGGACAAACCACTGCTGCTGCTCTGGTTTCCATTATATCACTTCAAAATGCAAATTGCTGCCAGCTGGTGACTGCCCGACACAGGCGTGCGGTGCCTAATTGCAGGCTCCTGCATCCCTTCGCAAATGCTGGCTTCATCCGAAGCCAAAAAGAAACCACCTGGGTTTGAAGCAGTGGTTTTGCTCTAGCAAAGTAGAGGGGAAACTGCCATCGCGGCACAAAAAGGCAGCGACGGCGCAGCTGGCTTCCTCCGGCCGAGGGATTACGGCAGCTCCTTGAAAGTCTGCCCTGCAAAATGCTTCAGACCCTGCGAAGCCCTGCACTGCCGAGCAATTTTGCAGGAAACTTGCCAACAGCTCGTTTCCCTGGTCTTTTAATTATTTCCTTTATTTCAGTTTGGAGGTGGGGGAAGGGGGGGGGGAATGATTTACAGACACGGGGAGAAAGTGGCCGTTCTGGTTTCCTTCCAAGGAGGGCTAAAGACCAAGGCCCTGGGAGCAGGAGAAAGCCTCAGCGTGGCTGGGAAGAGCTGGCTTGCTCCTGCCTCAAAGGGAATTCGGGGCAGACGAGGGGGATTTTCATTCCCGGGCAGGAGCGATGCTGCAAGGTGCACGCGCGGCCCCCGGCCCGGGAAATCGGCTCCCGCAGAGGAGCAGGGCCGCAGGGAGCAGCCGCTCGGCTCGGGTGCGGAGCTGAGCCGCGGACCCCGAGGGCAAGGCGGCGGGTGGAGGAGTTTTCCTTCCCTTGGAAGGTGGAGACGGCTTTTTCTTTCCAGTTCATCGGCTCCCCTTGGCCGCTGAGCGTTGACTCATTTTCCCGATGTGAAAAACAGCGCGGCTCAACCCCGCTCGGAGGCTCGCTCCCCGGCTGGCTTATTGCCGGCTCATCTCGGAATAAGTATTTCGTCCTTTTTCCTCGCCGCTCGGTGTTGGAAATTCCCCTGCATTTTCACTGAAAAAGAAAAAAAAAACCACAAAAATCAGGGTGAAATTTCCCCTGGATGCGAGCGGAGGCTCCGGTGAGCGGCGCGGCACCTCCCAGCCCCGTTGGCAGCCACCAGCGCGTCCGCTTTTGCCGGATGAGGCTCTCGGACAGGAGCATTTCTGGTTTTGCAACTAGGGCTGCTGGGCCGGGCACCAGGTGAGCCGTGGGAAGGCAACGTGCTGCAGCCGGCTCCGGTGCGGCGCTGGGACCCCGGCGGGGCGGCCGCAATGGGCACCGCCGGACGGGGCGGCTGCGTCGCTCAACTCCCTCCTCCAGCCTGATTTTTGCTTTTCTTCACCAAAAAACAAAAAGAAACAACGGGGGGGGGGGGGGGGGGTCCAGCCAGGATTTCGCTCCGGTGCCAAGCGGGAAGGGGAGTCTCCCCGCCGCAGGTACAGCCGTCCGTGAGCTCGGATGCAGCCCCTGCATGTCCCTCCCTGGCCCGCTTTTCCCTTGTGTGGCTTTCGTAGCTGGAAGGGGTTTTTGTTCCAGCTCTAATTGCTTCAGACCTGCTCTTCAGCCTGGAATAATCAGCGTGCCCGGGAGAGATGCTCGGCTCAGACCTGGAAGACACCCAAGGCGACGCGCACACAACTGCAAGGTCAAAACCCGGAGGCGTGAAGCCGCTGCAAACCGGCACGCGGATACCCCTGGCGCGGCGCAGCCTTGGCCGAAGCACGGCCCAGCCGGGGTTTCCCAGCTCTCCCGGGGGACGCCGCGTCCTGCCGAGGTGCCGGGGCACGCGGGTCCCCAGCCCGCCCAGCGCGGCGTTTCCGAGCGTTACCAGCAGGGAAAAACCATGGGAGAAATGCCGAGGGTGGAAGCGAAGCCCCCAGGTCCTGGCGGTGCCGTCTGAGCGGGGCTGGGGGGGGCCAGCACCGAGGGGCTGCGCTCAGCGCCCGGCACTCACATCCAGCTGCAGCCTGGTCCCAATTATCCCCATGATTAACTTTCTCCGGTTTACGGGCGACCCGGGTGCACGGGGCCGAGCGGCAGCGTGGCCAGGGTGGGCGCCCCGGGGTGCCAGCGCGGCGGCCGAGGATGCTCCGGGAAGCCGAGGAAGAGCATCCCAGCAGCCGAGCAGGAAGATTGCGAGCGGAGGAGCCGCGGCGAGCCCCGGGGTGGCCAAGGACCCATCGCCGCGGCCCAGACCCGCCTGGCTCCCAGCTGCCCCGAGCCGTAAATCCCGCCTGGCTCTCCAGCAGCCTGGCCGATTTGCTTCTCATTTCCTCCTCTTGGCTCGGGATTGAGCCTTTAATCCCCACCAGCAAATGCCCCCCCCCCATACCGTCCCCCCAGCACCCCTGCGCTGCGCCTTGCCCTCCCCTCCCGTGCCGCCAGCAGCTCCCACCCAGCCGCGCCGTGCCGGGGCTCCCGCGCCGGGACCTGCCTGGCTGTGTCCCTGCTGGGGAGGGGGCGGCGGGATGGGGCCCTGCTGCATGTGCCCCATGCAAGGTCGCTCCACGGGGCAGGGAAAAGCCGGGTTTTATGCTGCTTTTCATCGGAGAAACCAGCTGCAAGAGCTTTGGTCCAAAGCGAGACCTGCCCCTCCTTCGAAGTTACTGGTCGTCCCCTAAAACGAGGAGGCTCTGGTGGAAAGTGCAACTGCTCGTGGTTGCACCAAGGGGCAGCGGGGCATCCCTGCTGCCGGTGGGGGGGCGGGGGGGGAATGCTGGCTCTGGCTGCCCCGTCGCTGCCGCCCGGCCGACGTCTCCGCTGCCTCTTGGTTTATCATGGGGTTCCCAAAGCAGCTTTGCCTGTCTCAGGACGGGAAGCCCTACGGAGCAAGTTGAAGGCTGAGCTGCCCCAAAACGCCGGTTCCTCTGACGCCACGGCTCTGCCGGGGCCGCGCGCACTGCATTCAGCACCCAAAGCCTTGATTTCTGCAGACTCGAACCCTCGCGTGAGGTTTGGCACCGAGGGGGCTGCTCCCCCCGCCCTGCTCCTGCGGCGTCTCCGAAGCTCCCAGGGCTCCCGGGAGCTGCAAATCCTCCCCGGAGCCGGGCGCAGCGCGCAACGCGTGCCGCAGCCTTCCCCGTCCGCCCAAACCCCACCGCGCCGTCTCGGCTCGCGGGGGCGGCCGGTGCCTGGACAGGACGGGCAGCGTCACCGTCCCCCCCGGGGCCACCTACCCGCGGGCTGCACGACCACGCACGTGCCGCGGCCGCGCACCCCCCGCTCGCGGGACGGCGCCTGCGGGAAGCCACAATTAAAAACAAACATTTGCACAAGGTTCCCAGGGAACGGGAATCCGAGGCGGGGGGAGAGGGGACCTCCGGGGCCACCAGCACGTTGGAAACACTCACTTGTGCCTTACGTTTTGCACCGCTTTTATAAGCCTGTTATCGAGGGTTTCACGCTGCAAGACCCGACGCTCGGCGCTGCCGGAGCGGTTCGGCGCGTCCAGCCGGGCCGGGGCGCGGGAGAGCCCGGTGCCCACCAGCGCACATGCAAACACACCATTGCCTTAAAAACACATGGGAGCATTTTCTTCCCTGCTTGGATGACAAAAAATGCATTAACAGATTATTATTAAACTGGGGAAGGACAAATAAGCCGCCTCCGCGAAGACGTCTTAGCGAGAAACAGCTGTGTCACGTTCAGCGACAGCAAACATCTGCCTCAGGCCGGCAGCTGGCTGCGGACCGTCCGGCTTTGGGAGCCTCGGGGAGCAAAAGGAGGGGAAAAAACTGCCTTATCGAGAAAATATTTCACCAGTCAGGTGACGCGGTTTGCGCTTTGGCTAAAGGGCTGACACCAAAAATAGAAGGCGTTCAACAAGTTGGCAAGAAGTAAAGAGAAGGGAGCGAAAGCAGGTTGCCGGCAGGCCGCTCGGGGAAGGTTTTGGACAGGCTTTTTTTGCATTTTCAGCCCTGCACGCTCGGAGCAGCACCGGGGGACCCAAGCAAGCCTGGACCTGAGCAAGCCTGGACCAAGCTGCCCCAGCCCTCGCCGAAACCCCTCCGCCACCGGCCCCTCTCCAAGGGCGGCAGCAGGCTTTACCCAAGCAGCAGCAGCAGCAGCTTTCGGGTCGGGCCGATTAGCACGTAAGCGCCCTGCTAGCACGAGGGCAGAGGAGAGCAGAGCTTTATTGCCCCTAATTGCAGCGAACTCCGAGACCTCTCCCTTCCCCCCCGGAAGAGCTTCCCGCGGAGCCGGAGAAAGTCATTTTCCCAGCTGACAAAACCCAGCAAATTTACCCCTCACCTCTCCACCTCCCCCCCGCTGCACCTTCATTTAAAACCAATTAAGCTCAGGCTGCACCTGGTTCCCTCCCGGCAGAGCAGGGTGGCCGCAAGGAGCCCCCAGGGATGGGGATACGGATGTGGATTCAGATACAGATGGGGATGCGGATGCGGCCGGGCCATGAGGTTAATGCCGGGCCGGGGCGCGCAGCCGGCGAGGGGTGCTCGGCGCTGTACAAAGCCGGCCGGTCCCCGCTCCCAGCGCTGGCGGGGGGAGCTGGGGGTTGCCGAGCATGTGCGGCGGTTTTTGCAGCTGTGATGCTGCCTCGGAGCATCTGCCCTTCCCATCCCATCTCCGAGGGGGATCCGTGCGGGTCCAGGCCTAGCTCTGGCCACTTACGGGAAACACAAGGCTCTAAACAGCTTTTTTTTTGCAAAAATCATAGGGCTTTTTTGTTCAATTGGGATTTTTAGCGGAAGGAAAAGTAACAGGCACCAGCTTTCCTCGGGATGGGAGGGGAAACGCTGATGAAGACAAGACTCTCCAATTTCCCCGCGACATAAATCAGCGCTCGATCCCCCGGCGCGGGGATTACCCCGCTCTGCCCCGGGTAAATCATCGCCTCGCCGACAAAGTCCAGTGCAGGGACGAACGGCGACAGGGGAAACGTTATCCTCGTTTCCTCCCCTTGCTTTGGAGGGAGGTTTTAGGCTCTCGGCAAAAGCCGCTCTCAGCATCTGCCGCTTGCGCTGCCCTCCGTCAGCTGCGAGCTCTCCGGGTCCCGGCTGCGGGAGGAAACAAATAAATAAAAGCTGCTAGAAGAGCAGGCACGCTCTGCACAGACCTGGGGTGAAATGAAAACCCGGTTTCCTGCTCACAAGGGGGGGGGAAATAAAATAAAAAGAAAGAAGAGGGACATTTTTGATGCATTTTAAGCCACGACAAGTGGAGAGGGGAAGCACACGAGCGAAGCAGAGGGAGGGACGCTATAGGGCTGCCGCTCTCCCCAGCACCGGCCTCGTGTCTCCAGCAGCTTTAAAAGGAAGAGGGGGGGGAAAAAGGCTTTTCAGCTTTTTCCCCCTTGTTGCCAAACCCAGAGGGGCTCCCAGTGCAGCCGGGCACAGGACCCTGTCATCGGCCCCGCTGCCGCCGTGCCCTTCCCAGCCCTGCTCCGGGCTCCGCAGCGGGTCGATATGCACCGAGGCGGGAGGGGGAGGCGAACGCATTCAAACGCTGTCGGCAGAGCTGGCAAGGAGGCGGAAGCAAGAAATCATTGCAAAACAGCCCCTGGAAGGCACGTAGCAGGCGAGCGCCGTGCGCGAGCCGATAAATTGCCCGCCGCAGGTCTGCGCGCGGCAGAGAGCAGCTTTGGGCGGGCGGCTCGGTGCACGGCGCTGCACGGGCGCCGGGGAAGGGGCTGGACCATGGCGGTCAGTCCAGGCTGCCGCAAGCCAGGCGGACGCGGGATGCCCAGCGGCACTTTCCTCCTCTCGCATCTGGGTTATACGCAGCAGAGAGCAGCTCCCCGGCACCGCGGGCACGTTCCCGTGCGCCTGGATGCCCCAGCACCGGGGAAAGGGCTCCGGCCTCGGCAGCGGCCTGGCAAATCCCAGCTGCGATAGATGCCCTAGCGAGGGGCATAAAACATGTATTTTGGGGCAGGTATCCCGGTGTGTCTCAGAAGCGGCCAAGAGCAGGCAGCTCTCTGCAGGGAGCCGTTTCCTCGGCAGTGCCGTGAGCCACCGGGGAAGCCACGACAAAGTCCATGTTGCTCATTGGGATAAAGACTTGCACTAATCGTGCCCAGAAATCAGGTTGGATTTATTAAAACACAGCCTTTTCCCATGCAACGTGAGGCAGCCCGTGAGCACCGTGCCGTGCCGCCGGGTTTGGCGTCGGGTCGGTGCCGGTGCAGGGAGGCGATTGCCGGGATCCCGGAGGGGCCACGCGGTCTGGGTTCGGGGCACAGACTTGTGCGTCACCTTCCCATCAGAGGAAATTGCCGGTAACCATACTGCAGAGCCCCAGCGCCGTATTTCAAACCCTTTCTCCATGAAGAGATCAAAGCCCAGGAAAGACACGGGCCCTCGCTGCGACGCGGGTCAACGGGGCCGTGCGGGATGCGCTGTGGTTCGGCACTACAACGCCCCGAGCCCCGCGGCCGGCAGCAGCGTTTCCCGCAGCCGCTCGCGGCATCCATCGATCTGGGAATTTTCCTCCCTGGAGACTTGCAGGAAATGATCCCAATCAATTTAGGCCCAATTATCACACCAGCCACCCAGGAGCAGGGGGAGCAGAAAGCTGCCTTCCCTCCGCCGCTGCAGGAGGAGCGACCGGGCAGCGACGCGCGTGTCGGCCAGGGCAGGTCCCCTGGGGAGCTCTCAAAATACCCAGGATTTCCAGCAAAGAGCTCAAATCTTCAAAAATAACCAGACATCACCGGGGCCATGTGGAGCTGCCCTGCGGAGCTGGGCTGTTTCCTCCGCCCGGCTGCTCCACTCAAACCTTCCCGACAGCCGAGGCAAGAGTTAATGCAGATGTCAGGAGGCAAAAACGCAGCCCAGCATCGGTAATAAATCTGATTCCCCCCGGAGCGGAGGAGAGCAAGGAGAAAGATTAAAGGAAGCAACCCAGACCTCCGCTTAAATCCATAAACAGCAGCGAAACATCCCGGGTACGAGGCCAGCAGAAGCAACGCTGCCCGCGCCGCTGCCGGAGACGCGAGGCCGCGTGCAGGCGTTTCGGCCGTGCCTTTCCGCTTCGGCCGGGGACGATGCTCGGAGCAGGAGCAAGGTGACTGCGGCGAAGCCTGGGGCTGATGGCGGAGCAGGCATGCAGCCCCCCCGGGGGCCATGTGCAGCTTTCCTGGGGGGGGGGGGGGGGGGGAAGCGCCACGCCACGCTCCTCGGACACCGGCCAGCTGAAGATCCCGGGAAGATGCAAGTAGTAAGTCACCGAGGAAGAGGATGCTCTGGAGGGCATCTCTGACCGGTGGCATCTCCTGGACCCCCCCTCCTCTGGGGACACCCCGGCAGCCTTTGGTCACCCACGGCAGGTTAAAACCCCTCCGGGGCGACCCGGAGCTGGGGGCACGCTGCCATCGCCCACGGGACGCATGTGGCCCCGGCTCTGCGGCTGGCAGCAGAGGTGACACTGGGGACACCGCGGTCCCCAGCCCGGCCCGGAGCAGACTCACCCTCCGGAGGAACCCGCTGCTCTGCCAGTCCTGTGATTTACTGATCTCTGGATAAACTCCTACATGTTCCCGATGTCCCTGGGAGTTTTTTTTTCTTTTTTTTCCCCCCGCTTTGGCATCAGCTGTGCTTCCTCCTGGGGGGGGGGAAGCGGCCCATATCGGGTTGCAGCCTTCACACGTTTCCAGCGTTTCGGAGCAGCGGTTCCCACCACGAAGGCCAGAAAGCTCAGCCTGTCAGGCCACCTAAGCAGAAACACATGGCCGCAGCCCGGCTTGCCAAGGAGCAGCCTCGACCGGGGACTCAAAGAGGGAGAAATTCGAGAAACAGCCCGTGGGAGCCGGCCCGGCCCGGGGGCAGCTCGCGGCTCTCGCAGAAAGGGGCCAAGAGATGGTCAGAGCATTAAAAGAGAAGAATTTGAAAGCCGAGCGAAAGCCAGTGGGCGGCAGAGCAGGAGGGGGACGGACGCACCGATTTCGACTCCGAGGCTGCGGCCGAGCCCGGGGAAGAGCCCGGCCCCGGGTGCAGCAGCCGCCAAGGAGGAAACCTGGGGCCGCTCCAGCGAAACAGGAGCTGCCGCTTGCCTGTGCGGCTAACGCGCCGTTCGAGGGGAAAAAAAATCCCATAGAAGCACTTAAAATATTTGCATTAAATACCCAACAAGCCTATCAGGATTAATAGCTTTACAGTAAATTCCAGACAAATTAATAACCATTAGGCCATCACGCAAAAGCACTCCTGGAGCTGCCGCGCCTAAGCCTCGCCGTAAATCTCTTGGCCATCGGTAGCCGATCCTCTTCCCGCGCGCTCCCTTCGCCGGCGGCACCGTGCAGCGGCACCGCGGACGCCCATGGCGCGGGGAGCACGGGGTCCCCCCGGCCGCCTTGCAGCCGCCCGAGCTTTTCGGCACGTGTCATTGGCGCTTTTTGCACCCCAAACCGGGCAGGATGAAAGGCGTTGGGGAGCCCGGCTGCTGCCCGTTTACCGCTCGAGGCAGCACCCGGCTCGCGGCGGGGCACCGGGACCCGCGCGGGGGACAAGAGCCCCCGGCTGCACCCGCCGCCCGCGCAGATGTTTGCTATCCATAACCAAACAAGCCGCATAAAAGCTGCAGAAAGAGGGAGAGACAATCCAATTAAGCTGGAAAAAAAAAATATAACAACCCTTTGCCGGGCTTGAGAAAGGTCTCTGGTTAATCGTCTCGTGTGGTTTTTCTCTCTGTTAAAACAAGCGGAGAGAAGCCGCTTTCCAGCGCAGCCTCTCCGCGGGATTAAACCCGGCAGCTGGAGAGGCGGGAGGGAAAGGGGGGGGGGGGGGGGGGAAGGCCGCTCGCTGGCTGCATCTCCCTGTCTGCTTTTGATATGAGAAAGTGCAAATCTGAGCCAGAAAGGGATTTGCCAAGGAAAAAAAAAGGAAAGGGAAAGCAAGCTTTGGACTTTGCCTGATTTCCTAGAATAACGATTGATTTTTCTCCCACTGCTCCCCCGGATTTTGGCTCGGGAGCGAGGCTTCCTCTGGGAACTCAAACGCTCACTTAAACGCAGTTTGTTGCTTTGACTTGCTGAAACCTCCAGGAAGCCTCGGCAGGGGTCGAGGCCGGAGGGGCGGCAGGCGCTTTCGGAACCCCCCCGCGATTTTCGGCGTCCGAGGCCCGGCCGGCCCGAGGCAGCTGAAAAACAGCCCGATTTTCCCACGCAAAAATCAAGCGACGAACCCTGAGTGCGACTCGGCAGCGGGCACCGAAGCGCGATGGATCCGGCCCCCAGACAGGGCTTTGGTTTCTAAAGCAGAGCAAAAGCTGGGCAGCAGCAGCCTGGGGCAGAAAGGCGCTGGATGGAGCGAGAAGCAGGCGGGGGCCAGCGCAGCCCCCAGTGCAGCAGACACCCAGCCCGCGTATCAGCCCCGCCAGCGATCTGGCGGTTAAGAAGGGACATGTCACCGCAGCTCTGCCTCGGAGGGACTCGGTCCAGCGCCTGTCCCTGCTCCAAGGGCTCCTCATGCGTTTCGCATCAAGCCGTAATTGCACAAAATGCATAAGCAGGCGTTGGCGGAGCGGCCGATCGCAGCTCTCCCGCTCCTGGGGTGCCGAGCCGGGGGGGCTCACTCACCCCCCTCACCGCTGCCGGAGCTTGGGGAGAGGCGGCTGCAATTCGGGGGCTTTTCCCCCTGGTTCCCACGAGCCTCGGGACAGGCACCGCGCTCCAAAGAGATGAAAGATGTGTGTGAATCCCCTGGCGGGGAAGAGGGGGCTGGCGTGGGCCCCCCCCAGCCCGGGGGAGGATGCTGAGCCACCAAGCCCCCCCCCCAGGGCCTTGCAGGCTCCCCCGGGGTGCTCACCCCCGCGCTGGGGCTGCTTCCGAGCAGCTTGGCCCCGCCGGAGCGCGTGTTGCCCCCCTCGAGGCTGCCGCGAGCCGAATCGCCGCCCTTCAGCGAATATTGCCTGATCCCCGCTGTCGGCTCGTCTTCGCTCTCGGTTACTTGGGGAAAAAAAAGCAATGCTGCATTTGCTGGGAGACCTTTCTAATAACCCTCCTTCCTTTCTTACCTCCGCGAATCGCTCCTCTGCAGCTGCTGTGCCTGGAGGCAGCGGGGAGAGGCCGCCCCACTGTTTTATCCCTCGAATCAGGGGCAGCAAACGGGGCCATTTGGGGGCAAAACGGGGGCTATCGGCCCTGGGACGTGGAAAAAGCAGCACTCAGAGCGGGGCAGCATGTGAGCCCAGCTGCAGCTCCTTGCAGCTGAGCCTGGGCAAAGGCGAAGGGCATTTAAAAGCATCACGGTCTCCTTGCTCGTTAAGGAAAGCCTCGTTTCCCATCACCTGACCTGGCCACCTCCTCCCGGCACGCACCATGTCCCACCGCAAAATCCCCCCCCCAAAGACCCCAAAACCCACTGGCACTGGTGGCTCCAGGGCGATTTTTTTCGCACGACAGCGCCGGCCGGGAAAGGGCTCCTTTTTTTTCCATCCTTTTCCAAGCAATGCAAACAGCTCAGAGGCATCACAGCATTTTACTGCTCATGGATTTCATGCAGTGCCGCCGCTCCAAGAGCTGGGGAAGAGACCCTGACAGCTGCAAAGCTTGCAGTTTTTGCGCTAATAGATCACATCGCATTTATACTGAGCTTTTGCAGCGATAGCACCGAGATATAAATGCGGGCCACGACCTAGGAAAGCGCTCCTGGGCCATGAACCCTTTCAGCGCCAATTTATCAACTTGGACCTGCCCTGGAAACCTGGCGGCGTCACCCTGCAGCCGCTGAGCCCGGCGCGACCGGGCCGTTAATCCCCGTCGGTGGCACTCGGGAGGCAGGACAGCTGCCCGGGAGGCCAACCATCGCCCCGCTGGTGGTACAGCCGGCAGAAACACCGCGCGCCGGCTGAACCGGCACCGCAGGCGACTTTCATCCGTGGGTTTGCGGGATGAGGCCGTGGTGTTGCACCAGCGGCCCGCGCGCGCGTGGCTTTCCGAAGCGATGCCGCCGAGCGGGAGGATCGACAGTAAAATTAAAGGAAAAAATCGTGCGCTCTGCGGAAAAAACAACGGGGCAAGACTGGTCCCTGTGCGGGGGCAAAGCACCACAGGGGCTGAGCCTGGGAGGGGTTTTTCCCCCCCATGTTTATCTCTGTTCCCGGAGGGCGCGGGGGCCTCTCCTGCCGGGTCTGGGTGCGATATTCGGCCGCGGAGGGTGGCAGGGAGCCCGGAGCCCGCGGGAACGCTGCTTCCATCATGGGGGCCGAGCAGCCCCCGCGCAGGGCGGTGAGGTGCTTTTCCCAGCGCCCGTCTCACCGGGGACCGGCATTTCCATATCCCCCGGCACAGCCGCGAGAGACGGCTTTTCTCCCAGTTTGCTCGGCCAGAGAAAATCAAACAAACCAACACAGGGAAAAGCCCAGAGGGGATGAAAAAACATCACCAAAACCCCCGCAGCACAGCAAGACCTGCCGAGCGCCCAAGCCCACTGCCAGGCCCCGGCACTGGGGTCCGCCCGGGCTGCCAGGCCAAACGCCGTTTTTGCTTGCAAATTAGCGTTTTGCAGGTTTTCTAGGTTATTCCTGACCCTGGACAGAGCGGCCGCGGGAAGGCTGTTCGGGGCCCGGGAGCTGGCGGCAGCGGCGCATCCCGAGCGCGGCGGCAGCTCCCTGCTACCCTCTGCAGACGCCAGGCAGAAGGGCTCGCCAGCGGCACGGCCTCCCTCTGCTCCGGCACCCGGTGAGAGCTGGGGCCCCCCAGCCCCATCGGTCCCCGCTCCCGGGATGGCAGCGGGTACCCTGGCGTGAAGCACCGGGATGCTGCAGGGAGGCAGCAGGGATGGCTGCAGCCGGCTCTGAAGATAGTTTCCCCCGGAGCAATGTTATTTTATATTTTAGCACCTGCCAAAGTAATCTGGCGTGTTCCACCGGCAGATCCGAATTGCTCTTCGGAGATACCTCATTTACGAGCGCCGGCGGTGCGAGTCGCACCCGGCTGGGATGGATTAGCCGGATGCGGAGAAGGGCTGAGTGCACCTACAGCTGGGGCAGCCGGCTCCAGCCCTCGCTCCGGGGAGGCCCCACGTTCAGATGGGAGCTTCCCCCAGGATGGCGCCGGAGCCCGGAGCAGGAGCGGCTGAGGCTGGTCCTGTCCCAGCTTTGCCCCTGCGCCCCACGCACAAATCAATCCCTATCTCCCAGGCTGGAGAAATCTCACTGCTGGGCCCGGGAACCTCGGGTTTTTTGGGCTGCAAAATAAAAACAGAAAGCAGAGCATCTGCACTGCTCGGCAGGAGAGAGGGCCGGCGGGGGCCGTGGTGTGCGTGGGGCGCAGCCCCCGCTTGCTGCCCGCTGCGCTGCTCCCCTGCCCAGCCCCGGCCCCGCAGCCGTCGGGTGTGGGGAGGCTCACGCTGCCGCCTGCTACACTCGCTTGCTTCTTTTAAGCCTTTACATAAGCCGGGCTCTGACCTCAAGAGCTCCGTCATCTCTCCCAGGGCACCTCCACGGCCTATCTTTTTTTAAATTTTTTTTCTATTTTTTTTTTTTTGCTTTTTGCTACTCAAGCTCTTGAAAAACCCTGCGCCAGGCGCTGCGGCTGGGGCTCCGCGTCGGCAGCCCCACGGCTCTCGGCGGCTCCCCATGGGCCGGCTGTGATCCTCCGTCTCGGAGCAGCAGAGAACCGAGGCGCTCCGCTCCGCTCCGGCGAGCAGCCGGCTACGGAGCCACCGGCCTCCCGCTGCCGAAGCCGCCAGGGCCCGAGAGCAGCCGCCACTGCGGGCGCTGGGGTCGGAGGAGGATGCCCAGCAGCCGGGGTCGGAGGAGGATGCCCAGCAGCCGGGGCCGGGCGGCTGCAGCAGCGCGTCTCCACCTGGGAAACAACCGCTTTCTCCTCCTCCACTGCACCCCTGCACTTATCGCACCTTTTCTGCTCGAAAACACGCTCCCCCAGCCCGTTTCCCAGCGCAAGGACCCGCTAGAGGGCAACCGCAACCCAGGAAAGGCGGCAGCGCGGCGGGGAAGGGGCGCCGGAGCAGCCCCCCGCTCGCCCCTGCTGCCCCCCAGCCCCGGGGGCCCCGGCGGCCAAGTCGAGCCCAGGCTGCTCCCCCCGGGCCAGAGCCCCCCGGCGCCCCGCTTCTCCCCCCAAACCCTCCCCTGCTCCCTGCAAGCGCCAGGTTTATCCCAGGAAAAAGAAAACCCAAAAGCCGGATTGCCTGGGCCTGAACGCGAAGGCTTCCCGCAGCCCCCGGAACGCGCGGGCGGTGCTCGGTGCTGGAAGCGGCCCCGGCTGGACGAGCGCATCCCGCCCCGGAGCCCCTCCGCCCCCCCGGCTGCCCCCGCCGCCGGCCTGGTCCGGCCCTCGCTCGGGGAAGCGACAGCTTCGGCCCCCCGCGACTTTCCCTGCTCTTTTTCCAGCAAAACGCGGCAGAATAAAAGCGCGGAGCCGCCGCTCCGGCACCCGCCAGATGGAGCTGCGGACCCGGAGCAGCCGCGGCCCATGCGCCGAATCCGCCCGTTCTCAGCTGCCGCCGGGGAGGCCTCGGTGCTGCCGGCCTTGGCCCCGCAAGGGACAAAACCACCGGGCAGGAGAAGCGTGTCAGAGCGGCCGGCGGTGCTTGTGCCGGGGGAAGGCGCAGGGAAGCGGCAGCCTCACGCTGGCGGCACTCGGGCTGGCGAAGCGGCTCCGCGGGGAGCCGTAGCAGCGCCAGCAGCTCCTAAATCACCGCTCCTTTACGCCGCTCCCATCCCCAGCTCCCTCCAAACCCCAGAAAAACCCAGAAAGGAGCAGTAAATCTTTTTGATGCCCTGCTCTTCCTCCTCATTCGGAGCCCGGCTGGCGGCGGCTTGGCCCCGGACCAGAATCGAAGCCGCACGGCCTCCCCCCCAGAGTCTTTCACAGCCCGGCGGAGAGCGGAAAGAGCCGCGAGCGATTTTAAAGCCGGCGACGGCCACCGGCATGGGGAAGTTTTATGAAGCTCTTTCATCGCGACCGCGGTCGTCAGGAGACGCGCGGGCTGTTAGCGGCACGGAGCAGCCGCCGCGGCCCGGGCAGCGTTAGTGCTGCCGTATATCCGCCGGCATCGCCGCCTTCTCCCGGCGTTAGGAGGCCCCAGGGCCCCTCCGCCACTGTGTGCGGATGAATAGTCTGGAGCTGAACAGCTCTGGTGACGGGGGGGCTTTGCTGGGGGCCTCGGCCCTCGCTTGCCCCCTCGGCCACGGGGCTCCCGCACCCCAAAATGCCCCAAAACGCGGCAGCACGTGCCATCAACCAACAGCAGCTGAAAAAGCGACCCGACCCCCCTGAGACCCCCCTCGCCCTCTGTCTGAGGT
This sequence comes from Dromaius novaehollandiae, assembly GCF_036370855.1. Taxonomy (NCBI): domain Eukaryota; kingdom Metazoa; phylum Chordata; class Aves; order Casuariiformes; family Dromaiidae; genus Dromaius; species Dromaius novaehollandiae. The sequence goes on along the minus strand of NC_088119.1, from coordinate 8,793,493 downwards.
TGTATTTCCAATATTATTCAGGTTTCCAGAAAACCCGCCCCGCGGCCGGGAGCACGAGAGCACCGTGCAGCGCCGCACGCGCCCCTTCCCCGCCGCAAGAGCCTCCGGCCGCCCCTCCAGCGAGGGCCCCGGGGCTCGGGAAAGGGGACAACGCGGAAAGGGCGCGGGGAGGAGGGTGACGCGACGTGAGCAAGGGCCAGCGCAGCGCAGGACTCGCGGGAGCAGCGGGCGCGACGCCAGCTCGGTCTCCGGCAGGGCACCGCACTTCTCCCGGCGGTAATTTGGGAATAACATAAAAAAACCCGCCGTGTTTCCGTGCTCCTTCTCTGCAGCAGGAGAAGGGGATGTTACGGCCGGACACATGTACGTGGCCGCGGAGCTGCCGCTGAAGCCGAAGCTGCTGCTGGGCCGCTTGTGCCGGCCCCGGCTCTCGGCAGCTTAGCGGCCCCCCCCCGCCAAAGCAGGAGACCCTGGAAATATCGCAGTTCTCCCTCTTTTTAGTGCCTGCGATGATAAGGGGGGGAGCAGGCTGCACGGCCCCTCGACGGGAGGAGGAAGCGCTACGGCAGCAGCCGCTGCTAAAGAAATAAAAATTAAACCTTGCTTAACCCCGCCAAAAAAATCCCACAGGGCCAAAGACATCCCCCGCCTCGGCCAGGACCCCCCTGCCAGCAGGTCCCGTGGCCTCCGTGGGCCATTTTGGGGGAGAAGCAGCGTTTTGCCTTTGCCCCGTTGGTGGGAAGGGGACGGGGATGGGGAAGGGGACGGGGAAGGGGACAGGGATGGGGACAGGGAAGCCCCAAGGCTTTGGCCACCCCTGGGACCTTGCGGGAGCCGAGCCGCAGCTCGACGCCCCAACCCTGTGCCCCATTGCGAGAAAAAACGGTTTAAAGGGCGAAGCCCGACGGGTGCCGGCGCCCCGCTTCGCTGCCGCGAGGGGTTACGGCGGGGGGGGGCCGGTGGGCGCCCCGCGGCTGGCGGGGGGCCGCGGCGGGGATGGAGGCGAGCCGGAGCGCGGCTCGCCGAGGCGGCGGGCGGCAGATGGAAGGAGCCGGCGGCGGCGGCGGCAGCAGGTGAAGCCGCGGGAGGGGCGGGCGGTCCGGCTGCACAGCTGGATGGGGGCCCGGGGGGGGCCCTAGGAGCCGGCTGCCGAGCGGGGCCGCCCCCTCGCCCTCGCTTACGTCCCTCGCCCCAGAGAGAGGGAAAAAAAGACCCTCTCCGAATCGGAGACGCGGCGACGGCGGGCGGGCGGGCAGCGGCTGGAAGATGCATCTCGCGCGGAGCTGCATCGTCTTCCTCATCCAGGGCAGCATCTACCGGCTGGTGAGCGCGGGAGGCAGGGGAAGGGGTCGCTGCCCCGCTGCGGTGGGGGGGGGACGGGGGGCAGGTTTGGGGTGGCAAATGGCCGGGGGGGGCTCTGCAGCCAGCACCGTTTTGCAAATCAATTAACCCCCCCAACTCCACATCCCCCCCCCCAAAAAAAATCAAGCATCCTAAAACTTCTGCTATTTGGCAGCAGGCAGTGGGTGGGCGGCAGCAGGGTGGGCGTGGGGGGGGCACGGGGGGGGGCAAATCCCGGAGGAGGGAGTTTGCAGGGGGGCTCGGGGCGGCCCACGCGCGGCCGGGAGCATCACCCCGGGCCGGGGACTCACCTGGGGATGACGGCGCTCGCCGCGGTTCTCCGCCGCTCTGCCCGGCTGCTCCCGCTCGGCCGCTCACCCCCGAGCCGGGGCGGCAGTTTGGAGGGGAGAAGAGGGGTCCACGGGTCGTGCCGTGGGCAGGGAGACCAGCACCCTCGCCACAGCACGGAGGCGGGTGTCCCCCCGCCCCGGGGACCCGCTGCCCAGCCCCTGCGGCCATCCCCGGGGTGCCAGGGCTGCCCTGAGCCGCCCTGCTCGGAAAGGGGCGGCCGCCCGGCCGCAGCGCCGGCGAGCAAACGCGCTCCCCGTCCCGGCTCCTTCTGCCCGTTCCTCAGGCAGGAGCAGAACGAGAGCAGGGAAAATTTGCTACCGGGAGGAAAATATGGGCTGTAGAGTGAGAAGCAGAGGGGAAAGAGCAGCAAAGGGAAAAACGGCAGGCAAGGAGAGGAAGAGGATGGCTAGGTCACATCTGGAGAAGTGGGGTGGCTACGATGAACGCGAACGGGCAAGGGGGGCAGGCACCCGTCACCCACCTCTCCTTCTCCACCATTGCTCTGTCCAGGTGGTCTGCGGGCAAGAAGGACGAGGGGAAGATGCAGAGCAGCATGAGCCCAAGACCCAAGAGAGGTCCCGAGTGCAGAAGAGAAGAGGGCACCTCTCTCCAAAGTCCCTGCTAACTCCAACCTTGCTCCAGAACGTGACCCTCCTGGAGCTGCTCAGCAGCTCACGGGAGCTATGGGATATCCTAGAGAACGTGTCCGAGAGGGACCACGCTCCGCATCCCAGAGGACAGAGGGACCTGGGGCCAGCCACAGGCAAACTTAAAAAAATTTTTGGCTGGGGAGATTTCTACTCCAATATCAAGACAGTAAAGCTGAACCTCTTGATCACAGGAAAGGTGGTTGATCACGGCAACGGCACAGTCAACGTCTTCTTCCGGCACAACTCTACCGGGCAAGGAAACATCTCCGTCAGCCTCGTCCCCCCCACCAAGGCAGTAGAGTTTGACCTGGAGCAACAGATCTTTATCGAGGCCAAAGAATCCAAGATCTTCAACTGCCGAGTGGAGTACGAGAAGGTGGATCGTGCCAAGAAAACCACGCTCTGCACGTACGACCCGTCTAAAACCTGCTACCACGAGCACACCCAAAGTCACGTCTCCTGGGTTTGCTCCAAGCCCTTCAAAGTCATCTGCATCTACATCACCTTCTACAGCATAGACTACAGGCTGGTGCAGAAGGTGTGTCCCGACTACAACTACCACAGCGACGTGCCCTACTACCCCTCTGGATGAAGGCTCTGCTCAGCCCGGGTGCCCCGGTGACGAGCGGGCGCTGGGGGGGGCGGGGGGAGGGACGGGGACTGTTTCGTGCGCGGGGCGGGTGTGCGGAGGTCTCTAGAAACCAGAGTTCCTGCAGCAAGGGAGGAAGAGGAGGATTTTCCATTTTCCCCCAAAGCTCCAATGTCAAGAGAAGGAACTTCAGGGTACCGGTATTTCTGAACCTGGCCTGGATCTGTGGTCTTTAGAGACTGGTATGAGAAGACGGGGCCTGAATCTAGGATACAGAATATAGGACATAAAACCACAGTCAGGATCTGTGTTTCTCAGTGCAATAATACGTTTGCCTGGATCTAGGTAGGCCACATGGTCATCAAAGGTTGGATCCGAGGCAAAGAGGTCCACAGCAGTACGCTTGAAAAGCCTGGATCTAGAACGTGACCTCAATGGGGACAAAGGCACCTGATTCCCTCAACGGGCATGAGGCGTCCGCGGGCATCGGTCACATCCTCTTCTCCGTGCCAAGTTCAGCAGCGTGAGCTGGAGCCGCGTCCTCCCCCGGGTGGACACTGGGCTGCTGTGATGGGGACGCTGGGAGGGCTCCGGCCATGGAGGAGAGAGGGACCATCACGGGCACGAGCCCACCGCGGCTCCAGCCGGACGCACAGCTCCGCTCCGCGGGGGGTTTGGGGACTTTGGCTCTGCGGATAAAGAAATCCTGGTCAAACCTGTCGAAACCACTGACACGCTATATGATTCATGTGTTTCCCCTGGCACAGTATATGATTCATGCCTTTCCCCTTCATCTCATCCATGCTTCCGATCACCGCTGGCTCCCTCTCCCCAGCCCTCTGCCCCGCCGGCACACGTATCTCGACCCGCTGTCGTTTCTGTGTCTCCCTGGTGCAAAGGTGCCCGCGTGCGCGCGTACGTGTGTGTGAAGTCGAGCTCTGACTGTAGCATTTAACTGACTTAAAAAAAAAAAAAAAAAGAAAAGAAAGAAAGAAAGAAAAACGCTGTCCTTGAGAGAGAGAATAAAGTTGTCACGGTGGTACGCAGGCAGGTCAAGTGTTTTACTGAGAGCGATCTCAGTCTCTCCTCCGGCTGGAAAGGGAGGCGCGAGGCGCGGGCGGCATCTCCGCTTCTCCCAGCGCCCAAATTCGGGGCTACGCAGCTCTTTCTGCCGCATTCGCCCTTTCTAGCAGCCAAGCTTGGATGCCGTTTTCGTAGCCTGACGGGATCCAGCTCTGACCTTACCGCTTCCCCCGGACGCGGTGCCGGATCGCTGCTGCTCGTGCGCGGGCCAAGCCTGCGCTGCTGATCGGCATTCCCAGCCCCGGTCTCCACATCTCTCCCGCGCGCTGGAGCGTCAGGGTCCCGCTTGGACACGCGCTCCGCCAGGGAACGCCGCGAAAGCAGCCTTCCCAAAACCTCCCCAGATCCGGCGCGCCAGGCCGCGTCCACAAATCCCCCTGCGCCAACAAAACCCTAGCAAGCTTAGCCCCGACCGCTGAAGCGGGTTTTATGCTTCGGTTTTCACAAGCCCGGCTCTTCCCGGCTCCGCCGATGGGAAGCGGCTTTGCTGGGCGCCGGGGCAGGTCGCGGAGCTCCGCTGCGTGCGCTCGTACGCCGAGGCCGGCTCCAAAATGCATCCAGCCAAGAAAGCCTTTTAGCGCAATAATCGATGAGAAGACTTTTACTCGGGGAACAAAAGTTTTAAGATGCTTTGAAAGCACAGTTTCAGAAAATAGCAGTAGTAACACTTGTTATTTTGGAGGGAAAAAAAAAAAAAGAGAGAAAGGCAGAGCCATCTCACAAAGGTGCCTTCCCCAAGGTTTCGTGCTTCCTTTAAGAGCAGGAACACAAAAAAGACGCGCTAAACCCTTTTGCTGCCAGCACAGACAAAACAAACAGAACCGCCACACACAAAAGTTGCTCATTTGGAGAAATTTCAGACAATTGCCATTTGAAGAAACAGAGCCGACAGCAGGAACAGAAAAACAGGCTACAAAGGATGCACCATTGTCAAAAGTGCGGCGGCAGCCGGCAGTTACTAGGAGACCAGGACGGGCCATTATTCCGGCTTGGAGAAGAGGATTCCTGCTAGCGAAGTCACTTGGAAGAGGAGCCTTTCGTTAAGCTGGAGGGCAAAACCGGCAGGGAACCCCCCCTCCCCAAACACCTGCCCCCACCTGCGTCTGAAGTGGAGGAGTTAAGTCCTTGTGACCGTGTTTGCCGTTAAAACACACAGAGCCCAAGTTTAATTTCTTTCCCCGTTAGCACACGAGCATAAAATAGGTTGAGGGGGGCTAAAATTAGTCTAAGTGGCGTTTCATGAGTTGCAAACTTCGTTACGGATGAAGCTGCCTGTAACGACCGGGGAAAGCAGACTCCAGAAATTCTCCATGACACCAGAGTTCAGCAAAGCCTCACAGAGATACGCACAGGCGTTTCTGCAATTATATTTTGCTCTGTTTATAAAATGCAGCTCCCTCTCATCTTTGATAACGCGGCGGATGGCCAATAGCTTCGTCTCCAAAGACGGGAAAGCCCTGATGGAAGTACTTACGCCGTCGGCTAGACCTGCCCGGCGCACGTTCTCCGTCTCCAGCAATTAGCTCTCTGCAGTTTGTTAATACTTTCTCCTCTTCCCTGCAAAATCCTCCTAATTTAAATTTCATGAGGCTCAGAGCCGAGCGAACCCGCGCGTCTGAGCGACCGGCTTCCCAGAACCGGCGGCTCCACCCTCCCGGAGCCCGGCCGCGCTCGCCGGCACCCGCGGTGGACGGCTTGGAAGAAATCACACGCCAGGGGATTTACTGCAGGAATATGACCCCATCCGAACACCCCGTCTAGGTGTTCCTCTGTCCATTTTGTCCTATGCCTTGAAAAATGGAGTCAACCTCTCATAAACCCCAATTCACCTCTTCCTAGGTTATTGGGACCTGGTCTTCTCCCCTTGTCATCTTCCAGTCAATCAGACTGGGTCTTTCTACCATTTTTCACTTACCGTATCCAAAACGCAGCAGCTGCCCCAGCTCCAAACCAGATGCTCGTCCCCAAGCATCACCTCCAAAGCGTGCTGATTGCTTACTCCAAGATCTGAAAAAGGACAAATCTCGCAGCTAGGTATGATTCAGCGCAAGAATGGCAGAATCTGACCTTTCTCACCGCTACGACAGCCTCAAGGCATCAATTTTCTCAAGTCAGGGTCAACGAGGTCTGCCAAAAATAAGCATTTTTAACACATTCCAACCAGATGCCAAGATCCTGAACGAGAACGGAGGTTGTTCGTAAAAAGCTTCCTTACAAATTAGTAAGGAACAAAAGGTTATTGTCATAAGAGTTCTCCCAAATGTGATAACTTCTTTAAAAAGCATGCAAATTGAAGAGTTGCCAAGCCCCGAGATTTTCATCAGTTTGGCAGTGCACGGAGGTGTTCTCGCAGCAGCGGCTATCAGAGAAATTTGGCTACGTGAGAACTTCAGCTTCCAGGGAGAGAGAAAAAAAAAGATTGGCGTGATCATGAAAAAGCAAGAAAATGGTATTCCTAGAGGCTCAGATGTCAAAACACAAATAGAAACCTCAAACCGGGTGAGATTTCAGGGTTCCTGAATCAAGCTCACTCTAAAGCTGGTCTTGAGTTTTTTTGGACGCGTTTTTAAGGGTGGTGATAGCGATGCTCCGCAGCTGGGTAAGCGGTGCAGCGTTCTGCCTGGGGAGATGGCTAAGTGCTTTCACGATATAAATAAAGATATTTTACAGTTTCACGCGCAAACTATCAAACGGCTCACAGAGCGTTTGCAGCTCTCCAGCTCGTACGGACCAGGGCTGCCTATGTCCAGCGCTGCATCGTTATGGAGGTTATTAGACTTTAATGAGCTCTAGTGAACCGGCCATGCCGTTAGGATTGCAATTGCCCATTTTAATAGCCCCAGGTATGTGCTAGGTGCATCAATACCAGCTGTTCTGGTACGCTGTCCTATGTACGCTCCGTGCATAAAAGCGAATGGGGATATGCTTTTGCTGTTGTTATTAACGCCAGGCCGATACCAGGCTGCGCACGGGCGCAGGAGGAGAATCGGTCCTGGAAAGCTTGCAAACCGAGTGGGCGAGGCGCAGAAAAGGAGAGGAGTCGTCGCTGGCCGGAGACCACGCGACAGGTCGAGCGGCAGCGGCTGGCCGAGACCCGGCTCCTGGGGGCACCAAGCGCCTCTCGAGCCCTCTTGACGGCTCTTCGCCGTCGCTCTCCGGCACCTTTCCTCCTCGAACCTCGATCGCTGCTTCTGCTTTTTCACTGACCACCAAATCTGCGGTGCCGAGGACCGACGGCTCGATCTCCGTGCGGCGCGGCCGAGAATCTCCGGTCCCAGGCAGAAACGCCGATCGGGCCATTGGTTTCCCTGATAAACTTAACCAAGCTATTCCAGGCTTTTGTCTCGTCTGCCTTATCTCTCCGTATAAAGATAACATTCATTTGCCTTCTGGGGATGCAGCGAGCCCGTGCGATCGCCAGGCGCTTTGGAAATCCTCCGCCGAAGCGGGGGGGCAAGCAGAAGCGATTATTCATGAAATCCCCAATGTTATGACTTGTTATCACATGCGGGAGACTAAAAACGCAAGTGGGCTGAATGCATCATGTATTTGATCTGAGAGTTATTACAGTTTTGCCAATTAGACTTAGACCCAGCACCCAAATACAACTGCTTCCCTCCTCCTCCTGCTGCCGCTCCCCGGCAGCGCTCGGCACCAGCTGCCGCTTCCCAAACGCAAACGCTTCCCCGTCTCCCTGCGCTTTCAGCGAACTCCAAAAGCAGCAGGTCGCCGATGCTTTCCCTCCAATTAATGGCAGAGCGCGTCGCTCCCCCCAAAAAGACGCTGCAAGCGCGGCGTCGCACGAGGAAAGCAAGCGTCCCCCCGCAGCGGGTTTTCCTGCGCAAAAAGGAGCCGGAGGGAGACCCGGGAGAAAAGCACCCCTGGGTGCTGCCCCCCGACGCAGGGCAGCGCCCGCTCGCCCGCGGGGAGCATCGCGCACCAGCCGCCGCGGGGCTGCGGGTTGGAGGGCTGGGAAGGAGCCGCTGTGCCGCTCGGTGCCGGTGGCTCGCCGGCAGCCGGCCAAGCGCCGGAGGAACAGGGCAAGCTCCTCCCGGGGGGAAACGGCTCGTACATGCTGTTCTGCAAAGCCAGGCCTGAACCTCCTGGTGGGAAGGGAGGATTTACTTCTGCCTGAGAGGTTTCCAGACCTGCCGAGCACCCATCTGCTACCCAAGCGCCGTGTTCCCCCAAGGCTCGCGCCCGAGAGGAGGAGGGGGGTGTCGAAAGGCAAAACCAGCCCCTTTTCCCCAGGCCCTTTCGGGTCACTCTGCACTGCAGTCGGACGGGTTTGCTGTGCCCGAGTGGGGCCACGGCGAGGGTTTCCTCCTGCATCCTGGCAAGACTGCAAACTACAGAAGGGCTGAGAAGAAGATAGTGTTATTTTTCAAATAGAAAATACTCCCATTTAAGTACCAGGCGTATGTGCTACGGATAACTCGGGCTTCCTTGGGTCCTAATAAATAATCAAAGTATGGGGGGTGCAAGGGTGACCGCAGGCAGCATCACAGCAGCCTCCGCTACCCCGACAGCCCTTTGCGGTGCCCAGTGGCGAAGAGGCACCGCACCAGACGCCGCTCGTTGTTTCGCCGTCCCCCACCTCGTGCAGCACAGCCGCTCCGGGAGCCCTGGCTGCGAGCACAGTCAGCGGCATTAATCAGCACCGGCGCCGTCAGGCTTTGCTGGTGGGGCTGGCGGGAAAACGTGGGCGAGCTGTAATCGAGCAGATCACGGAGGAGAGCAGCGTCTGGCTGATGCACGCGCGCGTGATCGCGACCGCCCGGGCAGAGCGCTCGCGGGAGGGAGGAGGAGACCGCAGGGGAGCATCGAGCCCCCGAGGCCGCTCGGACGTGCTCTGCGGCGGTGTTGTCCGGATCACCTCTGCTTGACGGCCACGTGCCTTGGGGAAGCCCTCGGTGTCCTGTCTCGGCTGCAGGATGAGGGGCTCCCCGAGTCCCTTGCGAGGGGCTGCCCGGGGCCGGGCACGGAGCCGCGTGCACCGGCTGAGCAAGCTTCTTGCAAAACACCTCCTCGGCCCCGCGCCAGGCTGATGTCCTCCTCCTCCACGGAGCGGTTCCTCCTAAACAAAACCCGCACCCAAAAACCGCACCCGCACCCCAAAACCCAACCCCAAACCGCAGCAAACCCAACTCCGAGGCGAGCCCTCCTCCCCGCGACCACCCTCCCCGCTCCGCTTGCGGCCGAAGCGGCATCTGGCTGCTGGCGGCCGCCCGAACCGCGTGGGACGGCAGAGCCCCCCGGGACGCGGGGCCACCGCGGCTGGTGCGTTTGTACCGAGTGCCAGGCACGCTGTCAGTGCTCGCTGGATCGTTGCAACAGCCTCCAAAGAGGCGCTTCAGCAGGTGAAGCGTCGAAATGAAGACGGAGCGGGGGGAGTTACAGGGGAAGGGGAAAAAAGAAGAAAAAAAACACAAGAGAAAAGAGAGAATTCAGGCAAAAAAATAAAGAAGAGGCTGTCAAGAGGCAGCAAGAGGAGGACAGGAATGGAAAACTTGTCCAGCGCTTTCAAATCCCACCAGGCCCCAACTCCTCCGCGGAGAATTCCCAGCTCAAACGGTTGCAAGCCGCACACCTGCTTGCACTAAAAAATATGCTAAATAATTCAGCTCCGCTCGCGTGCTCCTGCGCGCAGAGCCCCCCTCGCTCCCGCGGCGCTTGGACATTTGTGCTGCATTTCAGGGGGAGGATGACAAAAAGCTGAGGACCCTCGAGGGGCATCGGGGCACGGCCCGGGTCGGGACAGCAGCCCGCTCTGCCGGCACCGCTGCTCTCTGCCAAGGTACCGGCGCCCGCGGCAGCGACACGCGGGGCGGAGAGGTGCCGTGCACAGGATAACGGCAGGGAGAAGGGAGGGCTGGTGTGTTTTCCACCTGCCAGGCTTTTCTGATCTGTGGCAGATGTCTCTCCGCTTTCAACTGCATCAAGAAGTGTCCGCTTTCATCCATCCTCCTCACTGGGAAAATTTCCCAGATGGGGGAAAAAATCATCTTCCTCGGTCTGCTCAAAGCATCTCCCCGTCAAGGACACACGCCTGGGTCTCCTGCGCATCGTTTTATGACTTTATCCAAAAACGGTGGCTCCCCCCTTCCCCTTTTGTCAATCATTTGGAAAACCCGATGGCTCCGAGGAGACCCTCCGTCCCCTCTCCGGCTCCGCCAAGGCCGAGGGCTGATCGCCGATGACGTTCGCGCCTCCCGCAAGCTGCGCATGCATCCAAGAGGGACACACATTACCTCCCACGCTACTTCACACAGGCTCTTAAATTTTATGTCTTGCTCAGAAAACTACAATCCCAAGAACAGGGGAAAAAACCCAGAAAGAACAGAAGGCATCTAAAAGCAGATTCCTCAATGGACTCTACGCACACACGTGGGACTCATGGTTAAATAAAGAAGTGAAGATCGCGCACGAGGAAGCAGCTCAGGAGCCTCCCGCGTCTGCATCGCAGTCTGAGGATTCACTGGTGGTTTGTACGCTTTCCGAAATTGCAGCCTTAAGACACTAATTTTAACTACTATGTTCTCACTTCTTGCCTCCAATATTAGACACCATCCCACTGAGACAGTGGTCAGATGCCAAGATACCCAATATAGAGCCTCTTTTAATTTCTGTTACTGCTCTCTACCTCCGAGTGCTTAAAAACGTTTGCACCCAACCCAAATTAGCATTTTTTCCAGCTATCGGAGGAAAAGCTATTCCTGCGTGTGCGTTATCCCACCAGCGAGCGCTGCTTACCTTGCAGATTTTATTTGGATCTCCTTAGCCCACGGGATGCTCTGGCACTTTGTCACGGGAAGAAAAATATTTACTTAAACCATTGGTGGCCAGCTGTGTGTTTGCAGCCTCTGTTAAAGCAAACACGGTATCTTAATGAAGGGACTCGCTGGCTTGCTGAACTCAGACAGATGGGATTTGAATTCAATTAGCATCCTTTAATTACCTATTATAATAGGACTTAAAAAACTGGACACAAGCGGATGGGTTTCTTGAGCAGCTATCAATACTATCACATACTTACCAATGATAAGCAGTAATCACTGCACAGTGGTGTCTTTCTGCCAGTCCTCTGCCTCGCCACTAAAAAAGGCTGAATTTTATGTACAGTTCTGTAAATTTTGCCTGATCTCTCGTTATGTACTTAAACAGACGCAAGCCCTACATTGGCAACACACTCCAGTAAATCAAACAGAAGAGTTGTGAAACAGGACACCTATACGTTATCCATGCTCTCCAGACATTTCAAGCTACAATAGTATCCTAAAGTTCAACCTATTTTTGCTTTGCAGATTGTAATCTGCTTTCCACATGTGCTGGAGAAGTTAATGCCAATGAAGAGGTCTGAACGCGATTTAAGAAATAACTGATCTTGTCTTGGGACACGAGGGTGGGCCAGATTATTTCTTCTGGTCCCTCTCAAAATCATTTTCTGAGAAAAGCCCCAGGACAAAAAATAACCAGGGTCCATTACAAGGAGCCTACCTCTATGACTGATCCGAGACGACAGGGCTAAACTCATGGTTAGTAAGCGTTGATGCGAGAAATCTCCCCGAAGCGGTTATTTTGTGAAAACCGCTCATTTTGAAGTCTGTTTCTATCACACAGGGTTGTGTGCGTCTAGGAATGGAACTGAATTTTGGAAAAATATCCCTTTTCATCTGGTTGGAAGAGGGATATTTCATCTATAAAACACCAATAGAGCAAAAGCAGGTCTCAGAAGACAATTTTCCATTTACATTTTTATGAGCAAAAGGGTGCATCTTGGCACCCTCTTGGTTATTTCTATTTCAGGAATGAAGCTTAGAAAACAGGTGGAAGTTGAGCTCCAAATTGTTCAAAACTCTGACCAGGAGATGCAACATTACAGCATGCTTGCACCATCCAATAAACCTCTGAAAACAAGGTACTGGCCCAATTTTTTCTTGGCAGCTCCAGCCATGCATCCACTGCCAAGAACAGAAAGAGCAGAGGGAGCGGCGATACGAGCTCCCCCAAATCTCCCGTTCTAACAAAGAGGGAATAAACGACGAGACCCAACCTGGGCACCGCTTTCTGCTGAGATTGCCAATAACGGGACTGCTGGGTGCCGACACTGGTTGTGTTTTGAGACTTGTCTATAAAAAGGAGGGGTGGAGGGGGGGAGAAAGGCAGAGGTCAGTTCGCTTCTGGTAAAATACTGAGCAGCCAAAAGATGGGAAAGGTTTGAGGGTTTGGGCTGGTTTGTTGTTGGTTTTTTAAAACTACTAAAGAGATGAATATACGTGATTTTCCGAGGTACCAGTCCCCCTTCCCATCATTTCTACTGTCTACTCTCTCCTTACAGTGCCATTTTACAGAAGCATATACACACACACTCTCCATACACTGCAAATTTATAGCCAGAGGTTTAAAGGGTAAGGGGCAAGTAGAAAAATATATTTTAAATATCTAGTGGCTGTTCACCAACAGGAAACATCTCCGTAGACCAAAAACCTAGGAAGCGTCTCCCTCCCCACACGCAGCGAGCACCGAGCACGCGGCTGAGCAGCGCTTCCCGGGGCACCGAGACATGCCAGCGCCAGGGCAGGGGGGAAACAGAAATGGAGCCACCGGTCAAAAAGATACGGTTTTTAATTCACAGCATTTCCTCTCCATGATGCTGCCTGTCAGCCACTGCTCAACTGACACTGCAACTATCTATCTATCAATCACTCTGTATCATCTCAACCAGCAGAGCAGCTCCAAAGAGCAGTGCTGGTCCACTGGTACCAGGTAAATGGCATTTGTTAAGATTTAACTTTGGAGGACCATGCTGTCAAAGAGTACACAGACAACAAGACTTAACAAACAAACCAAACACTCATCAATACAACAAAAAAGCCACTTAGGCCCTACAGCCTAGCTCCATGCCACAGTGAAGCACCCACAACAACAACCACCACCTCACAGAACGATGCGTTTCAGAAGTCCTAACAGCCCTGGAGTGCAATGGAATTATTTCTGAGGTGCTGAAATGCGGAAAAAAAAGAAGAAAAGGCTTATTTAAACATATCTGCAGTATGCAAAATGCTTTTTCTCCTTGACTTTTGAGGCTTCAGCACCTAGAAATAAATCCAGCTCATTAAAGAAAATTCTGTAGTTCAGTTCTGTTTACAGGCCCCAGATAAGTAATGCCTGCTACCTAATTCAGGTTTCACCATCTGCCACATCACAGCAGAAATCAGAACTGCAAGGTGGTTGTTTTTATTTTGATTATTATTATTATTCTTTTTAATTCAGAAGAATCTGAGTTAGGTAGTGACATCACACTGGACAAAACAGGATCAATAAAGGAAAGGCATTTCACTTTCACATCCTCTAGAGACAGATATTATTATGATCATAAGAGTATCTCCTGTACATTCATGTCTAAATGTTTTACAGTTATGACAGCTGCAACTGATGAAGTTAGAGTATCTTAAAATGTCCCTGTCTCTCAGCAGAGCCATAGTAAAGGGCAAGTATAGTGTGTAAACCGATTTCCTGTTGGCTCATATACATTTGCAGTGAATTAGAAGCAAGCAAGCATGCAAAGAAATACTCCTGCTCAGCTGTGCAAAGATACCTTCTTAAGGCATGCTAATTTTTGAGGTTGCTGTTGGGTGAACACACCATTAGCGAACACCATTATCTCAACGAGGCACACGGGGACAGAGAGGGACAATGAAATATCTTGCCCAAGTCTGCTATCTCCTCATGAGATAACATGCCAGAGTTAGAGCAACGAGCACTGGATCTTTCTGGACCTTAGTCCACTTCCCGCAGCTTGTAGCTCAAACCATTTCCAAATACAAAAACTCACTAACTGTTATACCTTCCTGCTCCCTGCAAAGCTCATAATGAAACCTTCTGTCAAGTCCTACTACTTTACTTATGAACATGGACTTTAGAAACAGAGAACTTTCAGTCTGATGGCTCTCATCTCACTGGCCACACAAAGTATTGGCCAGTTGTCCTTGCAACAGGGCTGAAGCATCTGACAAGTCTCCAGCAAACGATGGAGCTTTCTGCAAGCTGCAATCCAGCCTCGGTGCTCCCACAGACTAAAAACCTTGACATCCTGTTCAGCTATTTTTGTCGAGTGTTTTGTTGTTTGGCAAAAATTCAATAATAAGCAATAAGTTTGCCAACACCACCTGCCTAGAGGGGTAAAAAAGGAAAAAAAAAAAAAAGACAAAGAAAAAAGTTAGTGGGAAAGAAAGGAAGTGAGGACACAAACTGCAATGCAGTATAGTTTGGGCAGATCAGTTCAGCAGCAACTAGAAACCACCGTGGGAAATTCTCCTCTAATAGGAAGCAAAAAAACAGCAAAAAAATCTTGCATGTCCTACCACAAGAAGATAAAACAATTAGGTGTGAACAGGAAAAAGAGAAAAGACCCACCTCAGCTATGAGACATAATATTAAGAGTCACTGTTTACACGGTTTCATGTCACCAAGCCAAGGACAGCACCGCAGACAAAGCACCCCAGCCACCGCATTAGAAGTGGCAGCAAGGAGTGGGTTTGGAGACATCCACGCAAGGACGTCGCACTTCACAAGGACACCACAGCATTAAATATTGAGCACCACCGTACCCATCTCTTTCCATGTCAGAAGCAAATTCCTCAGTTTGATGAAGTGCTTTCTCTAGTAAGTCTGAATGACTAAAAATGCTCAGGGAGAACCTTCATGTCTATCAGGAGACTTCTACCAGAACAAGAATAACAGTTTGAAAATGGTTTTCATTTGTTCATTTTCATCCCATCACTCCTAGATTTACAACCTCTGCCTATTTCAAGGCTCAAAAAACTTCATTATCAGCTTGTTAGAAATATTTGAACAGTTCTTGTCCTCAACACTGCTCCCCAGTGGCAAGAGTCAACGGTTTCTTCTTCAGTCTTTGCTCAGTTACCATATTCCTGATAGAGGAGCTCAAAGTAACATTCCTGCATTAGGATTAGAGAAAATACTCTGGTATAATACAGGACATTGTTTCTTTTTTGGAAGGGAGGAGGTAGTGTTCCAGTTCTCATCCAATTTATCATCCACATCTATATTAACTTCTCCCTTTTTTTTGGCCATTGATGCTTTTTAATTATTCAAAGAGGAGGCCTACATTTTATCTTTCTTGTCTGTGACTTTACATAACTTGATGGAATAATTGCAATCCTCTCTCTACCACTTCCCAATTTGCCCCATCAATTAACAGATCTCTTCAAGTGATTTTAATAATTCAGTCCTAGAGACAAAGTCTAATGTGTCAAGTAGGAGCAAGATGCAAAATCCAAAAACCAAATTTAACCCCTAAGTCAGTGACTTTGCTAGACTGCACTCTACCAAATGAAATTCAATGGACTTAAAAGGCCAGCTCCCAAGCTGAACAGCTCCTGTTTTATCCATTATATGTATTTTCATTGCCATTTTCCCCCTGCTGTCTCCCAGCTTCTTTTGCCCATGGACATCCTGTGCAAATAAAGCTGGCACTCGTTTGCTGTGCCACCTGTTGTTGTGCACACATCAGCAACACCAACAATAGCTTTAAAGTTAACTTCATACATACAAATTAACACACACAAGAAACTGCCGAACTGCCAAGGCAAAATTTGCTGCAGCATGTGTCTAGAATTGCAGCCAAAGATCCAAGTGGCCAGCAGGTCAGGGGAAAAATACACCCTGTATAATTAAATATCTTCATATTAGATTAACAAAAAAAGTCATTAAAAATAAACGAGTTAAGCAATTCCACAACACAAGTTAAACGGCAGTCATGACAGAAAGAAAAACTGCATGGCCCAAACTAACCGAACAGGATAATTATTTTAGCAAAGCCTTTCGCAAAATAAATTGCACGGAAGTTGAGAAATCTTCTGAAATGAAGTTTAAAAAAACCCATCTTTGGCTTCTTCAAGGAAGAGGAGGGAAGAGACGGCATTGTGTCCTTAACAGCAGTTTCAGAACCAGAACAAAGCAGGAGAGAGTTTCAAAGCGCTGCAGCTCTCCCCACTCTCTTGTTTGTTCTGCTCATAAGCAGACAAGCTGTTTCCTTTCATCTGGAAAAACTCACACAATAAGAAAAATACCTCAATAGAATCTCACTCTGTAATAACAAAGCCCAAGGGGCAGCCAGAAAGAAATCTTCTGGCTAGTAAAAAAAATAGTTGGTGTTTGGATCCTCAGAGAGGCTGACTGCTCCTGGGTGTGGGGCATACGTACATCCGACTGCTGCCTAAGGAGGTCAATGGATTCATTGAGAGATTTCTTATTCCTGCCTCTCCTCCCCACACCCAGATGAAGCCTGCAACCCTCGTAGGTCAACATAAAAGCAACTGGAAGAAACAAGAGCAAGGAGATAATAAGGAGAAGGAAGCACATAAAAGACTGCACAGAGGGATGAGATGCATCTCTGTAACACCCTTGAGGAGGGGGAGAGGAGGAGAAGGAAGAAAAAGTGTGAGGACAGGACCCAGTCTAAATTCCGAATCTGGACCTGCGGTAACTGTGCTGTAGTTCAGAAGATTCGGTAAAAATGTCTCTCTGAAATATTGTTTTGATAAATATGCCATCTCCTTGTGGAATTCAAATCTCCAACTGTTCAACTGGCATGGACATCTCTGCAGTAACAGCACATGCCACAGATTGTGAGTTAACTTGAATTACATTTCAGATCTGGGGAGGGGAGGATGTCAGTGGGAGGTTTATGAACAGTATGCTCTAGCTCTGATGTTGTTATAACCAGATGGCTTCAGCTGTATCATTTACAACAAAAAACAAACAAAAAAAAGTGAAGTTGACAAATAAACCATTAATTCACCTGCAACTGGAACAATCTGAACAAGCTGCCTCCTTCGTGTATCTTATTTCAGACCTTCTACCACAGTGTATTCCGAAAAGGTACTTGGCCCTATAGGAAGGACTAGGGCAGACAAGCCCTGGAACAGAT
The DNA here is from genome assembly GCF_036370855.1 of Dromaius novaehollandiae. Lineage (NCBI taxonomy): Eukaryota > Metazoa > Chordata > Aves > Casuariiformes > Dromaiidae > Dromaius > Dromaius novaehollandiae. Next base: position 8,776,524 of record NC_088119.1, on the reverse strand, counting down.
TATCTTCCTGCAGGTCTCTCTCCATCCCCCAGGGAAGGAGACTGCCAAATCCGTATTGCCTTTCCGTAAATACCTCCCCAAAGAAGGCTAAAGATATGTGATGTCAACACCCATTTACTTTCTTCTAGGCACGTCTAGATCCCAGGGAGAGGCTGAGCCAGGGACACTCCTGGAACAGTTGGTCACTTTAACATGACAAGGATAAAAGGTCTTGTTCAGGAGGCTTGAATATTTCAGTAAACAGTGCAGTTACCGCAGCATAATTAGACATCACTGTGCCACACAGACAACTTCTGCAATTACAGACGTGAAAAGTTCATTGCCAGGTATGTAATTATAAGCTAGAAATGCTGGGTTTGAGTTCTGACAGGGTAGTGGGGAGAATCAAAATAATGACTAAATGCTTTGCTTACCTAAAAGGAAATGCATGCTAAATCCAATATAAAAGGAATTAGCAGAGTTCAAGCAATAGAGGTATTATGGGAATTTGTGAACCAAGTAAAGAGAAGGCTTAGTAAAGAGAAGGCTGCGTACGTTTATCATAAGAGCCTCTGTGGGGGAACACAAAGAGGGGCAGGGACCCTTTCATGAGTCACCATTTGATAAAAATAACCGCAGCTAGATTAAACACATGAGTGTATGAATGGAGTTCTCCTTCAGACAGGGGACAAAAAGCTGTTGGAGAAAGTATGGTAACAGAATGAAAAATTAGAGACAACAGATACCTAATCCATTTTCTAGACAAAACAGAATTATTCTCTGTAATCCATTATGTGCCCTACCTGACCGTCTTAAGGTCAAATCAATTTGCCACCGCCCTGGCACAGCATATTTCAATCTAACCTCCCTGGTATTTGGGGCTAAAGATGACATAAATGGATGGCGTCTCTCCTAGCCAGACACCCTACACTGCACCTTAATGTTATAAAACAGATGGCTTATTATACTACTCTCCCTTTCCACCTTTAAACATAAGTACAGGTAAAAGGTAGGACTATGGGTTAGCTTCACACAGCTACTATTAATAAACCAATGTTCTCTATTATTTTGGTAATACCTGCTATGAGAAATATAAAAAACAATTTTGCATTGCAATTGTGTGCAACAATCCTTAATAAATTCCATTTGAATTCCAGGAACAGCATATCACTATCAGTACATGGCAGCAGACTGACACTGAATCTTTTGGTAGCTGGTTTTGAACTGGGAAAAGTCTTACAAATGAAACAAAAAAGACAACAGATACCACACAGTACAAAATAGTAATTATTTATATTTTCAAAAAGAAAAAAAAAAGTTACCAGCTATTTTGAAACTTCTTCCCTGTAAGAAGAGTGACTAATAGAAAGGAACAGGACTGGCTCCTATACAGTCAGCAAGTCAGGTACAAACAGTTGTTAAGAATCATTTAGCAACTCAGGACAGGGACTTTTGACGCAGCGTTCATGAACAATAAAATTTCTCCTTTTTTTAAAAAAAGGGGGAGGAGGGAAATAAAGCAGGGAAAAATGCCAAAAACATTTCCCACAATATCTAAAAACAGTAACCGTTGTTCTTGTCAGACAGCACGCTCCAGATCAAGGATTTTCTAGTTCTTTCAAAACCAATGCAGACTTGCCAAAGGCTGCCTTCAGTCTATTCACACCCTCCAGAGCACACAGCCTTTCACTGTCCCCTTTCACTTCAACCTGTCATTTTATAAAAGGTGTTTTTTCTTTTTTTCTTCTTTTTTTTCTTTTTTTCTTTTTTTTTTTTTTTTTGCAATTAACATACAAGTGCTACTAACAGAGAAACTGATCTTCTTGTTGCTGGATGGCAATAAGGAGTTACACAAACGTCCAGTTTTTAGCTCAGCTGGAAAGACTTAAATTCTCTTTTTTTGATATAAATACTACTGGAGCTCCCACCATGTACTTCCTTTCCAGAACCTCACTGGAAATTCTTTTTAAACCCCCAATGCTCTCTCCAAAGCTCAAATGTCCTCTTGCTCCAGGCATCTGACGATTTGTTCTGTGCTGCCAGACGCAGAGACGTTGTTTTCCCCCAGCACCACTGCTGGGTTATTCCGACTCGGGCCGGTGCCTAAACCGAACCCTGTACTTAATTGACTCAGCCAAGTCGAAGGGAACACACAGACGATGCAGCGACAGGGATTCGTTAGGTTGAACAGCCCCAGAGCCCCAGGCCCACCCTCCCCCCTCTCCCCAAGTTACTTGGTGCTGTTTTAAAAAGTCTGGGTGTCACGAAGCAGTCTTTTCCCCCCAACAACAGAGTAAAAGCTCCACAGATTTCGCTGTCTACCTGGTGGTCAAGGTTAGAGCAGCAACAGCTGATGCTGCTTCCAGAAAAACATGGGGTGGTGTGACAAACAGGACTTTAGGATTGCTTCAGTCGCTTACGTGGGGGTCCCAGAAAGGGACACTGTGCAGAGGCCAGAGAGCGATATGCCTCAGCCACCAAATGGGGATGTGATACTACCATCGACTTCCAGCCTGATGTCTCCATGACGTCAGAAGCGTGACTAGAAATAAGAGAGAATAAATCTGAAGTTACTGATCAAGGATAAAAAAGATTAAATAACAGATTCTTTTCACAGGACTAAGAAGCTGTCTTTTTTAGTTTACTGTTTTAGAATCGCTCTGGATATGTTAGATACGTTCTGCCAAACTCACAAGCTTTGGCTCTGCTGTCACAATTTTATGCTGTGCAGTTCTTCAACCTGCGGATAAGTAACTCAAAACACACAGGATCCCAGGTGGAGAACAACGAGGGACACAATGCTCATCTGCCCTGACCCCTTAAGCATTGAAGTGTTTTAAATCAATACAGAAAGTACAGAGAAAAGCTGTATTAACTGACCGGTAGGGCTAAAAGCGCTTCCGGGCATCCAAAGTAGTTGGTAGCTATTTTTCATTTACTAAAAGCTCTGTTATAATCAGTAGTACAAACAGTCCCTCACTATCAGAGTACCTGCTAACAGCTCTCACGATCACAGGACTAGCCTCAAGATGGCCTCACAAAGACAGTCCTGCTGTATACCCTGAACAGTCTCAGCAGGATGTGACTAATCAGCCCTTAGGACAATGCCACTTCTAGGAGGCCAAATAAATAAAGGATCACAAGGGGAGAACTAAAAGACAGAGGCGAATCTGCCCTGTGTGTGATGGTTCACAAGCTGTGAAACCTATTGCTTGTTTAAAAAAGAAAAAGAAAAATCCTCCAGATTTGTTGCATCCTGAAACAGGAGTAAACTCACTAGTTAATGAAGTCCACTGCTTGAGTTTTTAGTTGATCAGCACTATGTAGGTCAGCCAGAATGAGAATCTCAGCTGCATTTTCCACAGACAGGTTACTGCACAGTGCATCCTCGCACATCACCTTCAGACGTTCCAGAGCGTACTGCAAAATACAAGCCAAAGTACAGTCAAAACAAAGAAAAAACCTAATCAGGCCTGAACTGAAGCTCTACTTGTGCTGCTTTGCTCTTCAGTAACAAAGACTACTCTATTGTGCTGAAATGCATATTACAAAGCGAAGAGGTATCTGAACTGTGCTCAAAGAAGTAGTGACCAGCAAAAAAGGAGAATTATTATGTGCCCACCCTGAGGAAAACAATGGATAGGAAATATACCCACCATAACTCTCATCCCAGGCTTCTTGTGTTACAGGTTTACTGGTGCTGTGGTCATGCTTTGAAATGAGAATTTCAGGTCACCTTTAACATCTATTGTCTCAATTAATTCAAGGCACAGAATGCTGAAGCTGAATCTCTATTCTTACTCTAATAGTGCACGACGGTATTGCCCAGGTTCAGTGGGAAGAGCTATGTAATAGTGAATGCTCCATAGCTGTTCCAGTGATGTTTAGGCAGCTTTCACCCAATTTCTTTGCTGTTAATGGCCTGCACGTTAAGATCAGCCTTGCTCAAATATACGCTACCAGTTTAATATTAAAACATTAAACAAATGCCCCTGATTTATGATGACAATCATTATGATGAAATATCACAGCATGTCTGTAAAGCCCTGGCAACAGCCCTATTCTAACTTCACATTTTCAATCTAAGAGTTTCTAGCCATTCAGTTGTGCATTTACCTCAATATTTTTAGACCCGCAGGGTTAGGCATGTCAATAGTTTGAGGAAGTCAAAGGATACACCTAGAAAAAGAGCGCCTCGTAATAAATTTTCACACACTAATTTCTGCAGCATTTTTGGTCAGTATTGAAATATGCAGACACGGCCAAGATTTTCAAAAGCAACACAGTGATCTTGGGTGGACTTCAAAAGCATCCATGTTCAGAAAACTGTGAGCCACCAGTTACCACGGAATGAAATCCAAACACCAAATGGCAGTCTTTTAGAATGTCTTAGTGGAGCACCACCAGACTGAGACACTTCTGAAAACCTTGGTATGTGTGATCTGATAATAAAGGTTTGCAGCTCTTTGGATGAAATGAACTGAAATTGTGAATATTCTGGATCCGTGATTACCTATCACAGGGATAAGGAGAGTAGTCAGTTCCAATGAAGTTCTTATACAACTAATAACATTAGCACTACATAAACTGTCCTAAAGATTAAATACCTGAAATTTAGTAACATTTCTAAAAAATGCTTAAGATTGTTAACTTTTATCTGAGAGAGAACTGCATTTGGGAGTATCCTTCATACTGTTTATAAGGTCTTTTGGACGCAGTAAAGATGACAAGGTACACGAACGCAAGTTCTTCAGTATGTGAGGCTGCATTCTGAATCAATACCAGATTTGTAAGGACTGCTCTGTCAACCTGACCGGAGAGCTGGCAACCAGCTCATCTTCGTGACTTTGTAAAGACGACTGGAGCACTTGCTACAGGAAACGCACTGTTACTGTAAATTGATTTTATATTCTGATTGAGATTTCATTCCGTAAGGATTAGATTTAAATGAATAATTTTAGATAGTAAAAACATTCTTTTACTTAAGACTCAGCAATAACAATTACTTCAACTGAGGCACGGCACTCGTAACCAGGAGTTTTCTCCTAGCAGAACATCTGAGAAGGCAAATCAAATTTACTTGCTTAATCTGTATCAATAGCTAAAACAGTTTCAAATGAGGGGCAAGCCATTCGTTTATATTATTGTCTGTCAGTAGCTTAAAATGCAGCAAACGAAGCTTAAAATTATTTCCTTTGTAAATTGAATATTCTCCTCCACGCATGTACAATTTTTATTTGGATTTTCACTACGAATAGCTCAGTTTCTAATTACATAGTTGGGCAAAAGTAGCCATTCTGGTCTCTCAGGTACCAAGATTTCCCCTTCCCCCCTTTCTTAATTACACTTTAAAAAAACCCTACCTAATAGCATCCTTACCCAAGAGGCTGAAATAGTATCTCCTGGGTTTAGAAGACGTGTTTTGTTTTGTTTTTGGTCTAATTACATATTTTCCTCAAGAGACAGGAGGAACTCAGACGAAGCTGTTTCAGTCTCTTGAGTAAGTATTAGATGTTTTATGTGCTTTCATGAAAGAGTTTTTATTTCTGCTTTTAAAAGACATACAATGAGTTTAAAAGGAAAAAACCTACATTAAAAGCCAAGAAATTCAAAGTTAAAGCCGACTCTGTCCTTAATGTACTGCTTCTTACTTACACTGGTCTCGGTTAAAGATGGTATGTGAGCTCTCAATCAATACTCTTTAAATATTGAATAAAATGTGGCAATAATTATAATCAGCCCAAGAATCTGCCTGCATTAGTTCCCATTTTAGTTCTAGTTACAAGGACCAACTAATGGCATATGGAGCATTTCACCTCTGAATCACCATTTTTGATTAAGCCCAGGACTGCAGTGACAGGGAATTTGATGGCCATGTGGTGGTTTGCGTGGAACAAGGTTACATGCATCCACATCTTAAAATCCACCACCCTAACTGGCACCCACGAGAGAATCCAAGGACTGAAGAAGCATGGAGACTGAACTACGCTCTCACCCCTAGAGGTGGTCCCTCCAGGTCAGGGTTGAGGCACATTGGCAGGGCAGTGTGGAGAATCTTGCACTGCTGCTACCCGTGCTGAACCTGTTCGATGGATAAATAGAGGACTTTAGTCTCCAGTGCTGTCAAACTGGCACCTTTCACCAGCACTAGGTTCACTTTTAAAAGAAAAAAGAAAAAGGAAATAAAATTTCGGTTATATATTACGAATTTTCACTGGTTAATATGGCTCACTGGCCAGCAGCGCACTCTCTTCGGTCCTTGGTGCTGCAGAGGGAAGCAGACAGAGCCTGACTGGCTGGCTAGGCCACGGCGCTGCGCCTGCTGCACAGGGACTACCAGCAGCCTTCCCATCACAACATCCCCGACACCTCCCTGCAAAATCACAGCAGGGTTAGGCAACAGGACTTCCTCCAGTGCACCCCTCCTCTCCTCAAACAGCAGGGACTGCCACTGCAAAGAAACAAAATAAGCAACAGGACCTTCCCACTCTGCTATCCATCATTTCAGAGCATCTCTTGAAGCTGCTGATACCAGCCAGACCAGAAGGAGAAGCAGCCCTGTTTGTCAAGACAGAACACTACTTGTGAGATTTGCTAACAGTCAAGCTAAAAAATATTGCCAGGTCAATCCTGAATTTTTCTTCTCATCCCCAGCTCTTATGCTAGACCATGCTGAACAGAGATGTCCTCCGAAATTTTAAGAAAATGCTTAAAAATGAGCAGTTGAGACAGAAATTCCTGATTGTTGTATGTTAAGTAAGAGAACAAACGTACTCTATTACCCTTACTCTGTGTAGGTTTAGGACAGAAATATTTGCATTTTTATTTATTTCAGAAGCTTAATTTACATATCTATACTACATCCAAGTTTATCTATACGCCGCAGCCAGTTAACAGAGCAATTCAAGGAAACTGCCCAACCACAATGATCTCAGTGAAAACCTTACTGCAGGAATCTCCAAGGAGCTCTGTGTAAAGCAAGGCACATGTCATTGCTGGTTCCCTGAACAGCCATAAATCCCAACTGTACCTTGTCAGCAGCTGCCAGCAAGTCATCAGCCATTTTGTCAAGATTTGGTGCCTTCCCCGTGTAAATAAAGCACATCATTTCCTTAAAAACTTCAGGCTCCACATCATTGATTTCAACCCGATTCTGTATCAGAAAAATGAAGCTTATTAAGATCCTGACAAGGTGCTAAAGGATTCTTTCTACCCAAGTTCTTTCAGTATCCGAAAAAATTGCTACAGAGACACACTCTTTAGAACATGTACAAAAAGAAAAAGAAACAAAAAGGTGCAGATGGAATAAGAAATGTTCTAAGCAGTATTTCATATCCTCTACTTTTCCCTATCCCACCCCAGTCTCTTTCCCCAAGAGTAACAAAGATAACAATTGCCTCCTTGATCCCTTTCTTCCTCCCTTCAGGACAGCTGAAGCAGAGACCTGCATCTAATGTGAAGAAAACAGTTAAATGGTGACAATAGTCACAAACACTATCTAAGAAAGTTAACTGACAAGAGATGTTAAGAGTTGACCAGAGAGCTATTCACCTAGCTGGAAAGGTTCTCCTTCCTTTAAGCACTTACCTTTTTACTCTCTTCCATCTCATGTTCAAACATGGCACTGAAAACCGGGGAACGTGCTATGGGAGTGGGGAAAAATAAAACATAGTTAGAGATGCTCTTTTACTTGCCAGGAGCTAAGCACAGTCTGCCAACACTTCAACATTTGTCCTGCTACTTAATGGAGAAAAAAAAATTCTCCTGTAGAAGTACTATAGGTCATGACACAATGTAATGCAGCCAGCATACCTTGAAACCAGGTATGGCAGAATTTCTTGTGTCCTTTCAAACAAGGCTGAAGAGTACACAGACAGTCAGGTCTGTTTCATGACTTTATAAAAAAGAATTCTTCTGGAAATCTGTTAAAGTCTCCTCACAAACGCTTTAGGAATACACTACAGTACGCCATGGCCACAAAATCCTCCTACCATCCTCATCTTGGGAGGAGGTAGGCAATTAAAAATGGAGTAGAGATTTTTTCCCTCCCCTTAACAGTACTGTGATAATTAGTTGTCATGTTCCCAGAACAGTCTTTTATTGCAGCTCTGCAGTTAAAAGAGCTGCAGAAGCCTCCTTTAAATGAGAAGTAACTCAAAAAAACCTTATCAGAGCACTCCACTTGCCATCAAGTTGTCTCCTATCCCGCTAAGGCCCATCCAAGTCAATACCGACCTGCTAGTATGGCTTTGTGAGCCTGGAACTCCTGGCCTGCAACACACAGACAGCAGTCCGTGAAGCGCGAATTCTCCCAGAGTCCTCCCAACTCATCTGCCAAGCGGCACTCTGGTACCTTCACCATGTTCATAGTGTTCTGGCCGGAGATATTGACAGAGTCCTGCACCACACTCACCTGGGGGAAAAAATAAGTAAATAAACAAAACCCCACGCTGGAAAACTAACCTCATTATATTAAGTTTTCTTTTCCAGAGCAGGTGAAGGGAGATGGAAATCAAAATTAGACACCTCAAAACAGAACCACCATACAATCAACAATTTTTCAAATTTTACGGCACCCTTTCCACCCCGCCTCAACCCTATTCTCGGCTCCTCCAGACTGTCCACCCCAACTCCCCCACTACCTTCATGTCTACAAACAGCACGGCCTCCCCTCCGTGCAGGCAATCCACAGCTCTACCTCCTCCAATCCCAAATGCGATGCGGCTAACAGCACTCCCGTCCTCACCTCTGATGCCAGCATGCTTCAGCACACTAACGGATTTTCTGCTCAGCCCCAAATTAATGGCACTTCCACGCAATTTAATCATAACTTTGTTAGTTTCCCAAGGAAGGGGAACCTTGCTTCTTCTGCTTTTATAGACATCATCCCTGACCTAGTTTTCTCCTTTTATCAACACTCTAAAACCCTCCCCAATCAATAATGCAATACAGACAGCAGTGCAAATGAAAACAAAATATACAGAAAATGTCTATAACCTAGTACTGAATGTGCAAACGCACGCAAGAGAGAAGTGTCTGACCAGCACAGGACATTCAGAGCAACCCGAATGCCTTACTGCTTCTGGTTAGATACCAGAATTTCAATTTCTTCAAGAGTTCAACATGTCCACTGCATTAGAATCAAACAGTAAGAGTGGATTAAAAAGCAACCCCATGTAAAACAACAAGGAAAGATCTGGAGAAGGCATACAGATTCCTGGTCATCAGCTCTAAACTAGACAAGGTTACAGAGACCAAAAGTATTTCTGCCACTGGTTGTTGAATAACCCACATGGGAACCATGAGGGTCTATTTAATACAGGACTCTTATTTTAAAACATGCAGTAAATCATAGGCCCTCTGTAGCAGACTCCAATTAGACAAGACCAGAGTGGCTAATACCACCCTGCCGCAACAGAGAGAAGGAACAAACTGACTGAGAAGGAAGCATACACCAGACTAGTTGCTGGATTTGCTGTCAAGTCCAGGTTAAGTTTCAGAGGTTTATTAATATCTAGTGGACAAAGAGAACAACTGGCAGCAAAGGAAGCTTCACAGGTAAGTAAAAGGGGTGATTACAAAGTGAGAGAGATGACAGAACCACCCTGTTAAGGAAAAACCATTGGCAATATATACCCCAACTCCTGGGAAACCTCCAGTGGGTTTCTGACGGCAGACACGCTAGCATATTCCAATTCACCTTGTATAAACAATTCAACACTCAAAAAGGAATGAATACCAGGTGCCACTTGCCAAGGGGCACTAAGGATAAGTGACAGCAAGCGTGAGGAAGCTCTGCATCATTACTTTATGGCAGCTACACTGCCATAAACTGCCCTGTGTCTTCTAGACCAGTAACGGGGGCTCAGGGATGGATGACTCCTCAGCAGATTCATTTGTAAGGAATTCGAAGATACAGATCCTCTGCTGGAGTCGTATGCCGACTACAGACCAGACCAAAAAAAAAGAAAAAAAGAGAGAGACTTGCAAATTATGCCTCAAATCAAGAGGAAAAATCTCCTTCAGATATGAAAATCAGTCAGTTACTGGCACGAAAATCTACTACGCGGTTTCTTATAAAAGGAGTTTAGGCTGGTAGATTCAAAGAGTTGACTGGCCTTAAATGTCAAAATAGTTATGGTTTTGCTTAAGGTATTTTCAACATCTTAACAAGGGAAACAATGCTACTTAGCTCAATAAAGACCTGTTACCATAACTTTGGGAATGTTGCTCATTTTGGAGATTTGCCAAAATGATATTTACCTATTATGCGGGAATATAATTTAAACAGCAAAAAGTAATGCAGTTGGGATATGAACAATAAACTTCACCTGCAAAACAGAGGCCTAAGAATCCAAACTGACAAGTAAATGAGGTCAGATTTGACAATGCTTGACAAGGATCATCATTCTCCGCCTTCACAGCATTTTCGTCAAAATATTATCTGAGTTCAGAGCAAGAAACAAACAGGGAACAAAGGGATTTTTTTTCTGCAGCTTTATAAAGCAATGAGAAGGTGTAACAGACAGACACGCAGCAACCTTCTGCTCCACAGAGAACTCAAATATACCCCAACCTAACAGCGTCTCGACATCAAGCATTGCTAACTCCTTAGAGTTTCTACATACAGAACATGCCTGTTCAAAGTGCAGATGTGAGCAGCATCATTTGGCGCCTGGGGCCAACAGGGAAGCGTTAGGAGAGCAGATGGCACACCTCTTTACACGCTAAGAGGTGTATGGCTCAAGGTGGGGGAAGAAGGGGAAAAAAAAGGGAGGAGAAGAAAAAAAAGAAAAAAGAGGAAGGCAAGCTACAAACTGTCACAAGTTCTCTCCAGACTGGGTCCAGGCAGCATACCTTTCCCCTCTAATATCACTATTTGAACTTAAAACTTCTTATTAAGACTTCTTATACACTAGACTGTACAACAAGCTGAAAGAGAAAACAGAAGATAACAAGGCCATGTGAAGCCAGCAGCAAATTTCCTCTTCAAAAAAACAAAAAACACTAAGCTGAAGCTTCTGAAGGGAATAATTCAGTGAAGAGTGGATTGACTTGACTTAGTACTGGTTACCAAGACTACTACTGCTGGGTCTCAGGAATTTGTGAGGTGCAACATAGATAAACCTGCAAACATTAATTTTTAGGTCTCATTCCACAATTGTAAGGTTTCTGGCTCATTTATCATGAAGGAAAGAATTAATTGCTAAACCTGGGAGACATCATCCAAGACATTCTTCTCCTGTCCCAAACATTGCTAAAAACGTTAAAGGAAGAGCTCCCTCTAGGACAGTAATGATTTAAGCAACTGACTGAATACATCTCCCTCAGGAGATGTTTGTTAGTTTAAATATATGTGTTTATGATGGCCAGACAAAGAAAATGCAGAAAAAGTACAGCTACTGAACAGCTTTGACTGAAGCATTCCCTTCACTCCGGGAAGATAAGAAGGCCAAAAGAAAAGCATCTACTCCCACAAGAAACACTGCAGGAGATCCAAAGAGAGGACGACTTGTTCTACCTGTCTGCTGGCAAAAATCACAGCCACAGGAGGTATTTTTCAGTTAAAAATACAATAGAAATAGACCCCAGAAGCTCTGAGGACACTAAATTAGAGAGTTTAAATTTGCTCGTTAAGGTTTGGAAACTTAAATATCAAGCTTCAGAAATAACTTTCTGCACCTTTGTCTGATATAGGTACTAGTGAGTGCCATGAATTTCATAAGCAGCTGTAGAAAAACAACAACACTGCAAACAAAAAGTTATAGCTATACAAAATTCCTTTTCTTCCCGAAGTAGTAATAATAGACATATATACACTCTTGGAAAGTTAAGGAGAGGTTGTCTTCTTTACTCAGCGGGCAAGTAAGAGCCAGTTCTCACTACAGACCTAGTCTTGGTTATTATCCCCAAAGAGTTTCAAATTAAGGAGCACAAACAAATGGATGACAATATTAAACCAGAAGTGAAATGTTAATCCAACATTCTTAATCCTACCATCATCTCAGGTAAAAGACAAATGTAAGAATAACAAAAAAATAAACAAAAGTGAAATGCAATGACTCACAATTAAAACACACACAAACAAAATCAAAGTACTAGAAAAACAGCCAATATTTCTCCTGACACCTCTGACTCCTTAAAAGCAAGGATGAAAAACAGAGTCACATCTACCTTAAGCTAATGGAACTGTTGTTATTTTAGCTGAACAGGAAGACTTACCTCACAGAAGAGGGTGAGTTTGTCATCTGGAAGAAGTCCATTGGCCTCATCCAAAAGAAAGTCTCTTCTAATAAATTTTTTGAATCCCCAGTCCTTGCCTTGTACAAATCGATATGCTCGCTGGCTCTCTGAAAGAGAGATATGGTGCTTCAAACAAACAGCTGAACGACGTGCATGAACAAACAGTGAGAGACAAACAACTGATCCCAACAGATAAAGTTTTTACACACCCATTGCTTTTGTTTCTTCTCCTTTAGCATTCAGGATGGAAAATTTGAACTTTGCTCGAACTTCACTCTTTGGACAGCTCACCAGTAACAGATAGAGGGATAGATAATCTTTACTTTCTTCATCCAAGCCTTTAGGGTTCACACGTAAACACCTGTAGAGGCAGGCATCTGAATGAGATGTCAGGAACAGTTTTGGGCAGGTCATTCACCGCTTTCAAAGAAAGGGTACTGCAGAATTTTCACAATAAAGTGTACAACAAATGAGTTCTGCTTAACAGCCACTGAGCCACAAGGAAAAAAATAGATAAACAGACTGGTGCTGTGGGTTACAGTCAGACTCATGTTACATCCCTACAACTGGCAATAATTCATAGGCAGATAAATATCTATGTTAATTATATGCAGACCAGGTCAAAAACTTGAGGGGAGCAGTTTAACATACTGAAAAACACCTTGGATGACAATTTGCACAAAAGGAAAGTGAAAGAAATAGCAGACTAAATGCAATGGATTAAAGCAGCACAACAAATTCAGAGAATTGGTAGGTAAAATTCCACAAGAAGCAACTCAAAGGCAAAATGGATTCCTGGAAGGCTGGTTGTTTCTCAAAAACATAGTAATAGGGCAAAACGAAAACTAATGCTATGAAGAGAAAAAGATATGAAGTGCAGGAAGAGGCTAACTCATACGCACTTTCATGACCCCAAACTTGAGACAGAGTCTAACAAGAAGCAAAAACTAGGCCAAAAGACTAACAGCTCAAGCACACAGCGACAAAAATCAGAGAGACCTAGGCATCAGAATGAGATCTGACTAGTGAAGGTTATAAAGGTAAGTAATTTAATAACAAAAAGCAGCACAAGGAAAGCACAGGTCTGCCACCCAAAGGAAGGGAAGACAAATCCTCCCTCCCTCCCTCTCCCTCTCTCACATACAACCCTAAGTTAAATTATTTAGTGCCTAATTTGCTTCAATCTTGACTAAAGAGGTTTAAAGAAAAAAAAATGCTAAAACACTTAACATCAGCAACAAAGGAATAAATAAAGGAAGTTCATGACATCTGGTTCATTTTGAGTCACGATGACTCGAATGAACCAGATGCCCGCAGATCTAATAGGTCAGGCAAGATTCACAGTAGAATACACTCTGACCAAAGTCCTCTCAGAGTTGCTGGTAATTATCTTTGAGAACTCAGGGAGGATAAAAAAAGGCTTTAAAGGACAGGAAAAGGGTAAAAATAATGTCATCTTCAAAAAAGCAGAAACTCCAGGGCAGAAGGAGTTACAGAACACAGATAATTCAAGGAACCACATTAAGTCTCTGAATATATAAAAAGGTGCCATGAAGAGAAAGCTAATACAGTAGCAATACTCTTAAATTGCAGGAGAGAAAATTTAGAGTGCAGGTAAGAATTATCTTTTTAACAATATACAGTATTAAGGGCCAATACGGGGGCGGGGGGTGCTGAAATAGAGCTTGCATATACAAGCTGTGGAATCTCACTGGAGGTTTCTAACAACTTGCTAGATGAACATCAATTACAAAAAAAACTTAAAGACAGATTAATAATCTTCCATGCCATGCCTCTGCTTCAAGGCAGGATGTAGTCTCTCTTCCAGCCATGCCTTCTATTATTTTTGATGTTTTCCATTATAAGAGAAACAGCACAAACAACCAGATGCTCACATTTGTTTTACGTATCCAAACATTATACTGAAGCAACAACACTCTCTCCCTATATATGTGTTGCACGCTGAAGGAAGCAAGAACTCCTGTACAGTACAAATATTTTTGATATATTTTGAACAAATAGGGTGAACATCTCTGCTGAACATCTTACCATTTCAGCTTATCATTGGCTCCTGAAGAAAAGGTTGAGCTCTTGATGACCTCACCCATTTCCTCTCGGCAGAAACTGAAGTTGTTTATGGTCCACATGTAGGAAAACTTCACCACCTTAATCTGAAGACAGAAAGACAGAAAGCAATTTAGGGCCACTGCTATCCACAGAGGGCCACTTAAAAGCAAAAACTAAAGCAATCCTTAAAGTTTTACCAAGTTACTTGTGTAACAAATGACCCCCAGGCACAAGCCAGCCTAGCTCTGAAATGGGTGGCAGCGGTAACCGGACCATGACAACTTCTCAAAATGCTTCAGGAAGCTCCACAAAAGGCAGATGGTAAGAATGGCGATACAAAGTTTATTTTCTACTGTTGCCTTGGAGAAGACTTCGCATCTTGCTTGAGAGTGTTGTAGAAAACCATGTAAAAACCCCCACTACGCTTACACAGAGGATTTGTAATTAAACCCAATGAATTGCTAACTATATTCAGTGTTAATGAGTCTCACATCCTCTGAAAAGCTACACTCTAAATTCCTTTTGAATAAATTTCTTACCACGGGTTCTAATCTTGTTACCTGGTGAATATCTCAGCATACCGTGGACTTACCTGAGTGTAGCACCAGCTCTCTGCTACAGGTCCACTCGACATTTCTGCCGGAGGAGGAGGACTCGGCACCCTTGACATCGCCAGTTTGAAGATTAAACAGAATTTCACAACTCAGTGAAAGAAAGTTATAATAGGTCTTCACCCTGTCAGTCCCCCAAAACAGTGAAAAAACAAAAGCAAAAAACAAAGAAAAATATCTTCAGGAGTGCTGTTAAATCTCGTGGGACACCAGTAAAAGCAATCATGCTTTCTCCCTCCCTACCCCCAAAACCTTCAAAATATGTTACATTTAAACATTTTAAAGTGTTACCATATGTTTTCTGAAGAGCAGACACACCAGTCCGCTCAATTCTTTCAGTATGCCAGCTCTTAATAGGAATAAATCCAGAATTTAATTCCTTTCACGGAGCCCAAGCCTCAAGTAGGAGACTCCCTATCTGACTTGGATTTTACTACCACCATTTGAATTCCTCACTACGTACTCCCTCCCCCCTTTAACCTTGAGAGTTTCAGACTATTAGAGATCAGGTTTGATAAACGAAGTTCTTAATCCGAGGAGACTACACGTAGCAACACACAACCCCAGCTCCCCACAGCAAAACAAAATCCCAGAGAGAGCGAGGCCAGTAACTTCAGAGTAACTTCAACAGCTCAATCTTTCTCCTAAAGCCTGACTATTAAGGAAGGTGTTGGTACTGATTTCTCTACTTCAAATCTAATCTGCTCTGCCCTTAGGGAAATTCTCGTTTCCTCTATACGCTGGTGAAGTTCACAGCCTCTAAGCGTGGAATCAAACTGTCATCGGTAGAGAACATATGGGCTTAAAAACCACTGCAACACACCTGAACGAACACTCAGGCACAACTGATACAAGACATATGTAGTTACCAGAAGGGAAACGTTAAAATAACCAACCCATCTCTGACTTCTAAGCCCTGATCCTCAAAGCAGATACACAAAACATCTTTAACAGATGAGCTCAGAAACCAGAATTCCTAACCCTGGCAGATACAAAACCATCACGGACCCACACAGGCATGCCTTAGTCTGTTAACTACAGGTTCTGTTACCACTTTGTTTCACAGCTGGTATTTATCCGCCTTTCTCCTACCTGTGCAGGACAGCAAGTGAACCACGACGATTCTACTGTTGTTAGCAACTGCGGAACAAAGGAGAAGGCTCCACACTCCATTTCCAAACTGTCAGAGAGCAAAACTAAGAACAGCACTAGCCATCACACAGATGTTCAGAAAACAAGGTTCCTAAAAGAACAAATCTTGTCAAACAAGCAAGCCAATAAACTACATCCCCAAGCAGCTAAACAGAGCTTTGGTAGGCAGTGGTTTTGGTGACGAAACTAATGCCCAACCAACTTGATCTCAGTCACCGATTCAGGTATCCAAAACCAACTAAGCAACACTGCAAGTAAGTGGTAGGAACTATCCTTATTTCAAGACCAAAATATCAAAAACCTCAACTTCACAAATGGTAAGATTTTATGCTAACCGCACTATTTTCTACATAACAAAAATAAGCAGTTTTAACAAATGACTTATTGCTTTGCCCACGATAAGTCTTCTTGGGGAATTATAAAGTGAAGAACTGAAATAATTAACACAACAGAACAAGGATAAGTAGTATTTATACACGGATAAATGGATTGCCACTTTTAATAGGATTCATATGTATCTGAGAAGAGTTACACTCAGAACTGTACCAGCTTCAAGAAGAGGCCTTCTGCAATATAAAGAAATGTAGAGAACTGTAGTCTCAAATGTTAGCTTTGGTAACAAAAAAGTTGCAATATTTTAAGCTTCTGACAGTGTCTTACAAATGTTAAGCTCTCTTTTCATGGAAGCACCACCCCATAGCTCTAAAGCACACTGAAGGTATTAAAATTGCTCTTTGAGGCCTACCACCAGCTTCACACTGGAGGACAAAAGTGGACTGAAACAGCAGATACCTAGTAATATTCAGCTGAATTGTCAAAGGTTCAAAGTCCTACTTTTTCATTTAGCTAGTCAGAATTTGCATCAAAAGCATGGATTTTATTGATCAAAACACAGTGCGCATTGTATACGAGACAACTCTGCAGAGAAACTCTAACATTTACAAGAGCTATGGAATTAGGCTTTGGAAGTATCTGACGGATCACAGGCTGATGACATTAGTGTCTCAGCAGAAACCCTGTTTGAGCTTGTGGAATTAATCCACAAAACAATTAGGGAAAAAAAAAAGGACAATTAAAAGAAAGCTTATAAAACTGTTAGGTTGCAATATGAATCGCTTTAAATGCAAAGGCTAATACTGAGGTTCACTGGGGGAGAAAGCTCAAACAGGCTCTAATTTGTGAGGAAGGCTGAGTCATTAACTGTTGAATGAAAACAGGAGAAAGCATAGAGAACATATACATAAAAATATCACATCTCAAAACAGGAGAATACTTACAATAAGAACATAAGCCTGTATGTGCGTAATTCCCCCCAAACTGCTGTGAACATAATTTTAAGTCCCTAAATGCAGCTGCAGGGCAAGTCTGGATTTGAGTGCAGGCTCCAGCTGCAGTATGGACCTCTCCCGAGCAAGGCTTGCATCAGTGTCCACTATAGTTTATAGCTTCTCCACTGTATGCTCAGATTTTGAATTCTGCTCACCTTCAGAAAGCATCTGCCAATACCGGTGCATAAGCGTTATCTAATTCTAAAACAAGAGTGTTCTCTTCAGGCTTCGTTTCCTTTAAAAAGCACAAATGAGCCCAAGTAATCACTAAAAAGAGATACTGGCTACCACTAGCTGAGAAGTAAGTATTTAACCCTGTGGAGATGCATACTTACCTCTATGGAAATTTATTTCCCAGCACAAAGCTCATGGCCAAAGAAATACAGTCAATTCCTTAAGACCTGAATTGCAAGACAACTGGCACAACTCTAAAATAGAGTACTCTCCCATCATCCTGCTTTACAAACTTTTTGCATTTGCAGTTTGCATTGTGCATGCAGAATGAGGAAAGGGGTTAAACAAATCAACCTTTTAAAGAGAAAGGGACATCAATACGTACTTTAGGTACTTATTTTGCTTTTATTAAATTAAACATAAAGTTACAATTCCTCCAAAGGAATTCAATTAAACCACTCTGTGTCATTCAAATTAAACCAAAATTAGCAGACCCTAGTTTTGAATACTTAGCTAAACTGCCTTTCTATGTGCAACAGTCAGTCTTGCCTCGGAGGACATCCTCATTTCACTGTCTCCAGTCACACACCTTTGGGAGACAGATACAACCTGAAATTCCAGCAAGAAGCACCTCCTTCTCACCAGGCCTGTGAAAACAATGACTTTTCCCTGGTTTGAGCCTATGTGCAGGAGTCGAGAGAGCCAAGCTTTTTCCTTCCCCTTGGGGATCACAGACGCACTGCTCTACTCCACCCAGACTCGGGTATGTTGTTTTCTTTGCAGCTATTTTTAATCTGCATTATTCCAGCAACCTGTTTTATAGCACAGGCTCCCCAAACAGGCACAAATGAGAGGGACGCAAACTGCACCATGGGCAGAGAATAAGCAGACGGAGAAAGGATGAAATGTCTTAAGTTCACCTCCACGCTGATGGCAACCTGCACACTGAGCAACAAGTGCTACACTTAAGATAAGCCTAACTGAAAGGTCTGGCCAGAAGAGAGCACAACGAATAAATAAAGCACAAGAGCAGGTTACAAAATTGGATTTTTTCCCCATTAAAATTATATTTAGTTTCAGTAATTCTAGTTTTTAAGCAACAACTTCTTACTCCAACTGTTTGCAATATGGAAGTATTCCAGTCTCAATATTTTAAAACACTCACCTCCTTATGCACTGTGAGAAATAACACAACTTTTATTTAAGAGGCATTACAGTGTCAAAGACAAATTGATTTTAAAAGCAAAACAAAGTAGCTTTTTTTTTTCTTTTTTTTTTTTTTTCATGTCTATGAAACACAACAGATAAACCTTACCAAAGACATCAGGGCGCTCCATACAATTCCCAATTTATCTTGCCAAAATGGTGCTACTGAATTAAACTTCAACGGACAACAACCCACTCGGTTTTACTCCCTCTAGTTCAGTCTTCCTCCTCACGGAGATTTTGGCAACTGCCTTTCACAGTGAGATTGTGGAGAGCTCAGCAAGCTCAGCTTAAAGACACCAAGGAGCGAGCTGGCAGCAAGGGCCACTCAACGCCTCCGGTGACATTATGAGGCCATAATGCGGTTAGCCTTAGCTGGCTGTAGGGAAACTCCATAGGAGATGACACCAACGCGAAAAGGGACGTGTCAGCACGAATTCAAGCTGCAGCAGAAGAAAGCGAGACTCCAGAGGTCAAAACACTCTTGTCAACTCTAGTCTGTAATATACGGAGGGCACTTTCGAGAGATTAGCACTGTGTAAAAACAGCTATTTCTAGAAAAGAAAATGAAATTCCTTTTACAGATGAATACAGTAGTAAGTTTGGCAATGTTCTAGTATCCCAGATAACATTTGTATAAGTCTACCTGACAGCAGAAATTAGAGTACGTCGCTTAAATTCAAAGCAAAAAATGTTCACTTCCAAAGAATTATAAGGAACAGATAACGAACAGTTTGGCAAGGACCAACTCCGCAGTTTCTGGTGTGACTTTCTAATCTCCTTTCCTGCGGGGTATCTGTAAACAATAAACACTTCTGTAAGAAGAGTTCGACTTTTTCCAGAAGCGATTGGGTAAACTGAAGCAACTGAGTACCCTTATGCACATATTACACTATTAAAGGACACCAGAGGGTCTTTCTGGAAGACAAATTGGTAAATTTAGTGGTAACACCTCGCTTTATGGCACAAAAATGAGGGATTAATGAGGAGAGAAAGAGGAGACAACAGCAACTTTTTATGTTACAATGGCACATTCCTCGAGTATTGGCACACCCTGTAAAGTTATACAGTTTCCACATACTAAAGAGAAATTTAATTCTGTAATTCTAAGCTCAGATACATTTCACTAGTCTCCAGGAAATAAATGCCAGAAGACTTTAGCCAAGGATCGTATAATTGGATATGTAAATAGATAACTGTGTGGCGCATCGATTGAAATATATATGGCTACATTTTGTATTCCAACAGGATTTTAAGAGGTACTTAAATACTACCTCCATTTTATGTATGTAAAGAAGATTTAGAAAACTTTCTGTGGTATAAAGCCAAGAGAAATGCATGGACTTAAAATACACAAGATTATTTAATTTCCTATAAGCAACTGTCACTTTCATTTCTCTTGCATCCTTTCTCCCAGACGGTTTCCACAGGCAGGTGGTAATAAAAGTTAAGACAGCGTGCTAATAGAATTGCTGCATGCCACCAAGTCATCTGTTACACCTTTAAAACGACCCAAAGGGGACAAAGGGTCCAGATTTTAAAGTTTCTGTATTCGTCGGAAAATAGTTTCAGTCTGGTATGTTAAAGACATAGCAGAGAACTTTCCACAGATGCTCTGCGAGGCAATTAAGTACAGTTTAAAAAAAAGCTGGTAAATGAGTATTTCGAATATTCCCAGCATCACTACAACATAACCCTACCTCAATACGGCAACCAGCCATCTAATATTTGACATAAAATGACATCAATACCTTTACTGTTACAGCAAATTATATTAAAAAAAAAACAACAAAACCTCAAATCACTAATACCCATTACTGCCTTTTGTGAAAATTTTAAGCAAGGAAAAGTTTGCCACCTGTCTCGCTTACCAAGCATACCACGGGAGGAAGTATATAAAAGGGCATTAAAGCACATCCTTCAAAGCGTGCCTGTTTTAGTAACCGGCATGCGCTGTTCCAATTTCAAATGCTGAATAGCTCTTCCGACACGGACCAATACTAAATATGTTTTAAAGGGAACCACAAATAAATGTACTCCCTACACTAAGTTTTTGAAATCGGCAGGGGACCCCCCACGTTTATTTGCTCACGAACACTAAGTTTTACCAGCTCACACTCCTTCAGCAACAGTGCTGGCATCTCTGTGCTGGGAGCAGTTAAAAAGTTCTGCGGGCAGAAGTTTTAGGAAGATATTTCATAAATAGTCTGGACAACAAAATGCTTTCTGCCCAGGAAAGGCAGAGACAACTTGAAAGCACAGGCACAAACAGCAAGTCACAGGAGACAGAGTATTACCTTATGGGCTATTGCAAGCCCATTTACAGCCTGCTAGTCGCTCACTTTCTTGGATATAAATAACAAACAGCACTCCTCTCTGGACACAGTTAAAACTGCAGTTAAAAAAAAAAAGAAAAAAAAGAATTCTCACCTCATTCACAATCACTTCCAGATGAAGAAATATTATCTAAGAATCAGAGCCAGATCAGACCCTTTCTGAAACACAGGATATGTTCCCTTGCCACCTTGTCCTAATGATTACCTCCTGACCTGGCGGCTGTACTAGAACATCTAAGCTCAAAACTCCATTTACTGTAGGAACCAACAGTCAAAACTATCCTGCGAGCAGCAGAGATGCGATCTGAGAAAAGTGGGGAAAACAAAGTCAACAAATAATTCTGAAAGAGGCCCTGGAATGACTAGATTTTTGCTAAACAGTTTGTCAATGTATTTCTTTTCAAGATAAACCAATTAGCTTCTAAGAAACCAGCAGTTTACAGAATGCTTTAAAAATTTTCAAGTATATTCCTCTTTTGTATACGTTATTCAGTGAAAGGGAACTCACGGAAGTCCGTAAAAGAAATGTGTTTCAATTAAGTGTCT
The DNA here is from genome assembly GCF_036370855.1 of Dromaius novaehollandiae. Taxonomy (NCBI): domain Eukaryota; kingdom Metazoa; phylum Chordata; class Aves; order Casuariiformes; family Dromaiidae; genus Dromaius; species Dromaius novaehollandiae. The sequence continues at coordinate 8,754,882 of NC_088119.1, read as the reverse complement.
CAAGAAATGGAGTGACTGCAAAAAGACTATCCAAGAACACGACTAGATGCAGAGAAAGGAGGGGACAAAGGTAAATGGAGTAATAAAACAAGGGGATGAGAAAGGGAACCAAAGGGAAAGACCATTATCTTCCCTCATTCTTCAAAGCCTTGGAAAGGCTAATGGAGGATCTGAATTTGCCGCTGTAAAAACAGGCAAGTTAACTAAAGGAGCAAATGTTGAAGCAACGTTATCTAACTAGCAGAAGAATTTTTCAGATTTTAATGCATACATTAAACCGGACATCATACCATTTTTTTCCTACTCGGAACATACCAGAGAAGAAAGCAATGATGGGCTTGGCAGCAAAGCTTCCGGAGACTTTGTGCTAATGACCGCCAAGCAATACCGCTCACAACGATTGCATCCTCCTCTCCGCGGCAGGAAAGCTCATCCAGTTACAGAGGCAGGTTGGAAGTCCGGTGCAGTGCATTTCAGAGGTTACACAAAGTTGGCTAATTATTAACGTGGTGGTGTAGAAGGAACAGCACCAAGGTAGCAAACAACTTATATTAATAAAAATAGGTTAAGATAATAAATTATCACTTTAGAAAGATGAAAGCATCCCATAATAAAAAAGCCATGGCTTGAAAGGAAGCCTGTTTTATAAAAGCTAGAGGCTTGTCCTTCTGGAACAAAGTTATGCGCACAATTCTACAACAGCAACAAGCCAACCACTGCCTGGAAAAAAATAAGGAAATCAGAAAGGAGACCCCTCAGTGGGATATACAAAAACCTAACTGCACTTAAATTAGAGGGAAGATTCATTTATGTCAAAAGAGTGGGGGGGGGGTGCACTGCCCTCTGCAAGCCCCCAGGAGCTTACTGACCACATACCCTGCTGAAGTGCCCCAAAAAGCTGCTGAGCTCAAAATGACACATGGAGTTTCATCTAAAATATTCACTGTCATAAGAGAACAGACTGGATAATCAACACTATCACAGCAGAGAGATAAAAAGGAATGAAATGGTATCCAGTGAAAGATGCACACCATACTAACAGACCTCTAACCTCTCATTTGGGAAGCAGAACACACACAAACAACCCAGGCTATCCAAAATACAGCAGGAATGGCCTCCCCCAACAGCTGAAAGCCTCTGTGCTCTTCTCTCGGTTCAGAGGCAGCACAGATCAGTCCTGATTCAGTTTACAAGCTGCCCTCATTAAACTTTTAGTAGTATTCAGGCACCTGGATGGACACCTTTTCTGTTACTTAACATACACTGCTCTAGTTCACTTACATTACACCCCAAAGTTGCCAAATACATTAGAGAAGGCAAAACTCCTGAGGTCACGATATTAAAGTTGACGGATAATGAAAAACTAATCAGAAGCTATCTAGAAAAATCATTTTCAACATAGAATTAATAAAAAAACGATGTCCTCATAACACACTGAATATTGGCAGACCACTAAAATTCAGTTACTAAATTCCACTTCTCGAAGTACTCTGAAACTAAGGTTTTTTTCCATTCTTGGACTGTTTCAAAGCTTTTCCCTTAAACCAATCCTCTGTTACAAAATCAGAGCCATAAAAAGACCTGCTCATCTCCAAAAATCATAATTTACATGAAACTATTAAGGGATGGGGAAGGAAAGAGGAAACGAAATGGGGACAGGCGCCAGTGAAAAATCAGCATCGTAAGGAGAATAACAAGCCTGACATGTATTTCCCAAGAAAAGAAAACCAACATTGTTTAGCTGTAGACCATCTAATGTCCCTCCCCGCCTACCTTCCCAAATATCACCAGATAAATAGCAAACAGCTAAAACTAAATAAAGGAAAGACAGAGGAAGCTGGTGGTAAGAAGCAGCCGAGAGTTCTCTAAATAACTTTCTGCTTTTACAAACAAACCTCCACTGAAAATTTCTCCTCTTCAGGCATTAAACCAAGCCATATTTTTGACATTCTCCAGCCTGCTTCAGGCTGGTGTTTGAACAGATGCAGAAAACTGTATCCCCTTTAATCACATCTGACCCTAACTATGAATTACCCACAAAGTATATTAGAATCATATCCACACCAGTAAATAAATATATATATATAAAAAAATCAAATACTTAAAAGTAAGACAAAACTTTTTTTTAATTTTAGAGTTAATGCTGTGTTTAAGTCACTACTCCTATTACCACCAGATGTCTGCCTCTCGTTTAACTCCTTCTACTTGCATCTTTAATCTTCTTGCGGTACTTCCAGAGATGCTTAAACCTTCAAAACCGCTTTTTTCCCTCCGAATTTAATCGTAATCATAATTTTTTAATTCATACCATAAGTACACTAAAAAGAATTAAATCTCCCATTTCCTTTTCTCTAAATTCTGTTTTTTACCTAAAGCTTCTCGCTCCTACCAATCCATTCCTGATCACTGGTCTCCTCTCACGAGGAAAAATGTTATTCTAACACACCAAGCTACATCTTACAGCCTGACTAGAGTTCTCTGTTCAATAAGAAATCTGATATTATTTTTGAAGAGAAGGATTTTGTTATTGCCTGTGAACAGTGTTATTTTACATTCTCCCTCAACATGTAAATCGTAAAGGGATTTTACGGCTTCAGTTTCTACTTGTACAGTAAGATATTACCTGTCACTTATCAAGTATACTCAGCTGTCATTTTAACTTCTTTTTTTTTTTTTTTTAAAGGAAACATCTGCACTTTCTTACTATGTAAGTCATCATCTAAATTAAAAGATAAAGCCATAAATTGCTAGGGGATACTACTTTTTCCCAGAAAACTCCCTCATATCCTCAGGAAGTCTGTCACTCTGAAAACACACTGGTAGCAGCATGGGTTTTTTTCCCCTCTGCAGATTGTTCTTCCCTTGTAATAGTGACACACTGTTAGGAATACCTCACACCTCTAAAATCCCAAGAGATTCCTGCAGAGTTGAAAATAACTGAAAGAAAATGCCTAAGCAGTATGACTTCTAATCAGGAGCACTCAGAGAACCAGCAAGAACAGAAAATTAAGGAGGACTGAATTTTTTCATCTACTATGCTGAGACCTGGTCCCAAGCACTGCTAAAGGACTCAAATGGGATTGCAGGTCTGATCTCTAACAAACCAACAAGACTATAATCCCCCCGGAGCCTTTTATTTATATCAACCTTCCAGTAATACAAACATCTGGTAGTCTTCACACAACATTTTCCATTTGCCATCTTGCTCTAATATTTCTAAGAGCTTATCACAAACAACTTGAGCTGAAATAACAGAGACAGTTTCTGCCATTTATTATTCTGGAAATTAAGCTTTCAAATAATAAAGTTAGAGAATACAACACATGGCAAGAACTAGACATCACACTACTAGATATTTTCACCTACTTGTAATTTCACCTTAAAACTGTTATCAGAATTATTTTAATTGACGATCTTAGACCAGCTAAATGTAAAGATTGTATGACAGTCATATAAAAGTGCTCTAAGAATCAGCACGCAAACCCAGGTGCATGGAGAAGTACAAAAAGAGATCAACTGCTTACTTCATTCCAACAGAAAGCTCACATATTTCTAACACAATAAATAGCAGTTACAAACACTCAAAAAGACTCTAACCCACTGCCTATCCTATCAGGTAATGCTGCTTTGACATTTCTGTTTCGCAGGCTGTATTTGTAGTCCTTTCTCTTCCAGGTTACTTTATTTTTTTTCTGTGACCTTATCAGATATCAACATGAGAAGGAATTAAGGGCAGAGGGAGGAGAAGGGAATCAAATTCCAACCAACTTCCACTTCCAAACTATATACGTTTTCCTCAAAAGTCAACAGCCTTCCCTCCCCCTCCAAAACATCTCATACATACTTCAAGCTAGCAAAACCATCATGCCGTATTAATCTAATTCACATTAACATCAAAAAAGAATCACATCTTACTGTAAATCACATTTTGAAAAATAACACAATAACACAATTATGGCATTTGCCTACACCCATATTTGCATAGCCTAACTATTCAAGACAAAGATTATCTAATTAGTAAGACAAAGAGCAGAGAAAAATTTGCATAGCTTAGATATTCTATATTTACTGCAGTTTAGTAAATAGGAAAAAAGACTGGGCCAGAGGCATTATTATATTTCTGTTTACATTAGTAACACTTTGGAAGCAGCGTAGCAAGATCCATTCTCTTTACTGCTTTTGGCATGAATGTTATCATTTGTGTTACAAGTGAAAAAATCCCAAAAGAAGTAACTTGGATACGGGGTGCTGATTTGCTGACTTTTTATTTTAATCTTACATTTTAAGCTGTTTCTGGCACAAGCCACTTATTTCATCTTTAAAAAACAAAGGGAAATAAAAAAGCATGTGAAAATAGATTCCCAGAAGATACTTAGATTTCTTTCCCTTTTTACACCAACAAGCCATCTCCATAAACTCCAGCCTCAAAGAAAAAAAACCACAATTAATTTTGCTTTTCATTTCTTCCTGTCTCCTCTTCTGTCTTTTTTTATAAACACTTTTAAAAGTCTTCCTACTACTTTTCCCATCACCACTAAAATTCAATAAGCTACCAGGGAATATTACATTAAGAAAAATATCAGTTATCTGCTAGCCAAGAGCCAACTCTAAATCACCAAGTAAAAATCTTTATTACGGAGTAATACTAGAATTTCTATCATACTTTCAGGCTTGGTAATGTTGGCAACAACTTAAAGCAAGGTTGTTGCAGAACATGCCCAGGATACAGCAGAATATCATCTACTGTAATGCATGTGCTCGTGCTCCCTCATTCAAATGATGTTCTTAAAAATCAAAATTAGGGCCATTTCACTGTAATCCTACTTGCTAGAAAAAAAGAGGTCTGTAAGGCACAACATGGCACAACACAACACATGACAGCAATTTTAAGAACTTCTAAACTCAAATACCTATACTGACACACTTTTCTCCCGGAACAAATAGCTACGTAATCACAATCTAACAGGAAATCTTACAAAAATCCTCCGCATCTCAAACGTAGTAGTAAAATGCTCTCTTGTGACTTTCATTTACTGTCCCCAAATACTTCAAAGAAAAAAAAAACCCACACCGATATATGTGTTTTTATGCATAACCTGTTGAGGCTGTACAGTTTTAGGGGAAAAAAAATGCTGCTGAGGAAATGAAGCCACCAGTATAGTCGTGTCATTCACTATGATTCTGAAACTACAGAGACAGATCAGTAAGGTCAGGATACCCGACCTAAAACAGCCTGCCTTCTACGCACCCAAGGAGGGGACTGATTCTCCGGAGGGGAAGGTACGGTAACATTTTTCCACAGACAAAACAGTTAATCTGTAGGCATGCTTCTGGCCAAGTAAGTTAGCTGAAAACTTTCACATCAATGCAGTCAGCGTCTGTTCTAGCCTCTTTATGCAGTAACACTTGGGAGGCAGCCAGGCAGCTACTCTGCATTGCTATACAGCAGCTCAGGCTGTTTCAGTGTATTTGTCTCCACCTGCTCTCTAGTCTCACTGCTACAAGCATGTCTCTAAAAACCATGCTTCTCATCTGAGTTTTTCATTCAGACACAAAAACAAAGCCTCTAAATTCAGAAGAGCTTCTTTTCAAGAGCAGAATACACAGAAGTCAGACCTTATTAGCTTTAAAATCTAAGCTGAAGAAATACAACTTAAATAATCTTGGAAGTCTCCCACTAAAAACACTGTAATTAGAGAAAAGTTGCTATACACAATGAAGATCTGATCTATGATTTAGCGAGCAATTTCTGCAGCAGGACAGGGAAGTTTCTGCTGAGCAAAGAATAACAAGGGCAGCAACAATGCAACTAAAACCACACTTAAAAATAAGTGTATTTTTAAACTAAATTACTTCTCCATTTGATCAAGTGTTGTAAAAAAACTTCTGTTTCCTATTTGGCTCTAAGATCAATAACTTTTTCTAAGCCATCTTCTCTTTCCATGCAATTTTGCTCAACTACCAATTCTTGCCACAGCCCTAACAGGGATATTTGTACCTTACATATATTTTGGAGATATTTTATTGAGTAAATATGAGGATTTATCCTTCATGGAAAGGAGGGAGGGGGGAAAAAAAGGCAACTATATATCACTCTTCGAGACAAATATATCATTCTGTCAACTTCTTCATGTACCACTCATGCACATCCATAGCACTGAAAGAATTAAACTCTTTTAACTATCTGTGACATCAGAAGACAAGCTCTCCACTTTTAGAGCATTACATCACGATCTTTTCAGTTTGATGCTGCATAAATGCCATTGGTATGACTGATGCGACACATATGAAACTGTACCAACTGTATTTCTATTAACTCAAAGGGTGGTGCATTAACTCAACAAAAAAGTAATGATTCAGAGCGACTTAAAAGTATCAGTCAGTAATTTACCAGTGTGCAAGTACACACCATAAATAAATTTACATATCATGCCACATGAAACATGTTTCTGAATGCATAATAACGTATTTAGAGTTCTTAAGCTTCCAGTCTATTTTCGGACACCAGTACAATATTACTGAACTTACATCTCAAATATTAAAGTAGTTAAAAATTAGCATACTTTCAGGTGAATACTCTTTTTCTGTACATGATCCTCTTTAAGTTTTGTACAAGGACATCCTTTCTGCTGGAAAAGGTTTTCTGTTATCAGAAGTCAGATCAATTTTTCTGAAGCATTAAAATGACTTTAGATAGTTCATATCCTAAGCATTACATCACACCTAATTTAAAATGCAAAACATACATGCTAGATTTCTAGCAAGAGCCATTTTTAAAGGCCATAGTCCTCCAACAGAACCTATTGAACGTGGCCCACAACACAGGCTAAGAGGAGCTGAACTGAGATCTCAATATGAAAATTTAATACTATTTTCTGTAGTCTGTACATCTAAAGTTGGCAGTACCCTATTGACCTCTTCCATATCAATGGCTAGGAGGATATCTTCCAGTAAGGAATTTAGTGTTCAGTTGTTTAATTCCTCCCATGTTCCTGACATTATAAACTCCAATGAGATTTTTTTTAAATCTATGGAGTTCTAAGACCAACTAGGCCACATAAAAAGCAACAACGCAACTCCTATCATTAGCCACAGGATTTACTCACAGTATAAAAATGTACTCCCAAGTCTTTTCCAGGCATTTGCTACACAGTCAGTGGTTCTGCATCGTTTCTGTCCTAAAAATTTGGAGGGGGAAAAAAAAAAAAAAAGGCATTCTGTGTGTGGTACATATTTTCTTGGATACTCTGCTATGCACATGGAAAAAGAGATTTCCAGAATCACTCAGCTCCTTCCTTCCAAAACACAGCTACAGAGTTCAGTAAAGGGACTCTCAGCAACGTGAAACCAGGAAAAGAAGCTCCAATATATTTATGGATACATTTTCTGAAAAAACAGTAATTTATTTGCCTTCTCTAGGTATGAATTTTAGACAAAGTATGAATATCTCAATATCATGATAGCTTCCTGTGCTGTCACGTGTTTCTAGAACTTGGGACACATGATTTATTTAAGAGGTCTCTCAAGTACACAGTACAAGACAGAATGCAGCAGCAGCTTATCATCTGACAATCAGGAAGTAACCTCCGATAAATTTTCTCTATAAAGCTATTTTTGTTATGTGTATCTGGTTGTATTTCCATTCCATGCTGAGTAGGAAACACCAGCAACCAGAGGTCAGAGCAATCCAGCAAAATCTTACATAATACTACAATTGTGCAGAAAATTGAGCCAAAGCTGGGAGGTGAGAAGGGATTTTACCAAATTACAGCAGTATACATCCAAACATGGAACTGTGGGTCCAAATGATAAAATAGCAACAGCTCCTGATCACAGAAGAAATACATATCTTTGCCATCTCTATGCCCAATTTTATAGACATAATGTGCAGGAAGAAATGAAGCAGATGTTTTAAAGTTTATATGTTCACAGCACCAGCCAAGGCAGTGGAATGGCAAGCCACATGAATAAAACACTGAACAGAAGGGTGTGCCAAGAATAAAGCTGCTAAGTCCCTCTTATTGTAAACTGGATTGGTACTAGAAAAATCATATAGGACAACAGACACAGCTCACCGCACGTATCTAATGCTGTCCATCTAGAGCCTCAGCTGCAGTTCAGAAATTAACCCTAAAAAACCCCACTGGTCAAGCTGGCTCAGTGGAAGCTGTAATTGTTATAAGATTCTTGTGAGTGGAATTGTTTTTAACACTTATCAGGTCTAATTAACCTAATACTAGTGCTACTGTTGGTACCTTCTCTATGTTAAAGCATAAACTAATTGTAAGATCGGTTATACAAGAAGGAGGGTTTTTTTTCCAACAATGCCCCACCGTGACCCGTGAAATCAATGATGGTATTGCTCATTGAGACCATGTGTCAAACCAAAACCACTCTGCTACAGCTCCCTCCATGATCTGTATCCATGTGCAAATCCTGGAGGTTTTGGGAAGGAAACACAACTAGTTTTACAACAGTGATAATGATACTTAAGTATTTTTTAAATCAGTACATCAGATTTGATAGTAGTTTCTATAATCTTATGGTAGGTACAGTTCTGTATTACTGTCCTCTACTGATCCAGCGACAGGACGACAGCTTGTGATGTACTTATGCTATCATGTTATCTTGGTCTCAACATATATCCATGACAAAATGCCATTAAAGAAGAAAAAAAATCATGTTTTTTCTTCAAACCACAATGAAACAAGTGGCATAATCAACCTACATCTTTCTGGGCTGCTGGTTAGAAAAAGTCACTCAAAAAAGAAGCAAGCCTGTTATATGTTATACTTAGCTGATTTGGGGGTGGGGGGGTTAACCAAACAAAGATTTTTTTTTAATAAAGCATAAATAACAGTGCAAATGCTTCAGACTTTGAGAGGGCCTCACATCAAGCCACCACAGGCATACCTAAACATAAATTAAAAAAAAATAAAAGGAAATCACAGATGCCCTTTCATAAGTGATAACACTCTACAATTACAAAGATGTAAACAGATCTAATAATGCTGAGTTACAGAAAACAGACCACAAATAACATGGCATTCCACCCCCATCCCCCCCCCCCCCAAACAGAAACCCTCCTGTCAAAGAAAAAAATTAAAATCCATTTCACAGGCAGCTTTGCAAATAACACTATGGGATATTTTACCCCTTTAATAGCATCTATCACTAATCATGACAATGCTTGTAACAAGCACTAACACACTGCTGTCAAATCGTATTAGTGACACATTTAGCTGTGAAAAGGAGTTCTATTGCCTTTCCATACTGCATGATGATGCACCATTTCCTTTAAACACCACCACAGGCCTGAGACACAGCTCAGAAATACCAATACGGGTCCCATGCAGGCTGGGTCCTAATTTATGTGAAGACCAAGTTCCCTGCTGATTTGGAAATGTGCCTCACAATCCTCAGTGGTTCAGCTAAGCCCTGTCATCCCTTACTTGGTTGCGCTGTTAGTCATCTCAGTTTTTCCACTCTAGCCCTTATTTCCTTTCTCCCACTCATGTTTCCTTACTTAGTTCCTGGTAACCCATTGCACGTCTATCCTTGTCTGGGAATCACTGGGAATTCCTTCTCCAGACCTCCCCGCAGCTGCTCTCTACCTTCCCCCCAGCCCCTGTTAGTTGGGCTGCTCATACCCCTTTCCCCAGCCTCGCTACTAGCCCGGCTACGGATCCCTCTCTCCACCTCCGGTTCAACTCCTGCCCCCTTCCCCAGAGCTCTTACCTCCTGGCCCTAACGAGTGACTCCTAGCACTGGAAGCAGCTTTGCTCCGTGGCAGGGCGGGAAGCCAGAGAAGCCCTAGCCCAAGCAGGTGCGGTGGGTGGGGATCGCGCCCCCCCCGGACTCTGCCCCCCACTCCGCAGCCAGCCCCCTAGGAGAATACCAGCAGCTGAAGCTCACTATTTGGCAGCATGTCTTCCTCCGCCAGTTCCCCCTGCGCAGATGAGCAGGCTCATTATTCCGCAAGTCCCCGCAGCAGCCTTCTGCGCAGGCGCCAACTTTACGAAGAAGCAGGATATAGCTCTTCCCAGCGCTCCCCTCCCCGCAGCGCATGCGCGATGCACTATCGCGCACTCCTCCCCCACCCCCGACCACGGCCACTGCGCACGCGCACATTCCCTCGCCCAAGACCAAAGCTCCCGCCTTCGACTTCCTGCTGCGCATGCGCCCTCTACCACCAGTCCAGCTTCCGAGCATGCGCCTACTTCCCTGAGCATTCCTCCGCTCCCCTCCGCTGCGCATGCGCGCTCGGCCCCGCCCGCCTCTTTCACCGCCCAGCGGCTCACATTCTGGCAGTGCCGTGGAGCATGCGCGGTGTTCCTCGGGGTCCCCTCAAGTTCCAGAGCTCACTATTTGGCAAGGAGCCACTCCTGTCGCAGTGCCATTTAAACAGCCAGCGAGGGAGGGGGGAGCAGGCCCGTGCGAGTCTCTCACGTCCCAGCCATGAGGCAGGGCCCCGCAGAGACCAGGAACAGAGGGGCGCTGCCCCACACACACCTTTCAGAGGCAGGAGGAGGGGGGGGCTACCTTCCCTCTTCCCTGTGGAGAACTCCAGTCCTCGCCCAATTGCTTTTGCTTCTTCCCCCGCACAGCCCCTCCCACCTCACCTGTGAAGGATACCGCTGGCTGCTGTCCCCTTGCGGTCTCCTCATACTGCCCTAAACTGACACATCCGGGGCTCCCCACAACACCGCCTCTCAGCGACACGACACCGCACCACACCGAGGGCGGAGGGAGGGGGGGAGGCGCACTGGGCATGCGCGGCGCGCGCGGCGGGCGGGGCGCGCGCGGGAGGCGGGGGAAAAGGCGGGAAAGGCGTCGAGCGAGGCCGCGCGCGGGCGCCGCGAGGCCGGTTCGACGCCCCGCCCCCCCCCCCCCCAGCCATGAGGCGGTAACTGCCTGAGGTGCGGCGTCGCGTGAGGGGGTGACAGCTCTGCCGGCAGCGAGCCTGGCCGTCGGGTTTTATTTTAAATCCCTTGTCCCAAAGGAGCGGTGTCGGTGGAGAGGGGAGGCTACAGGCCTGTCCTGGTGGTGGGGTGTCGCCTGGCTGTGCTTTTGCTCCCCTGAGTGAATAAAACAAACAGTTCTTCCACCTTCTCTTTTCTGGCTGGGTGTATCACGGGCTACTTCAGCCTGTGGGTCAGCTGTGCTCATGGAGAAGGACTCCCCATGTTGTGCTCTATGAGAATTTCTCCTCAAACTTTGAGGATGATTGAGTTCTCTTTAACCCCAAACCTTTGTTTTAACCTTCTTAGAAAAGGATTTTAAAGGAAATCTGTCTTACGCCTGTCATTCAGGGGCCTAGATTTCACTGATCTGACAACCCTGTTTTCTCAGTCTGTTCCACAGTGCAGCTGTGTCTGTGGCTCCTGTCATGGGGGTGGTTTATACCTGTCTATGGCCACCAAGGTGGTCAGGGGCTGGAGCATGTGCCTGATGAGGAGAGGCTGAGGAAACCAGGCTCATTTCTTCTGGAGAAGAGAAGGCTTGAGGGAGACCTGATAGGAGCCTTCTAATACCTACAAGGAGGCTTCATGGGGGTGGATGGCAGGAGAATGGGAAACAAAGGGTGTCAGCTGAAACGAGAGGTTCAGACTGGACATAAGAAACTGCTTCACCATGATGACAGTCACGCATTGGGACAGGCTGCCCAAGGAGACTGTGCAACCTCCATCCTTGGAGGTTTCCAAGGCCTGTGCCTTGATTAACCTGGCTTGAGGTCATAGCTGACCCTGCTTTGAGCAGGACATTGGACCAGATGACATCCTGAGGTTTCTTCCAACCTGAATTATCCTGTGATCCTATGATCTTCTCTGTGTGTGGATGCTCTCCTGTTCTGATCTGCAATGCTTTGTAACCATAGGAAGCAAAGCTCTTGGTATTAGTATTCTTTAATTACTTAAATATTTGGAGAGAGATTTATCCTGAGCTAGCCTATCTTTCCTGCTTGAGTTTTCAGTCTCATGTTGAAGCGAATTAATACCGTTACACACAAAGTACCCAAACAACTAAATTAGGCATGTACAAATTATTACAGAGTTGAGCTAGGATACTGATTAGTACCAACTGTGTAGTAGGAAATAAATTAAAAAGAGGGTGGGAGGCATTAATATCCATGTATTTTGGTGAATGTGAAGGTAAACTGTTCATCGCATCTACCCTGTACTATGGTACACTGACACAGTAGCCTATGACCATTTCTGAGAAACATGAACTCCTGATTCTCTCTAAAATTCTAATAGATGGTGAATATACAGAAGGGACATATGCAAGATGATACCTGTGCACTAAAGCTCCTACTCATACACTTCTGCACTGAAGCATAGTCCTTTATCAGAGATTCAGTGGATTTGTGAGTGGTAGTAATTGATGAGAAACCCTATTTATGAGTAAAATTGGAAAGGGATTTTAGTTAATTCCATGATACATAAGCCCCAAGGCTATCTCAACTACCCCTACTTAAAAAAAAAAGTGCATGAGATTTTTATTTCACAAGCTCAGATGAAAAATGAAGTGTCTCATAGCACAGTGGTCCTATCCACCAGGTTTCCACATTTGTCCAGTACTGACTCAGAGAGTATTGCCTGTTTTATTACTAAAATTTTCTGCAGTATCCTGGGTTTTCTTGGCAAGTATCTCATCCAAGGCCTCACCAATTCTTGGACTCTGCCTCGTTCCTTTATTTCACAAACTGCTGCCCATGGTGACAAAACAGCAGGTAATGCTGCATTGTAATGAAAAAATGCCATAAAGCTGCCTCTTGGAAAGTAGAGAATTGGTATTAGCATTCCTATTCTGGATATGCATTTCTCCTAGAAACCTATTTTCATACCCTCTCCATTATCCTGACTTCCATATTTGCAATATAAACTGTGGGATTTTACTGATGTACTCATTCTCTTACAGTTGGAGCACAATTTTAGAGAAAACAGAGATCTTTTTTCCCCTCTCAAGCACTTAGACCATGGAGTTTTGATCCAAGGAGTTTCTAGATAGAATAAATGGAAATTTCTCCTTTAATCAAGACTGTCTATGTGTCGCTTAGCACTATGGAGGTCAACCTCTTTTGTAGTTTATGACGTTCTTCTGATCAAAGTTTTCATGTTCTCAGGAAGTGGAAAATTCAGTCAGGTATCTGTGAAAAAAAGAAGGTGGAATTTTACTTCTCCAGCACATGAATAAGTTATCCAGGGTCAGTCAGTGGCAGACAACTGAAATACTGTCACTTACTCTTCACAAAACATACCCTCTGTCTTTAATATATTTCCATAATGAAATTACTGGACAATTCCTAGATGCAGGTACTGCTTTGAGCTAGGGGTATGCTGATGTGTGTTCTTTGACACTAGTGTGCATGTGAGAGTACCAAATCCTCAAGTACATATATTTGGGGTATAATTCCCTGTACTGTCTGAATGATACAAGACAGGTTGTTTATCCTGCATGAAAAGATCCAGCAAATGCTAATGTAGATAGAGCTTTGGAGGTGTTACTTCTACAGCTTTTGTGTAAATACAAGTTTTTTTGTGTGAAGCTGATTAAACTGATGTCCTTGAAAGAGTTGTGTGTAAGAATTTTAAATAACTCCTGCTTTTTATTATTCACTCCCTCTTTGGTTTTAATTATTTTGTTCCTACATTTTCCCTTTCAATTTACTAAAAATCTAGAAATGTAATTAGAGAGAGGCTGAACTCAGAGAAAGCTGCCAGCATTTCTACATCATGATTAAATATATCAGCCATCCCTTTAGTGAGAGACTGAAAAACAGGATTCTCATAATTATCTCCCTGTTATCCAGGAAAGAATCTGCAACACGTACGGATACGGAGTTACTGAAAATGCAGCACTAATTAAAATCTCATATAAGCTTCTGATGATTGGGAAGTATGAAAACACAGTTATTTAATTATTTCCCGTATTTGCTATCTTTGTTACAAAAACAAACAAAACCATTCTAAACAAAACCCATCTCCAATCACCAGAGAGACTTAATGAGGCTTTTATATATGCAACAGTCAAATGATGTGAGTTACTTGATTCACCTCTCCTTATGCCAGTGAGGAATCTATACACCTCATTTTCCATATGTAATCTGAAGAGGAACGCTGTGGTGTATTCACAAGCAGTAACAGAATCATTCCTTGGTTTGAGGATATGGTCACTGTTTGTATGTTTAAATTTTAGAATATAAAAAGAATCTCAGTATTACTGGCTTTACTATTTCACAGTGAAACCACACAGTATTTGTGTCAGAGCCATTTGAAAAGCTAATATGTTATCCTTCCAGTGCAGCTTCTTTCTAGATTATCTATTATACTGTACTCTCACCTAGTCCGGTACGAAGCCTACATTGTTTATCTTGTCAAAGCAGTCTAAGCTTTGGCACCAGCAGAACACACTAGCGGACAGTAAGTGCTGATATGGTTTGTGATGAAAGGAAAAGCTTCTGAGATACAGGCTTCTTTGAAACCAAGGAAGTCGGTGGATTCTCCAGGGAAAGGAAACTGGTGAGACTTTTCTTCTGCATCCCTCTACCTTAAATTGAATTTGCAACAAAACAGCAAGTACTGAGCTAGATAGAGTCCAGTATTCCAGCTTTTGCTTCATTGTAAATAGAATAGTAATTAACACATTTTCAAAATGTTGTACAAATTAAGTAATCCTCAGTTTTGCATGGAGTAGGAAGATAAGTTAAATATTTATCTGTTTCTTTTTTTTTTAACTGAAGTGTAGAGAAGATAAGCATCTCATTCAAGTTCATGGAAAAAAAAACTACTGGAATAAGGACTACTTTAGAAACTGGTTGCTTCTGGTTCCTAAGCATAGATCCAGAAAAGAATATAGGAATTAGGTTGTTTTCAGGCCTCCAGATACAGAACTGTGACTGAAAACAATTCTTGTTCAACAGCTGTATAAAATGACAGGTGCCTGAATTTTCCAGGTACCACCCTCCCTGACCTGAAAGTTCATGAAGTGTTGCCAGTTTCTGGTTATGCATGTGCTCAGAATCGTCATTGACTGAGTACATTCCCGGGTCTGAGCATACAGCTATGCATATTTCTTGTCAGAATTTGCTTTCCTGACTTCAAAATACTGTAAGATAACTTAACTTACACATTGTGGCTGTGATTCAAAACTAGTTTTACTTATGAGTAAACAAACATTGTTTAAGAAAACTTGACCTCCTTTGGAAGAACGCTGACTCGAAGACTTTAATTGCAGGGAATCTGTTCATAGTTCTATTTTTACATACACTGGAAAAGTATCAAAGCTAATTTTTTAGTGGAGGAAATTATACTTTAAAATGCACTATTGTGAGAAAGTGACTCCCTAATGTCTTTGAGTTGGTGCTTTGTTTCTCGTTAGAAGCATCTCCTGTCTTCCCTGATGAGCCTGCTCTTGTTTTCAGTGCTGGTTTGCTTTAAGATGCTTTTGATCCTGTATTCATTAAAATCTGATCCTGCTGCTTCCCACCAGCCCTAATGGTCTGTGAAATTATTTTCCTTTCTCTAAGACGCTGTTAACTCTGCAAGTGCCTGCAGAGTAGAGAAGCTCAGAATATTGTCAAAAGTCCTGCAATTTATTCAAACCAGCTTTTCTCCACAAACAAAAATTAATCTTCGATGTTATCAAAGTAATCTTTAGTGGAGAAGTGGGAATGGACTGGAACAGAGTCTACAGGTTTTTATCACTGCTGTTTTCCCCTTCTGCAGGTACAGAGAGATAACTGGTCAAAGACTTGAAAATTGAGGCTAAGATTCACTCCATATAACAGGGCATGAAAGTATGAATGAGCAATAAAGGGCTCAAACAGCTGCAAAAAAAAAAAAAAAAAAAAAAGAGGAAATGAATCACGTAAGAGAGGAAAAAGTAGGGAACAATGAAGAAAAAGGATGTAGTAAAAGAAAAACATAAAACTGCATTTGCTTTGAGAAACTGGAGAATGGAGAGAAAACAAAACGAAGTCTGGACCTTGCAGGGAATAAAAACAGGTAAAGAAAAGGCAAGATTTTAAAGAAGGTATCCACAGACTAAGAATTTGGCTTTCAATTACTTTGTGTCAGGATATATAAGTGGATAACAGTTTAATCATGGCCTGTTTTTTTGGTTTTTGTTTTTGTTTTTTTTGTATATGTTGGTAAAAGGGAGGAGAGTTGTCAAAGCTTGTGTTTTTGATTAGACCACAATGATGAAGGTTAATATTAGTTGTCAATATGCACTTTATTGCACAAATTCTAGTGACTACTGTGAATTGGATAATGCTTCTCTATAACATTCTTATAGAACTGACCAGTTTAACGTGGAACTAATGAGCTTCTTGTTTATGCCTTCTCCATAGCCATGTCCTGCAATGACTATTACAGCATTAAGTTATCGCAAACAAAATGGCAGTAATAGGTATTCAGATCTTTAATTTCATTTAAAGATGCACTCAATTATTGCATCAAAAATTGTTTTCTAGAACAGTGATTTCAAAAGCAAGCATTCAGAAGTCATGAAGGCCAAATTCATTTTGGTCTTTTTATAGCCTTTAATTGCATACTAAAGTCTTTAATACTATGATTACATATTATTCTTAACCTGATTTCCTAAGGAAACAAGGCTTATATTGTTGATGTTCCTATCTTCCTATCCCATCCCTCAATAATTTCTAACTCAGTAGTGATTTCCATCCAAATTCAAAAAAAAAGGGGGGGGTCTTAAAGATAATTGCATTCTACCGCATTCCGTGAAACTAGAAGTTGGATAGAGAAAATGGATACCCCTCTCCCCCAAGTGCTCTAACACACTACTCTATAGATTTATAAACGTTAGTGAATCCACATGAGAGAGAAACCTTCTGAATATGCTAAGTATGGAGAAAACTTGAAACAGGAGCCACAGTCAACCACAAACCGCAGAGCTGGAGGAAACTAGGCTTTGCTAATTCCAGTGTTGACAGAACTACTTTTTCACTGGACTGAGCTAACCCTTTTTGTGAGTGGGTAAGTGTGTAGATAAAATGAAATGCTGCCTTCTGTATGTGTCCCCAAATTTTAACACACAATACCTAAAATATTTACTGAGTGCACACAATCATTAATCGCCTCCTGGCCATTTCCTCAATAATCAGATAATGGTATCTGACTGCTCAGAAATATTAATGAAGTTATCTTAACCAGTACCCCAGTGATTTTCAGTGATAATATGCTTTACAGAATATGGATGGGTGAAATAAATCCTCTTAAAACATAGGAAACCAGAGAAAATAAAGCTCTAATGCTGTCAAAAGTGTGCACTAATTTAAAGTGCCCAATTTGAAATACTTCAGATCTGATTATTCAGAGAACTTGGTAATTTAATGGTGTTTTGTGTATTCAGAATATAGTTCTAGTTCTCTACAGCTGTGCCTGTGAACACTCACCTTTTGCAAATCTAGCCCCGCTGTTCATACAAAAATGAAGAACTACTAAATCTGCAGAGCCTTATGTTGCCACGCAGGTCCTAAAGCAGGGGCAGAATCTCCTAATCCAGACTGGTGTTCAGTTTCTTAATCCGGAGACCATTCTTCCCTCTCCCTGCTACATTCACTGTAAAACTAATCAATTAACAAATTACTGCCCATCACACTCACTGAGTTCTGCCAAGACCTCGTGAGAAAGTGACACTAGAATTCTGAGAAGAATAAACTAAATCTGAGCAGGAACTTGTAAATCTGTTTTGAAAAATAAGAAAAGTGCCTTAAAGCTGATAAAAAGTAAGAGAGGCAGTGTTTGCCTGGAAAGCTGAACACGCTGTTCTGAGGAGAAGTGATTTTAAAAACTTTAGCTAATGAGTGTCAGGCGATCATGCTGCTAAGGGATACAAACTCAGCTCTCTGCTTTTTCCACTGCTGCAGTAGATGGAGAAAATGATCTCTATTGTTTGAGTGAACATGAGAGGGGTGAGATTTTATTGTCTTGTAATGTTTAATTTTAGGTAGGAAATAGTCCTTTGGAGGACAGTTTTCTGTCATCAACTGTAAGAGGCTGTTGCAAAATGGGCCTGTTATGTTCTCTATTCATGTTCCAGGCGCGCTGCAAGATTACTGTGTTGTCTCATATAATAGTCAGGATTTAAAGGGGAAATTATAACAACAACAACGTTTGATTAAAAAGTGTGGGTTGCTTTGCCTAGTCTCATCCCCAGGCAAACCTCCCTATGTATGTGTACCATTATGGAAATCTTTCTTTGCTATCCCCCAAATTATGTGTGCCTATTAAGAAGATATTTCACCTCATTCCCACTCATCTTTTCAAGCCTCAGTCAAGCAAAAGACTTACTCCTCATTTCAAGTAATGGAACGTTTCCACGACTGACCTGGTTGGATTTTCATTTTTACGGATTCTCCAAGCATCTCGTCTGTGCTAATCGAACTGCTCTTGGGAATGCCTCACGCATGCGATATGTCTGTGCTACTCTTGGGATATCTGAAGACCCAGTCAAGGACTTGAACCTGCTTGCAGAACCCCCCCCCCACACACACACACAAATCTGACCGTTATTTTTTTGCATTCTTAGAGCAAAACATCTCTGCTAAATGAGTCAATATTTCAATGTGTGCTAGGCTGGGTATGAAAAGCACATTGTGTCTTTTAAGCACTTTTTTTTTTTTTAAACCAGGTTAACTGCTCATAAAAATTCTGGAAATAGGCTATTAGCTTACCAAAGTAAGATAAAAAACATGCTAAAAATATTCAGGATCATATATGTGTATGCATATACAAAAAGAATGAGAGTGACAGTGCAAGCAGAAAAGCATAGCAAGAGAAGGAAAAAAATCCTTATGACTTTTTTTGCTGTTTTAATTTTGAAGCCTTAAGTGCAGTCTTAATTTTTCTTTAAAATATTAAAACCCTTAAATACCTCATTTCAGTGTGACATCCAGCTGCCTCAATTTCAGTCTGAGGTAATTACCTTTGTTTTGCCTGTTCTTTAAATGCATCCCTGGCTCTCTGCTGCTGAAATTCTATTAGTTATGAACTATAAATCTGAATATGAAACTGTTTATCATAAGAGCATATATTTCAAATGCATATCCCATCCCGCTTGCCCTTACAAGCTTTTTCTTACTCCCAGTCAGCATACACTTATTATGTGATGAAGTGGGACTCTGAAACGTTTTCCCCTATGGGTGCTGTTTTAATTATCATGGGTGCTTATCATTCTGTGGCAATCGACAGGGATTCTTGTTTCCTTTGAAAGAATACACAGAACCTTGCAAGATGAACTCATAATCAGGCATTTTGTACTTTTCTGGGGCCTGGGTTTTTTCCTCTAGAGTTTTAAATACAGGCTTGTGACTTCATGATACAAAGGTGGCTTTGGAGCAAAGCCCAGGCTCAGAGTGAAGGTACCTATTCTAGGCTTAGCTGTAGGGCCTGAATTTTAGCCATCTGTTTTAAGTAACTACTGATTTTGTAGGCCTGCAGGGAGAAACCCTAAGGGGAGGCAGCTTGGGCTGTCTTAAGAATCAAACCTATCAAAATGAATATCATGCTGGGGACTCTGACTCTTTTAACTGAGTGGCAAAGCACAAATCCTCATTTTTGAAGAATGAACTTTTTTTTAAGATGTGGTAGCTTTAAGACTGATAACTCATTGATTGCAAAGCAGTAATGATCACTTCCTTATCCCTTAAACTGTTTTCATCTGAGCATGAGCCTTTACTATCCTGTGAGAAGAAAATTGTGTGCTGCAGTTATATGCACATACAGTACCACCTACCTTATTCTATATGCTCTCTAAACATTTTATATTTTTAACATCTGTTGATGCAGTTGCAGAGGGAGCTAGTAAAGACAAGGAAGATGAAAGAACAAGGAAAGCAGCTGCCAAGTTTTCCCCCTGTGGATGCCATGTCTCAGCTAGCTATGAAATAAAACTTCACCTTTCTTAGCTCATACATCAACCAGTTCCTCCTGGAAGGACAACAGGCACAAACAGTGCAGCAGTATAATCTGCTGTTTATTCGCAGTATGTGCATGACTCTCCTCATCTGCCCTGAACCACCACAAACTGACAAGGTTCCTGGGAGGATTCCGGCAGAAATGCTTTCAAAAACATCGACTGTGATGCCTATGGCTGCTGTGCATGAGAGCAGCTGTTTGTGTTATATGAGGACAAGAGGACATGCAGGTGGGCACATATGTATTTATATGCATGCTATTGGTAATGAAGGACTATCCTGCTGAAAAGACAGTGACTGTTTTAAAGCTTCTAATGACTTAGCTTCAACATAGTCTTTGCTGATGGTCAAAAAGAAATAAAGTAAAATCAAAATGGAGGAAGACCTTGATTTCCACATTACATTTCTAGTCTAAGCGTGAAGACTCAGGTCAATTCTATCACTAATTAGACAGGAACTGCTTTTTTGTTGTTTTTCTTCTTGTATTTCTTGAAAATGATTGAAATAAGAGTTCCCCCTGCTGGTAACTTGCTGAGCCATAAATGGACAGATGTGTCAGGGCTGGAACTCTGGACCCACGAGAAGATGACAGAAGATGGAGTCATTTCATAACTTGTCAGCCTGACCCTCATCTTTCGCACTTGGAGGATTTTGTTTAAGCCACTTAATAAATTTACCTCCTATTCAATGGATTTCCCTTCCTGTTTCTACTCAGCAGAAGGTCAGTTGCACGTGTAAAGGAAGGAGTCAAACCACAAGCATTCCCTTTAGTAGCTCCCTTGACAAGTCAGCCCAAACTCAAAAGCTGAGATTACACAGCAAGCATTCAAAGTATCTGCAAGGTTAGCTGCAAAGGGTGATGTTTTACACCCTAAGAAAGATTTTCATTTTGAAAAATATTTCACTACCACAATAAAACTGTTGCTTGCTTGCAGCTGGGGAAAGGAAAACAAGCGACAGATCAAGCACACAAAACTAAAGAGAGCAAGGTAGTGATTTTTATTGAAATAGGTTTGCACCCTTCTGACAAACTGCAGGATGTCTTAAAAAGCAAAGACAGACACAATCTGAGTCCCAGCAGAACTGGCCAAGCCTCAAGTTGCTAAAGGGCCAAACTGTTGGTAGAGAACACCTGGGTACTGTGCTTTACTCCTTGAAACCTCTGAACTGCTTATAGGTGCAGATGCTACCACAAAACTCTTCCTTCTTTGAATAAGCAAAATATAACTTGCCAGCAGCAGTTAAGTTAAAGATTCTTTTGCACAGCCATATCCCAGATTTTATTCAATTTCTAAATCATATCAGATAAATTCCCTCTAAACTTTGCAGACTATTAACCTGTTACTTCTAAGACAGAAGGCTTTTCCTGACATTTTAACAGAACTGCATTGCATCTCATTGAAGACACTTGCACCGTTTAGAAAAAGGAACAAACCCAAGAAACTATTAAACCTAATTATCCCTCTGCAAGAAGTGCCTGACTGAAGGAGCTTACAGTTCTAATAGGGAAAAAGTAATACAGAAAATGAAAATCTTACTAGATCCTAAACCCAGCTCCTTTAGAGTTTACCTGCCGTACTGCTCTTTACTTATACAGAGACAGCTCAACTCAGGCAGCAACGTGTACCAAAAGCCACCAGGCAAGCCTCTCGAAATGGGGTAACCACTCTGCCAAGGCAGGGAGTCATTGCAGCAGTGCTCCTGGCAGTTCAAAGCTAGGGACCTGTTCTGTGGCATCATCCAAGAAGAAAAGTCTGTGCCAATTGGAAGATAGCTTCTTCAATTGCTTTTGTAGCCTCTACTGATCTCACAGTACATGAGGTCTGGAAAAAGGACAGCAAGCTGTCCAAGGAAATCCAAAGGGTTCAGACTCTGGGTAGACACAAAAGCTGCCTTTAAGAAATTTTGATTGACTAAGAGTTGGAGGTGTAGCAAGAACCAAGTTGGAGCAATACCAGGAATAGGCTTTAGAGCTAAAGTGGGTCAAGGGAGCCCGCAGCAATCGGGATAGAGACAAATCTGCAGTTCCTCCATTTTCTTTCTTCTTGGCAGAATGATCCTTAAATCTGTGCTCTGAATACAGACAAGTTGAAGATATTGGTAAAGCCATATCTTGGCTTAGAAAATAGGCCATAGGAAGCTCCCAACTTTTGTCTTTCTGCTGGTCCTCCAGGCTGCTGCAGTGTGGGGCAGGAGACAGACCTGTGAGCTTGAGGAAGAGTTCCCTTGAACCTATGGTGGTTTCATTTCAATGGTTAAGAAAACAATTGAAACGAAAGCTTTGTGTTGCTATACTCAGTTTTAAGACCCTGTCTCTCCTAGAGCTGCAGCAAGACTTGGAGGGGAGGGAGAGTTCAGGAGGAGCAACCTTCCTAGCATATATAGAGAAGTAGCTTGAAGTAACCTGCCCCTACCCAGTTCTCAGGAGGTAGTTTGGCTTGAGATGCTGCAAGTGAAGAGGAGATCATCTATAACTGACACTCAGTGAAGTGGAGAAAGGCTGCTAGTATCTCAGTCCCACAGTTTGTGATTGTGATAATTACTGCTAAAACAATCAGAGAGATTTCCCTTTGGTAGTCAGAACAGCAATGACTCAAGTATTTTAACGGGTGACATGTTTGAATGGGAATTTCAAGATGACCATGAAGAGGTGGATGGAAAGGGAGCAAGTGCATTTTTTTCAGCTATTTGAATGTGAACACTGACAGGGGTACCTGGGTCTACTCCTACATGAGATTACTAATTTAACAGAAGAGAAAGCAAGTCTGTTAAACTAATAGAACTGAGAGCTGACCTAGGATCTTTTTGCTGCTTTTGGTTACCGAGTTTGGGAACTGGTTAGATTTAAGATACACTCCTCTCTGTCTCTTAGCACTAAGTCCTTTAAACACAGAGAAAGGACAGTTTCATGATTAAGACACAGGAAAGAAAATTAATACCCACCTCTGCCACAATATTTATGTAAAAGTCATGCAGTTTCTCTGTTCCTTCTTATAAAATACAAATAGTATTTTTTTACCTTAGACATACGGGGAAAGATAATTGTCTTCAGAGAAGTAGGAATCTCCATACAGTAGCAGATGCCAGCAGATGGCATTCATTGGGCAGGATTTATGGAGTTAAGTGACAGAAGCTTTTACTTCAGGATTCTCTACCACTGAGAACATGTTTGCTTGCTACTTATCACTTGACCTTTAAGACAATAAAAGTTAGCAAAGAGGTGAAGGTGGCAGAAAAAAAACTCTTTGAGGTAAACTTCAATATCCTCAGGTTTAATTTTGCAAAACCCACATTTTTTGAGTAGAGCAATGGGATAGTAAGAAAGATTAAATCAAAACCAGATTTGAGGCCAAAGAAGTTGTAAGAAACACTGGAGGGGTGGGCGAGGTGGGGGCTAGAAAAAAAGACTTACAACAGCCGCTCAGGAAAGAGATCAAGATCCCATCTGGAGGGGCAAAAGGCCAAAGCCACAGAACAGATGGAGACCAAATGACAGCTGGTAGAAACATGCTTTCATGTGTAAAGTTTGCTCTTTGGAGAATTTTGCTCTCCAAGTCTGAAGGCATCATTATGATAATAACTCCTCCCCTACAACGCTGGGGAGCTGGCAGGTGCACTCGGGAGCAGGCGCTTCCAAAGCTCTCAGTGACAGTGGTTAATTAACAAGGCCCCTTTCAACATTTAGAAGCTGTTGCCACAC
Source organism: Dromaius novaehollandiae (assembly GCF_036370855.1). Lineage (NCBI taxonomy): Eukaryota > Metazoa > Chordata > Aves > Casuariiformes > Dromaiidae > Dromaius > Dromaius novaehollandiae. Next base: position 8,731,240 of record NC_088119.1, on the reverse strand, counting down.
AACCTTGGCATGGCTTTAGCAGCAAAGGGTCTTGTTCCTTCGTCAGCAAGGGGGATGAAAAGAATTAATTTGGCCCCCAGTGGTTAAACAGGTTTCCTGTAAACTTTTACATATGCCAAGAGTTATTTCTGTTTTAGAAGGGCTCAGGTGAAGGATATAATGCAACTCAATGTTTATATGTATTATCTTAATGGAAGAACGTCCGACTGGCTGCTCTACCAGCCAGTTCTCGGTTATGGAAAAGTCATACAGTCAGAAGAGTGGGTTCTGCCTTCATCGCACGCATTTAATCCTGAGGCCTTTCCAGGCTACACCAAACACACTAAAATAAATTGTCCTAAAACTAGTCCTCTCCTTGGAGTAAGGTGTAGTATTTGCACTAAGCAGATTCAAAAGAGAATGCGGCAAGATCCAAAGATAGTTCTTCCCCAAGATCAGTCAGCTGTACTGAAATTAAAGTTCTGGAAAAATGGCCATTATCTCCTTTTCTTTAATAAAGATATGAAGTCTTTCCTCCTGTTAAGGCAAGAATTTCATCCTGCTGCTAGAATCTAGTAATGCAGCTTTGATTACAGAAAAAAAAATTAAACATTTGGTTACAGTTAAAACAAAAGTATTACACTTTAAGACAATTCAGAATTAAAAAAAAAAAACTAGAAAAAAAATCCAAATGCTCCCCTTCTAATTACCCATCCTGAGTCCAGTTTCATAACAGAGTTTGAGGTACAAGACAATAAATTAAAAGTTCATTCCAACTGCAGAGTTCAAACATCTCAATGGGATGTCTTCTTCACTCCCTTTCCAAATTTGGCATCAAGTCCAAGGCCTGCAAAGAAATAAAATAATCCATATGCATGGCAAATTCACATTCTTCAAACAAACCTAATGCAAGGGACTACATGAAAATCGGCTTAACAGCACCAACTTACTACTGAGTCACTTTTGTTAGCGCTCTCCTCTATACATCATCTCTGCATAAGTTAGTGGCGGGAAGACTTCAGATGTCTTCTTCACAGACTTACCCAAGAACACCAGGACTGTTCCCACCCACTGCATTGTACTGATGGGATTAGCAAATAGAATGACGGATGCTAAAATCGTGAAGAACTTCCGTGTTGTGGTGATGATGGAACAGGTCAAAGGTCCAAAGTACACCACAGTCATGAAAATGAAACTCTGTTAGAAAAAAAAAGACTTTTGTCACTCTGCCTGGAAAAAGCACCCCACATATCGTCTTCATATTTTCTTTTTTTGGCAGGAAAAGCCATAGTCCTAGCCATAAGAGTCTGTTACAAATCTTGATTATTGGCATACAAGCTTAAACCAACTTTAATCTTGTAGGTAGCCTGTACAAAACCAAGCAACAACCAAAGCAAGGGAAGGTGAGGCAGCTTTACTTTTTAATCTAACTATGCAAGCAAATCCCAATTAAGACTGCAGAATAGGGAAGGGAAATGTATTTACCTGACCCAGTGCACTTGTCAGGCCAAACAGTAGGATATTGTAAAGGATGCTGGGGTAGCGTTCAGCAAAACTCAAGAACTCCCAGAGCTCTCCAGTGAACAGTATCCCTAGAAGAAAGATTAAAATGAGAAACATGAATTAGCAGCCCAGAGACAACCTGAGTAGCCACTGCCTACGTGGCATAATTTCAGTTAATATTCATTAGCTGACAAACACTAAACTCCACCTAGTGAAGGCTGGTGGCAAGCAGTGAGCTTCCCCTGACAGCAAACTTGTCACATGAAAAAAACCCAAACCCTCAGAATCCCTCTCCTGCCAGTTTTGCAGCATCTCTCCCTCACACACCACTTACTGGCTGAAGCCAAAGTAAAAGGGAAGCAGAAGGTGCCCCAGCAGAACACAAAAATGCTTTTATGTGCTAGGCATGCACCTTCCACCAAAGCAAAATTATTTAATAAAACCCAAAAAAACCCAGGATAAGTGAAGAAGATCACCTTCCTCATTAACTAACAAAAGAAGGCAGTCATTACGTGCATCTCCAATTCTGAGCAAGCAGTCCTGAGCAATCAGTTAGAAGCGCTACTTCACTGGAGCAGAGCTACAGGGACAGGGCTTCTGTGCCACAACAAGAGGGCCAACAGGCGTAAGCCCAGGTGCTTACATCTGCATCACAGAGCCAGCAGGCAAGCAAGAACTTTTCAGAAGCGAACAGGCTTTGGGTAACTAAACTGTGCATGGAGCAGTGTCCTCTAGCGGGCATTAAAAGAGCTACACTGAACAACCCAGATGGTATTTTCAGGTTAAAAAAAAATACAAAAAAACACCGAACAAACCCAAACTAATACTGTGTGCAGAACACATTCTAGGCCCTTTTCAGAACAGGACAGCACGTCTCTTCCCCCAGGGTGTCACACCGCAGCCTCGGGGCTCGGTGGCTGTGCTTTCGTAGGCTGTTCCTTACCGGCCCCTAGGAACAAGGTGGACCATAGATTAACGTTTAACATCATGTGATTGGAGCCAGTTTGGTAGTGAGCTCTCATGTGGTCCTGAGATACACCAGTCAGTCCATCCAAAGTCAGAGACAGCAGCTAAGGAGGGGCGGGGGGGGAGGCAGGGAGAGAGAAGAGCAAAGAAAATCTTTGTTATTTCTTCCTTATAGGGAAGATCTTGAAACACCCCCTATTTTTCCTTTACATTTCAATCACCTGTTAAATAGCAATTACGCAGCCTCAGAACTTCTGCTAGGAGAGACACACGTGTACTCATGCACCGATCCCCTGCCACAGCCTGAGAGCGCATTCCTCAAGCCAGTGATGCGTCCGTGTTTTAATACCAGCTTTAGAGCACGCTTGCTGTACAAAACACACAGCCAGACCTGCTTTTTCCTCATCAGAGCGGCCACCAACGCAGCCCCTGGGTTGTTTGTACTTTGGCAATACTCACCAGAAGGAGCTCTCCATAGCCAAAGATGTGATCATCGCTTCCAGCCCCCTTTTTAGGCTTGTACATGAACAGGGCCACACCTGTGACTATCAAGAGGACGCAGAGGTATTTGGCCAGCGGATACTTCTTTCGCAGCAAAGTCACTCCTAAAAGCATGACTGCAAAGAAGAAGCAACGTTGTGAACTGCTCCCAAAAGCCTCTCATGGGAATTTAATTTTGCCCAGTAAAAGGTTAGGTGGATACTGCACTGCCTGCTCTTGTTGCAGCAGCAAAGACAGAAAAAGAGAGATACTGTTTTTAGAAATTAGATCCACGGACTGGTTCAGAGCATGAGAAACCCACACAAGTATACGAGAAGATACATGAAGTCTGCTTACCTGGAATGGGCTTACAAGATTTGCCTAGGACCTATAAAAGAAAGAATACCTTAACTAACCACATATCACTGCTTGCCTACAACAAGCCAAGAGATCACGGAACCGCAAAGGTAACCGTACCGGAACAGACCACCCTGACACGCGCTTCTGGCAAAACGTACCAGACGCCTCAAAAGACAAGACAAGGGCCCACGGCAGGGAGACCATCCAGCAACTGTCTGTGAAAGTTTCAGAGACAGTCTCCAGCCCCCACACACCAGCACCAACCCCCACTTTCAAATTCCCACCACTCCTAAGTATTGTTATTCCCTTTCCCTTATTTCTCTTAACTCTATTAACCCACCTCCGCAACACACAGGGCTGCTGGAGGAACAGTGACAGGCCGCAGTCCCGCAAAGGCAGCCTTAGAAAGAGGAGCGCCAAAGGCACAGATCCCTCCCGATAATTATTAGCAGCTTGTGCTTTCACAACAAGAGCTTCTCGGCACAGTAGCTGCAGGGCGTATAAACACCTCAAGCGAAAAAAAGTTGCAGGAAAAGCAAGCGAGCTGTAAATCGGAGGTTTAACGCCTCCTTGCCCTCTCTCAAGCTCGCACCCCGCAGCCCGTCCCCTGCACCTGAGTTGGGTAGTTCACAAACTGCAGAGCCGAGTTGCTGGAAACCATCGCGCCCAGGTAGGAGAGCGAGCAAGCCGCGTAGAGCCAGCTCTGCGTCCGGTCCACCTTGACGGAGTCGAAAAACCGGATCACTGGAAGGGAGAGAGAGCACGGGAGAGTCGGGGGAGCTGCGGGCAGGCGGCGCCGCGCAGGTGCGGAGCGGGCCGGGGGCGGCCGCCGGGGCCGGGGGCACTCACGGAGCCGGGCGAAGGCGGCGTTGATCACGCACTGGATGAAGACCAGGGACAGGGCGTACTGGAAGCGCTCCTGCGCCGCGCCCTCGCCGTAGCGGCCTCGGGTGCTGCGGGCAGAGCGGAGCAGAGCGGAGTGAGCGCGGGCGGCGCCCCGGCCCCGGCGTCCCCACCCGCCCCGGCGCGGCGCGGCGCGGCGGCGCTCACATGCTCTCCTGCAGGATGCCGTAGTAGAAGTAGCAGGCGAAGACGCCCAGGAAGCAGACGGGCAGGCGGAGGCGCTCGGGCAGCGCGGGGCCACCCGCGCCCATGGCGGCGCCGCGGCCGCTCAGCGCCGGGGCCACGTCCAGCACCACATCCCGCAGCGCGGCCGGCGGCGGCGGCGGCAGCGGCGCGGGGGGCCTCATGCGGGCGCCCTGCGCCCGCCCGCCTCGCGGGGCCCGCCGCGCCGCGCCGGGGCCGCCCCTCGCGCCGCCGGGCGCGGGGCAGGGCGGAGGCGGGCGCGCGGCGCGGGGGAGCCGCGCAGGGCGGCGCGGGAAGGGCACATCGAACTCTCCGGGGGCGGCGCGGGAGCCGCAGCCCCCGCGGCCCGGCCGCGCTCACGGCCGCGGGGCGGCTCTCGGGCCAGGCGGCGCCGCGGTCAGCCCTGGGCTGGGGGCCTTCAGCGAGGGCGTCCCTGGTGGTGACGCACCCCGATGTGGAGCGCGCGGATTGGCTTGGCGGCCGGGTGCGGGGCCAGAGGGCGGGGCCCTGGTGGCGTTCGGGCGGTCGCCTGAGCGATTCGGGTGCGGTGCGCGCATACGCAGTACGGTGCCGAAGCTGACGGGGGCGGTCCCTGCCAGCAGAGCGCCGCGCAGGTCCTACCGCCCGCCGGTCCCTCCCTGCCCGCAGCCTCCGCTACCGCGGACCGTCAGCAAGCTGCTGCACGCTCCCGTGCCTCCAGTTTATATTAAAGCCCAAAGAAAAGAGGTACTCCGGATGCCTGAAATATTTATTCTTTTTTCCTTTTAACTGGCAATATCAGGATCTGCAAAAAAACACCCTCCTCTAAACACAAGACAAGAACTCCAAAGCTAACATTCCTCCTTTAAGCTCTGCAATACATACATAAAATACAAACTTCAAACAGCTGCAAAAATAGTGTCTTTGGAAGAAAATAGAGTTTCTACATCAGATACAAGAAAACAGGCTCCTCCAGTACAACCCCGAGCCTTTGCAACAGAACACAACTCAAATACTTTTGTTGTCAAGAGGCATTGCAATCAATGTTCCCATGTTATCGCTTTGCTGTCCAAGGCATCGTTTTGGGACAGTGCTGCTGGATTTGGCATGTTTCAGGGACTCCTGCCCAGGCACGGTCCCAGCCATCACTGCTCTAGGTGCAGCAGAGCAGCACCCTGCCCCCCCACCCCCAGCCCTGCTGCCCAGGCCCATGGCTGGAAAGCAGCACGTAGTTTCTCTATAGCAGCAGCCTCCCTCAAGCAGGACCTTTGTTATTGCCCACTTAATTTCCACCCCCTTTTCCCACAGGGAGGCCGAGGCACTGGGAAGACCCTCGCCCACCCGCAGGGAAGCCACTGCAGAGCAGCAAATGCCACCCTCACCCCAGGCACATGAGCAGCTTTCCAGCCCCCAGGGCCCCTGTGTGCTGCTTGGAGATGCACAGGCCTGTGTTTAGTCATCTGCATTTTCCCACACCTGGCAGGGGTTTCTCAAGGCTCCTCAGAGCTCCAGGCTCCCTTCGAGGTGTCAGTTGTCCCCAGGAGGCACCATCAGGGATCCCCAGCCCCCCCCCACCATCCCAGTGCTCCGCAGTCTGAGTGATCTGTCTTAATAGTGCAGATACACATCAAGTTCTGCTCCAATACGTGTTTTCTAGAGGCATCTTGCCCAGGCTCTGCCTTCTCCAAGAGCAGCTCTGCTACAAGCCCCTTCTCCCCACTTCCCACTCCCCAGGATTCAGCAAGGCCCGGCAGCCACAGGGGGAAGCGCTGGGAAGCTCCACCTGAATTCCCTTAGCTCAACCTCCTTCCGAGCCAGGGCGCCTGAGTTTGCCTCTGCTCGCAGCAGCAGGGCCCCGCTGCTCTTCACCAGCAAAACAATCACACAGGAAACAAAGACATTTCAACACAGGAAAGTGCTTTGAACGGGGGAGGCTCGGAGAAACAAGCCTCTCCAGCAGCGAGGAGTCCTGTGGCACACTGCACTTCAGTTTGTCACCCTCAGAGGAAGCCTGCTGCGCTTCTCCACCCCGGGGCTGCCTCTTAGCTGTCACGTCCCAACCTCAAGGCACTCGTCTCCGCAGGCTGGCTAAGCTGCGCTGAGGAGCCCGCGATGCTGAGGCCGGCCAGCCTCCCCAAGGCTTCACACCACAAGGGAGCTGTGGAAGACGACGCTCTCCTCCGGCTGGCCACGCTTCCAGTGTTCGTAGTTCAGCGAAGGCGATTTAGACACCTCACTAAAGCCATCTACCGCGGGGTCCTTCCGCACCCCAAGGAACGGGGTGGGGGCCGAGGACTGACAGGACGTAAACGAGCCCGTGCCAGGGCTGGAAGAAGCAGGAAATCCCCTGAAGAGGAAGCCCACGTTTGGGAAGAGAGGCTTCACCAGGCTGACCGGGCAGAAGGCAGAACCGGTGGGGTTGAAGTGCACTTTGTTCTTATCTGGGCAGGAAGGCTGAAAAGTCTGATCGGGGCTGGGGGATCTGGAGGAGAGAGAAGAGTGGAGGTGATTAGGAACAGACACTCCCAAGGGCACAGAGCTGTCAGGTTTGCAGCTGCAGGGAAAACACCTGGAGTTCTGCAGCCTTCGAAGAGCCTCACTGAAAGCTGTATTGCTTTTACTGTGAGCTGGCCCATTCTTCAGGCACAGAACAGGCTCTGCAGAGCAGCATGAAGAGCCTGTTGTTTCAAAAGCACACTTATTTATAGGAGAACCAGCTCTTTTTCTTCAAGATGCTGTGATGGCCGAGAAAAACCTACTGCCTGGGAAGGGCAAGGAACCAAGAGATCCCTGTGAGCATGTCTGAGGGTTAGTGATTTGGATTTCCAGCTCTTGCCGCAGGACCTGAGCAGGCACATTTCTGCTAGGAGAGCCTTTCCTTTAGAGGCAGCTCTGCACTTTCTAGAACAGGGGGTGGCAACAGGAGCGGCAACAGAAGCCTCAGCTGCCCCCAGCCCAGCATCCTGCTGTAGCACCACCTCATGTGAGCTCTCTTCTGCCAACGACTCCCCATACTTACAAAGCTTCTTCAAAGGCCCGGACTTTCTCACATCCCTCAGGAGGTTCCCGTTTAAACATGTAGCTGTGGTTGGGCCGAGGAGAAGAAGCAAAGGCCAGGACTGGAGAAGGGCTGCCACCCTCTAGGACAAAAGGAAGATTTTTTTTGAGAAGATTTTAGAAGAAACCAACAGAGCTCTTTAAATCAACACCAGACCTGCTTTTCTCGACCCCAGGGCTGCAGGCTATAACAATATCCCAAAGCCACAACATTAGATCTGTTTCGTTCCCAGCTTGTATCCCCCATCTAGTATTGGAAACCACCACCTGGAGGCTAATTACTGGAACTTTAAAGAGTCCATTATGGTTTAGCCAAATTGGCTGAGACCCTCTCCTCCCCCATCTTCACTGCAGCTTCCAACCCACCGTGCAAACAGGGATGAGACAGGAGACATTGCACTGGGACTGCCAAAAGCTACTGCCACCATCCGTCTCCCCTGAGCTCCCACAGCCTCTTAGCTTTCCAGCATTTACCTTTCTCCTTTGGATCTGGCTGCACCTCATCCACAGCAGAGGAGAGCTCTTCTGCCGCCAGTCTCACTGGGGTGTGCGGAGAAAGGCGGAGGGGCACAGAAGGGGACGGAGAAAGAGAGAGACTGCTGCAGCTGCTACTGCTGGGCTCCAGGGTCAGGGATGCGTCTCCGGAGCCTCTCTGGGCTGGTGCCGGCGCCCTGTGGCCATCTGGGACATCCAGGATCTAGGGAGGAAGCAAAGCGGATCAAGAAACTCCCTTTCATACTAGTGGAAAAGCTTAACAGCGCTTGCACCTGCACTGGCCAGAGGAGTCCTACCCCTCTGGCCCAGAAAATAGGAAGGGTGCTGGACCGGACTCATTTCTCCGGCTCCTACAGAGACCCCTTTTCCTTGCAAGCTGGATGCTTGCACATGGGGAGGAGCAGGCTCACGATGCAGCGGTAGCAAAGGCAGCCAGGTGTAGAGAGAGGAAAGCAGATAGCAGCTAGTGGAGGTGTTGGATCAGGTTACAGGCACAGCGTCCCCTTCAAGGAGTTAAGTCCTGAGGCAAACAAAGGGCAGAGGCCCCCCTGTATACTGCTACACGCTCCAGTTCACAAGCTGCCTGGGATCATCTCTCCCACATCGGCACAGTACACAGCAGCCTTTGGATGCCAGTCTAATATAGCACCTTATAGCTGTCAGTGAGGTGCCACCTCTCCTGCTGTCACCACTGGCTCATCTCCCATAGCATGAGCAAGTTTTAAGGAGAGAAGCCAGCAGCCACTTGGCCCAATTCCAGCAGTTTTAGGCCTAGCACAGAATGAAACTAGGCATGCAGACTGTCCTCACCGCCAAGGAAGATACAGGCAATGTCCTCAGACGAAAGGATTTCAGAGACCACCCAGGAGATTAGGGCAGTCTTCTAGTGGCCTTCACTCACCCTCAAAAGCTCTTCGTCTCCCTGTTCTTTCACAAACACTTCCTCCAGTTCTTGGTTTAGCCCCTCAAGGCTCCTGTGCAAGCAGGGGCTGAGCCTCAAAATGGGAGATGGAGAAAGGAATCCCGAAGGAGAGTCCTGTAACAAGCCAGAGTCAGACAACAGTTAGTTACCTCTGCACAGACTCACCACTGCTCAGAGCAGTTGCATCCTCATTTCCCACAGCTCTCCAGAGCCCAGCCAAAGCCTCCCAGGAGGCCGACTGGAGAAGGCTGACAGAAAAGACACAATAAACTAGCTGCAAATCAAAGCACTCAAGGGGATATGCTGGAGATAAGAAGGGGTATGCAGGGGGAGAAAAAATTCTCCCCTCTCAGACATGAGAGCAGAAGTCAGAGGACAGCTCGGGCACCTGCCAGCAGAAACAGGAGTTTGCTCTCCACCTCATTAGGGCACACAGTGACAGCAGAGCAAAGGGAGACTTGAACATACCCTGAGCGATCCAAGGACAGCATGGTCCCCCTGGAGTGGGGAGCTCTTCTCCTTTTCTTTGCCACTTCTGCCATTTAGCTTTGTTCGCTGGAGCTGTTGCTTCAGTTTGGCAATCTAGCAAACAAAGTTTCAGCTACAGAACCAGACAAGCCAACGCTCCTCCACCAAAAAAGGACCATCTTCTCTCTCCTCCCCCTTTCTTCCAACCCACTAGGAAGTGCCAAAATAGAGACAGTTTAATCACACAACAAGCAGCTCTGGCCACCTCTCAAAGGACAGGCCAGAAGTACTCTCAAGGCCTAGTCAAACTCCCCCATTAAAATGTGGTCCATGCCTTTCGTCTAGCAGATCTGGTTATCTTCCACCTACAGAAAGTTATGAAGAAGGCCCTGCTGGAACCCACATATGCTACAACACCTACGAGCAATGCACAGAGCTTCAGTGGTGCTTCTTTACGATGGCTGCTGCCAAAGGAAGCCAACAAGAAGATCAGCCTCCAGTTAAGTCAGAGTGTTAGGGATCAGAATAAGGGCTAATGTCTCATCTCCTATGGTAGCCTCTCATCCCTGTCCTCCCACTGCCCTCCCATGCAAGCAGGAACCTCCTACAGATTAGCTGCAAACACAATCTTGCTTAAGCATTGGGAGCGGTCTCTTTTACCTCTCTGCGGTGATCTGTGCTACCCCAAGAAGCAGAACGCTTGTGAGTACTGGAGCTGGCTTTCCCCACTTCTGCTTCATACCAGGACACTGGAGTCTGAAGTGACGAGAAACACGGCTGAGAACAATCACATTTACTGGTTTTGAGACTGGTAGTAGAGACCAAAGAATAAAAGTGACCAGCTACTGCCCGTCCATTGTCCTATTCCAGCCTTCCCCCATCAATGCAATGCTCAGTGAAATACACTAAGGGAATTTACCTTTCAAAATTTGCCAAAACTAAGATTTTGACCAGATTTGTGCCTGTTAGAAAACTGCACCTCATCCGGACCTCACAGAGGCACGTGGCAAGAGACCTACTCAGAAGTTAGCAGCTTAATCACAACAAGTACCTGCCAAGATCAAGTACACGAATGCATTACTCCAGAGAAATAACCACAACCGCCCCCTGCGCTGCCTGCACCGGCTCCGGACTGGTGAAAAGTGGCGTGGGGTTGCAGGCACTCAACGTGGGGAGAAGCATTATCGAGAGGAAAAGCCTCACCCAACGGCGAGAACGCACAGCTCGCTGCCGAGACCTCAGGCTCCCGTATCAGAGTTCAAAGGCGTAACCAAACCCAGCGTTTGGCCCGCGGACTCTGAGCGCTGGAGGAACCCAGCTGCCTCTCCAGCTCAGGGCTGGCAGTTCTCAGCTTACTCCCTTCATTTAGAAAAACAGCCTCAGCACCACATTACACAGCTGTTTCCCAAGCAACAACTACATTTCGAATATCTACGGCCATCAGAAAAGGGCTGTTAATCTGAGCAGCAAAGGGTGTGAACTTCCTTCCAGTGAGCTCGGTGCGCAGTGGGAGACTCCAGCATCACAACGGTCCCAAGGCGCATCGTTTGAGATCAGCCGCTGTTTCTCTCCCCCAACATCACATTTCTGTGCCTCTCACAACGTTCACCCCGTGTCACTCTGCTGCCTGCCATTTCTGTGGGAGGCTTTGGATGATACTTCCCTCCTTCCTCCTTCGCGACATGCTGCCAGAAGGTGCAAGGGCCTGAGAACAGTTCCTGTCCAAGCAGCTTAGCCGATCTCCCCAGAGGCTACTGCAAGAACAGCAGCTGTTTTAAACAACCCTGTTGAGTCAGGAGGATGACTGAAGCCTCTCCTCTCAAAAGGAGTTTTAAAACAACTTACTTAATCCAAAGGAACAAGGCAAAATACAAAAGAGAAACCCTGTACCTCTTGGGGCAACTGGATACAGGTGATTTTGAGGCAGAAATCCAGCCTTCTCCTGAGTTTCAGGCTCTGAACTGAAGCCCTCCTGACACAGCACTAAGCAGAGCGCACTAAGCCTTCTCCACTGCTAACACTAACTGTTGTCTGTGGCTCCTTTTTGCAATGCCGGTAAGCAGACAACACCACGGTACAGAATTTGTTCCATTTAATTTACAATGCTCAGCTTTTGTGGTTTGAGAAAAAAAGTTGGTTCAGCCTGAACCATTACTCTGAAGTCCTGCTGAACTCAGCAGTCCAGAACGCTTTCGGTCACTGCTATCTCTGTACGGCACCAGATAGTGCTGGGGAACAGGCCAGTGCTACAGGAAACCCCGTGGTCAAGACCAACCTCGCAGTTTTAGCATGCAGCACTTCTGATCTCATTTCCCACCTCGAATGTTCTCTCCTAAATGACTCCAACATCAGTATTTGTCATTTATCCCAAAACACTGTCATTTCACATCCCTGTAGATCACACATGCAAACAAGCTCACGAGAAGCATCAAAGACCTGAGAGACACAAAACGGACCTGGGCTCCATCCCACATTGCTGCAATAGGCAGGTCTGTGGAAAGCTTAGCTCCAGCTCCCGGGAGCGCTCCTGCACCGCAGCAGGTCAGAGGAACTCGTCATGAGTCACCAGAAGTTTCCCGAGTAACTGCACCCTTCAACCCCCTGTTTGAGAAGTCACTTATGCCAGTCTGACATGCACCTGGAAACAGAGCCCGATAAAACTGCTCTTGGTGCTGCCTTCCTCCCTAGGCTGGGCTCACAGCAGTGGTGTCCTTAGGCCTTAAGTGGTTCCAGATCTCTACCCTCAGCACCATCTTTGCAGTCGTTGCCTTGATACCCACAGCACTAAGCACTGTACCACGGCTCACAAAGAAACAGGGCCTAAAAAGGAAGAAAAGTCACTCTTTGCAATAGGAAGGCCTGAACGAGTGCAAACACCCCTTACCTCTCACAGGCAGACTGTCAAGGCAGAAGGAAATTACAGAACTTTTTGTATTAACTGTGGCAAAACCGCTTCCTCAGAAAAAGGAGAGAAAAAGTGCTTTGCACAGCAAGCTAAAGCCACAAGCTCCAATCATGTATATTGCTGCCATCCTCACCCCCACATAGAGCACCTGCACTTGCATCCCTCACTTAACCACCTTAAGATAGCAAATCTACAAAGCTCTGCAAAACAGCTGATCAGTAACTGCATAAGAAGGGAAGTAAACACGTACTGGCTAGCAGATAAAGTCCCAACTTTGATAACTTTATTAGGCCTGAAAACATGGAAGGAGTGGCAAAGTTCTGGAGGCGATGATGGGGAACATTCTGTTAATACACAGGGCAGTCTAGAAATCGGGCCTTTATTCCCAATTTCCAACAATAGGCAAGTCATTTAACAGCCCCCCCCCCTCAGTTTGCGCATGTGTGTAACAGCAGAGATAATTGCTTGTTTCACAGGCATGCTGCAAGGTAAAATTAGCATTTGCAAGACACTTCACATAACTAAGGAAAGACTGCCGCACACCTGGCCTATTCACTGCAGAGGCTGAGTGATCAGCTCCATATTCAGCAGAGTCAGAATTAACATAGTGCTATCTTCCATTCTGGGAAGGAGGAGGTCTCTCTTCTCCAGCTGTTTCCCAAAAAGGGGCCATGTGCAAGAAAAACTAAGCAGCTGCAGTTCCAAAACACTGGGGTTAAATGTTCCCACCATTGCCTTAAGACAGAAAGGAAGAGTGTGCTTCCCTGACACAGAAATAAAGTCAGACAGATTCTTTCCTTTCCTTTTCAGCATGCCCTCTGCCCTCAACAGAGAGCCTGGGCACCAGAACTGAAACAAAAGCAGGCAAGAACACATTGGAAAAGGACAATGGAAGTTGGAATCCAATTGAGAATTTCCTGCAAACAGCCCAGTAATAAATTGTTGAATAGCAAAGATCAAACAGCAAGTTAACAGAGATTGAATGTGCTAAATAAACGACTGCTTAACCAAACGGATGCTCTTATCCTTCTAAATTCTTTCACTTCTACAGATAGGCAAGCAGTATTTGCTGCCATACAGTAATATTTACAGGTTGCTAAGAGTTCCTCGAGGTCTGGACCTTTTCCATGCTACAGTAGAGAGCTGTGCTGTTCATGCGAGTAAGCCCTTCTGTGGGAGCACCCTTGACTTCTCAGTGTGTGGCACAGAGCCCGCGGGTGTTATATAAGGACTTGGCCCAGAACTGCAAGCCAGAAGAAAAAAAAAAGTAGCATTGAGCCAGTACTGGAGCAGAAAGCCAGAGGCCATCTGCCTCCAAACAAGGCCAAGGAAATTCTAACTCTGCACCAAAGTGGAAGGAATTGAAGCTGAGAAGCAAAAGAGGGAAAAAAAAAGTGTCTTCCTAGAAAGTTGCAGCTGGACAGATGAAAAATTTAACGCTTTCTCTACTTATCCCCAGTTTACAGTCTGTTTCAGTTCTGCAACCCTCTCCTGGCCCAGAGACTTCACGCGTAGTCTTTGAGCACATATACCTGGGTAGCTTTGTCATTCATGCACGAAGTGGAAGCCCCGTCAGCGTCCCGTGGCCATTGTCCCAAGAGGTACGAGCCCACGATGGTGTCTAACGAAGAGGTGCGCCGCACACGGGGCTGCCTGGGCCGGCAGGTCTTTTCAGTAGCAGCAGCACATGGGACGCTAGCTAGATGAGGGGAAAAAAAGAAAAAAGATTAAGACTTCCAAAGCCAAGACACAGTAACGGCTATCACAATTAAGTCCACATCCATTGCAAAGATTACAAGGCAGGAACTAGGATGGACAGACTGGAAAAGTCCATTTATTTTGTGGGAACCAAAGTCCTATTGCTTCTAACGTGGCCACTGAGTCTCCACTCTTACAGTAGCAGAAGCTCTTCTGGGCCAAGGCCATGCTGCTGCCCAGCCAGTACAGTGCAAACAGTTTTGCTGCCCATAGTTAGCTGTTAAAAGTAAACAGCACCAGAAACACGCTGCTTGATCAGAGCGGGCCAGCCAGGGCTGGTGGACAGACTCCCCAGTCCACCCTCCTACTCATTCCACTCCACTGCAGAAAGCCGTATTCACGCTTATCACCAAGAGATTGCTTCTCCAGAACAAGAGATTTTATTGCAGTCCTTAAGTGGCTGCTTGAAACCATTGCTTAGACATTCCAGCCGAAGTCAAGGGAGCTACTACACAATAGAGTGAAATACTCCGCATGTCCACAATTCTTTTGCATTAGCACTACAGAACTACAAACACTGCCTACAGGGCCATATTTCTTACTAGCCGGAGCACAGTGTGTGGTCAGAGAACCCAGGCTCTTACCCACGACAAGACCCAACACTGAAAGGCAGGCTGCGTGCCTCAGTTTCCCCCCAAGGAATTGGGACAGTGTTTGCTTCCAGTCTCAAGGAGGCTACGAAAACGTTTGCCAAGTTTTGGCTCCTCCAGTGGGACTAAGCGAGTCTCAGTGAGGTTAGCAGCTGTGGGCATTCACTCAAAGACCAAAAATGGAGATACGCAGTCTGCTCATTGCCAGAGCCCATCGCTGGCCAGGCCCAAAGTAAAACCCAGGGTTCCGGTTCTGTTTTCTGCAGCTTCCATGAGATGACTGCACTGTCTCTTCAGACAGTATTTTCATAACAGTAGTTTTCTGACAAACAGAAAAGCTTCGTAAACAAAGCTAGCTTAAGTTCATGTCAGTAATGATGCACACCAGCACAACTCCATTGCAAGCCATCAGCAGAGTGCGGGATGCCAAATGTCCCTCTTGGCAGGCTGAGGCGAGGGCATACATACAACACACGCTTTGCTGCTCAGATCACATCCTGGTAAGCTCCAGACTAGATGTGGTCTGCACGCATGGCCCATATATATACAGCACAGCTGCTCTCTTCTGTAGCTTTGTCGTCATCCTTGTAGTAGAAAGAAGGTGTTATTGCCAAAACCAAAAAAGGTAGCAACGAAGAGGCAAGTTCGAGCCAGCACAAAAGTTTGTTTGCATTTAGCTTTGATTAGGCATGCAAATTGCCATGCACATTAGGACCAGCCCTGTGGCCTCCCGGCGAGATATTAGTAATGCCACGAGCAGCTCTGCTCCGGGTCCTTTGTGTACAGACATTGTCTCCTTCCTCCCTGAAATCAGGGCACAGCAGGCAGGTAGCAAGTTAAACCACGCTAAAACCAATGTAAAGACTGTTAAGGACTCTGCCGTGTTTGCCAAATACCTTTTATACCCAAAGGCTCCGCAGCGCTCGCTGCGTGGCAGTCTGCGGGCTCAGAAACGGCCGAGGCTGCTTCCAGGACACTATTAAATACATCTTTTTTATTATCTAGAATAGCATTTGAGAAGAGAGCAGAAACAAAAAGCCAGGCAGGAGGGCTAGAGCAGCGGCAGTCCTTGCACCACAGCCACACCTCACAGGGTCCGCACAGGATTAAAGGCTTATTGTGCTCAGTCCAGCTGGCATTTCAAGACGTGCTGCCTGTTTCCAACACTTAACAGTCTAAGACAGCTACCACTAATTCTAATTTAGAAACTCATTAGCTTTTGCAGCTTCCTCTTTAGCACCTCATTGCCCCCGCCGCTGCGTTACTGCATCTCCATTACGTACGGCTTCAGCTGTCTCTTCCTCTCGCGCTGGTCTCCCCGACTAGGCTGCTGGCAGGAGAACTGAGCGCTCTCACAACAGAATAGCCCTTCTCCCACACCGTGTTTTGCCAGCACACGTCCACTGTAGCCAGAGGAGAAGCTACGCCCTCTCCTCCACAAAGCCCTCCGAAACGCCCTCTCAGCAGCCAGCACGTCTGGGGTCACCTCCATCCTCCAGACCTTCTCCAGGGCACCACAGCGAGCACCAGCTCTTCGGCAGCCTGCAGGGACCTCGAGGGCAGAGGAACAGGGCTGTGACAACCGCACCCGTCACACACGACAAGTGACAAATGCACACGTCCAAGGCCACTACAGAAAGCAAGAGCCTCGCTTCCCGTTTACGAAGCACGGCTCGGCGTTAAGCACTGCTTTGGCTCCAAGCAGCACCCAGGAGGGTGGGTGGGTGGGTGGGTGAGCCGGGAGGACACCGGGGTGCCGGCTGGAGGCAAGCCACCCTCACCGGGTGCAAAGGGCTGCAGAGGGCTGCAGGCAGCCGGAGAGCGTTTCGGGCTCAAGGAGAGAGCGCAGGAGAGGCGCTGGGGCAGGGTGGAGCGTCCTGTTTACAGCTCGGTTCTATTATCATCCCTCCGCACCGCGCCGAGCCGGCACAGCTGCCACCTGGCCACGAGCTCTGGATTTGGTCCAAGGCAGCCACACAGCTGAGAAGCATCAGGTTGGGGCACTTTTACTTTTCATGTGACAGCAAAGCTGCTGAAGATAACAGAACCGTCGCTGTATCTCCGAGAGCCATTTGGCTCTCTCCCATCGCTGCACCAGGCTTTCGCGCAGGCAGAAATTAAAGAGACCAGTGCGATACGTGCATTTAAAATTGGAAACTTTTTAGCTCTTTTTTAGTACTGGAGCCCTGGGCTTGCTTCTCCCTGAATTTTCCCAACTGTGTCAACCCTGGGGGGCTCAGAGCGTCCTGAACAGCCTCCCCAGGCCAGCCAACCTCTGCATCCAAGAGCAAATTGAGATCTTCAGTAAATTTATCAAAAAAGCTACTAAAAATGACTTTCAATTTCCCACCCCAAAATTTCCAGAGTGGCTTTTAAACAAATACAGCTGAATCCTAAAATGATGACAAGCAACAAAGTAAAGTTCCCACTACTTCTCCTTTTAGAGTTGTAAAACTTTCTTCCTTCCCTCTCCAGATTTCACCCTGGGGAAATTGACCCTTTAATATCAGAAGAACGCTTAGAAATTTAAGGACATGCTGTTCAGACCCTGACATTTCTGGAACATGTCCATGTAAAGGTCTATCTTAAAGTGAGGAAGCATAAAAGAAGAGTCCATGTTCAAGCATAGCCAGTGCTAAACCATGGGACAACGCTGTACCCCAGCCTCCGCTGTGCAGGGGGGCTTTGCTTACGTTCTGTAATATCGGGGCATATCAAATGGTTTTTGGATGCACTTTTCAGGTCATTGGCTCAAGCAAGAGTCATAAGCAGCTTCCCAGAGAACCTGCCAGGAAGGGTAGAGCTAAGGCAGAACCCAAGCAATTCGGCCAATAATCAACTTATACAAATATCTTCCACCCCAGTATTACAGAACGTCCACCTAATTATTTAAGTTCTGTATCAGCTTTCCCCACCTGTGCACCTTCTAATGTCCTTCACAACACACATCTTATGCAGATTACTGCTAACGCGGGGCAGTAAGACAACCTAAATACCCAAGCACAGTTTCTCAGGGGCTTGGCAAACCACAGCAGGACCCTGTGACGCAGAAGTTTCTTTCCTGACAAGGCTGGAAGCCTGAGAAACCCACAAACTGGGCTGGCGGCTAAGTATCGGTGTCCCCGATGGCACCCCAGTACCGCTTCCTTGATCTTTAACAACTTCCTACAACCTATCGCGGAGATCGTGATACAACACTGTTCTGCACCACAGCTACTCGGACACAGTTCAAACGATACAACCCAGATGCGCACAGCCACAGTTCCCACGTTCCTCTTGCTTCCCAGGCCAGGTATTCCTGCAGGAGAAAGGAAATGAGCTATCCTACCATGTCGGAGTGCTAAAGACGTGCACTATGTTCCTCTTAAGGACTGTACTGTTTAACAGTTCCTGTAGAAGAGGAAGAAGTCAGAGCTCTAACTCAGTCATTTCACTAGCACAAAAACTGCTGCATGGACCAAGCCGCAGCCACATCACCCTGCGCGCGCTGGATTTGATCTGACCAAGCAGGACGGTGAGGTTGTCTTGATACCCAGCAAGTGAATCTGCCATCTTCCCTTCTTTTTCATGTTTTAAAATGTAATTGGACATACCCAGGACTACCTAATGATGTATTATGAGTGATCCACGAGCCAGGTCAGGGAATCGCACTTCATCTAACCTCACTGTGAAAGATGCCGTTTCATCCCAGTGCCAGAAAGGAAGGAGAGTATCTCCTTTGAGGACCAAGAAATAATTTAGCTGGGCATTTCTAGTCCAGTGACTAGCAGTGGAAGCGTTAGCGAAATAAAGATCAAAACTGAAGCTTCAGCATTATAATGTGTTTAAAGCTCATTTCCATTTTTCTGCAGTTTCATTGCAGTGAATCAGGTTACCTGACAGGCTGCTGCCAAACAGGACTAAAGTATTCTTAGCAGCAATCAAGCTCCAGAAATATATTCTCTCTTTTTTTAAATTACTTTTTTGCTGGCTGAGCAGGTAAAAAGGAAAGTTGGTATGTTCAGACTAGCAAGTCTAGAGAAATGCAACAGAATCATCTATTTTGAACAGTCCCAATCTTTAACACAGCAGAGACTAAAAACATCGCTTTTTCCCAGCATTGCTGCTTTTACTGCACTCTGGTCCGACTCTGAAGAAGTGTTAAGATTTAAGAAACCATGCTTGCTACCATCTCAGTCAGCCCAGGCGCTTCCTCATGGCATGCTCCACCACAAAACACTGCTGCTGCGTGCCTCTTCACCAAAAGCACTCCCAGGGAACACTCTTAATCTATCAAACAATTTGAGGACAACTTAATAGTATGCAAGGAATAAGTATTTTTGCTCTGGGAATCCCAGAAAGCCTAGAAGGAGATGAACAGAGAGTTTTACCCATTCTTACTGAAGTTTAAAATCCCATGCTCCGTAAGCTACAGAAAGTCCACGTAACACGCTAGAAGACAGAAGCGTTTCACAGGAATTTACGGCACGGTCAGGAGCTAACGACCAAGACTGGAGCGAGAGCAAGACCAAGAACTGGAGGGGCAGCGAGATGAAAGGTCACAGAAGCTTGGAAGAAAAAGAATATCCCCTCCACAAAGAGGGCTACAGACAGGCCTTTTAAAGGGGAGAAGAAAAAGGATCTTGAGCTTCTCAAGAAACAGAAGTAGTAAGAGACCCAGAAAAGCCTGCTGGAACATGCTTACTCAACGCACCAAAGGACAAATGAGGCTATAAATCCACACCATCTGAAGGGTCTCCTAAAAAAATTTAAAAAGAGACAATGAAGCCAAGTAGGCATGCAAAGAAGATCTCCAGGACAAGACAGGAGGTGGGCTGACCAGTAAGCAATATCTGAAGGTTCAACGCAGTCTCCATTTTCTAGGGAAAGAAAATCTCACTTTATCCCAAAAGAAAAAAAAACGAAAAATTATGCTCAGCAGTAACACAACTGAGACAAGAATGCACTAACACAACCACTTGCAACTGATATGTATGAGTAAAGAAAAAGAACAATCTGAATGTTAAGTGGAATTTATAGGTAGATTAAAAGCTAGTGATAAACATAACCCTCAGCTGCTGCTACAAAAAAAGGACAGTTAACACCTCTAAAGCAGGATCAATCTAATAGCTCAGTAACTTCTGGCATCTTTTCACATCAAGTCTCCACAAAGGAAGTATTCTACCTCTCCACCTTGGCAATATTTTACAATTATAATCCCTTTGCCTTTAAGAAGCTTTATAACCAAAGGGAAATTCACACCCAGGTCAGAATGGGACTTCAGAGCTCTTTGCTCATCTCAGTACACATTAATACAGAAATGAAAAACCCTCAGAGCACTGAAATCCATTGCACCTTCCGGTGCAGAGACAGAAGCTGTGGTTAAACCACACTGCCCCTCATGACTCTTGCTCAAACTATATGCGCACAGCTCAAGACACCCAAAAAAGTACCTGCTGTTCCCAACGCAAAACCCTCTAAGAAAACCCACAAGAATCTATCTTTGTTTCGGAGCTCGTCCTGCACAGAAGACAGCAACCCGCTGACCAAGGACCGCAGGAAAGCAAAGAGACCACTCGGTTGTGGCCTCCAGCCAAGGGCAACGCGCATCCCACAACCACATCTCCAGGCTGGAGAGCTGGATTCCCATCTGATACAGCCCAGCAATGACTTGCCCTGCAGGCTTTGCTGAGCAGGGCTGCAGCCTTCGCAGTTGGCCCAAGAGCACAAGTAAAGAAATTCCAGGCCTTGTAATCACTCCCCTGGTTACGAGCTGCGTTAGAGTGCAGCTGGAGAGAGCTGCCCAAAGGACAGAGCATCTGCAGATATCATCGAGGAAAATTAATAAGGGACACCAGCAGTTCAAGCTTTGCTTTTTTCTTTTTTTTGGACACAGGCACTGCATTAAGAAGCAACTCCCTCAAAAACAGCTCAAGGCCTAAAGCTGAAGCTAAACACCCAGTTAATGGAGGAAATGAGCTGAACTTTTCACCTTTATCTTAATTCTTTCAAAGTTTGTTTTTCAAATGATAAAACAATCTGAAGAATTTCAACATCCTCAAACTTAAAGTCTTTGGTTGAAGTGCACATTTCCTAAGTCTCGCCTGATGCAAGGCACCACTTCAATAGGACCTTCGAGCAAGGTTTAGAAACAAGCAAAAACCTGTTCAAGCTTTAGATATTCAGGGCTCATTTCACTCTGTTCTGGGAAAATACACATGACTATGGAGCTGCTAGGATCATCCATGCCAGCCATACCAGAAGAGCAAAACCCAAGTGATGAACATAGAGCTGTGTTTTTTGTTTTTGCTAAACCTACTTGAATCAGCTGCTGATGAGCACCTAGGAATCAAGATCACTGCAAAAGATTCAGCTCTCAAACTCAAAAAGGTGAGAGAACCTGATTCCCAAGCCTTTGGAAGTCTTCCAGCACAGATAAAACAAAGTAAAACAAAGTAAAACAAAAAAAAACAAGACAGAATAAGACATTCTTGATATTTTTAGGGTTACAAACCAGCTGAAATACAAGGAAAAAGTGAAGGCTTCTCATCCTTTATATACATATATCTACATAAATCACATTAACATTTTATAGCAAGCCCTTCTCCCACACACTTTCAAAGTTGTCTTTATGGCTAATTTCAACTAAGCCACCTGCGTAGAAGGCCCAACATGAAGCTGCTGAAACAACTTTCCAGAGGAGAAAATACAGCAGGAAAATCACAACACCTGCCATACCTTACCAACATCTTTCCTTGCATATTTTCTAATTTGGAGAACACGATACCAAAGCTAAGAGCTTGCTGTTGCAGCTAACCTAAACAGAGCTTAAGCACAGCAGCATTCTGCATGTAGCAGTTGCACAAAGAAGCCTCAGGCTCAAGCATGCCAGGAACTGTACAAACTCAGTAATTCCTGCTCCTAAACGCTTACAGGCTGAAAGGACGGCACACAAGTTATGAGAAACTGAGGCACAGGGGGGAGAAGCTGCTTGCCCAAAGTCATGCAGCAGGTTCCGGGCAGGCATGGAAACAATTATCTTCCGTTATTTTTAAAGACTGGACTAACCACAGCATCATCTTTGATATTTTCCTCATTTCCTGTACAGTCACCCCTGAATTACCAACTGGTTGGAATGGCGACACCACAAACTTACTGATTTTTAAGGCAAAAAGGGATAATATAAATTCCAAGAGGGAACATACATTCTTTAAACAGGCTCAACACTGTTGGTCTGTTTACCTTTTCTTATACAACTGTGAATCGCACTAAATCAGAACTGTCATCATCAGCTGCACTAGTTATGAGGGAAGCGCCAAGATCAGCTTGGTTTAGTTAACACAGCTTAAAGGTTTTGCCATTTATGCAGCATTTCAACATCCGAGTTTTGCATGTTTTGCATAGAGAAAACTCATTGCACTCTGGCGCTCAACATTTCTGCCACGAGGCTAGGCGAAGCGCTCGTCCCTTACACCGTGCAGTCATTAGGCTGTAAAATGTTTACATGCCTTGGATAGAATTTGTTCTTCGCTGCACAAATCAGTGCCCAGGTTCTTTCAGTTCTGCACCCTACACGGCAGATGTCGAAAACTTTGCTACGGTCAATGAAATTTCGTTAAACTCCAGCTGAAAGAGTCGCAGAAAAAATCCACCCAGGGAAAATGACCCGTGAGCTCCCTAGCTCCCTCGGGACACACTGCTGTAGAAGGGACGGATCAAACTTACCGCACAGCCCTATCGCCCCGCTCCACAATTTCTGTTTTCAAATGTCATCTCCGGGATTTTAAAGCAGGGAAAAACTTGTTTCGCCCACAAAGTGTCAACACAAGTCAAGATTAGTTATAGATGTGTCCTTTGTTTCCCCCTTCCCACACCCGTATCCAGAGGCTACCAAACTGGGAGCAGCAAGTTTGGAGTGAAGGTATGATCAGTATCAGCTGAGGGCTGCAGTGCCATGAATGGGCTCCAATTACCTACCAGAAACTCGTTCTACATTAAACAAAGCCACCTGCAATGCTTCTGACTTCAAACCTGAGCCATGTATTGTATTCAGCTATGTTTTACACAAAGAGTGATTTGATTCCATAGGACAGGAGCGGGATTCTTTGGGGCTCCTGGCATCTTTGAGATGTTCCCATCCTTAACCGGTCTCTACATGACCACTTTTCCCATTCCAACACCCTCCTTGGGCTTCGCCCCTCAATTTTATCCATCTGTTTACCCATAATAGAACTGTAAAGGCAAAAGCAGAATTACTAAGGATGAATTCCAAAATTTGGAAAAGCAAAGTTTGTAGAAGCAACTGTTTGCGCAATGCAACAGCACAAACTTTCCCATGACAGAACTACTGCGTCCACACTGGAGAAAGGGTTTCTTTCTTTTTCTTCTCGCCTTTTTTTTTTTTTTTTTGAAGAGTTAATACTACTGAGATGCCCCTCTCCTAACACACGAGTTTTTAATTTGGACAAGCTCACTGCTGTAACTCCTGCTCAGTTCTGATCAGCAGAACCACGGCTTCACTCCCACTGCAGGGAATGACTCACTCCACACATTAATAAAAGCTGCTTAACAAAACCAAAACCAAACCTATCAATTTGTACATGATCTACCCTGAGAGCAGAAATCTAAAATGCAAATAATTTCAATAATGAAGTCATCACATTCCCATTTTTTCCTGAACACTTGAAGTAACCAACTCTACAGTTTCCCCACTCAGATGCAAGGAGAAGGGAAAATGGCAGAATTTATCAGCCCCAATATTTCAGAGCCATCCAACTCACACTGAAGTGACAGGAATAACTGACCACAGTAGCGTCCGAAACGTAGCAGCTCTGTACAGAACGACCCCTCCTTTGACCAAAGCAGCTGAGTTCAGGACACAAACATGATGAATCCATGCGTCCCCTGCTCATTTGTTTAAGCACCCTGAAAAACTACAGGTGTTATTTCATAGCATAAAAGAAAACTCAAGACCACATACACCACAAACACCTGGACCACTATTTTAGTAACGAAAGCCTTTATATGCATCCCCCATGACACAGAAACCCCAAGAGATAGCAATTGTTAAAGCAAACACTGCAAGGCCTGAAACCCTAAAGATGTTCAACTAATAAGACTGGGGGGAAAAGGAGACCCTCACACTTGCTTTGTGATGCCTGTAGCAAAAGAAGGGAGGAGAAAAGCATTAACAGCTCTGCTGCACCACTACCACGCAGGCAGCAACCCCACAGCACTTTCAAGTGGTAAACAGGCATTTGTATTCCTAAAGAAACATTTTCATTTTGCTAAACACACACTCGGACAGAATTGCCTATGAATAGCGTCACACTAGTCTGCATCTATAATATACACCGGGCACGGGTTTCGTTCAGATACCAAATAAAGATATTTGGCAGCCTGCTCCCTTCGTCTCACTCTAGCAGGATCCGCACAGCAAAAACAACTGGACAACTCAAAAACCAGGCAAGTTAGCAGGCAAACAACAAAATCCCAAGTAGATGAGTCACCTCGGTTAACACTAACTTCCTGAAAAGCTAAAAGGCACCCCATAACTCTCATAAAGGTGGGGTGGTCACGGTGGGAAATGGGCGGAGTTCTCTGAATTCTGCCGAAAGGAGACCATCAGAAAAGCTTCGGTTTCACGGAAGGCTAATGCTAGATCTCTCATCAAAGCCACTCCTGAAGTCCCCCAAATCAAGCAGGTAGGTTTAAAAGATGAAGACTTGCACCTATACATCTTACTGCTGTTCCTCTCCCACGCCAGTGTCACTGATAAACATACGCAGGATTTGAAAGATGTAACAGCAGTTGTCAACTTGTCTTCTCCCTGCAAGAAGTTTACTCCAAAACCAGTTCAAAAAAACCCAGGTGGTAGGTAACTCCCTATCACTAGCTATTCATCCCATCCTACTCCCTCAACTTTTAATTAAGAGTGCACAGAAAAAGCCTGCGGAACTACTAACATATGAAGTTGCTTTGCTTTTCCAATGAACTCCCTCTTCTCCCTCTGTGCGTGATCCAATTTAGACAAGTAGGCAGAGGAGATTACTTACCAGCTCACACAGTCAAAATACTATGTTCACAAATTAAAATTCATATCGGAACCTAAACAACCCCATTTTTTCAGTATCATACTGATACAAAAAAGCATAAAGCCTTTCTGATATCCCACTTTAGAATATTAGGTTTAAGTCATGCGGTAGGTGATGAGGACTGGGGTTACGACCAAGCAGAAGATTGGCAAGCGCAGAAGTCCTCCAACTAGCATGCACTTTGGTGTGGACCTTGGAGGAAACAACTAAAGCCACAAACAGCATGAGTATTGCCACTAGCTGGATTAAACTTCAAAGTTTCCACAAAGCTCATTCCGCCCTGGAGAACACACGATCGTGCCAACGTTACAGCACCTGCAGAACTCCTGACTACCCCAGCAGGCACCTCAGAGCCATCTAACCTGACATAAATGGATGCAGCAGGGAGGGGTTTGGCCTGCACCTGAACAGGATCAAACACTAGTAAATTATCTGCTTCACCCCCAAAAGCCACATCACTGAAGAGATAAGAAATTAAAAAACAAAAAAAAATTTGACACATAGGCCACATACCAGATTCATGGCTAGAAGCCCTCACATCTTGATTTCCAAACACCAAGACAACTCATTTTTAAGCATTCTTAGACCTGCTTCCTGGCACCCCCCAGTTCCAGCTCTTCCTTTTAACAGAAGCTCTTTGAGAAATTCGACAGCTGCTTCTTATTTCAATGGGATTCTCTATTAACAGAGCAGCTGCAGGATCAGACCCCGGGTCACCCAGCACCTCTTCTTCTAAAACCACAAGTCAGAGTCAAGATACCCCCGAAACCAGCCACCAAGCAGCTCTAGAGCAATTCAAGAAGCCAACGGAGCAGAACGAGAAAAGATGTGATAAAGCAATAGATTTCCGTGCTGAGCTCCCGAAAGGTAATAGCAAAAGCGTTAGATTACAAATCACTGTGACGAAGTTTCAGTTAAACCCAGCCGGTTACCGCTACAGCTCCCACACGCAGGGAGCGGACTGAAGCACCGAGCAATGGAAATTCAAATACTTCCAAAGCTGTATATGAAATGACTACGATCAAGAGGAAAAATTCAAGCTCCTGCAGCTTGAACAGCGAGGCACGGAGCCAGGAAGAAATGAAGACCAGCAATTCTGGTTCGTGTCAGCGGAGCTCCTGCCTTCTAACCCTCCGAAAGCTGCAGTGGGTTCACTGCACTTCAGAGCAGCCACAGCCCAGAGCTCTAACACAACCGAAGGACAAGAGGCAGCCTGGCTGCCTTTCTTTGAGATTTGCTTTATTTTGGGCAACATCCCAAACTACTGAGTAATTGCCCTATTAAGAGCAACTTCACCTCAGAGTTTCAGACAACCACGGGGAGGGAGTAAGAGATCAGCACTCAAAGAACATGCAATTTACTTCATGAACTTATTTCAAGCATAAATTGAGCAAAATGCTCTTTAATGGCTTCTCTGATCAATACCAACCCTGCAGAGGAAGAACTACCCTGAGCCTCCAGGAATGAAATGCACAGCGCTTCAGGACTGGCCGTTAATTCTCACTTTAGGATGGGCTACAGCACCCGCTTCTGCAAAGCGGATTAACCGGCTGCTGGCTTAAACAAGAGAACAGCGTGCTAAATGGATGCTACCGAGATCGGCCGGCCCAAAGCCTGACAAATGTTTCTTGCTGTTTAAGAAGTCTGCTTAATCTCATATTTAACCTAGAAAAAAAAGCTGTAAAAGAAGTATTTTAATACTTCTTGTAACAATGAAGAGCCAAGTAACGATCCTACGCCCAAGAGAAGTCCCGCAAACAGCCGATAGCGATGCGGACGTGAAGAAAAGGCAAAGGTTAGTATCAGGTCACCGAAAAGCTGCACTTGAATAAGGATTTTTGAAGCGGTCAGACAAATCTCAGCAATGCAATC
The DNA here is from genome assembly GCF_036370855.1 of Dromaius novaehollandiae. Lineage (NCBI taxonomy): Eukaryota > Metazoa > Chordata > Aves > Casuariiformes > Dromaiidae > Dromaius > Dromaius novaehollandiae. Next base: position 8,704,747 of record NC_088119.1, on the reverse strand, counting down.
GGGGATGGACTGCTATTAATGCAAATCAAATTGCTGCTGCTGTATCGAGCCAGCGCGGCTGTATAAAACAAAGGGCTCCGTTTTTGCGAAACCGCCTCAAAACCAGGCAAGTCCCGTAACGGGAGACCGCGGGAAGCAACGCGTCCAGCCTGCGGAGGCCCCGGGGCTCAGGCGGCGGCCGAGGGCAGCCCACGTGCGGGGCCGGAGCCGCCGGGCCCGGATCCTCGGAGCAGCGTGAAGTTTTCCGCGGCTCATTGTCCTTCCCGCCCCTCCCCCGGGGTTTTGTTTTCCCCTCTCTCCGCTCCAGGGTCTCTTATTCCTCTTTCGCTTCCACCCCCGAAGCGCCGCTGCAGAAGGGCCTCGCGGCGCGCCGGGGCCCGGCGGCTCCTCTGACGCTGCTTCGGGGGTTGGGGGCACCTGCGGACGCGCAAAAGCGTTAAGGGGGCTCTGCGCGGCGGCGGGGGGGGAACCTCGCTCGCACCTTCCCGAGGCCGCGCAGCCGGGCGGCGCCGGGCCCCGCGGCAGCCGGGGAAGCGGCGGCCGCGCCCGCCCCCCGCCGCGGCCCCGGTGGGGCCGAGCCGGCCTGCGGTGGGGGCTGCCCGCCCCGCCCCGGTTACCTGCCCGGCCCCCGTCTCCGCGGCGCTGCTGCAGCTGGAAGGGCACCGTGGCCCGCAGCGGCTGGAGCCCCCCCGCTCCGCCGCGGCAGCAGGAGGCGCCCGCCGCCCCCGCCATGCCCGGCCCGGCCGCGCGCCCCAACCGCACTGACCCCCCGCTGCCGCCGCCGCCGCTTATCAGCGCTCCGGGGGCGGCGCCGCCGGGAGGAGCCGACGCTCATTGGGCAGCCGCGGCCGCTGGATCCGCCCTCCTCGGGGTAGACAACTCGCACGCGCTGTAACGGCAGCCAATCAGAAACGCAGGCACCCTTGGACACGCCCCACCCCAGCCGCCAGAGCCAATCAAACGAGGAGGGAAGAGCGGGTCAAGCCCCGCCCCCTCCCCCGCAACGAAGCTGAAATACTGCCGCAGCTGAGCGGCCCCGCCTACTCCGCTCGGGGAAACCAATCACAACAGCACATCTGCGGAAAGCCCGCCCTACTGCCCGAGACCAACCTCAAACCGTCCGCCGCGCCCCGCCCCTTCCCCGCGAAGACCAATCGGAGAAACGGGCAGTGTTTGTGTACTGGGTCCCCGCGGCGGCGGCGGCCAATCAGCGGGCGGGGCTCGCGCGGCTCTCACGCGCCGCAGCGCTGGTTTCTCTTTCACCTACGGCGGCCGCGAGGGCCCCGGGGGAGGCGGGGACGGGTGCCGCAGAGCGCCGCTGCCCCGGCCCGGTTGGAGGGGCCTAGCGGAGGTTTCCTCAGCTTTCCGTTTTACCTCCCCGTGGAGCTCACACTGCACGTGCCCTTCGCCGTTAAACTAGAAAAACCTGCTGTGGAGAATCGGAACACAAGCTTCACGAACGAGTGAGCTTCCACCTTTTTCGTAGGCCTCACCTCCGAAATTCAAGACACGTTGAATTAAGAGTTTAATAAAACCCACAGCTGGAGAAGGAGAACAGAAACCAAAGTGTCATGGATTTTTTTCCCCTGCTAGTCCCGCAGCATAAATAACTCCCCTAGGACCAGGCAGAGGCTGGAAGGTGCGGCCCCATCATGCCAGCGGAGCCGGACTGGTGCTGTCCCTCAGCAGATCCCAGACAGGAGCAGGTCCGCTCTGCCTCGCTGCTCACGTTAACAAGGGTCAAATCGGTGTGAAATGCAGAACATCAGCTTCAGCAGGGGCTAGATGAGGAGCTCCCTTCTTAGGCTCCCCATCTCTCCCACTGCTGCCTGCCCTTGACTCCAGCGAGCTTTGCTGAGCTCATTAGGCTTCCAAAGAGTCTCTGTGCCTTCCGCCATTTGCCATGTTATGTAACTCGCAGGAATCAACTGCTAATTAAATGAGGAAAACAGCCTCAGGACTGACAAAAGTTAAAGCTCTGGATAGGACCACAAGAAAAAGCATGCTCAGGATTTGGGGTGCTAAGGATTTAAGGGGGAAGAGGTGCTGAATTTATTTATGAGCACTGCAAAACATTGCCAGTACTAAAGATAGCACTTGCAACTGAAAAACCAAAATATTCAGAAATCTGCCCCCCACCCCCAGCCTTTTTGAAGGCTAGGCTCCTGGAGTCTGCCCCATCTCCTGCAGTCTCATAGCTGCAGATGCAGAGGAAAAGGTCCTTCCACCTGCCCAGGGCTCTTTCAGTAGCCAGTCATTTACCATTCTCTGACTTTCTATTCCTGAGGTATCATTTCTGATAGTTTCCTCCATTTAAACAATATATTACCTTGTTTGATTTATTTGGAAGACTTTACAACATGCAGTTTTCTTGTTTTAGTCCCCTAAACCACATTTTAGTCTAATTAGTCCTCAAATGAAGGTCATTATTATAAACCCTTTCCCCTCACTGTACCTCAACTAAGCCTTTGAGCAGATTTTACCAGCTATGGGTCCAAGGATATTTTCTGCCTCCAGATGGGCAGTTATGTGGGTTTAGGGAAAGGAAGCATCTGTCCAAGCAAAATGGGTGTGGCAGATCTATCTAATACAGGAGCCTGGGAAGCTGTGGCATAGCTAGATAAGAGAAGGGGGAAAGGCATGAGGTGGCAGAGTAGTCCGGGCTTTGCGCCAACCTCTGGAAAGGAGAGGTTGCGACAGCAGCAGACAGTTGGTCTCTCCCAGTGGCTATCGCAAAAGAGCAGCACTCCCCATCTTCTTCCTGTATCTCTGCTCACAAGGCCGGCTGTTTCTATTTGCATGTAATCAGGCAACAGATGGGAAACTAGACAGTGCAATTTTCTTGTTTCAGGAACTCCCCTCTGCAGGGTTTAGGTGGCATATTGCAATAGTTCAGTTACTGAAGGAAGAGACAGAATGTACCTCCTGATGGAAGCAAAGATGAGACAGAAGCCACTGCTTTGGTCATGAGATCTCTGTAAACAAACAAAATGCCACCCACCAAACTAAATCAGCCCTATCTCTTCTAGCAAGGAGTGCTGCAAGATCACTGATATTGTGGAAACTCAAGAAACCCAATCACACAAGGAGGAACAGTCTGAATATTCCAAGGAAATTTTCCAGAATAGCAGTAGGGGGCATTGCCAGAGGCTAACAGCATTCACTGGAAAATTCAAGTATTTCTCAGTTCACCCCATTTCTCAACCTAAAATTAAGTTACAAAAATAACACGAGTCCTCAAGTGTCTGTTCTCCCAGCTTCTCCCTATCTCAGCTTGCACCGCAGAAACAAGGTAAAAACATACCCAGGGGATCTTTAAAATCTTGCTGCCCCTCTGCATATAGAGTTTTCTTCAAATCAAAGACACTCTTCCTGAAAATATTTCCTTCAAAGTCCATTGCAGCTATTAGTAAAGAAACAGGAAATTAAATGCAAAAAGAGGAACAGACAAGGGACTACCAAAGTACACATGTTCAAAAGAACATTAAAAAAGCAACATAAAATAGAATTATGATTGCAACATAGAAGAGTTGACTGTATTCTTCATTGGTAGCTCAACTTTTCAAGGAACCCTACAGAGTCAGTCCTTCCAACCTGAAAATTCAAATTCACCTTTCAGTTTCTTTGCCACACTGTCTTTTTAAGACACTGCCATTTGAACCCAATACCTGCAGCTGGAACAAACTAAAAATATTCACTCCTCTATGCCATTTTGTTTTAACAAAAGGGAGGTCACACAGCTGTGCCTCTGATTGTTCTGACCATATCTCATGCTATAAATACAGCAAAGAACACTGAAAAAATTAAAGTGGTTCAGCATGATACTGCTAAGCACCACTCATAATAGGCCCATATTTTGCTCTCACTCAGTGCTTCCCTCAAGTTTAAAAACTCGCGTTTTTCTTTATTATGAAGAAGCAAGAAAGCACCAGCTGTTACCTATCAAGTGGGTTACAGCTATTTCAGCTCAGATGGGGTTGCACATTATCAGCCAGCCAAGTTTGTTTCATTTGCAACAAGAACAGGCCTTTCTATATCTTCCCCAACAAAGACACACCACAGAGCAAGCATTATAAAATTGGAGTTCTTACGTTCCTGGAGGCTACACTCTTGCCTATGCAAGGCAGTCATCTCCCCATAATTGAGGTGCCTAGCGATGTGCTGCATAGTAGCAGAAGTAACACAATCTTTTACAACTACTCAAAGGCTACAGGTCAAGGATGCAACTTCTTATCATAGTGTCTGCTTGTTTCCATTGCTACTGCCATAGCAGTTTCTGTAGCCTTCTCTCCTTGCACAGAGAAGGAGAGCTGACCTACCACGCCACCAGTCAACTATTCTCAGTTTTCAGAGCCCCAGAGGCCAGTCATTTTGTCATGATTAGCAGACACTACAAAGCTTCAAAATTATCAAATATTTCCTGTGGCTGTGTACTGACCTATTCAATGAGCTCCAGAAAGCAGCCTTTTAATGCAGCACAGCACTGTCCAGTTTCTCAGTATTTATAAGTTTAAAAGAATATTCTCCTAGATAACAGGCCCTCCCTTTCCCATTCACCCTTTCAAGTACACCCTATTACATGCCCCAGAACTGCTACTTGCCATTCTTTAGCTTTGTGTCAGCTTCACTTGAGGAAGTTGCAGATAAATAGGAAACATGTAAGAATGAACAATCTCACTGCAGTCCTATCATTCTGGTCCATCGCTCAAGTCCTAAATGAGATTATATTTCTTGCTGTTTGCTATGGGTAGGAGGGAGACAGAGCTAAGATTTAAAGTCCTGATCAGCTGAGCATGAATGTGGAAGATCAAAGGGTCATTTAGCATACAAGCTAAGCATTCCCTCATTGTCCTTGAGGAAAATTCCTCTCACTCTAAACTGTGGAGTAAAATGCCTGCCTGGCTGCCTCCCACTCTATCCCCATGAGAGATGGCTGCATTTTACTACTGGACAGTTTCTGCACTCAAATGTTTTGAGATGAAAAGCTCTATAGAAGAGTAAGATAAATAAAACTTCAGTTTATTTATTAAAAGAGACTAACAGATTATTCACCAGACCAGCCAAGCTATTTCACAGTCTGATCATGCTCACAGTGAATACAGTGAGAGTTTTGGGAACAGAGTAAAGCCCTGTTAAAATTAAGGAGACATTATTAAACAGATCTTTTCCACTAAGTCATGGAAAGGCAGGAAGCCTGTCCTAATAGTATGAATCATCAATACACCAGAAAGGAAGAGTGCTCTTAAAAGTAATCACTGATGTCCAGCCCTGCCAACATCGTAACAAAGCATGCAAAGGAATACAAAATAAGACCAAGGAGAGGAAGTTAGTCAAGCACTGAGGAATCAATACAAAACAGGAGAGAGATTGAGAAGTATGAGAACAGCCTTCATTTAAATAAATACTCTGAGCAGTGCTGTCTAGTGCAGGCAGAGCTATAACAAAATGTGTCTGACACCTCTGACATCCTCTGCTGCTGCTTAGGTTTCTTCCACCCGCTGCAACAGCTGTCTGATCATCCCACTGCTGTGACCCTGCATCTTCTCCTTCTGGAGCATGGACGCAGCAGGGGATGAAGTTTATTAGCTCGTTTGGGACCTTTCATCATATACTTGCTGAAGCTTGGGCACACTGTTTCCAGTTTGCTGTGAATGCCACCAACACTAATGGTGCCATAAAAGCAATTTCCAATCTGCAGGCCGTGCATCTACGCAGGAGCTGGCACTTGACTGTTCGAAGGGGCACACAAAGGCTGCCTGCAGCAGGACACACAGCACAGCTCCCTGACACCAGGACTTTTGATCTATGCTGGTGGATCCCACTTACCTAGCCCTAAAGAAGTGGCCTTGCTTCTCTTCCTATACCTAACCATATGGATTTAGGAGTCAGCACTTAATACAGAACTACATCAGAAACTTAATACAATTTCATGAATAAAATGGACATTAGTTTTAATAATTAAGGACTGACAGCTTGCTCAGGAGAATATGCATTAGAGAACAGCAGGGGAAGCTTTACATGCTCGGGAAAAGCCATGGATTCTCAGCTGGCACAGAAGAGTCTCAGCAGTTAGAGCTCTAGTTCACCCACCAGATGCTGTCTGGCAAAGTATGGCTGCTCAGTCACACAACACTACCTTTCTACTTCCTGCAACTGAATTAGATTAGAAAGTGTTAGAAAAGTGATATAGAAAAATATTGTTTATTTAAAGGGCTGTATTTGGCACAAGAATACTGTTCCCTCACAGATGCAAGGCAGTCCCAAAACAGTCTCTCTTAGAAACACTGCTGAACTTTTCCGGAACATGGAACCCATGAATTATGAAGCATAGGTAAAGAAAACCGTGTGGTAACTGGCACAGCGTAATTAGGAAAAAATGCAGACATTGAAAAAAAATAACCCACTTGGCTCACCTCGGAGCTATACCAGCCAGAAGTTCATATGGAAAGGAACAGGTTTTTGCCATGAATAAGTTATGAGAACAGGAGTACTAAAGGAAATCATCAGTTCCAGCTGGCACAAGTGTTATCCTAGGAATAGCCATTTTGCTGCAGTGTACTTCCAACAGGACACAAGCCCCCTGGAGAGTGCCAGCAGCACTCACCCAAGCTGTACTTACCTGACAAGCATCTTCCCCAATACAAACTGGTATAAGAGTTGCTGATCTATCTCATAATAGATTTCTTCGAGATAGATGACCCTTCTCCAACCATTTTGTACTGGCAATTTGCATTCAGTCTGGTATTTTTTTGGCTCCTACAGTCTTTAAGGCCAGAAACCAAGCAGAGAGGTAATCTGGTAGTAGTCAGTCTCCTAGGAAACTAAGGAAGAGATAAAACTGACTAAACAGAGAGGAAGCCAAATTGATGGTATGTTTGATATTGGAGTAAGTCAGACCATCCCAGCAACTGTGTTGCTCAATATACCGACCTGCGGGTAGTTATTCTCCAAATTTTTTTTGTCTGGTTCTGGTTCTTACTTCCACCTAAATCCAGCTTCCCTCTTGTCTTATCGCAATCCTGTCTGCTCCTTGTCTCAAGGCTTCTTGGTTTCTTAACATTTGGCTGAGCATACAAGCATATGCCATTCTTTAGTTCAAGGTGACTCTTGGTTTCTCCAATTGCTTGCTGCCTGCCTCTTCTTTTCATTTTGGCCCTAAACATTAGGCACATCCTAAATGTGCATCCCTCTACCTCCACTACTCTAAGTGACTGCCTGAGGCACAGAACACCGATTTGGGACCACTGTTTAATCAAATCAAAGCCAAATTCTGTCCCCGCTATACCCAAATATAACCTGTTCTTAATATTCCCAAAGTTCTTACTACAATCAAGCTATTCTTCATGGCAGCCAGAAACTGAGCTGCAAAGTCTCTGCTGCTCATTGCCCATATTACCACAGTCAGTTTTACGGAAAAAAACTGCCCACAGGATAGGCTCAGAAATGCCAAAAAGGATTAGAGTGTCACCTTCACTTCCCACATCAGTGTCATCCTTGGCAACAAATGCTTCTTACACCTGTGAAAGGTTGTGTCATTGGGCTGAACAACATGAGCAGAGTTTTCCTTTAAGGAAGCATGCAATGAACTTGACTGATTAGGAAGCAAGACATTAACATCAGTGCCAGGCAGTTGGAGAGCACTGCCTAGACTGGAAGGAATGTATTAAAGGAGCAGATCACAAGTCTAAAAGCAGACAAGAGAATCCAAAAAATAACCAATTTTGGCAGGATCAGGACAAGGATGGCATAAAAATATCTGGCCTATCAAGATGCTTTGGTCCTGCTGGGGCACAACACTTATTGCAGCTGTTTAATAAATCAGACCATACCATGAGACCCAAGGGGAGAGAGAGAAGCAGGAAGTGTGGCTATATTCAGCTGTAACTAAGTGAAAAACTTCTGCTTTCAGGAAAACTCAGACTGGATTCTTTTTCTGCTAAAATTAAAAAAGAAAAAACCCCACTGATGTAGGCCAAGCTGGCTTGACCTTGCTCCTGATGCCAGAAGATGCTGGCTGTACTCAGATGTCTGCATGCCGGAGCCCTAGAGGAAAGAGTGAGTGTAAGGATTTTGAAGTTTACTGACATACTCCTATCCATCTACAGCTAGTTGGGTTCTGCAAGACCTTCAGCTTAATGCATGGCACGTACCCAGGACTCTTCATATAGAGATTTTAGTAGCTTATTTATACTTCAAGTCAGTATCCACCCAAATCTAAACCACCTTCAAGCTAAAAAACACAAAACCAAAAAAGAAAACCCCACACAGAAAACCCACACCGCAGAACAAATACAACATAAGCTTCCCAGACAGGATTTGGTTCTGTTGTGCTTTATGGGAGACCAGCACATGGAAGAAGGGAGGAAAAAAAAAAAAGATTGTCTAATCAGCCATTTGCTGCGCTGTCTGCAAACACATCCTCTCAAAACTGAAGTCCTCCTGATGCACACCAGCAGATGAATATTTTAGTTCATGTTGCAGTCAAACAAAAAATATTATGCCTATCTGCAAATAAATCCAAAAGCCTAGACTAGCTTCATCACTACTATTGTCTGGATGAAATATATTCATTCCTCTAGAGTTTGCTTCTGAAACACAGCAAGGCCCACTTGAGAGCTGGCTTCTGCACCTGTAAACAGAAGTCAGGGCTCAAAAGTACATAGGGCCAAGCCTAGTCTAGCTTCAGCAGCAGGTCTCCTACCACATTTAGAAGTTTTGAGACACGGAAGCTACCCTTTGCATAAACATATTGACATTTAGCTTGTTCGCATTTAATCCAATCAAGAATCAAGTTCAAGCTTTGAGCTAGTGACAGAGTAATTTAGGTTCCAACCCCTGCTCAAAGCAGAGCCAACTTAGATCAGGTTGCCTGGGGCCCTGTCCTAAAGCACATCCAGCAGACAGCAGCTAGACCTCAGTTATTCCACAGCAAAAGTGCATTTGTGAGAGACAGTGACCCATGTCAATATAGGCCTTTAAGATGCATCAAACTGGGACCAGGAACTCTTCAAGCTTTACATGCTTGGGCCAAAAGCTCCTGTGGTGCTGCTCCATTGCCCAGCCCTATCATACCTAGAAAATAGACATTTTAAAACATTAAGCTGGAACTCAAAGTGAGTAGAAGCCACCTCTACTCACCCTCAGAAGATGTGAAAGTAGGAAAAACAACAGTCCTGGATCCTCACATCTATATAGTGATGCCCTGGATATTTGGAGTGCTCAATCATTAGGCTAGCCTTTCTTTAACTCTAGTCCACAGGGCTGGACTGACGATACCTAAAAACAAGTAAGATTTGTTGAAGTATAGCATTTCAGATATTTGTTTCATTATATAGCCTCTCTCCCACTTCACCTGGGCATGCTCAAGCAGGTAAAGTAACCCTGTAGGAACATATCATAGAAGTAACACACAAAGCAACTACCAAAGTGAACACTAATGTTTCTGAAGTGTTTAGCAACAAAAAATCATGAAGTACTTTACAAGCATTTATTCTGCTTCACAACAATTCCTGTATAAGCCTACTTTATATTATCACCAACATGAGTGATGGCTAAATCAAGACAGACAGATCACTGAGCGCCATGTCTCCAAAACAAGTGGGTACCAAAGAAGAAGTTCAAAGTTAACTAAATTTCTACCCACTGATGCCTCTGTCTGTTTATGGAGATTTTTTTTGTGGAAATTCCTTTTTCATTGGCTATATTCCTTAAGATGCAGGAAGGGATTTTTTTTTTTAATTAGGATAGCAAATGTACATAAGCCTAAGTTCCAATGGCTTTTAGTTAGACCAAAGGCCTAGAGAGATTTCATGAGATTTGGATAGACTGTCAGAGCCAAGAGATTTCAGGTAGCTGACATCTGTGGGAATTTACCACTGATGTGCCTTCAAGAACCTAGGATTTAAGAATTCAAAGGAAAAGAAAAAGAGAAAAATGACTGTGCTCAACATTAAAATGTAAAGTCATCAAGCACTTGCTAAACTTTCTTCTGATGTGACATAAGGAAATTCCCCATTCTAGGTCCTACTTGGAAAATTCTGACACAGTTAAGAGACTACAAGACTGTCTCAAGAACCTGATTATGGGAATTCACCCTCCAGTGGAGAGCCTTGTAGCTGGAGTTTTATTAATTCTGCGCCCTGAGGAATCCGCTTTGCTTCCAGGCTGACTCCCGACTTCATTGGCTTGCTCACGGTGAAGAAGTCGTTTCATGCACTGACATCTAGCGGCAAACCCAAGGCAGAAGGCTCCCGTAAGCGTGCGGCCCCTCAAGTTTCACATCCATTCGTGTTTTGCTGTGGAACAGACCTACAATTTAGGCTTCAACAAATGCCAGTGATGAAACTTCCACAATACCAATGACTGGGACATGGCTAAGGGCTGTACTCATCCTGCACATACAAATTCAAGAGAAACAAATTTTAGTTTTTGCCAGAAGTCTCCCAATTTTGGGCTGGATTTTGAACTGAAATGCAATAGCAGTGACTCCTCTAACAAGCACCTGAGACTTTATATCCCTACAGCTAGTACTACTCATAGGTATATACATACAGGAAAAAGTTCTTTCAAGCTCTACAATGGCTTTAACATGATCTGACCCTTTGCTCTTCCTGAGAGCGTAAGACAGCTCAGCCAGCACAGACAATCTTCCCATCTCGTTACCCACTTCCATATACATACACTGGGTACTGTAGTGTTTTAGTTTCCCTTCCTCCCCCTCAGCTATGTCCATTCAGTGTACAAATGGCAGAGAGGATTTAAGGTTTGTGTTACCAGTTTAAATGCTAGGAGTCATTCAGAGAACACGGGGAACTGGCTTCTATTCAAGTATTGCCACCTCTAGGAAAGTTACTGAACACCACCCACTTCAGTTTGCCTGCTTTGTTTTTCCAACAACATCCTGCTGGTGGTGATAAATCTGCTAATGTGCAATAACAAACATGATTTATTTCAAACATGAGTTTCATTACAACCTGGGAGTTCTAATGAGTATTTTATTTGCGTATCCAATATAACTAAGAGCTACAGCTTTCATATGATGCATAGTTTTAAAAAGAGAAATCCTTCAGCTATCACTGATAGGCAAATACTGCAGCGGGATGTAGTGATGTGCAGCTTCTTATGTGGTCATTATAGTCTTTACTCCTTTTCATCTATGCAAATGTGCAAGGGAATTTAACACATCTGGACTTTGCAGATATCCACGTTACAATCAGCTTTTAAGCTAATTATCGGTTTTTGTACCACAGATTTCTCTCTTCTTGCATTAAGTAGAATCTAAGACGAAGGTGCGATTTAGAAGTCCTTTTAAGTCTTTTTTCATTGCTCCTGACTGCCCCACAACATTTCCATTAGAGTCCTCCATCGGTTTGGAACACTAGAAACACTTGCTCTTTTGTGAGGCCTAAGCTTTGTCTCACAGAAAATTACAGATGAGCAATTATAAAGTGTTCAAATTAACTCCTCCCTTTTCCTTCCACTAAGAAGCTGCACACTGCTCTTCTGTTCTCATTTCTACTGTTCTTTGGAGCTATAACTTTAGTTCACCTTTCTCTGCAGAATGTTATCCCAAGTTAATCATAAACTAAAAGTTTCAAGGCAATCTAATAACTTGAAAATATAATGTCCATTAGTCTAGCATAAGACTGCCTCAACTGCAATCTGAAATTCCATTAAATCCCAGACTATCTTAAATGCTATTTTTTTTGTAAGGCAAGAAAATTCTGCAATCTTATTCTAGCTCCTCCCCTCACAGCAAGAATCCCTCCTTCACACGTCGTGCTATGAACTCAGTCCTGCACTGTAGCTATGCTGATGTGCATTGAGTTCTTTGTAAATTGGGAATGGGGTTTCAACTGTGCAGGAGGAAAAAAAAACAATGTAATAGGAAGAGGAGAAAAGCATGCTAGTTTTGTTAACAAATCTGTTTTTCCCTTTAAGACCAGAGTCATAATTATACCATAACAGGCAGGTGTAGCCTGGGAAAAAGCAAAAAGACAACATGTTTTCTTCTGCAATCACCTCATCAATAGATTTGCAATTGGTCCATTAAAATAACCAGACTACTAATGAACTATTCCCCCATTCCTAGTTTTCCTCTATTTCATGTGTGCAATTTTTATATGAAGTGTATGCTGATCTGCAACCAACACATGCAGCCCCACATAACATACCACACTACTGCTTCCCATTCCTCCCTACCAGGGCAAAGCAGAGGTATTCCACTTCAAGTTCTTCCGTAAGTTTGCCTTTCAGCATTAAACAGGAGACTCTGATACACCTAGGAGCAACAACAATTTGGAATGAAAGAAACAGTATTACTTGCATGACTAAGGATGACACGCACTCATAAAGATTATAGGATTAGGCCCTAAGAATTTCATAATCCTTAGAGATAACCACAGCTGCAAGGAAGTCATGTGTTTGACTAAATACCCTTATTTTTCCACAAGTCCTGTAAATAAAGCCACCCACTGCTGCTGTTAGGCAATGCCATTGCCTTAACGTTATTGAGATGCTATGTCTAACCAGGTGTTGGCCTGATCACAGCTAAGACAGCAGCAGAGCACTTGGCCGGGCCGGCCTGCAAGCCCATCACGGGGCTCGGGGCAGAGCGGGGCTCGCTGCAAGGCCGGTCGAGGCCCCCCCAGGCCCAGCCCAGGCAGGAGGCAGGGCCCAGGAAAGGCCTCTCCTTCCAGCAGGCCCCACGCGGGGCGACAGCGGCACCCCCCCGGCAGGAAGGCCTCCACACTGCCCGCCTCCGCCGCGAGAGCAACGGGGACTCACCGCCTTCCTCCACCCACGAACCCGACGGCGCGTCTCTGCCACGCCTCAAGATGGCCACAGCGGGAGGGCTCGGCTTGCCCGCATCCAACATGGCTCCCTAGGGAAAACAGCCGCGCCAGTCTCCGGGCGTCGCGGGGAAGCCAGATGGCTTCACACCCGGACCCAAGATGGCCGCCGCCTCCTCACCCCTGTGGAGATTCCCCAGCCCGAACCCAAGATGGCCGCCCGCAGCTTCACCGTCAGCGGAGCCGCCAGGATACCTGTCCGAATCCAAGATGGCAGCCCCCGCTGGCGTGAGGCCGGCTCCGGGTCACGTGACGGGGGTGTGGACCGTGTCCCGGCGGAAGCGTGAGGGACCGAGCAGGGAACAGGGACTGCTGGCGGCGGAGGGAGCGGGCTGGCGCCGCCGCAACAGACGTGCCGGAGAAGGGGAGACACGGCTGTCACCACGGAGCCCGCCGGCGCTAACACGGCGGCGACGGCCGCTTCGCGGGCCGGGGGCGCTGGGGACCAACCCGCCTCGCTGCCCCCGCCCCCGCCGAGGATGCCGCGCAGGAAGGTGAGCGAGGCCGGGAAAAGCGCGGAGGCTCCCGGCGGGAGGGCGGCAAGCTCGGGCTACGGCCACCCCCCTCCCCTATGCTGCCGAGCCGCCTCCCCTGGGCCCAAAATCTGGGGGAAAATAGCGGCCTTCACCCCCCAGCGCCCGCCCCGCCTGCTCCCTGAGTGGCTCCCGCGGGGGCCTGCTGGGCGCTGATTGGCCGCCATTGCTCATCACTCATCGCCCCCAACGGTTGCCGTTTCCCCTCCCCCCGCCTGCAGTGCGTCCCGCCCCTCGGCTTTTCTGATTGGGCGGGTAATTGAAGAGCTGGCCGCGGATTGGCTTTACTTCGTCGCCGGACTGGCCGCTGATTGGTCGTCGCAGCTGCCTATACGCTCCCAACGGTCACCTCCCCGCGCGTGCCTTGTTTCTCCCTCTTTCCCTTCCCCCATCCCACTCTTCCCCCCCCGCCCGGGGTGGATGTTTCTGTAGGAGCGAGGTTCCTCCGGATAGGCTGGCGACCGCCGTCAGTCACGCATCGTGGCCACGCCCCTTCGCTCTGCAAGGCGCCATTGGCGGGCTCCCGCATCCGGCCCCGCCCACGCGGTTTGCGATTGGCCGGGGCCGGCGCGTCCCGGCTGGGCGCAAAACAAAGCGGCGCGGCGGCTGCGCTCGCGCCACGGTGCGCGCGGGGCCTCGCAGGCGGCCTCGCTCCCTCGCCTGAGGCGGGCGGGCGGCCCCGCCCGCGGCTGCGCTGAGGTGACTCAAGGGAGACTCTCCAGAGTAAAACACCTGGCCCTTTTTCGTTACAATATGGCACTGCGAACTTGAGATTGCCTAGAATCAAATATCCTCTGTGTACTGTAAATACAGCATGCCGGTCGCAGTGCTCCCGCGCTGATGCCGGGCTCTGTGGTGTTGCAGAGGAACGCCGGCAGTAGCTCGGATGGAACGGAGGACTCCGATTTCTCCACCGATCCCGAGCATACAGACAGCTCGGAAAGCGATGGCACGTCCCGGCGGTCGGCCCGCGTGACCCGCTCCTCAGCCAGGCTTAGCCAAAGCTCTCAAGGTAAACGTGTTATTTTCCTCAACGCCTAAGTGGCAGGAGGTTGATCTTCCTGAGCATTAAATTAAATGTGTTGAGTTTATACCTAAATAAAGGTATTTTATTTTTTGTCTTTGGGTATTGTGGTACTGAGGAAAAGAACAATCTTTATAAGTGCATTTTGCAGAAATGAGGTGATATAATCTAAAGATTAAACTGGTGGTGAAAGTCAGGAATCCAGTATTTTCTGCTTAAAAAGTAAGGTTGCCTATCTATTAAATGAGAGAGGAATTAAAACCTTGATTCTGCTGCCAGCTTTGACTAATTTTTCTGAGAACTCTAAAATTTTACTTTCCATCTAGTTATTTACATAGGTACCAGATTAGTTACATGGTACCAGTGCAGAGAGGGTGTTCAGGAGTGAAAGTTGGTTTTGTTTGCTTTGTTTGTTTTCTAGGGGTTTTCTGCATTGCAAGGCAAGGTAAACTTTCGTGACTTGTTGAGGCTATTCTGTAGTAAATGTAATCAACGTATTGTTAGTTATTTTGTGTACGTCTGCTTTGGCATCTGGATTGTAAGAGGAGATGTTGAATCTTTCTATGTAATCGTTTTTAGTTTTAGTTTAGCTGTTTCTTGGCTGGTAGTTAGTAATAGGAAATCAAATGACACCTGGCATCAAGAGGAGGAAATGACAGTAAATATTAAAATCTTTACCTTGTTCTGTTTATACACTTTGACAAAGAACCTGTCTTGTGGCAAATTTCCTTGCAGATAAGAAGTGCACATGTATGAACATCTGATGATTATGTCTTAAAAAACAAAAAGAAGTGTGATTTGGATCAGTGCATGGGATGCCTGTGATTTTCCTGGGGAGTAGAAGTATCACTTTCCTGCGAGATAATAACAGACAGAACTGTCTGTTGATATCCAGCTATCAGATGTTGATATTGCAGACTTTAGAGCATACTTGAGTTAAGTTACTTGCAGTGTTTTTTGTGCGTGTAATTATGGTGTCTCTGTTGAATTAGATTCCAGCCCAGTTCGTAATCCACCATCATTTGGAGCAGAAGAGCCTGTCTATTCTACAAGGAGAGTAACTCGCAGCCAACAGCAGCCCACTCCTGTGACTCCAAAGAAATACCCACTCCGGCAGACCCGCTCATCTGGGTCAGAAACTGAGCAAGTGGTTGACTTTTCTGATAGAGGTATGTGGGATGCAGTGAGGCTCTGAGAGTTTGCAAAATGCTGTCGGAAAGGGTGCGTGATTTATTCTCTTGAGGGCACGATACAGTACCCTGAGGATACTCAGGAACTGCTTTATTTATTTTGTTGAAAGCTTTCTTCCATATAAATTTGTAATGTCTTGATCCCTATTCAGACACTAAAAATGCAGCAGATCATGATGAGTCTCCACCTCGCACCCCCACTGGGAATGCCCCTTCCTCCGAGTCCGATATTGATATCTCCAGTCCAAATGTGTCACACGATGAGAGCATTGCCAAGGACATGTCCATGAAGGATTCAGGAAGCGACCTGTCTCATCGCCCTAAGCGCCGCCGCTTCCATGAGAGCTACAATTTCAACATGAAATGTCCCACTCCTGGTTGTAACTCTTTAGGTAATTTCAGCTCGAGCATTAATGTATTGGTTTTGCCTTTCTGCTGTAATATTCAAAGTCCTACTTAGCTGAGTTTATACATCCTGACAGTATGCATTTAATTAGGATCAGCAACATTGCTGGGAAGTGGGTACAGAGAAGGGAGATGGAGTACATCTGTAGGTGTACTCTTTCACAAGGTGTTTTTGGCTAAAAATATTTGGAGGATGGTGGAGTGAAGAACAGGTTAAGAGTACTAGCACAGGCTTGGGAGGAAAATGCAGAGTTCTGCAGTCGAGGTGCTGGTCTCCACCAGAAGCAGGTATTCAGAAGCAAATTAATGCAGTCCTCTAATATGTCTGGCTGCTTGTATGGAGTGCAGCTTTTGAGCCCTTGTGAAAGGGATTTTACTCCTTTTTTCTAAAAGATGTGCCATGAACTGTGAAATGTGTTCATCCCATCATACTGATAATAAACTTAGCATACCCCTTCAGAAGCTCATATGTGGTATCTGACCATCTAGACTCTTCTTTAAACTTCTTTATTATCATATCTTAAAAGCTTTTTTTCTGATCCTTCACAGGACACCTAACTGGAAAACATGAGCGGCACTTCTCCATATCAGGATGCCCACTATATCATAATCTCTCAGCAGATGAGTGCAAGGTAATTGAGTCTCCTGTTTTGGCTTCCTTATGCTTTTATGAAGCAAAATGCCACGATGTGTCATTTGTCAACAGATAGTGGAGCTACCATGTTCTGACTGATGTCTTTAACTGAGACAGCAGCATGGGTGTGTCGCATCATCTGTGAATTACAGTTCAGAGAATTCACCTAGACAGAAATGGGAAAGATGAAGGCTTTGATATAGTTTGCTGCAGTATTGACAGATGAGTTTTGACTTGCAGGTGCGAGCACAGAGCCGGGATAAACAGATTGAGGAGAGGATGCTGGCCCATCGGCAGGATGACAACAACAGGCACGCTACCAGACACCAGGTAGGCAATCTGCACGTAATAGAGTGGCTTCTCAATTAGGAGTAGAAAAACTCAGCTTGTGGCTGCCAGTGACAAGTACTTTAGCTTGATCTCCCTTCTTCATGTCTCAGATAAGCTATTGTGCTCAGTTCTGGCACTCCCCATTTGTCACCTCCGATGTGTTTGAGCATGGGAAATGCATTGTATCCCTTAAATGAGAGACTGGAGCAG
Source organism: Dromaius novaehollandiae (assembly GCF_036370855.1). Taxonomy (NCBI): domain Eukaryota; kingdom Metazoa; phylum Chordata; class Aves; order Casuariiformes; family Dromaiidae; genus Dromaius; species Dromaius novaehollandiae. Next base: position 8,687,570 of record NC_088119.1, on the reverse strand, counting down.
CTAGTGAGAGCGCAGAGGTGGCATTTCCCAGTAATATTACAAAGGAGGCTGGAGCTCTTCTCAGGATAATCTTTTCTGTGTGCTTTGATGTATATGACAAGAGAATTTCTGCAGAACTGTACAACTCAATTTTACTCTGACTAAATCCAAAAGAATAAAACCAGGGGAATTACATTTTTCAGTTCATGAGCCTTAGAGTCAAATCAGGATGACTTCATGAATCCGTTCTGAGCTTTTCCACACAACTGATCAGTGGAACTGAGGTGCATTGGCAAAGAGCTGTGAGAGGAAGAAATATTTCCAATTTTACATACTTGTGTTGTACCTGAAGTGCTCTCTCAGCAGCACTGAAATCTGTAAAACTCAGTTTCTGAAACAAAAAGAATATAAGTTGTTGGGATGTGCAGCTGTCATACTTTATCAATGTAATACTTGGACAAAAGTATTTTTGTTGTGTGTTGTGGGGTTGATGTTGCATGCCAAATGTCTGTGATGGTTCACTGACAGGATTTCATTCATGAGCAACAAATCTGATAAAATGGAAGCCAGGACAGAGGTCCTCTGGGTGAATAAAAAGCTTTGAAGTAGGTGAAGCCTACAGAAAGTTTCCACCTCTGGTTTCTTTCAGGCACCAACAGAGAGACAGCTGCGGTACAAGGAGAAAGTAGCTGAGCTCAGGAAGAAAAGGAACTCAGGACTAAGCAAGGAGCAAAAAGAAAAATATATGGTAAAAATAGCAATTTTATTTTTTCATTCCCTCTTCTCTGGAATGGGACTATTAAGTGGGAGTTTGGCTTTCTCAGACATCCTGCAACATTCAGGGCCAAAAAGCGTTGAGAGTCAGCAGTTTACTAGCAGCATAGCTGCAAAAACTAATGTTTTTTTCTTCCAGGAGCACAGACAAACCTATGGTAATACTAGGGAACCTCTACTTGAAAACCTGACCAGCGAGTATGACCTTGAGCTTTTCCGAAGAGCACAAGCACGAGCTTCTGAGGACCTGGTGAGATTTCTGTTCATAGTATATCTTACAGCAGATGTTCAGAGATCTGAATATTTCCTGAGTTTTGTGGTACTTGTGCAGATAGAATCAGAGTTTGTCAGAAGAGGAGCTACAGCCCAGCCAAGGCAGCAAAGTTATGCTAGGGATAACTCTTTAGTGCCAGTCATTCAGAGACTTTTGTGCCAAAAGTACAGGTGGAGCTAAGTATTTGCAGTCATGAATTCTGCAGTGGTAGCAAGAGGAATAATTGGTAATGGTCCCATTTAAAAGGTGTTTGTTTTTGTTGAGAGAATGGACAGCTTTACTTGCTGTGAAAGGACAGCTAAGGAGTGATGGAAATGGAAGACAAAAATGCTTTGCAGAGGGTCATCTTGACAGTAGCCTGTGACTGTGGAACAGAATTCAATTCCTGATATTGCTAAGGTTTCTGCAGGTGTTTTTCAAAGCTACTTTCCATCTCTGGAGATGAACCAGAAGATATTTTGATGCTCCCTAGTGGCAGTTGCATCTGGGGCACCTCAGGCAGAACACTAGGCTGTATCTCTCCCTGCAGATGAGGAAAGAGGCATGAAAAGGCAAGGTGGTTACATTGCTTTGATGACGGAAAGAGTAGGATCCCAGTGTTAGTGTGCTTCTAAGTGCTGAGATACAAAAGATGAAAGGAAGGCTCAGTAACTCTACTGCTGATGGATAGGGCTTAGTCTGAGGTTGACTGAGGAGAGGTGCGTGGGAGTGGTCATTAGATCTGCTCATACTAACGGGTGAACCTAGAAGACTTGAACAGAAGGATTTCCTCAAGGGAAATAATTAGGGCCCCTTCTACCCTCACATCCACATCCTCTTTTATTTAATTAACCGTTCACTTTTCTCATTCATAGGAAAAATTGCGGCTTCAGGGCCAGATCACAGAAGGCAGCAATATGATTAAAACAATTGCCTTTGGCCGTTATGAGTTGGATACCTGGTATCATTCTCCCTACCCAGAGGAGTATGCTCGGCTGGGACGTCTCTACATGTGCGAATTCTGTCTCAAATATATGAAGAGCCAGACAATACTGCGTAGACACATGGTAAGGCTTAGGGCAGATCTGATTCTTGAGCTTTTAAAAACTGATGTGAGCACGGAGATGCTTTACAATATTATTACCATTGTTAGGTCAGTTGTCCACTTTAAGATCTGTTCTTTTAAACATGAGGTGAGAATATTCAGTGCAGTTTTGAAAGGAAGACAGATTTAATTAGATTCAAATTTGATGTTTGTTCCACTCATTGGAATATAGGGAAACAGAAATGGGACCTGGAATTAAATTTGATATCATAGCTAAGAAGTGTTTCTTGCTATATAGCTGTTGTGACTTTTTCTGCCCTTAAAACAGCAATGCCACTCTAACTTTGTTTTCCTCTTGTAGGCAAAATGTGTGTGGAAACATCCACCAGGTGATGAAATCTACCGCAAAGGCTCCATTTCAGTGTTTGAAGTCGATGGGAAAAAGAATAAGGTAACTAACTTTGGTCATGGGCCAGTCTTGAATGCGGATTCCATCGTTCAAATGTGCTGTGCACTGCTTTCCCTGTAGAGCAACAGGATGCGAATGAACCTTTCTCTCTCTAATTTCGGAAAGGTTACTAGAGTCTAGTCTGTCCATTCTTGCAATTCTGGCAGTAATTTTGTCTGCATTTTCCTCGTGGTTATTTCTCAGCCCTGTTGTGCATCAGCAGTTCCATCTGTTGTCTATCACATCATGCTGGACTAGTAGCTTTTGGAGTTATATGTCAAGATCCGTTCCTGAAAGTTAATGGGGAGATTTGAAGCATGGCCTCAGTAGATTGCTGCTACGCATCTCCCATTCCAGCCAAGCCAAGCTTGGGTTAGAGTTTGAAGCAGCCCAGCATTATTGCAGATGATCTCCTTAACAGCGAATTTAAGGGCAGAACATGAGACTGCACCTGCAGATTAGCTGCTCAGTAGTAGTAGTCCACCATGCTTGTGCCCTGTCTGTAGTTGTGTTTGGTCTTGAAGGCTTCAGAGGCAAGAACAAACAAATAAATTCACCAGCTAAATTTTGCACTGTCAGAAGTTGGGAGGAGTCTTTTCCAGTCAGTATGGGTGACCTTGAATTATGGGATTAATACAAATGCAGTGCAAGCAAGCAGACATCCTGTTTTCTTTCAACCTTCTGTTCTCCTTCTCTGAGTAAGTGATGTTTCAGGTGTTCAGAGATTGATATCACAAACTTAATTTCCCACCTTTGGGAATTCTTCTGTTTGGTACATAGGCTTGTCAAACTTCATCATAAAGGGAATTGTTTCCTGACTCAGCTGCTCTATCTGAAAGACTGTATGTTATTTCTCAGATGGTTCAGAACTTTCTTCTGATTTCCCATCTATGCTTGTTTTTGTCCACTTTGGGGATGTTCCACTGTAATAAACGGGTGTACCCTGTTCTCTCTTTGGTTCTAGATATATTGTCAAAACCTGTGTCTGCTGGCAAAACTTTTCTTGGACCATAAAACTCTGTATTATGATGTTGAGCCTTTCCTCTTCTATGTCATGACAGAAGCTGACAACACTGGGTGTCACCTGATAGGGTATTTCTCCAAGGTTAGTTGAAAAAAATATATATATTTATTATTACCTCACTGGAATGAGATTTAGGATGCAGATTATCAGTACTGAATATACTTTCAGAATTTTTGCAGTCTCGGGATTTGTTGTGTTTAAGGAAAGGTAAAGTTTCAAAGCTGATCTGCATTAGTGTCTGTGTTCTGTTCCCTGTTTGCTCAGTCATGTAGCCTAGCTAATAGATAGCCAAACTGTTTGTTTAATCCCTGCCGCCTGTTCATGAAATACATTTCCTGGTTGTCCTTACTTAGATACAAGAAAAGTGAAATTACCTGAGTCAAAACCGAATAAATATCTAAAAAAAAAACGCTCTAAAGAAAAATCTGCATTGATCTGAGCACAAGCGTGTCTGGAATAGTCTCTTCTTTGTCTGAACACTTCAATATATCCTCTGTGCTTATTATATTAGTATTATGTTGCTTTTTTTATTGTGTGTAAATCTGTTAGATGACAGAGGTGGTAGTTACAGGACTGACGTAAAGTGTTACTGGCTTTTCCCCAGATACGACTCCAGTGCCTGCCATCCTAGGCTTAAAATTGTGCACCAAACACCCAATTTAATGGCTAATAAAGTAAGACACTAAGCCAGGTTGGTAGCCGAAGGATGATCATTTTACTTGTTAGTGGTTAGGCAGGTTTTTCTATGGCTGTTCCGTTCACCTTGTATTATATCAGTTGCACGGGCTTGTTCAGTCTGTCAAGATTATGATACACCCCTTGTTCGTACAAATCGAGACCTGTTAAGCTATCTTCTCTGTGTTCTTGTTTTTAGGAGAAGAATTCTTTTCTCAACTACAATGTTTCTTGTATCCTGACAATGCCTCAATATATGAGGCAAGGTTATGGCAAAATGCTCATTGATTTCAGTAAGTATAAAAACTGCAATAAAACCTACTGATAACGGCTGTGGAATGAGGAAAAAATCTCTGTCTTAAGGAGTTCGGTTTTCTTATACTGATGTTTTGAGGATCAGAGTTGCACGGCTGACTTGTTTGAAGGGACTTTATCCAAAAGTGTGTATGTGAATACCTAGGACTCGCTGAACTTTAAAACACCTGTTTAACAGAGGCACATGCACTGCTGCCTGCCAGTGAGACCATTCATCACGGACTCATTGCCAATATTTGCATGCAGAAGTAGCCAAGCAAATAAATGCCTTTTATGTGCTTCATATGCATGTACTGTTATGTGTTAGGAAGAGAAAACATGTAGATTAAATGCCCACATTAACCCCTCATTGTTGTTTTCAAATGTGTCTTAAGTAATACTGATATTGGAAAGTCAGCAATACTTTCAGTCTGCCTTTTAACTGCCCACCAACTGACACGTAATAGTTAATTAGAAAAAGAAATTTGAGCTCCTTTTGCAGTACTGCATGGAAGAGTGATATTTTGGAAGCATTTTCTGTCCAATGTGTACAGTTTCACCCAGAAATGTAACATATCTCTGGTGGCTGTTGAGCAGTTTTGGTTATAGCTGATTTCTGCAAATGCTAAAGAGAGTGACAGTCAGGAGAGACTAGTTTAGGAGAGATAAACAGGTTTTCTTTCCTTTACAGGCTATTTGCTTTCCAAGGTAGAAGAAAAAGTTGGCTCTCCAGAACGGCCTCTGTCTGATTTAGGTCTCATCAGCTACCGTAGTTACTGGAAGGAAGTTCTCCTTCGTTACCTGCATAATTTCCAAGGAAAAGAGATCTCTATAAAAGGTTTGTCTTCAAGCTGAATAAGGTTGAGGAGCAATTCTGTGCATCTTACTCTCTCATTTTCCTCAAATATGAGGCGGGTCATGCTTGGCTCATTTTTAGAAGAAACAACACATTAATACAGGAGTTTGTGTACCGGCATGGTTCACCAGAATATTCTTACAGCCAAGTGTTGCCCTTCTTTCCAAACCTGCCACCATTAAAGATAAGCCAGCTTGCTGAGCTTTGAAAGCATGTACTGGTTTCTTTTTAAAATGATTTTTCAAAGAAGATTCTGTAAAAGAACTTCATCTCTAAATTAGAATGTTAATTTTAAGAAGATAAATGGCTACACCAAGAGGCTTTCAAACACTTTGGAAAAGTACTAAGACTGTTTAGATTTCTGCTAATAGCATTTTCTACACGTATGGTACCTAGGAGTATGCAATATTTCGTAGAGATGGGCTGTTTCTATACAGCTCGGCCTGGCTTGCAGCCACAGCCTGTGGTTCTTCAAGCTGTCTGCAATCAGTCAGTCATCAAGAGTAAAATGAGCATAGGCAAGTTATGTAACAGTGCTACAGATAACCAAGATGGTGTAAGGATGCAAGTCAGGCAACAACAGCAATACTGTATGTGCCACCTTACTGTCTGCAAGGCATTTTGGGGATATGATTACAAAGGCAGTTGCCTAAAATTTGTAGTTAAAAACTAACGAGTATGGGTGATTGCAAAGGACTTTCATGGTAGACTGGCTTGTTACTCTCCTTACATAAACTGATATTGGTTTGCAGAAATCAGCCAGGAGACTGCAGTAAACCCTGTCGACATTGTTAGTACGTTGCAGGCACTTCAGATGCTCAAGTACTGGAAGGGAAAACACCTGGTTCTAAAAAGACAGGTAAGATTTCTGATGGCTTATATTTAGCTATTACATTTGAAGTAACAGAACTTACCAAAATCAGTATTTCCTCTGCCTTGTGCTGGGCTTTCCAGCCGTTTGATTCTAGTGGGGGAGCACTGTAATTTTGAAGTGAAAGGCGCTAACTGATAAAATATGATATGGGCATCCAGCTTGATTCCTCAGTATTGTAGAAATATGCTGCATTGATCTTCCTTATTTTGATGTGTGGAATAACATTGCTCATTGTAAGTGGCTTGTAGGGGAGCAATGGATCAACATTCCTGTCGTGCTCCTCCTCGTGCCTGCCCTTTACTGGGCAAATGGATGACCTCGTAGTGGACTGAATTCATTGAATCCTGAGTAGGTCCTGCTTGTATCCTTGTAAGATATAAGGCAAGTAGTGTGTAAATACCCAAATCTATGACAGCTTCTCTCTTTCATTTCCCCCTTCCTGAGACTTTGCTTTGTACCTAAAAGTAGCCTTATCAGTGTCTTTTTGGAACTGCTTCTAGAAAGCACTGTGGAAGAGATGTTGTTATTGTCATGCTAAGCAGATAGCAGGCTGTTCATCTTTAGATTTGTGGACTTAGATGTTTGGTGTTGTACCATGGATAATTCTCCATCATAGATCACTTGTTTTAACCTGCCCTTTCATGCTCTTTTCCCCAGGATCTGATTGATGAATGGATAGCCAAAGAGGCAAAAAGATCCAACAGCAATAAGATAATGGATCCCAGCTGTTTGAAATGGACCCCTCCTAAGGGAACTTAACTACCTATCACTCCTGAAGCCAGTGAACCCCAGCAGTAGGAAGTACCCTAGGGATCTCTGTTGTATCTGTTGCTGTTGTGATTGGCTGGTACAGTACCCTCCCGAAAGATCAGTTCCCCTTGGTACTGTTCTGGCCCAGATCTTTTGTGCACACCACAGACGCTAGTTCTGAGGAACTTTATGTTTCGGCCTCAATGAGGTTGCAAGGATTGGATCTGTATAGGACCCAAACGATGCTCCTAGCAGCGCTGGCCCAAGGAGTTCTGATATCTGGTACTGTACCTGTCCAGTCACTGGTCTTACCCTCATGTTCTTATTCCAATGAGGTTGTGTTGTGTCTATAATCTGGTTGTTTCTTCCTTCAGGCTCCTTGCCTTCTACGTAATGGATAACTTCTGTGGCTTTTGAACAAGGTTTAATAATGCTCGTTTGGGGAAAGTCTGGTTTCCCAACAAGCAGCAATTACACTGACTTCAGCATTTTTAACAAGTCTTGTCTGATGGACTGTTCCATTCCATGTATCAAATAGTTTAATAAGGTAATATACCACCTCTTTGAGCAGTGTTTTCCATATAATATAGCAGGTCTTCACATAGTTGATATTGTACAGTCAGAAGCTTGCATATCTTGTACCTGAGTGGTGTGATTGTTAGTGTAACCCTGGAGGAGTCAAGGCTAAGTGTATGAGAACATCATGGTCTGAGGTATTTCATAGAGTTGTTCTTGGTATGCTCTCCTGGAGCTAGTACTGTACCACATCTGTTGGAGAAACCTCTTTGGTTATACGTTATTGGTTTCCTGGTTTATCTGTTGGAGTTGGCAGATTTCTTTACACGAAAACAGTCTGTTCAACATATTTCAGCTTAAATGTTTTTCTCAGAGCATTCTTCCTTGAATTGTAGGTCTCTTTCTATTGGAGAGGATTTTTTCTCTACACTGAAGAGAGAAATCTCAACTTCAGACGCATTTTTGCTAGCCTTGTCCAAACAGCCACAGAAACTCTGTAATGCAAATATCATCAGTTGTTGGATTGCCTACAGTGTACATTCTGTGCATCAGTGGCAGCTCCAGTTAGCTGTGTGGATGGTTTGCTTCTCTGACAGTGCATCCTTGTTTGTCTTTGTAAAACAACAACAAAAAAGCTTTTACTTCCTCTCTCCCATCAGCACCACCAGAAGAAACTATCATACGATGGCTTTCAAATATAACCACTGTCCTTGTTCCTCAAGTTTCCTAGATGGCTCCAATGTGATAAAAAGGGGGGACAGTCTTGGAGTAGATAATGGCAGCATCATATAGTGCTGATTTCATTTAAACCTTCCAATGCTTTCTCATTGAATGGTGTCTGAAAAGAAGCACTTGCAGTGTACTGGTAGGTAGGAGCCATTTCCTGTTAACCACTGACCCATCCTAATGTGGAAAAGTTCTCCATGGCCCTTCTGATGGTTGTCTCTGCCTTTCTCTGCCTCCTTAAAAAAAATAGGTCATCAGTACATGATGTGTACTTTGTGGGCATTACTGAATTTTGCTGTCATATGCCCTTTGCTCCTGTACTAGCTACAGATACTCTCTCTATCCAACGAAGTAGATCTCTTGTGGAGTAGGGAAGAAGGCCATTCTTGTGCAGAAGCTAAACCCTGTTCCTATGATGTGGTAGAATGTGCTATTCTTGTATCTACTTCTCAATAAAGCATGTTCTCTGCTCAAGTCTGTGCCTTCCTGTTATTTTTTCAGTCAGATATGCTATTTTGGCTCTCCAGTTAAGTGATGCTGCCTGTCTGTATTGCAGGGGACTAATTTTGAACCTCTCTTTGTGTCTGGCATAATAAGGATTGTGACTGTAGCAGCCTTTAGGGTGGATGTTTTGGAAATACTCTGTTGCGTGTTCACTCTAGAACTGATCATGCGCAGGAGGCCACCATGAGAAATATATGATGTTACCAGATACTAGTAACTTAAGCATGACATGCAAAACTGGGACAGCATCTGTCAACCCAAAGTTCTTGTAAGAAGGAAGGAGTTACTCTAAAAGTGACAGTCCTAGATTTTTAGCCTTTCCTTCTTCCCCATGACCAGACCTCCTTGCTTCTTGTACTGTGGGAGGATTTGGGACAGCTTTGGTACAATTTCCGATCTAAATTGGTTAATTAAGCATGTCTGCTCCATTTCTTCCAGAGATCCTGCTTTTTTATGTAATTAAACGGGAGGGAAGAGGAGGAGGATGTTCTTTGGACTTTGGGCTCTAAGCTGCAGAGGACAGGGTACTGTTAAGAGCAAGGCTGACGTGTCAGTGATCGTGGTCTCAGATTTAAGACGCTCACCTTATGAAGGAGGAGCGCGAACTAACTGGGGAGATACAATGTCTTAGTAGTTTTGTTCTGATTAAGATACATGAACAGTAGTTAACCAAAACCAAACAAAGCCAGTTCCCTGAACAATGATGTTTGTTTACTCAAGTCATGTCACAGCTATTCCTGCTGCTCTCATGTTTTCCCTAATGACAAGACAGTTCTTAGAATTTGATTTGGGAGCATTGCTTTTACTTATTTGAGTGCACTTGTGCACAAAACCAGTTGCCTTTATTTTATTTATTTTATTTTTATTGCAAGTATAGACAGATGCAGCATGGTTTAGTTAATAGGTAACTGGACAGAGAGTCAAGAGAATAAAGGTTTTATTCCCCACTCTGCTATGCTGTGCGACAGTGAGCAAGTCACTTCCCAACTCTAGGCTTTTGTTTCTCTCCAGTCCTTATTCTGTTTAGCCTGTTTACACTGTGAGGTCCTCTGAGGCAGTGACTGTCTCACTGTATCTGTATGATTCTTAACATAATGGGGTCCCACACTTGACTGAGACCTCTAGGCGCTTTGGTAATGCAAACACTAATTAAGTAGTGAGTCATACAGATAGCCAAAAGCGTCTCTGGGTAACCAGAGGATGAGACATGCAACTGCTTACAGTTTCACTCACAGTTTATTCGCAGCAACTGCAAACTTACAGATGTTATGCACTGTATGGGCAGTTTGAAGCCCACCTAAAAAATCAAGATGCTTACCAAAAAGTAGTCAGTGCTCTCAGAAAATCATTTCATAGATTTGTACATTCTTGACCTTCTCTTTTCTCATTTATAAAAGACATTTGCCTTTAGTGTAGGGAACGGCGATCGGAAGATCTCGCGATGGCACGGAAAGAGGAAGGAAGAGGAAGGATATGACGTAGAGATAGCAGTGTGCTTGTAGGTATATAAGCAAATACATGCGTACAATAAACGCCATTTGCAGCATCCTCATATTGGTGTCAGTGCTCATTGGCCCGGAGGCTGGGGGAGCCTCCGTGCCGTCTCAGGCGAACGGGAGAGTGTCGCATCAGAAGGCGACAAGTGGTGACCCCGACGTGATAGCTGAGACGGCGGACCGCAGGCGGTCGAGAGGATCCGGATCATGGACGCGGTAGTTAAGGTTATACGCGTGGGTGCCCGGGAATGGGTGCTCTCTATGAGAGCGAATGCAGTTGCGAACTGCGTCGGGCGGCTCCTGAAAGATGGAGCGATAGTTAGAACAGGGGACATTTTTTCCCCTTCTAACTGGGAGAAGTGCACTCGTGCACTTGCTCAGAGAGCTATGGCCACTAAGAAGGCCGCAGAGCTTAAGACGTGGGGAGATATAACGATCATTTTAGAAAGGACTAGGGAGGAGCTTGAGACCTGGCAGGCTGCCCGCGCGGCGCTACACATGTCCGCGGAAATGGCAACACAGACAGCAGCAAACGCAGAGGAGCGAACGGAGGCGATAGAGGGAGAGGCGATAGTAGGGGATGAAGTGAAAACGGAGAGTGTGGAAACAGACATAAAGGAGGAGGCGGTTAATCAAGATCCAGAGCGGGGAGAGGGGGAGGCAAAAACTCCAGAGGCTTACCCAGTAACGCCCTCTTCTCCGCCTCCGCCGCGGTATCCGTGGAAAGAAATGAGGGCGATGGAAGGGGGAGAACTAGGAGAACCAGGAGACCTTTGTGGAGACCCAGATATGAAAAAGCCAGAGGCGGGTAGAGGAAAAGAAAGCAAGCTGAAAGTGGAGGAGGCAGAAGAAAAGGAAAGACTGCTTATAGTGGATGATCCCCGAGACTGGCTACCGGGGACCATGATTCGAGTGCAGTGGGAGGACGAAAGAAGAGAAGAAGCAGGGGAAAGACCAGAAGCAGGGGAAAAACCGAGGGTCCCGCACCCGGGAAAAAATGGCGCTGGCCGAGAGAGGAGTGGGCGTCGACCAGCACTGCGGAAGGAGGAGACTGAAGACTCAGGTGCAGCAACTAGGGCGGAGTTCCCCCGCCGCAGTCAGAGGCGAAGGAAAAAAAAAAAAAAAAAAAAAAAAAAAAAAAAAAAAGAGGAGGAAAGTCACAAGAGATATGGAGCAGATGTTTATGCTGCTTACAGCTCTGGAAGAAGAAACAGCTAAACAAAGAGGGCTATCAGAGGCAATAGCTAAACAAAGAGGGCTATTAGAGGCAACAGCTAAACAAAGAGGGCTATCAGAGGCAGCAGCTAAACAAAGAGGGCCATCAGAGACAGCAGGTTCTGCCCAAGCGGGAGGGGGAAAAGAAATTCCCCTAACAGACTGGAAACTGATAGCGACGGAATGTGCCCTGAGTGGCCTCAAGTTTCGTGCGCCAATAGGGGCCTTCCCAGTACGAGTTGCCCCGGGGGGGGGGGCAGTGGAATGGATGCCCCTCGATCCAAAGACGGTACAACAGCTATTGAAAGCAGTGCAAGAACAGGGCCTGCGACACCCGGTGACACAGACGTTGCTGGACGCTGCACACGCGGGAGGCCTAATACCGTGGGATTGTCGCGCCCTCGCGCGACTGGTTTTATCACCCACGATGGTCCTTATGTGGAAAGAAGCGTGGACCTCGCGCTTGCAGCAGGCGTTGATGGCCGCACAGGCAGACCCGCAGAACCCACTGGGCCAATCCACCCTACCGCGGTTAAGAGGAAATGATGCGGCCATGGCTACACCCCAGCAGCAGGCAGCGGGCCTGACACCTCGGGAGATACTGGTGACAACAGAAGCATCTCGAAAGGCCTTTGATGATATTGGGCCACTGGTGCAGCAGGCAGAGCCATGGACGACTGTGAAGCAGAGAGTGGGAGAGCCGTTTGACAAGTTTTGTGACAGGCTACAGGCAGCAGTAGAACTTGCATCTTTACCAGACGCTGCAAAAGGAGCGGTGATGTTGGAATGTATCAAACAACAGGGTTGCCACTACCATCAGCAATACCAAAGAATTGGCCAGTTGTGGTGATGGATATCCAAGATTGCTTTTTCTCTATACCATTAGCCCCTCAGGACAAAGCTCGATTTGCCTTCACACTGCCCTCAGAGAATCTGCAGGAGCCAGCAGCGCGATATCAATGGACAGTCCTCCCGCAGGGCATAAAAAATTTCACCTACGATTTGTCAGGCGGCAGTAGCTAAGGTATTGCAGCCGGTAAGAGCGCAGTTCCCGCGCGCGCTTATCATCCATTACATGGACGACCTCCTAATAGCTGCAGAGACCCAGCAAGAAACTGATCAGGCAGAACAGGCAGTAATTAACTGCCTAAATGAAGCAGGATTGTACGTCCAAAAAGCGAAGACGCAAAGGGGAGAATCTGTCGACTATCTGGGAACCACCATCCTCCCCAGAGCTGTGGTCCCACAGCCGATAAAGCTCAATAGAGAGATACGGACGTTGCATGATGTACAGCAATTGGTTGGAGCTCTCCAATGGCTGCGAGGGCTGATAGGTATTCCTAAGGAGTGGATGGAGCCACTGTTTGAGTTGCTCAAGGGCCACAAACCATGGGAACCGAGGCAGATGACACCGAACGCGTTAGAAGCCCTCCGAAAAATAGAAGATCTCATGGCAAAGGGCGGAGTAACGAGATACGACCCGGCCAGACCTATCAATCTGTACGTGGCAGTTACAAGAACAGGAGCCATAGGCGTTCTAGGACAAGGGACACCGGAGCGTCCGGAAGTCGTATGGTGGATAGTGTCAAACCAAATAAGTACGGCATACGTCACAATCGTAACAGCGTTGGCACAGATGATACAGAAGGGACAAACCGCCACCGTTCGGCACTTCGCGAAGGAGCCTGAGTCCATTTACCTGCCGGTAAAAAGGAGTCAATGGGACAGCGTGGTCCAGAAACAAGATAGTATAGCAATAGCTTTAGAAGGATTCCCAGGAACAATCAGATTATCACCTGTGCTGGAGATGTATACACACCTCACCGTCCTTCGGCCCCATCTGAAAGCCCGAGTGCTACGGCGACCTGCACCAGGGCGCACAGTGTTCACCGACGCGTCATCGGTGACCAGGGCAGCGGTTGTTGTGTGGCAAGATCAAAAGGCCCAATGGCACCGAGTGAAGATCAGCGAGCCGGACAGTAGCGTACAGCATCTAGAGGCCCGAGCTGTGGCGCAGGCATTACAAATGTGGCCAGAAGAGCATTTGAATGTAGTGACAGACTCCATGTTCGTCTTTAAATTGTTACACAACATGTCGTATCCTGGATGGGCCGGATCGCCCATTGCGATAATGCTAGAAGAAGCCCTACAACAACGGCGGGCCACTGCCTCCATTATTCATGTTCGGAGTCATGAGGCAATCCAAGGAGTGTACCAAGAAGGCAACAATAAAGCCGATCAAGCGGCCAAAGGTGTGTGGACAGTCGCAGAAGCAAGGCAGGTGCACGACCTTCTCCATGTTGGTGCAAAAGCACTGGCAAAAAGCTGCAACATCCCCCTCACCACGGCTCGTGAAGTGGTTGCGGTTTGCCCGTATTGCCAAAAAACCCCCCTGTGGGGCGCTGGCATCAACCCCAGGGGGCTGAAAGGAAACCAAATATGGCAAACGGACTTCACAATGTGCCAGCGACTTCGACCACGGCCCTGGCTGGCTGTCACAGTGGACACACACAGCGGTATCATCGTTGCGACCCAACATAAACGAGTCAGCGCGGGCGGCACAGTTGCATTGGCACACGGCAATGGCCTGGCTGGGTGCCCCAGAAACTATTAAAACAGACAACGGCACGTGTTTCACAGCGCAAAGCACGAGAGAATGGGCCGTACGCTGGGGAATTAAACTAGTGCACGGTATTGCCTATAATAGCACAGGTCAAGCCATTGTCGAGCGAGCAAACCGCACTTTAAAGCAAAGGATCGAGATTCTTGGGGAGGGGGAAGGATATACACAAAGAATCCCCGCGCACAAACAATCAGAAATAATTATGCGCGCCTTATTCGGTCTGAATCAGTTCATCAGGGGGGAGGAGAACAAGACACCAGCAGAAAAGCATTGGGTGGTCCGAGCGATGCACGAGGGACCAGACGTAAAGGTTCGAATCCCGGAAAAAAGGGAATGGGAAGAGGGGTGGCAGCTGGTAACCCAAGGACGAGGGTATGCAGCGGTCAGGCAGGGAGAAATAGTAAGATGGGTCCCTATGAAGTGGGTACGCCCAGACCTCAGGGCAAGGACAAGACAGGAAGCAGAGAGTCAGGTGAATTAATGAATGTCTGAGTTTTATTGCAGGGGAGGACCACCCTGAAAAGCTGATGATCCCTTCTAGCAGCAAAGACAGCAGACAGGAGAAGAAGAACAGATGAGAAAAGGCGCGTGAAACCACAAGAAGAACGCGTAACCAGAAAACCTGAGAAGATGGCAGGGGGAGCAACCCAAGTAGCTCTCCTTGTAGCGATGCTGGGACTGGGACTCCAAGGGGTGAAAGGCGAACCAATGTTAGTGAAATGGGGTAGTAACAATCTATGACTCACCTGGCAAACCGGACAGGAAATAAGCAATTTTGCCTGACGTTGGTGGGTACGGGGCAGCCCTTTTAAGACATGCTTAATAGGGGTCCCATTGAATTTGACCGTAGACCTACCAAAGCTGAGAGAGCATTGACACGCTGAATGCGTCATTGCCCTGGGACCCGCAAGAGCTTGACCTTCTGGGTTCAGTAGTGGTAATTGGCTTGGGCTAGGACCATGGGCCAGGCAATTACTAATAGAAGAGTTGCACCTGCTACTGATGCTCGTGCTAGGTATATTAGTATGTAGACTAGTGTTTAGATGCTTGGTAAGACAACTGCTAGAAAAGGGGTGGTCCCACCCACACCCACACTATGAACGCTTAACCCGCGACACGGCAATTTAAAGCAAATAGCATAGTCAAAGCATGGGGAGGGGGAGATGTAGGGAACGGCGATCGGAAGATCTCGCGATGGCACGGAAAGAGGAAGGAAGAGGAAGGATATGACGTAGAGATAGCAGTGTGCTTGTAGGTATATAAGCAAATACATGCGTACAATAAACGCCATTTGCAGCATCCTCATATTGGTGTCAGTGCTCATTGGCCCGGAGGCTGGGGGAGCCTCCGTGCCGTCTCAGGCGAACGGGAGAGTGTCGCATCAGAAGGCGACACTTTAGCCTTGACCAAACACAGGAATAAAACGTGTATATAATTTTAAGCACACTGGTAACCTCACAGAATGCTTTGCTGGACAGCAACCTATGATAGACCCAATAAACCCTAGCACAGACTCAAATTAAATGCCAGACTAAATTTGTTGAGTGCCAGACCGCCTCACATCAGTGTCCCAGAAACCAGAACTGGCTGTGGAACTGGAAGTGATACAAATCAAGTAAGATTTTGAATGCCAGTGAAGGTGAGCAGTAGGAGCATATAAAACCTCTTAAGGAATGGGCTCTTACTGAAAGCCTCATGTTTTATGCCCAAAATCAGAAAAGTACCCTGCTGAAGAACGAGACAGAAAGCAAGATCTTCCAATGCTCGATCCTGATGCTTTAACATCAGGCTCATTCTTTTTTCTATGGGCAAACACTTAAGTTTCTTTGCTTCTGATGTCACCTAATGCACTTGCCAGTATCTGTTTGAGAGGAATATATATTTTTCCAAAAGGTTTGTCTTTTTCAGCAGAGCCAAAATTTAAAAATCCTTCTAAGTATGTTCCACTGCTGTCAGTATATGAGAAATACTCTTTGAAAGCTTCAGAGATGCAGTAGTAGCAGTGTATATACTAATAAGACAGTATGGTTTCCTCATGAATTTGCTTCCCAGGGAACTTTCCATGACTTCTGCCCTTTTACTTAAACTCCAGCTAGCCTGTAGCCATTTTTTTGACTGTCCCAGCAGTCTCTACAACTTTTTCCTTGTTTGTTTTGCTGTTTCTATCCCTTAGCCTTCCAGATGTCTCAGTTAAAACAACCTCACTTTCTATTTTAGTCTCCATGCTAAGGTGCAGATGTAATAGCTCAGACTATAGATGGGTATAACGCAAGCACCTGCTTACCGGAGGACTTCACCCACACCTCTTTGCATTGGATCATGCACTGCTATTCCAGGCTTAAAGCTTCACTACACAGTTACTATTATTTCAAGCTGGACATGGATAAACAGCATGGACATATCCTCTGCTCTTTAGCTGGACTCATAATTGCTTCAGCTTTAGGAAGCTGAACTGAAGTTAATTGATCTAATTAATGCACAAGCTGTATATTTCATTGTCTCCCAGCACACCTCCAAGTTTCTCCATGTAGCTAAAGATTTCTTAGCAACAGGAATTCTTAGCTCTTAATGCACGCTAATGTAGAAACTGAGACATAGGCAACAGGCATAGGGATCCCACTGCCACTGTTCCCTCACTGCCACCTGCTTTGTCCTAACCCTACGTTTGATTGTGCTGCCCTCAGTTGTACCGGTACAGTGTTTATAGGGACCACTCTGAACCAGATCACAGACTTGATTCAAACATCTCCATCTCTCTCATTGTCTCCACCAACCGTATCATTTGGCAGACCACAAGGCACCTCCTCCTCACAGTTTTTTTCAGACTCCTGTAATGCTGGTGCAGTAAGTGTTCACCATGATGAGGCAAACTGGTGAATTTTGCAGTGCTTGTGTTTCTTTGCCAAGAAGATCTTCTGTGTGGACCTCCAGGAATTGGTGTGCTGCTGCCGTTCCTTCTCCCCAGCTGAGCGCTGCCAGTTCGGCTGGCTTTTCCTTTTTGATGTAATTGTTTGGGGCAGGATGTGGTAATGTTGTGGGCACGCTGAGGATCTGCAGGGAAGGAATAGATGGTTGATATTCCTATAAAGAACGCTAGAGGAAAAGAGACAACAGGGAAGCAGGAAGGAAAGGAAGCTAAATATGTAATATTACTTCAGTTGTTTCTATTGTGATTGCTGTGTAACTCTGAGCTTAGTTTAAACCTGTGTAAAACAGTCCATCTGCCAGTAACTCCTCCCTCCTGTTGTTCCAGAACTATGGAAAGAACTAGAACACCTACCTCTCTCACCAGCTCACAGACAAGGGGAAAAGCAACTCTATTTTTGAGAGCATTCCCTGTAATTAGGTCTGCTTTCCCCCCCTCCCCTGGGCTCCTGCCCACACACCACAAGAAAACACCCAGCCCCAAGTCTGGCATGACAGCAGAGGTGTAGCAAAAAGGGAGAAAACAAAAGGAAAAGAAAACATCCCCAGGAAGTGTACAGATCTCAAAGACTCTTGCAAGAAGCTTTCTACAATGAAAAATTTTGAATTAAAAACTGTTAAGCTGGAAAAGGCCAAGACTTGACTCCCTTCTCCATCGTCAGTTAATTCACGTGCTACACGGTGTGAAAATACTGCTGAATTTGTACTTCCTTTGCACAGATAGGCACAAGATCCACAAATTACAATAATCTTGCATCGTATGTGACTCACAGGAAGTAAAAAAGGGTAGGCTCCTGGAGCTAAATTACCTATTATCTGTATAAATTAATGAGTAAAAGATTAAACACATGGGCTTATATAAAACAGTAGATAACTGAGCTGTACATCTTTAAAAGCAAGATGCTTCTAGGATGGCTAAATTCAGTGGGGGTGGTTAAAAGGCAGCTGTTTGAACAGAGTGAAGTGATGATGCTTTCATTTTTTCTGTATTCAATTCCCTTGGTGCCCGGGTAGATGATAGTGCATCAGCCTTTTCCATAGGTAATGTTTTCAGGTGGTGATTAATGAGGAGTCTGAATTGGGGCTTATAACTGAGATAAATCTGTAGCATGGTAACGGATATGCTAACAAGTATAGGAAGAGATTGTGTGGGAGGGCAAGGGATCAGTATGTCTGTCAGCTACTATCACCAACTCTCAGCAGTCACTTGGTCCGAACCAGAAAGTTCCAAGAGGTTTTACGCATCAGCCCAAGCCTTCTCTGAAAAGATGCTGCCCATAAAGCAGCTCTTGGTTTCCACAGCTAATGCAAAAGGGAGCTCAGTGGATTTCAGCTCTGCTGGGGATTATTTAACTAAAGTAGCAGAAACTCACCTCTGTAAATTTAGATAAGGAGAGACCATGAGACCAATTCTATTTATATTAAAAAAACCTCTAGGGAGCTCTTTGCTGCTTTTCCTGAGACAAACATGGCCAGAACTGCAGCTCAGGGAACAAGAGGTAGCAAAGACCTCATCTCCGCAGTAGAAGAAAGGTCTGATTCCTCGTGTGTCAATAGCACTGGTGTTGATTCTGTTTACAGAACTCTACTATTTTATCAGTGCTGAGTCCATGATCCCTTCTCAGTGAATTAACCTCAGCTGTGTGTCCCTCCTGCTTCTACTGTCCTCTTAATATCAGGTTAGAGATTAATGCTGCGCTGGGAAGCCTTTGCGGCCTAGCGTAATGGGCTGTGTCAGGCTACGGTTTAGAAACTCGCTAGTCTGACGTGAGATGCTCGAGGATGCCTGATGCATTTCAGTGTGATGTAGAACCCTTTCTGGGAGCTCCTGGTTAGCAATTACAAGTCCCACTTTCCTGTAGCACGGTTTCTAAAGTGGGACACCAGTCACATTCATTAATTCTGATCCAGGTTTAAACCACTAGAAAAACTCCAACCCACTTCCTTTTCACTCCAGAACTCCTGGGTTCTGTTCCTAGCTCGGCCATTGATTGATTGTCTGACTTGAGCAACTGCTGGGTCTTCTGTGGAGGAATCGATGTGGTATGGCTCGTCGCAGAAGGGTTTATCTGAGAAGGGGTATTTGAGATGTAAATGAAGGCAATCACAGCCGCAGTTTGACCAGTGGTCACCTGCACGGCCATGCAACTGCAGCTATGTAGTGTGGCATAGTACATGTCACACTAGCCAGGGCTAAAGGAGAAGCAGAGGTACAGTCTGCTCTTCCCAAGCTTCCCCCTGTTAATCCACGCCTGGTACATCATCATGTGGCTGTGCATGCTTTCACCTTTTTCGAGTGAGGACAGTTTCTCGGGCAGATAAGTGAAAACAAGAAGCTTCAGTCCTGTTTCAGTCTGGAGACGCAGTTTGACCCCCTGCAGCAGCCAAAGAGAAACAGGATGTCAGTAAAGCATGTTTGTTGGCAACTTCAGTGTGTTCCTGATGAGCCAGTAGGCTGGATCAAGATGCTTGTTTGCTTTCCATCCCATCAGGGAGCTTTCCAAGCAGATCTGTTACATGCCTTCCAGTGAGATAAATCACCCGCTGTTTAAGCCACTCTGTTTATTACTTAATGCTGGCACTGGAAACAGGCAATCAGAAGTCTACAAGAAACCTTTCTTTGACAGACTAGTCCTTGTAAAAGAAAAACATGGAAATCAGATGGGGAACAGCAACATAATTCAGTGAAAAAGTTTAATTTTGGCCCTGACTGTTCTTCTTCTGACTAATTTTATGTTAGGACTGGTGAGAGCCTAGAGAGCTAGGATCACTCCTTGTGAGGTGCCGTTTTAGGGAATAGCATTTTCATGTTATGCTTGCTTCCAGAAACACCCAGAGATATGGCTTGTAGCCATATGAGTGATAAATTTGTATCTGGCTCACTACTGTCTTGTAGTTAGGTTTCAAGTTGTCCTTTTGCAGGCAGGTGTTTCAGTCTTGTCTCGAGTAGGAAAAGGACCTAATTTAGGATGTTTTATCTGATCATATGCATCCACTTTCCAAGGACAAAGCCTTCGATACCCAGGGACACTGTCTTCATTGTCCTGGACTACATCTAGTCATGTACACTAGTACCAGGTAGAGGTAACAGTCTACCCACTCATTTAGGAGGAGCTTTATATTCACATTGCACGGTTACATAAAGACTCCATGCACTACAACCACTGGAAATCAGAACAGATTTGTCTATTAAAAAACAAGATCAAGGTGAAGCTGGGTTTACTTTGTGTATGTCTGTGAACCTTCTCTTCTTTAGTCAGATTCTGCCTTCGCCTAATATTGAGAAGACATTATGCACAGGTCCTAAATACTTATTTCTTCCTTTCTTAATTTTTTGTATTTTGTTAATTTGGTAAATCAAAAGGTGAAACCATGTATGGGCAATGAAATCTGAGAATCCAAGAAAGTCTGTAGAGTCAGAAGTAGAAAGGTTTTGCTGTGTTGTGAAAATTTTGCAATTTAAGCTCACCTGTTTAAGCTCATCGTGACACTTAAGTCTTCTGAAGTTTTCGTTAAAAGGCAGAGAAGCTTGCTCCGTGTGACCGTGGGAAATCCATTTCCTCGATGGGTTTGTTTCAGATCAGATTTAAGCACCCTAAAATCCATTTTCCACACTCCAGATGAGGGATGTATTTATTAGAGTATTGTATTGCCTGTGTTTGATTGCATCTAAGAAATTCCCCTCTGATCATGCATTGCCTTGTTTTCGAGCATCACAAGCAGTTGATTAAAAGGGTTTTAAAAGTCAGTGGATGTCTCTCTCAGTTAAATTTGATAATTTACCATACTTAGCTAATAGAAGAGGCATCGCACACATGACTGAATCCAAGCAACTGCAAAACTCCCTGGAAATCCCCAGTGAAATGTCAGCTAAGTCCAGACGGTTTTATAGCAAAATGTGGTCTGCTCTGAGATGGCAGCAGAGGGTGCTGCCTCCCCAGGGCAGGGGAAGGTCGCTGTGCAACGGCACTGTGGAGCCTCCGAGGAAGCCCATCCACAGTTCTCCTGGGACCTGAGAGATCATCCTTTCCTTTTAGTTCTCTTTTATGTATCTCTCTCTCTATGTGTATTTTCTGGGCAAAAATAACTGTTCACATTCAGAGATTGGTTTTAAGGCATGGCATGGCGAGAGTGCTCATCTCAGTGCTAGGCACTGCATGGTTTGTATCTAACACCAGCTTTGGAGGACATCAGTACAGGGTCATGCTTTAGGAAAGGCGCATAAACACTTATTGTTAGAGCATTGGTCTGGGACTTGGGAGGCCTGGCTTTTCTTGCCAGTTTTGGCACAGCCCAGCTGGCTGAATGTGACACGTTACTTCACCATCATGTGCTTTAGTTGCTCTGTTTTCTTGACAGAGATACCGCTCTTGTTGTCCTTTGCTATGAAGCCTTCTGCCTGGCTGGGTGCCCTTTCTTTGCATGCAACACTTTTTCCTGCTCTCAGCTGAATGAAAGCTCAGAGCAGCAGTGCCTTGAGCCAGAGCCATCCCCACTCCTGTCCCTCGTCCCAGATCAACACAGAGAGCAGCCAAGGCAGGATGTGGCCCATAGATGGCACTGGCCTTCCACCATCAATGTCTCTGGTCAGTGCATCTGCCCATGGCCCTGCCTGGACATGACTAACTAAGTTTAACCCTTGGACTGCCAGCAGCACTACAGGCCAGCAGTTCTTATGTCACCATTTGACAGCAGAAGCCCATGGCTAAAGGTGTTACCGGTAGGCTGAACATTTTATTTATTTATTTTTAATGTTGTGCTGTGCACATAATGAGGGAGCACTTTAGTAATCCGCTGCCTGCAATAAACGCAGCCAGCAACAGGAGGCTCTCTGCGTCCTGCACCAAAAGGGACTCTGAGGTTGATCAGTTCAAGTCAGGCTGCTCTGGTTTTTCAGTTTTCGCTGAAATAGTTAGGCCTGCCCCACAGCTCTGCGAGTGTATGGATGTAATGCTCAGACTTTTCCGCTTACAGAGAAGTACTCCCAGTCTGAATGTGAGAACTGTTACAGTTCAAGAAGTCATGTTTTTCTTTATTTCCATTATATTAGCACCTCAGTACCCTAATTAAGATATAGATTTCATTGTACCATTATACAAACAAGCAGTGAAAGGTACTGTGGGATGCGAAGGTGTCTGTGATTGGTGTTGAGAGATGGGGGAGAGTTGTCAGATTTTCCGAAGGTCTCATCCCCTCTGTGAAGGGGTAGACGGCTTTTTCATTGTGGCCAACTCCAAGCTGATGTGCTACGTGTTTTTGAAAATCTGGTTCTGACTGTGGGCAGTAAGCCTTGTGGAAAATTTTAGCCTTCCGGCCGGAAGATGACCACGGACAGAGTTCAGAGGAGAGTAGTAAACTGGTCAGGAGCTTGAGGGACTGGTTTGTGACAAAAGGCTGAATCAGATGGTGGGGAGGAGCTGATATGCATTCTTGGAAGAAGCCCAAAGAGGGAGAAAGACTTTTTAGGGGATGTAGAGAGGTAAATAACTGCAACTAAAGGGATGAAAAGGAGGGGAAATGCATGATGACTGACAGAAGAAATATCAGCCCTCTGAGCCTTCATTGTATTCCTGTAGTCCTGGGAGAAATCCCATCACTAGGGTCATAACACTAGGAAAAGACCTGGGGACAGTGCCTCGTGTTGGCCCTAGAGAGATGAGTTGGGGGACTCCAAAGCCCTTCTCTTCGGTTAGTTCTGTCACTGGGAGGCAGAGTGGGGTTTGCTTCAGAGTAACAGTCCCCTAATCTTGCTGGTGAGAGTGGGGAGTGCACAAAGTCCGGGTTTGGTCTCCTCATTTGCATTAACCACAACCTGCCGGAGTCAGAGGGCTCTGCCTGAAATGGCTGAGACCCCCTGGGTTGAGGCAGCGGGGCTGCAGCAGTTACAGCCTAAGAGCAGGAGCTCCTCAATGGTGGTCTGCAGATCAGTGGTGACACCAGCATTTTTGGTTCACGTTTCAGATCATACATTAATGAGAAAGGTGCACAGTGAAGCATGAGGAATTTAGAGACGTAACATGATAAGCCATGACTTCAACAAGCTCCAAGGAAGGACAGGCTACTGGTTGGACCATTAGCCTGAGATTTCAGTGACTGGCATGTGATTCCTTGTTCTTCACAAACTACCTGTACCACCTTGGCCATGTCATTCTGTTTCAGTCTCCACCCCTGTAAAAAGGTGGTACCTGGTCTCACACAGAGAGACCTGCTCTGTGTGGTAGTGAGGACTGTGTAAGATCTGCTCCATTGGTAACCATAAAATCAGACTTTTTTCTCATTCTATGTTTTTTCTTTTTTACCTTTCCTGTCCTGGGAAATACTTCCTTTCATGGTCCCCTCCACCTCCCAGCAGGAAGCCAATGTTGGAAAGCCTGGTTGAAAACTCCTGTCCTGCATTTTTGGGGGAAAAGGGATGGAAAAAAGGAGAGGGGATCTTAGTTCAGGATGGAAATAAAATTTTCTTCTGAAAGTGATCATTGGCGCAGATACCTTTCTTCTGGATTAAGGGCCTGTTTTAGTGTTGCCTGATGCTAGTGAAATTATATCAGTGTAAAACAAATTTGCCAGATGCTACAAGGTTTCACCTACTTTGCACCATTAGAGCTAGGGCTTTAATTCATACCTCTGTTGTTTTTGACTGGTCCCACTTCGGGCATGCGCAAATTTATCTTGGTCCAAGAGGGTGGCACTGGAGATATTATCGCTGCCTGGTTTTGCAAATCTGCGTTCGTGTCACATGATGTGGTCGTGGCTGCACAAGTGCCGAGTTCTCCAGCCGGCAGTCGTGCCTCTTCTGGGCCAGGCAGGTTCTCCACCTCCCGTGGCTGAGTAAGGGCGCTGCAGCATCCGGTTTGTGTCGCGTTAAGCTCTGAGCTCTTCCCTTACTCTGCCACCTCCTCCCACACATGGCGAGGTGCTGCCAGAACGCCAGAGGCACGGCAGCAGGGAGCCAGGCTTGCTCTGCTGAGTGGGGAGACAGACAGACAGAGACGGTGCTGGGAGCAGTCATGGAACGAGGGAGAGCCGAGGCTGCCAGGCAGATGCAGACAATGCGCCGTCAACAGGCAGAGCGTCTGTCCTGCCCAGACGGACAGACAGAGACTATCAGGCTGAGGAGACGAGATAACCAAGTCTCCTCAGGCAAAGGGAAAGGATGTGGCATGGGGGAAGTACTACCTGTCCTATCTTGTTCCTGCTGTGAAACCACCTATGGCGTGCAGTGGGAGCAGGAGCGCGCCTTGAACGCCCGGCGTGGCAGAATTGAGCTGGAGGCTGTGTATTGTCTGCTGGATTGAACACAGGCCTGTGAGACAGGCGACATGGGGAGGTGGGTGCTCTTCCTAGCTCAGCCTGCAGCTGGCTGTGTGACCCCAGGCAAGTCACTTTTCCCTGTGCTTCTGGTCCTCTCCATCTGCGGGAAGAGGCTGTCTCTACGACACATTTGTGCAATAGCTAGCACAAAGAAGCCCTGAATTCCCTGGGGTCTTTACGTGCTATTCTTACCTATGTGATAATCACAGTTGAGGCCATATTAAAGTGGGGAACACCAATGAACAAGAAATCCATCAGTTAGGAGTGTTACCGAGCAGAGACACCCAGGGCAGGCCCCATCTTTTCTTGGCCTGCAGCCTCGCAGCTCCCACAAGCAAAGTGGTGCTTGGCTTGGTCGGTGGGTTTCTGCATGGGAGTTCTCCCCATAGAGCTGGCTGGTGCGGGAAGTTTTGCTGATGATTCAGCAGGTGATGCTGTTCCTTCTGAGTCACTCCCAGGCAGCCTCGGAGAGGGGAGATTATGCTTTTGGAGATGCTCTCAGCCAGACCGGATTCAAACCTGATAGCTTAGGACATTAAGTGCCCTATGGTAGCTTAGGATGCTACTTACCTGAAACTGATAAGAGGACTTGCTGCGTGGCTCCTGTGCCCCATCCCAGAGGTGGCTTTGTTTCAGCTGGAGAAGGAGGGAGTGTGAATTTGCAGTCAGTGCAGGTAAAGGGCCTCAGGAGTCCCGGTTATTTTCCTGGCCATCCACTGAGCAAGACACTTGTTCCCTCCCTACAGTTCATCACCTATAAAAAGAGATGGTCACATTTGGGGGTAGATGCTGAGAAAGCCATCCATTAAATCTTGGGTGGTGCTTTGGCCACCTCAGAGGGAAAATTAGATAACAAGAGAATATCTGAATTATAATAAAGTAGTAGCAAGCACGACTCAAATGCTGACATTTTCTTGTGCTGTACCTGCCTGTGGTCTTTACAAGCAGGAACCTCTGTGCTGCCTTTTCATCTTCTCATCTAAGGTTCCAGGCCAAACATGGGCCTGGCATAATTGTATGTTGGATCTATAGCTCATGTTCTCAGATGGTATCAAATTGCCAATTCCTCTTCAGGTCGATGGAATCTCACTTGCTTACGCTGGCGGGGCTGGATCTGGGTCTCCGTTGGGAAATCCCATTGGTGTGTTGTCTTGTCAGCAGGTGCAGGCTACTTCTCCTCTGTCCTCTTTGCTCTAGCCCTTTGCTCTGATGAGTCTGAACTTGATGCTGCAGGTTGCTGTAGGGTTGAGGGGCTCAGCAAACCCCTTCCATGCATAGGACAGCCACTTGGGTATTGAGCTCTTCCTTCACCAGCTGTGGTCACCCATGGGTAGAGAAATGCGTTTTATCGCCTTTGGTTCTCTGCCAGGCTCAGATAAGGACAGGTACCGAGCAGAGGACTTGGGCTGCCTTGGATTCAGCCCATGGCTTGCTCTCATGTTCCCCCAGCTGGTAGAAACTCTTCATACTGCCTCCCACGTGCTGTCACCCAAGGGAGTGAGGCAGGTACCTGAATCCCAAGGGCAGTGTTAGTAAACCTTGCTAAGACTGTTGTCCACCCTTTCACCCTTCCTCAGCTCTAGGGTGTGATCTTGGAGCTCTCCAAGAGCAGTACACTGCATTACTTGCTGGAGGAGTCTCAAAAGGATGAACTGAGCTCTCCACTCCCTCAGAAGAACAGGACAGAGTGTGTTTGGTTGGTATGGACACCTCACAGAGCTCTAGTAGGGGGAGCTGGTATCTCTGCCTGCCGCAGGGCTTCTCCACAGGCACATTTGGGCTTTGGGGGCTCAAGGCAGCTACTGGTATCCAGGCCCTTTCCTAAGAGGTTAAAATCTGCCCATCTGTGTAGGAACAGAGAGCCTGGA
The DNA here is from genome assembly GCF_036370855.1 of Dromaius novaehollandiae. NCBI lineage: Eukaryota > Metazoa > Chordata > Aves > Casuariiformes > Dromaiidae > Dromaius > Dromaius novaehollandiae. The sequence goes on along the minus strand of NC_088119.1, from coordinate 8,661,414 downwards.
GCCTCAGTTACTGCTTACCAGCAGGGCCAAGAGCTCTGAACTCCAAACACCCTTTCCCTCTGTAATTATGTTTTATTTTTAGGTGTCCCTTCCTTTTTCTATTTCAAGTCTGCATCCTCCGCAGAGTAAACCGGAGAAGGTACACTGAGCCGAACCCGCTGTGTTTGGGAAGCAGTAAAACGAGGCTTCTAAACTGGGCTCCGAGGCGTAGGAGCCATTGGCGAAGGCTGGCAGGGAGCCCTGGCACAGCACAGACCACAGCTCTCCCTGCATAAGGCTGCGAGAGAGCCAGTCACTTCAGTGGTTGAGGGTGGGGAGAGAAGGAGGAGGGAGGCAGGGCAGTGAGCGAACTGGCCTGTGGCTGGGCTGGAAGAATGGCACTGTCTGGTCTCCTTGCTGAGCAGGTGGATGTGTACGCAGCACCCTGTGGATCTCATACTTTCCCAGCTGGGTCTAATCCTCAGGTGATTTGCACCAAGCACCTAGTTTTGTCCCTTAATTTGCAGAGACTCGTGGTTTTTGTGGTGAGCCCAGTTCCATCTTTGAAGCACCAGTGAAGTTGGTGGTTGTCCCAGCTCCACAGAGCTCTACTGAAAATGGAGTTTCTCTGTCTTCAAAGTAACTTCCCTGTCCCTTCTTTCTCCATTTGTATTTATATGACCTGGTATTGGGCTTGCTCAGCACTACCCGGATTGAATAACACAACGGCAGTGACAGAACATTTTCTTAACAGCAGCAAGAAGTCATCGTAGCTCCCCTCTGCTGCACACTGGTCACCTCCAAGCCCTAGGAAGGCTCTTACCCGGCAATGCTGCCTGCACTCAGCTCCTTCCTGCGTCCCTGCAGCAAGGAGCATCATCCTGCAACAGTATCACCACAGACTGTTGGTAGGGCAACCCAGGTTTCTCCTAGCTGCTTTTGGCTAAACCAGACTTTACATTGTAGTGCACCTTAGGACTAATACATGCTTATTAACCCCAGATTCCTCTACGGATTTCCACTAACAGACTCAGCAGCCAGCTCTGACTTTTAGGAACCCCCTAACCTCTGAGATGAGCTGCACACGGAAATCAGTGCTGGAGTCCATCCACACTGTTTTGCTAAGAGAGTTCAGCTCTGGCCTTCTCCGTGTAGACTCTATCCTGCTTGCTGAGGGAACAGCCTCTGCAAAGAAAGGGGGAGAAAAGAAAGAAGTGTCGAGCTTCTTTTGCATTCCCTGGAGCAATGTTCAGGCTGAGCCAGACCCTTACTCCCAGTGTGAATTTAAACAGCCTTGGGAGTGCCCTGCGTTGTAGCAGGCTCCCACGGGACATTGCTGAGCCTGAAGCAGCCCAGAGTCTCTGCTGCATCATGGCCTGAGATGCATCTCTGTCCTGCTCCCATCCTTGTCAGCCTAGCCTGTTGCAGGCTTCTAGGGCTTCCGGGGTCTCAAGCTGCATGTGAGACAATGGTTGGGCCTGGGATAGCAGATTTACCATTGCAGATGGTTTTAGTTAGTGCTCAAGACACATTAAAGCCAGCAAGGGTTTATATTTAGCTGGGCTTCTTTAAGAGGAAAGCCTTTTATCCTCCTGGCTGGTCATCCATCAAGCCCTTGGGAGGGCGGGGTCGTGTCTCCAAATAGATCCCACGGACAAGCAGCCACTGTGAAACCACATTTCCTCCTGGGAGGGCCCTCCAGAGACAGGCGCTTACTGTGGTGAGGCCTCTGGTCGCCAGCATTAGAGCAGGCTGGTCACGGGAGCTGGCAGGAATACAAAGCAGAGGCAGGGACATAACCAACTTGGGTACTGTCTTGGCATCGTGGCATTTAAACTGCCTTGTAGCCCCAGATCCTACAGTTCTTGCTTCTGCTGCCTGGAAGGCAAATGGCAGTTAGAAATTTTCAGCTGGTTTTAGTGAACAATAAATTTCTGAGCTGATCTAGTTGTGGATCTAGTAGCTACTGGAGCCTAGAGCTACTGGTCTACTGGAGGGTCGAGCAGTTGCACTCCTGTGGTGAAGTCCACTGAAATTTCCACTACAGCTGATGGCAGTTTTGCTGTTTTCTAGGGCTGCAAGGCTTATGCTATCTTACTGGTTTTAGCATCACTGGCATCAAAATTTAGGGGATAGCTAAAGGGAAGATGCTGATGGCAAGGAGACTTTTGTAGTGAAATGCCAGGTGGCTCTTCTGTGGGCCCCCCTCGAGTCCTAGCTGCATGTTTGTCACTGGGCGTTCACTTCTGAACACAGCCTCTTCAACAGCCTTAGCTTTGTTGCATTTCTGGGTCTTCAGATAGCACAGATATGTCACGCCAGGTGGATCTTCAAATTAAATGGCCATGGCGTCCTTATGCTATAGACACATAGCATTGCTCTGCTAGGGTCGTGCTGGCACTGCTGGGGCATTGCTGCGAGAAGTTCACAGTGCTAATGCTTTAGCTATGACTGAGAAAAATTGAGGGAAGGAGAAACCTGCTGTCAAGGACAGGAAAAGTTACTTGGCTGGAAGCTCCTTTAACTTATGCCAGTATAAATTTTAGTGGATTTATTTCAGGTTTATATTGGCATAGGTGAGAGGGGAGTTGGACCCTGTTTGTGTGTTTCACAGCCCTTGTCAGAGCATGAGTGTATTTGATCGTTATAATTCCTTTGGCTTTTCTGTGGGATTTGTATCACTGATGTTCTGATTGCCGTGGATGGATTTGTAACACAAAAATGTCCCGGTTCGTACTAGCAATTGCAATTCCCACCACCACCAGCATGGTGCTCCACCCCAGCAGTAGCAAAGGGTGATTTTTTAGTCTCTAAGAACATTGATGTCTGAAGTACATAGGGTAAATTACAGCTCTGGGGCAGCAGGACCCATCTTGAATTATACTGCTGATTCTAAAGAGGTTCCCTCCCCTGGGAAACTACCAGGGCATTTGGGAGCGGCCGTGTGTGTGCACAAGCAAAACCAGTTTGGAACTGGAACCAGTCTGAGATTAAACCATTTCCTTTGCTCTCTTTCCAAGAATGAACTTTATTTTTCCAGTTGATCTGAAACAGGGAATATTGGGACTTGTTTTTTTTTCCTCCTTCCTTGTCTCTGGATGCTTTCCCAGAAAAACACAGAAAATGAAACATTTATTTTTCTTCCCAGTGAGAAAGTTTCTTCTTTTCTGGGAAGAGGTGCAAGGGTCGGACTAGAACTGCTATCATCCCTGCCTTGTGAGGGAGCAACTGCAAATAGGAAATGCATAGTCTGGCCACACAGCCCACTGTCCGGTGAAGAAGGCTAACGGACAAGTTTGTGAACATGCCAGAAAATCTACATTTGTGACTAGAGAGTGTATTCATTCACGACAGCTCTGCACACTTGGCACCCCTCAGGCTGCAAGGGCTCTATGCTTTGGGAGGAAGGAAAGGAACGTGATTCCCTCTGGAGGAAATGGGGAGATGCAAAGGAAGGAATATATTGATTTAACTCTTACTAGATCAAGCAGTGTTTTCAGATTCCGGGCAGGAACCAGTGCCAAGCCATGTGGATGCTGCAGGGAAGGTGTTAGTGACTCTGGCCCTACCTTGGGGTGGTTTGTGTAGTTTGGCCTCCAGTCCTTTCCGGGGAGGAAAATGAAGGCTCTGCAGCTGTCTGACATATTACAGTTCTCTGCCTTCCTGGGATGGAGATGGTGCAGTTTCCTGGAGAAGGTAATGGCCTGGGACTCAGGAGACACCTGCTCTTCTCTCTGCTTTGCTCGGATGGTTTCCTTTCCAGGTTTGCCTTTTCGTGTCCTGCCTTTGAGGCAGGGGCTGTCTCTTAGCTGAGGGCCTGTAAGGGCCTCTGCAATACAAATAACAGCGGTATTTCCAAGTAGCCAATATTATCCTACAATTTTGCCCAGGACCAGCTGATGATGATCCGGCCAGTGAGCAGGTCTGGCTCTGTAGGACTACCCTGGGCTGTGGTGGGTGCCAGGGGAGGCCTGGAGCTGAGGCGATGCTGCCCTGGCTCCTTTCTCTCTAAGGCTGATTTCCTGTGACAGCCAGTGCAGTAGAGGAAGGGGCTGACTATTCTGTTTTGCTCCCCACCTCCACTCTCCTCCTTTGAAGACCTCCCAGTAAGTAACCCAAGCCCAGAGCTGCGGTGACAGACGCTGCTAGGGAGGAACTTCCAGTCTCCAAGGCTCTAACCGCCCGAGGAACCAGCCTCTTCATCCCCACAAATTACAGGCTCCTGCCTGCCCTTTAGAGATGAACAGGCAAATGGATGACAGAGAAGACGAAACGATCCCCCCTACCACCAGCCGGCCCCCCGCATACCCCTCCTCTCCTCGTCTCCTGGGCAGAACCCCTGTTCTCTCTGATGTGAGACAAAGCTGTCAGCAATGCTGCTGTGGTCTCCTGTGTGTGTGCGGATTAACCACCCCCAGGAAAGGGCTGCACGGATGTGTGAGCGCTGGAGCCAGTGGGAGACGACTGTAAGCACTAGCTCACCACAGTCTCCCCTTCTTCCAGCCCTCTCTCTGAGGGCTCAGACACAGGCATGTTTCACACCTCCGCAGCGGCTGAAGGCAGAGTTTGAAATGCGGCAGGCATGACGCAGAGAAGAGCTCATGTTTAGAAGTATCCAAGCAGAGGCTAAGGGGGCTTGTTGTACCCCCCAGTCCCTCCCAGAGCAGAGCGGATCCATGTGCCTGGGAGGAGATGGGTGTTTTCTTTTGCGTCTGCCAGCGAGCTGCAGCCCTGGGTCACTGCATAGTCTGGATATAAGCTCATTCTGTGTAGATGGGCAGCATGAAAGTCTCTCGTGGTTTAGGTCTGTGCTGAACTCAGGAGATCGGGGTCTGAAGGCCAGCTTTGCTATGCACTCTCTGGATGAGTTTAGACAAGTCATTTGTCTTCCCCATGCCCAGTTCCTACCTGTGACGTGGGGTAATAATTCAGCTTTTTCACTGTCCCTTCTAAGGCCCAGTCTTTGAATGCGCTCAGACTCCAACTTCCCATTGCCTTCTGAAGCCAAAGGTGCCTAAACATTTATGAGAATCTGGACCAAAGTTCTTTGGATGGGGACTCTCCCTGCTCTGTCTTGTGCAATGGCCTCTTCCCCTCAATAGGCAGCTTTGGGTAGAGCCATAGCCCCGGAAAAAAAAAGCAGAGATACAGATTGGTTAGTAATGGCTGGTCTCCAGCTCTGGCAATGGAAATTAAATTTAGCTCCATATGAAAGATGTGGAACCACATAAAAAGCCTCAAAATAGGGTATAAGGGGGAGTAGCATAGTGCACAGGGTAAGTCAGCACCAGACCTGTGCCCCAGACCAATTATCTGTGTCAGAAACCTCAAGCTGGGGGTCAAACCCAGAAAGTTGGTGAAAAAACTCAAGAACTAGTGAGAGAAAGCTGTGTGGCAAGGCCAGAAGCTGGGTAAGGTGATACAGAAAGAGTAAAGAGCTTGGATGAGGTGGAGAAAGGTTGGTGCTAGCAAAGGAACTTTTGGTGGGGTATCAGGATCTGAGTCTGTGCTCTTTGCGGATGGGTTCCTCTAGAGTCAGTCTCCACAACAAGCAAACTCAGATGCTCAGATGCTTTGCTGACTCTCTTCTCTGTGCTCTGGTTGTAGCAGGCATTGCTCTTCACTGGAGTTCAGTTCAGGTCCCCAGGGAGCTGCTCCATTCACTTGGAAGTTGGGGGAAGGAAGGAATGTTTAATAAGGACAATGTCCAAATCAGGAGGTGAAGGAGGGCTGCAGATGCTCATAAATACTGCCCTCCGTGTCAGAACTGCGGCTCTTCTGCTTTTATTGCAGCCCCTGATTTGTGGGCTGGGCTGAGTGCCAGACAGCGTGTTGCTATCAGGCAGGAGATGCGTGCATGTGTTTGTGTGTGTGCATGTGTGTGCGCCTACGTTCATATCGGCAAGTTCAGTAGTGCGGTGCAGGTACTGACGCTGGCCTGGAAGCGCTTCTCTCCTGTCATTGAGAGTATTTCCAGACTCTGTCTCAAAGACCGGGCTTGACAGGCTGGATTCAGACAAAATTCTCACTGACTGCATACGAGACTCCTCTCAGTTGGTCAGTCAATCTGTCTGCCTGTCCATCTTATCTCTTTTTCCGTACTCCGTCACCGGTTTGTCCACACACTCTCAGGGAAGTTTCATCTGTGCAGTAAGTCCAAGACCGGTGGGTTTGTGAGACACACGCAGAGTCTAGCTGCATTGAATCCTTTAGTTTAAACTGCTCTGTCCCAGATAAGGAGGTATCCTTGATGTTCTGGTGTTCTCTGGTAGTTTGAACTAGTTTTAAATTGGCAAGTGAATAAGGCATTGTTTAACTCAGGGATTTGCCCTGAATACAGAGGTAGTCCTAAGCCATATATCCGCTCTCCAAGTCCAGTGCTATTGCAGAGGTATCTTGTAGGCAAGCAAAATCACTAAGAGATGGTGTTTTCAGGAGTTCTTAGCACTAACAGTGATTTAACTCTCACTGAAGCCAATGGCAGGTTTTCCAATAGCCTCTCCTCCAGTGGTAGCAGAGGCAGGCCGACACTGAAGACTTGGAAAGGCCTTTCTGCTTTCACACCTGCAGAGTTGCACTGGCTTGAAAATTGGATTAACTGCAAGACTGCCAGTTGTAGCTCATTGAGGGCGAGCCTGCCTGCCTCAGGGAGGGAGTAAACAGCTAGTAAAGAACAAGAAATGAGACCTTGGTCTTCCTACTGGTAGAGTTAACGGACTGGCTGTAGGTGCCATGGTTTGAACCGAAGAGCTAAGCCTCTGAAACTGTCAGGCTATCATCCAAACTGAGACTTTCAAATCTATGTGTAGATTTTATGTGGATGAATGTTCAGGTTTACAGTCTCATCCTTTGCTCTGCTCACTGGTAGCAGATGTTCGCAGGTGGCTGCATGTTGGAGGAGAAGCCCGCAGTATGCCGCTTGGGAAGGGGGTATTCTTGGCATATCCTTACCTGGGACCCTCCAGTCCTGGAACAGAGCTGAGTGAAAGAGTACCAAAGGGATCCTCTAAGCCCAGCCCCAAATGCTTACTCCTCAGGGGGCAGTTCTGTGCCCCAAACTGACTCTAGCTGGAAAGATTAGAGGAGAGGGTAGGAGCTTTTACTATTTGCAACAGCTCCTGGAAAAAATTAGCATCGTGAAACAACAACCAAGCATTTTCCCAAGCCTGAGTAGCTTTTACATGCCTGAGTAGGGCTTACTGAAGCAAACCTGTGACACAACCTGGGACAGTGCCGTCTGCTGACTCTAGCCATAAAAAAGACTCCAAGAGATGGCCAATTTGCCACATCCCTCAGTAACATGTACTAACTTAATTAACTTCTGTGTTAACAATTTGCAGTAGTTATTTATTCATAAAATCCACTTGCTGTGCCATAAATTTACACAGTCAAGCAGCAACAGTGAGGAGGTTTTTTCCCTTAACGTCCCCCTGGGGTTACCCTCGAGCATGCTTCCTACATGGAGACTAGCCCACCAGTGCCTCGGTGACTGCTAGGCTGAGTTTCACTGAGTCATCATTACCAGCCACATTCGTATTCCCACTTCGGTTTGCCAATTCACGTTTTATTTAGCAACTGGCATGACTCACCCATAGGATGATGACAGTGAAGAGATGGAGCGATACTGGCATTTAATGCTCAGTTTCTTGGGGCCGAACGCCTCCTGATTTGCTTACATCATGGGCTGAAGAATTAGGTTTGCCATTTGCCATTGCCCTGGAGTAGAAAGTATGGATGCCTTCAAGAGATGCACGGAGGAGCCTGAACCACCACACCAGGCCAGAGGAGAGAAGGAGGATTCAGAGAGAACACGTGTGGCTGAACATTAGCCAGAGCTGTGCAACATCAGTTACAAAACATGAAACTGGGCTGAACTTTCCTGGTTTCAGGTTTCACATCATGCTTTGGGCTGCAGCCAGATACCTTGAGCCTGGACTGCGGAATTTTGAGGGGTGACTTCCAGCAGCTCTGGCAGTGTTAGTGGAGTCTTGCAGGTTTTAACATTTGTCTTGCAGCTTCAGTTTTTGGAAATCAGCCTATTGCATCTGCAGCTTCTGTAAAACAACAACAACAAGAAGTAAACAACTTTTTAGCCATCAAAAAGCAGAAACAACTCTCAAAAACAAAATCTGGTGTGCATTCTGTAGATTGAAAAGGAAGAACGAAGGGGTTTATTAGTAATTAATTTTATAGAAACACTCATACTTGCTTTGACAGTTTGCCTGGCTAGACTGATGACATCTGATTATGTGTGGACAGGGCAGCTCATATGTGATTTATATTTTTAAGCAACCAAACCAGGTGAAATTTAGTTGCATCCGCCTAAACGGCCCACGCAAGATGGGCCTTTTCAGCAAACCTGATCATAATTTTCCTGATTTCAACTACATTATTACTGCAGGATGCTTCATCTTGATTTTATTGTATCTGACCTCATTTTGCTTTGTTTTTTTATATGAAAATACCATTTTGATCATACATTTTATTTATCACAGTGGTTTATATCTGTATATATTGCATAATACTTCATTCGTTATTATATTATGATGTTTTGACATGAGAAACATCCAAGGAAAGTCATTTTGATATTCAGAATCCATAATTTCGGAAGATCAAAACCATGATGTTGTGCTCTGGTTTCAGAGGTAGTTTGAGGAGTAGAGTTTGGCATCACTCCCCATGCAATGGAAATTTGATCTCAACTTGACCCAATGCAGGCTCTACTCACGTTGCCTATGTGCAGTGGGATCTTCATTTCAGGACATTCCTCCCAGAGTTTTGTGTTCTCAATCCTAGCCTCTACGCAGCGAAGCTATCTGCCCCTCTTCCCCTGTGCTAGCAGAGCTGCCTTGAAGCTGCTCTCAGGATCAGAGGTAAGAGGTCCTGATCTTAAGTGGACGCTTGAAGTGGCATGTGTAAAATGCCTGTAGGTTTGTTCTTCATGATGCTATGGGATGTGCCTGCAATGGCTCCCTACCCTCCTTCTCCAGCTCCTGCAAGGCGCTAGCTCCCCTTTGATGCCTCTCTGCTCTGAGCTACTTCAAACAGCCAGGGAGGGTGGTTCAGCCGGAGCGGTAATTACACCCTTTTGCAGCTCACTGGTACTGCAGCCGCTTTGAAGTGATTTTACCACCCAGCCTCCTCGCCAGGAGCCACACGCACACATACATACCATAGAGTTCACCCTCCCTAGCAGCTCTGCCCTAGGGGCCCTATGGGAAGGTGGGAGTGGACAGGGGGGCAAGGAAGCGAGATGAATGAGGGCTTTAAAAAAACAAGAAAGCCCATAAACCATTTACCAAATATTTTATTAACCCTTCAAGTGCCCAAGCACATCCCAGGTGGGGCTTGAGCATGGGTATCCAGCCATTCCCACTCTTGAGCAGAACCAGTGTGAGTCAGAAGAGGTTTGAGATCAGCTGGCAGGAATCAGGGATGTCTCCCAAATGCTGGCTGACCCTGACCAGCTGCATCGTCCGGTCTGAGGGCCTGGCACCACGTGCCACCCTCGGATGGACACATTTCCTGTCATCTCTCAGCAAGCTGTGTGCTCCTATTGCTCCCTGAACCCATTCTGGGTATAGACAAGAAGACTCCCTGCTAGTGATACCTTGTTGTTAAGTGTGCTATACCCCTTCTTCCGTTTGTACTGCATCCCTATGAACTCATGTATCTACCTTAAATCCTTATATGTGCCTTGCGACCCCAAGTCTGGGGTTAGGTTATCTTGAATGTTGTTGTTCTCAGCTTGCCTCTCCGAGCTTAGTCAGGGCTCTGATTTCTGTCTGTAAGAACTCACCCAAAGTGGCACAGATGCCTGTAGCTGCACAGCAAGGATCCACAGCAAGGATATGAAGCGGGATCATCCTGACATTAATGCAGCAGTGCTGGCCTACTGAGCTCCAGGCTGTAGTGTAAATCCAAAGAACAGGTAAATGGAGCCCAGGATGCTCCAGCCCACTTTTGGCCCGATGTGAGCACTTTAGACATGCTGAGTGAGTTTCTGCTGGGCTTTTCAGACACGTTGAGCACCAGTAGCACCTGTTCAGGTATAAGGAATGTTGAAAACTGAGAGTGATCCATTGATGCAAAAGGATTGGAAGGAACTGCTCTAAAACACCTGGCATCAGCTGCTCTTGGAGACAGGAATCTGAGCTGAATGGGCTACTGTTGGGCCTTGGAAATGTCCACGTTTCCGTCTGACCAGGAGACTCTTTGCTAGTGCATGATGGCAAACTAGGATTGGAAGGGCCCCTCCTCCCTTGCTTTCTTCGACGGAAATCGCAAACCTGGATGTTTATCCTCTCCTTTGGCTGCAGCCAAGTATCTCCCTGATTACAGACACAAACCAATTTCTCTTGGCTTGGAAATAATTTGACTGTGCCCTGGCAAAACCTCCTGGAGCCACATAGTCTTAGACAACTGCACATCCCTCCTCCCCCCTCACCACCACCTTAATCACCCAGTCTGCCATCAGCAATGCTCAAACATGCAATTGTCTGGCAGACACACTGCTGTTTTGAGGGCTGGTGAGGGGTAGCTGGGGGGAGCAGAGACATGTGTGTGTGAGCTGCAACCTTCTGGCTTTTCATCTCCAGCAACACCACAAGTACCACTGCGTAATGCAGAAATGCCCTCCGTTAAGAGCTGGCATTCCAACAATTTAGTTTTATCCCAGCTTTTCCCATTAACATGGGTTTGCTAGGGCAAATAGCGATAGCTTGGCTTCAGAAAGTCAACATCTTTCAATCTTCCTGAAGCTGGAGCTGAAAGGTTAATCACAGAGATCATACAAAGGAGAATGGTAATAAAATCAAGAATTTCAGTGGAGAGGATATGATATATCAACACGGCTGGAGAAACTGCGGTACATAGTCATTGTCACCTTCTAACCCTCCATTGCTCCCTTAAGAAGGGCTTTTGTAGACTTCCATTAGAAAGACCGAATGCATCCACGCAAAGGCAGGCACTACTCAGAGTAAAACTTCCTGCCTCTCCTGTCAAGGACAGCAATATTTTGGAGGTCATTCCACCCATCTCAAGACAAGACTGGTGAATCTCCGTACTCATTTGACCTTTGAAGGACTGGATGAGCCTGAAATTGATTTGAATTTGTTTTTGCAAAACCCAACATTACCATATTGATTAGCTAATATCCTCCTGTGAGCCTGATCTGCATTGTCCATGACACCACCAAGGACACTTCAATATTCACATACCCATTTAATCCCATTATATTTACTGTTAAAGATAGGCTTAGGCCAAAGTCCTCGTTTCCTTGAACATGGACATATCCTGATCCGGATTGTATAGCTTGGGGCCATCTCATGTTAGTTGTATTATATTTGCTTGTGCAATGAGCATGCTTCCTTAAAAGTGATACTGCAGCTACGAAACGCAGCTGTTTTTTAAATCACTGGTAATGTATTGCTCCTCTACAGTCAGAGGATGGAAACAGTATGTGCACGCTGTCCTGACAGGCACAAGTTGGGTAATTGTTGCTGTGACTGAAAGGCGACCGGTATGACTGGAGCTGTGAAGTAGCTCCCATATGGGAAGAGAAAAAATAGGAGTTTCCTGCTCGGAGAAGGGATTTGAAAGCGCCTATGATAAAAGCCCACAAAATCATGGCTGTCTCAAAATGGTGCTTTGTTTCTCACAACACAGGAAACAGAGGGCAGCTGATGTAATTATCAGGCACATATATATAAGAAAAAAAGTAAAGGAGAAGAAGCTGAGAGAGCCTATCGGGGGAGGATTGCTCCATGGAGGCCCTGTTCTTCCACTTCTTGCGTCTGCTGTTGCTCTCTTCCACAGAGTAGAACCAGCCCTTGATCCAGGCTGATCTGATAGTCCTTACAGTTCACTTTGCCGAGTGTCTTGGGCCCCTAGAGCTGGGTCGCTGTGCAACCCTTGTTAATAGCTGTCTTTGCAACACAGAGGTTTTCGTTATTTTGGGTTGTTTTAATCTCTAGCAAGAAAACAGGCAGGAACTGAGCTAGGAAAGATTCTGCAAAGCCCAGAGAGACAGTGCAGGGCAGTTTTAAGAATAACATTGCTCACTGTAATTTATGGTCACAGGGGGAAAAAAAAAAAAAGGAAACACTCTTTGCAATCAATAGGAAAACTCCAGAGCTGTAGAGGAGGCTCAGCAGCCTCTCACAAGCACGGTTTGAGTGAGATTCCTGCTCCTGCTTCTGCTCCTTGGATGACATTGGTGAGTGACATTGATAAGCGTGTCATCTGAGGTTGTAAGCTCTCTAGGACTGTCTTTCTGCCTTGCTTATACAGCAACAACAATATCCATGTTTGGGTCTCCTGGGCATTATTGCAACATGCCACTATTTCTAATAGCTAGTACTAAAACAAGAGCAGCAGCTTTGATTATTCAATAGTTGGGACATACTGGAAAACAAGGGGCATTTCCACAGCTATGGAAAGAAGCTCTTAGTTCCAGGCATCCGAGGTACCGTAAAGCCTAGTCAGCAACACTCAGGGAGGAGAGAAGGCAGGGTATGGTGGAGATTGCAAGAGGGGTTGTGAGATAAAACAAGGGCAGGGACATCAGTGGGGTGGAGGCGATCGGAGCCCGGAGGGTGGAGACTAGCTTGGGCAGCAGAACAACTTCCTGTGTTGTTTTCTGCATTTTGCACTTCCGAGTTTTTAGGAGTCTCCTGGATGCAGAGACAGCTGCAATGGTGTGTGGCAAGACAGCTGCAGCAAGCAAGCGAGACATGTATCGTGCTCCCTCCCAGGAGGAATTTGTCTTTCGTTCGGGCTGCTTACAGTCGTCATGGGGGAGGCTATCCGCAGAACCCCCAAACCTCTGACAGCGTGACAAACAGCTCTCAAATCGTTAGGACTGAAACAGAGTTATCCTGAGTGCCTGGGCTTTCACGGTACCTCTGTGCAAAGTTAGAGTACTGTTTCCTCTGTCTGAATTAATCCCTGATCCCAAACCTGCTGAAATCAACAGAGAAACTTCCATCTTACGTTTTAACAGGCATCGGAGAGGGCCTCGGGTTGGCTTCCCTTGTTTGCATGCCTTTGTATGCTGATAAAGGGCAAAGATAAACCTTTACAAATAATTAGGAAAATGTGAAGTCCTAATTAGGAAAATGTAAAACCTTAACAAACTAGGAAGACTCCAGGAGGGTCACAAGAGACAAAGAGAGGCTGAACCAATGAATGACATTCCAGCCTGGTGTTTCTTCATAGGCAAATTTTCTGTGCTTGCTCTCGATGGCTTAAAAGAAGAGAGGAAGCCAAACTGGACGCTGGAGGAGTGTGGAAGCCCAGTAAGGAATGGGAAGCACAGAGGATATATGCTTAAACAGCACTAAATATGACATCTAGGAGTGTCCTTCACATCAAAACAATGCCTGGCTACAGCACAGCCTCGCCTGATTTCTAGTTGTGACGAAGAAGGCTCAGACCCTTATCCCTTAATATTTTATCTGGGGTGAGAAGATGCCATTTCCTCTAGCAGGCTGCCACTGGGCAAACCGCAGTTCGCTGGGGACTGGCAGATCCTCCTGCGCCTGCTCTTCCGCCAGCGCCTGCTTTGACAGCTCGCCGGGGCCGTGGCAGCTAGCGAGCGGCTGGGACAGTTTGGGGGAACGGCGGAGGCGGCGCGTGGGAGACTGAAAGCAGGAGCAGGAGCACTCACCTGTCTGACGTGGCAGCCTTTGATGCACACGCCTGAGGACAGATGGCTCAGCTCCTATTAGGACAGCAGGGAGCCGTACCAAAGAGCCCGCCGCCTTCTCCTCCCAGCCCACCCTCCTACCTCTGGCCGTCGGAGCAGCACCGGGCCCGTCACCCCTCCCAGCGCTGGCGCTCCGCGGCTCCTCGCTGATTTACCAGCTCCGTCAGCGACTTGGCAGCCGTGGGATGCCGAGTGCCCGCAGGGGTACGTGGGGGTGTGGTGAGCTGGAGACGCCCCGCTTGTTTATTTGGTTACCGTTTTGTGGTTTTCGAAAGGTGCCTGCAGGTCTGCAGGAGAATCTGCTGCGCGATGGGCCTCGCCCTGTTCCCAGCTCCTAGGCCCCAGCCGGTGCCGCGCGGCTCCGGGTTTCCGTGTGCCTGTGTGTGTGTGTGTGTGTGTGTGTGTGTAAGAGCAAGGGAGAGCAAACCCTGCAGAGGCATGCAAAGCTGCATGGAGTTATTTCTATCTCTGTGCAACGGAAGTTTTGCACCTTTGTCTCTACCAGGCACAGGATAGCAAGGACTTCCAGGCACTCAGTAATTAACCCTGTCCCTTCTGGTATCTTTTAGAGGGTTAAAAAGAAGAGAGGACTCTCTTGTGTCTTTTGACTTTCTCAGTAATTGTAAAATCCCTCACGCAAAGTTGGAAGAGTGGGGTATTGCCAGGGTTGGATTTTGCTGCCATGGGAGCGTCAGGCTATACAGCTGCTCCCCATCCCATGATCTAGAGTTAGCACAGTGCTTCAGGAGATTATAACAGAGGCTGCATCTTAGTCCCCTTTCTTGTCCTCCTAAGAAATCCGTCTTCAAATATTCTTGGCTTGATGGGAGATACGAAATGGATTTAAAACATAACAGTTAATTATGGCATGAAGTGCAGTTACAAGTGTTTTTTGATGCAATACTAACTTAGCCCATTTTGCATTTCCATTCCTCTTACTTGTATGGTGATCACACCTAGGGGCTCAAGCTGAGAGCAAGGATTCCTTGTGATAAAAGTTGCACAGGCTGCAAGAAACAGTTCCCCTCTGAAGAATTCCCACTTGAAAAAAGACAAGAAAGTGATCATTCCCATCCATGGAGCTTGAAGGACACAGGAAGGCCATGTTTCCCATAGGTCAAACAGGATGCTGGCTTCACGCACTGAGAGGTGATGCAGATTTTCTAACTCCCTCTCCAGAAACAGCCACAAAACCATCTTTTTCCTTTGTTGCACAATGTACTTGCAGCACCACTGAAATGCAGACCTTTCTGAGGTGAAGGCTTACACAGTAGCACTGCCTAACAGTTCTGTAGTGCCTGACCAGTGTTCAGCTGAAAATACAGGAGAAACCTCATGCTAAATGCTATCTGCTGAGCTGGAAGCCACTGCATCTGGTACTGCTTTATCTGCTGAGAGCAACAGGGCCATATCAGTGAGCAGGTCTCTGGCAGCATAGCACTCGCTACAGCCTCGCGGAGGCACGGCTTGCATGCTGCGCAGGGGGGGAACCCCACCTATTGAATCACCCTCTGCGCTTCCTGTGTCACCTTGCTCATCCCTGTGCATCTCCCACCAAAGCCCGTCCCAGCCCAGGCCTGCTGAGCTGCTTTGCCATATATGAGATTGGGGATGATTTTAAGATTGCGGTGCTTAAAAAGGCCACCACTTAGATGCATTTGCCTAGTGTCACTCACTTGCAATGCAGCACCAAGTTGCCATGCCGCTGTGTCAGCTCTGAGAATGCTTTGCAGGGGTTAAACATGCTTTGAGGACACACAAAGCTGAGTCAGCTAGCAGAGAGGGGAAGGAATCGTTCCTGGTTCCTTCTGTGACAACCTGCCTGTCTACAGGCTCCTGCTGCTTCCTTTTCTTCTGGTCCGAGCAAAAGCAACTGGCATCGAGGCTTTGTGCTGCACAGGCATTGCACACCCTGCTCTGGGAGGCAGGATGGGGATGGCAGAAACGTGTTGATAGCAGTCCAGATTGCTGAACTCCGAAAGATCTTCCACTCCCACTATGGGATTGCTGGTGATCACAGTGGCTTCAGAAAGGTGGCACCTTGTGCCATATAGTGTCCTTTAGTGCTGGTTTAGTGTTAAGCCAGAAGGGCAGTACTACCATCTGCATAGAAACTCTTCCTTCTTAGGAACCAGTGTTGGGGCTTTTGTTTGGAGGGCTCAACTGCTGCAGACATGAGATGGGCAAGTCCTTCGTTTGTGACCTGACATTAAGAGCTATTTAAAGCAGGCACTGTCTTTACATTGGCTTTTTGCAATGCCAGCAGCATGGGATTCCCTCCCTGACTACAGATCCAAAGCTTTACTGTTCAACAGATATTCATAATACTAATGAATAAACATCACACCTGACCCGTCAAAGGCCCTCTGGCTATGAGGAGGATCTCCGCTCTACTGCTGGCATTAGCAATCAGTGTTATCGTGCGGGCCTAATCCTGCCTTGCTAGCTCATGAAATCAGTAGGTTGCACCTGCTGAGAAAAGTGGGCTGGCAAAGAAAACTGCAAAATAACCTGATCCATTTTCCCCTTGTGACTGTGTGCTGAGTTTAGGGGCTTCATGTGCTCCTTGTGAGCTGACGGGAGCCTCTCCTGGATTGCTTGTCACGTGTTCATTAGCAGGGTAGTTTGCTGTTTCTACAAATGGACATGCAACCTTGAGAAAGTTCAGCTTGGTTGGGCATTCAGATTTTGAGATTTGTTGGAAGCCAGATCATAAAGCAAATATTTCAAGGGGAAGAGGGAGTAAGCAGAGAAGGCAGGGGAATCTATTAGCGATGAAGCAGCAAAACGTTTTCCTGTGCTGGAAAGTAGTGAAAGAACTGGATTCTTTTATAGCTCTTTGCTTACTAATATCCATAAGGTTTTATTGCGTATATGTCTGCTGTGAGGCTGCAGCAGAGCCAGGAATGCAACCCAGGAGTCTCAACTCCTAGTCCCCTTCTCTAACTACTAAGCGACACTCACAGCCATAGCTGAGAACAGGCTCTAAGGACCAGGTGACCAGTCCCTTTGCTCTAATTCCCTCAAGCCAGGAGCAGAGGCCAACATCCAGACTCCCAGATCCCTTCCTATCTTCCACTCCCACCAGCAGCTGGAATTAGAGTCGAGAAGCCCTGGTGGACAGCCCCCTGCTCTAACCACTGGAGCCTACTCTGCTCCCTGTAAAACATGTCAGTCCTTGTCTCGGTGAGAACATCAGGGTTGTCCGCCAGTAACTTAAAGTTGTTGTTTTGGTCATTTCTTCTCTGGCACTGCCCACTCTCGCAGCAGGGCTGCTTTTCGCCCTTTGATCCTTTAATACGTAGCCTTGGCGGTACGGGGGGAGGCAGGAGCTGTGCAGGGTCAGGAGCACAGGAAGGCTGTGTGTTGATGAGGGGGCTGATCCAGTTCATGAAATCACATCTGAACTGAGCAGTGCTCTCCCTGGTGACTGAGGGAAACAAAATGATAGATTGCTGTCTTCTTGAAGGCTACAATTTAGTCCTTCCATTGCGATATTCCCCTGCAGTTAATAAGCACCCTGCCTACTCTGAGGAGGCTACTGTGGCTGGGGAATATGTAAACCCAGAGAGACGAGAGCTTTCTAGGATTCAGGGGAAGGAGTCTGGTAGGACTGGGGATTGGTCAGGAGTCGAGCCAAACATGACCCAAAGAAATGGAACTTAATTCAGACAGAGCTCCCAGAGCTACTCGTGGCCAACGTGCTGTGCTCGGCTTGGGCCTGATTCATCTCTGAACGCCGCGTGAACTCATCTTTGAAGTGCTGCAGCATGGCAGACACTGACCTGTGCGTAACAGCCTTGTGTCTCTGTTTCTTCAGGAGATCTGGTGGGGGCTTGCAGAGTTCAATGGGAGGCTGCTTTATTTTTGGAGACCAAGAAACCCATAGCAAAATCCTGGCTCCATTAAATGTAATGACAAAACACCCCTTGACGTTGCTAGGTCTAGGATTCTGTCCTGTTATTTAGTTCTTTATTGTGTTGCCAGCTCTCACATCTTATGATATTTGCCATTTTCTTATGGAGACAGGTTCTGGAGTGGTGTGATGACTCGACGAGCTCAACTTTCATTTAGAAATGAAAAGTTTCTTACTAATCCCCATTATGGTGGAGTAAACTTGAACCCAACAGGATCAAAAGCCAGGAAGTAAATACAAAGAATAGAAGTAATATTTTGATAAATCTTATGTTTTTAAAGCCAATCAATGGTTTGGGGGCACGGCTCATGATATCTTAACAACTGTGTTAGACAAACCTGCTTTTGGCTAAGGGCTTTCTTGTGGTCTCTTGCTCCGATTTGGAGAGTCTCTGGGGGCCTACATGCTAAGGGAGGTCAGTTCCCAAAGAATTCCCCGCTTCCACCTCTACCACATGACCAGCACCTCAAGGTATCCGACATCTCAGAGAGATTTTTTCATTTATTCAAGTGTCTGCAGCTATTGATCTTGGTTCCAGAATGTAAATGACCTTGACTAAAAGAAAGGAGAACATCTTTACTTGCTGCTATGCCTGCTAAACTTGATTCAAACACTCAGATTTGTCCAGTGCTTACAGGCTAGGTTTCATGCTTTGGAGGCAAAGAACGTAGCTGATCAGTGTTTTGAGTTTGTGCAGTTCTGTTCACTAAAACAACCCCTATCCTCTGTCTAGTGCAAAAAATCAAGCACAGTCACTTCTGATTCAGCCTCCTGTGTGCATTTCTGTATTTTCAATTCAGCTGCAGCACTAATGGGCACATTGGCCCTTTTAGCACGGCCAGCACCAGCGCACCAGGGCTCAGCAAGCAGTGCTCCCACAGAAGCTAGTGGAACGATGCCATGTG
This sequence comes from Dromaius novaehollandiae, assembly GCF_036370855.1. Lineage (NCBI taxonomy): Eukaryota > Metazoa > Chordata > Aves > Casuariiformes > Dromaiidae > Dromaius > Dromaius novaehollandiae. The sequence continues at coordinate 8,642,906 of NC_088119.1, read as the reverse complement.
CACAGAGAGAGAGTTTTGCCCTTAAGGTAGAGGATGGCTCAAGGCCAAATTCTCTCCTGAATGAACTCAATGTGCTTAGAGACGCTGGAAGGTAAGTCTGCCCTGAGCTTTGGGCTGGAGGTTTGAAAAGTGATGGCATAATTGTTGCCACTGGAATCTGTAGGAATTTTCTCATTTTCCTTCTGGCTTTAGTGGTAGCAGAATGAGGCCAGAGTCGGTAGTTTCTAAAAAGCTCATATGCTGTTCAGCCTGCATTTCCTCACATGTTTCTCTGTCTTGGCCAGGCTACTTGCAGATTGTTTGCTTAAGTTCAAGACAGAAACCTTTATAAGTTCAAGCTGGAGTTGTTTGGTAAATTTGGCTTCAGAGATAAATAACTGTAACTCCCTGTTGTAGTGCCTTATTCTTCCTCAGCTAGAATTCAAACACTGTTCTTTACATAATTGTCCTGCAGACTTTTGCCTTGACATTATCACCATATGTAGTCACATAAATGAAATCTCCTGGTCCTACTTGCATGGAAGCAAATTCATCCTTGGGGCAATGTAAATGAAGACAAGCGATTTTCACTATAATCAGTTTAGCCCTCCTGTGCTAGACTCCTCATCAGATATCTTTATTGCAGCAGCCTGTGTAATCTGTCCTTGGTGGAAACCTCAGACCCAGTTCTTGACTCTCTGTGGTCATTAAGCTTCTATAGACCATTTTATAGCAGTTCAGACCTCAGCTCCACTGTCTTGGCCAGGTTCCACTAGAGGTAGTTGCATTCTGTCTCCTTAAATCCTCGCTCTGCTTCCTGAAGAAACCTGTATCTCTCTTTCTGTCCCTCCTTGCACAAAAGTGCTCCCAGCCATCTCCCATACAAAATGCATCTGAAGATTGATGCTGCCTCAGATGAGTTTTTCTTGGTGAGCAGCACCGTGTGCAAAGAAACATGGGGATCCTTCTGACTGCGAAGTGTTAATGCAATAATAGTGTTTGCTCTCTGCTTAGCATTTTATAAATATTGTAGCCACTTCTTACAGCCCTTTGCCAAGCAGAGAAGTTTGCAATAAGTTTGGAAACAGAAATGGACTCATGAGGGCCTGGATTTGGTGAAGTACTTAAGCATGTGGTAAAAGTCCATGCTGTTCAACTAAGTGTTTTAAGCAAGTGCTTAAAGTTAAGCTTGTGTTTAATTCCCATTGAAACCAGCAATTGAGACGATCCATACTTAAAGCTAGTCATGTATGTGATTGGTATCTGGGTTCAGAGCTAAGCCATGCAGGACTGGGGTTTCCTAGATTTAGCTCGGGCCACAGGAAGCTGTGGAGGCAGCGCAGTTTGGAGCCCAGCGTCCTCAAAGTTGCTGGTTATTGGGTGTGTGCTCCACCATGTAGTAATAGGGTGATATCACTAGTAGGCAGCTCTTTCATGGTAGTTTCTTTTGTAGATCTCAAAGCGTTAGTAAAAGAGAATAGGCATCCATGCACAGAACCAGGAACAGGATCCAGGTGTCCTCAGTACCTTCTCAGTGCTCTGGCTTCCAAGTGTTAGACGTTATTATTAAATGCTCAGCTTTCATTGTTTCTTATTTGATCACAATGATCACCCTGCTGTTGTGCGAGAAAGAAAAATGCATTGAACGACTGTAGCATCAGGCATTTGAAATGGAAAGGCATCACAGCCATTCCTGACAGTACAATATGGACTATATATAATGCCCTGAAGTACTTGCTCATTTTATTATCTTTGCAGATGTCTCTGGAGCCTCCCAGGAACTCAGTTGCGATGGGAATGTAGAGTTTGGTGACAAGGTCACAAGGAACACTGGGATAGGCTATGCAGTCCTGGAAAATGGGGCTTAACGGTGTGTCATCCTCTGTGCCTGCTCCTGGGACAAAAGGGACAGAAGGGACCCCAGAATGAGCTACCCTGGTGCAGCAGAGTGTCCTGCACAAGGCTGCCCTTCCTAAGAATGGACGGGTGGACAGAGGTGATACTGGAGGGTCATAGCACAGCTGATTTGGCACAGAAGGAGAAATGCAGTAGGAAATGGCTGGAACAGCTGATAAATTGGACAACCTAATGTATTCCAGGCATCTCCTGCTGACCTTCATGTTCAGATCAGCATATACAACAAGATTTGTCTGAAAACTCCCACTAGAATTAGTTTTCCATAGGAAAGTTGTTTTAAAGTGGTGGGGTTTTTGGTGGAAATGTTTCCTCTCCAATCTGCACATCTTAATTCTAAAACTTTTTCCATCAGAAAGTAAAAATTTATGTTGGAAATTTGATGGATGCAAAAGAATGCTTTTAATTTATGGGAGAAAATATATCTGAAGCAAGCTCTGTCCCTCAACTCTCTCACTAGCACTGAGGGACGTTGTTACTCCACAAAGTCAATGTCAGCTCTCTGGAGAGAAAATTGCTTGAGGGTCTTGCTGTGTTCTCTAAACATACCTTCCTGAAGGTCTAATTTTGTAGTAGGGCTATGTATTCCTTGCCCTGGTGGAAGTGAGGTGTTTTTGGTTTTGTTCTGTACCACTTGGTATAGATGGAGTCCTTGATTTCAGTATTTAACACTAGCTACTCTAATTTGAAAATTAAGCTTGCTGGCCCCAATTCTCAAATTTAGGTCTCCAAAATTATGTACCTAAAAGAGGGACCTGATTCTTTAGAGTCTGAGCATCCCAACCCACATCAGCACCATCAGGCCCAAAGGGAATACACGGCCTTTAAAGATCACTTGGAGACTCCACAGGCATTTGCTCACGAGGCACAAAACCCTCTGCAGCAAGTGGTGTTTGCTGAGTGAGGAGAGACGATGAACCCTGTACAGCAGAACGGGGAGGTGTCTGCACAGGGAAGTAATGCGAGACTCTTCCCAGGTTAGGGATTCCTATGGAGTGGCTGCTAGTGTTGTAGCTTGACAGGTCTGAGGCTATAAATCCTGCAGATGAATTTGAGTCAGAGAGGGAACACTGGCACCTCTTGAACATGTTCTACCGCTGAAGGGGGTTATTTAGGTCTCTGCCACCCACGATGTATGATGTGAAAGACATCACCCAGGTTCCTGTGGAAACATTAAAAGAAATATGGGGGCTGGCTCACTTTCTTTTGCCAATTACAATTTAGCTGAGTTGCATTTGCAGGTAGGTGCAGGCTCAGAAGAGAGGGAGAAAGAGAGAGCACAGTCCAAGAATACCTTGGAGCTCAGGGCCTCTTTGCAAATCGGGGGGGATGATTAGCCATGGCGGTGATGTGGTGAACTGCTTCGGTTTTACCCCTTCCCTCCTCAGGTCTTAGCTTGGGAAGCCCACAGCTCAATCCCTGAAGTGGTCCAGGACTGTGCTGGCTTTGGCAATGGATTCTGCACTATGAATTGTTGCCTGAAATGGGAACTTTATGAAAATCACAATGTATGATATTAGAAATCAGAGTATGACCCTCCTGGGCAAAGTGCTGGGGACTCCAAGGAGGGATGGTCCCAAATCTGGAAAGCATGCAGTTTAAACAGAGAAACCAGAAGGGACATGAGATGTGGGAATGCTGTTCTCTCATATTACTGATGTGCAAACAAAGCACAAAGAAGGCAAATGATTTGCTCGAGGCCATGCAGGAAACCAGTGATGGAGCCAGGAAGTATAGTCACATCCCCAAGCCCCATTCCATCACTCCAGCTGTTCCCCTCTCGAGTATGTGTTATTCCTTACCCATACCACTGCATCTAGACCATCTTTATTTATGCAAAAACTTAGAAGATTCAGCTCTGTTGGTGACTGAGGGAAGGAACACAAGGCCTGGAGGGTTAGTGGCGGGGAAAGATGTTTTCAGGGGATCTGTGCTTCTGCCTTGAACTCGGTGAGAGCAGGAGCAGCAGTGTCCTTGGCGAAGGGGAGCGCCTGGCTTTGTTCTCCGGCAGGCCCCGGGGCAGAAGGAAGGAGCAGCACTAGGCTGCCGAGAGAGCCAAGTCCAATCCTCCCTGCTGGAGGGGAGACTCTTTATGATTGTGAGGAAGGAAAAAGTAGGATTAATGAGGGTGGGGATAGGGCCCAGGGCCTGAAGATTCCCAAGTAATAATGTCTCAGGTGTATATATATATACATATATATATATGTATTTATATGAATATATTGGAATTGCACTGAAGGTTGAAAGAAGGATCAGTGCTTTAAAGAAAGGGATGACCCTGTGGTTAAAGTGCTGGCCTAGATTTCGGAAAACCTGCTTGCCTTCCACATTTCTCTGTTCAGCTTTAGACAAGTTGTTGAAGTTTTCCCTGATTCAGTTTCCCAGACTTCTGTTTATGCTTCCCTTTCTGTTGTCCATTCCTTGGAGGAAGGGATTGTATCTTCCTCTGTATCCCCAAGACTAGGTAGGGCTTTTCTCTGCAAAGAGAAAAATAACTTTTCTGCCAGGTCTAAATTTTATATTTCAATAACTCTGTGGCACCAAAGGAGGCAGGGAGCTGAGGTTCAGCTTGGCTTTAGAAATCTGGAGGGAGAGAAGATTTTAGTGACGTTTAACTTGTTCGGTCACACCGTACAGTGAAACAAGAGGCTGGGGTTCAACAGGGTCTTCTCAGCAGCACGAGGTGGCAGAAGGAGAGGTCCTGCAAGAGGAGAACAGCCACCTCCTCCGGTCAGGCAGATTAAAGGGACAGGCAGAGACAGGGCATTGACGGGTGGATAGAAGTAATCATTACTTCAGCAAATCTTAAAAGCTTTGATAATCCTCATCTTCTCCCTTTTACCACCATCTCTTTGATGCTTCACTGGATGCCAAGGTACATTTCTTAACAGACAGATGTTCCCAAGAAATGATGTCCCCTGTTTTTCATGTGCTTTGATACCTTTTCCTTCACTTACCCACCTGTAGCACAGCTGTGACTCCAGATTTACCTCTTTGGCACGCCAGACCACCCATGTGATGAGGTTCCCTTCTGTGGCCATCCTTTCCTTGGCATCTTCACACGAGGCTGCCGGGAGTTCAGTTCAGTCTCTAAGCCCATCCAACCCCAGCCTAACCGTGGAGCCTGCCAGCAAGGACGTTGCCGCAGCTCCAGTAAGCACAAAGCACATGGCTACCAAGCGAGGACTAGCACTGGTTTCCTATTGTCCTGGCTTGGATTCAAACCAGAGAAGAGATGAAACATCTTCAGGCTCATTCCCATTCTCTTTAGCCATCTGGTCCTATGTTGCTGGAGCCTTCCCTGCCTTAGAAGGAGGCCCAGATCAGCTCTTTGTGGTATCTTCCCTTCTGCCAGGCTCGTCTCCGCTTTCATCCTCGGTGCCATGCCCGCCCCCTCATCCCCTTTGATTCTAGGACCTGAAGAGAAGCCTGGTTTAGGGAATGTCTTGTCAAGTCCACCTCCCCCCTCCTCCTCCCCAGGGGCTTTCTGCATTGTCTCACTGTGGTGCAGACGGAGCCCGGAGATCAAAGCCCAGCCGTCTTTTTTTAGCTCCGGGAGGAATGCACGATGCCTCCTGCGCTGCGAGCTGTCGCCAGCTCTCCAGAGTGTTCCTCTCCGTAACTCGAGACTCCCATCCCTGGAGGCGGCTCCGGGATTGACAGGTGACACAGAGCTGCTCTGAGCAGGCAGGTCCTTTGCAACAAGTCTGACTTTGCACGGAGAGCTTTCCATCAAGGATTTGAAGATGTCTGCGGTTAAGATGGGATGTGCCTCACAATATTCAGCTTTGAAAGAAGTTACCTGGATGGAATTAACCCTTTCCAGAGTTTAGTGTTTCTTTCCTGCTCTAAGTTAGTGATGTTTAGCGTCTTTTTGTTATTTAGTTATGAACAGTTTTCTTTGTTTCTTCCTTACACTCGTCCGTCACGCATCTCCCGTCAGCCCTGTCTCCCTGTTTCTCAAGATTGCTATGACACTGCGGAACTGCCCTCTGATGAGCTGGTGATGTGCAGGTTTCCTGGGGTGACACCTGCATACAGGCTTCATCAGCAGACAACCGAAGCCAGGATCTTATTCACTAGAAGCATAAGCTGCCATTACTTGAGCTGAAAAATCTCTCCAGTGTTTCCCGCAGTAGCAGCAGCAGACTCTTGCCTTCCTCTGTGAGTCACCTGCTGGAAAAGTTCATGACCCACTTTGACCTTAAGGGTTGCATCGAACCAACAGCTTTTGCTGTGGAAAGCGCTGAGCCTGGGAATGAGCTGTGTCTAGTATACGACTGATATCTCCTTTCAGGCAGATTCAGACTCAATTTCTACACATGCTCCACGTGAATTTTTCCCAACCCCAGCACCATTCTGGGCAGGGACTGCTGGCATCCGTAAGATAGGATGGGATTCCTAAAACCCTGGAGCCTCAGGCAGGTTTTCCATGCCTCTGTTCCTGGCAGGGAATGCTGTGAGCTGCCGGCAGAACTCTGATAAAAACTTTGCTCAGAGGGGTTGTTCACTGAATAAATGAAAAGGAAACAGCGTGAGTAGATGGGGAGGAGGTAAATTCTCTGCCCTTATCGTGCCCTGGTTAACACAGACCTCAGCCAGAGGAGAAGCGTGTACAATGAAGCAATCATATGTGTTTATAATGTTTATGCATATCGTTAGGGCGTTTTTCTTGGACTACTGGAGTTAAGTCATGCCTCTGATACATTCCCTTCGGGATATCAGGCAAGCGATCTCTCCTCCCTGGACCCCTTTGTTCATCTCGTCTGGTTTGACTGGGGAGCTCTTTAGACGGGGATTGTATCTCGCTCTGGGCATGTACAGAGCCTGATGCGATGGGCAAAGCACTGTCACATTTGAAGCAAGGAACAAGCCTTTGAACCAGAATTGTTTGTATTCTCCATCCAAAGGACTCCCTGAGTGTTCAAGGCACTCTAACCAGCCATACATGGAAGATCCTCAGCCTCATTTCTTCAGTGGGGAAACTGAGGCACAGAATGGCACTTCAGGGTCATATGCTGATTCTGTGGCAGAGCAGGGAATGCAGACAAGGCCTCCTGCCTGCTAGGCCTGTGCTTTAGCCACAATCCATCTCCCTGCCCAAGGCCCTTTCTGTGTTCAAAGTGTTCCACGAACAATTGAGGTCTTTGAACTCCTCCTCATCCTGGTTAGTTTGAAAGTGGAGGCAGGGAAGGAAACACCTTCCTAAACTTAGCCCCCAGCCAGCCAATACTTTTGGGAACTGTGTTTGATTAGGCCTGGGGAGCACTAATTTGGTCTGAGGTTTATTAAAAAAACCCTTTCCTCTCTGGTTAGAAGGCTGCTTCTTCTGAAGGGTAGGAGGAGTAGGTACTGCCTTCTCTAAAGCACAGCTTGCTTACGGCTAAGTCTGTTATTCATAGCTGCTCCATTGCAGCCCCTCCTGTGCTTGTGACCTGCCCCCATTCACAAAACCAGTATTTCTCCTAGTCTGCATCTCAGGCATTTCTCCATGAGATGCACAGTAAGCAAAGAAGAGAGAGGAGCAGGGACCATGCTAGCTTTCGGAGCTGGCTGTCGATCCCAAAGCAATGACACAGTCTCCCAGGAGCTGGAAGGAGGGGACAGGTCATAGGAAGTGGCTAGGTCTGCCCCAAGGAAGCTCACTGCTCTGTTATTAGGTCCCTCATGCCTTGACTCCTTTGCAACAAGACAAATGGGTTTGAAAGAGCTGGGTTTTGCTGAGAAAATTAATCTCAGAAGAAAGAATGGGGCAGGATGACCCCTGAGTTGAAGTAAGGGTTAGCCTTCTATGCCTTTCTAACCAAGCCTTTGTGAGAGCTTCTCAAATAGTCTTCAAAATGTCCTGCCTTTTCAGCTTCCTGCCAGAGCCAAGAAGGAAAGGACTAAGGCTTGATGGGAAAAGCAGATCTTGTGGTATTTCCTGCTTGGACTGGAAGCTAGCCACGTGTGAGTCTCTGCATGAGATTCAGGGCCCAGGAAAACATACAAGTCAGATAGTTCAGACTGAGAGCCACGCAGTTACTTCACGCTCTAGAGGCAGGCAAACTGCCAGCCTCACACACCCCTGTGTCTAAAGCACTTTGAGATCGTTGTGAAAAGCAGAGAGTGAAGACAATTATATAGCAAGCAGAAGTGAACCTGATTTTACTGCACGGGACTCAGTGCGAGGCTCTCAGCTGATGAGTCTGGTCGTTCCCTGAAAATGAAATATTGTCTGCTGTCTCTACCAATCCAGTGGCACTCTTCCCTAGACTTTGGGATCTTTATTCAAGGCCCAAGCTGATGCGTGACCTAGACACCAAACATCCAGATTTTGAGCAACAGAAAAATACCAAAAGTTTGCCCACAAATGCAGAGATTGTGCAAGCTTCTTCCCATGTTCTTTCACTGATGCAAAAAGCTTCCTGCAGAGGCACTGCCAGACCCATCAGTCCGGGCGTGTGATTCTGCGGGGTCTGAGCAGGAGAGCAGGGAAGGTGGAAAAACTGGCGATGGCAGAGGAGAGGGCCCGGCTCTGTTGCACGTGGGGAAGGTGGGCTCCCCATCGAACAAACTGCTGAACACATCGCGCAACCTGTGTGACCGTCGTGTCTCATGCTGCAGCACCTGAACGCCAAGGGTGCAGGGCTGCTGTGTGCTGGCAGGGCGAGACCGGGACCCACCTCTCCCTAACTGCCTTGGGAGCTCTAGACACAGAGTCTGAGCACAGCGTTATACATAGAAGACATATGTGTGGGTGTCTGTGCATGCGTGACTTCTACCTTCAAAGTGACTAGAAAAACGCAACAAATCAGATTAGAACAGGCAGGTGTTACCACTGGTTAGTAGTTCCAGCTATCAAAGGCATGTATTCAGCTCAAGTGCTTTTGGAAATCTTAATAATGGATGATCTTAAGAAAAGAAATCCATTGGAAATAAGGTGAATTTGGCTTGGCAGTAATTCATAATTAATTATAAAGTATCAGCTGGTTGCTTTTTGCAAATATTTTTTACATAACTTCACCAGACTTAACTTAAATGTATAGATATTATTTCATAAATTATGTTTCTGCTTCCAATGTCATATTCTGAACTCAAAACCAGATTCGGAGTTTTTCATTTTATCTTCTCAGCAGATGAAAGTGCACATGACTGCACTGAGATAAATTCAACTCCTCTTGGTCATTAGCACATGAAGATCCATTCCTTTGTTTTTAAATATTAACGACAGTTGTGATGTTTTAAAGATGCCCTCAGGCCCCTGAGCATAATTTATCTTTTCATCTGTGTTTACACAGCAGTTAGAACAATGGGATCTATATTCTGATAGGTGTTTTGGGTCATTGCAATACTACTTGTAAATAATATGAGATGATGGGGAAGAAAAAGGGAAACTTGAATGAAAATATTTGGAATGCCTTTTCTTTTTACTATTTTCAAAGTCTGTAATGCTAAGAGAAATTGAGTTTTTAGTTTAGGCAATTGCAGCTGGCTCTTACAAAGACACTTTGCTCTGCCGCATCAGGCTCCAGCCACAGCCTATGTTTGCTTTTGTCCAGGCCACTGAGATGCCAGTGAGACTTGGAGATGTAGGGACAGCTCCCAAGTGTTTCATCACTGTAGTAATAAAAAATGTAGAGCTGGTGTAACGCCTGCTGTTTGGGGAATGAGCTTTCTCAGGATCTAGCATCTCAGTGTTTCTTACAATTAATTATGACCATTTTACTGAAGTAAGTGTGTTTCCTGCTGGCACATCAGTGAGATAGAGAGCTGTATGTGGAGGGAAAAGTGGAAGTACTTGGTGTCTTTATGCTATTCCAATAGACTGAGGATTCTGAGCGTATTTCATAGCCTCAGCTTGTGTTTGTTAGCCATTACCCATCACACAAAAGATAAAGCCTCAAGTCCCAGGGCAGCTGGATAAAGTCAGGTTCTCTCTCAGAGAACAACAGTCTGTAAGTGTCGGACAACATGATAATTCTGTGCTGCAGAACATCGCGTATGACAGAGCAAGAGTTTATTTGTGTAGGGTCACAGGAGGGGAATTTTGCAGGGGAATGAGTCACCGACGGGAAAAGACAATCCTGTGGGGAAGGTACTGACCGTCAGGACTTCAGCTTTTGGCTTGGTCATAGATTTTCTGACCGACTTGGATAAGATACTTCCCACCTCAATGGCTTAACACCTCTCAGTTCCTTTCCCGCCATCTATTAATTTAGGATAGTGGTTCTTCCTTGCCTCCCAGGCAATCCACGTAGTGCTGGCAAGGCTTGCAGGTCCTGTGAGTACCACACAACCAGATCATAGAAGCAGCTTCTGATTGTCAGTATTTATCCCATCAGTATCCCTTGCAGCCATCGCCTGTGGAGTGCGGCAGTGTTTCCTGAAACAGGTAATAGACCTCTCTGCCTAACAGGTCTGCTTCTGCTTCTCAGGTCTGAAGGGTGATTTTCGTCTCCCTCCCCGGAGCGCAGCCCGCCTGGGCATCTGCAGTGTCGGGTTTCCGAGTGCCGCAAGATGTCTCTGTTCAGCTGTGCTATAAAGCCCAGACAGCGGCCAGCATTTTTGCAAAGGGATGGGTGGGGGAAGCTTCAGCCAGATGAGGGAGATCTTGTTTGGCTTAGAGGGAATTAGGGTAGAAAAATCTCAACAACTTCCCAAAGATCTTTTTCTTGATCTCCCTGGCGTCCCCTTTCATGTGCTGTGCTCAGCTCCTTGGTGGGCCGCACCCTTCTCCAGAGAGCTGCACACCCCGCTGGCACCTCGGCCAGAGCCTCCCGGAGCTTGAGGTTTTCTTTAGAAAGACCTTCTTGAAGCTCTTGAGAAAGTGGCTTTGCTGGGGGATCACACAGCTCTGGGCACCCTTGCATCTATCTCCTCACGTGCCTGAGGGACTTCAAGAGACCCTGCCTGGACTAAAAGCATTTCTCAGCAGGAACCTCAGTGAGAAGTAGTAAGGTACTTGTCCTGCAGGAGCTCGGAGGTCCCAGAGTCCCTGCCCTCTCCCTGAGGATGGTATGGTGCAAAGGGTGCAGGAGGCTCGGGGAGGGTGCTGGCTGCAGCTATGCAGTCCCAGCAACAAGAGTCAGTGCAGGGAATAGTCAGGGCTGCCCCCTGGGCAAAACAAACCTCTCCCAGGAATATTACAAAGAGACAAAGCCGGGAGGGTGGAAGATTTTGGTCAGGAGGTACCTTGGCAAGGGGAAACACGACTGACCTTGCACCACAGCCCTAAAGGGAGCACCTGTTATGCTCCCATTTGTCAGCACTGCTCTGTGCCCTCGGTCCCCAGAGCCACCCTAGCGAGAGAGACTGGCGGCATTAAAAGTACACAGGGCACGTTGCCACGCGGCTGTGTCATTCAGCTGGCTCCTGCTTCATTTGCACGTGTGTGGGGGTGGCAAAAGGAGGGGGTGCACAGCTGACGGGGGGTGCAAGAGGTTTGCAGACCAGCTAGGACCTGGCTAATTAGGTCCTTGGGGAAAATGGAGAGCATTACAATATTTGCAGAAGGCAGGCATCTGATTCTGCTGGAGCCACCTCTGCTGTGAGTGGGGAGCCTGATATAACCTTTTGCATCCAAAAAGTTTCTGTGAAACATCCTTCTGCTGGTTCCTTAGAGGAACAGGGAGGTGCAGAGATCCCTGAGCCATAGTGGCGCAACCGTCCCCTTGTCTGCAGCCACTGCTGGGGTGGACAGAAGATGGTGCTGTGATCCTTTTGCAGGCTGTCCTGGGGCCAGCCCTGGGGCTCACATACCTTGCCATGTGGCTTGTCCCTAATTGTCTTTTAGTGGTAGCTAGTCCTTTGGTGGCAATTGCTCCAAACCCCAAACCAGTCAGTAATGTGCATGAGATTCACTATTATGGCAGCTGGAGCCCAGTGGCTGAGCCAGGGCCTCCATCACTTCTCTTCTGCCTCCTAAGAGCTTCTGTTACCAAAAGCCATAAGGAAATATCATCTCCACCTCTGCTTTTCATGGCCCAGAGCCATCTCAATTCTGGGAACAAGAGATGCCTGAAAATGGGAAGATCAGTTGTGTCTTTGCTGGTCAGCTCCCAGCAGCTAGAGGGACAAAGTCCATCTTAATTACGTGCCCATATGTGATCTGAATGTCAAAGAATTTGGCCAGAGTACAGCTGAGGCATGGGGATGGGATGTCAACAAGATGAGATTCCTCATGTCTTAGGATTTCTGATCATTCTTGCTCCTTGGGGGGCTGCAAACAAACATTTGTTTCCATTCTTCCGCCTTGGCCCCAACCTGGAGATGGAGAAGTGTCAAGAGATAAACCCCAAAGTGGGGACAACTGGCCTTGCATGGCTGAGGGTCTGTTGCAGGCTTGGATGTTCAGGCCAGGTTGGTCTTCTTACCTCCACTGTTTTTCTCAGCAGGTCACAACTGCTGGGAGGTGGAATCTGTTTTCTTCTTTTCCTGTCTCTTTGAGGAACAGTTTCCTGCCTTCTCTTTGAGCTAGGCATCTGCCAGCTCTGCTCAGTCCTACAGGAAAAGCATGGTCAAAGCCACTCATCTGTCCCCTTTGCCATCCTCCAGCACCAGTCATCTGCAGGCTCCGCTTGCGTGACGGGGATCCCGGAGGGCTGATCCCAACAGAGGCTTCTGGATGAAAAGCAAATGGCCTCGGCTTTGCATGAGTGAGAATACAGGCAAATAAAGGTATCCCAAAGCCTAACCACTCATAGTGCTCTGGCAGGAGAGCTGCTGCCATTTGTCATGCTCTTCCACAAAGGAGATTAATAGACACACCAGAGGTGGCTGCATTACCTTTCTTTTGGGTGGCTATGAGTAAATGCAGGGGTGACATTTCTGCTACTTCATCCTGGAAGGCCCCAAGGCTCAGGTTGCTTTACCATCTGCATTGCTGGCTTGGGGAAGAGCTCAAGCACCCCGGCTCCCCTCCATCCGGGGAGCTGCCCAAGCTGACACCTTTCTCTGTCTTTCCAAGATCTATCCTCTGCACCATTAGCTGCATGGCATGGGCTGAAACACTTCTGACACCACATTATCACAGTGGGGGCCTCCCAGCTCCATCTCAGCTCTAACACAGCAGCATTCATCTACAGGCTTCAAAGCGAGTCTGAGAAGCCAAAGAATTGCAAAGGCGGGAAGTGACACATTCAGGGACAACACAAGGGGCGGTGGCAAAGTCAATAACTGAACTGAAGCCTACACTGAAGCCTGAGCTGTACCACTGCACAGTATCACAGTATTCCCTGCTCTTGGCCTCAGTTTCCCCACCTGGAAGTCATTCTGGCCTCCATATGTAAAGGAATGTAAGCTGAAGGAAAAGCATGGGCCCACGTGTGCTAGGGACTGCTGTTATAAAGAGCGTGGCTGGTGCGTGATCCTGCTATGCCAGTTTGCCACTGCCATTTCAGATCTTGCTCGAGATGGTGCCAAGAGACATGAACTGCCAACTGCTGGCACGTCTGGGGCCTGCTGGAGGGGGCCCCTGTGCAAAACGAACCTCCCAGACTCCGAGACGAGATAAGGGATCCAGGCAGAGGGTGCAGTTCAGACTGCGTCTGGAGCAATGTTTTCCTCCCTGCTTGTTGGAGCGCACGGGTAGGGAGGACCTCAATAGGTGGCCTTGCTAGGGTGGAGAATGTTGCTGCAGTGAGTGCGAGGTGCAGAGAGCTCCCAGGCAACTGAGCAAGGCAGCCTAAGCAAATAACTCTTTGGGGAAAGGAGCCAGGGAAAATTCTCTGATCACTGAATATTAAAGCCGCATGGTGCCGAAACCCTCATTAACACATACAATCCTAATTGTGTTGTTTGCATGTGCCGTTCTGTACTTGCCTTTCTAACAACAAGAGAATTGACAGGAGAAGCAATAGGGATGCCCACGGCAGTCTGGGCTTGGATCAGCTGCAGAGATTTTGATTTCTGATAAGGTAAAATAGTGGTGATTTATAACCCCTCCACTTCCTTCCTTGTGGAGTTGAAGACATCCCGGAGGAGTCCTCTTCTTCCCAGGACATTCTTGGGTGATCTCATCTTGCTCTGCCTGTGCCTGTGCTGGCACCCACAAAACCAATGTTAGTGCTTTGCACACGTGCCCAGCTTAATGGTGGCAGGTAAACCGAGCATCAGAGAAGTCAGTGGCAGGCATGAGGGTATCTAGGGCATATCGAAGAGGCCTGATCTAGTATTGAGTTCATGGGAAGATTCTTGCAGTAACTTCAGCAGGCTTTGGATGGGGTGCTTGGATAAAGAGGAGTCCTGCCTTCCTCCTCTTTCTGCCCCATTTTGTACAGCAGGAGACAAAGGACCTCCTTTTAGCCGGTGGAATCCATTCAACTCAATGAAGTCATGACAGATTTGGCCACTTGGGAATTTAGCTGAAGGTCACAGAGCATAGGCTGGAGGTGGGAACCCTCTGTGACCCTGGGCACTTCCTTGAGTCTTTCTGGACTGCTCCTCAAAGTGGGGGTGATGGTGGTAATAATATTTTCTTTGTCTAGTTAGACTGGGAGCCTTGCAGGGCTGGGCTCTCTCTACAAGCATGTCTGTACAGTGCTCAGCACAGTGGGGCTTGGAGCTGGGTGAAGGCCCCCAGGCGCTGTCCTAATATAAATAATAATGAAACACAGGTAGAGATAAAGTTTAACTGAGAACACCAGAATGAAAACAATGCGCAGGGCTCATTAGGAGGCACTGGAGCCCCAGAGAAGATGAGACTGAGTATGATCTTCCTTATTTCTGACTCATCTGAAAATACAGTGGGCTTCCTAAGCTTCGCAAAATACTGGGATCTCTACTTCACAGCAAAGCCTGAGTGTTTTTTTCCTGGGGAACATCACCCCAACGTCATCTTCCTATATTTGTGCTTCTCTGGTTCTTCTCTGGATGCATGGGGAGAGTATGTCAGAGAAGAGACCTCAGTCTAGAGACAGGCATGATCAAAACTGTTATGAAACTCCTCCAAAAACCCTCTGTCAAAGGTTTCATTATGGGTCCAGGGCCATCACTCTGCTTTCAGATGTGGCAACTGCTCTAAACTCCACATTGCCATGCCTTTCAGACTCTGCATTACCTCATCTCCGTAAGAGCCCCTCTAATGCTCTGCACAGCTTTGGGATCTCAGTTCTCCAAAGGCCATACAAACTGGATGACAAGATCTGTAGCACACTTTGTAAAAACTGCTGCTCTGCTGGCATCTTTCACAAGTTTCAGTACCGCCGTAACTAAGCAGCTAACTTTGTGGAGTTCTGCTTGGGCTGGATGTATAGCTGAAGACCACTGTTCCCCGGTCAAGGTGATGTGATATAGCAGTAGGGCTAATTTGCTGTGGTTATCTGGCTATAGGGCACTGGGCACGATGGTCTACATTGCATCTCTGTGATGGGCCCTATGCAGAGCAGATCATAGGGCAGAGTACAGTTGTGCAGGGAAATGCTGTTGGTAACATCAAGTGTGCATGATCTCTGGAACAGGCAGAGATTTTTTCAAGAAGTGAATGAAACCTTTCTGATGGAAGAAAATGCACCAAGAATGATGTTTTAGGGCATGATGGTCAAAAGAGAAACCAAAACTACTCATGAATTTGGATTGAATTTGGCAGTTTAGTCTGGAGAAGGCAGGAGGGAAAATCTGGAGGAATTTCAAATGTTTGCTTTGTTTCAGAAAGATCAGAATTTTTTTTTTGCTTCAAAGCAATGTTTTGATTCCAGATTAATCTTTTTTTCAAGGTGAAAAAGACAATAAAATAGCTTTGAGATGAAGATTATGCTCCAGCACAGAATAGTTTTTCTTCTTGTTTAGCCAGCAAACAGCTAACTTCAGTGCATTGACTGCTCTGTAGAAAAATGGAGGGGATCCTCTCCACCTTATCTTCAAAGACGATGGAAGAAACTCCTAATAGCCTCTTCAAACAGCAACAATGTGAACAGCTGAAGCAATAGGATGTCCCAGTGCTTAAGCTAGTAGCCTCATGGCATAGCTGATCACTTATACTTGAATGTATAGCAAACATGGAGATGGATGTGTCCGTTTGTGGCAGGGCAAGGAGCCAGGGAAAGATGTATTTTGGGTCATAGCACACCTGGAAAAGTAGATAGGAATTTCTGAATGAGGCAGCTGCCTCTCTGGGAGCTCTGTAGATAACCAGGATTGTACCAATGAAACACCTGACTCATATAATCAGTTTCCCCTTCTAACGGAAACACCCTGGCAAGGCCCCAAAAATCGGCTAACCACTCAGGCCAGAAGGGAGCGAGAGCAGCATCACTCCCAGACTCTCTGAGTTGCCTGGAAGGTATCACTTTATTGGCTTTTTTTTTCAAATGCTTTCAGGTTTGTTGGTAAAGAAATGTGAGTCTCACCAGAAATATTTGTGCGCGCGCGTGTGCGATTGTGTGGTGAGACGCCGGCTGCTCGGGATTGTACGGCGGTATGACTGTGTGGTGTGGGGCAATTACGTCGGGTGAATGTGTGGGGTCGGGACGCAGGGTGCCAGGGTGGGGCGTGCCGGGGCTCTGTGGTTGTGGGGAGGGTGAGGCTAACCCTGTGGGAGCAAAGACAGTGCAAGAACAAAATCCTGCTTCCGAGGCCCGTTGAGGGAAGATTTGTCCTACCAAACTCTTGGTCCATCTGTGCATCCTACACAAAGACACCCAAAGTGCTCTCCTTGGTGAGGAGTCAGGCGTTTGCACAATACTGTGCAACAGTAAAATCCTTAGGGCTTGGGAAGGAGATCAGAACTGGGCTTGGTCCTGGTACCAAATCTGCCCTCTACAAACCAATCCGAAACCCATTTTTCCACAAGTTCATGTCTGCATGGTCATTTCCCCAGTGCTCCAAGCCTGCCAGACACAAAGTCACTTCCATCCTGAAGCCAGGTAGCTGGGTTAGCATGGTGCCAAGATGGAATAAATACACCCAGACCTGTTAGCTTGGGCTTAGCACTGTGCTAACGTCACTGCGTGCCTTGCAGCCCAGAGCTGGCGTGCGTCTGTGTGGCTCAGAGCATGGGTGTCTTTAACCAAACACACAAGCCCTTTGCATCACACTTCCTTGTCTCTTGTGGATCCCCATGGTTCATCTCCACCCTGCGTTGCCAGAGAAGGTCCGGGTATGGAGGTGATATCTGAGGGACAAGCTCCTACACTCGGGTCTCATTGCTCCCTCACACCCTCTCCTCTTTCTCAACCGTGGAACCGGCTGTTCTGTGCAACAGCCACGTTTGCTCCTCGCACAAACAGGCCGTCCTCACGCTCCCGTTCAGGCGGCAGCCCCGACCTGTTCTTCCAACCCACACCACTCTGGCACCGTCAGGATTTAGGAGCGGTCTGGCCTGGGGCCTTCCCACTTCACAGGGCATCGTATGCCTTGGAATGCAGCTGATCTGGCTTTCGCCTCCTGCGAGGGCTGGGGCAGGCTCCTCCGTGGAGCCAGCTGGGAGCCCAGGGCTCCCTCTCCCCTGCCGCGGCCCTCCCAGGTCGCCTGCATCCCCAGCGGGGCTGTGGGAAGGGGGAGAAGACAACAGGAGGAGGGAGAAAGACACTGGATTGGCACTGAGCCCCGAGCTGGCCCGTGAGGGGGGCTGGACCGTCCTCCCCTTGTTATTTCCGGAGAAATGAGGCTGAAAGGTGGAGTTTGCCAGGGCATGGGACTCCCAGCAAGCCCCGGGTTTAGAAGTGCTGACTGAGCACTTCCACCTCTTGCTGGAGCTCAGGGGATGGCTCAGTGCTCAGCACTGTACAAAACCAGTCCCTCTCTTTGCAGGCTGCTCCGGCTCACATTTAAGGCTGGTTTGTGTGCGAAAGAAAGGCAGTTTCCAAGTGACCGCACCAGCAGAGTCGCTTGCCAGGCAGGCTGGCCCTGTCGATAGAAAGGTATGAAACGTAACATGTATCAGGTTTCCCCCAGGGACTGATTTACTGCTTTCAGCAAGGTGCCGGAGAGAAATTCCCTGATGGTGATGCGAGGTCAGGCCATGGAAACTTGCAGGACTCTTCATCCTGCTGGAATGAAGAGCAGCATGTCAGCTCCCCCGGGCCAGGGTGGGCATGAGGCACCCGCACAGCTCGGAGCAGGCAGCGGAGCGGCCAGGCAGGCTCGGAGCAAGGTGAAGGGTTGCTGGGGTCCTTGCAGTGATGTGGCAGTGGCCTTGCTGAGGCTGGGAGGGGACAGCGGATGACCGTGACAGTGCTTAGTGAATTGTTTGCGCGATATTAAAGCCCGGACGGCAGAGGGCTGAGGGACTGCTGTGGTGTGGGCAACATCCCGTAAAGGACCAGGGTGAAGAAGAGTAACACAATCCTGCCCTTACACACGATTTCCATTCAGCAGATGGGGACACGGAGACACAAAAAAGCGTGTTGTTTCCATCACAGTCATCCAGCTGCTACTAGAGGAGATCGCAGCTCTGTTCACTGCCCGCGCGGCTGTATCGCCCTGTCTGGGGGAGGGAGGGAGCAGAGGTACGACGGGAGTCGAGCAGCGACGCAGGTGCTGCACCGCAGACAGAGGCTGGAGCTGACAGGGGCAGGTCCGTGCTTGGCAGCGGGCAGTGAAGCAGATGATGTTGCACAGGGAGGATGGGGGAGGCCGGCAGTGAACATGAGCTAAAGGGAAAAACCACCCCATGAGGGTCTGAGTGAGGGTCCCTGCGCACAGCAGAGCCCTGGGAAGTGCTGGATTAGACCCAGGACGTCTCCTGAACTGGTAGCCCTGGCTGGTGTCCCCCTAGGGAGAGCAATTCCCAGGAGCAGGGCAGAGAGGCCAGGGACATGGGAGGGAGAGGAGCAAGGCTGTGAATCAAACTGTCATTTTTAAAATGCACAAGGAAACAGTAGTTCAGCTACAAAAGCCAGGTTCGCTCTCTGTGCGGACAGAGCTGTTTATGCGCCTCTTCCCTTTGCCTTGCTGTCCCCGGGTTTGCAGCACACGCTTTCCACCACGGCTCTCAGAGCTGTGTCTCTGCACATGTGTCCAGAGCTGCGTGTCTGTCCTGCCGTGTGCGTTGGTGTCTTCGGGTGAGTGACACACGCCGGTGTCATGCCGCTTCCCCAGCCTGGAGGGACCCGGGGCTGCTCACTCCCGGGGAGCACGAGGAGACTCTTCCCCGTGTAATAGGGTGGAGGGTGAGGGCTGCGCCTTGCCCAGCTGCTGGATCCCATGGGCTTGTAATCAGCTGAGGGGACTGGCCAGAAGGTGACAGGAACCTCCAGCAGTGGCAGTGTCTGTAGGAACTGAACTTGTTTTTCCCTCCTGCTCTCACCTACGCTTAACCGCTTTGCCACGGTATCAACAGCAGGAACCACCAGCCAGCCCCAGATCCCAGCTGATAAAGATCTTTTCTCCTAATTACTCAGCAGCCCACAAATCCAGCCTCACCTAAGCCCCTAAGAAGTAAATACCCTGGGCTACTTCTTTTCCCTGCCATCCTTCTTGGCCTTGCTCTGGTGGGCAGATTTGCACCTCCTGGAGTTGAATCAGGCAGAGAGGTCAGTGCTCTGGGGCTGTAGCCCATTTCCCAAATATCACAGGTACAGTGTGGCTGTGGGACTCTCGGTGCCGGGATCTGTGAGCCCAGAGTGCAGGCAAGGGAAAAGACCATGGAGCAAAAGGGATGGGATCTGAGCAGGGGCAATGCTCAAGTTAGCGTGCAGCCATGCGCTGTGCAAACCAGCTCAGAGCGAGAAGCCTGTAGCTGGATAAGAGCTGTGAAGTTACAACTGTGCAGGTCAGGAGCTGTGCGAGGCAGGGGACAGCCCCAATTCTGCGCTGACATGAGGCTGACGTTCCCCTGCTGGGATTCCTTCTGTGAAGCCCGAAAGGGAAAGGTAATGTGAGGGCAATTAATAGCATTACCTACTGAATGCAGAGCTATTATTTATGTGTGGGGTTAAGTATACACTGGCACAAAATCACTGTGAATCTCGTGTGCATAGAAAACACCTTGGCACTAAGCCCAGCTTGCATGTAGAAAGGGACTAACCCCCAGATTGCTGCTTTCCACGCATGAGCCATGCTGCTTCCAGCTCAAGGGCCCCATGGTGTTAGCCAGAGCTGTGCGTGGTGGGGTGCTGACTGAGCAGAGATCTGGTGAGGAAATGATGCCCACTCGGTCTCTCGCCTTGCTCATGAGGATCAGGAGTTGATTCCTCATAAATCAGCTGTCAGAGTGAACCAAGAACGAGGTTTCACATCAGAAATATCGCTGGCACTCACACGACTCCCGGCTCAGCAAAGCAGCCACGGATCGTGTGGGATAAAGCAACTGATCTTTTTTTAGAGTGACCAGAACATGCTGGAAAAATGTCCTAGGAGAAGACTTTTCTGCTCTGACCTAATGCTTGGAAGTGTTCAGGGCTGCCAGCCTGGTACCTTTGAACCAGTTTGAGGTCTGGACTTCTAGGAGAGCTCAGCATCCATCACCCCCAGGCTTAGCATTTTCAAAGAGCTCCTTTCTTAGGCAGCTAAATAAAGGCCCGAGCTTTCAAGTGAGCTCAGCATCCAGCGCCAAGCGCCAGGCTCCTTGGTAGGGCTTGGCCCAGCCGCTGGGGAGCTGAGCGGGAGGCAGTCCGGCCCTGTGGCCCTTGTGCTGAGCTGGATTATCCCCTGCAGATGGCATCACAGCATCTCAGCTGTCCCTGCAGGGACGCCTCCGCCACGGCTGCTCCGAGGACGTGCACCACATCTAGCTGCTGCCACGGGCCAAACCCGCCGGGAAGACATGGCCGCGTAGCTCCAGCTCAGCCCAGTGACCCGAGGGTCCCTGGCAGCCTGCAGAGCCCTCGCCGAAGCCTGCTGTCGTCGTTAGCCTTGCTAGGATCGCGGTTACCAGGGTACCTGTGCGGTGCTGCTGCCGGACCTGGAGTTGCAGTACGGACATATCTGGCTCTGCTGGGAGATGGAGTTAAAGGGGAGCTTGGTCCCAGTCCAGATCAAAACTCCTGATCAGTTTCCTGGTGGACTTAAACTGCATCTTTGCTTCCTATAACAGGGTTTGTCTACCTGGGGACATGCAGGAAGGTTAATCTGCATTCACTTTGAAAGTGGATAAATTAAACCACATTAAACATGCTTATTGAGAATTAAAACGGCTTTAATGTGGTTTAGTTTAATTTACTTTGAGAGTGTGTTGAACTAGATTAAATTAAAACCATTTTAATTCTGAAATCTGAATCATGAGTTTAACGGGCTTTAACTGATCAACTTTAAATTCATACTTTTAATTAATTTGAATTAATTTTCCGGAGTGGCTCCGTGTTGACAAGCCTGGTAGTGAGAGAAAACCACACAGACACAGTTGGGTTCTGTGTAATCACGTTTACTATCTGTGGGAATGTCTGTATTGTAGTCACTGCTAGGGCTGCAGTGTGCTATAGGTACACCTGAATGAGTTTTAAAGTAGTTAGCTGGAAACTAAGAGCCGACTAACCCGTATTTTAGCCTCCACCTTTAGCCTGCTGGAGTCCTAGGCCAGTTCTGGTGTAGCGAGATGCAGACATACAAAGCCTCGCCACACTGGTGGTTTGCTGGGACTTGGATCTCCCCCAGAACGCAGAAAGTATTTAAAGAAATGCTGTCCTGCGCTCTGAGTGCGGGCAGCGGTGCGACAGAGAGAAGCCCTGCAAGGACTCTGGCTTTTCTGCTGCAGCAGAACTTGTGAGCCTGTTTTGCCTGTCTCAAGGTTTTTCCTTTGTCCCTAATTGCAGAGGGGTCGTCCCACTTTGGAGATGCTGACAGTCACCGCTCAGCCCGGATGTCTCCTGCATTCCTTCCATCTGATGGCTGGCTGAGCTGGTCGGAGGCTAGGGTTTTGACGAGGTTGTAGGCCGCACGTCACGTCTGGCCAGGCTGCCACATGTGACCATGTGGCATGTGTGTGGAGGCTGGCTTCCCGTAAATAGTGCCTCCACTGTATTTCAACATGCCGGTTTGTCCGGCCTGAGGTGCCTCAGAAATCCAGGTCATGGCATTGTGGAGTTAGGCAGGAACCAATATAGGGACACAGTGCGGACGGAGATGAGCTTTGAAGGCCGAGGTCCTCCGGTTCTGGTGCTGACCCCGTTCCTGCTGGGCTCTGCAGCCTTGGGCAAGGCGCACCAGTCAGCTTGCCCATCTCTGGAGAGAAGATAACATTTAGATGGCCATTATAAGAATTAATTAATGTTTGATTAGGTCTTTGGAATTATAAAGCACCAGATAACCATTAAGGATTATTATAGCCCAATTTACTTTCATGTTCGTTATCACTCGGAACAACTTCTCAGAGCTCCAAGTAGAATTTAATATTGGCATCTAGAGCAAAGAACAGAAAATCAAAGGTTATTTTCTGCCCAGGTCTCCTTCTCCCAAATGGGGAGCAACTCCTAAGACAGGAAGAACATATGGCAGAGAAAATCCTTTACTCTTGGGAATAAGTCACTAGGGCCACATTTGGATCAGGTTTCTCTCAAGCATTAATTACAAAATTTGTGAGTGCGTGTGCATATATCGCAGAACAGAGACTTCTGTGGGTTCTGTGGCATCATTGAAAAGGGGAGAAAGACCATGGCTTAGAATGAGAAACTGTCAGTGCTTAGATGAGCGGTGTTGTTATTTTCAGATTTTAAAGAGAGAGAAATGGAGATTTGAGAGATTTGCATAAGGCCAAAGAGCGAACACGTGGAGGAAACCGACTCCTCTGTTGCTCACTCCCATTTGCTTCTTGGCAAATTTACTCCCCTGTATTTTTATAACCATGTCACCTCATAGCACGCAATAAAGAACATGGGACACTTGTTTGTTTTTCATTCACCGCAGCATCATTGGGCAAGGATGTCCCAGAGGCAGCGTGTCACCGAGGGAGTGTTCCCCACGCTCAGCAGCAGCTCTGGCTCGCCAGGGCTGGGCAGGGTGACAAGTACGCAGCACCCCGCCGTGCAGAAGAAGCAGGTGGGCAAAGGAAAGGATCCACCCCACCCTTGGTGGGTGTTCCCGTTATCAGTGCTCCCCAAGCTTGCAGGGCCTGGCTGGCTTGATTGGGGTTAAAGAGCTGCCTTCTGCACGGAGATCCCAGCAGTGATGGGAGCTAGGCCAGGAATGAGGGAAGGCAGTGGCGAGCTGTGTTGAGGAGAGGGAAGGGCTGGCATTTTAATCTAGCTCCACAGGGACAAACATGCCCTTCCCTGAAAGTGCCCCAGTGAAGTGTCTCTGCTAATCGTGTCCAGCAAAACCCTTGCTTCCCTCTGCATCTCATCCTCTTCCACTGCAAAGCCTCGATGTCCCCCTTGCCCTGTGACACCACGGGCCAGAGGCAGCTGGCTGGGAAATCACTGCCTCCGTGTGTCCAGCAGGGTCTGGTCCATGGGAATCTAGGGCAGGAGGAGGTCTGGGGTGCTGCATTTTACCTGCAGAGAGTTAAGGGCAGAATGTGCTCCCCTTGAGCGTGGCCCTGTATTTAAAGACGTCCTGCAATGAGGCAGACTGTCAGATATCACAGCATCCACAGTGAGATCCTCATACCACATGGCACTGTCTTATATGCTGAAAAGCAGCATCTAGACAGGTCTGATCTAACTGGTGTCCCTACTCTATGTCCTGCTCCTCTTCATCCTTCTACTTAGAGCTATAAGCTTTGCTTACAATATGACTCACAACTCTGCTTATTTATGGTGTCTCAATCCTCTCCATCTCGGCCCTTTTCTTTTGTCAGTCTCCATGTTCTCTCTTTGTCTAATTTGGATGACAAGGCCTTTCAGGCAGGAACAGTATCTTTCTTAATCTCTCCAAAATGCCAACCACTAGTTA
This sequence comes from Dromaius novaehollandiae, assembly GCF_036370855.1. Taxonomy (NCBI): domain Eukaryota; kingdom Metazoa; phylum Chordata; class Aves; order Casuariiformes; family Dromaiidae; genus Dromaius; species Dromaius novaehollandiae. The sequence continues at coordinate 8,619,266 of NC_088119.1, read as the reverse complement.
CAATGCTAGATATCTATTTAATGATAATAACTGAACTTGACAGTAACAATACTCAGCCACACTTGCATTTTCTAAGCCCTTTCAGACACAGGCTAATTAATTAATTGCAAATTTACAAACAGGATAATTAAAGGATGCCCTGGCTGAGCAAGAAAATATGCTGAAAGCAGTATAGGGCTTTTGGAGGGATCACCACAGATCACGGAGGGGAAAGGAAAGTTGCAGAGGGTGTACCCTTCCGGAGCAGGGCTAAACCCATGGAGCTAGGAGGTCTGAGGACATTCTCAGCCATTAGGTTCACAAAACTGGATCCAGTTCATGATCCTATCCCTCTTCTCACTCCCTCATATAATTGCATCATTTCTCCTCCCTCCCCTAAGGGACAGTCGATTAAAATACTTGGGTTTGATTTTTTTTTCTTCCTCTTTGAAAGGCGACCCGTGCCTTTATTTGATGTAAAAGTTGTCAGATTTGGACAGACTCCTTTCATCCCCACTGAAACAGCGGACTGGCTCCCTGTGAGTCTGAGTTCTGCTCAGCACAGGGAACCCTGTCCAGGAGGCAGCTGCAATCCCCTTTATCTTGCCCAAGCTGGAGAACAGCCATGGAGTTGCTCCGATTTTTGTCACTGACGCAAGGTGAGAGAGACCAGAGCCCTGCTCTGCTTTTCCCGTCACCCCTCCTGTCTGTGGCAACCCTCTGCGCCGGCGGGACGGGGTGCAGAGGGCTGGGAGCCCCTCCGCCAGGTTTAGAGCTGGGAGCGATTTCCTGCAAAGTGGAATTCTCCAGCATGAGGTCACTGGGCCACGTGAACAGTGTGAAATAGCCAGGTCACAACAGGGAATCTAATATTTTCATTGCATTTTCTCTTTTCATTGTGACACTTTTTGTTTCCCCCATTTAGTATTTTTAGCCCTATTTCCCTGTCTTTTCTGATGGGAAGACTTCTAAATTGCGAGTATCCATGCCTCTTCCTTTTCCACAGTATCCCAACACAGTATGAATAAGCTTAAAATTTAGGCCCCCAGCAACTTCTGGAACATTTAAACCAAGCCCTATTCACAAATATATTAGCAAATAAAAGAAACAAAAGCAGCTCTCACTGAACTTTGAGATTATTGTTTTGTTGTTTCTCAGTAGGATTTGGATGTTGATCAGGTATTTATGCAGATGTTCATAATCTGTGTCATTTTCCCTTGTTTCAATGCTAGTGTTTGTTCACTTGAAAATATTATTTCCGGAAAGTAATGGGGGAAAGTGAGTTGCCCAGGGCCATGCTGAGAGTCAGTGGCAGAGCCAGGAACATATCGCTCACTTCCTGCTCCTGTATTTTAACCACAAGATAATCTTAATGAATAATAATAATTCATGTAAACACCGGGCCAAATTCATCCCAGGAGCAGCTCCACTGCAGCAATTGGCTTTGTATCAGAAGAAAAATTAGCTGGTGCGTAGACTCTCACTCCGCGTGCTCCCTCCTACACAGAAGGAAGAAGGCAAATGTTTGCAGTGGATTTCCTCTGCTGTCCTCCTCCCTCTCGTCCTAGTTCACGGGGATAAGCGAGGCCCATGCAGGCCTGGATAGGATGGTGATTCCAGCCAAGCCACTCCTACGTCAGCTGCTCTGAGCCCGGCATAATTATTATTTATTATTTGTGTTGTGGCAGCACCAGGAAGCCTCAGTCACGGACTGGGGTCACGTTGCTCTCAGCGCTGCACAAATCCAGCGCAGATACCTCAAACAGCATCCAATCAAAGCAGAAGACAAAAGGCAGCCGATGACGACAGGCAGCCGGGGAGCCTGGGGTAACGTGGCAGCATCCACGGTCTGCCAGCGCCTGCGCCATGCGGACCGCGGCCGGGCTGCGCTCCAGCTCCGGCCCAGGCAGTGTGGCACAGACACGCACCTCCTGGAGACACTCGTCACCGGCTGGTGGGTGACCGACTTCCAAGTCTTCCCTGGCTCCTGGGCTCTCCCTTTGCAGGCAGCGAGGTCACTGCTCCCAGACATACCGGGGCCCTGCCGGTGGCGAGCGGCAGCAGGTTCCGAGGGACTGACTGGCTGTTTCAGGCACACAAAAGCAGCTCTTCTAGAGAGCGGAGAGGTCGTATGACCAAAACTGCCCGGCAGAAAATGCTGAAGTTACCAGAAGAACGAGGTACACAGGAAATGCTCAGCTATGGGGCAAACTGGTTGTACAAGAGCTGGTGTGACTTTCTGAGTGGCCCAAGCAGCAACTGGCTTGCCACAGCCAGGAGAGCCTTCCCTCCACGTCGACGAGGCACTGGGAGACTTTCCTTACAGCCCCATCAGCAGAGGGGCCAGTGGGACTGTAGTGCCCTGGACACGGGTGTGAATTGTGCTCTTTTCATCATTTCTCCTTTCCTAAGCTTTCACAAAGCAGGGCAGATGAACTGGCCACGCATGAATCACGGCTGGGAGGGAGATTTCTGATCCTCAGAGCACTGAGGTCTGGAGCAGCCTCCAAGTCAGTATAGGAGGGGGCAAAATCCCAGCTACACTAATGATGGCACTAATGAAAAGGATTATACATGGTGACTGCTGCAGCAACACACAGCACTTGGTGACCCAGAAGGGCCCTTCTCAGGTGTCTGGTGAGCAGCTGTTTTCCCCTCCTAGCCTACAGGTTTGTTCTTATTTTCATGGGACCTCTACCTCCTCTTCTGTCTCGATGCTTTCCCCTTGGATCTAAATTATAGATCATTTTAGCTATGAAAGGCCAGATTCACAATGGCACCAAGGTGTGTACTTCCCACTTCTTATTAAAATCTTGGGGAACCCATAGAAGAGTCAGAAACCTCTGCACCCGGTGCGTGGTTGTGTAAGTCTCTCGTAAAACATGTTCACTGACTCCTCCCTTCATCCACTCCTCAACTGATCCTGTTCCTTGTCCACAGTGCCGGTGCTACCCCCACAGCCAAGGTGTTTGTGTCACTGCTGTGGAGGCTGCAGGTTCAAATCTTGTCATTTTATCAGGGTCTCCATGTAAACAGGAAAAAGGTCCTATCAGGAATTTCACTGTATGGTGAGGAAGTAGTCCATAGGAACCTCCATGGAGGATCGGTCCAAGGTGCCAGCATATCTTGGTGAGCTGGAGAACCATACTGATCTGGTCAGCCAGGGAAATCTTACCCATACAGGCTGCCTTGATCGCTGCTGATGGATCTTCGGAGCTTTTCCCTTTGATATGGCCTTACCTAGAGCTGGCTACAATGATTTTCTACATGAAATGCTCTGCACAAGAAAGAGTAGGTTTCTCTGACCTCATTCAAGACAATGAAACTCTGGGACCATCCCCTTCTGGCAGAGGATCTTCAAGCGTTTGGAGTGTATGACACAACATAGAGATTGGGAAGGTACCCGGCAGGAGCAGTGCACGGGATAGTGGTGAACTGAATCCTGTAGCTTGGGGTCTGTGTGTGACTACAGCTTCGGAGGCCCAGCTTGCATCTCTGTACTTTGGCCCAGTCACACTTCAGCCAAATCTTCTCCTGGATAAAATCATGCCCCTTTTTTGATGTTTAAGTGAGCAAGAACAATGACTAATGGTGAACTGTGCTCTGCACCTCTCTTGGTGAAAGTTACCACTGATTGGCATGTTTTACATCCGGCAGCAATTCTTCTGGGCCCACTGAATCTGCCCAGAACTTTCTCTCTATGCCAGAAATGCCTGAGGCTTGTGCTGACCTCTCTGGCTTAAACACTTAGTTGAGCTAGCTTAGCACCTTGCAGGATCAAGCCCTGTGGTGACATCTACATCACACAGCAGTGGACATTGCAGCACATCTCAGTCTCTGAACCGTCAAGCACAGGCAGGGCACAGCTGGGCAGCCTTCTTGGGTTGCAAAACAGAGACACAGCCTGAATGATGCAGACCTAGGCTTGAGTTTTATAGGAAAACGGAAAATCCAGGACACACTGTGGCAGTCTTTCCATGAACGTTGATGTATTTTGGGCCAGGCCTTTGAGTCTGGAGTTAGCCTTAAACTTTTCCAGCTTTTTCAGGTGTTTGCAGATAGTTTTTTGTTTCAGTTCCATTTCCGGCCTGATTCACTTGGACAGCAGTTCACTGGAGACAGACACATACATCTGCACTGTGCTGAGCTCAGACTTGCATCCGCTCAGGGAGCCCATGTGGAGCGGCACAGTCCATCGCACTCAGCATCAGAACAGAAACATTTCCACTGCTTCCCATGTTGCTTGATCCAGTTTGTGGTGTCCATCATAGAGCATTTTTCAGTGAAAGAGGGATTCAAAGGCATGTTGGGACACACACTTACGCACAGACTCGCCTCTTTAGGTTATTGAGGATGCGCATTAGTTGAGCGGTGCTGTTGAACAACAATGATTAAGGGCTCAGAGGAAAAGCTGAGTCACCCCAAGGGCATGCTGTTACTCCTTACCAGCGAGGGAGCTGTGTGGGGAATTTGTCTGGCACTGGTTCACAACACGTGAACTTCCATCCTCATGTGACACGACACAGCAAGAGTGTTGTGCCACCGATTGTGCTTTCTTCCAAGATCCCTGAGCTAGACCAAGCAGGAGGCAACAGGCCCCAAGAATCCCTCTCTGGTGCTACACTGGGCTCTGTGCATCCTAAGACAAGACCATGAGATCCAAGTCTGTAGCCCTGATGTGATCATCAAATCCCACTGTATCTGTATTTATCCATCACATCTCAGGGCCTTGATTTAAGGTTCTCCCAGCCATTTATGTCAAAACACCGTGGGAGATCTACTGCACAGGTTCTCAGGTTGAGATGGTACCTGGCCCTGTGTGCTACATGTGTTACGCAGCAGTCAGCACCATTCCTCGTGGTGGAGCTGAGGTTCCATCCTGGAAATCTGAATTGCAACTGCAGTTCCCTTAACGTGCATATTCCTGCTCCATCTCAGCACTGCTGAGCAGTAAATGAAGGTGGAGGAGGGGGCAGGGAGGCAGAATTTATGTAATTACCTGCAGGAACCTTTCTGCCTTTGCATTGAATGGAGAAACCAAAATGTAGCCAAGGTTTCTGCAAGCTGGGCAAACATCCCGACCAGAGAAGGCTTTCTTGAAACTCCACTCTTCCAGGCGGTGCCTTTCTTGGCTGTTGCTTTGGCAGCACCCGGCCAGAATGTCTGGAGGCTGTTACAGGGCAGGACTGCTGCCTCCTCTGTTTTCTTATGAAATACACCCACAAAGCAACCTGCAGAGGCTCCAGTCTGCCAAATCAAAGGGATCGCAGTTGTCCCAGGGCTACACACTCAGCAGCATTCCAAGCAAAGCTGCATTTCTAAAACCTGGGCTGCAGAAATTAAAGGCACAGGCAGCCTTTCCTTCCCCCATCCCTGCTGGCTGGATCCCAGCCCATCCTCTTTACTCCCCCATTCCCAAAAATCTACAAAAACTGAGAAAATTAGCAACTTTTCCAGCCTGTACCAAAATCCTGGACCCTGCAGCCACAGTTGATATTGATTCCCCAGCTCCAAGACCTTTGTGATTATGCTCTCCCACACGGCAGGATTAAGTATTTCTCTTCTCCCTTTCCAGACTTCTTAATGTGGAGATTTGGGTTCCTTTAAGTATCTCTCTCTCCTCCTTGAAATTTTCCAGTATTCTCTGAATGGGCAAAGGTACTTAAGTGAGCTTGTGGGACTCCCCTCTTGTCAGCACAGAGATTTCCAGCATGACCATCCTGTGGGATGAGAGTTCCTTGACTGGTGTGAAGCACCTGCAATGCATTTCAGCTCAGTGCTCGATGTCATAGCACTGCTGTATCTGCAAAGACTCTTAGCAGGACCCTGTCAGCCAGCAGTGCAGGACCAGGGGGTCACATCCCTTTTGTGAAACAGATGGAAACCTCTCCCTGAGCCAAGCGACATTCCTCCTATCCGTGTGCTGAGTGTGAGAGAGGAGGGGAAATACCCTTTCACAGGATCCTGATTTATGTACCTTGGGCTGGATTTGTTGCCCCTTAATTTTATTCACTGAGATGACGTGAGTTAAGAGCACAGTCTCCACAGACACCTACTAGCACCATGGATGGAAATGGGCACCTTCAGGGGGTGGCTCATCCCATTTTATATCTGACCCCTAGAAATTAGAGGCAGCCTGGGAACACTTCTCACTGGGCATCTCAGGTGGGATAGACCTCGGCCTCCTTCTCTAGTCCTCTGGGAGACTGTCGACTGAGGCTCTCCCAGGGCTGCTTTCTGTGCCACGATTTCTGCATCTTCTATTAAGGATGAGCCATGTCTTCCCACTCCAGTTTGCGCAGAATGGACATGATTCTTCATCCTCTTGCACCTCTGCAACAATAGCGCTTTTCAGCCTCTTCACCCAAGGCTAAATGGCAATTTCTGGCATGAGGACAGACAGAATCTTTCCTCAAATACTGTGTGTTCTTAATCCGCTTTGTTTGTGTCATCTCTTTGGATTCACTTATATTAGTGTCTTAAAGTGCAATGCGCAGAAGCAGATACAATGAGATTTAAATAAATGTTTCTGATTTTCAGAATTTAAACGTGCTCTTGAAATCAATGTTTGCTGAGGAAAAATACCATTATCGAGGGAAACAGCATCTGGAGAAACTTTTCCACTTAAAAAATGTTAACTAACTCTCTGTCTCTCCAATTTACTGTCACTTTAATGTCTGAGCATTTTTTTCTGCAAGATCATAAAAGGTCCTAATCAAGTCCTTCTAGAGCATTTTTCTTCTTTTTTCTCTTCACTCTTTCTCTCTCTTATTCAAGGTGGTAGAAACTTATTTGAGAGAAAAAGAGACAATATAGGGAAGCATCTGAAAGAATGTGCCAAGCTTTGGCAATAAAGTAAAAGCTGTGAATTTCAGAAGAGCAGGAAGATGAGGGTGGAAGGAAGGGTAGAAAAACTGGCAAAGACAGATGTACCAAATAGGAAAAGCCTAGTCGCAGTGTGTGCATGATGCAAGCCCAAATCCAGACAGTGCACAGAGAAGCTGGCCTAGTAGCTATTTCTGTCCCAGTCATGAGTCTCAGCTTCAAACTCCACATGGCTGCGGAAACTCTTTCAAATGTAGTCCCTGGAGCCCTCAGGAGACTGGCGTTTTGGAATGATGATACAGCAAAGTCAGACTGTCCTTCCCTTCAAATTGCAAGGCCCTCCAGGCTGGAGCTGGGCTGAAATCTCTACATCTTGCTTTGTGCAATGAGGCAAGTGATATCCATATTGAGGGCACCTCTGTAGTAGGTCTCAGCTTCATCAGCATGCAAACAAGGAGACAGTGTGTCTTCCTTAGCTTGTAGAAGCTAAAGCAATTTCCCTGCTTTCTTAGCCTGTTCCAGGTTTCTGGGATGAAGAAGGTTGGGCAGGAATGAGATGAAGACCCTCATTCCAGAGTGTTCAGACACAGATTCAGTGATTTTCACCAAGCACAGGGCTTTTCAGTCCACAAAGTTTTTTAAATAAGGGCCATGCTTTTTCAAAGCATTCAACTCCCATTGCACTGAATTCTTGAGGAAATCTGGCATTCAGTTTGGGTGCTCTTGAGCCCTTTTTTCCCTCATAAGCACAGAGCAGTGGGATCAGTCAGACTTTTCCTCTCCTCCCCTCCATTACATTTTCAAGAGAGATTTCTCTAAGCTCTGGGCTGTCTCACCTCAAAGATCCTGGAGGTTTTCTAAAGAACCAAGCTTAAAAATGTGTTCAGCTGTTCCCTAGGTGGACCAGAGGCTATGATAAGAAGGATGCAGGGAGAGGTGTCTCCATTTCAATCTTCAAGGCCTCATTCACAGTTGCCAATGACAGCTTTTACAAAATTACTGTGCGGCACGTGAATGATGATCTGCTCCTGGGGGATCTTTAAGTGCAGCAGATCCTATGAGCTGGCCACAGCAGAAGTTTAAAAAACAAGGTTGATAAAGCAATAGGACACTCAGCACCTTGCTCATAGAAAGTCAGAAAGACATGAGCTGTTAGCCAGGACTTCACTGATACATCTTGGCCCAGAAGAGTGATAGCTTTTTTTCTGGGAGGCCCAGTGGCAGTCCATGCTCTTGTGCTGCTATTGTTTCTAGTGGGACTTGCAGAGTCTTCAACTGTTTGATGGTTAACAAGAAAGTTAAAAAAAAGTCAGTCCAAGAGAGAAACCTTTCAGTGCCTTGTAGCATCCATGAGCAGTGAATATCCCAGGAGAGCTGGACTGTAATTCCTGCTAGCTTAGCATCAAAGGATGCTCCGAAACTTTACCTTCCTGGTGACGTCTCTTCTTCCCAATGAAAGATGACCTAGGCGACCTTTGATTGAATGTCTTGATAGTCCAGAAGGCAGGGAGCAAGATAATTAGAGCCATAACCTCTGATCACAGGAGAGAGCTGAAGCCAAGGTAGGGGCAGAACAATGCCTCTTTTCAATAGCGGGTGTGACGGCTGAGATGGTCACAGAGGGGCTAGGGAGGGGGTAGGAGTGCAGGGTTTAAAAGGGGGGTTAAGTAGCTTAATTTTGAATAAAAGGGTGCAGGAAGCTGGTTGTTATCTTCCTAGTGCCATTCAGGCTGCAGGTGTGACTTAATCTTCTGGCTGGGGCAGATGGGTGCTTTGGGTATCAGCCATCTTCCTGAGGTCTGCAGAAGACCTTGTCAGCCTGGATGCTGACTCTGTCGTGCACATGAATGGCTTCACCTTTCCATCTGCTGAACTGAGGGAGTTTGATTACTCCATTTTGCAGCTGGGGAAGCTAAGGCAGAAGGGGACCCCCTGTTTGGTCCAAGCTCACTCTGTTGCCCTGACACAGATGGGAATTTCAGTCCAAATTTCTCATGCCACTGTCTCAGTATATTGGCTCCCAGGTGTTCAGAAACTTGTAAGTCCTTTCTACCCCCCAAAATGACAAGACCTTTCAAAATTCATATCTTTTGGGTTCCTTGTACCTTCTCAATGGACATAAGTCCCATCTACAAGTTTTGGAGATGTCAGAAAGAAAAACTCTCATCTCAGCAAGAGTCTCCAGGAACTAGGGCTTTCAGAGATACATGAGATTCACAAAAAAAATCAAGAAATAGCAACAGTCCAGCCCTGTGCTTCCTCTCGTCATGGTCCCAGCATCACTTTTTTATAGTCATCCTTGTGTCCATCAAAGTTCTTCCTTAAAACTCATTTTCCCCAGGATTCCTTTTTACATCTCTTACTTCACCTCAACCTCCAGCTATGTTTGACATAGAGCTCTCATGGGTATGGTCTCATTCTGTGAGCAGAAAACACTGTTTATTTCTAGTGCTACATCAATGCTATTATTAGCCATCACCTGGAACCTAACTGTCTCATTCATTCACATCCAATCTCTTTAGATCCTTGTCTTTTTTCCCTCCCGCAGACAAGGAGCATTAAGTAAAAAAATGATGAAAAGCCCCAGTCATAGAGCTGAAATTTTTGCTGGAGCCCCAGGAAGCATCCACACAAGTGCAAAATTATTTCCATGCAGGGCTTTGCTCATGTTAAAACTCTATGGCTGCTGGTGCACAAGTCGCTGCACAGCTCTTGAACAAATTGGACCAATTTGGAGCGATTAGTGAAGAATTCACATATGGTGCCCAGCCAGCTTCGCCGACCAATTGCCTCCTGCAGCCCATTAAGAGCCATTTACTGTGATGGGCCCATTTGTCTTTGTTGTTAGTTCTGGCACAGCCAGTGACAGATCTTTGGCTGGCCACTGGGCCAACCTCTCCCTGACATCATCTCAGGGGTAAGAGGGCAAGGCTGAGACACACATCGAGTCTGACACCAGCTGATGGATGTCCCAAGGAGCCATGCCAGGCAGGGCCGTGGAGCCTTACCAAGGAATTGGAAGAGGAATTGCCATTTTGGGTTGCACGTTGGGTACCAGTGGCGGCTTGCAGCCACATGGTGGATGTGAGGCCTTGAGACCTTCTCTGCTGTCGGATGTGATGTCCGTGTTGCGATAAAGGTATGGCTGGGGAGACAGGGATGGACTGCTCGCCTTCCCACAGTGCTGCATGTGCAGATGCCTACGGACTTCTAGTAGGAGAAGCCAGAGGCTTAAACCCATGGGCCTTGAGAGCCATTGGATGGTCTGCTGAGGAAAAACCAAAGCTAGTCTCAAGCCCAGCTCTCCACGCTTCCTGGAGCTCCAGCAAAAACAGAGGAAAAAAAGCAGCAGCAAAGAGCAGGCTGAGGAGTACCCTAGAAACATGTTTCAATCTCTCCAGAATCACACAGTGCAATCAGGAGAGCGTGGATACATTTCTAGTGGCAAAGAAATGCTTTCTACTGCCATAATTATTCCAGTAAAGGAAGGTGAATAGGCCGTGTTGGATATGGTATGTTTACACCAGTGTTACGATAACCAGACCAGTGATTATATGTACATGACTACACAGGTTAAAAATTCATACTCTTTAAGTGACACAGGTGTCACAGCTCAAAACTGTCAACCAGGCTGAGAAACAAATCCAGCCCTGGGTTAACTTATGGGTACATTTTACAGGTTTTGTTTTAGAGACTTGTAATATGTGACCCAAAGAAGGATGAGCCAGTCTGGAGACATCCCTTAATCAGAGCTTTGCAAATGCCTGATATTTTCGATCTTTGGCAGTTCTAGGATTTTTTGCTTTGATTGTTTCACGTTGACCCAAAGTGAATTTTCTGAGGGAGTAAAAAGAAAAAAAAGTGTCCAATGAAACTTTTCTTTCAAAACAAAGATTTTGAGGAGCATCTAATTTCTAAATACAATCAAAATCAATCTTTTTATGACACATGATTTTGGATTGGAAAAAAATTAAAAGACTTTTTATCAAAAAAAAATCTTTAAATTATTGCTGCAACCAAAGTAATCACCTAGAATTACTATGAAACCCTTTCACTGACCAGAATTTACAATAATTCATAAACAAGAAAAGTTTCAGGCAAATCTTTTTGCCTCCTGCTAGAGCTCAGATCTTCTTTGAAATGGGACTTACGATGTTTGACCTGTTTTAACCTTTTTATAAAGGGAAAAATAGACCAGTGCTACCCCCTTCCCCAGTAGTCAACTTTCTCTAGCAAAGTTGAGTGGTATTTTAACACTTCGACCCCTTTGACAATGCCAGCCTATAAGTTGCTGTGTGCTGACAGCCCCTATTGTGTCAGTCCAGGGTAATTTAGAATTTGATCCAGAGCTTTTAAACTTCTTGGACTGACACATACTTTCTGAAGTAAGACACTGTCAATGCTCTTTGGAGGGAAGACAGGGGTGCTAAAAGGTTTCTGTCTCAGGCCATGGGGCACCAGGACACCTGGGTCCATTCTGAGCTGATTCTGACACTGCTATTTAGCCATCTCCTTGGCAATTGGGGCTATTTGAGGAATTGGGGTCAATTATAACCAGCCTTCACCTGTCTTGCTTCCATGGAGAACTGGAGCCAGATGGCAACCTGTAGTGCTGGCCTCTCCCTTTGTGTAATACTCAGTACGTCTCATTCCTGCCGGACAAATGAACTTGAAGCTTGCAGGGTTACACACCAGCTTTCGGTATTGGTTTAAATACAAGGAAAGAGGTGGAAGGAGTAAAAAGAAGACATTCATTCCCCATCAGCAGGTCCCAGTTGCCTTAATAAATAATCTCCAGAGAAATCTGCCTTATACAAATCATCAGCTGCACCCATTAATTCCTTGTCCTAAACAGTATTCTTATCTCCTATTGATATGGGGGGATGAGATACCATGCCACCATATAGTACAGATAAGTTTGCCTACCCCAAAGAGATCCAAGCTACAGTTCCCTCTACACTGTGCAGGCTGCAGAAAGGCTTGGATGTAGGCTCGGAGTCAGAATTCTGGTCCAAATCCATCATCTGTTTAATATCTTAAATAGCAATAATCTCAGTGAATACTAGGAGGCTGACCCCAAGCATCCCAAAATCCCCTCTGAGTTGTTTCTCCCCAAATTACAGAGCTCGTAAGTAAGTTCCAGTGATTCAGACTGGAATTTTGTGAACACTTTGAGATTAAATCTGCAGTAAATCCAGACATATCCAGCCTGCAGCTACTCAAAAGGGTTTTTCAAAAGCACAAGTGGATTTAAGGTTTTGTAGATGAGAGTTAGGCTCTTAAAAGCCATTTCTGCCTTCACTAATCTCTCTAGCAGACTTCAACACAGTTGTATGTTACCCACCAAATTCCCATGATGTCACCCTTTCCTTATTATTGATCTAATTAATAATAATGTTTCATATTGCTTTGGAGAGCATGGTAAGACTGACCTGAGCCTGTAAGCCTCTCCAGAAACTCCTGTCCACTCCTCAGAGTGTCGTGATGTGCGTGTGGGGCACTGCATTAGGGAATTGTTTAGTTTTAGGAGTGTCTTACAAAAAAAAAAAAAGGACTGTGAGTTACAGCAGGACAAACAAATCCTACAGTCACAGTGAAGCACCTGAAAGTCCAAGGTAAAAGCTCAGGTAATGCTGCTGGAGAATGGTAAGAGCAGGGACCAGAGGGACCTGCAGTTTTGGTGAGACTGGAACATGCAGGGGGGGAATTATGCTGGGTGCTCTACTCTTGTTTCAAAAGCCATGAAATCTCCAGGGGAGGTAAAATACTGATGACCCTTCAGTTGGTAACAAAATAGGGTTGCTCTAGACATTTGCATTCGTCTGCAGCACTGGGCTGTGTGCAGGCATTATCTCTATATACATTACCCAAATAACTCATTGCAACTGCTACTGTCTTACCCTTTAGTTTCTCCTGTTCTTTGTTATAGGGTATGTGGGTACAGCTTGTCAGACATCAGTACACCAAAGGCTTCAGCTTTTCGCCAGGAATTTCAGAAGCACCAAAATTTCATCCGTGTGTCTGATTTTCTCCTGCCCTCTTGTGTTGTCATTGCACCCTTTGCAAATGTACTAAACTAGAGTGATGATGTTTGGCACATGGTATCCTCTTTACACAGAGTCATCAGCTCTTGGATTCACAAGTCTCTGCAATGATTCAGCAGCAGATCACGCACTTGCTGTTTCCTTCCAGAGTGATGTGCACAACAAACAAGCAAAGTGAGTGAAACTGGCCCAGCAAATAAAAAAGTACTCCCGGCTCAGGATCTGACCCACACTTCGATCACGGCTGTGCGGTCCAGCCTTCCCCATGTCACTCTAGCCTGGCGTCTCCCAAGCAGCCACTTTTTGTTGCACAATAAGATGAGGTGGAGGAGCCAAAATTAGCACCTTCTTCCTTAGGCAAAGTCCCAGTTGCAGCACCATTGCCTGGCCCCAGACCACGAGGCTGTCGCTGGAGCTAGTTTTCAGTCAAAGAATGTGAGATGTGTTGCAACCGACACAGCTCGAAAAATGGATCAGTTCTGAGGAAATCTCCTTTTCAGCCTCTCCACATAAGGCAACTTCTCCCTGCTCCTGATCATGTTCGCCAGCATTCTCTGGACTTTCTGTGATTCCACTATGCAGTTATTGAGACATGGTGACCAGAACTGCACGTGGTACTCCATGGTACTTGCCTTCATTCTCTTTAGGAAGACTTTTCTTTTTTTAATTTCAGTGTTTTCCACTAAATGGAAAAATGGAAAAAAACGGTTTTGTTGTGCTCTTCTTGTAACATCATGCCTTGACATGAATCAACAGAAACAAATTTGGGGGTGAAAATTTGTTTTGGAACTTTTCCATTTTTCTTGTCATGGCCCCATAGATCTGGAATCGGGAACAGAGGCATAAAAGCGAAGAGCCTGTGCTCTTTGGGTTGCTTCCCAGTGAACAATTTAATTTGTGAACACAAAGCCAGCCCCTCTCTCCTTGACAGTGTCCAGACCTCACCAGGAATCACAGGTGTAGTTAAAAAGTAATTGGATAAAACTACTCTATAGTCCCTGTGAGTCCCTTTGGCAAAACGTTTCCTGTGAACATGAATGAACTGAAGTCTGAAAAGTGAAGGAAAGCCAGAGGGGAACAAGCATTTCTGTGCTAGCTGGCAAATGCTGGAAACCAGCAATTTAGGCTCTGATTCCCCCCATCTGTCAGGGATGCAGATAAAACTAGGACAGCAATTTGGTCCTCTGTTGCAGGGAGGGTTACAATGTCCAGAGAGGGCGGTGAAAGCCGTTTGTGCTCCTTTGTGCAAGATCAAGTCAATCAGGAGGTTTCTGCATCTGTGATGGTGTTAGAGCAGAGGGCAATGCACTGGCAGGAGATTGCTACCAGCCAAACCCAGCTCCTTCGGGAGAGGCCGTAGCACATCTTGAGCAGAGAATGTCCCAGAGAAGACATTTATACTGCTAAATGGAGGTTCCTGATTGAGAGGAAGAAAAGGGTCTTCTTTGAGACCACTTTTCTTCAGCCCACACATCAAACCAGTGGGGCAGTCCAAGCACCATTTTCCTGCCTGGCTTCCCAAGAGCACAGGTTTCACCATCTTTGTCTGTTGTCTCTCTGAAATCCACATGAAGCCACATGAGGTTACAGCCAGCCTTAAGCACTTTGGAGTACTGTTGCTTCTTCCTTAATTCTTTGGTGGATGTGAGTAGAGTAAACAAGCCTGGCATGATCAGAAGAGCACAGCTTGCTGAAAGTTCCCATACCAGATGCATCCTTACGTGGCTGATACGGTCCTTGTACCCATACAGGGCTAAGGCTCAGCATCACCTGGCCAGAACCAGGAAAACCTTTCTCTGATGCAGCCCAAATGGGCCAGCCTCTATCTCACAGCTCCTCCTCTGTCATTGATATCAGGACTGAAGCTAATTGTTCACTTGCTACTGGCAGCTCAGAGCATTTTAATTATGAAAATAAAGGGAATTGACTATGCTGACACTGTCAACTTGTCTTAGGAATACGGACGATTTTCATTTGGTGTATGTCAGGACCATGTCTTATAGATAGCAGGCACTGGATATATGAACACTGCGGATCTCATGAGTTTGTTGTGTTAAAGGTGGTGGGAATTTGTTCCGAAGGAATATGGGTGAGCTGGAAAGTTGCTGTTCTCTTTTGAAACTTTTTTACACCTCCTATGAGTGAGTGGTTCCACCAAGCATGAAGAAACACAGCCATGGAAAAGTTCACCTCAACTAGAAAGCCTGCTGTCAAGGCCCTGAGTGCACTAATAGCTCTTAACGATGCTGACCAGCCTCACCTGGGGTCTCCACCCACACCCTCTGCACATGGGCCCAGGAGCTCCATTTAAGCTCAGACCCTGGGCTTTCACTCCCTCCTGGGTTGTGCTGTAGGTATGTCTGTCTCTAGCTGTGTCTCCTGGATGGACTGGAGGGCTATGCTGTATGTAGGTTGTCTTCTGGATGGACCCCTCAGGCCTATGTTGCAGACTTGTCTCTGGCCCCAGCTCTGTCGTCTGCTGCTGCTGTTGAGTGGATCTCCTTGCAGGGACCCTGGACCTGACTGATCACTTTGCCTTGTCCAGGGCTGGTGATGGACCCTGTTACCAGCACCCTGCTCTACCTGCTGTGTTGAGGATGCAGGACTGTGCCTGGGTTGGTGAGAGAGCTGCCTGTGCTGTGGTCACCCTCAGCTCCTGGCTTGTCCCCACTCATGGAGATGCCCTGCTCTCCCTCCTCCCCAACAGACCTTTCTGCTGAATGGTGCTCAGCGATGAGGAGGAGTAATGCTGCTGAAGCTAGTGGAGTTATACCAATGCATAGCCAAAGAACTTGGCAGGGTACTCATGCAGCTCTGGTGAGAAGAATTGCAAATATCTGAATAAACTACTGTGCCATAGATGAGTTTCTGTGGAGATGCTTCAGCTGCTGTTGGGGTTGGGACAAAGAAGAAACAAGGCTTCTGGGACTGAAGCAGTTATAAA
This sequence comes from Dromaius novaehollandiae, assembly GCF_036370855.1. Classification (NCBI taxonomy): domain Eukaryota; kingdom Metazoa; phylum Chordata; class Aves; order Casuariiformes; family Dromaiidae; genus Dromaius; species Dromaius novaehollandiae. Next base: position 8,603,474 of record NC_088119.1, on the reverse strand, counting down.
ATAGTAATAATGGTTTGGAGGACTGTGCTAATCAATATTACCTTCTGTTATCTGCTGCAAAAGCCCAGATGATTCTCACTCCAAGTATTTTACAAGTTTAAGCAGATAAGAAAGACAAAAGGCAGGGAGAGGGAATATATTCCTCACTTCTGCTTCTCATCTGTAAAAATCAAAGCACTTTGCAGAAACTGGCAGCAGTCTCCCTACACGACTCATTGAAGAAACTGAATGAAAACATGTTCAAGACAATGTGGAGGATTACGAGCGATCAGACTACAGCAGTTGTTCCAGTTCTGCATTTTTAATGACTAAGTTACCATGGCTCAGCTGATGAACAGTGACTCATTAAGCCATAACAACAAGATTGTGTGCTAGCCTCTATCTGTACCCTTAAACAGAGATTCTTACATGAGACCCTTAATGCGATCTGCAGGTTTGACATGAGCTGGAGAGCCTTAGTAAGCTGCCTTGAGCACAATCAGCTTCACCATCTGCACTTACGGCCTGGATGGTGCCTGTGGGAAGAAGCCTGGACTGTGCCAGTGCTTGAGAACAGCACTCTGGCGAGGGCCAGGCGCTGCAGGTATCTGGTTACTCGGAGCCTTCCTTGAGGGCAGGGAGCATGGCTTGACCCTTGACTCTTCAGACTTACCTGGTGGTGCTCAAGCCAGACGGTTGGCAGGGAATGCCCCACGTGCGTGAGGGACGGCTGAGCCAGGTGAGAAAAAGCTTCTCTTGTGTTTGTTTGGGCAGCATCATTTGGGAGGCTCTGAAAGGGATGTGACTGGAGGGACACTCCAGCAACACCAGAGTTACTGGGGAAATGCCAGTGGGGCAGGCTGGGGCTGGGAAAAGCCAGTGTCCTTGCCCTGCTGTACAGGGATAAGGAGCTAGCAGCAATGTGGTGGTTGAAGTCTTCTGAAAACCTGGCTTTTGGTGTGCTCAAGTAATGTGAGGGTTGCAGACTCAGCCCCTGGGCCCTCCCTCTTCTCTGGACCTTTCCCCTCAAGTCAGGGTTTGGCCCAAGCTGACTGCAGTGGACATCCATTGTCCCAAGGGAACAACATCTCCCTCCGATAGACTCATGCAAAATTTTTCTGCCCTATTGCTTAGTCATCTGCATTTAGTGACAGGACAAACTCAGTCACAGCTGCTGCTATTTTTTCTTATTGGAATATTAGATGCATGGCAGCTCTGGGGGTTTGGGAGCCCAAGTGAATTAAAACTGTGTTGCTACCAATATCCTTTCACTGACATCCTGGTCTGGAAGGCTATGCTACACTTCCTTCTGTGCCCTCCTCCCCTCACAACCCCCCTGCCCGTGAAGGAACCCAGCTCTCTGTCTGGGATTGGTGCCTCCACTGCCTGGACACCAAGTTATGTTGGTGGTAGCACTGAAGGGTACAGGCAGGTCCCTGTCCCTGTCTGAAATTCGTGTAGGGAAGAGGGCAACAAGAAACAGGCCACATGAATTATTCCAGTGGGCTGGTCACCCTGATCTGGACCAGAGGACACTTCCATTTGCTGGAGAGTACAGGTGGGCAACCAGGACTTAGCAGCAGTTTTGTCTGCCCCTGAATTCCCACTGCATGAAGCCCAGTAGTAATCCCCACTTTGATTAGCACAGGGGAGTCCTGGAGCTGAGCGAGTGTCTGCAGAGCCTGAACTTACCCAGCCACGTGGGGTGTTCAAGCTGTGCCCTCCGCTGCATCCCGTGGGGCTGGGTGCAGGCACTGCAGGGTCCCTTGTCTTGGCTCTCGCTGGCTGGCGTTAGCCAGTGCTGCTGCCAGGGTGGCACAGAAGGGTTGGAGCTGGGAAGCTTCCAGGCTTTGCCAGGGGGAAGGTTCAGAGCCTCCTGGTTTCGGTGAACGAGCAGGTGAAAGGCAAAGGCAGAGACATGGATGAATTCCAGCAGATGGGAAGTCCAGCCTTGTAAACTTCTGGTCATTGCCAGGACTGATGGAAGCCATCTAGCACCTGGGACACTGCCTGTGGTTGCCCCAGAGCTACTACCCACCAGTGTGATGCCTCCATGCGACAGCAGGAGCTCTTCTGATGCCCTTGAGAGCCAAACCACCTTCAGAAAAAGGGGCCATGGGCCTGGACCCCCAGGTCTTTCTGCTGGCTCTAGCAGCTGCTGCTATTGCCTCTGTTGGACCCTGTCTTTGAACTCAGGCAAGTGCCACTGGAACAGTGGCTCTCACACAATTCGCCTTCCAGCTTCTCTTTGCAAACAGTGCCAGAAATGCTTTTGCTAAGCGAAAGCGAAGACTGATGTCATCCCAAGTCTCTGTGAGCCAGGGAGCTAAGCAAAGGCCTACAGTGCCTCTGTCTTAATCCAACTGTGGTTGTTCCTGCTTTCAAGCCCTTATTACCTGCCTAATTCTGCGCTAGGATATTGCTCAGCCATCTAAGGAGATGCAAGCTGGCAATTTCAATGCACTCCTGAACATCTCCAGCAAAACACCCGCCGGTGCCAAGCTCTTGGCTCCTTAACCTGTTTCTACTAAGTAAGGAGATTTCCAGGGCAAGTCTGACTTGGCCCTGCAGGAGGCATCTTTTCTCCTGCCAAGGCTTAGGCTGGAGCAAGCTGCTCCAGAGCTGTCACTCAGGGAGCAGGAATGCAGGCGAGGCTGCCCTGTGGTTAAAGGACTCCACCCCAGAGACAGAGGTAGGCGCCCAGGTACCAACACCGGAGACTTGGGGCGCATCCAGGGCTGCTGATGACAGGCGCTGATCTGTTTAACCCTTCACCTGCCTGTCTTTGGTTTCCTTCTTTCTGTAAAAATACCTAGATGGTGTTCGTATCTCACTTTTGCCTTGTCCTGGGGTAGTGGTTGGTATGAGAGCAGCTCTTGGATGGGAGATCTTTAATGGAAAGCCAGCAATAAACAGGGGTCCAGTCCTTCCTCCTCTGCTTCCTGGTTCTAGAAGAGGTTCCTCAACTGGAGCTGGGGATTTACAGTTAGAGGAAGGGGTCTCCTATTTTTGTCCTGGAAGGCTGGAAGACTATAGGGGCTAAACTCGGGAGGGAATAAGAGAAGAGAGTGAATCTGCTTTTTCTCTTCCCCCTTTACATTTTTGGGGTCTCAGGTTGTATATTGATTGTTCTGCAACAATCAACATCTCAGTGTCCTTGGAAGGCAAGAGGCTCTGAGTCAAAACAGACAGCTAACCTAGGAGCATTGCACTCTGATAGCATTAATTGTCTGTAAAGTGGACAAACTTGATTTATACTTTCCTCATTGAGAATCTCATCTAGAAGTCTTGGATGGTCTGACTGTATAAATATTTCCCTGGCTCAGTAACTCAAGTTTCACTTACATCTTGCTTGTGATGACAACATCCCACTGGTGTCCAGATACCCATACAGCCCCACAGGAAAACTGTTGATGGCTAAGGCTGGAGCAGGAATGAACAGCCTGGCTCATGGCCTGCAGCTCTGGACACTGGGAATGAATCCCAGTTTAATGCCAGGGTCTGCTTCAGAAATGCTTTGTGTTTTTTTGGTGTGTGTTGCTCCTGTCTCTGAGCTTCAACTCTCAGCCTATAAAACAGGCATGGCTTGTCTTCCCTACTTAGATGCTAAGTACTATCCAATACAAGTGCTATCCATACAAGGCCTTTGCTGGGGCCCAGGGACTCTACTGGTATCATAATGCCCCCATTGTGGTGTTTTTTCTTCATTTTTTTTGTTGTTTGCTTATTTTTAACTAATTGTGTAACTTTTATGTGCATGAGTGTGTGGAAGGATAAACCTCACAAGTCTCTCTATAAAGCAAAACAGACCAGGCTTCCTGCTCTGTTTTCCCCTGCAGCTCCTGAGTATCATGAGTTGAGCTCAAGACTTTGGCCTGCCTTGCTCTGTCCTCCTTATGTGTTTGCTTAAGGCATCCAACACTGCAATATCTAAATCCTTACAATATGGTTAAAGGGTTGTGGTTTGTCTTTGGAGCTGTCTTGTGCACAGGTGCGCTCTGAGGCGATGAGTCTCCTGCCCGGATCATGGTGGTGGCAGCCCTTCCCAGGCACACTAAATACGCTTGAAAGCATATCAAGGACTGTTTAAAGAAAGGGTACAGATCTTGTTGCTTGTTCCTTCCCCGTTCCTAGTGTACAAGTTGTGTGCCTAAACGGGGTTGTTCTCCATTGCCTTGTACCTTCTGTTGGTACTACCATGCTGAAAGTGCAGCACATCAATTCACCTCCCTGTAGGCTGTGAAACTGCTTCCACTTGTGTTTATGGAGCATTTTGCAGTCTGCAGCAGGAAAGTGACACAGACAGGGGAAACAGTGTTGTGCAGTGACCTGTAGCCATATGTTTTGGGGGCTGTTTTTAGCAGGAGACTGCAGTGTGTCTTTGGCACTGAATCCTAAAATGCTCTTCAGGTTTTCTCTCTTTTCCTTATGGCAAATCATTAGTTAAAGTAAGGAATGTCTGTAGCCCAGTTAGAAAAGCTGCATAATCACTGCTGTCTCTAACTTCAGGTCTGCAAGTGGAGTGACTGATGGAGAATCTTTGACCTTGAAGACAATGTGAGTAACTGGGGAACTGGCACTTTGCTCTAGTTTGTAAGCAAATGTTCAAAGACCCATGCCTACCTTGCTGACTTCCTGGTCTCCACCACCCAAGAGCCAATGTCTACAGGTCAAGCAAGTGCCCTTTTGTCCTGGAAGGCTGGAAGACTATAGGGGGCTAAAGTCAGGAGGGAATAAGGGAAGAGAGTGAATCTGCTTTGTCTGAAGACAAAGGGAACTTTATCCCTTTACATATAGCAGTATCAGGGCTATCAGACTTACCCAAATGTGTGCTGCCAGAAGACTGGGGCCCTACTGCAAGCAAGAACTGATTCCCTTGAGGCTGGCATGGGTGGTGGAGTCATAGTTCAGATGTGGTAGCAGTTCTTCTGCACCTCCATCCTTTTGGTCAATCAGTGCCTTTTGAATGGTGCCCTGAGGACATTTCCCACATGCTGAACTACCTTGTTCAGAACCCAATGGAAAATGTTTCAGAGCAAAGATGTCCCTCTTCCAAATACAGCTTTAATGGGCTTGCAGATGAGGTTTCCTCCATCCTTAGTGTGGTCAGCAAATGTTTTATCAGCCTGTTTATGTGTAAGGATGTGTACTGCAAAGAAAAAGAAATCAAACCCACCACTGACACAACAGACAAAATTCAGGCCACTAAAGAAGTTCTTGGGGGAAGGTGGTTAGAGAGTTTTACCTTCTTTCATCTTGGCTTTCCACCACTACTCCCTGCCACAAACACTGCCATGATCTGAGAGCCCCTGTTTACTTTAACAAAGAACAAATAGTACTAAACTGCGCGTGGGTAGGGAGGGTTAATAGGAGTGAATCAGTGACCTCCATTTTCAATGGTAGACACCTAACTCCTGAAGGAATGAGCCAGTCTGTGGGGCTGACAATGCTGCCTTGGTTTAGATGGGGATGTTGAGCTTAGCTGTCCTGTTCCTGCTGCTCTCCATTGCATGGGAATGGTAGGGTGACCCTGGCTTCTGGCCTGTTGGCTGGTTCTGGTGGGTGTTGTAATCCATGTAACTTACAGCACGACCTGCTCTGTGGGCCCAGCTGCAAACCCTCGGCCCTGGTGATGTCATGGAGGACATCGCAATGTCGACTCACGCTGCAACATGCCTCTGCTGACACAGCCTGATGTCACGTGGGCACAGCCATCTCTTGGGCACAGCCACGGATGAATGCTCTGCCCTTTGCTGGAAGCGTTATGTCAGCCAGTTATGCCCTGCCAGTGCTACCAGGGCAGCAAAGCCTGCGTTTGCACCAGCAGCACCTTGCAGCTTGTTTGGTGCTGATGCACCACTTTGAGAGCTGCCTGATGATGTGCACTGCTAGAGTTCTTGAGACCTGGAAGCTCCGTCAACTGCTTAGTCCTGAGTTTGGCTAGAGGATGGAGCAAGGGCAGCTGAGTGCTCAACAGGAGCTCTTTAACTCACTTGTGGTTCTGAGGGCAGGAGTTTTTCTTGGGCTTGGTGGCTCCCTGTTTGGGGAGGATAGCCTGCTGCCCTCTGGCATCGCTTGCTTGATGGTGATCTGATCACGGCAGACACTTTGTGGCTGGTCCTCCTGGGTACAGTGCCTGGACAGCATCTGTGAGCACAGAGCTGTTATCTCCATGCCTTTGCACGTAACACCAGAGCCAGTCCCACTGCTGGTGCTCCTCTGAGGCTTACCAGTCTTTGGCCTGTCTTGGGGATCCTTGTTCTTTATTAAAGATCATGCTGAGTCGAGCAGAACTGGATGAGCACAGATCTCCAGGGGTCACCAATTCACATCAAAGGGTTCCCCGGAGAGCCCCGAATGCATCAATAGGGACTCGGTGACTCCGCATGGCCAGCCACGCTTTCTGTTCTGTCCCTTGGCTTGGCGCTGAGTCTTCATCGACAGCTGCCGTGACTGGCTCCCAGTCAGTGAGTCGGATGGGTGGTTCCTCTCTCTCTGCCAGGACCCGCTACCGCGAAGGTCCCAGTGCCTCTGACACTCGCTGCACTTCATGGGGTGTCTTTGTCCTTCTCGGAGAATCACAATGAGCTCGTGCTCCTCTGCATTCTCTCATTTCGTTCCATTTCTTTTCTTTCTCTCAAGAACAAGCAGGCTATTCACTCCATGGGTGACTGGCTTCAGACCACCTACAGACGAGGCATCTGCAGGACTGACCGCATCTCATCATCCTGCTTTTCCTGTCAACAAAAGCACCGTAAGGGCACCGTGGGCGTCCTCTCCTCTGACTCCCTCGCACTCTGCAGAGGCCAAACACCAGGCACAGCGTTACGAGGCCTCTGGGATGCCAAGAGGAGCAATTAAGACATCAGTGGTTCTCCTCCTCCAGTAGGCTTTGCTGGCTTTTGTTTATTTTCTTGGTACACTGAAGAAGGTTCAGCTGGTTCTTTATTTACCTTGCCTTGTGCTGGCAGGCCCACCCTGTGCAGCAGGGCCTTCTGCAGAGGTCTTGAGCTCCCCCGGGTCTGGGAGTCAGGCTCTCATTGGCATGGTCCTGTGCCTGACCTAGCTCAGCGCCCCGACGCACGTGTAGTTGCTCAGCCATCCCATTGCCCTGTGTTGCTTTCGGGACCCAGAGGAGGGCAGTCACTTGTACACAGAAGCCCCTCATTTTCACTAATGCTCAGAAGTGGGGGAATGGGGTGTTTGACCTTGAGCATGAGGAATTTGTGCCTCCGTGTGTGGGCTGTGTGGATATAGCAGCCTGCTTGGGGCTTGCTGTGTGGTGTAGACTTGTCTTCTGTCTAATTAGAAACTCGCTTCTCCCCTTCTTGCCTGTCACTCGTTCCTCTCTTCCCCTTCTGCCTTCAGAAACTACACTCAGCACCGGCAGTACAGTGAGGGCTGGCTCTGATGCTAGTTTTCTTAGTTGTTTTAGGCCCTGTAGTGCTGAGCCTTACCTGTAGGCTAAAGCAGGCCAGGGTTTGCACAGAGGACCAAGCAAAGCTCACCAGCAAGGCTCTCAGGAGACAGGCTTGCCATTAAAGAGCTCACACTGAAGAGACAAGTGAGTCAGATGAGTGGGTATTCCTTTCTTTTAGCAGTTTGAGAAACTCGGATGTAGGCAGGGACTTGCATCAGGGAGCTATCTGCAGAGCTGGGACTTGAACCTGTGTTGAACCCGTATTCCCTGGGAGTCGACCATAATGTCACTTTTCTCTCCTGCTGCCATCACTGGATGATCCCTCACATGTGAAGAGGGATCACTGGGAATGCAAGTGGGCTGTAAATAAATTCAGTGGATATAATATTGCCATGTCATCAGAATATCTTGCGGAGAAACCTGTGTTCTGCAGGTAACTACGGTTTGGCTGTGACTGCCTTATGCACAAGAACATGCACTTTGAAAACTCAGAAAGGCGTTTTTTTTATTTTCCTTTTCCTTGGGTGGTGTCATGACCTGGCATTATTTAAAACTGATTTTTATATCTATGATTATTATTACTTGTAGAGTATTACAGGCAATTATCTACCAATAATTATTATGATGAATAATTCCAGAAAGTTTATTTAACAAACATATTTAGAAAGCTAAGTACTAAGGATAAGATATGGCCCAAGGGCTCAGGACTCCTGGGTTCTGTTTCCAGCTTTGCTGCTGATCTACTGTATGGCTGTGGCACTTAACACACATGGCTTTTCAACAGAGCTTGACTTAAGGGGGAAGGACTTCTACTTCTCGTCATCAAATAAGCCAAAATTACACTGGCAATGTTGAATGGAAGCATAATGCATAGTGCATTATTAGGGCAGTGGAGCATGTGAAGCTTCCCAAGGGGTCAGTTTTGTGGTGTTAGCTTCCTCTTTATAATAATGTCGCATTGTAAACACAAATCAGGCATTTATCACTTCAAAATCAACTCAGTTGCATCTCTTCCTTTTTTAAGGCCTCAGTCTAGCAGAGCATCTTAAGAACGAGCAAAAATTCATGCTGAAAATCTGTGGAAGAGTTCGAATGGGGATGTATTTGTATGTTTGAAGCTGGGCAGAGAGCTTGTCTGGCAGAAAAAAAACATCGGTGATGGAACAGTCACCAGAAAATTGATAGACATGCCTGGAAATGCCTTTAACCCTCATTTACTGTAGGGCTTGTGGTTTGAAGAGCCTCAAGTCTTATTTCAACTGTTTGGTCCCCACTAAAATTACAGAGGTGGGGAGAAACCACCCAGCGATCTGCATGGGCTCTGACAAACAAGCCCAGAGGAAAGGGGTTCATTCTTAGGCTGGCTGTAAAAATTAAAAGCAGGTCTAGAGCTACAGTTTATGTTCACTCTTGCGATGATTGCAGTGGGAAAAGAGAATGCACAAGTGGTGTCTCCAAAGCCCATGTTAACATGCCAGCCTTGGCTTACCTGGTACTGGCTTGCTGTAACTCTGTGGGCGTGGAGTCCTAGTTATTTTATCATAGGGTCTGATTACAATTTCACTGATACCCCAGTAAGCAGGGTCAAGATAATGATATTGCAGCAACTAAGGAGTGGAGCTAGGCTTGCTGTAAAAAGCTCTCGTGACTGCAAGCTGCCTGAGGACCAAGGCTCCATCACAGTGTTGAACCTCAGTTCGGGCTGTGCTGAACAGGGAAAGGAGCCCCACGTGGCCATGCTAGTGCAGAAAAGGAAACCGAGAAATAAGAGACTTGCACGAGATTGCACAACTGGTGGTGGAGCTGGCAATAACATGCAGGTCTCTGGGACTGCAGCCTTCCTCGAGGCAGGTTGCTCATATGTTGTGGAGGGAGCCCGGTCTTGCTTGACACCAAAATCTACAGGAGTGGGGGAAAGCGAGAGACTTGTTGGTGAGAAGCAGCAAGGGGAATGATCCTTGTCTTGGAATCTGTGAGGATTCAAAGCAAGACCTAAGGGCTGAATATATCCCCATCTCCAAAGGCATGAGGAGATCAGAATAGCTGATAGTATTTTGTGGGGCCAAATGTGCCGGCGTGGCTTTTTGTTTGTCTCTGTTTGTTTGTAGACCATGAGCCAAACGTACTGGGCTTTGCTGCCTCAATGCTTGGGAACAGAAAGAGCAAACCCACTAATTCCAAGGTGCAAGGACTTACCATGGTAGGGCGCGTGTGCACACGCGCGTGCATGTGTGTAATCTCTTCCTTATTAGTGAAAGACATGAGATAGCCAGGACAAGTGACGCTACTACAAGCTCACAGCCTTTCTACTGGTGCCACGTGTGGATCACTCCTTCGGTGTCCAGCCTGTACTGAATCCAGGCACGTTTCTCCCCAAGCCTGTCGGAGCCTTCCTAGTGTTACAGGAGTCTAGAAATTGCTGCAGAGTAGCTGTTTCCTCTGCTTTTGGACCTGAGGAGAGGAAGGAGGCTTGGAGCAGTGCAGCTCCCTCACGGTGGCCTCCTGGGGTGGGGCAGGTTTCAACAACATGCCAGAATATGTGGCTCTCCTTGGACATGTTTAATTTCCCATCTTCTCAGCACAGGGAGCGCTTGAATTGCCCTTTAGTGGTTGGGCACAGAAAGGGGAAGATCATTAACATACAAAGGGCTCCTCTTTCAACACCAGCATTGCAAACTTTCATGATTTTAGCTCTGTCTCATCACATTTGTTCTATGTTGTTGTTTTTTTTTAAAAGCAGTCCTAGTTCTTGGAATTGGGTGAATGCATCAGAATCTCAGCTTTCGTTAAAAGCTCCTACTACTCATGGTTGCAGAGGAAAATCACAGCTTCTAAAGACACCAAAGTGATTATCTGGCAAAAACATTGTATCCTCATCACTTACCTCTGAATTTAGCATTCAAACAAGTTTCTCTGAAGGGGAGCAGAAGAAAATTACCATTTGTGACTGTCTGGGGCTGGCAGACTTGAATGGTGCCTGGGTTTCTTTGCTTGTTTGCAACGGAGCATTACCACTTCAGCTGCATGGGTGGAAATGGAAAATGCTACATTTACTTTTTCTACTTCTTGTCTGTTTTTCTTTTTTTTCCCCCCCCCTCCCATCTCACTGAATTAGGTTCAAGCTTCCTATCTCCTGTGCTGGGACAACAGACAAGGGCTAGATTATTTGGGGAATTCTGCATTCTTGATTCATGCAGGACAGATGTTTTGCTGGGTGTAAGATCAATCTTGTTGGCTGTGTCCTCATTTCTTAGGTGGGATTTAGCTCTGTGCAATGGCAATTTTTGGGAGGTGGGATTCCCCTCTTGCTGGCATCGGGACAATTGGGCTGAAGGTCCTGATATGGACCCATTTCACACTTCTAGCAAAGATGTGACCCACTTAAGATCAGGTGTCTTGTGGGTATGGCCAAAGCTATTCAGGTTAAACATCTTCATTGGTTCTTACGGTGGTTCTGACCGTGGGCCTAAGGGGAAATAGGTCAGGTATTTTGAGATCTGTGTCACTGTGTTGGCTCAAAACATTCCTAAATGCAGTCTGTGAAGAGATGCCAGAGTGCTGACCCACCTGCCGCTGCTGCAGGCCTCTTCAGACATGTTGTGCTCTTCATTGACAAAAACAATGTCGGAGCTCTTTGGCACAGAGGCACAAAAGGAGAAAAATGATGGTGCTTCCCCCGTAACATTCATCTGCAGTCCTGTGAGCCTGACTCACCTTTTCAGGAATCTGGTTTAATCATTTATGCAGCTTCTGAAGGGACAGGCAGGAGACAGCATGAAAGCATAACGTCTTTGAAAAGTATTGCCTTTAAAGCATTTGCCTTCTAGGGGATCCTGTAGTAGTTGCTGCAAGGCTGTGATGATAAACAAGACCAAAGTTTGTTCTGATTCTCTGTGGTTTTGCCTCTCGCTGTGCTGTTGAAAGCCCGGCAATGTCTGGTGTCTTTGCTGAGAGTGCTCTGGTTTGTGGCATCAAGGGAATCGTAAGATTATGTGATAATCTCCAACTGTATTATTTTTCTAAGTTTTAGTCTCTGTGAAGAAGAGAAGGGGTTGGTTTAATGCTGGTCTTTATCGTGCCTGCTCTTTGATACATTCCTTGCATCCGAAACTGCTGCTGATTGTCCGTTGAAAATGACTGTTTTGCACATAGTCAAAAAAGTGTGATTTATTAAAAAAAATTCAAAATGTAGCTTTCTCAAACTTTTTTTAAATGGAAGCCAAATATTTTGTTACTGGTAGTTGCTGTGTCTCTACTGTTGCTGCTCTCCTTTGTTTCCTGTTTCTGCTACTATTTTAATGACAAAATTGAAACTGCCAAAAGAGGTGAAAGTCGGGGGGGTTGAAATTCTGGTTTTATTTTGCTTTTTAAGCAGAAATTTCAACCAAAACATGTTTATGGCAATTCTTCTGGGTTTTTTTTTGTGTTTTTTTTTAACACAAGGTTTCAAGCCAAAAATTCCAGCTAGCGCCACCTTAGCTGTGCTGAACATGCAGGGTGTCTTTGCTGCTGGGTGCAGATGTGTCTTGTGGTTCTCCTCTCTTCCCACGTGGACTTGCAGAGCTTGTGCTGCCCCATGTCTCCACACAGGGTCTCCCTAGCCTTGGACAAAACAACCACTGGAGAGTCCCTAATTAGTCTCAATTTAGAGCTGATGCTTTGGCCTTGGTTCTGCTTCCACTGTAGTCTGGACATTTTACCATCAGTTGTAGTAGGAAGGGGGATTACGTGTTTATAAAACTATGCAGAAACCCAATGGCTTTCCAATGCATGGGCTTGCTTGTATATTAAAAAAAAAGGGTTGTTTTTACCATGGCCAAGGGAAGTGAGAGAATCACACAAACCAATTTTTGCCATGGCAGCATAGAGATACATTAGAAGACAAGTGCCAGTGCTGGTAGCTAGGACTCACAACCAAGGAGAAACTTTCTAGGTCTCAGTTCCCATTTAGGAACCCAGTAAACCTGGCTCTTCAGTGGGAGCTCCAGATGCTTCCAAGGTGCTTGAGATCCAGGTCAAAACTGAGCTGATTAGAAAATCTAGTCACTTTGGGGACACAAATGTCAGGTGAGCTGCCTTTAAGCTCTAGCTCTGAGACAGGAGGAGAGATGGAACAGGGAGAGCAATGGGAGTGTGTAAAGAAGGGTAAATCTCAATGGAATTTGCCATTCCCTTGTTGGGAGGAAAGGAGGAGACTGTAAATGAACTCTTCGAAGGGATCAGCACCATGTGTACCTCTTCGGGAGCGGGAAACATGTGCTTCTAATTTTTCTTGCTTGCTGTGTGCCAAATGGATCTGTTTCCCATTGACTCTTGACCCTTCAGATGAGAGGGGGAAAAACAAAAGAGAAATAGCTGGCCAAAACTAGTGCTGTTGAGGTCTATGGCAAAAATCCCACCAGCTTCAAGGGGACCATGGTTCAACCTAGACAAAAAAGGATGCTCTCTGAGCCAGAACAGTAAAAAAGAAAAAAATCTCTTGCCTTGGTTTGGGGCACGGGCAGGACTGGATGGTACTGCACGGCTGGCTTAGCACAGTATTGGACCAGGCCCACTTAGAACTGCTCTCTTGGAAACAATGGATAAAACCTTCTCCCTTTCTGAAAGTGGAAAATTCCATTCAGTTGTCTCAGGATATGCAGTATCTAGCACAAGGGACATGGTCTTGGAGAGGACCTCACTGGGAAATGGATTTGCTGTCTGAATAATATTCCTAGATTTTAAAAAGGCCAAAAAACCAAAGGCCTAAAATCATTTTTCATAAAACAATTGCAGAAAAGAAAATTGTTTGGCTCAGTGAAAGTGATCTTCATTCAATAAATTTCAAATGTTTAATTTAGACTAATCCTTTAAAAGGTGTTATATGAAATGGAATAAATAGCAACATGAGAAGCTGTTTTGAAAGGAGAAAAATAACCCTCTGTTTCTATCCTACATTTGGGCCATTCTTTCCTGAACAATCCTTTGCATCATCTTCAGTCTCATCCGAAAGTGTCTCAGATAATGTAAACTTTCTCCATTTCCTTCCAGAAACAGAGATGCTTTCTCTCACTTACAACCTTCTTTGGTTTAACCTCGTTGAGCTGCTTGTTACCTTAAATAGTTCCCTCTTCAAGCACCTTCACCCTTTAAAACTTTGATTTGCCTCATTAATGCATCTTCTTTCAGCTTCTGTTTTGCTCAGATCAGGAAACCAAGCTTTTCTTTTCTCTTCCTGTATGATCGAGTCTGTTGTCCTTCTCTGTCCTGGTCTGAACTTCCATCTCTGATCACAGAGGGTTCTTGGAATACCTTGTGCAGCAGCACAAAAACATCTTCCTTGCCATTGCAAACATACTGCGTTTGCCTTTTCCATGACAGCCCTGCACTGATGGTAGTACTTCCAGGTCTTTTTCTTCCTCTGACCCTTTCACCTATGGAGTCCCACCTTAAAGCAGAAATGTTGTTCCTAGTCCCACACTTTTTTCTCTTGGTACTATTATACTTAATTGCATTTCTATTACTCCAGTTCCTTGAGATCACTCTCCTTCTCTTGATGCTACTCCAGCATGCTGGAATATCCTACCATAGTGCCATCAGCAAACTGTATTTTTACTTCTGTTGGTGTAAGTAAAGACAATATTAGAGTTTCTTTGAAGGCTTTTTCCTGCAGAGTCCATTAGTAAATTCTCTTCAGCCTGAAACTCCTCCTTCCCCCACCGCTCACCACTGTCTCACTTTTAGCCACATCCACTTCTTTGAGACAGTTAGGCAGGACTATCCAAGCAGATCAAAGCCCTTTCCCTACACATTTTTGGCCCCCTTTTTAGGAAAGAAGAGCTTTGTTTTATTATAGCCTGCTAGTCTACATAGTCTACTGATCGTCTTCAAGACAAGACCTCCTTTCCAAAATGCTAGTTTGGACTACCATAGCCAGAGGTCGTAATAGGAAGAGTTTGGTGAGCAAAAAACCAAATCAGAGAGGGCAACAATAAGATCAAGTTCTCTGCCATATCTTGACAAACATTAAAACCTCAGTGATTTGCAATGCATTACTTGTTATATACAAATAGTAGGAGGAGGAAGCCATGAACTAACAATATGAGGATGCTTCTTGGAGGTTTCCCATTAAACACAGATATATTCTGCCCCTTTGTAATCTGTGTATTGAATTATTTCAGGCAAGAAACCCCTTTAACTGCTTTGTTAAAGATTGCAGGCTGCTTCCTCTTCCTATTTCTTTCCTCCATGAGTCCCTGCTGCTTCCTCAGTTGCCCCCAGCAGGGACCCTTCCACCAGTGGGGCTGAGAGGGTGCATGACACTGGTGTCAGGTGGACCCTGAGGTGCTTCTTGCCAGGTTCCTGCCTGATGACAGGTGACTCAGTGCCCCAAGGCTTGCGAGGGAGCCAGCATCTGATGAAAGAGCCCAGTGGAGAGAGGTGCAAGGGGAGAGAGAAGAGGAGAAACCTTGCGGGATGTGATGGAAGTGAGTCATCTGACAGGTACTGCCACAAGGCCAGTCTGTAATTAAAGCTAACCTTGCCTGATGTCTCCACTGGAGCATATGCCAATCATTCCCTGTGGCATTTGCACTCTCCTTATCTGTCAGCCTAGAAATTACTTTTTTAGATCAACTTTGAAGGCTTAATTCTAGCAGGGAGATGCAGGGGGCCAGACAGTCTGCTTTGCCAGAGAGCACTTTGCAAGGGGAGAAGCAGCTGTTGCTTTGTGTGGACCAGATTTTCAAGAGATCAGAGCTGGTTTTTCAAGGAGGGACCAGGTTTTCCAAAGTGCTTGGGTCCTGGCAACTCCCATCATGTTTTCCAATGTGCACCTGATGCACTGAACTCCCTCAAATTGCAGCAGCTTTTTTAAAACCTCAGTGGGAACCAAACTCCCTTAAAATTTTGAGATCCTGTGGTCATACAGAATGAAATGGTGGCAAGCGCATGGGCATAAAATTCATGTGATGGCTTCAAGTAGTAGCAAGTTTTCTGACTCATCCCAGTTAGTGACTTTGTTCAGTCTCTCAACAAACTTGCAGGGGGCTTTGTGATCCCTTTGTAGATGGACAAAGTGCACTGTTATTAACAAAACAAATCAGTAAGATTAAGACATTAAATCAGCAAGCCAGCTGATGGATTGGATTCTGCTCTTTGTCCTGGGGGTACAACTTCAGTAACATCAGTGGGAATGATGCTTCAGGGTGAATTTGGGATTGAGCTCAGATTCTTATGTACCCATCAATGTTTGGTTTTGAAATCAGGAATGTCTCCCACTTTTTCAAAATCTTGTTGGCTTCTGCTAAGCTCATGAAATGGGAGTTTTCTCTGATTTCCTATACTTGACTGTAGAGAGGGCTTTGGAGAAATGTGCCAGTGAGTATGTGTTCCCATCCCGCTCCATCGGTTAGGTGCCGTGTGTCTGGCAGCACAAACATGTCCAGGATCACCCAAGAATTCTGGGGCAGAGCTGGACCAGGCACCCTTTTCCTAAGCTAGCCCAAAGCTTCCTTAACTGGTGCCTTTCTCCTAAGAGGATGTTACACATCACACTGTAGGTGTATGTGAAGCACACGCACACACCCTCCCTCACACGGGAGCAGTCACTGCCTTCTGCTTGCATACAAATACGCAAGACTACACTCCCCAGCATACACACGCTCACCCACGCCAAGTGCCCTCTTCCAGCGGCCTGGCAAGAGCAACCTGTGACTCCATGCCCAGGAATGCTACCGAGGACTGATCACTCACTGGGGATTGCATCAGGAGGACTGTAAACTCGTTCTGCACAGGATGAAGCGGCTTGGTGACACCTGCTTGTGTGCAATGTGGCACTTCTCTGGGGACAGCTGGTCACCATAGACTCAGAACAGGGAGGTGAGGGTTGGTTCATCATCCTGGCAGTAGGCACCATGGCATGGTGCCCCAACAGCCTCCACGAGGTTTTGGGACCTTTTTCAGTCCTCTTGCAAGAAGTTGGAAGAAAGTTTCCCCAGTCTCTAAGGTGTCTGCAATCTTTCCAGTTCTTCAGCTAGGGAGAAGACATGTCTACCAAACTAATGACAGCACTAATGCCACAGGGTTTCTTGTCGTTACAATTCCAAGCCCTTCCTCTGTCTGCTGAAAAAGTTAATAGCATCCCTCCTGGTTCTCGCTAGCTCTGCTGGGCTGTGTTCTGACATGGTCTATCCTGCTGGCCTTTTTTCTCTAAAGCGATGCTAGGTCTGGGCCAAGGGTGACTGCCGGGGACATCTCAGCTATGTGCAGTTGGGCGTGGTGGAGGTTAAACTGTTTTCCAGTTGTGCCTTGTGTGTATGTAGCATCTTCACCTGGAGACTTGGAGGGAGGCGCCAGCATGAGGGATATGCACCGAGAAAGGGAGATGGTACAGAGAAACTCTGCTAGCAAGAGAGGGTGATGTAACCTACCACCTTTCCCCACCAGATTATTTTTCATCTGTTGGCAGCTGTTGTTTTCCTGTTACATCCTCACCACCTTTCTGTCTGCTTGACATTTGGATTCAGTGGAAAAAGGCATAGGACAGAAATTGTGTGCATCTGGCTTTTCTTTCCTGCTCCTACTTGCCTGCTGTGTGGTATCAGGCCTGCATTCACCTTCCTCCATTTGGACATCTCTCACTCTGTGTCTCAGCAAGTCACTCTGCCTCTGTAGTCAGCTGAGAGAGATCAGGATTTCAGCTCTTCCTAAGCAAGGCGTCTGCATTAGGCTGGACGAATTACCGGAGCCCGTTCTCTCCGTGGACTGCAGACAGCCCCAGGTGCTCTGCTCTCCGATGCAGACATCCTTACTGTGAACTTCTGAAGTCAGAGGAAACAAACACCACCCTTCACATTTCTCATGTACATTAAAAGCTAAGTTGACTGATAAGGAACCTGCTACTTTCTAGCCTAAATTTGTTAATGTCCAACTTATACAAACTTGTCCTTGTAGGATGTTGTCCTTCATTTTGCTTTTCCACCTGCTGGATAGTTGCATTGTGCCTCTCTAGACAGAACAGGACCATTCCCTTTCATCTCTGTGAAAGCCAAGGTCTTTTAGCCTCTTCCTTGTAGGAAGGGCTCTCTATTGCCCTAATTGCCCTAGTAGTTGTTCTCCACCCCTGATTTCTTGATCATGGATGATTAAAATAATATGCTGTATTCCAGATGAGATCCCTCAAAGTCATACTGTGGGAATATTTCCCTATTTCTGCAGGAAATGTTGAGTGCAGTGATCCTAGGACTATATTCTATTTTTCCCTCCCCACTACTGCACGACACTGGCGATTCATGGTCTTTTGCTGCAGGCAGTTACTACCTAACCCAATCTGAAATGCTCAGCCTCTTTCTGGCCGAAGGTATATGCCTGGACAGCTTCTCTCTCCAGGAAGAAAGACTTATTCCAGGAGTTACCCCAAAACTCATGGAAAATCAATAGGATTTAGCCAAATCTAGGTGTTTAAGAACATCCTGCAGCTGAAAATGAAATATTTTTCAAAACCATGAGATCTTTGAGAAGAAATAATTCCAGAAAATAAAATGTTATAGTGTAGAAGGAAACAGGCATCAACTCTGGACAGATTTTTTGAAACAAAATATTCTGACAGCCCCGGAGTAGCTGGGTTTCTGGATGGGATTGGGAGGGAGGGATTTGTTCTTTTCTGTTTGCTCAGGATTGGATTGTAGGAAACGTCTGCATCGTTTTTGGGTTTTTTCCTTTCTGAAAGAGTTGGAAGTTTCAAAATCCTGAAACTCTTCCCAAAATTATACAGCCGGTTATTGCTCAACTCTTTCTGCTCCTACCTCCGCCCTCCTGATGAGTTATAGGGAGGGTGTGACATTCTGGGATTGCGCTGATCCCCAGGTGCTGCAAAGGGCCACTTCCAGCAGTGGCTCCCCAAGTAGGGCTCGCTCCTGTTGTCAGCTGGTAAACCTGTCCCTGCCTAAAAGAACGTCCTATTCCCTTGGCTCTGCCGCTTAAAGGTGCAGTTCCCAGCACCACGCAGGGCATCATCGGAGAGACAACGGTGCCAAATACTTGAGCTGCTTCTGGCCCCATGTTATTTGTCTGCGTGGCCTTCAGGGGAGTTGCTTCTCATTTATACTGGTGTAAATAAGAGCCAAATCAAGCTGTTAGTGTCTCACACCTCGAGTATTAGGGCTTTCTCTGCATTCGTAGAAAAGGTTGAGGTTATTACCAAAGAGGTGAAAATTAGATAATAGCTGCTGTCTCAAGGGTGCCAGCCATCCTGGTCTTAAGTGATTTTTTTTTTTCCAAGCACATTATAATTCCCTGGTGACTGCTAACTGGAGCCTGGTGTCTTACTTGCATTTATGGGCTGCTAGCAGATGATTATAGAAAATACAGTAATTAAATAAGTGCTTCGGCGGGGTAGGTTTGGCCTGGGAAAGAGTAAAATTAGAAGAGGCAGTATGAGCTGTTCCAAGTTGTGAAGTCTGATTAATTTCACTTTCTTTTCTTGTAACTTGTCCAGTAATATTCGGGAGGAGGAGGGGTCACCCAAGAGAGCTCATGACTGGTGAATTAGAGCCAATAGGCTAAAATGCTGAGCATATCGCAGTAATACCTAGCAGTCCTGTTCTGCAAGGTGCAATACAAACAGGAGACCTGCAAGATTTAGGGGCTAGAAACAATCCAAGCAGTGAGGGGATGATTTGGCCAGGGCTGTGCAGCAAATCAGTGGGAAAGCCATGGACAGACCCAGATCTCCTGGCTCCAAGTCAGCTCCATCAGCTGGATAATATTGTTCTCTGCCCTGTTGCCTGAGATATGCCAGGACAGCACCGAACATCTTTATGTCTGTGTGTGGAGTAATTCTCTCAGCTGGGTAACTGCTTGGACAGAAGGAGTAAAAGCGGTTTTTGGGGCCACTTATTTACAATAGTCCTATGACAGCACCTTTTTGGTGGAAGCTCAGAGAAGCTCGCTGCTCTTCCCCCTGCATTTTGCATGTAGTTCTCTCCAGCATAACAATTTCCAGCAGAGGCAAGGCAGGGGTTGAACTGGCTCCAGCTAATAGGAACCTGCAATTATCCAAACATCTGCAGGATGCCATCAACACAGGATTCTCTTTGATGAAGCGTCGTATCCAGGTAACCTATTCCTAATCAAATAAGACACCCTGGTGCACAGGAAAGGCCTCTGCCGGCCATTCCAGGTGCCCAGGGAGTTCGCTGTGGGCAGAGCAAACAGGAAGCTGAGGGACGGACCACTGAGAGCCACCCCACCTTTGCCCAGGGGTGTCGGGCAGGTGACGAGTCACTTAGAGCTGGTCCTTCTCTTGCTCCGGCAGTGACGCATTGTTTTGAATGAGAAGTTCCAAGAGCGTTGATAGTCCTTTTGCTCTAGGGACAGCATCATTACTTGAGGTTTTTGGGGTTAAATCCACAAAGGTGCTGACCTTCCTTAGTCTCCGGAGCCCTACAGGGTTTGGAGCCAGGGCCCATCCTACCAGCTCTGAGTGTTGGAGGTGCCAAAGGAAAGAGGAGGGCCACCAGAGCAGAGAGCAGCCATTCCAAAATGTGATTCATTGCACTTATGCGCTGAACCACCCTGTTTGGTGGAGGCCACCTTCTTTCCACAACCCATAGAGGGAGCTGATGGCGCTTTGAATTATCTGGCATGAAATCTGGCCTTGGTGGTTACATAAGAGTGAGGTGACGAAATACCTGTATGGCTCTGGCTTTTGGAGCCACCCATGAGTCCTCTGCTCCCACCTTGCCATGCAGCTCTTGCAGCATCTTATGATGCTGGTGCAGAGGGTTGGATAAGATGACTGAAAGTGTCAGAGATGCTCTCCAACATCTGTTCAGACCATTCTTTCTGGGGTTCCCTTCTGTATGTGGGTTTTCTTCCTCTTATCTGATCAAGAGTTAAACTCTTGACTGAATCTCTTGGGGGACTGAGTCTAAGAAGAGGAGATATTCTAGATCCTAGAAGTGGAAAGATGAGCGATATCTGAATATTATTCCTACAGGAATGTGACGAGATTCCCTCAGACGTGTAGCTGCTGCAGATGCTCAGGTTGAGACACGATGCAGCAATCCTAGGAGCACTTCCAACAGATTGTGTCTTGGGCTAGTATGCAGGGAATCAAGTTGGGGCCATCAGAGCTAGCAGCAGAGGCTGAGCCAAACAGCCACAGCTGTTTCTGGGGACTGGCAGGTTCTGCAACACGTCAGGGACAAGGGTCTTCCACGATCTCCTTGGGGAATGCTGTTCTAGACTCTTTCACTTGCTGATGCTTTGCTGTTCTCGGCGCCTTGCAAGTAGGGAAGGGCAGACATCAAAAGCTCACTAGGAGCATCCAAAAGTTCATCTGAAGCATGCAGACCTTCAGCGTTTGTAACGGGAAGTTGGAGAGGTTTCAAGCACTCTCATCCCACCTCCTGGCGCTTCTGTTTCTGGTTAGGGCCAGACATAACCACAAGAACAAGCTTTCTCACGGTGTTTCAGCACGTTTCCTGTTGGTCCTGGAAGAAAACTTGAAGAACGTTTGAAATTAAGAGGACATCTAGTCTTTGTAGAACCACAGAGGCTCTGTTCTGGAAATAGGCAGGGGCTGTGAGTGTTGGTGGGGGTGAGTGAATTTACCTTCTTGAAGCAGCTTGTGCCCTTCCCGCTAATAAGCCTCCCCCCAAAAGGGAAGAGTTGATTTTGTCTTATGGAGAACTGAGTCATGGTTGTGCAGTGCTCTAGTGGGATAGGAACAATCCTGGGATGCTTTGGGAGACTCGGATGGAGTTGCCTTGTGCAATGGATAATTTGGGAGCCCACAGAGGGTCAGAGGTGGGTGGGAAGATGGAATAACATTGCTGTGGAGGGCATATCCTCCACCGCACTCTCACGCTGTGGAGGGCATATCCTCCACCGCACTCTCACGCAAGCCTGCATTTTCAGGGAGATTTTTGTCAATCTTATAAAACTTTTTACTAGAGGGTATTGGACGGCATGAAGCAAAGGGCATGGGCAGAGCTGGTCGGAAAACTGTGTGTGTGTGTGTGTGGCTTGGTGGAGGGAACTACATGGAAACATTTCATTTGGGGGAACAGGAAAAATGTGAAAATGCTTTCATCAAACTGTTTATATCAGGGAACCTTTTTTTTTCCTATACGAATTGAACTTTGCCTACACCTTCCTGGGATCACTTCTATTCCTTTGAGACTATTGTTTCCTTCAAGAAACGGCCCTGCTCAGAAAAGTTTGACACATCCAGTCGTGTTGTTGTGACAGGCAAGCGTAATTAAATAAAAGCACAATTAAATAAGCACTTTTGCCAACAGAAAAACTCTCCAGCTCAGGTCAGATCCTCCTTTTGTCTCCAAAGACCTTGGAGGATCCTTCTCTGCCATTATCCCTGCTGGCGACTGGAGCATGAGAAAGGAGCTTTAGGCTGGGAAGAGGCAAACTAAGAACCTTGTGTTGTTGTTGCCATGAGAGATGAAATGTAGCCCTGAGACAGTCAACCACAACCTTTTATTCCATCAAGCAAACATTGTGCCTCTGGTTTTAGTTTAGGGCTAGTCTCATGAAGGGCCAGTACATGTTTTCTGTGTATGTGGGGGGAAATTTGGATCTTCACATTCTAACGCTTTTCTATTTGTTTTGAAAATTCAAGCGCATCACACCAGAAAAATTCAGTCATCTAGAGAGTTCAAGGGCAGATTCAGAGAAGAACCAAAACCACAGAGCTGGGCCTGGATTTAACATTGGCTTCCTACAAAGTACAGGTACAGTCTACTTTCCCTGTTTAATCTTTGCTAAATGTTGATCATCAATTTGCCACAGTTTCTTCCATGAGGTTAAGTTAAAGGAAATCCTGAGGTCAAGTCACCCTCTGCGCTTGGGTTCAAAACTTGCATTTGAACTTTACTGAATCCAGAAGCATTTGAATTGGTCCCAGCAGAGGGATTTGAGATGGAGGCTTGGATGAGGGCCTCAGGCTGGATTCAGCAATGGGGGTTTGACCTCCGTTTCCTGAGTCTTGCCCATCAAACATAAGCCAGTGAGGGTGGAAAAAATGTCTGGATCTGTGATGCTTCAGGAAGGGTTTCCACACCTCACCTTTCTCCCTTGAGGAACTGGGTGTAGAAAAGTCAGAGCCCTTCATTTGACTTCAGTGGGGAACTCCTGATCCCACAGGGTCTCCTCAGAGCAGGAGCACTGGTGAAATATTTTGTGGTGAGACTGGAGAGTCTCCATCACTGGTGACTGGAGATGATTTAGGAAAACACCTGTCAGGAATGACACAGGTGGAGCTGCTCCTGCCTCTGGCTGCATGCTGGGCAAGGTGACCTCCTGAATTCCTCTTCAGCTCCACCTCTTCTCTATCTTTCCTCTGTCCAGTGGAGATGCAAACAAGGCTGCATTTTTGACAAGGCTCCTCAGTGCGACAGCTCTGTGCACCAGCGTTTGTTCGTCTGCCTTGAGCCTCAGGTCCATACGGACAAAAGCCCTTTGGAGAGGGCACCCTTCCAGCAGGACTTGCTGCAGGCTCGAGTCCAGCCAGAGATACCTCACCAAAGCAGAGGGACAGAGTAAGGAAACTTGACCAAGACCACACAGGGGACTAGCAGCCCTCCCTGGAATAGATCCTAAATCCCTAGGCTGGTTTGCCACCAGCAAGGCCATGCTACCTCCCTTGGGCAAGGAGAAGTTTCCTGGGACATTCCTTTCTTCTTGCTGGTCTTTTTCTTTTTTTAATTAAATTTTGGTAGCATCTTTTTTTTATTATTGTTATTATGTACCTTAGGCATTGCTCCGAGTCCGATGGGGTGAGTTGTATAACATGCTGAATAGACAGGTTGACTATCTGCCCACTACTCCTCCCTTCCACCCCCCATCCCTCCCCCCTCCTCTCCGGCCACCCTAGAGCTACGCTGCAGTAAATGTGCTTCGGTTTCATCAGTCCCCAAGCTGCACATCAAAGGCTGCATTTGCTTAGCTGCGCGCTTCCCTGGCAGGCTTCAGGGATTAATCACACCCGGGCCTGCGTGAAAAGCGTGACCGTGTCACAGTTGTTTGTCTCAGACGGGTGCTCTTCTGGTTATCTTGCAGCAAAACTAGCTTGGCTGTCAGCCTTTATGGATGTGCCACTTCCATTTTTATTTCTTTGGGTTCCTAGCCACAACCAAGGTTGGCTGTAGATGCCATACAAACATAGTGGAGGATGCCACTGAAAATAGTTAATGAATATCCTTGATTTATTCGAATTGCTGTAGCAGCTAGAAGTCTCTGGTACAAACCAGGGTCCTGCTGTGCTAGGTGCTGTGCAAGCAACAGAAAATGATTTCTGCCTCTTTGTAGTCTGGTAGAAAATGAGAAGAGTGGATACCTCCTAGGAAGCCAAAAGAAACCATAAGACAATAACACGGGTTGCATGATTGGTGTCTGTCCCCATCCACCCCCAGAACTGGAGTTGTCAGCTCCAGAGGTTTGCTGGCCACTGTGAGAAGGTTTAAAGCAGCATTTAGAGAGGAGCGAAGCCTCTGCAGAGTGCGTCGGCACCCAGAGATGACATTTGGGAGTTGCCCATCTGCTGGTGACAGCCCTGCGTTGCCAGAGATTCACATGGGCTGTGTTTATACCCTTAAAGAATGAGAATTGGGAGCCAAAACTGAGAGCGGATGGAAGCAGGGATCTGTTCATTAAATTCAGCTGCTGCTTGGGAATGGGCTGGAATTGAACTGACCTCTGGCAGAGACCAGAGAGGTCTGATCCGGCTGGCTTGGGTTGCACTGCCTTCCTTTATATAGCCGGTGGCCTTTTCTGTAGCTTTCTGTGATAGCAGAGATGATGCTGCAAGGTGGAGAAAGCTTGACTTCACCCACGGTGTGAGATTTAGCTAGGGTTCCTCTAGAGATCGACTGTGCACGTGCAGAAATGCTCGTGGAGATTAGCAGTAGGATCTTGGTTTGGGTGGGATTGTAGCCCAGAATTTTTAATCTCCGGCATCATCTGCAGCAAAAACATTAGTTCACAGCTGCAGAAAGAAGCCCCAGGAGAGAGCAGGGCTCCGTATTGAGAAATAGGCACTGCCCCAAGGAGCTTGCAAAAAGCTGGGAGGGGAAGTAAATACAACAGAGCAGAGCTGAGATTGCAGCACACTCCCCGCAGCCCCGTCCAGCAGCCTACACACGAGGCCCCAGTGCCCTCCTGGTTATCTAATGCCTGGCACTGACCTATGCTGCTTCTTCACTAGGTGAAAGAAAGCACTGAGGCCCCAGATAGCAAAGAATGCAGTAATCAGTGTGAAAGGGAGAGGCCGTAGATGTGAGGTTTAGCAGATGTGATGATTTCCACTGGCTCAGGGCTGTCTGAGGAGGGAAAAGCCCTTGGCAGCACAAGGACCAGTCTTAGCAGTTACCAGAGATGAGGCAGAACTGGCTATTTTCACGCATGCCTGATGTGGTGGGGAGCCAGGCTGGACCTGGGGCAATCATCTCGCGAAGCCTGAGGAACGTGTGGCACCTTCACGCTAAGAGCTCTTCAGGCCCCAGGACCTCAGTAATGGAGCCATCCTGGGGCAGATCCTCATGGAGATGGGGGCTTTGGATCAGCACAGTCTCTGAGCTGCCTGCGATATCCCCATGAGGATGCCCAGGCACCATGGGGAATGACCATGAGAGTTCCTGCAGGATGCAGGCAGGAGAGGATTACAGCAGATGAAACGATAGCGATGGCTGCTGGAAGGCCTCGCAGGATGTTTTTAATCCCTAGCTAATTTTCAGCTCCCAATTCAAATCCTCTGCGCTACCCTTCCTCTCTCCTTTGGCAAGGTAAAGATCCCGGGCACGCACGGGTGAACACCCTGCCTCTGTGTCCTCTTCCACAATCAAGCAAGGCGTCGAGTGCTGCGTCCCCCTGCGTGCACCATGGGGAAATAGGGAGATGACGGGGGGAAAGGGGAGGTGGCTGCCTTCCTGTGGGTGTGTTTTCCAGAGCAGGAGAGAAACCAAGACAGATCAGACATCAGCCAAACAAGCTGACTATGTTGTGAGGAATGCGGGCACAGGCTCTGTGCATGTGTGAGATGCACAAAGATAGAAGGGCAACTGGAAAATTCCTTCACTGTAGGCCTTATGCCAGTACAGCCAAAAAACTGGCCCCTGAAAGGCAAAAGGAAAGGCCCATCTCAGCATCTTCAACCAGAACGAAGTAACGTGAAAACGGTGTGCAGTTAATCTGTGAAACTCATTGCCACAAGATATTGTTGCTGCTAACAACTTAGCAGGACTGAAAAAGCTTTTAGAGAGTTATTGAGGTAGCAAGAAGAGCAAGTGTTTTAAAATAGTCATAAAAAAGATAAAGTAGTTGGACACAGATAAGATCTTCATGCTTGAGTGCGTAAACTACAGCATAGAAGATGACGGGGCAGGTAATCCCAGAACTGCTTCCTTTAGGGTTTCCTCCCTTTGCAGCTGTGGCAAGAAGCCTTGTTTCAAGGGAGGAACCGGAGGAACCCCGCATCTAATCCTGGAGTGGTTCTCTCTCCTTGTAAGAATTTTCTGAGGTAATATTGGGTTTACGCTCCTGCCCTGGGCAAGGATCCATCGGTGTGACTCTTTAGGGTGAACTGGATCATGGTACTGACGTGGCAGAGTGTGAATTCCCCTGGGAAGAAAAGGCATTTGTGCAAAAGCTGTAGGAACTGTATGCTGTCGAGATGTCTCCCTCAGCTGTGGCTGAGGCTGGCTAGCAAGCCTGCAAGCTGCTGTGAGGGAACAGGCCGACAGATGTGGAGTGAAGACATGAGCTTTTTCTCTGGAAGCCAAGCTTAAAACCCCTATGCCCATAATTTGCGGACCCAGCTGTGTGATGCTGGATGCAGGGCATGAGGCTTCCTGATCCCTGGAGATGACCCTGTTCCTGTCGGATGGGGACTTTGGGGCTGGGGCTTTCCTTTGCAGACAGATTGACGGTTACTGACTTGTGTTAAGAATTCCTCCTTCTCTCCATTACCTGGGGTTTGTTTACAGAAACGTGCAAGCTCCAAATGCGAAGCAAGAACATCACCATGCTCTGCACACCAAACAAGCCCTGTTTCTCCTCTCAAAGTTGTGGGAGGCAGGTGGCACTGGGAGATGAGCAGAGCAGCGGGTGCCGCTGGCGTGGGAGTAGCTGATGGGGAAGCACTGGCAGCGGAGGGCAGTACTCGTGCCAGCCGGGCCGGGGTGATGGCTCAGGTGGGTCTCTGCACCTTTATTCCCTGCCAGTAAAATGGGGAGAAGGATCCTGTAACCCTGCAGGTGAAAAGGGCTGTGTAAGGCACTGTTTTCAGGCAGGCATTTGCTGTGTGGGACAGAGGGACTTTGGTGACCAGCGTGTTACTCCTCTCTCTGGAATGGTTTGTTGCATTTTTAGGCAAAGAGAAAAGCAAACAAGGCACTGACAAACAGTTAAAGGAGCTGGTTTCCCCTCCAGAGCTACTTGTAGCTTCTCGCCTCCAAATGGAGCCATGGAGAGTGGGAAAACTTTTCTGTATTTACCAAAAGCGAGAAGCTTGTCGTGGCGGACATTATGCCTGTATTTCCACCTCTGTGCGTGCTGCCACTCTCTCTTCCCGGCCGGGGAGCTGCGGGGCCGTCCTGAGCTGAGTTCAGCCGCAGCCTGGTGCGGAGACGAGGTGCACACGTACTCAGTCCGGTTCGCCTTTGATCTTAAGCTCTGTCAAGAAAGATGCTTCGGCAGGAATCTCACCCGTCAGGTACCATCCATAGGCGGCTGCGATGTCACTGCCGTGACCAAGCCCTGACAGCTCCAGGAGCTGAGGTGTTGCCAGGTTAGTGCGAAGCCTCCGCCTTCTGCCCTTAGGCTGGAGGCAGGCTCCTTTGACGGTGTGTACAAGCTCAGGGCTCCCCGCTCCTCTGCCCGGCTAGTTCACAGGCCTTAGCTGCTTTAAAGAGTTGTAGCTGCCTGGCAGAGCTGCCACTGGCCCCCCCGAGCCCCGGTGCTGGCTGCGCAGACACTGGCCCCACCGCCACGTCCCAGCCAGGGCAAAGCTGGGGTGGGCAGGGGCTGAGCCGCTGGGTAAGGGGCAGGATGCTGCTGCCTGAAGGGAAAGGCTGAAAATTGCTCATTGCATCCTCAGATGAGCAGAGCCTCTGCTGCTCCCCGCGTCCGGGGCGTGGGTACCGCCGGGTCTCTCTGGGGGGCTGCTGGGGCGTCACCGGGGCATCGCTCGGGTACCAGTACGCCTGTGTCGCTTCCCACCCCCAGCCACTTCCCAAATCATCCCGAAAGTGGCTTCCCTGGGCTCGGGGTGGGGAAGCCACTAGATGGCAACGTTACCTGTAGTCTGGGCTCCTCTCCCGAGGATGCGAGCGGGCTGGGGGCCGGCGGCCGCTGCAATGCTCCCGCTGCCACCGGCCCCGGAGGGCCTGGCCGCTGCCCTGGCACTGAGAGGCTGGGGGGAAAAGGCAAACGCAGTGGCTTGCCTGGAGGGCAAAATCTTTGCCTCGTGGTCGAGACTCAATAGCAGGTGTAAAGAAAACGAGTTACCTTAAAAGCACTTCAATTCCAGCTCATTGATTTCTTCAACAGAAAATTGACTGCAGAGTCAGGAAATACCGCACCACTTGGCAGAGGAGTGACAGTGTACATGCACACATACATACACACACGTATATTTGCATAGACTTGTATCGCCATCCCTGGAGACAGAAGCCCTCTGTTTATCTGCAGAATTTCTCAGGTAATTCCCAAACTGTCTCTTGTAAATGTGGCTGAATTTGACCTTGAGAGATGCGTCCTGAGAGGAGAGGACAGTTTGGTCTGTGTGGTGCGTTTGGTCCCTCGGTGGCTGGCAGAGACCATCCAGCACTCGTTACGGTTTCTGCGACTTGGCATCTTTGCTGTGTTTGTCGCAGACCACAGCTTGGGGCGCTGATCTAGCTGCTGGGGAGGGCTTTTAGGCATGGCTGAGTCAAGCTGGGTCTGAACCGTGCAGCCCAGGAATGAGCAGCAGTGTGTAACAGCTCAAAACACCCTGTGCTTTCCCAGCTCCCTCAGGTTCCCATCGCCACCTGCGTTATATCAGAGCTGTAGTCGAGCCCTGTTATGTGAAGGCGATTAGACCCATTCATGTGCAAAAGCCAGCTGTGAAAACCCATCCGAGTCTGTTCTGCAGGCGCAGATGTTGCTGCCTCCCGTCGGGCTGTGCCTGACCTCGAGCAAGGGACTGCGCCGTTGCGTGCCTCGGTTTCCCCACGTGATAGTGCTTGGTTGTCCTTCCTCCATAAAACGAGGAAGAGGAGGAAGAGGATGCCACCATGCGTGGTGGCATGGTTTGCGAAGGCTGCCAGGCAGGCAGAATGGCAATGCTAATTAATTAGCCATCACATTCAGGCCACAGCGCACAAGGAAGTAAAACTAGAGCGTGGTTTGGAGGAACGGCCCCGAACAGAAAAGGGATGTGCCGGGAGCCCAGCGAAAGATTTACGAGAGTCCTGACTCGGAGCTTGTAGTAATGCAACAGATAGAGTAATAAACAGCGGAGGAAGGAGTGTGTGAGGGAGCAAGAGGCATCGCCGTGTCTGTCTCCATGAGGTTGTGGGGTCAGGAGGGGATGGACCATCCCTTGCTCTTGATGTCCTCTGGTCTCCAGTGCTATTCCTCCAGGTGTTCAGTATTATTTTTCTTCCTCTTTCTAGGGCTTTTGTCCCTCCGCAGTCCCCACCCACAGCCCTTTGAGCTCTGAAAAGCACACGTTTGGAAACCAGCCTCCGTCACAAAATCCCCCACGTTCTTCCGGCCACAAACCTTCGCCTCATGCGTCCTGCAGTCGGAGCCACCGAGAGGGGCCCCGAGGGTGGGATGCCATATGCTGAGCCGGCGACAGCAGAGGAGCCACCAGCGCTGTGGGAAAGGTGGGAGCTGGGCCGAGGGGAAGGACCAGATGCAGCTGAGGGGCCCCGACGGCCCTCGGGGGAACAGGAGCCGAGGGCAGGAACCACCTCGCCAGCCCCACCGAGGGGATTCCCATGCTGGGCTCTGCTGGCGGGAGCAAAACCACTTTCCCGGAGGAAAACAGGCAGCCGCTGTCCTGGCAGAGCGTGCAGCGTCGACACGCTAAGACTTTTGGTCCCTGCTTGTCACCCTCGCAAGGGGACAGTCCCAAAAGGCTGGGCAGGATCCGGTGTACATGGGATGCTCCTTGGCCCAGGACAGGGCAGCGCTGCCTGGTGCTGGTAGGATTTTGGTACTGGTGGCCCGAGGATGGCCACCGATGCTCGTCTCTGGTCCTGTGGTCTCCAGTGCTTCCTCACAGCTCCTTTGCAGAGGAGAGCGATGGCACCCAGCCAAGAAGTCCTGCCTGCTCTGCCCTCTCCACCACCCTGGCAGTGGGGCTGCAGGTCTTTCCGGCCTCCCCACCTCCCTGCGTGACTAACAGAGCTGGCCGGCTCCCAGGGATGTCAGCGCGGGACCCCAACCAAGGCCGGGGAGCCAAGAGGAACAGGAAAGCCCAGAGCCTCCTTCCTCACCACCCTCCTCCTCCTCGCCGCCTGCCAGCTGCCTTCCTGGGCCAAGGGTGGCCGTGGGTGGCCCCGTCTCCCGTTGGCCCAGACGGGAACAGCCGCTCCCTATTACTCATGGGGATGATGCGGGGGGATGCAGAGGCGGAAAGTCGGAGTTAATGGAAAGTGGGCACTTGCCTCTGACCTTGTCTTCACATCGCCGCAGCTGGGGCTGAGCTCAGCCAGCCAGCCCCGGCCTCCTGCGGGTGCGAGGCCCGCGAGTGGCAGCCGGCTGGCAAGGGGACCCGGCTTTTGCCTGCGAACTTGGACGTGCCTCTCCGTCCTCAGCCAGGCAGCCGGGAGAGACTGCTGGGAAACATCGAGGTGAGAGGGAGTACACAGCCGTGGCCCTGAAACGCAGCCAGGCGCCTGGGCGCACGAACACACGCGTGTGCCAGAGACACGTCCTGGTCCGCGCGCAGAGGCACACGCGTAGCTGTGCCCGGCTCCAGGGGCTCAGCTGCCTCACTGACGTACCGACAGCCGCGGAGGGGAGGGGGACGGGGACGGGGCGTACGAGCTGAACAACGGGAGTCTGAACTCAAGCTGCAGCACTAAGCTCAACCTTGTTTCCCTGCTCTCCGCACTGGGAACTGGTGACACATCAGCAAGGCTGCCCCGTGCCCAGGGATGCCACCTGAGCCTCCCCACCCTCGCCCGTCCCTCTGCCCTCTCCCATGGAGGGGCTGATCCTCTCCAGCATTATCTTATGACAAAAATGCACCCAAAAATAACATGAGGGGAAAAAGCACCCAAACCATGCTAGAGGTTGTCTGAAAAGCTTCCTTCCACCCTTGTTACAGGCCAGACCCTCCTGTGCTCTGAGTCCTCCTCCTCCAGGGCCAGTGGCATAAAGAGGTCTTTAAGCAGAAACCCACAGCCCTTAATGGTGATCACCTGCCCGAGCTTTTAAAAATTGCGACTGTTCTCCATGTTTCCCAACAGCGAGGCTCTCCAGTGGTGCAATGGCGAGACCGTACAGGAAGGACCAGTGACCAGAAAGGTCAAGAAGGGCCGGCGTCATGTTTGCAGAAAGCATGGATGTATTTTTACACAAAAAACATTGCTCAAGGAAAATCTTTGGATATGAATAATTCAGGCTTGCTGTGACTCTGAGAGGAGTTTGAGGCTTGAACCTTCAGTTGTTTCCAGGCTCATTTTCTGCAGATCTCAAAGTGAGGGGCAAATCCAGCCGAAATACCTTGAAAGTAGCTAATTTTTTTTTATTTCCAGGGGCTCTGAGCACCATCTGCATCTGGTTCTTCATCTCCGTGCTCCACGGCCAAGTGCCCCAGGTCCCGCATCCCCTCTCTTCCTCTCTGACGCTTGGCCCCTGAACTCATGGAAAGTACTCGGCAGCGGCGTGGGCGAGCGGTGAGGAGCTCGAGCGCTGGCCGAGCTGCCGGAGGAGCTGGTGGCGTGGCATTTTCCAGGCCGACGCGGATGTGAAGTCAGCTCCGCGCTCACGCTGGCGTGACTCGCTGCTTCCCCACCCCAACGCGTGCAGGCGCTGCTCCCGGCGCCTCGCGGCAGCCATCTGCTGAACCGCCGCCTCTGCAGGTTTCAGGCCCTGGCTGTGCATCTGCTCCACATATTTGTGCTGCGGGATGAGGGTCAAGCCAGGCATGAGAGCAACCACATCCAGCAAGGGCCGAAGACCTCATGCGAAGCGTAGTCCCTCTGCGAAGCGGCTGCTGCTGCCTGCTCCACCTCCTCCTCGCTCTGCTCCGTTAACCCTCCCAAATGCTTTGGGATAAGCTGTGAAAATCGGGGCAGGCTCCAGCGGGACCCTGCAGCTCCCACTAGTGCAAGAAGCATCAGGAAGCCACAGGGATCCCTTTTCCTCCATGTATGTCCTAGCTGCTGGTTATTATGGGATGGATGCATATGTATCTCTGCCACATTTTGACCAGAAATTCTATCCGGGTCAAAACTAGTAAATATGTTCCTGGCAAAAATCATTATTTCCAATGAATCAACATTTTCCTGTAGAAAAGCCACTTCCAGAATCTGCCTCAGTCACTTTTCCTGCTCAGTGCTCAGCTCAAGGCGAGACGGCAGCTGGACTCAGAGCCGCAGGCACGTTCTGGGCTGCGAGCGGGCCGAAACGGGGCTCCTGGAAAGCTCGGCTGTGACAAGGTGGAATTTTCCAAACCGAGGACAAAACAAAGGATCGACCGAACCCGGTGCCAGCAAATCGCTGTCGGGCGGCATTCAAAGGGAGCGGTGCCCTCGGTGCCGCCCACCCTCCTGGGACCCGGAGGAGGTGAGGCTTGAAGTGATGGTTAACACGGGCGATGCCTTCCCGGCTTTGTGCTGCATCGGATTGAGTTACAGGGCTCGGGCTGGGAAAGCTCCAGCGCGGGTCACAGGTGGATTAAGGAATTCCAGTCCCCATTCAGTGCCCGGTGAACCACAACTAATATGGGAGCCGTAAAGAGCAGAGGCAGGCGAGACGGGCGGCTTTGAATGGAAACGCCACCTGCAAAGGAGGGCGATGCAGCCCGGCTATTCTCCTGGGCCGCTGGAATCTGGCAGGCGGTGAGGAAATGGTGTGATTTACTGTCAAACCCTGCCGCAACCTGCTTGCTTTTCCCCTGAATAGGGGCAGCCAGGGAGAGCCCTGGGTGAAGGTGGAAGTTTCGGGCAGTGCCGGAAGAGCTAATGGCAGGGGAGGTTCACACGTCAGCTCTGTAATGGGGACGCTTCCAAGGAGATGAAAAATAATCCCCCAACGCGAGTGAGTTGCTGAGCTGGGTCAAAGTCAGGCGATGTGGCACGGAGCCTGCGAGGGGACGGGCGTACGCTGCTCTTGCAAAGGCAGCCTGAAAAGCAGCGTGCTGGGGAGCATGGCGGGCCATTTGGGTAGGGAGGGATGGGGGAGATCTGAGGAAGACCTGGACGTGGCAGTGAGAGGGGGACCTGACACACGGAAAGGGCCAAGAGATGGAAAGCAAGCAGCCAGGGCGCAGGAGGTGGTGAAACCTTGGGTCCACAACAGACCGCGAAAGTGCTAATGCAGGAGACCAGGCAATAGCGACTCCCTCTTCATGGCTATTAAAATGGAAAGATGAGAGTCCTCCTTGCCATAGTCTCCAATAGCCTTGCCTGGCTGAATAGCTCCAGCCATGCATTGCCCTGCCAAGCCTGGGCTGGACATCCTGCTTCTCAGAGCTTGGTAGCCCCTTGCTCCAACCCTGCAGGATCCATCCAAGGGTTTCACGTGCAGGGAGCACCCGGCCCCAATCCTTCCGCTGGAGCTGTCTGCATGGCAAATATTCAGCTGCAAGGGGAAGCAGCAACGGGACGGACTCCTTTTCCGAGCGTTCCTGAAGTCAGGAAAGGCTGCCAGGGGCCAAGCCAGTCCCCACACCCTGGAGCCTGGCCCTGGGAGAGGAGGCCCCAGCACTGGGGAGACTGGGCCAGGGCAGGACCCCCTGGGTGAGCCGCCCCGGCCCTCCCAGCCCTGCCCGGGGAGACCTTGCTCCTCCGGAGCTGCCGAGAGCCGGCCAGGGAGGCAGCGATCTCGTCCTCCCTGAGAGACTCCCCGGCGCCTCCTAATAGGACTTTAATTATACATTTACCGCCACCATTTTTTTCTCTCTGTCTCTTGAGTTCAGCTTCCCCAGAGATGTAAATACCCGGCGCGTGCTGCGGGGATTGCCAGCTCCGCTAATGACCTCCTGCGAGCGCGCTGGGGAGGCGATGCCGCCCCGACTGGCTCGGCAGCGGTTCCCCGGCTCGGCAGCGGTGTCTCTGGGCCCGGGGCGGGTGGCTCTGCCTCCGGCTCCGCGGCAAGGGACGGCCACGAAGCCCTGATCCTGCAGCTGGTGAGGTGGCTGGCACGGCCGTGTTGGCATCAGCCATCACGGGCTGGCACGGGCCGGGAGAGTCCCAAACGATGCTCACGGTGCCATCAGGTCACTTTGCAACCCGTGTCTCCGTCCCTTGAAGCTCTCTGTGGAAATGTGCATGGTGTGGCAGGACTCGACCCCTCCTTTGAGAGGGGAGACTCGGCCAACGTCAGCATCGCTTGACACCGCGCCGCTCCAGGAGCGAGCACCTTGGGCTCAGCCTGCTTTAAACCAGAGCCTTGGCCCCATCTCTGCTTTTCTTCCTCTGGGCCAGACCCTGACTCCTCTGTTCAGGCAAAAAACTTGCACTGAGAATTTTGCTTGAGTCGAGCCTGGGAATTTGTCCCTGGAGGTTTAAATAATTCTTCTTACATGGTACATGCAGAGAACAAAAAAAAAAAAACCAAGCCCAAAAGGAGCAAACTGGAAACAGCAATATAAGATGAACAATTTCCTTTACCACTAATTTTCTCTCTGTTAATTAGCAAGAATGTGGGGTCACTGATTATAATGCTCTTAATGTCTCTCCGAACCCACACGTCCCAGCTGGGGCCAGCAAGTGACCACACAGCCCTGAGCCTGCCCAGGTCCCTCGCAGTCACGGCGGGGAGGAGGAGACCTTGTCTCTAACGCTTGCACGGGAAGCGCAGCCTCGTACCCCGAGCTGGGCGCCGAGAGCTGCCCTGCTCTTACTTGTCCTGTGGGTAAACTGAGGAATCCAAGATGGTTTTTTTATTTTTTTCCCAAGGTCTGACCTAAATCTGCTCTCCCTGAAACTCATCATTGACTGCAGAGGAGGAGAACGGAGCCAGTCCTGAATGCGCCCAAAATCGCTGGGGCTGGTAACAAGGCATCAGTCATCAGTGCTAAAATACGGAGCTGGGATATAGAGAACACGCCGGATCCAACCCAGGGAGCTTCTCCCCCAACTCCTTCCCCGAACCAGGGGACCGGCTGGAGATCTCCGGGCCCATCAGGGCGATGCCACCATCTTCAGCACCTTCCCCAGCAAGGGGCTAGTTACGGGGATGGGTCGGAAAACACCCATTATTCAAGAGATGTTGAAGCTTTTCTGTTTTATTGCTCTTTTCCCTGTTAAAAATTCCTGAAATAATTTTTTTCAGGCTCTCAACCACCAAAAAGAGAGGGATATTTTGGATTGCTGCTTTTAGTTAAAGCATTTAGAGACTTTCTGCAAGTGCGTGTGTGTGTTTGGGGTTTCGGTGAAAGGCTTGGGTCTTTGCCAAATATGGGAAATGTCAACAGAATATATATTTTCCCCTCCACAGATTTGTTGAAAAGTGCCTTCTCCATCAGTAAAATTTCACAGTGACTTTTTTTTCTCCCCCTTCTTCTGTTCACCTGCTTGCAGGGCTGTGCCAGGGGACCACAGTGGTTTCTTGCAAGCGCCCTCGGCTCACCGGAGCGCATCCCCCACCGCCACGAACCGAGGCGCGAGCTCAGTCTAATGCGTGGCTTCGCTGAAAGCACTTTCCGGTGAATATAAATCCGAGGAGGGGCGACGATTAAATCGCTGGTCTATTTTCGGCAGGGAAGGTAGGTGCAGGGGGAGGGCTCGGCCCCCCCTCTGCCGAGGATTCCTCTTTGCCAATTAGAGCGAGTGCCGCAGCTTTCCGTCACTCAATCCCCACAGCCTGGGCAACAAAGCAATCTTCTGTCATCAGCAATGCAAAGTGCTCGCGAACGAGCGCTGAATGTGCAGTCAGCTGCGAGCTCGAGCCCTTCCTGCCGGCTCTTCACACGCTTGGCAAATCCTTCCCCGAGCCAGCAAGCCCCGGCATGTCCCGCGGCCCGGGCCGGCCCCGCGCGCCGAGCGCGAAGGATGCGGGGTCGTCCTCGCTCTCGCCTTCCCGCACACGCCTGTCCCCAAAAAAGCAGTTTCTGTGCTCGGGAGAGAGGCCCAGGATGGGCTGTGAGGTCCCAGGTGCCCCAAATGGGGGATGCCGATGCCGATGCCGGCCCGCGGCAGCTGGACGCGGAAAGCAGCATCTCACCCGGGCCAGCTGGCGATGGAGTTGCACCCGCAGCACGTCCCCAGGGTGAATGTCCCCCAGGTGTCCCCGCTTGCCTGGCCAGGACCCCGCTCCCACCTCGCTCCAGCCCGAAACCGCGTAATGCTGCTGTCCCTGACGTTTCCCTGCACCAAAAGACGCGGACGTGGGGGCTCCGCGGGTTGTCGTTCCCCGCTCAGGAGTCCCGAACCCCGAGCGGGCTCAGACGTTGCCCCTTCCCCAGGGCTTTATACTGCCCCTGAACAGCCGGGTTCAGGGTCCGGTTTCACGGGAAACGCTGCTGTTTCTACCTGATGCTTTTCAGAAATGGTAGGAAAATACTCTGCAACATGAGGCGATCTTCCCACCGCAATGTGACCCGTCGAACTATTTTGCTTTGAGAAAACTGATGGCTTTTGTTCCCCTTACTGAAATTTTAATCTTTTAAACAGGGGGGTTGCTTGTTAAAAATGTAACTGCATTTCAAAGTGAAAAATTGAATCCTTTCAATGCAAAAAATGCTAAAAGAGGCTCTTTATCCTGGAAGATCAGCTCTTCTTCCTGACTGTACAGGTTCCCCTCTGAGGTGTTGCCTCACTTGTATCCCCAGAGCATCCCAGCCCCTCGGGAGCATCCCAGCGTCTCAGCGTCGGCACGTTGACCCGTCCTGGCCCAGCACCCAGACCCCAGCGGGTGATATCGGAGGGGCCCTGCAGGACATCGCGTCACCTTTGAGCCACCTTGGTCTGCACTTCTGGGCCCTCTGCAGCCACCACCCACAGGAATCGAGCCCGCTGCTGCCAGAGGAGGCCTTAGTCACAGCTTTCGACTTGCCAGAGAAGATATTTAAAAAGAAAAAAAAGCAAAAGAAAAAAAATGCAAAAGTAAAAAGGATAACAAAAAAACAAATAACAGAAAACAAAATCTGTGGTTTTAAATTCCATCCTTGGCTAAACCCCTTTCCAGAGAAACACGTCAACATGTGCTGCAGCCAGCGGGCTGGAGCAGGATCCTTGCAGGAAGCACGTGGGCTTTAATTGCTTCCACCGAACGGGCACAGGATTGGGAGCGGAGCCGGCCCCGACCCGCGGGTATCGGGGAAGGCACAGAGCATTTCCAAAAAGGGCAGCAGGACTCGAGGGTGACTCCCGCCCCGGTTACCCGGGCAGCACGCCGTGCACCTTGCACCGCTGAAAACACCGCGGCAAAACCCTCCTCCCCACGCCGGTTTGCAGAGCCAGCCGCCCCGGGTCCCCTGCTAGGACAGTGGTGCAATACGTGCTGCCCGTTTCAGTCCTAATTCCAAAGTTTAGGAAGTTTATGCGTTAGAGATGTGTGCCTGCGAGAGACTATTTTAAAATAAATTAATCAGGCTTTATTGGATCAAATTCTCTGCTGAGAGGCTAACACTTGATTATCTTTCTGTTTAAATGCTGCATCTAGCCATTAATAACTGCCTTGTTATGTTGTTGAAGTTACAAACCCTTAATGTGTCTCACTAAAGGGGAAAATAACAGCCTCTCAAACGAAGCGCCAGCGGTAGGAAAGGAAAAGACCATTTACGCAAGGAAAAGTCCCCTGGAAATATTGCGAAAAACATGGGCCAGATCTTAATTGTGCTTGTTCTAACGCTCCCCCTCGGGGGAAAATCAGCCTCCCTAAACAGTTATCTGCAAAACAGGAAAAAAAATCCCAGTTGATATTTCTCACTGCTTAAATAACGCACAACAAATTCAACACAATATCAATAGCACAGTGCATTCAAGTTATCTTTTTTATCTGCTGCACCCAGAAAGGGGCATTTTGCACTGCTCCCGCAAGAGCAGTCGAAGCAGGAAAGGGGAAGGAGCTGATTGCACCAAGCTAGAAAAAGACAAGGGAAATTTTGGCCTGGAGGTCCAACACCTGAAAACAGTGAAAGGTCGCGTTAAACGCTGCAATACCCAACAAGGTGCCATGCAAATGGCTTTGGCGCTTGGCACCAGCCACGTTACGCAGCGCGAAGCAGGTGCTGCCGCTTTCTGCTCTTGCAGTGTTTTTTCATGCTGCTTTTCCTTAGGAGCCTGGACAAACCTTTAACTCTTCAGTTTGGGGGATAAAGAGAAAAAAATGCAATAGAAAGAAAGAAAACGTAACTAGTCTTTTAACAGCCGTTGTGTGCAACTCAAAGGTTTTTCAGGGTTTTCCACCATGGATGAGACGTGGCACGCACGCGCTGTCCAAACCAGATTCCCCGAGTGGCTAGTGCAGGGTCCGATCTGTTGTTTTTAAGGAAAAGCAAAGGATTTCACCCTGCATTGGGTCGCCATTCCTAGCAGGGCAGTTTCCAGACCACACCGTATGCAGAGCTGAGGATGCAAAGAGGAGAAAACTGAACGTGAGGCCGAAGCACACGCAGACTATCGCCTTTCCGGACAGGCTGCACACTGACTTTGGGACTTTCTAGCTATCCGCGTTAAGGGTGACGTGAAGTAAATGAGGGTTAAAAAGCCTCTTTAACTGCTGCTCTTGTCAAATTAGCAGGGCAAGGTGCTGAGGCTGGGGCTAATGAATGGAAGAATTGATTAAATATGTCACATTTCGGCCTGGCGGGTTCACACCTTCCCCAAAGGTTTCCAGATGGGGTGTAATTACCCGGCAAACGGGCTTCACACGGCAGGGCGCACGGGGAGTAACAGTGACACGGGGAATGTAGACGGCAGAAAATTGCTCCCACAATCAATCCCAGGCACTTAATAGACTCACCAGAGAAGAGCAGAGGAAGGGAGGGACCCCCTCCACCGCAGCAGCAGTTTCGGCCTCTGCCGGTGCCCAGTCGGAAGAGCTGCTGCGACCCCAGGTGCGACGCTGGGGCAAATTTTCAGCTTTTGCACATTTCTGGGGTAGCAGAGCCGGGACCAGCTTCGCTTCCCTCCAAACATGATGCCACCAAGGGGAGCTTCTCCCTGTAGTTTGCTCCCTAATTCTCTGGTTTCAGTGGTGCGAATCGGTGGGATGATGTTCCCCTCATCAGCGGGAGAGCTGGTCCTTTTATTCCTTTCATTTCCAGCCGACAGTCCATGTGGAAATCAAACCCAGACCAGATGCAGGTCCTGGAAAATATTTTCAGTTCCAAAACAATCAAAATATTTGCTTTATTGTATTAAGGGAGGATAAAAGCGGGGGAGGGAAAGATTACTTGTTTTAAGATTTTTTACCATATATAATTTCACGTCAGCGCAAACCAGCGACAAAGCAGGG
Organism: Dromaius novaehollandiae; assembly: GCF_036370855.1. Taxonomy (NCBI): domain Eukaryota; kingdom Metazoa; phylum Chordata; class Aves; order Casuariiformes; family Dromaiidae; genus Dromaius; species Dromaius novaehollandiae. The sequence goes on along the minus strand of NC_088119.1, from coordinate 8,564,452 downwards.
CACAAATCCTGGCCGAGGGATGCCCAGCTTGCTCGCGTCACCTGGGACAACGCGGTGGCTCTCGGGTGTTTCTGTCACACCAAGCGCGGTTGTGCCGTTGGGGAAGCTGCTGATCTGCACCACCCGGCCAGGGCCTCCGGCGGTGCCAGGCTGATTTACACCCGCTGCAACCGCTCCGGGTGCTGGAAAGCAAGAAACACTGAAACCCCACGGAAGGGAGCTGGGCTGTAGCCTGGCTTTGAGGTTGGAGCTGTTTTATCTCCTTTTCCCAGTGAGAAACTGGGGGGCTTTGGGAAAAGCTGTTGATGTTTTCAGGAGTCCTGGGATGTCTATGGAGGGATGTTTTTGTGATTTGTTCCAATCAAAAATAGCAACGGGGGGTTTCTTATTGTTTCCTGAGGACTGCAAAATTTGGGACGAGTCATTTATGAGCATGTTTTTGCAGAAAAGCTTCTTCGAATCCAACTTGGAGACTTTGGAGTTCTGCAAAGGTGAAGGGAAAATAATGCCGAACGTGAACTTTCTCTTCCCTCCTGTCTCTCTGAAACCTCCCCACGGAAAGCAGGCCAGAGGCATCGGCAGGCTTCCAACCCCCTCCCAGAGGATGCTCCCGAAATGCCCCTCATCCCCCCCTTTCCTCCCCCACGATGGCTTTTACAGCTGCTCCGCTTCCCCTCAGCTTTTGCAAACCAACCCAAGCAAGAAAAGCGGCGGGTTTCCCGGAGGAGCCTCGCGCCGGCGCCCCGTCTCCCCGCGCACCCCCTTGCTCGCTCCCGGGCCGCGCGCGGGGCTGGAGATAGCGCGATGCTTCGTTAACGTGGCAGCGGCGGAGTGTGGGAGGGCAGACGCCAGGCTGTCTGCTCCGACTTTGTTCGTCTTGTTATTAACTTCTCCTTGGGCTTCCATTAACCCAGAATGCCTGCACTTGGCTCCAGGCTTTCCCCTCGCCGCTCTATCTCCAGCGCGTAATTACAGCTGCTGGGATCTCCCTTTATCTTGGGCGATCTCGTAGGTTTGTTACCTGGCACACGCTTCGCTGCTCCCCCCCCGCACCCTTCTCCCTTCCCTGCACCCCTTTCATCCTCCCGCTTTCACCAGCCTCCTCAGCCGGTGCCGGGCGGGTAAAGACCGGGAGCCTCCGCGGTGAAGCCCGGCTCTTCCCGCGGTCCCGGCCACAGCGAGAGCAGAGCCCTTTGGCCCGGCACGGGCGGCTGGGCCGGGAAGTCGCGGTGGCCACGGGGCTGGCCGGGCGATGTGACGGTGCAGCTCCCGGCCCGGCAGCGCCCAGCCGCGCTGCTGCCTCTGCGTGGGTCGCAGCGCGTGTCAGCACCTTCCAGCCCTGAGACCGAGACTCCTAATCGGCTCCGAGCGTGGCCTTGATTTATTTTTTTAATTTCATGCTCGTTGACTTGATGTATTTGTCTTGGCAGCGGGTTCCCTTCAAACCCCAAACCCTGCGAAAACGGCGTGTTCTGTACGTCTCGGAGCGCGCGGAGGCAAACACGAGGCATCGGATCCAGCCCCGGGGAGCTGAGCCCCGCGCCTGTCTCTGGGCAGGTACCCGGATGGCACCAGCTTCTTCCCCGCGGCTCCCGGAGCTGCTGGGAACCAGACCCCCGGCTGCCACTTGGCCGGGAGGTGGATTTTTGCAGCCCGAAGCTTGCGTGCCTGCTGCTACCCCGTCTCCCGAGGGAACGCGGAGCAGACAGCGCTGTCCGTGCGTGCCGCCCGTCCGCCCCGCGGCGCTGGCTGGCTGCGCCCGGGCGGGCAGAGGACCGTGGCCTCGAGTGGCCTCGAAGGTGGGACGTCCCCTCGGCAGGGCGGGACACTCGGGTCGGCACTGCAGGTCCTCAACACGAAAGCTTGCCTGTGCGAGGCTGCTGGCCGTCAGGGACGGGGAGGAGATGGGCTGCACATGGTGTCACCTGAGCCTTGGTCCTCTCCCTGCGCCCTCTCCCTGCTGGCCTCCAGGTTGTCCCATAGCATGGGATGAACGTGGAGATGCCTCTAAACGGAGGGTCCCGTTGATCTCCTGCCCCCAGGCGTGGTGGGGTGGGATAACCCCCAAAGGCAACGGAGCTGTGACAGCTTATCTCAGATGGGGATTCGGCCCTCGGGGTCCTCCTCCTTCCACCAGCAGAAAAGCAGTGCCCCAAAATGTCCGTGAGCGTGTGGTCCTTCCCCCAGCGCCTCGGCCACGGGAAACCCAGGCTATTTGGGATCTGCGCAAGCACAGCCCAGCCTGGCCGGGCGCTGACGTTCAGGACGTGTCCTCCAGCGTTGCCCAGAAACGCTGGGCTGCAGTGCCAGGGGAAGCAACGTCCCCAAACTCCCCGCTCCCAAGCGAGGTGACCCTCTGGGCTGGCCCACAGCCCCGGTCTGGGCACAGGGACAGGCTGGCAGTCTGTCTGGAGCAACACCCGTCCCTCCATCTGCACATGGTCCTTCTCCACCCGGTGCATGGCATCTCCTGCTTCTGAAGGTCCTAAAACGGCTCTTAGCTGCATTTAACAGGCGGCTCCAGGCCCCCCCAGCCCTGGTCCCCCCGGAGCGCGGGCAGGAGCGTGTGCTCGGGGCGCGGAGCTGCCGGCACCTCACCCCAGCAAGCCAGCACGCGTCCCCGGAGCCAGGCAGGGCTGAGTCACCCGAGTGGGGAAGTGCGGAGCCGGGATAAAAGCAGATCGGCGGAGGTTTCCTTTGATACTCGCGGTGGCTAAGCTTTGCCTTCAGTGGTGGCCAAGCCGAGCTCCCTGGAGTTGCCTTGGGCTGGCCCAGGTGGGGTTGGTGAACGTCTAGATTCCTCCATGTGTCTTTTTTTTTTTTTTTTTTTTGCTGTTTTGCCTCTGTTTCTATCTGGGTGAAGTCCGAGGATTTTCCACGTTTGCCCCCTGGAACCGGGCAGAGCAGAGGCACCAGGACAGCCTCTCCCCAGGTGCCAAATCCAGGGCTCACGTAGGACTCAGAGCCCAGGTCTCCTCCCTGGGTGGATGTGGCTCCCAAGGGCAGTCCCGGGGACACCGGCACCCGGTTCAGCTCCGCACGCGGGGACAGAGGGGACCCAGCGCCTGGGCACTCAGCGCCCCGCGCCGAGGGGCTGCTCGGTGGGGCTGGCGGTGCTGGAAATGGTCATTACAGGGGCTGTGAGCAAAGGTTTAAGGTTGGGATGGCAAAATCTCAGCAGGGACCAGCTACAAAGGGCTCAAGACATCCGCTAGAGAAAGGGTTGTGTTTTACTTGGAGTTTTGGGGTAGGAAACGAGTCCCAGTGGGTCTCGGGGTTAGCGAGCAGCAGGGCTATTTATATCAGCGCTCCCGGCCCAAGCTCCGAGTGACTCAGACTCGGCGCGATGGCGACATGGAAACATGTTTTGAAGATGGTCTAATGGGAGGGTGGGGACGGGGGACCCTCCCTGCCACCATCCCCGGCAGCATGTCACCCTGCTCCAGCAGGGCTGCTCCCGGGCGAGCCCCACGCGAGGTGGTGGCTGAGACCCGGCGCGCTCGTCACCCGCGCTCCAGCACCGAGAGGGCCGCCCAGCTCCCCAGCGGTTCCGGCCGTGTCACCACCAGTGTCCCCAGCCCCAAGGGCAGCAGTGCGGCCGGGAAGATGCAGACCCCTCTCTGGGGGGATCAGGGCTCCCTGGGGCAGCAGGGAGGGAGCGGCCGGGCAGGTCGGCGCCTGTCACCGGCAGCGGGGCCCCGCGGGGACCAGGAGCTGCGGACGCCGGGGCGAGGGGGCCTCCCGTCTGCCGGGGTGGGCTCCATCGGGGCGGCTCCGGGGCTCCCGGCACCGGCACCTGGCTGCTTCCCCCCGGGAGCACCCAGGCCTAGGGGACACGGAGATGCGGGGCCTCGCACCCCTCACTGGCGAGCCAGCATCTGCCTGTCTGTGCCCTGGGGGTCCGTCCCTCCACGTGGGTGTCCATCCCTCCGTGTGTCCGTCCCTCCGTCGGGGCGTCCATCCCTGCATACGTGTCCATCCTTCCCTCTGTCCCGGCTGTGCCCCTCGCTGTTCCCACACCCGTGAGCTGAGACCAGGCAGCCTCAGCCCGTCCTTCCCCGGGGTTTGTCCCTGGTGGGCCCAGGGTGGCCCCACGCCCACGCCCCCCCCCCGGCTCCAGGGGACCCTTTTCCCACCATGGGGGGGGGGAAGGCACTGCCCCCATCCCGGCTGCCCGGGCCCCGGGAAGGGCTACGGACCGGGGGGCAGCTCATTTCTGCCCGTGCCGGTGGGGGCCAGCGGGACCCACGCGCCAGGGCTCCCCCCACAGCGGTGCCCACCTGCCCCCCCCCAGCCCCACGGGGGCGGCACGTGTTTAACCCTTTCCTGCCCTCGGGACGTGCAGGGGGTCCCTGGGAAAGGGGTTACCCCCCGCCCGGGGTGGGCAGCACTGGCAGGGTGGGAAAAGGCCCCCCGCACCCCCGGGGGTGCTCGGCCAGGACACGGCGGGGGGGGGCGGTTGTGTCCCCCCCCACCTCACTTTAACCCCGGGTCCCCCCTCTGCGGCGGGGGGGGGGCTGAGCGCTCCCCGTGGTCCCCAGGGCACGGGGAAAGGGGGCAACCCGGCGGGGAGGGGGGGGGCTGCCCCCGACGGGGGGGGGTTGCCCCCCGGGGGGGGGAGCCTTGATGACGTCACGGGGGCGGGGCCGATGCGGGGCGGGGCGGGCAGGGGAACCCCCGGGCGCGGGTGCCGCAGCGCGGAGCCCGTCGGGGGGCGGCGGGGGCTGCCCGGTGCGGCCCACCATGACCATGAGCTCCGTGGCCGAGAGCCTGCTGGGGCCCGACCCCTCCAAAGCCGCTTTCCTGGAGCGCGGCCTCCACCCCGCCGGCCGCCCCCCGCGCCCCCCGCCGCCCTTCGCCTCCTGCGGCCGGCCCGGGCCCTGCCCCTGCCCCGGCCCCTGCCCCGGCGGCGGCCCCTACCCGCCCTGCCCGCCGCCCCCGGCCCGGCTGGCCCCCGGCGCCAGGCTGCAGGACGCAGGTAAGGCGCCCGCGGGGTGCTCGGCGCTGCGCACCCGCCCCGGCGCGCTCCGCATCCCGGGCACGGGCGGCCCCCGGCCCCGCCGGCCCCGCGGGGGGGTTTCGCCGGGAGCCGAACCGGGGCCGGGGCCGTCGGGGCAGGGGCTCGGCGTGGCGGCGGGAGCGGGGGAGCCCCGGAGCCCGGGAGGGGACCCGCGGGGCCCGACCAGCGCCGCAAACAAGCCCCGGCCGGCCGGGACGCTGCAAGAGACCCGGGGCTGGGCGGCGTGAAAGCCCCCTGCCCGGTACCTGCTGCCCCCACCCCGCGCCCCCCCCCGGGCCCCGCGACCGCCCCCCCGGGCCCAGCGCGAGCGGCTCCGTTCAGCGCATCCCTGTGTCCGACCGTCTGGTTTCCTCAAAAGCGAACTGCAAACGGAGCAGCCCCGCAGGGAAACGGCTCGGGGGCTCCTCGGCCGCAGCCCGGGGGGGACGAGGGGACGGGACCCCGGCTGAGCCCCGCGGCACGACGCCGGCCCTCGGCCCCGGGGGCTCCCGCCGGCCCCGGGGGCTCCCGCGAGCTGAGGCCAGCAGCGGCGCGAGGCCGCGGCGGGGGGAGCAGCAAGCCCAGCGCGGTGCTGGGCAGGGGCCGGCGGCCGCCCTGCTTCTGGCCTCGAACAGTGATGCCAATTTAATAATGGTTCTTAATCCCGTTCCTCCTCCCGCTTCCCCTTTGCTTTGCATAGGGCTTAACCGCACCAGCACAGAACAAATAGGTCCCCCCTGTTTGGCTCCCTCCCCCCAGAATAACCTCCAAAAAGCAGAACCCGGTGCCCCCCTCCAGGGACGGGCCCCTGGTCCTGGGATGCTTTTTTTGTGTGTGCGTGAGGTTTAATTCCTTTTTCTGCTCCTCTCCCCGCCGCCCAGGGCACGACAAGACCCCGGCGGCCGCCGACGGCGAGCTGCGGCTCAGCGGCCGGGGGAGGAAGGCCCGCAAGCCCCGCACCGTCTACTCCAGCCCGCAGCTGCAGGCCCTCAACCAGCGCTTCCAGCAGACCCAGTACCTGGCGCTGCCCGAGCGCGCCGAGCTGGCCGCCCGCCTGGGGCTCACCCAGACCCAGGTAGGGCCCGGGCCCTCCGTGCCCGCCGCAGCGGTGCTCGCGCGGGGCAGGATGCGGCCCCGGCTCCCCGCACGCTCTGCTCGGGCCCGTCTCCACTCCGCGGGGTGAATCCGAGCGAAGCCTGCGCTTCCCGGCCGGCATCCGGGGCCGAGCGGAGCCCAGCGCCGGGGCGAGCCGGGGTCGGAGCCATGCCGTCGGGGGGGGGCAGGCTGTGGTCACCCCTCCCGGCGGCCGCGGGACTTTCCCACCCGGAGGCTGGCTGCCGGCCCGGCCGTGCCGAGCGCGCGGGAAGGGTGAGCGGGTTTTTGAAGGCGATGGGGAGAGACAGGCAGGCGGCAGCAGCGGAGCCCGGAGCCACGGGCGAAGCGAGCTCATAAAGCCGGGGAAGAGGAGGCAAGTGGGAACCTGCCGGCAGCGCGGGGGGGACCGCGGGGAGGAATGAGCGGGGCCGCCACCCCAGCTGGCGCTTGCCGGCCCCGGGGCCCACTGCACCGCGCCCGGCCCAGCCCCGGCGCCCGGCGGGAGCCACGTCCCCGGCTGGTGGGGCGCGGGGGGACACGGGGACGCGCACGTGGCCTGTGACTCCTGTGTCGTCCTCTTTATCGTGCAGGTATCTGGCCTCTGCGTGCCTCTTCGCCCTCCAGCTGCCTATGGTGGATTCTCTAGTGGCTTGTAAAGGGTTGGGCTCAGAGCCCAGCTTATCTTGTAGACCCTCTCCAGGCTGAATCGGCTGGGCAAGGGCAGGTATAGCCTTAGAGAGCGGGAGGCTGGGGTCCCAGAAGGGTCTGTAAAAAAAATATAGGCTCTGGGGGGTGTCTACAAGGGGAAATTTGCCCCGGATCCTGCGCCCCCGCAGCGCTCGCCCCGGCTCACCCCCGTCTCGCCCGCAGGTGAAGATCTGGTTCCAGAACAAGCGCTCCAAGTACAAGAAGGTGAAGCAGGGCTCGAGGGCGCCCGACGCGGAGCCCCTGCCCCCCTCCTCCTTGCTGTCCCCCTGCTCCCCCGGCATCCCCCCGCTCTGGGACCTGCCCCTGCCGGCGAAGGGGCCCCCCCTCGCCCCCAGCAGCTACGGCAGCAGCTTCGGGCCCTGGTACCAGCCGCAGTTGCCGGACACCGGCCCCCGGGCCCCCATGATGTGATGCTGCCTCGGCTCAGCACCCGCCGGCTGCGGGAGGGCCGGCGAGGGGGGAGGCACCGCTCCCCAACCCTCGGAGGGGCCGGGAGCCCCCGCGGAGACGCTGCGTCGCCCCAGCGAGCCCAGGAAGGGGGAGGAGGAGGAAGGCGACCGCTGTCTGCAGGGACCCGGCGAGCGGCCGCCCCGTCGCGGGCGAAGCCAGGCGGCTCCGGCACGGACCCCGGTGGGCGCTTCCCGGTGGGCAGGACTCGGAGCCCCCGGATCCCTCCGCTGATGGACGCAGGAGGGGTCTCCGGCGAGGGGGGCTCGGTGCAGCCCCGGGAGCCACCTGGACTAGGGGACACCCCCAGCCTGGCTTTATTTATGACGATCGTCCCCTGTTGTGTGTGTGTCCCCTTTATAAACAGGCTGTACGACTGTAAAGTGGCGGCTGCTCCTCGGTGCCTCCCGCTCCCGTCGGTGCGTTGCAGGGGGCTTTCGGGCGAGAGCGAGGGGAGATGCTTGGAAAAGCTCCTGGGAAAATAGCACCGGGTGGCCAGGAGCACGGGAATGGGGGGCCGGGGCTGACCCCCCCCCGCTCCACATCTGCGCGGGACCCACCGCTATTTTCAGACATGCGATCGCTGCTCCAAAACGGAGGCGCAATTATAGTAATTGTGGGCCCGGGCCCCTAAGAGAGGGGGCTTCTCGCCGCCTCCTCAGGGTAATTACAGGCAATTTGCAGCTGTGGAAGCTGTCGTGTTAATAAGGGCGGCAGAGGGAGGGCAGGGGGGAGCTGGGGCTGGCGGCTGGTGGGACCCTGGGGCGGCTCGAGCCAGGGTGCTTGCCCTGCTCCTCCAGCCCGGGTCCTTGGGAACCAGCTCCCACGGATATTTCCGCTCGCGAGCGGGGAGATTGGGTGAGGAGCGATGCTGTGCTCTGCTCTTTGTGCGTTTGACGGCACCTGCAGCTGGATTTTTTCCGAGATCTTGGCTCCTACCTGGGGCGATCCGGATACCCGGCATCGAGCGCGAGAATGATGGGCCTGGAGGCCGGAGCTGCGTGTGCGGCTGCTCAGACACCGCGAGACCCCGGGACACCAGTCCCTTCCCGACGGGCATGAGCCTCCGGGGGATGTGCTGGGCTGGAAACAAGCCCCGTGTTTCAGGTCTCGGTGCTGCACGGGAAGAGGGAAACCACGGGCAGAGCTGCTACCTGGCTGTGATTTAGTTCTTGGTGCCACTGCGAAATACTACGTTTTTGGGGCCATCTGTGGTTCCTCGACCCCTTGAAAAAAGGAGGAACAAGACTTTTCTCAGGGACTGGAAAGGGGATGCCGAGCTTGTGTTTCCCAGTTGGAGCCCTGGGTTGTCTTTTAAGCTCTGGAAAGGTTCGGTGCTCGGGATGAGAGGTCTGGGCTGTCCGTGGTGGCATGCTGGGATGGCGGGGTGGGAGACCCAAGCGGAGGGTCATCTCGAGGGCTGCAGAAGTGGCCACAGCTCAGTAACTCCCCGTCCGCGTTTCCCCACGGATGCGCTGCCAAGGACCGGCAGCGAGAGCCAGTGCACAGGCCCCGTCTTGCAGCGGGAGGCACAAGCACCGGGTGCCTGGGGCTGGGACACCTTGCAGCGCGGCTGGGCCGGTGGCTGGTGCCCAAACCCCGCAGGGTCCCTGTGCGTGTGGCCGGGACGGGCACTGCCGCCGAGTTGGTCGTGTTCGGGGACCCGTGCCGAGCCGCCGGCGGGAGCCATCTGAGCTCCTCTCAGGCCTTCCCGGGGCAGGTGAAATAGCCTCGACCACCGTCGCTCATCCCGGGAGGGAAGGGGGCTCCTCCAGGGGCTGTTTCCACCGGGATCCTTCAGCCTTGGCCAAGACGGGATGGGTCTGGGAGCAGCGTGGGGTGGTGGGGACGGGTGTCGCGGGAGCCCGTGGTGCAGCGGGGAGCCCCGATTCGGGTGTCTCCGCAGATGCAGAGGAGTGGAAACAGCAGGCAGCCGCATTTCCTATTCCCCTTTCCCAGCTATTCCCACTCTTCCCGTCCTGCCCTGCCGCATGGACACGGCTGCGTATCGCCCCCTGATTCGGGCACCCTTGGGTCACCTCCAGCTCGCTAAGAAACCCCGGCTGCTGCCCAGGGCTCAGGGCAGCACAGCCGGGCCGCTCAGGGTCCTGCCCACGGCCGGGGGTGCTCTTGCGGAGCAGGGAAGGGCCTCAAGTCCCGGAGATGGGTATGTTTCTAGGTTTTTCTGCCTTTTCCTCCAAACTGGAGCTCGACCTTGGTTTTTCTCTCCATGCTGGAAGAGGGCTGGTGTTTTCCGTGCTCTTCTCCATCCGGCAGGAGCATCCCCGGTGTTGGGGAGCTTTGGAAAAGACCGGGAGCCCAAGGATGACCTGGCCTGGGAGATTTAACCTGCTGGATGGGAGAAACCCTTTGTGGTGCCCTTCCCTGAGGGAAGCGGGTATCTTCTTGGGTGCCTCTGCAGACCGCTGGTACGGACTGGAAATCACACCCTTCACCTTGCCGTGGTGGGTTTGCACGGGGGCAGCTGCTTTGCAACCCCTTTCCACCCGTCTCCAACCGGCAGCGCTGCCGGCGCTTCCCCGGCGTCGCCCCGGCCTCTGCCCGTGGGAGCCTTGGCCGGGGCTCCCGCGTGCCGCGTTAGCAAACCGCTCGGGCGGCGACGGAGCCGCGGCGGCCGCCGGGGCTGGGCCGTGGGCGGCGGGCGGCCCCCGCGCCGTGCCGGCAGCGCCTGACGCAAGCGGCTGGCCGCGGCGTGTTGCAACGGCGCAGGAGCTGCGCGCGGCGCGGGGCGGGCGGCGGGCCGGGGCATGTGCGCGCGCGAGCGGGGACGCCGCGATGGCAGGTGCCGAGGGCTCCCGCGCCGGGACGCCGAGGCTGCGGCTTCCCGGCCCTTTGGGCACCCTGCAGCCCCGCGCAGGCTCCGGGATGGGCTTCGTGGCTGGGATGGAGGCGGCAGAAGGGACCGGAGGGGGATGAGGGGCTGTGTTTGAGCTAGGCTCTCCCCAGGTGCCCATCACCGGGGCGTCGGGTCTGGCGGCACAGGCAGTGCCACCAGAGGGGAGCAGGATTAGCGCCCATCCACGGGCAGAGATGCACCCAGTATTTATATAATCCGTGGATATGTAATCTTCTCTCTTTCTTTCTTTTTTTCCCCCTTAATTTAAAAAAGAAAAAAAAAAAACAAGAAAAAGCCAGCTCATGACATGCTTCTCACTCCAGGCAACGCCGCTCGGTTTCCTCCTCTCCCAACCCGCCCGCCGCCGCCTCGCTCTTGCTGGCAGCCTACCCCTAATAAAACGCCGTGTCTCCAGCGTGTCTGCCCGCCGGCCGCCCGCGGAGCGGGTTTGCACGCAGCCTCCGAGCCCGGCGCTCCGGCAGCCGCGGCTGGCGGCTCCCTTAACCCTTTGCAGCCGGCGCGGGCGCCGCGTGGGGACGCCCAGGGGTGCCTCCGCCCCGGCGCCCGCCCGGCGCCCGCGGCCTTCGGGGTGCCAGCGGGACGTCTCGGCGGCGGCGGGACGCGGGGTCGGCCCCGGGCGCTCCGAGCGCTGTCCCGGCTGCGTCCGGCGGTGCCCGGCGGGGAGAGGGCCTGGGCGCCGCGGGGACCCTGCCACCCCGGGGCCACCCGCCGGCTGCCCTCGGGTTTTGGGTGGCTTCTTTGGGCCGCGCTGGTGTTGAGCCAGCCGGGCGCCGGGGGGGCTCCCGCGGCCCAGCCGGCGCCCGCTGCGATGCTGCTGCCTGCAATAACCCCCGCCGGCTTGGCACGAATATTCGGTGTATTTTGATGGCGCGCTGGGGACCCTGGCGCGGCCACGCGGGATGCAACGCCGGCTGCTCCGACCGGGAGTTTCCCACGGGCGGCTCGGAGCAGGTTGCTCCGCAGAGCGCCGGGATGAGCCCCCGGCCCGACTCCCAGCCGCGAATCGACGCTCAGCGCCCCGGGTCAGCGCCGTGCCGGCACCGTGGGAACCGGGAGGGGCGGCCGGAGCGGGTCGCCCCCGGTTCCCGCAGCACGAGGGCCCCGCTGCCCTCCCCGGCGGTTCGGGTCGCAGACGGCACCGTTTGGGGTTTATCAACCCAAGCTGTGAGAAACACGGCGGGTGCGAAGGCAGCGGTTGAAAGCCCCCGGCGCGATAAGGCGCCTTGAGAAAGTCCCCGTCTCCGAAGGGGCGGCGAGCGCCGGTGCTGGGGATGCGCGACTTCAAACGCGGCCGCGTCCCCCCCGGAGTCGGGCAGGCTGGAAGCTGCACCCAGGGCTGGGGCCGGGGCGAATCCGCCGTCTCCCTTTGAAGTGGAGGGTGTTGCCCTCTCCCAGGCGAGGCCCGGCGAGGCGAAGGGATTTGCCCAAGGTCGCGGCGAGGAGTCGGTGGCGGAGAGCTGGGCGCCGGCGCTCCTGGTTTCCCCGCACCGCGATGGGCTCCAGCCACCACCTCCGGCTCCAGCTCCCAGTCCCAAGGTTGGGGGATGAACGTGAGCCGAGGCCCCCAGCTGCTTTCCCAGTTTGCACATCCGGGAACCTACTGGTTCCCAGTAACAGGGTTGGAAAGGCAGCGGCAGGTCGCTGCAGGGCTTTGGAGCAGGCTGCAGACCGGGCGCATGGAGCAATAAAACTCCCCCCAAATTCACCTCTCCGGCCGTACACCGACCGGACGGCAAAAATCTGTGGCCTGTTCCCTGCGGGCCGGAGAGGGAACTGGGGCCGAGCTGCAAGCAGCTGCGCCCGTCGCCCCGTCCGGGTCCCCAACCCCGCTGTCCCCAGCAGCTGCACGGACACGGGGGATGAACGCCGCCTTTCCTACCACGGAGCCTTTCCTCCGAGCCCCGGAGCCTTCCTTCCTCACAAACCTACCCCAAAAATAGCGTTGGGACAGCCTTAAAATGCAAAGCATTTTTATTAACGTCGGTAGATCGGGTTTGGGTCACCGAGGAAGCAGAGAGGGAGTTCGGGGCAAGTCCCTGTCCGTGGAGGGAGCCCACATCAGCCAGGTGTTTAAAAAAAGGCAAACAACAAAAAAAAAAAACAGTAAAACAGTTTGGTTTTGATCAACTTTATACAAACGAACCGTATGTACACTCTTTTTTCCCCCATACACCCCTATTTATATAAGGCAACATAAATAAGATCCTTGGGACTGTACAACACATATGAACACTTCTTAAAACTGCACTTTCTGCTTTTAAAAAAATAGCGTCATTCTCTTAAAAAATATTAAAGAGGTTTTTTTTTAATGTGTTGTTGATTTATTTAAAAAATAGGCATTTTGCTTTGCCATTAGCTTAAATGACCCAGATGGAGGCACTGTTAGAAAACGGACATCATCATTTTCTCTTTTAAAAAATAACTTAAGCCATTCCTGAACAGTTTTAAATATTAAAATATCTTCTCCCCCCTCCCCCCTCTCTTTTAAATAACCACCTTATCGTCTGAGCATCGTCCCGGGCGATTCCCAGGAAACGGCTGCGGAGCCGGCGGCGGCAGCCGGACGCCGCTGCCCCGTGTCCATCGCCCCGGCCGGGCTCGGGCGCCCGTTTGCACCCGCCGAGCGCCGGGGCCCGCGGGCCGGATCCGTCTCCGCGCGGCAGCGATGGATTTAGGGCGCCGGAAAGGCGCTGGGTCCGGGGCAGCCGTGCAGGCAGGGGCTTTGCAACGCGCCTCCCGCTTTTTTTTGGCTGGACGCCGCCGAAACCTCGCTGCTCTTCCTCGCCTCCTCTTCCTCGCGGCGGCTTCGGCCCCCTCTTTCCCATCCGGCCCGGTGCTCCCAGCCCCCGGGAACCCGGTATGGTGGGGCGAGACGGGGGCTCTGTTGCTATTGGGGGATGATGGAAAAAAAAATATATATATCTCTCTATAAGAAGAATTGCCACCGCTTTCTTGCCTTCCCTCTGCCCTTGGCGTGGATCTATCGAGTTTAAACCTTTGCAGTCCTGTTGTTCCTGAGATGAGCTGGGAGAGTCTAGGATATATATGTGTATATATAGGGGTGCGTGTACATGTGTGTCCTGGAAACACATTTCCAAAAGAAGAAAAAAAAAGAAAAAAAAAAAAAAAAAGAAAAAAAACAGAACGGGGGAGAAAAAAAAGGAAGGAAAAGTTCCGCCACTGTCTTTGGCTGCCTGTCTCCGGCCGGGCGGTTAGTACACGGCGCCGGTGCTGGGAGGAGGCCCCGGGGAGGTGTGGTGCATCGCGGCGGCCGGCGGCTGGGGGGGCAAGTGGGGTCCGCTGAGGGTCTGGGGGTGGTACCAGGGGTTGTGCTCCTCCAGGAAGCCGGGCGAAGAGCTGTAGGGGAGCGGCTGCGGGAGCGGGGTCCGGCCCGCCGCGCTGCCGTGCGAGTTACTGTCCCAGACGGCCGGCGACGGCGGGGAGTTGCAGGCCATGGAGTCGCTGTTGTTGGGGCTGTGCTCCAGCGGCACCTCGCCGTTCTTGTACAGCTTCTTGAACTTGGAGCGGCGGTTCTGGAACCAGATCTTCACCTGGGCGGGGAGGCAGGAAGGGTGAGGGCCGGCCGGGCGCGAGACAGCAGCCGCACGGGGCCCCGCGGGAAAGCAGGGGACACGGGGCGCTGCGGGAAACTAGGGGACACGGGGCACCGCGGGAAAACAGGGGACATGGGGCACCGCGGGAAAACAGGGGACACGGGGCGCTGCAGGAAAGCAGGGGACACGGGGCACCATGGGAAAGCAGGGGACACAGGGCCCTGCGGGAAAACAGGGGACACGGGGCGCTGCGGGAAAGCAGGGGACACTGGGCCCCGCGGGAAACCAGGGGACACGGGATGCCACCGGAAAACAGGGGACATGGGGCGCCGCGGGAAAACAGGGGACACGGGGCCCTGCGGGAAAACAAGGGACACAGGGCGCTGCGGGAAGGCAGCCGGCCCACGGGGCGTCGGGAGCGCCCCGGTCCCAGGCGAGGCCGCGGTGCCAGGCAGTGGATGTCACCCAAGGGGGTGGCGGATGTCACCCAAACAGAATGTCCCTGTGGGAGCGGGTGACGCGCTCCGTCAGCCCTTTGCGAGTGGCCCCGATTGCTTCATCGCCCAAGGGAGGAGGAGGAAGGGCGAGTGCTGGGGAGCGCCGCGGCACCAAGGGCGGCACAAGGGCACCCGTGGCCCAGCCCAAGGGGGTGAGGGGATGAGCTCGGGGGGCCGGGGGGGGCCGGTCACCATCGTGACAGCAGGGGCAGCCCCCCGGCAGGTCCCGTTTGAGTCCCGCGCCAGAGAAGCCCTCAAAAGTGAGGGTTAAACCCCTGGTTTTGCGTGATGTTTGGGACAGGAGAGGCTCCACTTTGGGGCTTCTCCATGGTTTGGAGCCGGGGGGCTCCCGCTGTCAGGCGCACAGGTCCCCCATCCCCAAACCACCCTCTCCGGAGAAGCCCCGGATACCCCCAGGCCTCCCGGCACCGCCGGCTTTTACAGCCAAGGCAGCGTCAAACTCAACCAACACTGCAACCCCCAGCCCCAAAAGCGGTCCCTTCCTGGGGGATGCGCCTCCTTCCCAAATTCCCCTTTCTCTGCCTGAGCCGGGACCGGGGAGCCGGAGCGGCGGGAAGCTGGACCTGGGCGGGGAGGAGCAGGGCTCTCCCGCGGCGCTCCGGTGCCGCGGTGCCGGCTGTCCGCAGGAAGGCTGAGCCCGCCGGGGCCAGCGCCGGGGTGGGATAAGCCCCAAAAGCTCGGCGCCCCACGGGACGGCAGCTGGGCCGGGGAGTGGGGCGGCGGGGGGGTCTGGGGGGGGTCGGCCCTTACCTGGGTCTGGGTGAGCCCCAGCTGGGCGGCCAGTTCGGCCCGTTCGGGCAGCGCCAGGTACTGGGCTTTCTGGAAGCGGCGTTGCAGAGCCGCCAGCTGGTAGCTGGAGTAGATGGTCCGCGGCTTGCGGATCTTCTTGGGCTTCCCGTTGACCATCCGCACCTCCGGCTCCGGCTCCTCCTTCACCGACACTGGGCAGGGAGCGGAGGCGTGAGGCCGGGGCGGCGAGCGGGGCAAGGCGCCGGCGGCCCCCCCTTCCCCTCCCTCCTCCGCCGGGTCCCGCGTCCATCGCCCCCGGGGTGGGGGACACCGGAGGGGACCAAGAGGTGCCCCAGCACCGCTGCTGTCCGCCGGCGGGGAGCGCGGCAAGCCCGGGACCCCCGTCCCCAGCCCCGCGGGGGGCTCTGGCACCGTGCAAATTTAGTGCTAAACTCCGACCGTGCCGCCGGCACGGAGCAGGGGCTGGGAGCCCGCGGGATGGATCCGTCCCGTTCCCCCCCCTCCGTTTCCCGGGCATCCTACCTGCGTCCTGGGCCGGGAGCTGCTGGTCCCTGAAGTGGCCGTACTGGCGGTACGACGGGCTGTAGGAGTAGTCGGACTTGGGCGAGTAGGTGCCGGCGGCGCCGATGCCGTTGAGGTTGAACTGGTGGTAGGGGTAGTGGCCCACGGGCTGCCCGTACGGCTGCCCCGCGTAGTAGTCGTGCTGGCCCGTGTAGTAGCCCAGGTCGGTGACGGAGGACTCGGGCAAGGTGGGGGAGTCCTTGGAGGCGGCATGGCAGCTCAGCGAGCCCGAGAGGTCGGTGAGGATGCTGGAGAGCTTCTTGTCGAAGGAGCCGCTCATGGCGGGAGCGGGGGGCTGCCCGCCCGCCTGGGGACCCCCCCGGCCTCGCGGCTCCGGCTGCCCGCGCGTCAGGCCCGGCGTGCCCCGGGCCGGCTCCAAGCGCCTCCTCCGCCCCGCGCGCCGCCCGGCCTCTTGCAAGGAGCAACCAAGCGACTGTGCCCAAACCTCCAGCCCCGGCCGCCTGCTTAAAGCCTTTAATTATGGAGCAGGGCAGGGTGGGTGCGCATTCCGATTGGCTCCAGAAATATTGCCTGGGAGGCAAAACAGGCTCCTGCCTCCTGTTTTTTTCTTTCTTTTTTTTTTTTTTTTTTCCCTTCCCTCGCTCAAGAAACAACAAAGAGTGGGTGAAAGAAGGAACAGGAATAAATAAAGATCGCAGCCTCCCGTCTGCAGGCGCAGAGGCGGGAGGGGGCCGGCTGGCAGGGCCTCCGGGGCGGCCGGGCGTCTGGGGGGGGGGGGGGGGGGGGGCTTTTCGGCAAGGGAGTTGGTGGCCCCGGGGGAGCTTTGGGGGATAAGGGGGGAGTCGGAGGGGGTCTTTGCCAGGGGACGGGGTGCAGGAAGACCTGGGGTTGGGGAGTGGGATGGGCTGGGTGGCGGCAGGGTATGTCTCGGAGAGGGCAAGCCCTCCTCCCCGGCTCCCAGCAGTCACCAGTGTCTCCCAGTAGGACGCCTGCCTGTGTCCCCATCCCCAGTGTGGTCTCACAGAGCAGACCCCCCCCCCCAGCTCCATGGGGCAGGGGGCCCTCATGTACCCCAAAACTTGGCACCCTCCACCCCCTGCCCCATGGGTACCCCAGGCTGTGCCGAGCCCTGACTCCAGTGCTGTTTTGGGGGGGGGGGGTCTTGCTCGCTGCCTCTCAGCCCCCTCCAGCTGCAGCCCCTTGGCCTGACCCCCCCCCCGCAGCTCCACGAACCCCCCCAGCATCGCCCACCCGGGGGTCCCACGCTGGGCCCTGCCGCCCCCCAGCCCCTCACCAGGATGCTCCTACCCACCCTCCCCCCCAGCGCAGAGGGGAGATTTGGGGGGGGACTTGTATTTTGGTGGGGGGGGTCTCTGCCCCTTCCCCTGGGAGGGTCTGCGGGGGATCAGGGGGCAACTGGGGGGGGCGGGGGGGAGATGCCCAAGCCTGGCCCGGGCTTTTGCTTTGCTAGGTGAAACTATTTGCGTCCCCCCCCCCGCGCCGGCCGCCGCGCTCCGGGGCCGCGCCGCGCGGTGCAACGGCGCCACCCGACGGCCGCCGCGGGGCACTGCGCCGCCGCCGCCGCCGCCGCCTCCGGGCCGCGAGTTCGAGTCCTGGCAGGGGTGGAGGTGCATTCAAAACATAGACTGTGTTGCGATATATTAAGAATTAAAAATTAAAAATTAAATAATAAAATAAAATAAAATAAAATAAAATAAAATAAATAAAATAAAATAAAATAAAATAAAATATATAAAATCAAATATAATATAATAAATACCAGAGGGAAGCAGCCAGGACATGGCAGGAGGTAAAAGCACGACCCAAAGGTTATGTTGAGCCATGGGCTTGTTCGTTGCATGGGAAATGTAATTTGAGATTTAGGAATTAATTTGGGGAAACAGAGAAATAGCTGGGACAAGCCCAGCCCTGCTGTCTGTCCTGCTTAGCATGCACAGGGCTCTGCAAGGCCTCCCTGGGGCGGGTTTCCCAAGGTCCTGGATGTGCCGCTGGGAGATCCCGAGGTCCCCAGTCCGGCCGTCCCTCCAGCCGGACTGTCACCACGGCTGGTTTCTTCTGTCAGATGGTTTTTCCAGCAGGAAAAGCCAGTTCAAGACCTGCACACAGAGCAAGGGGAATTCAGCTCGGAAGAGAAGTTCAAACAGGGAGCAGGTCTGTTCAGTCCTGAACCAGTTTGGGACTGGGAGGCACTGGTGCCTCTCGCTCCCAAAGGCTCCCTGGCCAGGCTGGCTTTTGCTGGAGCCCCAAACCCAGGAGCTCACGGACACGCAAGGGTGCTGGGGGTGGGGGCAGTCTGGATCCCCTGGCTGCCTTCGGGGCTGGACCTACCCCCCAACCCTGGGGGCCACCCAGGAGACACCCATAGGCACAGGGCAGAGCTGGCCCCAGGGCCACCACCACCACCTCAGGGACCCTCCATGTCGCCCCCCATGTTGGGGAGTCCCCCAGGTGCCAAGCTGGAAGCGTCCCCCAAGCCCTGCAGCCCCCAGGAGCCCCCCCATCTCCCCACCTCGGTCACTGCTGGGGGGATGTCGGGGGGCCCTTGGCGGACGGGCCCTCGCTGCCCCCCCCACCGGCATCCTTGGGCAAACGGCTCCATCTAGCGGCCTTTTGGGTGCTGACACCCCCCCATTTGGGTGCTCTCCCCCTCCTTGAGTGCTAATAACCCCCTTGGGTGCAGACACCCTCCTTCTGTTGCAAACATCGCTCCCCTGGCTCCTAACCCCCCTCGCCTTGCGTGCAGACACCCCCTCCTGGGGTGCTGACACTCCTCCTTTGGGTGCAAATCCCCTTCCTTGGGTGCTAACACCTCTCCTTGGGTGCAAATACCCTTCCTTGGGTGCAGACACCCCCTCTTGGGTCACAACATCCCTCCTTGGGTGCTAATACTCCTCCTTTGGGTGCAAATACCCTTCCTTGGGTGCTAACACCTCTCCTTGGGTGCAGACACCCCCTCTTCGGTGGCAACCCACTCCTTGGGTTCTGACACTCCTCTTCTGGGTGCAAATCCCCTTCCTTGGGTGCTGACACGCTGCTTTGGGTGCTAACACCCCCCCGCACCGAGCACCCAGAAGGGCCAAGGCGGTGCTGAGACGCGGCTCCCAGCAAAGGGCTCCTTCCCCGGGGGCAGCTGGGGGCCGAGGCGCTCCAGGGCTTTTTAGCCGTGCGAGGAAGAGCGCGGCCGGCCGGGCCGCCTGCCCGCTGGATTTCCGTCCCCGTGCGGCCGTGCAAGAATAGCCCCGTCCCCTGGGAGCCGGGCCTTCCCGCGCCTCTGGGGGGGGGGGAGGCACGCCAAGCTGCCCCCCAGGAGGCAGGATGGGTGCTCCAAGGGTATCCCAAAGCCTTTCGGGGCACAACCCCCACCCCCCCGCAGGTTCTGCCTCTCCCTGGCGTTATTTGGGATGCTCCGAGCTGCAATGGAGGGACCCAAAGGCGACGTGGCCTGGGGGAGCCTGGGCAAGGGGGCACCCATGCTGGGAGCCCTGGGGGCAGGCGCCAGGGCTGGGGACGGGGCTGGGGACCAGGGCTGGGGACGGGGGATGGGGCTGGGGATGAGGACAGGGACCAGGGATGGAGATGGGGATGGGAACCGGGGATGGGGACAAGGGATGGGGATGGGAACCAGGGCTGGGGATGGGGATGGGGACCAGGGCTGGGGACCAGGGCTGGGGACTGGGGATGGGGACTGGGGATGGGGACCAGGGATGGGGATGGGGACCAGGGCTGGGGACCCTGAGCGGCTCTGGCTGCATCCAGCAGAGCCCCGTGCCAGAGGCTGACGTCTGTGCTGGGCGGCTGCCAGCGGGGCTGTCCTTGGGACTGTCCCCCTCGCGACGGTGACAGCACGTCTCCGGTGCCGTCACTCTTTCCAGTGACATTGTCTGCAACCGGCCCGGGCGAAGGCTTCCCAGCGCCAGCGCGCGTCCCGGGGAGCAGGACATCCTGCAGCCCCTGCCGCGCGGGGGGCGCTTCCCCCCGCCGCCCACCCCGTTGCCGCCCCAGGGACGGGTTTCCTGGCTTGGGTGGGGACGTCGCAGTGGCTCCGGTGACCTTAGGGACCGCCGGATGCTGCACGCACTGGCGGCACGTTTCCTCGCTGGGCCGATCTCCGGCTCGCGCCCCGGCGGCCTCGTGGACCGGACGCCGCAGCAGGGACTTGGGGACAGCACGGCGCAGGGCTCGGCGCCACGTCTCCATCCCCGGTCCTTCCCCCCCGCCCCGAACAAACAGCCCCTGAGCGAAGGACTCCTGTGTTTACAAGCAATTCCCTGGGCTGGAATTTGGCCTCCTCCAGAGCAAACAAGCCTGCGACGGGGCCCGGGGCGGCTGAGAGGAGCGGAGGTCCCCCAGCCCCGCGCTGCGTTTCTCCTCGCTCCGAGCGATGCCCCCGTGATGCCGCCCCCGGGCACCCGCCGGGCCCCGCAACCTTTTTTCACCGGGTCCCGAGCACCCTTCGCCCCGGGGCGCGGGGCCGGTGCGGCCGCCGGGCGCCTTCCCCCCGCGGAGGGCAGGGGCAGGGTGCCGCCGGTCCTGGGGGGCGGCGGGGAGCCGGTACCGGGGGGCGCGAGCCTGGGCGCCGCCGGATCCCGCGCATTCCTGGCATTCCCGGGCGCGGGAGGCAGGGAGAGGCGGCGGATTTGCTCGCTCTCCCTTCCCGCCTCGGCAGCTCCGACCTCCCGGGGGGGCTCAGCCGCGGCCCCCGCCGCCGCCCTGCCTCAGTTTCCCCGGTGCGCCGGTGCCGGGCCCCGAGCCGCTCCTCGGGGGGCCCAAACCGGGGCGGCGGCGGGGAGGGGAACGGCGCGGCGTTGCCCCACGTCGGAGCGGGCGCCGGCTGCCGCCGCCGTAACCCTCCCGCTCCCGCGGGCTGGCGCCGCTTCCCGGCCCGACCGGCCGGACGGGTTGCGAGAGGCGCCGCGGCGGCACCGGGACAGCGGCTGGCGGGAGGGGGGGGGGGACCCCGGGGTGCCCCTCGCTCCCGGTGCCGCCCCCCCGTCTGAGCCCGGCAGGTCCCCGGGGCCACCGTGGTCACTGCCCCGTCTGCCCCCGCCAGACCCCGGGGTCCCGTCCGTGGGGGTCCCATCCCGGGGCGGGTCCTAGCCACGGGAAGGGGTCACGGCCCCGGGGGTCCTATTTGGGGGTCCCATCTGGGGGGGGGTCCCACCGGGGGGGTCTCATCGTAGGGGGTCCCACCCCAGATGCCGTGCTCCTGTGCATTTATGCAGTGCAGCGTGTGCGTGTGCACCCCCTCCTGCGTGCACGTCGGCGGGCACACGGCCGCTGGTGCGTGCGCTGTCGCTGTGCGTGTGCACGTGTGTGCACGCACACGCTCGTGTGCCGGCGCAGGCCCCAGCGTGCACGCGGGCGTGGGGCACCGGTGCACACCGCCGGCCTCGTGCGTGGGCTTCTGCGTGCGCCAGCCCGCACGTGTCTGCACGCACGGCCTGGTGCACACGAGTGTGCACTCACCGGTGTGCACGCGATCATGTGTGCACGCGCCCCCACACGCATGCGCTCCCCCGTGCACGCGCCCAGGTGTGCGCACACACCCTGTGCACGAGCGCCCCTGTGCACGCACACCCACGTGCACGCGCGCCCCTTTGCACGCGCGCCCCCTTGCACGCGCACACCCCCCTGCGCACGCGCGGACCTTTGCCCGGGGGAGGGGGAGGAGCGGCTCCACCACCCCCCGCGCGCGCCTCGCGCCACAGGTGCCAGGAGCGGCCCGGCCCCTTTAAGGGGGCGGTGCCCGCCCCGCCCGGCCCCGCCCCGCGGCCCCGCCCCGCCCCGCGCCCTCACCGGCTCCGGTGGGGCACGGTACGGGTGCCGGCACGGCAGGGTACGGGTGCCGCCGGGGGCCATGGCGCGGCGCCGGCGGCTGCTGCTGGGCGCGCTGCTGCTGCTGCTGCTGGGCGCGCTGCTCCGCGCCGCCGCCGCCTTCAACCTCGACACCGCCTTCCCCGTGCTCAAGGAGGGCGCGACCCGCCGCGGCTTCTTCGGCTTCTCCGTGGCGCTGCACCGGCAGACCGAGCGGCGGGAGCGGTACCTGTGAGTGCGGGGGCCGCGGCCGGGCCTGCCCGCCCGGGGGCACCGGAGGGGAGGGGGGCCCGGGTGGGGAGGGGGGGCCCCGGGGGTTTGGGGGCTGGGGAGGGACGTGCCCGGGCAGGGGGCTTCGGGGTGGGGGGCGCCGTGGGGGGGTCTAGGTGTTGGGGGGGGTGTTGAGGTGAGGAGGGGCGTCCTGGGGTCTAGGTGTTGGGGGGGGTGTTGAGGTGAGGAGGGGCGTCCTGGGGTCTAGGTGTTGGGGGGGTGTTGAGGTGAGGAGGGGCGTCCTGGGGTCTAGGTGTTGGGGGGGTGTTTAGGTGAGGAGGGGCGTCCTGGGGTCTAGGTGTTGGGGGGGGTGTTGAGGTGAGGAGGGGTGTCCTGGGGTCTAGGTGTTGGGGGGGGTGTTGAGGTGAGGAGGGGTGTCCTGGGGTCTAGGTGTTGGGGGGGGTGTTGAGGTGAGGAGGGGCGTCCTGGGGTCTAGGTGTTGGGGGGGGGTTTTAGGTGAGGAGGGGTGTTCTGGGGTCTAGGTGTTGGGGGGGGTGTTGAGATGAGGAGGGGTGTCCTGGGGTCTAGGTGTTGGGGGGGGTGTTTAGGTGAGGAGGGGTGTCCTGGGGTCTAGGTGTTGGGGGGGTGGGAGGTTGAGGTGAGGAGGGGTGTCCTGGGGTCTAGGTGTTGGGGGGGTGGGAGGTTGAGGTGAGGAGAGCTGTCCGAGAATCTAGGTATTGGGGGGGGGTGAGGAGGGGTGTCCCAGCACCTAAATGGTGGGGAGGGGGGGCCCTTGCTTGAGGAGAGGGTCCCGGGGCTCTGCCCCCCAAGGCGAGGGGGCGTGTGTGCTCTGAAATAGCCTCTCGGGTGTTTGTCCCCTCCGCACAGCTCTGGGCTGTGCCCTCTCCCGCAATAGGTGTGCGTGGGGGGGGGGGGGGTGTCCCATCCTGACCCCCGGGTTTCCCCCCACCCCCATTCACCAGGCGGGAGGGTCCCCAGTGCCAAGCACCGGGCACCGGTGTCCTGCACGGCATCCGGGCGCGGGAGCCTGGTGCCGCAGGGCAGGTCCGTCGTGCCGGGCAGAGACGCGCTCCGCCGGCACGGAGGCTGGGAGCGGCCCCGGCTCGTCCGATACGCCGTGGGCGGCCCGGGGTTGTACCTGCCCGCGGCACCGCCTGGTCTGAGCTTTATCTGGGGCAGCCGCGAAGCCTCTCGCCTGCCCCCCTCCCGCTCTGCAGCCGGCTCACGGGCTGCTTGCCTATCCGGCAGCCGCACGTCTGTTTTGCTGAGGGAGCCCTCGGAAACCTGTTGAACTGTAATTCCTGCTGCCGAGTTAAGCCCCAACAAAAGCCCTTTTCAGCTAGTGCATTCTCCTTGTTAACCCGCCGCGAGCTCTTTCTGCGTCCTTCCCGATCCCCCCGCCGCCAGCATCCCCGACTCCCTTTGCACCTCGCGCCCTGGCAGGAGGTTCGAGCTGTGCGTGCGTGCCGGGGAGAAGCAGCCGGCGCAGCACGCAAGTTGGGTTGGGTTTTTCTCTGGCCTCAGGGCACAGGTTTTCGCTGGCTCACTCTCCCGTGCAGCTCCTGCCGTGAGCCGAAACGCGAGGCTGCGGGGGCCCTTTGGAGGCTGCGCTGGGCTGGCTCCGTCTTTTCCGTCTTGCCCGGCACCGCGTGCCCGCAGCGGGACGGACCCGCGGCAGCTGCTGCACGGAGGCATGCGCTCTGCATTCCAGAGATGCATTTCGGGCGCTCGCCCCGCTGTGGGACGTTGTGCTGCTGCCCGTGAGGAGGGAGTGAAAGGGTCCCCGCGGAGCAGCTGCGGGGGCCGGGGACCTCGCCTCGCCGCGGGGACCCGCTGGCTCCCGGCCGTGGCCGGCTTCCCCGGCTCTGGAGGCGTTGGAACAGCCCGCAGCGAGGCCGAGTGTTGGGGCTGGCCGGCTGTCGGGGACGTGGGCAGCGGCTGTCGCTCCGCTCTGGGGCGGTTTGGGGGCTCTGGCCCAGGCGGGAGCTTGCGATCCTGCTGTGCAGGAACGTGGCCTGTGCGTGTCCGAGCATGATGCTGCAGAGGCTTCACCATCTCCCAGGGAAAGACTTCGGAGCGTGAAACCCCTGGAGCCCGCTCCGCGCGGGCAGGAGGGGGCTGAGGTGAGCGTGGGCGGCTCCCGCCTCGCTGAGGCCTCGCACGCTCGCTGCAGGCAGGTTTGGGGAAGAACTTGGCTCTTGCGGAAGTCACAGGAACTCGATACCAGACTTAGTGTCCCAAACAACCCACCCCCTCTCCCATGAGCTGGGGGGGACCACGTTCCCCTTCCAGGCCCTGTGCTCCCCCCTGGGTTGCTGGGACTGAGCTGGAGGCCTCCGGCTCCCATGTGGGAGGGCTCAGAAGTGCAGATCTGCGGGAACAGCCAGGTTGGCTCGCGGTGGCCCATGGCCCACCCCGGCCCTGCCACCTCTGTGTCCCCATGGCTGCCCGGGGTTGGGAGCAGGGCAGAGCTCGGCTGTCATAGGGCCAGAAGAGCTCCAGGGTTTACCCCATCGATGGAGGGGGCTCCTTGCCCCCAGCTGGGGCTTTGGGAGTGGCCGTATCCAGCCTTTGTGCCCCGTCTCTGGTGGATGCGGTGAGATGGGACCGGAGCGGGGCTGCCAGCCGGCTCCCCAGCCTCCTCTGCGCTGTCGTCCTGCGGCAGGCGGGGGTCAGCCCTCAGCTTCCTCCCCGAGGCGCCTGCGGCCTGGGTGTGTGAGCGGAGGTGGTGAAGAGCCAGGATGCTGCACCGAGGGGGGGTTTGCTCCCCTCCCTCAGCCCCGGCAGGCTCAGCCTCTGCTCCGTCATCGGCGAGGTGTCAAACCCAGCGCAGAGAGCCTTGCCGGAGCCCTGGAGCGGGAGGATGGAGGCCTCCCCCGTGCCCTTTGCTCGCTCTTGGCCCAGCTCGGCTCCGCGCTGCTCCAAAGGGCGCCGCGCCCTGCACGGGCCCTCGCAGGTGCAGCCCGCCGCTGCCCGGGTGGGGACCGGAAAGGGCTGTTTCCTGCTGCCACTGTCTCTGCCGCTGGCGGTGGCTTTTGTGCACCCTGCGCGGGGCTCACGGCTGCGAGGGAGGCTGCAGGGGAAGGACCAACGCCGGCTGGGGCTCCCGTTGCGGGTGTGGGGCTGGGGTGCTCGGTGCCGGCCTCTTTCCTGCGCTGAGCAGTCGTCACTGATGGGGGGACCCGATGCGGCGATGCAGCATGGCTGTGGTCCGCCCTGGGACGAGGGATCTCCGGAGCTGGTGGAGATCCCCTCGCGCACAGCTGGCGTTTCCTACCTCCCAGCAGGGCTAAGCCAGCTACTTCCCAGCCCGCTGCTTGCCGGAGCGCTGGCCCGGGGCCAGCGAGCGCTTCGAGGCCAGCGTGACGCTGGAGTCCCCGCGCTCGGGGAGGCGACTTGGGCGCTTTGTGTCCCGGAGCCGCGTCCATGCAAAGGTTTGTTTGCCTGCTCCTCCCCGGCCAGGTGAAGGCGGAGCGGATGTGGCAGGCGTTATCGGGCTTGCCGAAAGATTGCAGGGAAGTCTGACGTGAGCTCCTTCGCCTGCGTGCGCTGGCTCCAGCCGCCCCTGTTCCTAGGGCTCCAGCCGAGCAGCTCTGGGGGGAAGCGTTTGAGCAGCTCGAGCGAGGGGCTGGGCTGGCAGGACCTGACGGCACTGCGCAGGGTTCAGCGTGGCAGCGGGGTGCTGGGGAAACCCAACTCGTGCCAGGCTTGGGGGTTTCTGAGCAACGTGGGGAAACTGAGGCCGGGGAGGCTGCTGGTCCGGTGTGCGCAGTCCGGAGGGGACGGGACCGCCAAGGCCTTGGGCAGGAGGCAGCACCCACCTCCACAGCCTGCTCGGTGCCTCAGTTTCTTGTGTCTTCCTTGGCTGTGGGGGACGAGAGGCTCTGCCCTGGCACTTGGGGGCCTTTGTGGCTCCTGAGGACTTGAGAAAATAGCAAGGCAGAGACAGCAGCTCCTGGCCGGCTGGGGACAGGGAGAGCACAGCTGGTAGCAGAGATGGGTTAATTCCCTGCTTGTCCTACCCCCCCCCCACCTCCCTTTGGGGATTTCTGCTAATTCAGGAAACGCGCTTGCATGTTTTTCTGCTGATTGCCAGAACTGGCGTGGCTGAACTCCCCCCTCCTTGGCCGGGGCCTGTCGAAAACTGCTGGGGTGCTTCAAGGCTGCGTCTCCTTGGCAGGCGGGGAGCGGCCGCTTGGCAGCGGCGACGGCGCCCACGGATTGATCCGTCTCTCGCTGCTGGTCTGGGCCCAGGGATGCTCCGAAGAGGCATTTCTCTCCTCGCCCACTTCCTTTCCGGCGTGTGCATCAGCAGATTTGCCTGCTCAGGGCTCCTGGGGCTGTCTTGGAGGATCGGTTGTGAAAGCCCCCCCCCCCCCCCCCATCGCGAATGTTTCAGCCCTGGTGTAACCGAACGTGCAGGAGTTGGGGAGGCGGTGGATGGTTACGGGCTGGCCCCGAGCAGCCTCGGGCGAGCTGGGGGCTGTACTGGGGACACCCCTCGGGTGCAAGGGGGGGTTCATGGGGGCTCTACCCCGGCACCGTGTGCAGCCAGACTGCAGAGCTGAGGTCTGCACCCCGGGCTCGTTCGGCAGCCGTCGCGGGGTGATGTTTGGGTGGGAAGCCCCAGCGAGGGTCCCCGTGACCCACCCCAGCCCTGGTTCAGCTTGTGAGCAGGGATTGGGCTCACTGTCAGCCCCCCCTCCGGGTTTCTCGGTGTCCAGCTGTCCCGGGGAGGGAGAGGACGCCGTGCGGGAGCCGGAGCCCGATCCCTGTTGCACGCGTCCGCGTGCTCTTCCCCTTGCTCCTCGTTGTGTTTGTCACCCGGCGAGTGTCCGGAGATGGATGAGGTGCTTCGCTCGCTCCGACGGGCTGCGGAGCAGCAGACGCAGCTGCCGTGCCGGAGCCCCGGACAGCCGGCCTGACCCTGCGGCCTTCATCATCCTCCCTCGCCAGGGCCGGGGCCGGCCCTCCTGGGGCTGCCTGCTTGGCCGGGTGCCTCCGAGGACCCTCCAGGGCTCTGGCCGCCCCTGGGGGGGATGTTTGGGGAGGGAGGTTGACAGACGTGCTGTGAGCTGTGGTGGAGCGGTTTCTTGCCTGGTTCGTGCCCGCGGCCTCTGCAAAGAGAGAGGGGCCGCGTCTGAGGACCGGCCCTGGGGGAGGCAGGTGGGGGCTGCCATCAGGAGCAGGGCTGGGGGTCCGTATACTGCTTTTTGGGATGTGCAGCCTGCAGTGCTCTGGGCTGGCCCCCACCAAACCCCCACGCTTGTTCACGCAGAGCCCTTTGGGGGAGCAAAGGGGCACTGGGTTGCGTTGGTTTGTGATTGCTGCAGCCCTCTCGGCTCCTCTCGCTGCAGCCTGCGCTGGATCCTGATCCCCCTCCGCTCTCCGGTTCAGGCTGGTTTCAGGGCTGCTTCGCGCCGAGATGCTGAGGCCAGGCGGGAGCTGCCTATCCCCCTCTCCTCGCCTTGGCCCGTGCCTGCAGGGAGGCCCTGCAGCCCCGTCCTCCCTCCTGCTTTACCAGGGCGGATTAGGACAGGGCACGGCCTTTCGCATTCCTGCCTCCCTCCCTTCCCTTCCTCCCCCTCCTGCTGCTGTTTGACCATCCCGGAGTTTGCTCCATCGTCTGGAAAGGACGCTGCTGTCGGAGCACGAGGTCTTGGCTGAGTCCCGGCTCCTCCTCCCGCGGCCCTGGCCTGGAGTCCTGGGTGTGGGGCTGGTGCCCCCCCGGGACCTCTGGCCTGGGACCAGTGCCACAACTGGTCCTGCCCTCCCCGAGGTGGGAACACAGGTGTCCCAGCTCTTGTTTTTCTCCCATGCCAGGTCTCAAAGGTAGTATGTCTCTCTTGTGGGACAGGTTGGGCCATGCATGGGTGGGGGACAGATGTGCACGTTCCCCCCTGCCCTGCAGCCCCCAGCATCCCAAGGGCCCCCCAAATCTGTTAAACACGTCGCCCCAGCACCCCTGCTCCGTCCAGAGCCCGAGCCTGCGGGTGGGCTGGCTTGCCGGGAAGTCTTGGCCCGAGGCAGCGAGAGGCTCAAGCCGCCCCGGTTTGCGTTGGCTCCCTGCCCCCCTCCTGCAGGACCTACTGAGCTTGGCCACGGAGGAGGCACCGTGGCCGTGGTGGGTGGGAACGGCTCTGCCTGGAGCTGGGCTCTGGCCCCGCTCCCGGCCAAGCCAGGACCCCCCGGGGGCACAGCCTGGTGCTGGGCCCTGGTCCCCCACGGTGCACGGGGCTGCACGATGCCCTGGAGGGGCTGGCCGTGCCCCAGGGAGCCTCGATCGCAGCGTGGTGGCACCCGAGGGCTCCCACTGGGGACATTGGAGTGTCCCCTGGTCCCAGCTGAGTTTCTCTGGTGCCTGGGATGTGTCGTCCCTGCCAGGCACTGCCCGATGTGTGTTGCGAGGGGGTCCTGCATTATCTCATGCCCCCTGGCACGTCCCCACGGGGCTCCGGAGGCAGGACCTCGGGCTGTATGGCCCTGGGCACACGGGGCCTGGGGCAGCACTGCCCCAGGGTAGAGCAGGAGCCTCCCGGACTCCTGGGTCCTCGCTGCAGCCCTGAGTCACAGGGCAGCTGCACTGAGTCACTTCCCCTTGAGGTAAGAGGGGACAATGGTGCCCTGTTGTCCCCCCCCCCCCATCTCCCCTCTTCCCAGAGGAGGTGTGTTGGGGGAGGAATTAGGGAGGCACATTCCTTTTGTGTGGAGCATCCCGGACTGGGAAAAAAGTCAGGAGAAAACAGCCCCCCCTCTCCGCGTGCGTGTTTGCCTTCATGCCCGGCAGCTCCCCCTTTTCCTGGGAGCACGGGCACCTCTGGCGTCCCCGTCCCTCCACAGCTCAGCCATGCCGGGGGGAGCTGAGCCCCGGGACGTCTCATCCAAGGCTCCTCCGGGGGCTCTTTTGAAGCCGGATGACTCTGTCCGCCCCGTTCCAGCATCTCGCTGACTCAGCCGCAGCGAAGCCGCCGGCGGTGCCCGGTGCCGCCCGGGCGCGCGGGGCCCCAGCGTGCCGGGACGGGGGCTGCCTGGGGCCCTGCATTCCTCCTGCGCCTGTGCTTTGAGTCACCCGCCCCGGCGCTGCCGGGACGCGCCCGCGCTCCTGGCCTCGCATTGTTCAGCCCGGCCCGACCGCAGCCTCCTCTCCCAAAGCGGCCTCCTCTCTCCCCGTCGTGCCCTTCCCGTGGCACCGGGGGGAAGTCAGCGTGGACACCGGGCTTGATTTTCCCCCCCGGGGGAGGATGTGGACAGCAAGGTGACCTTGCCTTCGTCCTCTGTGTTAGCTGGTGCTCTGGGACGGAGAAGCGGTGGGAAGGCGAGTTGCACTGAGAACAGGCCCGCTCGCTACCTGAGTGCTCTCCGAGCAGACCTGCCGCTGCTCGGGGCTGTGGCAGCTACCTGGGCACCGCGGCTCCGCCTGGCAGCTGGCTTCCGCCCTCCGCCTGTTTGGAAAAGCTTTTCCTGTGCTGGCACGGCGCTGCCGTGCCGCCTCCTCGCCATTGTCTGCGGGGCCCTGAAGGACTTCCCGGCGGAAAGGTTGGCCTTTCCGGAGCCCCCGGAGGCAGCGGCCGGCCCCGAGCCCCGCGGCAGGTCTGCGGGCGCCCTGTCCCGGCGCTGCCAGAGCCTCTTCCCCGCGCGGGTGCGGGGGGGCTGCAAACCCCTCGGGACTCTGTCTTCAGCGTCACATTAAAGCACCTGGGGGTGTAAAAACCCCTGGAGCTGAGCTGGGGCCTCACAGCGTTTGCGTGGAGCCGTGCTCCCTCTGGGCCCCCCTCACCGACTCGCTCCCCCCTGCGTGGCTCCGCTGTGACTCAGCGGGGACCTGAGTCACCCCAGGACCCCCCCGCGTGTCCCGGCCTCTGCGGGACCCCCTGCGCCGCTTTGCCAGGCGGACGGGATGAGACAAGCCCGGATTCCTGCGGGAAAGGGGGAAGCACGTGTGCGTGCGTGCACATCCGTGCGTCTCCGGCGGCTAATCCACGCTCCGCTCTGCCGCACCTTCCTTCCCGAAGATCCCCTCCCTGCCCGGCCCCGGATCTCGCCAGCTCTGCCTCTCCCCTCGTCCCCCCCAGCCCAACGTCGGGGTCTCTCCCTCCCCTCGCCGCCGTCGCATCCGGCTGCCTGTGTTTATCGCAGCATTCCTCGGCGAGCGCGCGCTGGCACGGCCGCGGGAGGCAGCGAGCCTGTCGGCCGGCGCGGACACGACGCAGCTGCCGCGCCAGGGCCCGGACCCCGCCAGCGGCTCAAAGGTTGGCCGGGAAGGGCTCTGGCTGTTTACACACGCGCGGGGCCCTGGCGTCCTCTTCCCGGCGCTGCCGACGACCGAGTCGTGCCGAATCGCTCCGTGTTTCGGTTCCCCTGCCTTGCAACGCAGCCTGAGCCGGGGCACCGGGGCGTGCGAGGCACGGTTCGCGGGCGCGAGCCAAGCCTGCCATTCCCACACCCCCGCGCGCTGGGATCGAGCGGCTCCGCAGTGAGCTCAGGGTGGGAACGGAGCCAGCAAAGAGCGCGTCCGTCGATCCGTCCTGCTACCCGGAGGGGGAGCCTTCCCCCGGCTCCCCGCCTTGCAGCGCGCACGTGCACCGGGATGTGCGCCGCTGCCGAGGGGAAGGAGAGAGGCTGGTTGCTGCCAGCGGCGCGATGAGCCCTGCACGTGTCCGCGCTCACGTCGGTAGAGGGTCCCCAGGCAGCCCTGGTTCCTGCTACCGTTTCGGACCCCTGGGGAGGAGGGAGCCGTGGGGATGGAGCCAGGACGGCCCCGTCTCCCTGCCGCGGGGAGGGAGTCAGGGCCGCGGGGAGGGCTGGCACGATGTGCTCCGGCGAAGCGTTGTCTCGTGGCTGATTCAGCTCCCTGGAGAGGGCCCGTTTCCCAGCACGGCGTGGGACTTGGCTCGGGTTCCTCCCGGCTGGGACGTGGAGGGAGGCCAGCTCGCGCTCGGCCTTCCCGCGCCTGCACCGCGGAGGGCGGGAGGGCCTGGGCCACAGGAGCGTGCGGGGCGCTCGTGCTAGCGGGGGGCCCCGTCCTGCTCCTGTCCCCTCCGAGGAGCCGCCAGCCTGGATCTCCCCCGCGGTGGTCCGCCTGGTTTCTGCGCCGCTGAGCGAGGTGGGGGGCTTTGGGGCAGGCCAAGGCCGGGGAGGCACGTGCCGATCGCTGCTTTCCGTCACGCTCCCTTCTGCTCCCCCCAGGCTGCTGGTCGGGGCGCCCCAAGATGTGGACACGGAGAACGGCACGCGGACGGGCGCCGTCTACTCCTGCCCCCTCACCGCCTCCAAAAGCGACTGCCAGAGGCTCGATATCGAGTTGAAGAGTACGTGAGTGCCCCAAGCGCCCTGCAGCACCCCTGGTGCCCCCCCATCCCAACTCTCCCCTCCTCCCTTGCTCCCGTCCTCCGGCCAGGCCCCCCGTTCCTCCGTTGATGCCCACCACGGAAAGGGCAAGGGCCGCCCTGAGAAAAGCCCCGTCTGGCCCCCGGATGAAAGTGGGGGGTCTCCGTGCTTGTGCGTGCGGCATCCCCCGGGTCAGGAGCTCCCGTTGTGCCACGTTCCCGACTCTCACGCCGTGTCTCCCCGGCTTAGGTGAGCCGGACAAGTACATCATCGAGGACATGTGGCTGGGAGTGACGGTGGCCAGCCAGCGGCAGCCGGCCGGGAGGGTGCTGGTGAGTGCACGCGTGCCTTGCACACCCCGTGTCGGCCCTCGCAGCTGTGCTGGGGGCTGCGTGTCACCTCTCCCTTCCCCCGTCCCCTTGGCCGGGGACCCGTGGGAAGCTGTGGGGTGACAGGGTGTACAGACCACTGTTCTGGTACGGTGTATTGGGGCACGTGGACCGATGCTGCGATCAGCCAGGACGGAGGGCAGTGTCTGGGGTGTACGGACCGCTGTCCGCTGAGACAGCCAGCCCTGCAGTGGTGGCACTGGGACGGAGCGGGCCGTAGCCCCTCCGCTTGCGGGTGCCCAGGCGCTGAGGCCGGGCGCTCGGCTGTGCCGGCAGGCCTGCGCTCACCGCTACACGAAGGTGCTGTGGTCGGGCAGCGAGGACCAGCGGCGCATGGTGGGCAAGTGCTACGTGCGGGGCAACGACCTGCGCCTCAACATCAGCGACGAGTGGCAGACCTACCACAACGAGATGTGCAACTCCAACACGGACGCCGAGGAGACGGGCATGTGCCAGATGGGCACCAGCGCCGGCTTCACCGCCAACATCATCTACTTCGGGGCACCCGGTGCCTACAACTGGCAAGGTGCGTGGGCACGGCCCTGCCTGGGCAGGGACGGGACGAAAGCCCCCTTCACCGGGGCAGCCTGCTCGCCTGGCAGCTGTGCCCCGCATGGCATCCATTTGCGTGGTGGGAGCTGTGCGCGTGGGTGAGCCTGTGCGTATCGTGCCTGTGTGCACGCGTGTGTGCCTCTGCGTGTGCACTGCTGCGGTGGGCGAGCGCGTCTGCACGCCTCAGGGCACGTACGTACGCCCGTGTGTGCGCTCGCAAACGGGACCGCTCCGGGCAGCGAGCGGCAGCAGGCTGCCGGCGAGGGGCTGATAACCGCCCTGCTCTTCCAGGTACCAACTACATGCTGCAGCGAGAGATGTGGGACCTTCACGACTTCTCCTACCCCAACCAAAAGAACGGCAACACCTACATAGGTGGGGAGCAGGGCAGAGTTCGTTGGCGGCTCTGGGGGGATTTGGGTCTGGAGGAGGTTTGGGGGCCATGGGTTTAGGGAGAACTTCGAGAGGGCCGTGGGGTTTGGGGATGTTGGGGGATTCCCTGGGGCGGCTGTGCCCCTGTGGGGGTCCCGTCGCTGGCCCCTGGCTCACTGGCGGGATTTGGCCGCAGGGTACACGGCGGAGATGGGCAGCGCCGTGCTGCAGCAGGACGCGGTGACGGTGGTGTCGGGCGCTCCGCGGTACCAGCACACGGGCGCCGTGTACCTGCTGAGCCGCAGCCCCCAGCACACGCTGGAGAGGAGCCTGCTGCTCCCCGGCCACCAGGTCGGCTCCTACTTCGGCAGCGCCGTGGCCCTGGCAGACCTCAACAACGACGGGTGAGCTCGGCAGGGCCAGGGCCCCCCAGCTCTGGGGGACGGCGGGCTCTCCTGGGGCATCGGCTAGCTCAAAGGGGTCTCTGTGGGTCACAGCGTGGGGTGGGTATTGCTGATAGCTCTGGGGATGGGAGTCTCCATTTTTGTGGGGGCTTTTGGCTTATTTCGGGGGGTCTGACTGCTCTTTAGGGGGACTGTGTCTTGCTGTAGCTTTCAGGGGTCCCCACCTCTTCTGGGGAGGTTTCCCCCCTTTCACTGGGGGACACTTGGGTTGTCAGGGTGGGGGGTTGTGAAGAGGGGTCTGCCCACGCCGCTGGCCCGCATCGTAGCCCCCCAGCCCTGACCCGCCCCTCGGCCCGCAGGTGGCAGGACCTGGTGGTGGGAGCCCCCTACTACTTCAAGCGGAAGCAGGAGGTGGGGGGAGCCGTGTACGTGTACATGAACGAGGTGGGGGGCTTCCGGCCCGAGCCCAGCCTGGTGCTCACCGGCCCCAGCTACTCCGCCTTCGGCTTCGCTGTGGCCAGCATCGGGGACATCAACCAGGACGGCTTCCAGGGTGAGGGGCCGGGAGACCCCGTCGCGGGGGGACCCCAGGGCCTGTTGCGTGGGGGGGGTTGGGGTGCAGCAGGGCTGCCTCTGGGTGCAGGGGGGGTCTTTGGGGTATGAGGGGATCCCACTTGGGGGGTATAATGAGCTTTGGGGAGATGGAGGTCTCTGGGGAAGGTTTGGGGTGAACAGGAAGGGATGAGGAGCATCTTGGTGGGGGTGTTCAAGGAAGAGAAGGCGTGAGTGAGAATGGGGTGGGGGGATTGAGGAGGCGTTGAGGAAGCACCAGAGGTACTGCAGGGCGGCCCCTTCCCCATCCCCACGGGACTGACCTTTCTCTTCTCCCCACAGATATCGCTGTGGGGGCTCCTTTTGAGGGGCCCGGCAAGGTCTACATCTACCACAGCAGTGCAGAAGGACTGCTGGACAAACCCCGGCAGGTAACGGCCCCATGGGGCAGGGGGGCTCCCTCGGCTGGGGGGCTGGGGGCTGGCCTCTCTGAGCATCCTCCAGTCCAGCGGTGGGATCTCCAGATCCCTGGGGCTGATGTGGTGTTGCTGAGCAGCAGGTGACCCCCCATCCTGCTGTGCCCCCCAGGTGATCAGCGGTTCAGATCTGGGTCCCGCCAGCATGCAAACCTTCGGGTACTCGCTTAGCGGGGGGCTGGATGTGGACAGTA
This sequence comes from Dromaius novaehollandiae, assembly GCF_036370855.1. NCBI lineage: Eukaryota > Metazoa > Chordata > Aves > Casuariiformes > Dromaiidae > Dromaius > Dromaius novaehollandiae. The sequence goes on along the minus strand of NC_088119.1, from coordinate 8,530,649 downwards.
ACTCCTACCCCGACCTGCTGGTGGGCAGCTTGGCGGAGAGGATTGCCCTGCTCAGGTAAGGGAGCAGGGGTCGGCGGGCGCCTTACAGCCCTCTGTCCTGGCACTGCCACCTCCCTGCCCTGGAGACTGTCCCTGCCTTTTCAAGCACCCCGCTGCCCCGCAAGGTGGGCACACGGGTGCCGAGGGGGAGCCTGGTCCCGCTCTAGGAGGCTCAGCCGAGCCCTGTCTTGCTGCCCAGAGCTCGTCCTGTGATCAACATCCTGAACAAGACCTTGTCGGTGAACCCCAGCAAGGTGGACCCTGCCCGGTGCACCCCCGACTCCTGGTAAGGCCCCCGGCACGGCCGGGCCCGCTCACGGCGCTGCGCGGCGGACGCGTGGGCTGCGGGGTGCTGCAGGCAGCTCTGCTCACAGCCCCGTTCCCCCCACAGCATCAAGGTGACCGTCTGCTTCTCCTACAACCAGAGCGCCGGCGACCCCAAGTACAAGGAGAACATCGGTGAGTGCGCAGAGGAGCACGCGTTATGCGTGTGCACACGGGAATGGGTCTGAGTGTGGGGGTCGTACACAGGGACTTGTGCAAGGGTGCGTGCAGAAGGGGGGGTTGGGGAACACGCTTGCATGCAGGGGGTGCGTCTGTGCGTACATCTACGGGGGAAGAGGTGAGCTGTGGGTGTGGGGATGTGCACACGTATCCGCTACACACATGTGCGTGTACACACGGGTGATTGTGTTCACGTGTACGTGCGTGCAGGGGGACACGCAGTTGTGTGACCCCCACGGCACTGCTTTGCCCCCCGCAGACCTGGAGTACACGTTGGAGGCTGACAAGGACCGGCACCCACCCAGGGTGAAGTTTTTGGGGACACACTCTGCCACCTACCGCGGCATCTTCCGTATGCCTGACACCCGCTGCGAAACCAAGGAGCTCCTGCTGGTGGTGAGCGGGTGTGAGTGCACGCGTGTGCGTCTGGATGAGCGCGTGTGCGCTACAGGTTGTTCTGCTCGTGGCACTGGATCAGGGGAACGAGATACTGGAAGATAGAGTGGGGGGTGGTGAGGTGCAGAGGCTCCTGGGCATTTTCCAGCAGGAACAAAGGTCTGAATTCAGGTTACAGCTGCAATGAGTTTAAGGGGTCTCATAAGCAGGGGTGTGGAGCAGGAACTGATGCCTCTGGATGTGGCCGGGGGCTGCTTTGCTGTGGCTGGAGCTGGAGGAGGGACAGGGAGAGAGTCAATGCTTTGCTGTGATTTCCTCCATCCCACAGGAGAACATCCGGGACAAGCTACACCCCATCATACTCTCCATGAACTACTCGCTGGTGGAGCAGCCCAGGACCTTCCAGCTGGGCCTCCACTCCCTCAACGCCTTCCCCGTCCTCAACGAGGACCAGTCCCACGAGAACGAAACTAAGGTGCCGCGGGGAGCGGGCGAACAGGCTGGGTGGGGGCATGGGCTCTGTGCAGGCATCCCGGGGGCGTGGGGGCCCTCCAGGCTGTCCCCATGCCTCAGTGTCCCCGTGTGTAGATGGGAGCAGGCACAGCCCCAAGGGCTGGGCTGCGAGTGCCCCTCTGGGCCTGGTGCTGTGCTTTGGGGATCGGAGAAGGCTGAGTGGAGATTGGAGAAGGGTGGGCGCTGACACAGGGATGTCCCTGTCCCTCAGATTGAGTTCCAGAAGGAGTGTGGCATAGACAACAAGTGCTACAGCAACCTCCAGCTCCAGAGCAGCTTCATCACCGACCAGAACCAGCCCCTGCCCAGGTGAGAACAGGCAGCACCGGGTCTCTGTCCACCTCTCCTGTCCGCTGTGCCATCCCCTGCCCAGCCTGCGTCACCCCTCGGCCACAGTGTCCCCATCCTGGCGTGTGCCAGCGTCTCCATCTCACTGGGGTGGATTCATGCTGTGGTGGGTGGCACCATGTGGGCACCCCTGTGCTGAGCCGGGGCGGTCTCTGCTCGGCGCAGGCTGAACGGGACCCAGGTGCTGCAGTACAGCCGGGACACGCGGAAGCTGTACCTGAGCGTGAACATCACCAACACGCCCACCACGGCCTTCAACGGCGAAGATGCCCACGAGGCCCTGCTCAACATCACAGTGCCTGCAACCCTGCTGCCCTCCTCTGTCCGCCCGGTAAGGGATGTCCTCCCCGTTCTCCAACTGGAAGAGGGGCAAAGGCTCAGACTTGGTGCTGCCAGGGTGTTCCTCACGCTCTTCCCCTCCCCAGAGCGGGGCCTGTACCTTTGCAGAGACGGTGCTGTGTGAGCTGGGCAACCCCTTCAAGAGGAACCAGAGGGTGAGTGCTCTCCTTAGGCCCACCTGAGCCCTGCCTTGGCACTCTGTAGGCAGGCAGGGGTCTGGCCATGCTACTCCAAAGTCCGTCTGTGTTGCAGGCAGAGCTGATCATCACCTTTGAGGCCATTGGGATCACGCTGGACACACGAGAGGTCTTGGTGTGGCTGGACCTATCCACGTGAGTGTCCCTGGGCAGGCAAGGGTGGCTGGAAGCAGGGGCTGGGAAAAAGGTGCCTGGAAGGATGTTGGCTCCTCTTCCAGTGAGTGGAAGTGCAACTGCCTTTGGGGCAGAGCACAGCTGTGTAGCAGTAGCCCTCAGCTGCTCCACGAGAGAATTGGAAAACAGTTGAGGAGCTGCTAAATCCAGCAGGGCTCCTGGAGCTGGCAAGACAAGGCACCCCCAGGGCCCTTGCTGGGAAGATGGGGGGCTGCCCATGCTGGTCAGTGGGGGGAGACGCTGATGCCGAGGTGGTGCCTTGCAGGCAAAGCACCCAGGAGGACCTGCAGCCCGTGCTGGCCAAGCTGCTGGTGGATTATAGCATCCAGTCGTCGCTGACCACGTGAGTGCGGCGGGGCTCTGACCCTAGTCTCCAGCCCCGGAGGTGCTCCCTCCCTTCTCTGCCCCCTTCACCATGCGTGTCCCCCTTGTCCTGTCCCCAGAGTCTCCTCCCACATCCAGTCGCACTTCAGCGGGACGGTGGTGGGCGAGTCGGCCATGCAGAGGGAGCAGGACGTGGGCAGCGCCCTCACCTTCGACTTCCAGGTGAGGCCAGTGCACAGCGGGGCAGCCGGTCCTGGCAGCGTTGGAGAGGTGGGGTCGGGGCAGGAGCAGCTCCTTCCCCGGTGCCACCAGGCTCTGCATTACAGGTGACCACCAAGGGGGAGTCACTGGGTGCCCTGGGCACCATCCTGCTCGGCTTCGAGTGGCCCTACGAGATTCCCAACGGCAAATGGCTCCTGTACCCCACGGAGATCCTGGTCAACAACAATGAGACCTGCCAGCCGCCCGGGGCAGTCATTAACCCCCTCAACCTCACTGTGAGTGTCCTCATCACAGGTGCTTTGCAGGTGTCCACACTCTGCCCTCTCCAGGGCGAGCACAGCCTGCAGAACAGCAGGACGTGCCGGTGCCCCTGCTTCAGTCTTTCCAGCCCTGTTCACCCCTGTTTGGTCGGAGTTGCCCAGGCTCTGACAGGGTTCATTCCTCTCCAGCTCCTGGAGGACAAGGTCCCGTTCCGGCGGAGACGTGAGCTGGGGGCATCGCAGCTGGCAGAGCCCCCCATCACCCTGGCCACCGCCAAGAAGGCCAAGTCAGAGGTGGTGCTGGTGAGTGGGGCCTGGGGATGGTCCTGGGGGCCTCTGACTTCGGGGGACGGAGGGGCTGAGGGTCTGGTACCTACGTGCCCTCCGACAGCACTGCTGGGACGGGGACGGGATGCAGGTGCCCCTGGACGTGGTTGCGGGCTGGGGAGGCGGCGCACGCTTCTGGCTGCAGCCACTGGGCGGCAGTTGCCTCTTGCAGGGTGCTCACGGGCGGTGACATGCGCACAGCAGCGCCGCACGCAGCGACACGCAGCTCCGTGCGAGTGCAGTCTGCCGTTACGAGCAGCTACAGGTGTGTGTGCAGTCACGCATGGGCTGGCACGCGTCCTCCCGTGCAGCCACATACCTGCGCACACACGGCTACACGTGTTTATGCAGCAGCATGCGGTGACTCGTGTACACTCGGCACAGCTAGCTACGTGTGTATGCAACAGCTTCACAGCTACACACGTGCACACGCAGTGACACCGAGCTGCACGTGTGTACACACACGTGCAATGCACCCAGCTGTAGTCACACACGCACAAACACACATCTCTATGAAGGTCACACGCAGAGCCACACACACATACAGTTACACGTGTGGAGTGTACGCAGCTGTAGCCACACACACGCAGTTACACCCCGCTGCACAACGGCACGCACCCAGGCAGAGCTGCACGGCTGTGTACGCAGCGACACGCTCGCTTGCACACACCGGCTCCCCGTCCAGTCTGGTGCGTGGCGTACTGCACTGGCAAGGGGCTCTGCAGCCTGGGGCTGTGCACCCCCCTGAGCCCCCTCCCTCTTCAGAGCTGCTCCAAGGGCACAGCCCACTGCATCTGGTTCGAGTGCCCCGTCCGTGACACCCAGCACCCCACCACCTTCAGCGTCCGCGCCCGCGTGTGGAACAGCACCTTCATTGAGGTCAGTGCCGGGCCCTGCGGTTCGGCTTTGGGGGGCAGGGAGGGCAGGGGGTGCTGGCAGAGCTGGGTCAGCTCCGAGGTCAGGGCTGGGCTGCTCCTCCCGGGGAGCTAGGAACACTGCTGAAACAGGGCACTGAGTTTGCCAGGTCTCAGCTCAGCAGCTAACATCCATCCCTCACCCTGTTCCCGGTGACAGGGGTTGGAAGGGGTGAGGTTGGCATGGCTGCCTGGAGATGGAGTGTCCTCTGCTCTGGGACTCTTGGGGCCACCAGCTAAGTGCCAGTGGTCCTGGCAGTCCCGAGACCCCTCCGTCACCTGTGTGCCCCCAGGAGTACAGCGATTTTGACCGGGTGAAGGTGGACGGCACAGCGACGTTGTTCCTCCGGACCCACGTCCCCACCATCAACATGAGGAACCACACAGTGCGGGTGAGTCACGCCAGAGCCTCTCATGGCACGGGCTGGGACTGGGGTTACTGGGAGCTGCCCCCCAGCCCAGCCCCCCTTCCTCCAGTGAGCCTTTTCTCGGCCTTTCCAGTTCTCTGTGGACGTCGACTCGGAGCTGACGGAGGAGCAGCCAGCCGAGATTGCGCTGTGGTTGGTGCTGGTGTCCGTGGCAGCCGGGCTGCTGCTGCTCGGGCTGATCATCCTCCTGCTGTGGAAGGTGAGCACCGCGCCGACGCTGCTCGCGGGTGTCTGGATCCCCCTCTCCTGCGGGCGAGCGGTGCGGGAGCTGCTGGGAGACCTGGTATGCTCATGTCACCGATGGCTGGTGATCCTCCGCCTGGATGTGGGGTGCTCACGGACGGCTCCAGGCAGTGAAACTCGGGCAGAGGCATGAGAAACCGCCTCTCTGGACGGCCCCGGGCAGCCCCTGCGGGTGGGAGCTGGCCCAGGAGGAGACGGTGTGCAGGATGCAGAAATGCACCCGCCCCTGGGGTGGAACGAGCCTGCTGCCGCCGTGCGGCCAAGGAGGAAGAGGAGAAAGAGCAAATTGAAGGCCCTGCCGCTCCCGGGGTAGGGAGACACGGCAAAATATTGCGGGAGTCAAAACGGCTGAGGCAGGGCAGGACGATGTCACCTCCTTGTCCCTTGCTTCCTCCTCTAGCATCAGGTCTCTTGCAGCTGCACGGGCCTCGTCCTGCCCTTCCCTTTGGCTCCCAGCTCCTCCCTGCAGCGGTGCAGGGCATGGAGGTCCCTGACCCTCTGGGGACCGTCCCGCGTCTGCAGGGCCCCCACCCTGCAGCATCCCCAAGGACGAGCCCTCGGCCGGGTGCAGCTCTCAGCCCGCTGCCCCCTCCCCCTGCCCTGGGCAGGCGGCTCCCAGCCGTCCCGCTCCGCCGTCCCCCAGCCGTTCCCTGGATGCGGCCACCTCAGGGCCGGAGCGTTCCCACCCCGGGCCCCTCGTCTGTGTCCCCTGACCCGTGTCGCCTCCTTCCTCGCAGTGCGGTTTCTTCCGGCGGGCCAACACGCGGGCCATGTACGAAGCCAAGGGCCAGAAGGCGGAGATGAAGATCCAGCCGTCTGAAACGGAGCGGCTGACGGACGACTACTAGCTGGGGGCAGCCCCGTTGCCCCCGAGCACCCACTCCACCTGCTTGGTAATGCCCCGGAGCCCCGCTCCCTGCGTCCCGCAGGGACCCTCCTCCTCTCCAGCCTCCTGCGCTCTCCCTTCGCTGCTCCACTGCTCCCTATAGGGCCCCATAGGGGTGCAGGGTCTCCGTGCGCATCTCCCTCGAGCCGCTCCAGGACGGTTTTTCCTTTCCGTCTTCGGGGCCGTGGGCTTTGCTGGCCTCTGCTCCGTGAGAGCCCCGGAGCAGCTGGGATGGAGGTAGGAGACGGCATCCTCGGGGTGTTTGTCACCACGGGCCGGATGCAACGGTGAAGGGCTCGTGCGAAGCACCAGGCTGGCGCGCGGCACCCGAGGCAGAGAGGAAGCGGCGGCACGCGCTGTGCGGCAGGCGAGGGGTCCTGTCCCCCTTCGCCGCCTCTGGATTCTCTCTCCTTTCACTCTCTGCCTGCCTGGCCTGTCTCGGGGCTCCGGTTTCTCCTCCCGGTTTCTCTCCTCTCTCCCCGGCCCCCGCGTTAACCTGCTCCTTCCTTCTCGCCCCGCAGTGTGACTTCTTCCAGCGGACTCGCTACTACCGGATCATGCCCAAGTACCACGCGGTGCGGATCCGGCAGGAGCAGCGCTACCAGCCCGGCGGCCTCCTGCCCCGCCGGCGCAAGAAGCACTGGGTGACAAGCTGGCAGGAGCCAGAGAAGTACTACTGACCCCCTCGCCCGCACCCCGCCCCCGCCGAGCCGTCGCGCCCGGGGAGCGCGAGGACTGGTTTCACTTTGCACAAGGGGATCTTTTCCTGCCCGCGCCCGCCTCCCCATCGCCCGGGGACCTGGCCGCGTCCCCCGCGCTCGCTCGCGCGCTCTCCCGTACGCTTCCCCGCTCGCGCCTCGTGCTGCCGGCGCGAGGCTGAGCCCGGCGCCTCCCTCGCCTTCCTCGACACGATCGCTGCTGGTCTCGCTAGTGCCTTCCCCCCCCCGCGCAGACACTCCTCCCCGGCGGGTGTCCAAGCTGCGTCCTCGCGCGCCGGGACACGCTCGCGCGCCCCGCGTCCCCCCCAGCCCCCCGGCGCCCCTTGCTTGCGCCGGGGCCACGTTACATGGGGACGGGGCGCAGCGGGAGGGCAGAGCCTTCCTCCTCCTCCTCCTCCTCCCCAAGGCAGCACGGGAGCCTGATCCTGCACATTCCTCTCCCCACTCCCTGTCCGGCGTTGGGGCCGCCACGGACTCGGCGCGGGGGGTGCAGAGCACCGGAGGGGCCCCCCCCTCCCTGCGGTGACGCTGGGGGGGGGATGCTGTCCTGCCCCGGGGCTCTGTCCTGCCCCAGGTGCCGATGCTGCCCCGTCCGGGGGTTAAGTTATTCCGCGTCTCCCGTGCGTTTCGGTGCGGAGCCCCGGAGCGCGGTCGGTACTAGGGCCCGGGGGGGGCGCGTCCCCCCGGCTGGGCACGCGCCCGGCCGCTGGTGCCCAATAAAGCCTCGCTCCGGGATTTGTAAGCTCTCGCCTGCCCGTGCGCCAGCCGAGACCCGGCCTGGGGGTGGGACGCGGTGGGGGGCTGCGCGGGGCCTGGGGGGGGGGGGCCTGGGGAAAATGCCCCACGGGGGGAGAGGGTGATGGGGGGGAAGCGGGGGGATACCCTGGCTGGGAAGGGGTAACGGAGGAAAATACCCTGTGTGGGGAGGGGCAAGGGGGGGAGATACCCCGTGGGGAAAGGGACTGGGGGAAAATACTCCGGGTGGGAAGGGGTCTTAGGGGGACATACCCGGGGTGAGTGGGGTAATGTGGGGGTAAGTACCCGGTGGGTGGGGGTAATGGGGGGGGCAATACCCTGGGCACGTAGGGGTAACGGGGGGGTAAGTACCCGGGTGGGAGGGGGTAACAGGGGGAAATACCATGGGCACGTAGGGGTAACGGGGGGGTAAGTACCCGGGTGGGAGGGGGTAACAGGGGGAAATACCCTGGGCACGTAGGGGTAACGGGCGGTAACAGGGGGCAATACCCTGGGCACGTAGGGGTAATGGGTGGGTAAATACCCGGGTGCGCAGCGGTAACAGGGGGATAAGTACCCGGGTGGGCAGGGCAATGGGGGCAAGACCCGGGGGGGGGGCCGGGGTATCGGCTCGGGGGGGGGGGGGCGCTCAGGCGCCGGGGGGGCGCGGGAAGGGCCGAGCGGGGAGCGCTGCGGGCACGAAGGGGTTGGCGGCCGCGGGGGGAGGAGCCGGGGGGCGGGGCCGGCGGGCGGGGCGGGCGGCGATTGGGCGGCGGGCGGGTTGTTTGCGCGCGGCGCGGCGCGGGGCGGGGCCGGCGGCGGAGCGGGGGCCGGGGCCGGCGGGTGGCAGCGGGCCGGGGCCGGGGCCGGGGCCGGGGCCGGGGCCGGGGCCGGCGGGGTCGCCATGCGGCTGCTGCGGTGCCTGCGGAAGCGGGCGGCCCTGGCCGGCGTGCCCACCTACATCGAGCACTTCAGCAAGTTCTCGCCCTCGCCGCTCTCCATGAAGCAGTTCCTGGACTTCGGTAAATACCCGCCCCCCCCCCGGTGCATCCCCAGTAAATACCCCCCCCTCCCGGTACGCACTCGGTCTCCACAGCCGCTGCGGGGAGGGACCCGTATGCTCCGCCGCGGGAGGGAGACACCTGCACCCCCCCCCCCCGCTGGAAAACACCCGGCTCCGGGTAAATAACCCCTCACCCTCGGTAAATACCCAGGGCAGCGGCTGCTCTGGGGAGGTACCTCCATGCCCTCGTCCCAGGCAGAGCCGCACCAGCCCCCCCCCCGGTAAATACCCGGTAAATAATCCCCCCTCTGGTAAATACCCAGGTTGAGGGGATAGCTGATCTGGCACTGCCCCCAAGGAGGGACCCCCCCGGTAAATATCTGAGTCTGGGTAAATAGCCCCCTGCATAAATACCTGGGCAAATACCCCCCCTGTAAATATCTCCCTATAAATACCCGGGTAGATACCCTGGGTTGTACATGCCCCTCACAGGCAAATAATTGCTCCAGAGGGGATGTCCCCTGGGGAGATAACGGCCTTGGGGACATTCCCCCTGCCTGGGTCAGCAACAGGTAAATATCCCCCTCCCTGGGAAATCCTCCCCTCCTGGGTAAATAACCGGATCTGGGAAAATATCTATCTCTAAGTCAATTGTCTGTAGATAAATACCCGCTTGTGGGGAGATAACCCCCCTGCCCCAAGTGACTGCCTGCAGGGAGATACTTCAGCCAGGGAAATGCCCCCCCAGCTAGGTAAATACTGCTCTGGGTAAATACCCGCCTTGTCCCTGCCCTGGGGAAGTGCCGCTGTGTGAGGCCCAGCCAGGTGGATGTCATCACCCCCCCGTGCCTATTGGGGTAAATACCCCCCAGGTAAGTATATCCCCACATGCTTTGGCCCCATAACTGTCCCCAGTGTCCCCTGAGCCGGGTGAATGCCCTGTCAGCAGGAAACTCCGTCTGTGTGCGCCCGGGCATCTCCCAGCCCCCTGTGCCCCCACCGGGTAAATAACCCTGTGTGCAGCCCCATGCCATAAACACCTGGGTGAGTATTCCCTCCTGAGCGCCCTGTCTGGAGAGAGCCCTCCCTCGCTCCCACAGCTGGGTAAATACCCACCCCGGCCCCTGCACATACTCCTGTGTCCGGGGCAATGCCGCTCCCAGCCGGTGGGATGTGCCCGGCCCAGGGCTTCCCCTCGGCGCCCTGGTGATGCTCACCGGGAAATACCCCGGGTAAATACCCTGGGGAGGCAGGAGATGCCCCCGCCTGCCCCTGTCCCCCCCCATGGGGCCGGGGGCTCTCAGTCACCATCCCCGGGGCCTGCAGCCGGCTCCCGGCAAACCCTTGTTCCCTGCTGGCTTTCCTAAGGTCAATGCTATATTTACCCGCGTCCCCTCGGAGCTGTCGCTGGCAGCTGTGCCCGGGCTCGGGGTCTCCGGCCTCCCCCCGAGCCCCCTCCGGCTCTGCCCCTCTCCCTGCCCGGCCTGTTCTCCCCTCCTCGACCCCCGTGTTTCGGTGCCGGCTGGCCCGGTGCTCCCTTGTCCGTGCCCCTCTGGACGGGAAGGGGAGCCCCGAGCCCTGGGTCGCCTGGTCCGTGGTGCAGTTTGGGCGTCCCCCGCGCTGATGGTGCCCCGTGTCCTTCTCCCCTCCGAATCGTGCCCAGGGCTTCCAGCCTGTTCCCCCAGCATCCAAACTGGGCTGAACTGGGCTGCCCTCCCCGGTGGGCTCAGCTGTGCCCTGTCCTGGCCCTCCCTCAGCCTCTCCACCATCTCCTCTCAACCAAGGATGGGACCTGCTCCTCTCCAGTCCCTCCCAGTATCCCCCAGTTCCTGGCCGTACCCGCTGGTGGAGGGGCAAAGCTGGCTCCATGTCATAGTGTTGACCCGCTGCCGTCCCCTGCCCCGGGGCCACGGGCGTCCCTCCTGCTCACCCCGTCTCCCCGTGCCCCCCAGGCTCCAGCAATGCCTGTGAGAAGACCTCCTTCGCCTTCCTGCGGCAGGAGCTGCCCGTCCGCCTCTCCAACATCATGAAGGAGATCAACCTGCTGCCGGACCGGGTCCTCCGCACGCCCTCGGTGCAGCTGGTGCAGAGCTGGTGAGCACCCGCCGCCGGGGCACCAGGGCTGTCTGTGGGTGCCGTCACCCACGCGGGTCCTACCGCCACTGCCTGCCCGGGTCCCATCACTATTGCTCATGGCGGGGGGGGTCTCAGCACCACCACAGGTCCCACCGCTGCCACCTGTGGGGTTGCTACTGCAGGTCCCACAGCCATCAACTCTGAGGGTCCCACTGCTGCAGGTCCCACTGCCACCACGGGTCCCCCCAGTGTCACCTGTGGGGATCCCACCACCATTGCCTTCGTGGGTCCTGCCACCGTGGGTCCCATCACTGTCACCTGCTTGGGATCCCACCACCATCGCCTTCATGGGTCCCGCCACCGTGGGTCCCATCGCTGTCACCTGTGGGGTTCCCACCACCATCGCCTTCATGGGTCCCGCCACCGTGGGTCCCATCGCTGTCACCTGCTTGGGATCCCACCACCATTGCCTTCGTGGGTCCTGCCACCGTGGGTCCCATCACTGTCACCTGTGGGGTTCCCACCACCACTGCTGGTCCCACCACCACGGATCCCACCACTGTCACCTGCTTGGGTTCCGCTGCCACCGCAAGTGCCACCGCTGCTGCCGACTCTCCTCCCCGGGAGATCCAGGAGGACCTGCTGAGTGGGACGGGGGCGGGGGCCAAGCCGGGCGTAAGGCAGCCCCACGGGGAGGGTGTCTCGCCCAGCAGGACCCCCAGCCCATCGGGGCCGTGCCCTCGGCGGAGCGGGGTGGGCGAGGGCTGCGGGGCCGTGGCACCCGGCACCAGGCAGGGTGTCCCCAGCGCCAGCCCTGCGTCCAGCCCCCTCGGTCCGCGTCCCCGCGTGGGGGACAGGCTCTGGATGTCCCTTTAAGGGCCGTGTCCCCCTGCCAGCTTGCGGCAGCTTGAACCTTATCCCAGTGCAGCCACGTGATGAGTTGTTTGTGCAGCGTTCTCAGCCCCTGCCGCCCGCACGGCACGGTGCCAGGCCTGCCCCGGGCAGGATCCGGCCCCCCCCAAAGCTCTTCGGGGCTGGGAGCACTCGTGGGGGCCCTCCAAAGCATGTCCACGGGGGGTACCCCGAGTTGCCCCTCTCCTGCCTGGTAGCCCCAGCCAGACTGGGGGGCTGTGTCCCCGGCTGCTCCTGTCCCCCTCTCCTGCGGGGGTGGGACTGCTTGGGGGGGCCCTGGGCTCTGGGGGTGCCCCAGTTCTCCGGGTGCTGAGCTCCCTCTCCTTGCATGGGGCAGTGCCCTTGGGGTCACCCTGTGCCCCACAAGCATGGGGGTCCCTGGGGGTGCCCCGTCCCTGGGGGACCCTGAGCAGGAGGTAACCGGCTCCTTCCCCAGGTACGTCCAGAGCCTGCTGGACATCATGGAGTTCCTCGACAGGGACCCCGAGGACCGGGCCACCCTAGGACAGTAAGTCGGGGGGGGTGGCAGCGTGTCTGTGACGTCCTGTCCGCAGTCCCTGGAGTGTCACCTCCTCCCAGACGTGCCCCCGTGAGCACTGGCATCGCGCCTGCATCCTGGCACATTGCGCTGTATTTTGGACCCAAGCTGCCCTTTCGCCCCCGCAAAAGTCTCCTGGTGCCACCGGAATATGCTCCGGGTTTTCCCTGGTGCTGCCTGCTCTAGCCGTCGGGGAAACCTGGCCTGGATCATGGGCTCCTGCCTGGACTGGGTGCCCCAGCTGGCCACCGCCGCTCTCAGTGCCTTCCCTCGCTCCGGCCAGGTTCACGGACGCCCTCGTCACCATCCGCAACCGGCACAACGACGTGGTGCCCACCATGGCGCAGGGGGTGATCGAGTACAAGGAGGCCTACGGGGACGACCCCGTGTCCAACCAGAACATCCAGTACTTCCTCGACCGCTTCTACCTGAGCCGCATCTCCATCCGCATGCTCATCAACCAGCACAGTGAGCCGGGCACCCTCCCTGGACCGGCGTCCCCCTGCCCAAGGGTCTCCGCTGGCCCCGGGGCGTCTTCCGACCACCCCGAGGGTCCCTGCCGGCCCTGGGTCCCTCCTTCCCCGAGGTGCCCCCATGTCCTGCCCCGCCAGCCCCTGCTTGCACCGCTGTCCCCTCTGCCCCTTCCCCCCCACCAGCATGCCAGGGAGGGGCAGGAAGGCCAGCCTTGGGCATGCCCCAGGGTGGGGGGCGGCAGAGCTGGGGGTCCCCGGGGTGGGGGCTGAGCCAGGATCCCCGCGGCTCACCCAGCCCCTTCCCCGTCGTCTCCCCGCAGCGCTGCTCTTCGACGGCAGCACCAACCCGGCGCACCCCAAGCACATCGGGAGCATCGACCCGCACTGCAGCGTGGCCGACGTGGTGAGAGGTCTGTGGGGAGCCAGGGAGGGCTCAGCTCCTGCCCTGCCGGGGGGCGAAATGTCAGTGGGGGTCTGGGGGGGGCCCCTTGATCTTCTCCTTCCCCTTGGATCTTCCTGTTTGGGAGTCATTTGTGTCGCAAGTTGGGTGGGCCTCAGCCAAGGCTGGTGTCTGAGGTCCCCTGTGTTTTGGAGTTGCTCCAAAGGAAGCCAGAAACTTGCTGGATCTCTAGAAATGCAGGAAACTTGGGTGTCTGGGGAAGGAGGGCCCCAAATCCACTTACACCTCCATGCCGGGAGGTGTGCGTTGACCCCTCCGCTTCTCCCTTCCCCAGATGCCTACAACATGGCCAAGCTCCTGTGTGACAAGTACTACATGTCCTCGCCCGACCTGGAGATTGAGGAGGTGAACGGTGAGGCAGGGCTGGGGGTCTGCGTTCGGAGAGCGCTGGGGGTTGGGGATTCTCAGGCGGCTCGTTCGGGGTTGGGGACGATGGGGAGGCTGACAGCTGCCCTCCTCCCACAGCAAACAACTCCCAGCAGCCCATCAACATCGTCTATGTCCCGTCACACCTCTACCACATGCTCTTCGAGCTCTTCAAGGTAAATCTCTGCGTCTCTCCGGCTGGAGCTGCAGGACCCAGCCCTGTCCAAGCCCGTTGGGGGCAGGCGGGGTGGAAAAGCATGGCTGGGGGGCCGCGCACCAGGAAGGAGGTTGCGGGGGGCCCTGATGCCCGCTTCTGACTCCTCGCCCTGCAGAATGCCATGCGAGCCACGGTGGAGAGCCACGAGAACAGCCCGCGGCTCCCGGCCATCAAGGTGATGGTGGCCCTGGGCCAGGAAGACCTCTCCATCAAGGTGCGTGAGGGGTGACTGGCCACGTCTAGTCCTCCGAGGGTGATCCTGTGCGTCAGGGCTGCTTGGGGTGGCAGCAGCAGGGCCGGGGGGCTAGTGACGGGGCCAGGCGCCTTGCCTTGACAACCTGCCGCGTCTTGCAGATGAGCGACCGGGGCATGGGTGTCCCTCTGCGGAAAATCGAGCGTCTCTTCAGCTACCTGTACTCCACCGCTCCCACCCCGCAGCTGGGCACGGGGGGTGCCCCCCTGGTAGGTGCCGTGGGACCGGCGCAGGTCCCGGGTGCTGGGGGCACAGGCGCGAGTCTACCTGGGGGTGGCCTGGGGACATTTAGGGGTGCTGGGGGTTGGCCGGGGGATGCTTGGAGGTGGCATGGTGACACTGGGGGTGGCATGGAGATGTTTGGGGGTGCCTGGAGGTGGCATGGTGACACTTGGGAGTGCCTAGAAGTGGCATACTAACGCTTGGGGGTGGTGCAGTGACATTCGGGAGTGCCTGGAGGCGATGTGGTGACTTTTGGGGCTGCCGCGGTGCCACTCAGGGTGGTCTGGTGGCATCTGGAGGCACCGTGGGAGCATTTGCGGGTGCTGGGCCTGGCGCTGGAAGACCGTAACCCCATGTCCCCGCGCAGGCTGGCTTCGGCTACGGCTTGCCCATCTCCCGCCTCTACGCCAAGTATTTCCAGGGCGATCTGCAGCTCTACTCCATGGAGGGCTTCGGCACGGACGCCGTCATCTACCTAAAGGTGGGTTTCCCCGTCCCCTTCCCTCCCCGCCGTTCCCTGGTCTCTCCGCCCGGGGCCACGAGCCGCCCGGGGGTGCGGGCCGTCCCCAGCTGCCCCGTGTCTCCCGCAGGCCCTGTCCACGGACTCGGTGGAGCGGTTGCCCGTCTACAACAAGTCGGCCTGGCGGCACTACCAGGCCAGCCAGGAGGCCGGGGACTGGTGCGTGCCCAGCACCGAGCCCAAGAACACGTCCACCTACCGCGTGCCGTAGCCGGGGCTGCGGGGAAGAGGCGCCGATCCGGCCGCGGGTTTAGCTTCCTTCGCGGGCTGTAGCTAGCCCCTGCCCCAGGGCGCTGGGGGGCCGCGGCCCCTCCGGGGCCCCCCCGGTGCGTCCGGGGTGGGGGAGTGTTTTACACGAGCATCTTTTTAGTAGCCTGGTTTCGGTCTCCTGCCGGGGAAGCTGGAGCCGGGGCGGCTTTTTTTTTTTTAATTGTTCACTGGGAAGTGTGTGAAACACGGGGTGGGG
This sequence comes from Dromaius novaehollandiae, assembly GCF_036370855.1. Taxonomy (NCBI): domain Eukaryota; kingdom Metazoa; phylum Chordata; class Aves; order Casuariiformes; family Dromaiidae; genus Dromaius; species Dromaius novaehollandiae. The sequence goes on along the minus strand of NC_088119.1, from coordinate 8,515,575 downwards.
GTTATTGGGGGGGTCTCTAGGGGGGAGCAGAGCCGGGGGGTCCCTCACCCCCAGGTTTGGCAGCACTTTGGTACATAGCAGGGGGTGGCAGAGGTCCCTATCGGTGCACCTCGTCCCCTGGCAGAGCTGTGTTAAGGGGTAGAGCCCCGTCCCCCCCCCCGGCGCCCGCCCTGGGGGGGGTACGACCTGGGGGCACCCAGGGTGACGAGGGGCTGGCCCTTTCCAGTATTGCCAATAGCACTTCCCTGCCCTTCCAGCCTCCCCGGGGTGGGGGGAGTGGGCCTGAGACCCCCCCCCCCGTCCTGCCGACTCCCTGCTCGTCCCTGGTATTGCACTACTGAGCTGTATTCGCCCGCGTGTGCGCACCTGCGTGCACGCCCGCGCGGGCTGGTTCCCACAGCATGCTTGGACCTGCTCGGGAATCTCTCTCTCCCTTTCTCCTCTTCCTTCCCTCCTTCCTTCTCCTCCACCCCCCACCCCGTGCTGTCAGTAAATTGGATGTTGACTGAGTTCCCGTCATGGCTTTTTGGGGCCCCAGGATCCCCCCACCCTCTCCCCTGCGCTGGTTGGGCCGGCTCCGTCCCAGGACGGGGGCCTCACTCTTGGCTCTCCATGTGGCATGGAAGAGCGGTCACATCCCAGGACACCTGGGTCCCTGCTCCGTCACCCCCTGACGAGTCGCTGCCTCTCTGTGCCTCGGTTTACCTGTCCCCGGGTCACCCAGGCTTGGGAAGAGGCTGCTGTGTCCCCCAGCCTGGGCACAGTGACAGGGTGGCACATGGGGACACTGGTGGCTCTGAGTCCCTGCCCTGGGGAGGGAGAGCCAGGCTGCAGCCAGGTGCCAGGCTCTGTCCCCCCCACCTCCTGTTGCCCCCCAGCCTAGCACAGAGCTGCCCCCCATCTCATCTCCCCGCCCAGTCCAACTCACACTGGTAGCACTGGTTTGCACTGGCCCTCGTTACCCTTTTATTTCCTGGGGTGCCACCCATGCCGCTGGCGGGCCGGGTCGGTTTTATTTGGGGAGGGGGGGATCAGCATTCGCTCACCGCATCCCGACTCGGGCTGCGCGCGTCCGGGGGTCTCAGGCCATGCGCTGCCCTCGGCCGGTGCCGCACCGCGCCGGGGGGTGGGGGCCGGGGCGGAGGGGCGGCTGGGACCCCCAGGCCTTTCGGGGTGTGGGGCAGCCGGGGGGAGGGGGGGCGGGGTGGGGGCTGACGTGCCATTTGCATCCGGAAGAGGGGCTCAGGCCCTGGTCTGTGCCCGTGGGGTGGAGGGTGCAGGCAGGGAGGGGGCGGATGGAGGAGGGGGGCACGTGCCGCTCTGTGCTCATCTTGGCCTGGCACCACGGTCCCTTCGCCATGGCTGGCGTGTCCCATGCCGGAGTCTGGTGCCCCCCGGCATCCCGGGGGCTGCAGGCAGGGGAAGGGGTGCTGGGGCGCTCCTTGGCCCCCCCTAGCTTCTCCGCTGCTCCTGGTCCCTCTTCTTCTGCTTCTCCCGCTGCTTCTCCGCCTTCTCCTGGGCCTTGCGCTCCTTCTCCACCGCCAGGCTCAGCTCCTTCAGCTTCCGCTTGAGCACCGCGCGGTCCTGCGAGCTGCCCACGCCCAGCGCCTGCGGGGACATGCGAGCGCTGGCCTCTGGGGATGGATGTGGCCCTCTCCCTGACCTGGGGGTGCCGGGACCCCCCTGCAGCTCCTGCGCTATGGACTGACCCTTTGGAGCACCTGAAACCCCCCTGCACTGCTTGTCCTGTGGATCATCCTGTTGAGGTACCTAAAGCCCTACACCTTCTGCCCTGTGCACCAGCCCTTTGGGGTACCTAGAACCGTTCTCCAAATCCCTCCTGCCCCCTTGACCAGACTGTTGGGATACCTGGAACCACCCTCCACCTCCTACTCCCTGGACCAGCCCGTGGGATTGCCTTGAGCCTTTTGTCCTGTGGAAGAGCCTAACAGGGTACCTAAAACCCCACTTGCCTCCTGCCCCATGGAGCAGCCCATTGAAGTACCTAGAACCTCTTGGCCTATGAATGAGCCTGTTGGGATATCCAGAGCCCACCCACACCTCCTTGCCCTGTGGGGCAGCCCACTGGGGTATCTAGAACCTCTTGCCTAGTGACTGAGTCTGTTGGGGTACCTGGAACCCCCTGCGCCCCAGCAGAGGAAAGGGATGCCCACCGCTGTACCTTGAGCTTGGCGCCGTCGAGGTGCAGGAGCCGGGGACCGTCGACCCCATGGGCCAAGAACTCGTCCACGTACTGCTCCAGGTTGAGGCTCTCCAGCCACTGCCCGACCTGCTGGCAGGTCCAGCCCGCGGCTGCGCCGGGGGGCTCGTCCAGGAACTGAGCACAGGGGCCAGGATTAGCTGGGGGGAGGGCCCGTGGCGGGGGGGGAGCAGAGCAGGGAAGCTGTGGGGCCACAGCCGCGGGGTGCCCGGGGCTCACCTCGTCCGAGGACTGCGACAGGGTGTGATAGGGGTAGGAGCACTTGGTGTCGGCCGTGCTGCTGGGCAGCCGGGGGCTGGAGCTGGGCGGCGTGGAGTCGTCGCTCAGCGTCGATTCCTGGGGCAGCAGGAGATGGGAGGGCAGAGCTGGCCCCGTGACCTGCCCCTATGGGGCTCCCACACCAGCCTATAGCACCCCATCCCTATGGGCCTCTCATGTAAGTACCTGCTCCTATAGCTATCTCGCCCCTAAGGGCTCCGATACTCTCCTGTATAGCTGTCCTCTCTCAGGGCTCTGCCACCCTCTAGAGCTATCTTGACCCTACAGGGCTTTGACACCCTCCCCTATAGCTGCCAGCCCTACAGGGCTCTACTTCCTTCCCTATAGTGAGATTCATAGGTGCTCTGATGTCCTCCCCTATAGGGCTCCCGTGCCCTCCCCTAGAGCCACCCAGCCCTGTAGGACTTGGAGGCCTCTCCCTTCCCCGCGGTGCCCCCAGCCCTGGCACTGACCTGGGAGGCGGATTTGGCGGGGCTGAGGCCCTCATGCCGGGGCGAGCCGGCGGGCGAAGCGGTGCCCGGGGAGGCCGAGCCCTTCGCGCCATCCGAGAACCAGGAGAAGGGCAGGAAGGGCGAGCCCGAGGGGCGGCCGGAGCCCTCCGCCGCCTCCCTAGGGACAGAGCCGCGTTAGGGTCCCCTGTGCCCCGTGGGGCCACCTCGACCCCCTCCTTGGGCTATTGTGGGGGCCAGGCAGCCCCTGCCCCCCAATCCTGGGGCTGCTGTGGGTCCCAGGCCCCCCTCACCTGCTGCCCATGGACAGGCGGTTGCTCCCCTTCTCCTTCTTGCTCTTGCCAGAGGATGCCCGGCGGAGGGTCACCCTGTGGGAGAGGGAGCTGTGGGGTGGCCGGGGGATGGGGGTCCAGGCGGGAGGAGAGCGAGGCACCCCAAGGTCTGTGCTCCCCTGCTGGCCACCCAGCCAGTGTGTGTCTCTCTCCATCAATCATCTCTCCATCATCTCTCCATCATCTCTCCATCATCTCTCCATCATCTCTCCATCATCTCTCCATCATCTCTCCATCATCTCTCCATCATCTCTCCATCATCTCTCCCTCCCCACCCGCACCCTGCCATCTGCTCCTCTCTGCAGCTACCCGATGCTCCGTCCATCCCTCCCCAGGGCCAGGACTCACCCCAGATCCAGGAACTTCCTCCGCGTTTTCTTATCCAGCCCCACGGTGGGGCTGGCCGGCTCGGGGGGACTCATGTCCCGGCTGTCATCTGCAGGCGGAGGGAGGGGGTCACCCACTGCCCCCCACGCGCGGGTGCCAGGGGTCCCCGGCAAGGACAGGAGGAGGCTTTGCCAAGGCCATGGGATGGGCCGGTCCTCCGCCGGGGACCCCCCATTGCCACCACCCGGGGGGACAGGGAAGGGACGGGGGACGGGGCAGGCCCTCACCTTCGCTGTGCCGCTGGGGCCGGGCGTCGCGGCGGGCGAAGCCGGGCGAGCTGTCGGAGCTGTGGCAGGACTTGGGCGAGGGGGTACCCGCCAGCCCCTCCTGGGACGAGGCGTTGGTGAGGGGCCGGTAGCGGCTGAGGGGTGGCGAGGGGCCCTCGGGGTCCCCCAGCGCCCGCCGCACGGCCGAGGCCTCGAAGGAGAACTCGGTGCCGCGGGAGAAGGGTGACGGGGCCGAGCGCGGGGACGAGGCCGGGGGCGAGCAGCCCCCCGGCGAGCGCCTCCCGGCCGCGGGGCTGCCGCTGCCCTCGGCTCCCTGGGGGGGCACAGGGGATTTGGGGGGGGTCAAGCCCCTGCAGCCCCCCCAGGGACTGTCTGTATCTGCCTGCCCCCCTCCACCCCCACCCATCCCCTGGGGGTCCCCTCAAACTGCCCCATGGGGCCCTTGCTGCACGTCCCCGTGCTCTGTCCCCAGGTACCTACCTACCCCAGGCCCCAGCCTTTGTCCCCCACGGAGCTCACCCCAGTGCCCCCCAGCTCCCCCATAGCCACCCCAACCAGGCTCCCCCCGGGCCTCCCATGGGTGCCCAGGCTGTGGCAGGGCCCAGCACCCCGTCAGCTCAGCGGTTGCCCGGGGGTCTTACCCTCCGCTCGGGCCCCTCTTCGCCCTCGGTGGAGCTGGCGCTGTCTCGCAGGCGGGAGCGGGATGGCCGGTGCCGCCGGCCCTTGGCTAGGAGCCGGGCTCGGGCCTTCTGCAAGCTGCTGTCGAGCCGCTGCGTCTCTGGAACCACAGCGGTAAAATCTGGGGGTGAAAGAGAGACCGGGGCAGAGAGAGAGAGACAGACGGACAGGCAGGGACAGGAGATGGGGATGGATGGACAGAGGGATGGGTAGGGATGGAGAGAGGGACAAGTGGGTCAGGTAGAGGGGGACAGAGGGACAAACAGAGGTAGGGATGAGGAGACCAGAAGGGATGGATGGATGGATGCACAGGTAGGGAGGGATAAGGATATGGGGATGGGAGAGCATTGGGGAGAATGGATGGGCAGACAGATGGCAGGACATGGGGACCCCCACCATCGTGGGGATGGATGGACAGACAGACACAGAGAGAAGGCCAGGCCAACGGAGATGGGAGAGAGGCAAAGGGACCCGGATAGGGGATCCCAGTGGGGATGGGATGGGGGAGACAGGGTAGGGGAGCGTTGGGAAGATGGATGGAGGATCCCAGTGGAGATGGGACAAGGGACAGAGGGACAGAGAGAAGTGTTCAAAGAGACTCCCGGCACGTGGTGCCCCGGTGCCTGTGGCGCAGGCAGCCCTGGCCGCAGCCAGGGCAGGGAGAGGAGCTGGCGGAGGCCGGAGGCAGAGTGGGGACCATGGGGCTCCCTGGTCTTGTCTGCCCTGAGTGTCCCTGAGGACAGAGTGTCCCTGTCACCTGGGCCTGTCCCAGGTCTACCCCACGTCGGGAGAAAGCTCTACCCAGGGTCTGACTGGGATTGCCCCAATGTGCCCGACCACCCGCTGAGGGGTCCAGTCCCACTGTCCCCATAGCGTCAGGGGCAGGAGCGGCCCAGCCCCTGCTGCCTGCCCTCTCTGCCTGAACGGACCCAGCTTCAGCCTCCCCTTGGACATCCCATGCTCCAGCCCCAACCATCAGCGTGGCCCACTGGGACACGTCTCCGTGTGTCCCTGTGCATGTCTCCATGTCTTTGTCCATGTGGCCCCATCTGTGTCCCTGTGCCCCTACCCATGTGCCTGGATGCCCCATGCGTGTCCCTGTGCCATAGCCATGTGCCCATAGCCATGTGTGTGCCCCATACGTGTCCCTATGCCCCCCTGCCCCTATGCATATCCCTGTGCTCATACCCTTGTGTGTGAATGTCCTTGTGTGTGTCCCATGTCCCTGCTCCCATGTACGTGTCCCCATGTGCGGCTCTGGGGTGATTTATGCCCCTCCCAGCCTCAGTTTCCCTGCTCACCTCGTCGCTGACAGGTAGGAAGGCACTGGGGGGGCTGGGGGGTGCAGGGCCCCATGGTTGGGCCTCAGCCCCCACAAGGGCTGCGGGACTGCACCCCTGGCAGGCCCCTGTGGTGTGCCGTGGGTCAGAGGGGAACGGAGGCGCCTTTCTGGGGGGGCAATGCCCCCAGGGACTCACCAAAAACCTCATCCACGTCCTGCAGCTTGGAGACCGACATGGTGAGACAGAGCTGGGGGGAGAGGGGGCAGTCAGAGAGGGGGGACCCCATGCCAGGTTGGGGGGCTGGGGGGCAAGGGGAAGCAGGGAAGGGAAGCCAGGTGTCCTGCCTCCCACCCTGTGCAGGGGGATGGTGGGGTGTGCTGACATGCCCCCCCCCCCCGCCCATGCCTCCTCTTGGCATGGGGCCACTCTTTGCTTTCCCCCACGCCAGCCTTGACCTGTGGCTCCCCAAGCAGCAGCTCCCTCCCCAGTCAAGCTGTGACCCTACGGTGGGGCGAGGACAGGCACCGCAGCTCTTCCCACCCCCTGTTCCCTCCTGGGGCCCCCCTGGCCCCCATCCCACCAGGACCCTCTGCAAGTTGGGGTGGGAAGGATGCCCCCCATGCCAGCCCAGCGATCCCAGTGCCCCCCTATGCCCTCAGTCTCACCAGCCCTCGTTTGGGGGGCCTGGGGGGTGCATAGGGGCCCTCAGGACGGGGGACAGCATCCATTTCTCTCCTCCCCCTGCCATGTTTGGTCTGGGATGGAGGCATCACCCCCCCCCCCCCGAGGGTGGGGTTTGGAGGGTGGGAAGGGCTGTAGGGCCCGATAATGCTGACCACCCCACACCCCATGGGAGTGGGAGATTTGGGGTTCACCCCCCCCCTAAAAAAAAAGCATCCTGATGGAGGAGAGGAGGTGTGGAGCAGTACGGGGCCTGTTTCAAAGTTCCCTTTCCCCCCAGGTCCTCCTGTGTTAACCCCCCACCACTTGGGGTACCCCCCCAGATTTTGGGGCTGTCACTGGAGCAGAGGCCACTTCCTTGCCAAAGAGGGGGATATAAGTGAGCCCTCCCCAAATAAGAGCCCCTAAACCCCTCTTGAGGGGAAGACACAGATGGCGTTCCCAGCACAGGGCCAGGGAGAAGCCCCCCCCCCCCCCCGCGGTTTTGAGGGGGGAGGTGGGGTAAGAGCAGGCCTGGGGGCATCTACCGGGGGTCCCCTTTGCAGTGTCTCACAGTGGGAGGGGGCTGTTAATACCTTGGCAGCATCATGGGGGGGCCTTGGGAGGGATCAGAGCCAAATCCAGCCCCCCAAAAATGCCTGCTACCTGCCAGGGCCCCTCCAAGCCCCCCCAGTTCGATCCTTCCCCAGTGCAGCTAAACAAGACGAGGGGTAGTACTGGGGCTGGGGGCTGGGGAGGGCGCTGTAGTGGGGGTGGGCAATGCTGGGGGGGGGGACATTACCAGGAGGGGACAGTATGATTGATGGGGGGCTGTACCGCGGGGCCGTACAGGGGATGGAGGCCGTACCGGGGAGGCTGTACCGGGGAGGGCCATAACTGGGGGCGAAGGTGTAGTGGGGATGGGGGGGACTCTACAGGGGATGTTGTTGCGGGGCCGGAGGGCTGTACCGCGGCTAGCGGCTGTACCGAGGAGGGATGCTGTACCGGGGGTGGGGGGACGCTGTACCGGAAGGATGCTGTAGCGGGGTGGGTGATGTACCGGGGGGGTGGGGATGCTGTACCGCGGGGGGAGCTGTACCGGAGGGATGCTGTAGCGGGTGTGGGCCTGTCCCGGGGTTACGCCCTGCCCTCCCCCCACTCACCCGCGCTCCTCGGGCATCCTGGGCGCCTCCCGCCGCCGGGCCGCGGGCCGAGCCGGGCCGTGCCGGGCCGAGGGCGCCGGGGAACCGGGCCGGGCCGAGCCGAGGGCGCCGCAGAGCCGGGCCGCCCCGCCGGGCCGGGGGCCGCGGGGGGGGGACAGGAACCCGGAAGCGGCCGGGGCCGGGGGTGGGCCGGGATCAGCCGCCGCGCCCCGCCCCGCCTACACGGCGCGGGTGTGCAGCGCCGAGCACCGCGCGGTGGTGCTGAACGGACAGCGCCGGCTCGCAGGGCGCCGCGCGCAGCGCCGAGCACCGCGCCGTGGTGCTGAACGGACAGCGCCAGTCCCGAGCGCGGGTGCGCAGCGCCGAGCACCGCACGGTGGTGCTGAACGGACAGCGCCGGCCCGGCTCGGCCTCCTCCTGGTGCCCCCCATTTTCCCCAGACCCCCCAGTACCCCAGTCCTCCCAGTGCCCCCAGTCAGGCCATGCCCCAGTGCCTCCCCCGTCTCCCAGTGCCCCCCGGCTCGGCCAGTCCTCCCAGTGCTCCCAGTGGGCCCCGCCAGGCAGTTGGGGGGCGGCGGGGGGGGGGAATAAGGCCCGTCCGAGACAATGAGGCTGTATTTATCGATATGACGGGATGAGAGGACGTTGCATTACAAAACGAGGACCAATACATACATACGTACATATATATATAGTATATACACCCACAGGTATACGTGTGAGATTAAATAACCCCAGGACCCCCCCCGGGGCTCTCGCTCCCACCCCCCCCTTAAATACTCCCCCATCCCCAAAGTGGCTCCAATCCAGTCGGACCCCCCCACCCCATCACCCCCGTGTGCCCCCCTCCTCCCCGTCCCAGTATAACCAACTCTGGCTCCCAGTTGCCCCCACATCCAGTTACTGTCGGAGACTCAGTACTTAGGGGGGGGGTCCAAAATAGAAACAAAAATAAAGAGTTTCCCCTGGGATTTAGGGGAGGGGGACGTGTCCCAGGGCAGGGGCCCCGTGACCCGGTGGGTTTGGCCAGTGGCGGTGGGGGGGGTAGCCCAGCCCCAGAGAAATACTGTGATTTTTTGGGGGGGGTGGGGTGGTATTTACAGTTGGGGGGGGGAGGCTTCATGGTCTCTCACCCTCCTCCTGGCATCGCTTGCACACCGGAGAGGAAGAGGGACCAAAGAGGGGAGCCCCGTCCCCTAAGCGCCCGGGGGACGGGGCGCGGGTCCCCCATGTCCCCTCTGCCAAGGGAAGGCGAAAGAGCCCTGGGCTCGGGGACACCGATGGCGGGTGCTGGGGGAGACCAGTGGCACCAGCACGGGTGGCCTCGCTGCCCTGTGGCCCTCCTGTCCGTGCCCATGCTGCCGGGGTGCCGAGCGGCTCCCGTGTCCCTGGGGGGCTGCTCTGGGAGCCGCGTCCCCCCGCCGTGCCCATTGCGAAGGTTGGCGAAGGCAGAGGTTGGCAAAGGGCTGTCGTGTCCTTTATGTCCAATGGTGGTGGCACTTTGGGGAGTGGGGGGAGCAGATTTGCCCCCCCCCAACCCCACGTCGAAGGTCCGAAGTGTCCTGGGCACCATGTGCCGAACCCGACGTGGGCACCTTGCTCCGGAGCCGGCCCGGTGCCAGGGTCGAGTCCGCCGGGTGGGGGCCTGGCCAGCACCGTGCACCCGAAGGAAACCAGGCCCCCCCGCGCCGATGCTCCAGGTGAGTCCCAAGAGGAGGAGCTGGGGATGGGGGGGTGTTTCCAGTGTACCCCCCATTTGCTCCCCAGTATGGCTCACATTTGGGGGGGGCATTTCTGCCTGCCCCCCCCCAGCATCAAACAGGGGTGCCAGCTCTTTATCTCGATCTGTGTCGGGGGGGGGGTATCGGATCAAGAGGAGGGTGTGTTTGGGGAGGGGGAGTCTTGGGGGGGGCTGTGCCCCCCCCCAACCGGTCCATCACATTACCATGAGACTCACACTGGACACAGACATGAATGCAGGGTGTCCGCCCCCCCCCAAACAACCCCCCAGAGACGCACCCCCGGCCGGACCGCCCTGCTGTCTCTGTGCCCCCGAGGGGAGGTGGGGGGCACCAGGTGGCCTTGGCAGGGGTCTCGTCTCCTCCCTGGTGGGGAAGGGGTGGGAAGGTGGGGACGGGGCTGGGAGGAGAGGGGGAAAGCCCCTGCCCCCCCCCAAATCGCTGCGGTTTGAGGGTGGTTTAAGTCGGGTTGGAATTTTTCAAAGTCTGCAGCTTGGCCTCCAGTTCGGAGATCTGAAAAACAGCAAAGGGGAGAGGTCTCAGCGGGGCCCGGCGGGGCTGGGGGCACAGGGCTGAGCGACACAGGTTGGGGGCACAGGACTGGGGGGGGAGGACAGGACAAGGGGCACAGGACGTGGGGACACGGGTGGTGGGAGGCTGGGGGAGGAGGACGGGGGGCTGGGGCTGGAGGGGGACAGGAGAGGGGCACAGGGATGGGGAGACAGGACGGGCCAGGAGCAGAGGGCCGGTGGGGGACAAGACTGGGCTGGGGGGACACAGTCGGGGAGACACAGCAGGGGACAGGCTGGGCAGGGGGCACTGGGCTGGGGAACAGAGGGAGGGGGCTCAGGGCCAGGGGGACACAGCAACGGGGGGGTCCAAGGTGACGGCACCTGGCAGGGAGCTCAGGGCCACATGGGGGGCACAGTGTCAGGCTGGGGGCAGAGAAGCAGGGAGGGGGCACAGGACCAGGTTGGGGGGGTGGAGTGGAGCAGGGGGCTGCAGGAAGGTGGTGGGTGAGTTGCTGTGGGACACCGGAGGGGCATTTTTAGGGGTGATTTTAGGAAGGTATGAGGGGGACACTGGGGGCTCTGCTGGGGTGGGGGATGAGGTGGGGGGGGGTCCCTGGGCCAGCTGGCCCAGCCGGGGGTGCCTTCCTGGGCCCTGGTGCCCCCCAGCCTGGCAGGTCCCCCCGACGCTGCCCCGACCGTCCCGCAGGGTGAGCGGAGGGTGTGGGGCTGCCCAGCCCCCCCGGGAGCCACCCTGGCCCCACGGCACCGGGATCCACCGGCCTGGCCGGCGCGAGCAGGGGGGCTGCCAGGGGCCCGTGCGCCACCCAGCCCCATGCTGCGTTCCCCACAGACCTGCCCAGGCGCCCCGGGCGGTCCAGTCCCCGTGCGCGGCAGGGGATCTGGGGTGACCCAGCAGAGGATCTGCTATGACCCAGCACAGCTCTGGCCTGACCCGCTGGGGGAGGCTCTAGTGTAGCTAGCATGGTATCCAGTGTGATCTGGTGTGGGATCCAGCATGACCAGCATGGGATCCAGCTCCCAGTATAGGATCAAGTGTGACCCAGTGCCTTGTGCAGATCTACCAGGAACTACTGTGGGATCCAGCACGAGCATCCTGGGATCCAAAGCCCAAGATGATCTCTTTTGATCCCTTATGGGATGTAGGACCCTGAAGCAGGATCCACTGTGACCCAAAACCTAGGCAGATCCACTGCAATCCAATGTGGGATCCAAAGCCAGGAGGAGGATCAGGTGTGAGCCAGCACCAAGGCAGATCCACTGTGATCCAGTGTGGGATGCAGTGCATGGAGCACAATCCGGTGTGAGCCAGCACCCAAGCAGATCCACTGTGATCCAGTATGGGATCCAGTGCCTGGAGCACAATCCAGTGTGAGCCAGTGCCCAAGCAGATCCACTGTGATCCAATGTGGGATCCAGTGCCCAGAGCAAGACCAGGCGTGAGCCAGCACCCAAGCAGATCTGCTGTGATCCGTTCTGGGATCCCACGGCCAGAAGAGGATCAGGAGTGAGCCAGCGCCCCAAGCAGATCCACTGCGATCCGTTGCAGGATCCAGTGCCAGAAGCAGATCAGCTGCGATCCGTTGCGGGATGCGGCGGCTGGAGCGGGGCGAGGCGGGAGCCGGGCCCTCCGGGCCGGGAGCGGCGGTGCCCGGCCGTGCCCCGGGTGGCCGGAGCGGTGCCGACGGGGCTCAGGGGCAGCCCGTGTCCCGGCGCCCGGTGCCCACCTTCTCCTGCAGCTTCTCGATCTCCTCCTTGTGGGCCAGCTCCGACTCCTCCAGCACGCGCCGCTGGGCTGTCTCCTTCTTCAGGAACTCGATCTCCCTGCGGGCACGGTGCCGTCAGTGCCTGCCCAGCACCCGGGGCAAAGCCCGGGCAGGGGGGCCCAGGAGAGCTGGGCGCTGGAGAAGGGATCTGCGCCCATCCAGGGTGACGTGGGGGAGAGGGGCCAGGTGCAGGGAGACCCCAGGAGTCAGGGCCTCAGGGAGGGACCATGCCCAGGGGAGGATCCGTGCCCAGGGATGAGTGGTGCCTGGGAAGGGATTGGTGCCCAAGGGATGGTCTGTGCCCGGGGAAGGTCTGTGCCCAGGTGGTGGTCCATGCCCATGGGATGGTCCATGCCCAGAGGATGCTCTGTGCCCAGGAAAGGATCCGTGCCCAGGGACGAGGGGTGCCTGGGAAGGGGCTGGTGCCCAGGGGATGGTCCATGCCCAGGGGATGGTCAGTGCCCAGGGGATGGTCTGTGCCCAGGGGATGGTCTGTGCCTAGGGGATGGTCTGTGCCTAGGGGATGGTCCATGCCCAGGGACGGGTGCTGCCCTGCCCTCACTTTTGCTGGTACTCCTTGATGAGTCTCTTGGCCTTGCTGTACTTGCGCTCCAGGGTCTGGTACTGGGCCTGCGTCTCCTTGAGGTGCTCGTCCACAGCCTGGCACAGGTTCTGCGCCTCCATCCAGTACCCCTCCAGCTTCTCCATCCGCTCCTTGTTCTCCTCCACGCTCTGCTCCAGCTGGGCCTTCTCGGCCCGCCACCGGGCCTTCTCCTGCTCCAGGCACTGCAGCTGGGGGACAGTGGGCTCAGGGCTTGGCCCCACGGAGCAGGGCATGGCACGGCGCAGCACGGTATGGCATGGCACAGCACGGCATGGCACGGCGTGGCACAGCATGGCATGGCACAGCACGGCATGGCACGGCACAGCACGGCATGGCACGGCGCAGCACGGCATGGCACGGTGCAGCACGGTATGGCATGGCACAGCATGGCATGGCACAGCACGGCATGGCACGGCACAGCACGGCATGGCATGGCACAGCACGGCATGGCACGGTGTGGCACAGCATGGCATGGCACAGCACGGCATGGCACGGCACAGCACGGCATGGCACGGCGCAGCACGGTATGGCATGGCACAGCACGGCATGGCATGGCACAGCACGGCATGGCACGACGTGGCACAGCATGGCATGGCACAGCACGGCATAGCACGGCACAGCATGGCATGGCACGGCACAGCACGGTATGGCACGGCATGGCATAGCCAGAGAGCAGGCATGACATGCATGGCACAACCCAGCACGGCACTGGGGCATTAGGGATCCGGGGGAGATTTGGGGAGCTAGGAGGGGATCGGGGAGATGGAGGTCCTTGGGGAATTGGGAAGACAAGGGGGATCAGGCCCAGGGAGGATGGTGGTGCCTGGGCCCTGACACAGAGCCCTGCTGCTGCGCCAGAGCCTGGACACCCCGGGGCCCCACTCACCTTCCTCTTGAGCTGCTGGATCTCGGCCTCGGTGACGGCATGCTTGATTTGGAGCTGCGGGAGGAGTAGGACATTTGCACGGCGTGGGGACAGACTGGGCACAGCTGGCCGGCCTCCCCGGCGCAGCTCCCACACGCGTGCACGTATCCACACACGTGTCCACACCAGCCCCCGCGCCCCCCCCTCACCTCCTTGAACTTGTGCACCAGCTTCTCGGGGTCCATCTCCACCGGGGAGAGCGTGTCCTCGTTCTCAGCCAGCTCAAAGACCTCGATGGCCATCTCGCTGCTGGGGAACATGGGGCTCATCTCCTCCTCCTCGTCTGTGGCGTATTCGCCCGTCTGCAGTGGGCATAGAGCAGGGCTGGTACACGGCAGCCCCCCCACGCCGCAGAACCCCCTCCCACCCTGAAACACAGCTCTGCACCCTGTTCTCCACAGGGGAACTGAGTCACAAGGACCCCTATGAGACAGGGGGAGGGCCACATCTGTCCCCTCCTTGCTGAATCTCTGTCCCCAAAGCTGGGGAGGCTGATGCCGGTCATGAGGGCCCTTGTGCCCCTGCCCCACGGCGGAGTCGTCCCCCTCACCTCCTCGTCCTCCTCGGTGTACTGGGTGTACCGCTGCTCGATCATCTCCCGCTGCCACCGCTCCTGCTCCAGGGTCTGCTGGATCAGCTGGGCCACCTCGCTCTGCTCACCCGGCTTCTCCCGCCCGATGAGGAACCTGCGGGGACACCCGGGTGGCTCAGCCGGGGGACATCCAGGGGACACCCGGGTGGCTCAGCCGGGGGACACCCCTGCTAGGAAACACAGTGTCCCCGCACCAGCGGTACCAGTCCTCGGGAAGGACGGGGAGGGGGCAGCCCCGCAGCGCAGCACGGCAGGGGGGTGTCAGGGGACCCAAGGGCAGGACAGGGAGGGGTGTCAGGGGCACTGGTGGTTGGGGGTGGCAGATGAGCAGGGGTCCTGGGTTAGGGGGCAGGGAGTACTGGGGGGGCAGAGGAGAGGTTGTGGGTGTATTTGGGGAGGCAGGATGCAGGGCAGGGAGTGCTACTGGCAGCACAGCATGGCCTGGGAGAAGAAAGCTATGGGGGCATGCAATGGGGCAGGGCGTTGGGGAGGGTTTTGGGGGGCTCAGCACCACCTGGGAGCTCTCCCCACTGCCCGAGCACCCCCAGCTTGGGCTCAGTCCATGGGGGAAGTCCCTGGTGTGGTGGCCAAGGCCGGTGCCTGTGCCCTGGCCTGGGGTGGGGCACCAGGGCCGGCAGGAAGCTGAGACAATGGGCTATTGTCAGCCGCGGGCACGGCCGCAACGCCCCGGGGTCCCCCGGGCCCTACCGGACGCGGCCCTTGGTGTTCCTGAGCACGGAGGCGGCGAAGCTCTGCGTCACCCCCACCAAGCTGGTGCCGTCCACCTCCACGATGAGGTCATTCACCTGGATCCTGGGGACAAGGGGGCCGTCAGCAAGGGGACACCCCCTTCCCTGCCCCGTCCCCTGAGCCCTGGGGGCCACCAGCATCTTGTCCCCACGTGGGGTGGCCCCGGGGACAAGGAAGCCCACCACGAAGCTGTTCCCCCAGCCGCTGCCGGCCGCTTTGTGTGTCTGCATTATTAATAGGGCTCACGGCTCCGGTTTCAGCGCCATCAGATAAGGGGAATTCGATGCCGTGAATGTGCAAACACGTGCGTGCACGCGTCGCGGCGTTGGTGCCAGCCGGCCAGTTGGCACTCGCTCACCCCTGGGTGGTGGGAACATCTGGCTGGCTGCTGCTCACATCTGCCTACCTCCCTGCCAGCCCCAGGGGAGCTTTTTTGGATGCACAGTGGCCTCCCCAGGTTTATGTCCTTGCTGGACAACCAGCACATGGCCAGGCATGCAGGCGCAGCTGCTGGCTCTGCGAGTCACCCCGCGAATGCCACATGGCCACCAGCATTGAGACCACCAGCCCTAGGACCACTTGATGACATCCAGGTGGGAAGAGGGGTAGGGACATGTTGGGGGCTTCCGTTGCACCTCTCCCAGCAAAGAGTGTGGGAGCTTGGTGCAGAGCAGGCTGGGCCCAGGTCCAATTCCCTACCCGGGCACTTGGGGCACTTGGGAGCGGGGTTCCCCATTACCTGCCGTCCCGGTGGGCCGCCCCTCCCTCCGTCACCGTCTTGACGAAGATGCCCAGTTTCTCCAGGCCCATGTCGGCCCCTGCGCCCATGCCGATGATGCTGATCCCCAGCCCTTCGGAGTCTGCAGGGACAGAGAGCCCGTGTCCTGGCGGGGCGGGTGAGTGGGGGACGCCCGGGGCTGACGCAGCCCTTCCACCAGGGACACACGCCCGGGCACAGGTGGAAAGCAAGGCCATGGGAGATGATGGGCACTTGGAGAGGGAAGGGATGGACAGTGGCTGGATAAGGGGCCCCTCTCCTTCCCTGGAGGCTGCACGATGCCTTGGCTGGCCTCTCTCCCTCCTGGGGACCCCCCGGCCATGGGGGAGCCCCAGGGTGGAGCTGGCTGCAGGGGGGACACGTGTGAACACTTGTGCACGGCCGCCATGGCACCAAGTGCAAACCAGGTGCACGAGTGCCCGATGTGCAAGGCAAGGAGTGTGCAAGGTGTGCAGGGGAGGAGTTTGACGGCCGGGGGCCGGGAGGGCGCGGGGACCCCAGCCCAGCCTGGCCCACCTTTCTCCAGCTCCACGGGGAAGAGGTCAAGCCGCTCCACCCTCTTCTCCAGCTCGTACTCGGCCGAGGCGGCCATGGGGTCGACATCCTCGTTGCGGCGGTCGTAGTCCTCGTTAGAGTAAGTGCTGAAGACCTGCAGGAGGGTGGGAAGGAGCCATTCGCCAAGGCAGCGGACCACGGATGGGAAAACGCCGTGGCCAAAGGGATGGCAAAGCAGGCAACCGTTTCTCCATCCCTTCAGCCATAGCCTTTTCCCCAGGCGCCGAGCCCAGCGCTGTGAGCACTACCCCATGCTACCGCTCCAGCCAGGAGAAGAGAAAGGGCGGATGGAGCAGCTCCAAGGGGGATATTTTTCCCTCTGCTCTGCCAGGCTCTTAGTAACCTCCTGCTTCCCCCTTCCCCTGGCACCAGCCATGCTCGGAAACGCATCCATTAGCTGCCTTGGCACAGCCACTCCTGTGCCAGCAGCACCCGCGCCAAGGGGCCTTCCCGGAGCCGGGGAGCCGGGAGCCCTGCACAGGGCTCGAGTTGCTGATCCTACGAGACACCCGAGAACCCCCCTCCAACGTCATGTCCCCAGACAAGGGACAGTTTGAGGAAGCACAGCAGGTTTGGGGCACCCCGGGTGCTCCTGTGTGCCCACAGAGCTGGCTCCGTGCCCTGCACCCCGAAAGCCATGCCGCGTGGAGGGGGACGGACAGGCCGACGGAGGAGCGGGTGGGGGATGGAAGGGGGAACAGAGGGACAGACAGACAGACAAATTCAGGGAGGGAGGGATCGATGGACAGAAGGGGAGATTGATACATGGGTGGAAAGATGGATGGATGGACCAACCAATAGGTGGACAAAGAGATGGAGGTTTGGGAGGATGGATGGATGGATAGATGGATGGACAAAGAGATGGATGTTTGGGAGGCTGGATGGATAGATAGATGGATAGATGGATGAGTGGATGGATGGATGGATAGAAGGAAGAACAGGCAGATAGATGGATGGATGGACAGATAGATGGGTGAATTGATGGATAGATGGGTGAAAGGACAAAGGAATGGAGGGATGGATGGATAGATGGATGGATGAGATGCATAAGCACTGGCTGGTCTGGGTGTGACACGGTTTGAGGTTCCTGTTCATGGGAGGCAGCACTGGCTTGTACACCCCCCTCCTTGTTGTCCCCTTGCCATTTCCCTTCCCTTCCCTGAGATCCATCCCCCACTCTCAGCCACCACCTTCTCACTTTCCCCTTCCTGTCACCCGGAGTGAAATGGCCCCGCAGGACCAAGCACGCGCCCCGTGCCAGGGCTCCTCCCCAGGCAGAGGAAGCAGCCGAGTCTCGTGGGGCCACGGGTTCAAGTACAGCCACAGTGACGAGGTGGCGAGTGAGGAGCCAGCGTGCCAAGGGGGACACGGGGCACAGCCAGAGGGAGGGATGGGGATGGGTCATCCACCCCCACGCCGAGGCAGTCCCACAGCCCCTCGGGGGGCCCAGCACAGCCCGGCTGTCCCGGAGCCAGCCACACGCAAACCTCAGTCCAGCCTCACCTCCGCTGTCCTTCCTTGCACCCCCGGGCACCCGCACGTCTGCCCGGGCACCTCCGTGCAGGCCTGGGCACCCATCCAGGGGCCCGAGGAGCCAAACCCCCGCACTGTCCCCGTCGTGGGGGAGATTTAAATACCATAGGAAGTTTGGGGTGTGCTTATTCCTCCGGTTTCCACCCAGCAGATTTAACCTTCTGCTCTGCCCGCCGAGCCCGGGGGGAGCAGGCAGGGAGGCAGCAGGGACACCGGCGATCCCCGGCCCCTGCATTTGGGCAGAGCTCCGTGTCCTGGCACCCCCCCCCCTCAGAGACAGGCACCCCCATGCCCAGGCCTCCGTGCCCCCCTCCTGCCCATCCGGAGGCCCCTGGCGGTGCCATGTCCCCGTGCCCACCTCTTCCCACCAAGCCCGGGAAGCCGGAGGCTGCTGAAGGCCACGCAGCCCCGCTGCAGAGCGGCTTCGCTTGCAAGATGTTGCTTCCTGCACCAAGGGCTTGGGCACCGGGGAGTGACCCTGGGGCTGTGACACGGCCTCGGTCACCTTCAGTCCCCCGGAGGGAGCAGGGACAGGGGCCAAATGGGATTTTTTGAGGCTGCAGCGCAGCCTCCAGACAAAGCCTGGGGAATCGACGCAGGGCAGCTGGCTGGAGCGGGGAGATGAAAGGCAAAGGAGGTCAGGGCGAGCGCACGGGTGCTCCGCTAATACGGCAAAGCCCTGGGCCTGCTAACCCCCAGCGCGGGGCAGCCAGTGCCTGGGGCAGCCCCCTAAACCCTCCCGGGCACAGTTCGCTGCAGGGTTAGTGGGTGCCAAGGGCGCTCGGTGCCATCCCCACGCTCAGCACCCACAGCTCCCCGTGGACCCTGGCCTGGCTGTGCCCACTGCCACCGCAGTCCCTGGCCCGGCGCAGGGGGCAGGATCCGGCCCCATCGCATGCGGTGCCAGGATCAAGTCCCCAGGCTGGCGCAGGGCAGGAGGTGAGGGCCAGGGGTGCCACATCCCTGCGGCCCAGGGAAGGGTGGACAGGGGACCAGCCGGGGACAGGGACAGTTCCTGAGCGCGGCAGATGTCCCCAGGGCCGCCAGCCCGGGGCTGCGATGCCGCCGGGGGCGAGTGGATTAGGGATAACACGGCGTTGCTAAAGCCTTGCAACAAAGGGCATTAGGGATGAGTGTCAAGGGCCATCGCACAAAGCCCGGTGACACCCAGAGACGGGCAGGACCCACAGCGTGGTGGGGAGCTGCCTGGGTGGCATCTAGGGGTGCCGGGGATGAGTGGGGCAGGGCTCTGGGCACGTCACCCTCCACAGCCTGCCCTGTCCCCCCCCCATGCCCGCTGGAGAAAGCACCTGGGGAGACGCAAGGGAATTGCCTGGGAAGGGGTATCCCTGCCTGAGCCCTGGCATGGGACTCACATCTCCAGCCGGGGATCCGGTCCCCTGTCCCCAAGGTCCCCAACCTGCCCCCCAGGCAGCACCCGTCCGCTCCCGGCACCTCCCTGGCCCGGGCATCCCCAGACAGTCCCCGTGCCACAGCCGCAGGCACGTGTCCCTGCTTGTCCCCGCAGGCCCCCAGGCACTCGGGGTATTTGGGACATGCCGGGGGCCTGGCACAGTTTTCAAAGGAAAAGCGAGTGGAAACCCCAGATTCCATGGGAAGGGGCCGGCGGGATGTGTCCCCAAGTGCGTGGGGTGCACGGGAGGGGGGTGGCATTTTCCCTGGCCCCCACCCTCCCGGGCCAGGCTGGCAGCCGACTCGGGGGTCTCCCCATCACCAGTGCCCCCCAAGGTGTGGGGGGGTCTCGGACGCCCGGGTCCCATCCCCACCGTGCAAGCGGGACCCTCGCCTTTCCCCTCCAGCCCACAGAGGGAGGATGGGGACAGCGAGCTCCCGGCACCTTTGGGGGTGACGCCGGCCGCCCCCTCCCGCACTGGGCTCACTGGGGAGCCCCCGGCCGCTCTGCCCCAGAGCCAGGCACCCCAAGGGCCCGGCCGTCCCCTTTGCTGGGCAAACCCTTCCCCGGGGCCAGCAGGTCCCCTGTGCTCCCCGGCCCGCGGCCACCACGACCACCGTGGGCCCTGCCCCTGCCCGGCCACCCCGGTCCCCGTCCCCCCGGCCCAGGTGGGGCCACCCACCCGCCTCTGACTCAGAGCCAGAATATAGGCCGTGCCTCTAAAAATAACCCAGCTCCGGCACAAAGCAATTTCTGTTCCTCCAGTCGGGGGGATACGAACACGAGCGAAAGCCCCGAAATAGCAGCGCGGCCCCCTTCTCCCCCGCTCCTCCGCCGGGAGCTGGGGCCAGCCCTGGCCGGGACCAGCCTCGGAGCGGCTCCGGGGCGGCGGGGGGCCAGCGGGGACCCTGAATCCTGGAGCTGTCCCCGTGCCGGGTTGGGGGGGGACGGGGAGCCGTGGCCCGCTGCCCCCCCCGCCCCGGCCGCGGCCACTTCCCCTTCCTCCACTTCCTCCGCGCGCCGAAAACGGGCGCAGGCAGCGAGCCGTGCCCAGCGCGGGGCGGGGGGGCCCAAAATAGCCTCCCCGGCCGCCTCGCCCCCGAGGGACCCCCGGGTTGGGGGGTGCTGGGGCCAGCTCCGGGGAGGGGATGCTGTGCATGTCACCCCCCCAGAAAAATCCCCGAGCGGGGGGCAAGGGTGACAGCGTGGCCTGCGGGGGCCTGGCGGCTGCCGCTGCCTTGCTGGGAGATATTTAAGGGTATTCCCCCCCGCCCGGAAAACGGCAGCTCCGGGCCTTTTCCGGAGGCGCTTTGGCCCTGGGGGGGAGAGCGGAGCCGCGCAGGGGCCCCCCCTGCCCGGGTGCAATGTCACCGCTCACCCCGCCACTGTCCCCAGGGTGGCACAGCCCCACGGGGTCTCCGCTGCGGCCCCTCCACCCCCCGCTCGCCGAGGTTGGGGGGGGCCGCTGCAGGCCGAGGCCGGGCCCTTCGTTAGCCGGCTCGTTAGCGGCAGCCCAGGCCCAGGCGCTGCTGCAGCCTCCGAGCCACCCGCACGCAAGGGCACGGCCGGGGGTGCCGAGCGGGCGCGATGCCACCGCAATGGGGGGGGGGTGGGGACCAAGAGGGTGCAGACCCCCCCCCTTGCCAGGACCTTGTCCCCTCCCCGCGTGGCCAGGACAGATGCCGTGGCCCCGGGTGTCCCACTGGGCCGAGTCCCCCCCGCCACGGCCCCGGGGCCGCCGCCAGCACGCAGCCCCGTCGGACACCCCCAAAGGGTTATTTTGGGGTGCGGGAACAGGAGGCAAATCAAAGCCCTTCACTCCGTCCGGCCTCCCAGAGCCCTTTTCCGTGCTGGGCTGTGGCGGAGCCCTCTGAGGTCAGGGACGTCCCCAGAGCCGGCCGCGTCGGCTCCCCGGGGAGCGCCAGGCCCGCGAAGGGCTGGGCACCGGCACATGGGGCAAGAGGTTGCCCGAAGCCCGCGGGGAGGAGGCCGGAGGGGGCAGAGCGATGCCCCCGGGCTCCTGGGGTCTTCCCAGCTCCCCCCGAGTTGCCCCCCCCCCGGGAACGATGCCGCCGGCCGGCTTACCTGGATGGGCGCCGTGCTGAACTGGATCTTTCGGTTGGGCACGGGCTCCTCTTCCTCGGAGAGCCCGGGGATCTCCACGCAGCTGGACTCGGGCTCGTAGAGCCCATCGGCCTCTTCGTCCTCATCCAGCCCGCTGCCCCCCGAGTCCTCCCCGAGCCCGCTGTAGGCACTTATGTCCACCAGGTCCGCCTCGGAGAAGTCCTCCTTCTTGGACTCGTCGTACAGGTCGCCCTCGTCCGCCCGCTCGCCCTTGCCGGCCTCCTCGGGGTAGGCGGTCTCCTCGCCCCGCTCCGGGGGCTTCTCGGCCGCCCCGCGCCCGGCCTCCTGGCCCGCGGGCACCGTCGTCTCGGCCCGCGGCACCTCGGCCCCCTTGGCCGGCTCCGGCGGCAGCGCCGGCTCGCCCGCCGGCTCCTCCGCCCGCTCGCCCGCCTCCGGCTCCGGCTCCGACTCGCCGCTCTCCTCCACCTCCACCGGCTTGATCTTGCACACCTCCTGCACGCCGGGCCCCCGGGCGCTGCCTCCGTCCTTCTCCGCCGGCCGGCTGCCTTTGCCCGGCCCCTTCTCCTCCTCGGCTTGCCGGAGCCGGGCCTGGAGCGCGGCGCCGTCGCCCGGCCGGCTCTCCGCCTTGCCCGCGTCCTGGCCCTGCAGGAAGACCCGGGAGCGCTTGCTGACCAGCTTGGAGTTGAGCGGCCCCACTTTGCCCGGCGTCTTGTGCAGGTTGTTGCGCAGGTCGGCCTTCTCGAAGACGGCGCTGAGCTGGCTGACGGTGGGCGACACGGCCTCCGTGTCCAGCTTGTCCAAGGACTCGGTGCTGCCGTTGAACTTCACCACCACGTCGAGCTTTCGGTCCTGGAAGCCGGCCCGCTCCTTCCGCAGCAGGAGCTTGTTGGTGGTCTCCTTCTCCTGGAGGCTCCTCTCGAAGATCTTGCGGGTCTCCTGCAGCTTGGAGAAGGGCTTGTCGGGCTTCGAGTCGAAGCGGCTCACCCGCTCGGAGACGCTGGTGCCCAGCTTGAGCAGGGCGCCCTGGTCCATGGGCTCGCTGAGGCTGCTGGCCCGGGGCAAGGAGAGGCGGACGGGCTTCTCCTTGGCCTTGGCCAAGTCGCAGGCGCCCTCGGCGCCCGGCGCCGTGCCCATCTGCAGGAACATGTTCTTGATCCGGTGGACGTTGGAGCCATACTTCTTGCTCCGGGCTTTCTTGGCGTCCTCGCCGTCGGCATCCTTTGTGGTCTTGAGGGCCTGGATGCTGGCCTCGTAGGCGTTCCTGTGCGGGGACGCGCTCCGCAGCCCGCCGCTCCCCGCGCCGCTGCCGCCCGCCGCCGCGTTGCCGCCCGGGGCGGCCGCGCCGCTCGCGGCCTCCGTCCTCAGCATGCTTCACCGGGCCGCCGGCCGCATCGCCCGCCTCCGCCGCCTCCCCCGCCGCCGCGGGGCCGAGGCGGCCCCCGGCCCGGCCCCCCCCCCGACGCGCCGCGGCCCCCGCGCCGGCTACTGGGGCATCGCGGGCGGGCGCTGCCGAGGGGGATGCTGCCGGGGGGCCGGGGCGTGCGCCTGGACCGGGGCCGCGGGCTCGGGGGTCCCGGCGGGGCGGCTGCGGGGGGCAGGCGGGCAGGTCAGGCCATTTCCAGCCGGGGGGGGGGACCGAGCGCTCGTCTTCCTCCCCCCTCCTCCGCCCCGTCCCTCCTTCCTTCCTCCCTTCTCCTCCTCTTCCCCTTTCTCTCTGGCTGGTGATGGAGCCGGAGCCGCTCGCTGCTGTCTGCAATCCGCCCAGGCTCCCGCCCCGCTGCCCGCAGAGCCCTCTGGGTCTTAGCGACGCGCTCTTCCTCTTCCTCGCCGCCTCGCTTCGGCCTCGCTTCGGCCTGGCCCGGCCCAGGCAGCCGGCCCGGGGGGGACGGCGGCCCCCAGCCCGGACCCCCAGGCCCCCAGCCCGCCGGCATGCACCCGGGAGCCCTGAGGGCAGGCAGCCCCCGGCCCGGAGTGTCCCCTCCCCGCTCCTGGCCCCGGGTCCCCTCCCCGCTCCTGGCCCTGTGTCCCCACCAGGCACACGGGTGTCCCCTGCCCCTGCTCCCCCCCCCAAATCTGTCAGTGTCCCCCCCGGTCTTGTCCCATGTCCCCCCGCCCAGTTCTGCCCCCCCGGTCTGTCCCCATGTCCCTCCAGTTTTGCCTCTGTGTCCCCAAAGACACCCTGCCTCTGTCCCCATGTCCCCCCACCCTAGTTTTGTCCCTGTGTCCCCCAAGTCGGTCCCTGTGTTCTTTCAATCCTGTCCCCGTGTCCCCCAATTTTTCTACTCATGTCCCTATGGGGTCTGTCCCTATGTCCCCTCCATCCTGTCCCTGTGTCTCGCCCGCTTTTGTACCCGCGTCCCCTTGCCCCATCTCTGTGCCGTCCTGGGTCCCTCCCTGTGTCCCTGTCCCTGTGCCCCCCCTTTTGTCCCTGCTCCCTCCCAGTGCCTGCCACAAGGACTGTTGTCCCTACAGACCCCCGGGGGGGCTGCTGGGGGCAGCACGGTCAGCATTAACCCTTCAGCCCCCGCAGCGCACAAGTCCCCCCCACCCCACATCAGGGTGTCTCGTGTCCCCACTGGGTTAGTTTCTGCCCCCCCCCTCGGTAAATTGTGTCCCCTCCTGCCGGGGCGGTGCACGGCGCTGCACGCCCAGCCCACGCCACCCCCACGCACCGGGGCGGCAGCGGGGGGGGGGGGAACCGAGGCAGGGCCGTGCCAGGCCCGCGGCCAGCGCAGCCCCGCTCCACCCGCCAGGCACAGCACGGCCCTGGGCCGGCGCCCCCGTGCCTCAGTTTCCCTGCGGCAAAGCGGGGGGGGGGGCTGCTCCCTCGGGTGCACTGGGGGGGGTTCGCTCTCTGCTGGGGGGCAGCAACACCCTGGGGGGCCAGCCGTAGGTTTGGCAGCACGGGAGGACCCCTCCTCCTGCAAAAGCACCCCGAAAGCGCCCGCCTGGGGTGGCAGGGCACGGGGCAGCGGTCCTCGCCCTCCATCGCCGCCGTCGCGGGGGGCCGAGGCCCCCCAGCCCGGGCAGCGCGCGGGCACCAGGACCCTGCAGCGGCCCTCGCCCGGCACCGCTTCCTGGCCCTTTGTGCGTGACGCGCCGTGACGCGCCGTGCCGTGACGGTGACGTCCCCCACGGCCACCCCCTTCCCCTTCCGCCACCGCCCGCGCCAGGCCCGGGCCCCCCGCCGCGGCCCAACCGCGGCCGTCCCAGCACCCTCCGCTGCGTCGTGCCAAGCGGGGGGGGCATGTGCGCACGCCTGCGGCCCCCCGTCACCATCCCGGCGCCGCGCCGGGGTTTGCACACGTTTGCACCCCCCTGGCGTGTGCACGCGCTTCCGTGCAAGAGCACACGCGTGTGCACGGCGATGCACGCGCTCCAGCACGCTGCCCGCACCCGGGACGGCGGGCGGGAGCCGAACCCGGCAGTGAGATCACACCCAGATCGGGGGGGTGACAGGGGCTGCTGGCCCTGTCCCCAAATGTCCCGTCCCGTTTTGCTCCGGGGGCAGCAGGCAGCACAGGCAGGGGCTGCGTTTGCCGCGCGCTGCCCTCGACGCGGTGCCCGCAGCCCCGGGCTCTCGTCCCCAGCCTGAGCGGCTCCGGGGGGCACACGGGGACAAGGCCACCCCAAAACCCCATGGCGGAGGTGACGGTGGGGCCCCCCCTGCCCTCCTTGGGGTGCAGAGGCGGCTTGGTGGCCTCCTGCCTCCCCGACGCCAGCGGCATTATTTCGGAGGGCATTGGCGCCGGGGAGGAGGTGGCGGGGGGGGGACAGTCCCCGCCGTGCGCGGTGGCACCGCTGCCTCTGTCAATCAGGCCCTGGCCGCGCTCCCGGCTGGGCCGGCGGCGAAGATGGAGGCACCGGGGCTGCTCCGGCTCTGGGTGCTGGCAGGCGAGTGGCCGGGCCCCCCCGGGCGCCGCGGCCGGGCTGGGGACACCCCCAGGCAGGACGCGGCCAGGGGCACCCGGGAGAGGGGCAGGGGCGGGGGGCGACGGCGAGGGGGGACGGAGGCGGGGGGCGGGGGGACGCGGCTGCAATGTGACGACGGAGCTAAATAAATCCGTCCTGTGCCGGCGCGAGGTGGGGTTGGGATGGGGGGGACCGAGCAGGGATTTCTCTGCCGCCGGGCAAGGTGCCATCCCTGTCCCTGTCCCCATCCCCAGCACCTCCTAAATATAGCCTGGCCCTTTGTCTCGGGAGCGCCCGACGCCAGGGGGATGGGCAGGGCCTGCAAGCGCAGGGCTCAATGGGGAAACTGAGGCACAGAGGAGCTGCCCCGGCTCTAGCCCCGGTGCCTCGCCGCAGCCGTGGCCCTCGGGGGTGCCTGGGGCTCCCTCCCCGACCTCAGCCTCTCCTCCGAGACCGAAGCCATCTTCGTCCACGAGCTGGAGCGGGAGCCGTTCCAGGAGGCCTTCCTCGCCATGCACGAGGATGACAGCGGTGAGGGCCGGGCAGGGGTGAGCAGCGCTGCATGGGGACACTCCGTGGCAGCCGGGCTGGGGGGGCCCCAGGGCCATAACCGAGTTAACGGGGGGCACCGGCTAATGTCTGCCGGTCTGTCCGTCCATCCAGCCATCCCTCCATCCCTCCCTCCAGGCATTCTGGTCTCCATCCATCCCTCCATCCCTCCCTCCAGCCGTGCACCCCTCCATCCATCTGGGCACCATCTCCCGCTGCCCTCCAGCCCCGCTGCAGCTTTTAAACCCACCTGGGAGCAGAAGCAATTTGTCCCCCATGACCGGGGAGTCGGGGATCACCTCAATTTGGGGAAATTCAACTCGGAAATGGAGCTGGAGGCTCCAGGATGCAGTTGTGCTTCCTCGTGGGAGGGTTTGCAGGGCGGGGGGCTGCCAGCAGCAGAGCCTCACCGTGTGTGCGTGTGCGTGCGTGTGTGTGTGTGTGTGTGTGTGTGTGTGTGTGTGTGTGTCCCCACGTCTGTGCACGCGCGTCCGTGTGTCCTCGCACCCAGAAGCCGCCCCCGAAGGCCCCATCACCTTCCAGCCCCACCTGCGGGGCCACCCCGACCTGCCCCGCTGGCTGCGGTACGCCCAGCGCGGCCCCTCCGAGCCGGGCTACCTCTACGGCTCGCCCACGGCCGCGGAGGTGGGCACCCACGTCATCGAGGTAGGTGCTGGCGGGGGGTCCCGCGCCCCACGGCGCACCGTTCGTGTCCTCGTGCGAACGTGCCCCACGGCGCAAGGGGGAAGCTGGTGCCCTCCAGGACGGCCGGGGCCTCTCTCCCGCTGCAGGTGCTGGCGTACGACAGGGACAGCTACGCGACGGCAGCGCAGAGGGTCATCGTCACCGTCGTGCCCTCCCCAGGTAAGGGCGGCGCGGGGCCGGGGGGGTCCCGGTGCAACCGCCAGCCCCACGCGAGCCCTGTCGCCCGCAGCCGGGGCGCCGCCGTACCAGGGCGAGTTCTTCGTGGCGAACAGGAACGTGGAGGAGATGCTGCCGGCGGCGGCGCGGGAGCTCTTCCGGCAGGCCGTGGACGGCGTCTGGGAGCAGGACGACCTGAGCATCATCAACATCACCTCGGCCCTGGACCGGGGCGGCCGCGTCCCGCTGCCCATCGAGGGCCGCAAGGAGGGGTAGGGGCGGAGGGACCGCGGGGATGCTGTCCCCGGGCAGCACTGCTGGTCCCCAAGTTTTGGGGGGGATCTGCTCCCGGATGCATCCCAAGCCTCACCGGCCGTGGGAAAGAGCGGATTTGGGGGCCCATCTCCGGCGCGGTGGCTCCCTGGCCGTGCTGGGGGTGACGGGCGCCCCGTCACGGCCGGGCCCCCGCCGTGCCCCCGCAGGGTGTACGTCAAGGTGGGCTCCCGCGCCGCCTTCTCGCACTGCCTGGCCGCGGCCGCCTCGGCGCAGAGCCGCTTCCGCTGCAGCCTGGGGCAGCAGCCCGTCGCCGCCTGCTACGACACCTTCGGGCCGCAGTTCAGCATCGACTGGTGCAACCTCACCCTGGTGAGACCCCCCCGCCCCGCCGGGCCCCCCCTGCACGGTGCTGCAGCCCCGTTCCTCTCCGGAGAGGAGCCCGAACCGGGTCACTCCGACCCTCCCTAATTGCCACCCCTTTTGCAGCTCGAGGTCTCCGCCACCCCCACGGCGCCGGGGCCGGCCTGGGGCCCCGGGGTGCTGGAGGAGGGCGGCGATTTCGTGCCCCCCACCGCCTCGCTGGCCGGGGACTTCCTCGCCGGCTACCTGCTCACCATCCTGCTGCCGCTGCTGGTGGCCGCGCTGCTCTGCCTGCTCCTGGGCCACCTCATGTGCTGCCGCAGGGAGGGAGTGTGAGTCGGGGCGCCGGCGCCTTCGGGCACCCAAAAAAACCCCCAAGACCCCAACTTTCTGCTGCACGGGGAGGGGACGGGGCATTTCCACGGGTAACCTGGGCTCCTGTCCCCGTCCCCGGCTGGCCCGGCACTGGGACGGTCTGGTGGAGGTGGCAGCCCTTCCCTCACCGTCTGCTGTTTTTCCCTTTCTGCTTGGTTTTGTAGGCAAAAAAGGGACATGGAGACGTCTGAGTAAGTCCTGGGGCTGGTTGGCGTGTCCTTGGTGGCGGCGGAGGAGCCGGGGGCTGCCGGAGCCGGGGGCCGAGCCGCACAGGAGGCCTCCCAGCCCCAAAGGGAGCCCTGCAGGCTCTTCTTCTCCTTCCCCCCGGCTTGGCCGCCTCCAATAACCAGGACACGCGAGGGTTTGAGCACAGGAGCTGTTTTACTTCTCACGGTGTCGGCTAGGACAGCTGGTCCCCGAGGTGACCGGCCTCCGTCCCGTCGGTCCCGCTCCCCCCGTGCCGAGCTGCGCCCCGGCCCCGGGCCCTGCAGGTCTCCCCTGGGTGGGCAAAACTGGTCCTGGGAACAAACGTGCGCAAACCCTCCCCAAACCAGAGCACCGGTCCCCAGCCCTCGGTGCCTGGCACCAAGGCGTCACCCCAGAGGCCCCCCCGGTGCTTCCCCGTTCGGGGGTGATGGTTAACACGGGGTGGGTGCTGGGTGCTGGGGGGGACGCGCTCACGGCCCGCCGCCCGCAGCATCCAGCTGGTCCATCACACCACCATCCACGGCAACGCGGAGGAGCTGCGGCACATGGCCGGCAGCCGCGACGACGTCCCGCGGCCCCTCTCCACCCTGCCCATGTTCAACGTGCGCACGGGCCAGCGCGCCGACCCCACGCGGGGCCTGGGGGACGCCGCCCGCCTCCCGCTCCTCCCACGCCAGCGGTGAGCCCCGGGACGCGTTTCGGGGGGCCGCTGTCGCTTGGGGGGGGGTCAGCACCCAGGTGTGCTGAGGGGGCGGAGCAGGACACCTGGGTCCTATTCTGTTCCTCTCCAGCCTGAGCTGTCCCACCTGGGCCCAGGAGCTAAGGAAACCCTTAAATAAGAGCCCTGGGGGCCAGGTGGCCTTTTTTTTGGGGGGGGGGGGGGGGGGGGGACTGGGACTGGGACTGGGACTAAGCTGCTCTCTCCCTGTCTCCAGGTAATGGGCTGCTCCGGGTGCTCCTGCCTCTCCTGCTGCCCTGGGCTTGGTGCAAGCGGCCTGGAAAGGTCTCTGCTGCGGTGGGGTGGCGTTGGGCTGGTAAAGCTGCTCTTTAGCAACGAAATGTGTCTTCTCCCTTCTTCCCCGGGTGAGCGGCTGCGGAGGCCGGAGCATGGAGGCAGGGTTTGGGCTGTGTCACTCAGGGGGTGACTCGGCTCTGTCCCCTCAGCCCTGGGCTCTCGGGGGAAGCTGCTGTGTAGCAGAGCTGGGCAGCCTGCCCCGCTGGGGCTGGTCCCTGCCGGCCTGGGCTCTCTCAGGCTCCACCTCGCTCTCTGCCACCAGTGACTTGAGTTTGCCTGTTCTCTGCACTGGCTGTGTCCCTGGGGCTGGCAGGACCCGGACTGGCGTTTGCAATCCCACGGCTCCCGCAGGAGAGGGGCAGCTGCTGGGGGATGCAACACGGGTGCTCTCTGCGGGGGCTTTCCTGCCTCACCCCCACCATGAGGCCTGCTGGGGGGGGGGCCCTCTGGGCCTCTCTTTCTGCTTTTCCCCCTGCCAGCTTCCCTCTGCTTTTAGGGGGCTCCTTGCA
Source organism: Dromaius novaehollandiae (assembly GCF_036370855.1). Classification (NCBI taxonomy): domain Eukaryota; kingdom Metazoa; phylum Chordata; class Aves; order Casuariiformes; family Dromaiidae; genus Dromaius; species Dromaius novaehollandiae. The sequence continues at coordinate 8,486,561 of NC_088119.1, read as the reverse complement.
GCTCCCTGGGGTGCAGAAGTGCCCCACCTCCCCAGGCTGCACTTGGTGGCAGTGGCAGGGCAGAGTCCCTCTGTCCCAGCCCAGGATGGCTTTCTGCCAGGCAGCAGCAAGCACAGGGTCACAGTCCTGGTTGGTGGCACCAGCATCCTCTCCCCTGTCCCCAGCTCTGCTCCCTCCGTGGCCCTGGTTCCCGTGAGGAGCCCCATGGGTGGGGTCTTGTCCCCACGCCGAGCAGGGTGCACGGGGTGCTGTGGGCATGGGGCAGCCGTGGGCATCCCCACCGGACATGTACCGAGCTTGGGGCGTCCTCCAGCCGGGCTCAGCTGCGGCCCAGGGGGGCAAAGGGTGCAAAGGGGGGCCCCGACCCGCCTCACCTGGCATCCTCCCGCGCACGGGGCACCCGGCTGCCTCCCCTCATCCGCCGTGCAAACCTGGGCATCCTGCTCCAGCATCTCAGCGGGCTGCGATTTGGCTTAACCCCTCCTCGCCTGGCAGCTCCGTCTCCCCGAGGTGGGTGCACGGCGCTGGGGTCCCGGGTGCCCCCGGGCACGGCTGTGTGAGCCGGCTGCTCCCCGGCCTCCTGCGAGCCCGGCGGCACGGGCTGTTCGTGCCTGCAAAGAAAGAGCCTCTTTCACGGCCGGGCGCTGGGGCAGGCGGCCAGGGTGGGGGGTTACGAAAACACGGGGGCCCAGAGGAGAAACAAGAGGAGCCATTGAAAGGGCCGGAACCCGGCTCCGAGGAGAAAGGCGGCATTCAGCGCCCCGTCCCGCCGCGCGGCTCCAGCGCCTCCGGACCCCGCGGTGCAGAAACCGTCCCCGTGTCAGGGAAGGTGCATCGGGGGATGCTGGCAGATGCCCTCAGCCCGGGCACCGGCGGGGTGTCACGGGCGCCCAGACCCCCTCCGTGGCAGGGTCTTGCTGGTGGCCTGGGAGATGCCCATGGCACCCGCTTGCTGAGTGTGCTCTGGGTGTGCACGTGCCCGTGGGCTGCTGGTGGCTGCTGGGCTGCTTGCACGCCCGAGGGTGCCCTGGGACATGCTGGGACCCCTGTGTGGGTGCTGCTCCGGGGTGCAGACGCGCACAGATCGGCACATCTGGCAGTCAGGGCACGTACAACCTGTCTGCGCCTGGTTTCTGTGCATGGTCCCGGCCTCTCTTTGCATGTTTCCCTGCAAAACCACAACGGCTGCGTCTCCCCAGCTCTCCTCTCTGTGGGGCCCCTGGGTGGGGGGCACCCCGGGACCCTGGCCCAGGCTGCCGGTACCGGCTTGATGCTGCTTTCTGCAGCTCCCCAGATGTTCCCTGCAGCCCCTCCAGATGTTCCCCCAGCCCTGCTGCTCCCTGGGGACGGCTGCGGCAAGGTCCCCTTTGCTGGACTGTGGCTGTACCCCATATGCTCCCCCCCCCCACCGGCCTCGGGGGCTGGCAGCAGGTCTGGCCCCCCAGCCGTGGGGCGGGCTGGGGAAGGGGCGGGGGGCCGGGAAGGGGCCGGGGCAGAGGCGGGCGCCGAGGGCGGGGAAGACGGGAGCGGAGCAGCGAAGCAGAAGGAGAGCAGCAGCCCCGGCGGCGAGCAGCATCAGGACCCCCGGACCCCCAGCACCGGCGGAGGACGACCCTAACCCAGCAGCTCCCATCGAGGGACCCCCCCACACCCACCCAGGACCCCGGCGGCCGCGAGAGACGACTGCAGAGCACCGCAGGTTTGTTGGATCATTTCACATGCTTTATTTCAGCAGTCAAAATAATTAAAAACATCTCAAATTATTATACATATACAAACTAGGTACAGACTCCTCGTACACCCTGGAACATCTACCTCGCTGGGAGATGGGCTGGCAAACGGGGTGGGTTCAAACCCCCTCCTCTCCCCCAGCAGGGAGCGAGGGAGCAAGAAAGCGGTGAGAAGAGGAGAGGAAGGTTTAAAAAAAGAGCTGGTGGTGGCTGCGGAGGACGGCAGGATGAGCGTGGCGGAGGAGCGGGTTAGAAAGAGGGGGGAGATGGATGGATGGAGAAAGCTGCTGGAAGATGAGAGCAGAAATGAAATGCACCTGCTTAACCTGGAAACCAGGGCTGCTTTCACGTGCTTTCCTTTCCCTTTCAAGGCTTTTTGGCTCTACCTTGCATTTGTCTCCACGCCTTGCTTTAAGGATGCATGTGTGTGTGGGTTTAAATAGCACCTTTAGAAAATTCACAAGTCGACCTGGGCAGCAAAGAAAAAAACAAAAGAAAAGAGGAAAAAACAAAAATCAACCCAAGACTCACGTCTTTTCAGACAGTTCCCATGTCTGTAGCACCAAGCGGTCCCGGGGCTGACGCTGCGCGGTGGCTTCGCCCAGCTCGAACCTCCTCAATGAGACCAAAATAAAACAAAAGGGGAGGAAAAAAAAAGACAAAAATCCAGGGGGTAAAAACCTCGGCAACTCCAGATGGACCTTGAACGGAGAGGGGGGGAAAAAATCAACATAGCAACAAAAAGGAGAGGAAAAATAGACAAAACTTAGCACCTTTGCTCTGAACCTGGCAGGAAAGTCCCGGCATGGCTGAAAAACCCCAAAAGAACCTAAAACTACTTGGAGGAGGTGGGGGGGGAAAAAAGAAAAAAAAAAAAAAAAAAAAAAGAAAACCACAGCTGTGAGGTAGCCTTCCAGAAAAGGAGAATATACACTGAACGGTCCGGTTTTCTCTGCTCCAGGGCTTTGGCTGTCGGGGTTTGCCTCGGGGAACGGCCGAGCCGGGGGCTTGCCTGCAAAAAGCGGGTCCATGCTCGTCTTTGTGCCTGGCCCCAGCGCCCCGAAGGAGCGGGGAGCGCTCGGCCACCGCGTCCGGGCTCACAGGTCCCTGTGAATTGGTTGGGCTCTTATTTTTTTTTGCTGCCTGAACGAACAAAAAAAAAAAGGGAAAGAAAAGAGGGAAAAAAAATCAGGTTATAAATGAGTTAAACATCTTCCTTTCAGTGGTATATATAATATATATATATATATAAAAAAATGCATGTAGCAAAGAGCCTGGCAGAGAAAGGTCGGTTAATTTGGATGTTGCCCAACTCCAGGTTGCAAGGAGAGATCTTAGCGCTCGCAGGGGCCGGGGAGGGAGGAGGCGAGGGGCAGGTTGGGCCGGCGGGAGCTGCTGGTTTCGCGCCGCCTCGGCGCCGGCGGGTCGGTCTCTCCGAGCGGCTTGCCGGGATCGAAGGCCATCGGCGGGGCTGGAGCGCTCGGCTCGGCCGCGGGAAGGGCCTCGGCGGCGGCGGCGCTCTGCGAGTCGAGGGCTGGGGAGCCACGAGCCGAGCCGGCCCCGCGCCGTCTTCGGGGCGTAAAACGGAACGACACCGAGGAGGAGGAGGAGGAGAAGAAGATGGAGAGAAGGGCAAGCAAGCGAACCCACTTCCTGGTTATTTGGTTTGAAAAGTCATTTATTTTTATTTTTTTTTGGTTTAATGCTTTTTTGGGGTTTTTTTACGGAAACGAAAATAGTTTGAGCGACGCTGGATAGAAACCGACACGAATTCAAGTCCATGTGAAATTTTCTCCTTTTTTGGCTGTTTTTTTTTTGTTTTTTTTTTTTCTTTATTATTTACTCTCCTGTACGCGTGGGGTTTCCGGTTTACAAGAAGCAGACGGGGCTGATGTCGATGCCGAATTCCTGGTCTGGAGCGCCAACGTCCATGGGGGCCAAATCGATGATGGGCAGGCGTGAGGTCTTCGTCGTCTTGTACTCAATGACTGTCTTGCCCCAAGCTCCGGTGTGACTCTGCCGGGGAAGGGGATGGTCAGGCTCGGCGCTCCCCCCCACCGCGTCCCCCCCAGGGACCCCCGAGCATCCCCCCGGCCGTGACACGGCCACCGCCACTCACCGTGCAGCCGTCCTCGGTGACGCCATAGGTGAAGCGGCTGTTGCCCTCCGCCCGGATCTCGATCTCGTTGGAGCCCTGGAGGAGCAGGGCCTTCTTCAGGTTGCCGCTGTCGCGGTCCATGTAGGCAACGCTGTTCTTGCAGTGGTAGGTGATGTTCTGGGAGGCCTCGGTGGCCATCAGGCGCAGGAAGGTCAGCTGGATGGCCACATCGGCCGGGTTGGAGCCCTCGCCGCCGTATTCGAACTGCGCCCGAAGAGAAGTTAGGTTGGCCAGTGCTCAGCCACCACCACGACCATGACCTTCCCCACCACCCCGGCCCCGCGGCCCCCCGCTCACCTGGAAGCCGTCGCTCATCGTTTCGCCGAACCAGACGTGCTTCTTCTCCTTGGGAGTCTTGCTGATGTACCAGTTCTTCCGGGCGATGGTGGCCTGGGTGGGGTAGACGCATGTCTCTCCTGTTTCCATGTTGCAGAAGACCTTGATGGCGTCCAGGTTGCAGCCTTGGTTGGGGTCGATCCAGTACTCGCCTGAGGGGCAGAGAAAGGGCTGTCAGGGCCACAGGGGCTCATGGCCGCGGGACGGGGGTGACGGGGACCGGGACGCCACTGACCGCTCTTCCAGTCTCCGTGGCACATCTTCAGGTCGCGGCAGGTGCGGGCAGGGTTTTTGCGGGTGCCCTCGGGGCTGCGGATGTTCTCGATCTGTTGGCTCAGGCTCTTGAGGGTGGTGTCCACCTCCAGGTCGCGGTCGCGCATCACGTTGGCATCATCAGCTCTGTAGTAGCGCCCGCCGTCGTGGGCCTTCTCCTGGGGTGGCTGAGGCAGGAAGCTGAAGTCGAAGCCACCGCTGGGGGGACCAGGAGGACCGGGGGGTCCGGGAGGGCCAGGGGGACCCTGTGGCAGGAGGAGAAGAAGATGAAGGCGGGAGGCTCAGCACGGCGGCCAGCGAGCGGCTGGGGCACCGTGGTGGGGACAGTACGTACGACAGGGCCGACGTCGCCAGTGCGGCCACGGGGACCGGGTGGACCGATGGGGCCAGGGAGCCCGTTGAGACCGTCCTTGCCAGCGGCGCCAGCAGAGCCAGGGGGACCCTGTGCAGGGAAGAGAAGGGTGGGTGAGCACTCGGAGGGCCCCCGGGGATGGGGCGGACACCGTGGTCCTGTCCCGGGCATCCCCACGCTGGGGGAGCGGGGGGTACTTACTCTTGGACCGGCGGGACCAGAAGCACCAGAAGGCCCTTGTTCACCGGGAGCACCCTGTGCAAAGCGAAAACAGAAAACAGCCCGTTGGCAACATGCTCAGGCAACGAGAGCTGCGTGGGGCTGCTTCACTAGCAGCCGCCTCCAGCGACCCATGGGCAGCAGGTAGCATCCAGCAGCATGGACCCCCTGGGGACCCCCAAGCCCTCTGGGGCACTGCTGCAGGTAGGTGCTCAGTGCTGGCCTGGGGCAGGAGGCAAAAGTACTTACGGGGGGACCAGGGGGACCCTGGAGACCGGAGAAGCCTCTGTGACCCTTCATGCCTCTGTCGCCCTGTTCACCAGTTTCACCTTTGTCACCACGGGGACCTTGTGGGCCCTGGAGGAGGAGGAGGAGGAGGAAGAGGAGGAAGAGACGATGTGCTGAGTGGCGAGGGGCTGCACCAGGCCAGGGGCTGCCCCAGCGCCCGCGGGGCTGTCGTCCACCCGCTGTGCAAAGACGGAGGAGCTGAACTTACAGCAGGGCCGCGAGCACCAGCAGGACCAGGGGGGCCAGCGGGACCAGCGGGGCCCTAGGGCAGGAGGAGAGAGGCAGCAGGTTAGAGCATCCTCAGAGCTTTCCCTTGCAGCGCGGCGGGCAGCGTCACCCCGCGCCTAGGGCAGGGTGGCCTGCAGGAGTCGGGACACCTGGGTCCCCAGGACGCCTGGGTCCCCTCGCCAGTGTCCGGCTGGGAAGCTCCCTCCAGCGGCGAGAGCAGGGCCGAGGGCTGGAGTCTGACCCGCCTCAGGGTCAGCCCTTGCTCTGCGCCGGCGCTGAGTGGTGCAGGGTGCTGGCCAGGACTCCTGGGCCCCTCCACCAGGGAGGGGGTGCAAATCCCCCCCTCTCCAGCCCAGGGCAGGGGTTCAGGTCGAGCAGAAACAGGCAGGGCATCACTTACGGTCTCACCGCGGTCTCCGTTCTTGCCAGCAGGACCAACAGGGCCGGGGGCACCGGGGGCACCAGGAGCACCAGGGGGGCCAGCAGGGCCAGTCTCACCACGGTCACCCTGTGAGGAGGAGGAGGAGGAGGAAGCAGAGACGTCAGCGTGGGCTGGCTCAGCCCCACCACCCCCTCCCCATCGACCCGGCCGTGGGCACTCACCTTGGGACCAGCAGCACCGTCGCGGCCGGGGGCACCTTCGGCACCAGGAGCACCCTGTGGAGGAGCAAAGACCCCCTCGTTAGGGCAGGCGAGTGCTAACGAGGGCTTCGGCGAGAGAGCCTGGACGGGCACCGTCTCTGCTCATCCCACGTCGGGCCCGGCCGTGCCCGGTGATGCCGAGGGATGCCGTGAGCTGGCACGTGCTCAGCAGGGCCAGTCTAGCGCTGCCACACCTGAACCGAGTGCCGAGCCTGCGTCCCCCCGTGTCGCCGGTGGGGACAGTCCCCTGCGTGCCACCGCTGCTCACCTCACGTCCAGCTTCACCAGGGGGTCCGGCCAACCCAGGGGGGCCCATGGGGCCGGGAGGACCACGCTCGCCGGGAGAGCCGGAGGGACCTTGTTTGCCAGGTTCGCCCTGCGGAGGGGAGAGGAAGGGGCAGCGTTGGAGGAGAAGCCGACCACGGAGATGCTCCGACCCGGACCGTGCAGCCGGAGCCCTCTCTGAGCAGGGATGGGGTCTCCAGGCCACATAGCAACGCCGCATCCCAGAGGGGTCCCGGCATCGCATCCTGCCCGAGGGCAGAGCAGCCCCACGAGCTCTGCCCTGCCCAGCGAGCCCCGCGCCTACTCACAGATGGGCCGGGGAGTCCAGGGAAACCTCTCTCGCCTCGCTGTCCGGGGAGACCGACGACACCGCGCTGGCCGGCGATACCTTGGGGCCCAGGAGTGCCGGGAGCGCCCTGCGGGGAGAAGCCGCAGCTCAGGGAGATGCAGCGACAGCAGCGCAGCGGCTCGGAGCAGCCCCGCCGGGACATCCCCGGCTGGCGCAGTCACCACGCGGAGATGCGAGGGGACCGAGTCGGGCACGGAGGTGACTTACGATGGGACCGTCAGCGCCAGGAGAGCCCTTCTCGCCAGGGGGTCCGGGGGGACCAGCAGGGCCGGGCTCGCCGGGGCGGCCAGCGGGGCCAGTCTCACCACGGGGTCCTTTGCCACCTTCCTTCCCGCTGGGGCCTGGGGGGCCGGGGAGGCCGATGTTACCCTGCGAGGGGAGAGAAGCTCAATCCCAGGGCGGCCAGCCAAGCCTCGGCTCGCGAAGCCCTGTGGTCGCCGCGGCTCTCCCCGTCTGAAGGGAGTCCAGGTGAGTCCCGGTGCCAACTGGGACAGGGCTGGGATCGGCCGTCGCGGAGCCGCCTGGACCTTTGCCCAGTTCATCACTGCCTCATGCCTCTGAGCAGAGCCCTCGGCAGAGGAATCGCGGCTGGCAGCTCCGAGCATCGTCCCTCGGCTCTCCCACCCTGCCGGGCTGCCCCAAAATCCTGCCCCGTCCTGGCTCCGTGTGCAGGTAGGGCAGGAGAAGGAGGTACTCACAGAGGGGCCGGGGGGACCAACTCTTCCAGCAGCACCAGGGAAGCCAGTAGCACCCTAGAAGGAAGAGAAGCCAGCGTCATGCAGGGCCAGCCCTGGGCTCGCTGAGCTGCCCCGGCACCTCGCGCTGCAGGCAGGCTCAGGGCCCAGCGCCCGGGAGGGATGCACCAGCGCTTCGTGCCGGGAAGGCCCTGGTTTGGGAGCAGGGCTCCTCTGGGTGCAGCGAGCAGATGGTGCCCTGGCTGAGGGCCACCGAGTCCTACTCATCTGCGGAGCCCAGGAGCCATCAACCGAAAGGAAAAAGCTGTGCATCGGTCTAGGTGGGGGATTATTACTAATTTGGGGGGATAAAGGCAAAACTTCCACCTTTTTGATCTGCCCCCCCCATGGGATGAAACAGCCCCAGGCAGAAGCCATCCTCTGAGAGGCAGCACTGGAAATGCAGCATCCTCCATCCCCCAAACTGGGCCCATCAAGCTGTCGTGGGCCCGGGACTGAAATCCTGCAGGGAATTCAGCTGCCCGCGGTGAGGTCGCGGGGGAGCGTGGCCCAGCTGCTTCCCTGCTCCTGCCCGGAGCTTCCAGCATCCCCCTGCCCAGGGGCCCTGCAGCCGCATCCCCCCGTGCCCGAGACCTGCCGTGGTACTTACAGGGGGTCCAGCACTGCCACGAGCACCTTTGGGACCGGGAGCACCAACAGCACCCTGTGGAGGGGGAGCGGGAGTGAGCAGCGAGGCCAAGCTGTGGCCGGGGCCGGGGTGGGACAGGGGCTGAGGGGCTACTTACAGCGGGGCCAGGAGCACCGGTGGGGCCAGCAGGGCCGGGGGGACCTGCATCACCCTTGGCTCCAGCATCACCAGTTTCACCTTTAGCACCAGGCTGGCCGTCAGCTCCCTGCGGGAGAGCAGAGCTGGGGTGAGCCCGGGGGGGGTGGGGCGGGGGCCAGCAGCCCCCCTCAGCAGGGAAGGGGGGGGGGTGAGGCTGGCGGACAGCACATCCCGTGGGAGAGCATCCCACGGGAGAGCATCCTGCCAGCTCCCAGGTAGCATTGCCCCCCTCTCCGAGCAACGCAGGATCCAGCCGTTCCCGGAGGGAGGAGCGAGGGGGGGAGCGAGCGGCTACCCGCAGCCGAGGCGGCCGTGCCGACTTACGGGAGGGCCAGCAAATCCAGCAGGACCAGGTGGGCCGGGCTCACCGCGATCTCCCTAGGAGAGAAGCCAAGAGAGCCAGCGTCAGGGCCGGGCAGGAGGCGGCCACTGCCAGTGGAGCCACGAGCTGCGAGACACTTACGGGAGCGCCACGGGCACCGGTGGGACCAGCAGGGCCGGGGGGACCAGCTTCACCCTGGTAACGAGGAGAGAGAAAAAAAAAAGGGTTAAAACCCCTGGAAATGAGGTATCAATACGTGACGGGTCGGGAGGAGCCAGCGGCGATGCCATGTCCCCCGTGCAGCATCCCTGCCCGGTGCCATCTCACCTTGTCGCCAGGAGCACCAGCTGGGCCAGGGGGGCCGATGGGACCGGTGAGACCTCGGAGACCGTCTTTGCCAGGAGCACCGTCAGCACCTTTGGGACCGGGATCGCCCTGGGGGAGAGGAAGGCCACGGCAGGTTAGAGCTCGTCCCCCTCCTCCTGGCCACGGCTCTCTGTGGCACCCCAGAGCGTGACCCACGGCACCGTCTGCTCTTCGCCCTCCCACCTTCGGGATCTGCTGTTTCCAGCCTGGGAGAGGCTGGGATCTTCCTCCACCGCCCCATCTCTGGAGGAAACCCCCAGTTTGTCTACCAGCCTCCGAGGGCCGTGCTTGTGCAAGGACACGAGTGGGAACGGGCTTCGCTCCGGGAGCCTGCGCCCGGCTCTGGCTTTGCCTTGGCCCCGCTGAAGGGATGATGCATCCAGCCCCCAAGGGGCCATAGGGCGCGAGGCTGGACACAGGAGTGCGGGGGCCCAGCCTGGGAGGACGGGGCAGCCGGTGAGAGGAACCACGGGATGTCCGGGGACACCTACTCTGTCACCCTTGGCGCCTGGCAGACCGGCAGCACCACGCTCTCCGGGCATACCCTGCAGACCGGGGGGCCCTTGGTTTCCAGGGGCACCAGGAGCACCAGCATCACCCTGGGCAAGAGAGAGAGAAAACGTGTGTTAGCAAGAAATCAGAGCTCGTTCCTCCGCAGAGCAAACCCTCCGCCGCTTCAGCCTGGCTTGCAGGTGGCAAACGGCCCTGAAGGTCCCATGCCACAAGCCCCCAGCAAAAGTGGGGGGGAGCAAAGACCATGGCCCCCCTTTTCAGCTGCTCCCGAGGAGCCGCTGGCTGGAGACAGCCACCCTCCCGTGCATGGCAGCGGGTGCCCTTGCGCAGGATGGTCCCCACCCTCCATGCCCCACTGAGGTGGGGAGGAGATCTCAGACCTACCTTAGCACCATCGTTACCAGGAGCACCGTTAGCACCACGAGGACCCTGGGGACCAGGGGGGCCTTGGACACCACGTTCACCAGGGAAACCTCTCTCGCCCTGGGGAAGGGAGGGAAGAAAAGAGCCGAGCCGGTTACGGAGGCAGCAGGCACGGAGGAAAGATCAAAAGCCGACTCAGGTGGAAAGCAAGGTTCAACTTACTCTGGCACCAGCAGGACCGGGGGCACCAGCATCTCCGGGGACACCCTGTGTGGGGAAGCAGAGAGATTTTGGAGTCAGCACGGGAAGAAGGTGAGCAACCCCTGCACCAGCGCAACGTGGTTCCTAACCTGCGCAGCCAGGCCATGGTGGCCACCCTCCGTTCTCCTCCCGCCCCGAGACACCGGCCACGCCGGGGCTCCCCCTGCTCTGCCCTTGGGATTCCCTTAGGGATGGGGAAAGCCAGGGGGTCCTCAGCCCCTTGGAGGGATGGGGCAGCCCCAGGAGGAGACAGGCTCCTAAGCGGACCCCAAACTGGTGCTGGGATCCCCCGTGCTGCTGCCTCTCTGCTTGCCCCGAGGAGGCCGCGTGGAGGCTCGGCGAGGCTGGCACACTTGGAGGCTGCTCTCCCACCGCACTGCTGCGGCCCAGGAAGGCAGCCAGGCTTTTCCCCAGCTCAGCTCAGACCGGGGGGGCCGGGCAGGGTGCCTGGGGCAGCTGGGCGCTGCGTGTCCATGTCCAGCAGCCCCGACCCTCACCCAGGGCATGAGCGATGGGCAGGAGGCAGGGACAGCCCCCATGCAATGCTTCCCCCTACTCACCTGCTCACCGGGCTTGCCAGCCTCACCAGGGGGGCCAGCGGGGCCGGGCAGACCCTGCAGAAGGAAAGGGGGAGAGAAGAGATGTTATGGAGGTGGGTGACCAAGGGGACAAGAACAGGAGCAGCATTGCTGCCACAGAGGGTTCCCCCTCGCCCCTGGGAAAGGGGACTGTTCCTCACCTGGAAGCCAGGAGCACCAGCGGGACCTTGTTCACCTCTTTCTCCAGCAGGACCCTGCAGCAGACAGGGCAAGCATCAGGGCAGGCAGCTGCCTCCCGGGGCTGTTCCCCAGTGGCCCAGCACAGCTCCAGGTGGGGAAGAGGTTATTCATACTCACGGTAGGGCCGGGAGGACCTTGGGCACCAGCTTCACCATCTTTGCCAGCAGCACCCTGAGGAAGAGGAGGAAGAGGGTGCTCAGAGCAGGGTTTGGTCACAGGTGGATTTGGGGAAAGGGTCCAGCTTGCCAGACCCAACCTTCAGGTGCTTCTGGAGGGGGCCCCAAGCAATGAACCCATGGGACCGCAGAGAGAGATCCCTAACAGTGCAGAGGAGGGTGGAAGCGTAGCATCCTTGGCAGACAGGAGAAGCCACAAGCTGCCCTGGGACACGTCACCTCCTTGCAGAGCCTTTTGTCCCTGCTCCAAAGCCTCTGGCAGTGACCACACCTGACTCACAGCCACTTCAACCCACTACAATATTCTGGCCAGTTTTGTTCCTTCCTGCGGCCCAGTTCTGCTAGCCCAAGTCCTGTTTCCCCCCTGCCCAGACCCTCTCTCTGCCCCACATTGAGGTGAGCCTCCCCCGCGCAGCCCAGGCCGGGTCTGGTCCCAGGAGGCGGATGCGTTGCAGCCTCCGGGGCCAGGTGAATACTTACAACAGCGCCAGGGGGGCCAGGAGCACCTCTCTCGCCGGGTTTGCCGGGCTCGCCCTAAAAACAGGAGAGCAGAATGAGACCAAGGTGGGACCACAACTCCGCCAGGCATGGCTTCGCACCCCCGGTGGACGTGGCTGGTGGGTGTGCTGGACCAGCTCTCCCCTCCGTTCCCCACTGCCCTTCCCCGGGGACACGTCCCCTGAGCCACCCCCTCCTTGGGTGCCCAGCCCGAGGGAGCCAGCGTGCCCCTCCACATCCTGCAAAGTCGCAGGGGCCCAGCTCGTAGGACACCCTCGAGGATGAGCCAGCCCCAAGCTGGCCTCGTGCAGCATCTCTGCCTCCGTGCTGCGGAGCCCTGACCAGCCCCTTGTCACCGCGGGAAGCGGCTCATGTTGACACTCACTGCAGCGCCTTTGGGTCCAGGGAAACCCATCACGCCAGCTTGGCCTCTGGCTCCAGGTGGGCCTGGGGGTCCAGGGCGGCCGTCTTGACCAGCGGGGCCCTATCGTGGGGGAAGCAAGAGCCCCGTTAGCAAACCCCGTGGTGAGGCAGGAGCGTGGGGAGGAAGGAGCAGGGCAGTCAGCCAGGCATTACTTACAGGGGGACCAGTCTTGCCATCAGGACCAGGGCTCCCAGGGCTTCCAGTCAGACCCTGGAAGAGAGCAAAAGGTGGGTTAGGACATCAGGTTTCCTCTGCTGGCTGCAAGGAGCATGCCACTCCCTGCAAAAATCAGGAGATTTAGCATCTCTGAAAGTGGCCTTCTCCGTGGAAAGAGAAAGCTCTGGAGCTCTCGCCTGTGCCTGGAACAGGGCCACCACTGCACCAGCAGCCATGGTCATGCTGACGTGGCTTGCTGCTCCTCGCAGCCAGTGCTGCCAAGATCTCCAGGCTGCCCTCACCCAGCCCGACCTCAAGCCATCTCCTCCATGTCCATCCCACCGTTCCTCCACGCACTCACCTTAGCACCAGGGAGACCAGGTTCCCCAGGGCGTCCAGCTTCACCAGGAGATCCTTTGGGACCAGCAGCGCCGGGGGACCCACGCTCACCAGGGGGACCCTAGGGAGGGATGGGAGAGGAGGCAGAGGTTACTCCAGCTGGAGGATATGGACCAAGGCAGGGGATGAGAGCCATGTTGTGGGAGGAGGCAAGGACAAAGAACCAGCCTCGGGATCGAGTGATCTGGAGCAGAGCAGGGAGCGAGATGACAGCCCATCGCATCCCCAGTACCCCACTCAGGACACATCTTTCCCATACAGGTGGGGAGGAGAGTTTGGTACCTACCTTGGGACCAGCAATGCCATCAGCACCAGGGAAACCACGGCTGCCAGGAGCACCCTGCAAGGGACACAGGAGTGGTCAGTGTGGCGCGGCTGGGCAGCATGAAGGGCGAGCAGGGTGGTGGAGGACTCCTGGGCTGCTGGCAATGGGAATAAGCCATTGGGGTTTCAAGGGAAAGATGTTCTGATGTGGGCTTCAGCTTCCGGTCGGGAGCGAGCCTGGTCTCTCTCAGGGCTTGTGAGATGCTCCAGTGGAGATCTCAGGCAGGGCCCTGGTGGAGCGAGGGCGTTGGAAGAGGCTGAAGCCAGGTGGGAATTTCACTCTCCCGACGTTTGGTTCAGGAGGTGCCTGGCTCTCTGCCCGGCAGAAGCCTGGAGTGCCCAGGAGGTGGAGCCGGTGGGCAAGTTGTCCAGAGACAGGAGGAGAAACGGGCCTTGGCGGAAGAGCGATGGGAACAGGGACATGACAGCGATGGCAACGGGGAGAACTCCTACTTACACGTTCGCCAGCGGGGCCAGGAAGCCCAGCGGGGCCAGGCTCACCACGGGCTCCTCTCTTGCCTTCTTCACCAGCTGGACCGGGTGGACCTTGGACACCAGCAGGGCCCTGGGGAAGGAGGCAGAGGGGTGAGTGTCCACAGGGTACGCTGAACCAAGCTGAGGTCAAATCTGTCAGCAAGCCCCAGAAGGGCTGCGAGGGGGTTACTTACGGGTTCGCCTTTTGCACCAGTGTCTCCCTTGTTGCCTGGAGCACCGGGTTCACCCTGGAGGTGGAAGATAAAAAGAGAGCTGTTTAATGCCAGGTTGATTAGCAAAGAGAGCCATGAGCCTCATTTTGTTGGGATCCTCAGCGCGAGGGGAGATGTCCAGCATCTCCCAAGGAGCTTTCAGTCCCCAGTGCCCACCCTGCTACTTGCAGAGTTGGAGATGATGGGGGATGACAGAGGGAAACATCTCCAGGCAGGACAGCGGGTTGCTGGAGCAGAGGAAGGGACTTGAACCCAGGGAGAAGGTGGAGGGCTCTTGCTTGGGAAGTGGTAATACCAGCCACAGAGACAAGGGTCAGGGCTGACCCTGCTGCTCAGCATCTCGGCCCAGCCTTGCAAGGGGAAGAAGACCCATCGCAAGCAAGATGGAGAAGGACAGTGATACTTACGCTGTTACCCTTGGGACCAGGGGCACCGCTGGGACCCTGAGGTCCAGAGGGACCACGAGCACCGGGGAAGCCAGGAGCACCAGCAATGCCGGGAGCACCCTAAAAGGGGCAGAGAAGGCGGTGAGGCAGCTGCACGGACCTTGGTCCCAAGAGCCATGAGGAAAGACAGGACGACAACGGATACTCACAGTTGCGCCTTTGGCACCAGGTTGACCATCAGCACCAGGGTTGCCCTGCAGGGGAGAAAGACAAAGATGAGGGTTAGCCCAGGGCTAGCAGGATACAACATCACTGGGAATGAGCCATTGGATGCCACTTACAGCAGGACCAGCAGCACCAGCAGGGCCAGGGGGACCGGGCTCACCACGTGCACCTTGAGGGCCTTCGCTGCCGCGAGCACCCTGGGGACCAGTTTCACCCTGGAGAGGAAAAGGAGGGAGAAGAAGCCGTGAGCATACAGGCTGCTGTGAAAACTTATGTCCCTGGACTTCCAGAACCTCCGTCTCACTTCCCAGTGGAGGGTGGGTACGGGAAAAAGGATGATTTCCTTGTTCTTTTGTAGCCTGCTTTTCCACGTAGGCAGGGTCCTACGGCCTGGAGAGACATCTGTGCCATGTCAAATGCGACGATGAGATTTAGCTGGAGAAGTCCTTCACCTCCACTACAGATGAGAAGTGCAGCTACTTTGGCTACAGATGTGCCTGGCACCCAGCATGGAGGAACCCATAGCAATCTGGGCTAGGCTCAGCTCTGCTCTCTAAGTTTTCGGGCCACATGGGAAACACATTTGACACTCAATCCTTCCTCCTCCCCTCTCCCTGTTTCCACCAGCTTTTCAGCTTCTCTGCCAAGCCCTAGAGATCTAGAGGTCCCACCTAAGAGAAGAGGGTCAGCAGGTCCCTACCTTAGCACCAGCAGCACCAGGGAAGCCAGGGGGACCAGCTGGGCCAGTTGGACCCTATAGAAGAGAGAGAGGGCACGTGTCAGAAAAGCAGTTCCAGTGCACATCTGGAGCTGGCGGCTTTTCTGGGCAGCAAAGCTCTGGACCACGGCCAGGATTTCCAAGCTGTGGTCATGGAGCTGAGCTGTGCTTTGGCGTTGGCCAGCAAAGAGATGCTGGAAGGGGATCTCTCATCCAGGAGTCAGCGAGTCCCCTCCAGGGAAGCTGACGCTGCTCAAGCTGAGGACAGTTGCTCCGGGAGAGTATTGTTACTTACTGGAGGACCAGCAGCACCGGGGGCACCGTCGTTACCACGAGCACCCTGTGGGCAAGGAGAGAGAGGAGGCACTCATCAGTCATGCTTATCTGCAGTGGTGGCACAAGACCTGGCTCCTGAGCAAGCCCTGGATGCCCAGGACAGGGTAGCCCGAGGAGAGATGCTCAGCCCTGCCCAGAGGCACAGGAGGGATACTCACAGCAGGGCCAGATGGACCGGGGCGGCCTCTCTCGCCGGGAAGACCACGAGGACCCTGGGGAGGACAGCAGACACATGTCATCATCAGGAGAGCTGCCTTCATCACGCTTGGCCGTTTCCCATCCCTTCTCCCCCTGCCCTTCCTGCAGTGACATCGCAAGGGAGTAAAACTCCCTCCCTGCCCCACTGTCCTGGGGCATCTTTGGAGAACCAGGCCCAGAGGACAAGCTATTTCCCCACCGCATTCTCCCCCCACCACCCAAATCCTTTTGCTCATCAAGGCTGGATTTCTCCCTTCACCATTTTCTTTTGCATCTGGCTCGCTCTGTTGGGGCTGTCTGGGAAAGAACAGGACTCACTCACTCACCATTTGTCCAGGAGCGCCGTTCTCACCGGGGCTACCGGGCTCGCCCTAGGAATAAGGACAAAAATCAGTGATTTCTGAAGGCGGATGGAGGAGAGGAAAGTTTGGAGAGAGGGCAAAGATGACCCTGTAGAGGCAGTTCCTCACCTTAGGGCCAGCTGGACCGGGTTCACCCTTGGCACCATCGAGACCACTGAAACCCTGGAGTGCAGGAGAGAGAAGAGACAAGAGTGAGGGTCAGGAGAAGACCTCAGTACCTTGGTCAAAGTCAGGATTTGGCTCTAGGAGGGGTTCCAGCCCCTTGCACCATGGAGGATGGGGAGGACAACTGGATACTCTTGCAACCCGCTTCCAGGTGGGATGGCCCTCCAGATTTGGTGTCGGCGGAGGGCTCTGGGCCAGCAGTAGCCATGGTGCTCCCCTTCCCCACATGCCCACAGGCTCATGCCTGGGTTGGGCATGTCCTACAGCCACACACGGCCTTCAAGGACTCCCAGATCTTAACAGTAACCAAGGACCGACTTACCCTGTGACCCTTCATGCCTGGCAGGCCAGCAGTTCCGGGAAGACCACGTGCACCCTAGGAGAAAAAGCCAGAGAGTGACTGGAGATGCCCACAGAGGCACAAGGGGGGCTACTGTCCCCTGCCCCTTCCCCCTGTTCCCACCTCCCAGGGCTCCAGGGAGCAACTTCTGGGCACATCCTTGCTCCCGGGCTTCACCATTAGCTGCCCCAGGCCCAGCCAGCCCATGCATGGATGGACAAAATGTTTCCTGCCCACATGGGCTGACATGGCTGCCATGACCCCCTCAGGGAGGCCCGTGGAGGAGGAAGCCACCATCTCCCAAATGCAGCAGACACTGGAGACATCTTACCTGAGGTCCAGGAGGACCGCGCTCACCAGGACGGCCAGGCTTTCCAGCTTCACCCTAAGAGAAGGCAAAGAGAAGGACAACTCGTTGGAGGCTGATCCTGGGCCAGGCGGCCCCTGTTCGCCTGAAGACCTTGAGTCCATCGGCCCAGCATTGAGGGGGGACACCTGGCCCCAAGCCCAGCTCCACGCGAGGGAAGACCCCACCTCCCCGCAGGACGCGAGACCTTGCAGCAGCTACTTACATCATCTCCGTTCTTGCCAGGGGGGCCAGCTGGACCACGGGGACCCATGGGACCCTAGAAGAGATGTAGGGCACAGAGGTTTAGGCTCGGTGCCGGAGCAAGGCTCCCCCGCCGCCTTCCCACGGGCATGAGCTGGGTATTCCCAGGCCAAGGCAGCTCCATTCCCACTGCTCCTGGAGCGGAGCCGAGACATCTCCGGCTGGAGAATCCCTCAAGTGGTGAAGGAGGGAATGGCAAGGACAAAGCCAAGGCTTAGGCTGGGAAAACTCAGTAATCCATCCCAGACTGACAGGATATGAGGAAGGAGGAGAAGATCAGCAAGACTTACAGAAGCACCAGGCTCTCCAGGCTCACCAGGGGGACCTTGGAAACCTTGAGGGCCCTACAGCGTTGGGGGAGAAAAAAAGGGAAAAAATGGGTTAGAAAATGAGCAGCCTGGGCTGAAGACATTGCCCTGATGGCAACGGCAGTACCCAGGTGAAGTGGAGTGAGGCCCCAGATGCAGGGCCAGGCGTGTGTTGTCACCCGTCACCGGCACCAGGGAAGGGCGGGAGGCCACCTCCTGCCCTCACTGCGTCCCAGTCCCCTCCCGACCCCTCCGCCGGGAAGGTCTCTTCTGGCCAAGAGCCAAAAGGACGCTTGGGGCTGCCAGGACCGAGGGGTTCGAGGTCAAGGGCTGGGGTTCAGATCCATGCTGGAAACACGAAGGAGATACTCACAGGAGCGCCAGGAGGGCCGGGGAGACCGCGGGGACCGGCTGGGCCCTAGGAACGAAGCAAAGGAAACCCGAGCTGAGCAGCCGCTGCGCCACGACACCGCCTCGTCCCCTCGTCGCCGCCGGTGCCGATGTCTCTTCCCGGGACCTCCCGCCTCGGCTCGCACCTCCTACCGCTTGGCAGCCGCCGCGATGCTGCCTGCCCGGGAAACGCTCCCGCCCCGCGGCTTTTCTCCTTGTTTTACAACATTCCCACCTCCTCCCCGCCGGGCAGCGGCCTCGGCGAGCCGTGCCGTGCCGAGCCCCGGTGCAGGGCGAGACGGCGAGGGCTCCCGGCCGGTTTTCGGAGGGGGGGCACGGATGCCACGCCGCCGCTGGGTGCTCACCATGGGGCCGGGCACGGCCATGCCGCCAGCTTTCTCGTCGTATCCGTAAGACATTTGAGGAGCGAAGTTCTGCAGGGAGGAGCGAGAGAGAGGCGTGAGCATCGCGGGCATCGCCGGCGGGGCTGCGCGGGGCCCGGGGCCGCCCGATACTCACTCCGCCAAGGCCTGGAGGACCTGGAGGGCCTGGGGGTCCCGGGAGGCCAGGCTGTCCAGGGATGCCATCTCTGCCAGGGGGGCCGGGGAGTCCCTGCGGGAAGAGCGGGCGCGGGGGTGAGCGCGTGCCGGGGCGCGGGTGGGAACAGCCCCGGAGCTGCGCCGCGTCCGGCTGGAGATACCCACCCTGTCTCCTTTGGGGCCGGTGTCTCCCTTAGGACCCTGGTGGGGAGAGGAGAGGCGGGTGGTTAGAAAACGATGGAGAAGACCAAGAAAATAAGGAGAACTCTTTGGGAAAGGGTTTTTTGGGGAAAGGGATGCAGGTGATTACCTCTACTCCAGTGGTTTCTGGGTAGGAAGGGGAGGCTGGGGAGAAAGGAGAAGGGTCAGTTGGAGGAGCCGAGTCTGCACCACGTTTTTACCCACCCCGTCCCCCATCCCGCCAGGGCCACAGCCCCTCCGGGGAAGGATGCTGAGCCGGGGGGGACAGCGCAGGGCCCCCCCGGCAGCATCGCAGCGCACCGAGGCAGAGGCACCTCGCCGTGGCATGGGGCGCGCGCGGGGCTGCGGGACGGTACCGTGGCTTTCGGGACAGATGGGGCAGCATTCTCCAAAGGGGATCTCGGCGTTGGGACAGTCGGAGGTGTCTTCGCAGATCACCTCGTCGCACAGGATGTTGCCGCTGTCGCACACGCAGATCTGGCAGGGCTCGGGTTTCCACACGTCCTTGTCATTGTATGTTAGTCCATCCTGTATGCAGCTTCCAGTCTGAACTGGGGAGAGAAGGGGACGGGGAAGGGAGCGTGAGGGCGCGAGGAGCGGAGCACGGCTGGGATTTACGCTCGCTGTCGGCCGCAGGCGTTCGGCCACCTTTCCTTGGCAATTCCAGCACGTCCTTTTCCCCGCTTCCCCCCCTCCCCTCCTCATTCCCCCTCTCCTGGAGCTTTTCTCCGTTCATCTGGTTCTCATCAGCCCATCGCGGTGACACAGGAAAAGCACCACCACAATAAACTCTTCCCACTTACTTTGGAATTTAAACAAAACCTCCAGCCAGTTGTTACGTCCAACTGCAACCTCGGCCCGCGGGAGCCGGGGCCAAGGCAAATAGCCCCCGCGCCGGGCCGGGGGCTCGGAGGCGGCGGGGAGGCTGGGAGCCGCTGGCGGGGGGCGGCGGGGGGGGAGGCTGCGGCGGATTCGGGAAGGGGCTGGGGGAAGCGGGATCAGCCGCGGGGCTGCTAAAGCAGCAAGTGCGAATTAGGGGCGGCCGGACCGCGAGCCAGGTGGGCTGGCTCGGCGGCGCGGGCTGGATCGGGATGCAGGCGGCTCCGGGCCGGGGCTGGCGCAGGGCAGACGGGTTGCGCCGCCGGCGAGGGACGGAGGGCGAGCGGGGGACATGCCGCGGCCCGGCGCGCGGGGAGGGCAGGGCAGGGCGCCAGGGCGGAGGGCTGGCCCCCAGCGGGGCCGGGCACCCGGCGAGGAGCGGGACGCGAGCCAGCCCCCGTCCCGCCACCCCTCGCTCCGCTTCGGTGGGAAACACCGGAGAAAAAACAAAAAGAAAGAAAAGAGAAAAACTCAAAAAATGACAAAATTGGGGAAGCACTGCAGGCTGCAGCCGCCGTCCCCCAGGCCTGGCGGTGCCCCAGGGACCGGCGGTGAGGTGGGGGCACCCGGCTGCGCCCCCCCACCCGGCACCCCTGGGGGTCGCATCCTGCCCCGGCACGGGGCGAAGACCCAGCGCGGCATCCCCGGGGCGAAGGGGGCCGTCCGTGAAGCGATGTCTAGACGGCCCCGGCTTTACGGGCTGCTAAAACATTTTCCTTATGAATCATCCGAGACTTTTCTAATTCTTTCCTGATGGCTTTTGCAGATCCCGGGGCCGTCGCCCCCCCTCTCCCCTCCTCTCCTCCCCTCCGGCTCCTCGCACCATTGCGCTGCCGCGGCGCTCGCTGGCTTCTCCCCCTCTCCCTGCCTCCTCCGCCCCTGCTCCCCCGTCCTCCCCTCCTTCCCCGCGGCTCCTCACTCCCCACCCTCCTCTCCCTCTCCCGACTTGGCAGGGTGTCCCGGCCCGCCGCCGCGCTCCCGGCCGCCTCCGGCCCTCCGGGGCCGCGGCCGCAGGGCGACGGAGCCAGGGACGCCTGGCAGCACCCGGCCGCGTCCCCATCCCATCCCGGCGCAAACCTCCGCGCAAAGCCGCCGCCACGTCCCACCACCCACTTTCATCTCATGTCTTTTTTTTTTTCTCTCCCCTCCAGGAAAAGCTGCTTCTCGAGGCGCTCGCGCTCCCTTTTCCCGGGAAAGGGAAGGCAAGAGCGAGGCGAGCGTCGAAGCGGCGACACGTCCCGGCTGCTCGAGGCCCCGTCCCGCCGGCGGAGAGAGCGCGAGACCCGGCGGCGGCTACTTACTGTCTTCTTCTCCTTGCCCGCGGGTGAGTAGTACAGTCGCTGCTATCAACAGCAGTAACCGAGAATCCACAAAGCTGAACATGTCTAAATATTAGACATGTAGACTCTTTGGGCCTCTTTGTCTCAGAGTCGGGTCATACAGGGCTGCTCTGACTGTGTAGCTCCAATCCGGACCCCAGCAGAAACTTCCTACTGCCTTTCCCACTGCCTCGCCTCCCCTTTTATACGGTGCGGCGCGGGGAGAGGTGGGACCCGCCGCGGCCCGCCGCCGAGCGCACGGGCGATTTTGGACGGCCCCTCGGCCAATCAGCGGGGCCCGGCGCGCCCGGGGTCCGGCGGCACACGCACACGCCCGCACACCCGCCCGAACCCCCAAGCGGGGCCAGTCCCCGCCGCGCGGCCCCGCGGGGCCACCGCCGCCCCGGGGTGACGGCACGGGGGGGTGGGTGCGCGTGCGGCCGTGGGGATGGATTTCGGGGTGCAGACGGGGAGGGAGGGGGGGTTGGCCCCCCCGAGGGGTCCCCGCGCATCCCCGCGGGGTCGGGACGCGGCCGGGCGGAGCGGGGACGGGGACGGCCCTCCCCGCGCTGGCGCCACGCGGTCCCGTGCGACGCCGGCACCTCGCGGGGACACCGGGGACGGTGGCACGGACGCCCACCCCGGCGATGCCACCGGGGCGCGGGGACAAGGTTGCACAAGCAAAACCCAGGGCGTCCCCGGGGCCGGGACCCCCCCCGCACGGGCTGGGCACTGACGGGGACCCTGGGACCACCAACCCCGCTGCTAAATGCAGCAAGGGGCAACTTGGCTTGGGGTGGGTTTGCTTGCGTTTTGCTCTCTTTTTCTTTATTCTTTCTCTTTCTTTCCTTTCTTTCTTTCTCTCTCTTTCATTCTTTCTTTTTGTCTTTCTTTCTTTCTGTGTTTCTTTCTTTCTTTTCTTTCTTTCTTTCTCTTTCCTCCCTTCCTTCCTCCCCTCTGGCACGCCTCCACGGCTGTTTCCACATTTGAAGAGCCACGTTGGTTGGAAAAAGAGAAAGCTCGCTGACAATAATCCACAATATACTGTGCAATTTTGGGAGGGCGTAATTACACACCAAAAAAAATAATATAAATATATATATATATATATGTACGTGCATATTTTTTAGCAGGGCTGTGGCAGATGCCTGGATCTCTGGGGCAGAGGGGGACGGAAACCCCGCGGTGTGGGGAGCTCTCCACACGTCTCCCAGACGATGTGGCATTTTTGGGGGGAGGCGGCTCGATTTTAAGGGTTTTTAGGGAAAATGCGGTGCCGAACAGCTCCTTTCCGCGGGCCCGGAGAGCAGCCAGAGGGTCTGGGCCGGGCCGTCTCCCCGGGGGAGTCCCCGGGGCCGTATCCTGCCAGCGGTGCCCTGGGCATCGCCGAGGCTCGGGGGTCCCCTCCCGGGGCCGGGCAGCGGCTCGTTGGACCCAGGCGTCCGGGACGGGGCTGTGGGTGCCCCGGGGGAGCGCGGGGGCCGTCCCGGCGGGGAATGGGGCCGGGGGCTGCCGTTTCGCTCGCGGGACGGGGGTCCTGCCCTCGCGCCCGCTGCCCCCCTCCAGCCTGGCCACGGCCACGCCGCGAGGGCTGAGCACTTGCAAACTCATCGGCCTGCTGGGCCACCGAGTCGCTCCTGCCCCGTCGAAAAGAAAACCACAGACGCGCTTCCCCCCGCTTTAAACGCCCGCATCCGAGCAGTGGCTCTCAATGAGAAACCGAGTTATTTATTTTTTGCGGGGGGGTGGGGGGGAGGAAAAAAAAATCAAACAATGCAATAACGGGGCGGGGGGGGGGGAGAGACACGTCGAACTTGAGAGCAAAAAAAGGCTCCGCCGGTGACCTCTCCAGGTCTTTTTTTCCAGCCTGCAATTAAATGCAAAGAAAAAACCCCAGCAGAAGGAGTTATCTGTGTGCGTTGCACACACACACACACACACACACACACACACACACACACACACATGCACACGCGCACACGGAGCAGCTGGCCGGCTTTCAAGCCTGTATCTATGCATCCGAGACACGTTGCAGGCGAAGACTCCTCCAATCATGCCTCTGCGACTCGAAAACCCCTGGCCGCGCTCCAGGCTGAAGATGTGTCTTTAATTTTTGCAGCATGACAGAAAAGAAAAGAATGTCATCGTTTTTTATATGCATGTAGCGCGGGAGGGAGGAGGGGGGCCAATGCCACCTCATCAGCCCCGGCCGCCCGCCCGAGGAATGCAGGAGGGTTTCGTGCAGGGGATGGGGGCTGGGGGGGAATGAGAAGAACGAGGGAGGGGAAAAAGAAAAAGAGAAAGGGAAGAAATCCCGCTTCGAAAAAAATAATAATAATAATAAAAGCCTGGAAAAGCCATCACGATCTGAGGAAGCGAAACGGGAGACGCCAGCCCCGGGGCCTGGGCCTGTCCCGGCTGCCGCGGGGCGCAGGATGGGGGTCCTGGCCCACCCGTCCCCGCGGGAACTGCGTGGGGACCGTCCCGCAGCGCTGGGCGAGGACGGTGACGGGGTTTTGCCCCGCAGGCTTGGCGGAGGCAGGCCGGGGCGGCGGGATGCCGTGGGCCGTGCCGGGGGTGCCAGGGCCACGCCAGGCTCTGGGGGTCCCAGCAGAGTGATGGGGTCCCCCCCAGCCCCATCCCTGCGGGGGCTGCCACCTCCTTCCCCTTGCGCCCCACTGGGGCCACACTGGTGCCAACTGGGCTGGGGCGGGAGGAGGATGCAGCCCCAAAGGGTCAGTGGCCACAAGCGGGTCTGGGGTTGCCCAAGCCCCCGGGGTGGAGATGAGCGGAGGGGAGGCAGCGATGCGCCCGCCTTGCTCGTCCCCGTCCCCATCCTGACGGTCACCCGTCGCTGCGCTTCGAGTAGGACCTACCGAAAAGCCCAGCTGACGGGGACGCGGGGATGGGGGAGGCGAGCGGTGGGGCTTGTTTGCCTGCGCTGCGAGAGCTGGAGCAGACACAGGCATCTGGTGTGAGTTAACTCCCCTCGACAGCGCAGACACATGGAGCGGATTAACTCCCTTTTTTCTCTCGTTGCTCCTCGCTCCACAGCCCGGCATCCCTCCCGCCCGCCAGCCCGGCTGGCCCGGGCGCCGGCGCTGCCGAGGGGCCGCGGGTGCCCCTGGGTGCTCGCCCCAGCCCCAGCCGGGTGCAGGGTGCCGGCGTCCCGGCGCGTCCCGCCGTGGGTCTCTGCTCGTCCCGGGGAGCTGCGGCATGGTGCCCCAGTGGGGATGGGGGGCTCCTGGGCCCCCCCGGCTCTGCTGCTGCACCCCTGCTCCCGGGTCAGGGATTTGGGGCAGGTGGGATTTGGCAGGGGACGAGGCTGGCGTTGGCCCCCATGAGCCTTTAGGCTTCAGGTTTGAGGTCCCCCTTTTCGGGGAGCTGAGTTATTCCCCCAAAACCCCCCAAGGCAGCAGAGGACCCCGGTGTCCTGCTCCCAGCAGCACGATTGGGACCTGCTTCACCAGCACCCCAGCACCACAAAGGCGCTGGCATTTCCCCAGCACCCCGCTGCAGTCGGCACAGGCACTCCAGCTGGGAGGGCGCCCGGACGCCTGGGCCCCCTCGCTCTGCCCTCCTCACTGCCCGGGGCGGGGGACACAGCGCGGCAGGGAAGGGGCTGCCTGCCTCAGTTTCCCTTCTGCCGGGTGCCCCCCCGGCGCGCGGCCGCAGCCCGCAGCCCGGCACCGCCCCGGCTATTCCTGGTGGCCGGCGGGCCCTCGGCACCCTCAATTGCGGCGGCAGGGCAAAACCCCGTAATCACGGGCAGCGACTGCGCCGGCTATTTCCAGCCGCCGTTCAAAGGAGCCAGGGCAATTGCTTAATTGGCCTTTGGGCTGCCAGCGAGACGCGCGGCTCCGCGACGGGGCCCTGGGCAGCCCGGGCAAGTGCAGGGGCTGCTCGGGAGGGTCCGAAAATAGAAGCCACGCTCGTGTCCCGCGGGGGACAGCAGGGAGACCCCGAGGGTCCCCCCCTTCCCGGGGGTTCATCCCTCCATCCGCATCCCAGGGGCTTCTGCTAGGTGATGGGTGATGCTGGGGTGGTTTGGGGGAGGGGTCCCAGAGCCCAGCAGCCCCCCATGAACCAGCCAGGGGTGGGGGGACAGACTGACCCCCCCCTTCCTGCAGCACTGGGGGCTGCGGTGCTGGATTGGGGAGTTTGGGAGACCCCAGCCCGCTCCTTCCTGGGATTCGCAGCCGTCTGCCCGGGGACCACGGGGAGCGTGGGGACCGCACTGGCCCGTCCGCATCCCTGGGTCTGCCACCCCCAGGTACCCAGAGCAGCGCTGAGATAAGAGGGGGGGCAGCCCCAAAGGGGGTGGGGGTCACATCCCCACCGCCCCCGGGGGCTCGGGGGCACCTTGGGCCCGAGGGGCTCCGGGAAGGGGCTTTTCCCCGCGCGGGGGCCGAGCCGGCAGCAGCCCTGGCGCGGGGAGGGCAGCCCAGCCGGGGCCCCTGGGCCGCGGCCGCCTCGCCTGCCGGCTCGGCTTGCAGAGCCCGCGATGGAAACTCTGAGGGCCGAGGTACACGCCGAACATTTTCCATTGCCAATTTTCTTTTCTTCTCTCTTTTTTTTTTTTTTAATTCTTTTTTTTCCCCTTTCTCCTTTTCAATTTCATTGAAGCGTTTGCAGCTCCGGGTGCTCCCGGCCGGGGCCCTGCGCATCCCCCCGGGGCGGCCCGGTGCCAGGCGATGCCCTGCAGCCACCCGAGCGGGACCACGAAGGACGTGGGGGCCATGTGCAGCCCCTCGTGCTCCCGCTGCTTCCCTCTGCCTCCCCGGAGCCTCCCGAGCCCCCAGGGAACTCCCCAGGTCCCTTGGGGGGGGGTCTCTGCCCCCCTCCCCCAGGCATCCCCCTCCCCTGAGTGCCTCCCCGCTCCGGGTGTCCTGCCGGCTGTGAGGGAGCTGTCTGCCCCACGGCAGCCGGGGCTTTGGGGCTGGGGGCCCCACTGCTCCACTTTGGGGTCCCTGGGGGGGGGTCCCAGGGTGGGACGATGCCCGTGGGCTGCTGAGGGCGCTGCCTCCGAAAGCCAGGGGGACGGGGGCACCCTTTGCACGGGGACGGTGGCATGTCCCCCCCAGGACTGGGACAGGACGAGGGGGGGGTTGCAGCCTCCCCCGATGCGGGCAGGGGGCTGCCGGGCGGGTGCTGGGGGCAGCATCGCTGCCGGCCGGCTCCCAAGCCTGGCCGGGATGTCTCCGCGCCGCGGCTCGTCCAAGTGACCTCATTCCAGGCGGGCCGGGCTCGCTCCCCTCGCCCTCGCTCTCCCGTCCCGTCCCGTCCCGTCCCGCGGTGGGAAGAGGCCCCCAGCGCCACGTGGACGGGGCGTGGGGCTGCCAGCGTCCGCCTCGCACCCTCCTCCTCCTCCCCCCGGCAGCCGGGGAGGGCCGGCGAGGACCCAGGCGTCCGGCCGGGAGAAAGCACCTCCCGCGTCCCCCGCGCCGAGCCCCGATCCTTCGGGTGGTTTTGCAAAGCCGGACGCAGTGGGGATGCGCAAGGAGGGATGGGGGGACCCCTGGCCCCATAGCTCCCGTCTGGGCTCTCGTTCTGCCCTGCTGGTTTGGGGAGATCTGCGGGGTCTCCACCCCGGCGTGAGCCTCAGAGGGTCCCAGGGGCAGAGCCTGGCACATCCAGCCCCATGTCCATGGGCACCGGGGCCGCAACGCTTCCGGCTGTGCTTCCCGCTGCTGCCCAGAGCTGGGGCTTTGGGGGTCCCAGATGCCAGGAGGGAGTCGGAGAGCCGGTCGGGGAGGTCGGGGAGTGTGGCAGGTCCTGACAAATGGAGTAACAGGGTCTCCGTGAGCTGCAAAACCCATCACCGAGCCCATGCCAGGCACCCCATGGGTTGCAGACACCCTCTTCTGCAGAGCTCGTGTCGGGATGGGTTGGGTTGGGGTTGCTGGGGTGAAGGTGTCACAGTTGGGTTGGGATTGAGTTGGAGTTTCAGGGATGAAGGTTTCATGGTTGGGTTGGGGTCGCTGGGGTGAAGGTGTTGGGCTGGGGTTGGGGTCGCTGGGGTGAAGGTGTCAGGGTTGAGCTGGGGTTGCTGCAGTGGGGCTGAGGTTGCAACGCTCAGCTGGGGTTGTCAGGTGGTGCTGTTGGTTCGGGGCTGTCAGGTGGTTGTGGTCATCAAGTGGTTGGGGTTGTTGAACGGTTGCAGTTGTCAGGTTGGGGTTGTCAGGTGGTGCTGTTGGTTCGGGGCTGTCAGGTGGTTGTGGTCATCAAGTGGTTGGGGTTGTTGAACGGTTGCAGTTGTCAGGTTGGGGTTGTCAGGTGGTTGCGGTTGTCAGGTTGGAGTTTGGTGGTTCCTCCTTTTATGAGAGATTCAGTTTCGGTTTAGGGGACTGGGGTCCTCCAGCCAAATGGGCTGAAGACGGACGGATGGATGGACAGACAGACGGACAGATGGAGGGATGGATGGATGCTGGGTGTAACCCCCACATAAGGGGTTGTGGTGGACGGCGCCTGGGCAGAGGGGTCATTTTGCAGGGAGATGCGAGGACACGGATGCTCCGAGATCCTGCAGCCCGGGGTAGGGGTCCCTCCTCTCCTGGCATCGCCTCCCCCCAGCCCCTCACCTTTTCTTCCAGGCCTCTGACCATGGGGCACCCGCCTGCGCCGATGGGGTGCCCAGACCAGCCAGTCCGGGGTGGGGTGCCGGGGTCCCTGGGGCTTTCCTGGGCCCCCAGAGCTGGAGCTCCCTGGGTCTCCCAGGGCTGGGGGGGGTCCTTGAGGCCCTCAAAGCTGGGGGTCCCTGGGTCCCCAAAGCTGGAGATGCCAGGGGTCCCTGGGCGCGGGCTCCCGGGTCCGTGGGGCTGTGGGGGGGCCGGTCCCCGCTGCGATGGGAGGGTCGGACCGCCCCGGACGAGGGCGGGGCTCAGCGTGGGGCCTGGCAGGGGGAGCTGGGCCCGGCGCCCCCCTCCCGGCCCCTCCAGCTCCACCACCGCGGCCCCGGACGCCTGGGTCCCTCCAGCTGGAGCTGGGCTCTGGTCGGGCTGGAGCAGTGATGTCTGAGCCCAGCCTCGGCTCTTCCTCCTCCTCCTCCTCCCTGGCCACTTCCCACCCCAGCTCCCAGCCCCACGTCAGCATCTTCCTCCCATCCCTCCCCCCAGTTCATCCCAGTTCCCTGCCTGCGGGACCTGCACTGGGCTGGGGTGGGGGGGGGTTAACTCTTCCCTCGCAGACTGCGCTGTCCCTACCGCTCCCCCCCCCTTCCTGCTGTATCCCCCATCTCTGCCACGTCCCCCCTGTTCCGGCCATGTCCCCCCCCATCCCTGCCACGTCCCCCCATCCCTGCTGCATCCCCCCATCCCCACTGTGTCCCCTATCCCCATGGTGTCCCCCATCCCTGCTGTGTCCCCCATCCCCGCGGTGTCCCCCATCCCCACCACGTCCCATCCCCACTGTGTCCCCTATCCCCATGGTGTCCCCCATTTCCATGGTGTCCCCTATCCCCATGGTGTCCCCCATCCCCGCCGTGTCCCCCATCCCTGTGGTGTCCCCCATCCCCGCCGTGTCCCCCATCCCCGCCACGTCCCCTCCCCAGGCGCTGGGGCCAGGCCCTGCCGCATTGGCAGTGGGGGGTGGGGGGGGAACAGACGTGGAAAGTGGGGGGGTGCTGGGGAAAGGGGTGTGGCCACACCGCGAGGGGCGGGGCATGTCCGGAGGGGGCGGGGCCACCGGACAAAGGGCCGAAAAAAGGCTGAAAAAGGGCAAAGCCAAAAAAAATCCGTCTGTCCCCCTCCCGCAACAAAACCGCCGGGGCGGGAGTTCCCGGCAGCCTCCCATCCCCTCCCCGAGCACACGCGTGTGCCAGGTGCTGCACAAACACACGCGCGTGTGCGAGCCCCCCGGCTGGGCAGGCAGGAGGGGGAAACTGAGGCAGAGCAGCGTGGCAAGGAGCGGTGCCAAAGCGGAGAGGGTCCCCAGGCCGGGGGGGGGTCACAGGACACGGGGTGAGGACCCCGCGTGCCATGGCCCGGACCGTGCGCACACACACGCGCGCACACACACACACACACACACACACAGCCCGATTCTGCCTCCCACACATGCACGAACGCACAGCTCCACCCTGCAGGCAGGCGTGCACAGGCAGAGCCCCGTTTGCACACGTATGCACACGCGTGTGCACACACATGCATGTTCCGTGCACACACACAGCTCCACCCTCGATGCATGCACGCACACACACACACACACACACACACACAGGCTCTGCCGCACACCCCCAGCACAAGCAGACGTGTCCCCCACAGGGGACAGGGACCGGACAGGGACCGGACGGCTACAGCCCGGCAGGGATCCGGCCGCGGCTCCGGTGCCGGGCACATTCCTCCGGCCCCTGCCGGGCCAGTCCCTCCTCCCCTCGCCGGGATGCTGCCGAGGGCCTTCACCGCCCCCCCCCCCGAAATCTGGGGCAGGCCCAGCGGATGCCCTGGCTCCCACCCCACGGTGCTGACACGTCTCCGGCACAGCCTCCACGTCGGCAGGCGGAGGGGCGGCCGCAGCAGGGAGGCGAGGGGCTGCGCCGGGGCGGTGCAGGGGGCCGAGCGGGGCCGGCCGCTGCCGGGATGCCCCAGCCCTGCTTGGCCCCACACGTGGCCTGACCCCCGTGCCCCTCGCGTGGGCATTGCCCTGTGCTGCTGGGCAGGGAGTGTGCTGGGGGCTGAGCCGTGGGCAAAGCTGGGCCTGAGCCGTGGGCAAAGCTGGAGCTGAGCTGTGGGTCAGGGCTGGGGCTGAGCCGTGGGCAAAGCTGGGGCTGAGCTGTGGGTCAGCGCTGGGGCTGAGCCAGGGGCCAAAGCTGCAGCTGAGAGGAGGGCAATGTTGGGGCTGAGTGGTGGGGAATGCTGGGGCTGAGCCGTGGGTCAATGTTGGGGCTGAACTGTGGGTCAGTGCTAGGGCTGAGCCATGGGTCAATGTTGGGGCTGAGTCATGGGGCAATGCTGGGGCTGAACTATGGGTCAATGATGGGGCTGAGCCATGGGTCAATGCTGGGGCTGAGCTGTGGGCAATGCTGGGGCTGAACTATGGGTCAATGATGGGGCTGAGCTATGGGGCAATGCTGGGGCTGAATCATGGGTCAATGTTGAGGATGAGCTGTGGGTCAATGTGGGGGCTGAGCCGTGGGTCAATGCTGGGGCCAAGCTATGGGCAGTGATCCCATCCTGCCGGGGGGGGGGGGTGTCACTGCTGCCCCAGGGACCCCCTCGGGCGCAGTCCCCTGCCCCGGCACGGTGCTCGTGCCACCCTGCAGGAGGGACGGGGCCTGGGCAGCTGGCGGAGAAGAAAAGATGTTTTTCTGATAAAACTGAGGGTTCCTGTTTACTTTTAAGTGTCACAATGATAAACTACCGCAGCCACGGAGCAGTGCCCCAGCAGCCCTCACTCGGCATCCGTCCCTCCATCATCCCTCTCCCCGGCATCCCTCTCCCCATCATTCCCCTTTCCACCATCCCTCTCTCCATCATCCCCCTCTCAGCATTCCTCTCTCTGGCATCCCTCTCCCCATCATCCCTCTCTCCAGCATCCCCCATCTGTTCCTCCCTATGCCCATCCAGCCCTTTCCTATCCCTCCCTCCATCCATCCCTGTACTCACCGTCCCTCTGGCCGTCCAGCCCCCTCGGCTCCCAGCCCTCCGTCCCTCTCTCCGCAGCACGCTCCTCTCCTTCCATCGCTCCCTTTCCTCCCCCATCCAGGAGCTCCATCCCCCTGTCCATCCCCCCGAGCCGCGGCCGGGCCCCGCTCGCGCTCCCGGGGGCCCCATGGCCAGGCCCCGCCGCGGCCGCCCCGCGGGTGCTTCCAGCTGGCAGCGCATCCCGGCTCCCGCGTCTCCCCGCCGGCCCCGGAGAGCCGCGGGGGAGCTGGGCTGGGTGCCGGCCTGGTGTGCGGCTCCCGGCACATTCCTGCTCCCGCTCCCGCTCCCGTGCCAGGGGGAAGGGACTCGGCCCTCACGGATGCTCCCGGGATGCGCAGCGAGGTCACATCCCAGCACCCTGCGGCCGAGTGGGCTCTGCGCTTTCCCCCGCTGCCACCAGTTGTGTTGGCCATCCTGAGCCTGCTGGAGATGGGAGCAATTCCCAGGGATGGGAGCAATTGCCAGGGATGGGAGTGGTACCCAGGGATGGGAGCAATTCCCAGAAATGGGAGCGGTACCCAGAGACGCGACCAATTCCCAGGGATGCGAGCAATTGCCAGGGATGGGAGCGATTCCCAGGGATGGGAGCGGTACTCAGAAATGGGAGCAATTCTCAGGGATGGGAGCGGTACCCAGGGATGGGAGCGCAAGGTCCCCTGTCCCCACACCGCGCTGCTCCCTGCTCCCAGGGTTGAGCCGAGACCGGCCGAGCCGAGCGTGGAGGAGAGCATCTCCCGAAGCCGGGGGAGCTCCCCTGGGGCAGCACCGGGGGCAGCGGGGCTGGGGGGGGGGGTCCCTGCCCCCTGAAACCCCCCCCAAGCGGGTGGAGGGGGGCCCGGGCCGGGGGGGCCCGCGCTCCCCAGCAGCGCGGCAGCCGATCGCGGCGCCGGCGGCCCGGTGCCAAATTCCTCCGCCCACGCAGGAAGCCGTCGGCGCGCTCAGCTCCCGGCACCGGGGCCAGGCCGGGCCGGAGGGATGCGGCGAGCGAGAAAGGGCTGGAGGAGCGAAAACAGGTCAGGCAGGAGCGGGGCCAGCCGGCCCCGAGCCGCCAACGTCACCCTGGCACGCGGCGGCCGGCTCCTTCGAGGAAGCAGGGCGAGGAGCCGGGCCCCGGTGCCGGCGCCTCCGGCTGCGCCTGGCGACGGCTGCCTCGCTCGAGGAACCGCGCGCGGCCCCGGCGCTGCCGCCGGCCCCAGCCGAGGGGGGCATTTGCCACCAGCCTGCCCGTGGCTGTGCCCAGTGGCTCTGGATGCCGAGGAGGAGGAGGCTGACTTCATCCAAGGGCTGCCGGTGCGGCGGAGCCGGTGCCGCGGCCTCGTCTTGGCCCTCCGTGGCCGTGGGAGCTGGTGGCAGCGGAGGGGAGCAAAAGCAGCATCAGCTCCCGGCTCCTGGGAGCTCCCGTCTTCGAGGAACCGGGGCACCCGCCTCTGTGCAGCGTTCCCACCCCCGGGAAACGCTCCCATCCCTGGGAAACCTGCCCATCGCTGGGTACTGCTCCCAGCTCCAGGTGATGCTCCCAGCCCTGGGAACTGCTCCCGTATCTGGGTACCGCTCCCATCCCTGGGAATTGCTCCCACATCTAGGAATTGCTCCCACCCATGGGAATTGCTCCCGGCCCCGGTACCGCTCGCGGCTCCAGTACCGCTGCCGTCGGGGTGCAAACCCGCTGCCGGCCCCGCAGCTGCAGCTCGGCGTTCCCGTGCCGCCCCCCTGCCTGCGGCACGGCTCCGGCGGGATCGCTCCGGCGGGATCGCACTCCATCGCACTCCATCGCCCTCCTCCCCTCCTCCCAGCCGCGTTTCAAACACAAACACGGCTCAGTGGAAAATGTGACCCGCCGAGGAGCTGCAGATAACTCGGTGCCGGCCGGGGCCAACTGGAACAGCACATGTTTGGCTGCGGAGCCGGAGCGAGCGGCGCCCGGGGGGGCCGGGGCACCCGGCGCGGGGGCCGGCGCGGGACTCCCTCGCGCCTCGCCGCCTCCCGGCCCGGCCGGCGGGAAGCCCCCGGCGCCGCAGTCCCCCCGCCCCGAACCCGCTCCCGAGCTGGCCGGACCCCAGGTCACGGGGCCTGGGTGAGCGGCTGCCGCGGCGCAGGCACGCGGCGCTCCCCGGCCGCGGGTTCGAATCCGCCGGCGGGGACGGGGCGCCGGCACGTTTTGCCACCACCGGGACGGGCGGTTGCCTGGGGGTCCCGCGGGAATCCCCGGAGGCTGCATCTCCTTGGCCCCTCTCTGCCCCGTGGGCAGCGCACGGGCATTGCGTTGGGGCATCCCCAAAGGGACACGTGGGGCTGGCGCCACGGCCCTGCTGCACCCCGCGTTGCTCGTGGCCATGGGAAGTCAGAGTGTCACCAGAGGCCATCAGGTTGTCACTGGCACCGTGCTGCCACTCAGGGGCTGTGGCCTTACTGAGGTGTCCCAGCCGGGCAGGATGGGGAAGCCAGGAGCTGCGCCCCGGCCAGGTAGGATGGAGATGCCCAGGGCCACGTCTTGGCCGGGCAGGACAGTGGTGTCCGACGGCGGAGCTGTGTCCAGGTGCAGGACGGTGGTGCCCAGTGGAAGAGCCATGTCCATGTGCAGGATGACGGCACCCAACGGAGGAGCCATGTCCATGTGCAGGATGGTGGTGCCCAATGGAGGAGCCATGTCCTAGTGCTGGATGACGGCACCCAACGGAGGAGCCATGTCCATGTGCAGGATGGTGGTGCCCAATGGAGGAGCCATGTCCATGTGCAGGATGACGGTGCCCAATGGAGGAACCATGTCCATGTGCAGGATGACGGCACCCAATGGAGAAGCCATGTCCTGGCCAGGCAGGACAGTGATGCCTCATGGAGGAGCCATGTCCCTGATGGGCAGGATGACGGTGCCCAACGGAGGAGCCATGTCCTGGTGCAGGACGGTGGTGCCCAATGGAGGAGCCATGTCCATGTGCAGGATGACGGTGCCCAATGGAGGAGCCATGTCCATGTGCAGGATGACGGCACCCAATGGAGAAGCCATGTCCTGGCCAGGCAGGACAGCGATGCCTCATGGAGGAGCCATGTCCCCGATGGGCAGGATGACGGTGCCCAATGGAGGAGCCATGTCCTGGCCCAGGACGGTGGTGCCGCACGGAGGAGCCGTGTCCCAGCCTGGGATGACGGTCCCCAGCAAAGAGACGACGTCCTGGTGCAGGACGGTGGTGCCCCACAGAGGAGCCGTGTCCCAGCCTGGGATGACGGTCCCCAGCGAAGAGCCCATGTCACGGTGCAGCACGGCGGTGCCCCACGGAGGAGCCCCGTCCCGGCGCAGGGGACGGCCCCGGCGGAGCAGCCCTGCCGCGGCCGGCGACGCGGGCAGCCCCGCAGGCGTGTGGGCTGCGAGCAGCAGCGGTCCGAGGAGCCCGTTTGTTTCTCATTAGCGGCTCTTGGCAGGAGCTGTGGAAAAAATAGCTTCAAACAGCAGAGCTGGAAGGGAAAAGGCTAGGCCGGAGGGAGGGGGCAGAGAGGCCGCGGTGGGGAAGGGGGCCGCGGGGCCAGACGGGGCGCAGGGAGGGCTTCGGGGTGGCGCTGGCCCAGACGGGCGCGGGGGGGACAGGGATGCGGTGACCTGTGCTGGGTCCCTTCACCCTGGGGAATGGGGCTGGGCCCTGGTGTGAAAAGCCCGGGTGTGGGTGCGCGTGTGCATGCGTGTGCATGCGTGTGCACGCGTGTGCACGCGTGTGCATGTGTGGGCATTGGCCCAGCACCAGCAGCCCCCAGCCCAGCACCTCAAATCCTGCTCCTGGGGCTGCACAGGAGCGAGGAGAGAAGGAAGAAGCAGGAAAAAAAAGAGAGAAGGAAGGAGGAGGGAAGAAGAAAGAGAAAGAGGGAGAGAAGGAAGGCAGGGAAAGCGGGAGGGAGGGGGAGACGCAGTCGCAGGCTCCCGGGTGGGAGGACGAGGAGGAGGACGAGCAGGGCTTGGGGACGGCCCAGGCCCCGCTGTGCCCGGCAGCTCCGTCGCGCCCCGTCTGCGGCGTCGGCAGCTCAGGAAATAAGAAGCAAATGTGGCCCTGGCAGAGCCGCGGCGGCGCCTTCCCGAGAGCCGGGCAGCGGCTCGGCACCGCCGGAGGACCTGGGTCCCCGCCGGGCTGGCTGCTTGCTCCCGGGGAAACTGAGGCACGCAGAGCCCGCGAGCTTTGCATGGCCCGAGGCTTCGCGCGGTGCCCTGGCGCGTGCAGAGAGCGGCCGCGGCGCCTGGCCCCGAGGCACCCGCAGCCCCGGGCCCCCCCGGCCACGGCGGTGCCCTGCTGGGAGCTTCCAGCTGCCCCCAGGACGGTTTCTCACGCCGAGAGGGCCGGCAGGGCCGCCGGCAGCCGGGCTCCCCCGGAGAGGCCGCTTACGCAACCGCGCGTCTGCGAGTGCCTCCGGCCTCCCGCCGCCGGCCCAGCCGCCAATTCACCCAAATGTGAGCGGGGGGAGGAGGGGGGCGGCGCAGGGCGAGCGCAACCCTCGATCAGACATCAGAGAATCCCCAGGGCCGGGCGGGCGCGAGACGCTCCCTGGCTCAGCCCCACCGCCGTGTGTGGCTGTGGCACTGCCATGCGCGGCGGGGGACAGGGTGGCACCGGCACCCACCGTGGTGTCCGGCTTGGCCTCGTCCAGCACCGGCAGGGAAAGGGGCAGCGGTGACAAGGGGTCACCCGGGGACGGCGTCCGGGGACGAAATCCATCGCCGCGGCGGGTGCACACGCTGTGTTTCAGTGCACACGCGTGTGTCCGGGGAGAGGGGCCGCGTCCCCCCGGCCGGGCTTGGCACAGGTACCGCCGCGCCGGGACCCACCTGCCTTCGCGGCTATTTCTGCCGCCCGCCCGGACGTAATTCCAGCCCGGCAGCGGCTGCCGTGTAATTAGGAGGCCAAAAAAGGCCCTGCAGCCTCCCCAGGCACCTTGTAATCTGCGGCGGCGGAGGAGCACGCAGCGCTGCGGCCTCGGGAGGGACCGGCACCGCGGCCTCCGCACGGGCCGGCGCCGTGGGCACCGGGTGGCCCGGCCTCGGGAGGGGCGCGGGAGCCCTCGCACACGTGCTGCACGCGCTCGCACGCGCACACAGCGCGGCGCGCACACACACACCGCGTGCACACACGTGCACTGCAAATGCATGCGCGCTGCACGTGCACGCTGCACACACGCACTGCATGCACACGCATTGCACGCACGCACACGGTGAAAGCCCGCTGCACACGTGCAGTCCCCACGTGTGCCCCGGACACGTGTGAGCACACACGCGCTGCACAGGCACACACACTCGCGTGCCTGCACGCTGCTCGCACGCACCTTGTGCGAGCTGGATGCACAAGCTCACTACACACGCCCGGCACATTGCAGCACGCACGCATGCAGGCACGCAGGCAGGCACGCACACAGCTTGCACACGCACACAGCTTGCACACTGCATGCACGCAGCATGCACACACACGCACACGGCTTGCACATGGCATGCGCACGCACACGGCTTGCACAGTGCATGCACGCAGCCTGCACA
Source organism: Dromaius novaehollandiae (assembly GCF_036370855.1). Taxonomy (NCBI): domain Eukaryota; kingdom Metazoa; phylum Chordata; class Aves; order Casuariiformes; family Dromaiidae; genus Dromaius; species Dromaius novaehollandiae. Next base: position 8,450,769 of record NC_088119.1, on the reverse strand, counting down.
CACACACACACACACACACACACACAGAGTTTGCACACTGCACACCCGCAGCACACCCGCAGCTTGCACGCTGCACGCGCGAGCCTGGGGGGGGCCCCCGTTTGCTGTCCTGCTCCCCAGCACGCCGCAAGCCCAGCCCTGGGCAGGAGGCCGATTTTGGGGGCTCAAAGGGACCGTCCCCCCGCCCTGGCCGCGCGTGGGACCCGGCCCCGAGGAGCAGCACCAGCCCCACGGCTTCGGGGCACCCCGCGATCCTGCACCTGGGGGCACGGGAGGACGTGCCAGGGGTGAATCCTTCGTTAAGTGCTTGAGCCAATTAGCCAAACGGAGCCGTTCCACGGCCCAGCCAACAAAGCCATCGGGAATAAACCCATTAGCGGGATGATCCTGCTTAGGGCAGTGGGCCGCGGCGGCTGCCCCATGGGTGGGATGCGAGCACCCCACGGCCACCGGCTCCCTCCAGCACCTCGCTACCCTGCAGCTCTCCAAAAACGCCCTCGGCTCCCCGAGTGCCGCAGGCCAGCCCCAAATCCCCCCTCCGCCATCGCCTGCACTTGGTCAGCTCCCCCGATGCCCGGCCCCGCTCGCTTCCCCGGTGGTGCCGTGCTGGGGGGGGCCATGGGGCAGCTGCCCTGGCAGAGGGGCAGGGACCCCCAGCAGCTCCGGGAGCTGACCACAGCGGGCCGGGGCTCGGTGGGCTCTTCCCACCCACGAGCAACCCCAGGCCTTCGGCCTCGCTGCCGTCACCTCACCCGACCTCAGGGCCGGCAATGGGGGGGGGGGGTCAGGGTCCGCGGCCGCTCGTCCCCGCTCTGCCCGCGTCACGCCAAGGCACCGTGCATGCACAGATGTGCGCGTGCACACACTTGCACTGCGCAGATGTGCACCCCCCCCGCGTGTGCATGCACACAGCCCCCCCCCCATGGCCTGGCCCTGCCCGGGGCACCAGCAAGGCCCCCACCGCCACCGCCGCTGCCGGCTGGCCCGGCCCGGCCACGTTAATCATTTGCTCTCGCTATGACTCACGGGCTCCTTCCCAGCCCGGCCCGCCAGCTGGCCCGGCGAGGACTTCCCCGGCAGCCACCAGCGGGGACCGGGGAGGGGACCGACGGGGGCAGGAGACCCCCCGGCAGCCTGGGGGCTCCCCCCGCTCCGCTGCGCCCTCTCCCCATCCCTCCTCCCCGCCTGCGAGCAGCCCTCCCCACGCTGCCCTTCCTCCCGCGCCCGCTCCCTCCTTCCCTGCTCCCCCGCTGGCTCCGCTCCGCTCCCTGCCTCTCCCCTTCCTCCCGCTCTCCTCCTCCTCCTCCTCCTCTCCCAGCCCTTCTCCTTCCCGCAGGCTCCATCTCCCGGCGCGGAGGCGGCGGGAGCCGGGGGGCCCGGGGGGCCCGGGCGGAGGGCAGCAGGACCCCCCCCCCGTGCCAGCAGCACCCCTGCCCAGCGATCGGCCCTGCCCCAAACCCGCAGCCATGGGGAACAACCGCCCCCCCCCGGGAGAAGGGGAGACGCAGCCTGGAAAAGGCCCCCAAATCCTTCAATCCTGGCAGGGAGGTGGGATGATCCCCCCCCCCAGCCCCCGGCAGCTCCAGGCCTCTGGGGCCAGTGGCAAACCAGCCCCGCGGTCCCCAAAATCCCCCCCACGCCCCCTCCCCGCACGGCCCTGGGGAGCCGGGACCAGGCTGGGGAGCGCTGGGTGGGGGGGGGTGCGTGGGGGCGATGGGGAGGAGGGCAGCCCCGGGGGGGGGGACCCCAAGGGGACAGGGTGGCCGTGGGGACGGGGACGGGGCAGGGATGCGGCTGCCACATCAGCAGGCAGCGAGGGGGGCCGGGGAGCAGCGCCCGCAGCTGGGAGCCAGATGCCGGGGGGGGGGGGGTGCGGGAAGGGCAGCGGCGCGGGGGCCAGCCGGGGGTCCCCCGGGTGCCGTGTCCTCCCCCCAGGGCCCCACCAGCCCCTCGCGCCTCCCCAAGCCCCCCAGTCCCGAAACACGGGAAGGAGAGCGGGCGGGATGGCTGGGAGGGGGTGAGGAGCGAGGGGGGACGGAGGGATGGACGGAGGGGGAAGCGGAAGGCTGGACGGAGGGATGGCTGGAGGGATGGACAGAGGGGTGGACGGAGGGAATAGATGGAGGGATGGATGGAGGGCTGGACGGACGGAGGGACGGATGGAGGGATGGCTGGAGGGCAGGCGGGCCCCGAGGAGCAGAGGGCCTGGGAGTGGGCCGGCGGCATCCAGCCCTCAGCCATGACGGCGTCGGGCACAGGGGACACGTCCCTTCGCAGGGGCCCCAGCTGCCCCCCACCCCCCTCAGCAAGGTGGGGGGGTCTCAGGAGCAGCCGGCGTCTGGGGGCCCTAATTGCACCCCCTCAATTTGGGATCCCCGTCACCGAGGAGCCCAGGCGTCCGGGCTGCCAGTGGGACCCCCCCGTGCCCCCCCCATGCAGCACCCGAGCACAGGCAGAGCAGGAAGGAGCCAGGGGAAAGGGCGATCGCGGGTGCCTCCCCCACCCCGATTTGGGGGTGCAACACCCCTCGGCTTGGCGCTGCTCCCGCCTGCAGCGGGGACCCGGGGGGGGGAAGGGGGGGGACACAGGTGCCAGCCTTCACCCCGCACCCGCCGGTGCCGCCGTGGGGCCGGGCACGCGGGGAGCGGCACGCGGCGGCGGCACCCAGAGCCGCGCTGGGCCCAAAGGGCAGCGGGCGTCCCCGAGGGCGGGCGCCTGGCTCCCACCCCGCCGGCTCCCTGGCGTCCCGGCACCGTCGCCGTCCCCCCCCGCCGTGGGACACCGGCCCCGGGGCTCCCGCGCCCCCATGCCGCAGTGGGGGCACCACGATGACCCCTTCGGGGACTTCGTCAAGCAGCCCTACGGGTAAGGGGGCGGCGTTTTGGGGGGGGGACGGGGTGCTGCAGCCCCCCCCCCCCCGGGGCTGGCCAGGGCGGGGGGGTCCCCACCGACCACAGCGTCTCGCTGCCCCCCAGGTTCCTCTTCATCGCCGCCTGCCTCTTGGTCTCCGTCACCCTCTTCATCGTCATCATCATCCAAATCTGCCGCAAGGTCTGCCAGGAGCGGCTGCCCACCGTGACCCCCCGGTCCCCCCACCAGCCCGCGCCCCCGGGGGGGCCCCTGCCGCCCGCCCCCCCCGGCCTGGACCCCCCGCCGGGCCTGGACCCCCCGCCCTACAGCGAGGTGGGTGGGTGCCCTTCGCCCCGGGGCGGGGAGAGGGCAGCCGAGCCCAGTGTGGGGCAGGACAGAGGGGGCTGTGGGGCTGAGCCTAGCGTGGGGGGGTGGAGGGGGCTATGGGGCCGTGGGGCTGAGCCTGGCATGGGGCTATGGGGGGGTGGCTATGGGGCCGTGGGGATGAGCCCGGCATGGGGGGGTTGGAGGGGGCTGTGGGGCCATGGGGCTAAGCCCGACATGGGGGGTTGGAGGGGGCTATGGGGCCATGGGGCTGAGCCCAGTGTGGGGCAGGACGGAGTGGGCCGTGGGGCTGAGCCTGGCATGGGGGTACGGGGGTGGCTACGGGGCCGTGGGGCTGAGCCTGGCGCGGGGGTATGGGGAGGGCTATGGGGCTGAGCCCAGCATGGGGGGTGGGAGGGGGCTGTGGAGCCAAGCGTGGGGGAAAGAGGGGGCTCTGGGGCCCGGCGGGGGGGGGGGCTCTGGGGCCCCCCTGACGCCCGCCGGCTCCCAGGTGGCAGCGAAGCCGTTCCTGTACCCGCACGCGGAGGGGCCGTGCACCGAGTGCGGGTGCCACGTCGGGCCTCAGCCGCCCCTTCCCCCCCCCGAGCTGCCCCTAGGGGTGCTGGGACAGGCGGGGGGGGCTTGGGGACGGGACCCCCTGCCAAAGGCGACGGAGGGACACCAAGGACAACCCGGGAGCAACCTCCACGCTGGCGATCCCGTCCCGCAGCCAGGCCACGGAGAGGCTCCCTGCGGAGCGCCCGGACGCCTGGGCCCATGACCCCCCCCAGAAAGGCCGGAGGGGCACGTCTCTATTTATACGCTTTATCCTTAAAAAGGGGATGAATGAAAGCCCCGTCGTTGTGGGTTTTTTTGGGGGGGGTGGGGGTCGAGCGCCGGAGGGCGACGCAAGCGGGACCCCGGGGCACCCGGTGCCACCCAGGTGGGGATGCGCCCGGTGCCGCCGCGCTGCGGGTGCAGCCGGAGCCGCCCCGGGCACGGGCACGCCCTGGGTGCAGCCTGGACTTTGCCAGCCGGCGGGTCACGGCCGGGCACGCGGAGCCGGCGCGGCGCCCGCGTGAGCCTGCGTCAGCCGCGTCCCGGCCGCCGGCGCCGCCGGGGCTCCCCGGTTCGGTGGACGCGTTGGCGCTTTCGGCCGGCGGCTCAAGCCGCCTCGCGGCCCCGGCGCTGCTTGATCTTCCTCTTGAGGAGCAGCAGGTCCACGTAGAGCAGGCGGCCGAGGACGGCGGAGGCGCAGAGCAGCCCCCCGTGCAGGGCGCCCGCCAGCCCGCAGCTGAACACGTCCTGCCCTGGGGGGACGAGCCGCCGCTGGGGACGCGTTCTGCCGCCCCGGGGCCACTGCGTCCCCCCGCCCCGAGGTCCCCGGGGGGCTCGTACCGGTCAGGTAGAGGTTCCTCACGGGCGTCTCGGCTCGCATGGCGGCCACGGCGGCCGGGGCGAAGCGGCCCACGTCGTGCTCGGCCCCGTACATCTCCCCGCGCGGGGCGGCCAGGTAGTGCTGGTTGGTGAGCGGCGAGGCGGCCTCCACGAACTCCACCTGGCCGCCGGGCAGGCGCGTGGGCGCGGAGGCCCCACGGCCACCACCCCGCCACCCCGCAGGTCCCCAGCCTGCCCGGCGGGCACCCACCCCACGCCGGGCTCCAGGGGCTGTGATGCCCCGGCCCTGCAGCACCCTGACCCTCCTGGGCACCCCTTTCTTGCAGGGCACCCTGTCACCGCCGTGCACCCCATAGGGCACCCCATCCTTGCAGGGCACCCCATTGCCATTGCACACCCCACCCCACGGGGCACCCGGACCCTCCTGGGCACCCCATCCTTGCAGGGCACCCCATCGCCATTGCACACCCCACCCCACGGGGCACCCGGACCCTGCTGGGCACCCCCTTCTTGCAGGGCACCCCATCACCATTGCACACCCCACCCCACAGGGCACCCGGACCCTGCTGGGCACCCCATCCTTGCAGGGCACCCCATCGCCATTGCACACCCCACCCCACGGGGCACCCGGACCCTGCTGGGCACCCCATCCTTGCAGGACACCCCATGCCCACCATGCGTCCCACCGCAAAAGGCATCTTCTCCCACCAGCCACCCAGGTTGGACGTCCCAACCCTGCAAGGCACCCAGACCCGCTAGGGACCCCGTCTCTGCTGGGGACCCAAACCCCGTGGTGCACCTCATCTCCACCGGGTACCCTGTTCTGCAGGACACCCCATCCGCCCTGGGCACCCTGACCCCAGCCGAGCACCCCGTCCCCGCTGGTGCCCCCCAGCCCCCCGGCCGGGCCCCGCCGGCACCTTGTCGCGGAGCTGGGGGAAGCGCTGCAGGGCCCTCTCCAGCAGCCGCTGGGCGATGGCCATCTTGTATTGCTGGTAGCCGGCGCCGCGGTGCTTGGCGCGGGTCCCGGCCCACTCCTCGAACCACTCGTACCGCGCCATGGTCAGGAGGGTCATGCACGAGCGCCCTGCGGGGCCACGCGCCGCTCCGAGCCCCGGCGCTGCCCTGTCCCCCGCCCGCGCCCCCCGACCCGGCTTCTCCACCCGGCACCGGCGAGGGGCCCCCGGGCGCCCAGTGCCGTGGGGAACCCCCATCCCAGCTGGCCGGGCGCCCCGAGGGACATGGTGGCACCCCGAGCCGGTGTCACCCCAGGACGCGCTGGCAGCAGCACCCGTCCTGTAATCCCACCCGCCGGATTAAGGAGCCTCTGATCCGGCAAAGCCGAGCGGATCAAGGCTGCGGAGGCATCCCCGGGGGGGGGCCGGGGCGCCGGCGGTACCTGGGTGCCTCTCCTGGTACGTGGGGTCCTTGGCCGCGGGGAAGGTGATGAACATCATGGCCAGGTTGTCGGGGACGTCCTCGCGGCTCAGGGCGGCGTAGCGGCTCATCCTGCCGGCACAGCGTGCAGCGCCGTGCACCTCCCGCCACCGCCCTGCGCGGCCCCCCCGGCCCCCCCGGCGCCCCCTTACATCCCGTCCAGGTCGTTGTGCGGGTAGAGCCAGAAGTTGGTGGAGGGCAAGGCCAGCTCGGCCGCGGTGCCCCGCAGCCCCACGAACACCAGGAAGGAGCCCATGCCGGGCCGCACCATGTCCAGGCGGGAGCGGACGCCTGCGGGGAGGCCGGTTGGGAGCCGCCGGAGGGAGGGACGTGGCGGGTCCCCCGTCCCCAGGGACCCCGTGGCCACCTCACCCGGGTGGCTCCGCAGCTCCGGCGGCAGCAGCTTGCCGAAGGTGTTGAAGACGCCGGCGTCGGAGATGACGACGGGCGCGAAGATCTCCACCTCCTCCTCGCTCGGCCCCCTCCGCACGGCCACCCCTGGAGAGGGGGACACGGCTCCCCGTCACCCCCCGCGTCCCCACAACCCGGGGCGGAGGGGGCCGGGGGCTGGGGCACCGACCCACGGCGGCACCGGCCGGCGAGACGAGGATGCGGGAGACGGGGGCGCGGACGAGCACGGCGCCGCCGGCGCGGGCGATGACGGGCACGGCGTGGAAGGCGATCTCGCTGGCACCGCCGCGCGGGTACCAGGCGCCCCGCTGGTAGTGGTGCACCATGAGCACGTTGATGAGGAAGCTGGAGTCCCGCGGCGCCGTCCCTGGGGGCACGGCATCGGGGGTCACGGGGTGACATTGCCACCGTACGGTACTGTCACAGTATCACGATATGATGCTATCACTATGCGATGCTGTCACGATATGATGCTATCGCGATATGGCTGGTCCACACATCTCCCTCGCCTTGTCTACAGGGCCCCCCTGCACCAGGCAGGTCACAACGTGGCCTTTCACTATCACGACATGGCCTTGCCTATCATGACACAACCCTCCCTTATCATGACATGGCCCTCCCCGTCACAATGCAGCCTTCCCTGATCACAACATGGCCCTCCCCTGCTGTGAGACAGCCCTCTTTATCGTGACATGCTCCTCCCCTGTCACAATATGGCCCTCCCCTATCGCAACGCAGCTCTCCCTTATTGTGACATGGCCCTCCCTTATCACGACACAGCCCTCCCCTGTCATGACATGGCCTTCCCCTTTCGCAGCATGGCCTTCCTCATCACAACATGGCCTTCCTCTATCATGACACAGCCCTCCCCTATTGCGACGTGGCCCTCCCCTGTCGCGACAGCCGCAGCACGCGCCCCATGCCCCTGACCCCCGCACCATAGAAGAGGTAGCTGAGCAGGGCCCGGAGGTCGCCGTCGGCCGTCAGCTGGGCCACGGCCTCGCTGTGGCTGGTGGCCGCCATGCGGAAGATGGGCGAGATCCAGTAGGCGAGGCCGGTGCGGACGAGGAAGGTGGCCAGCCACAGCGGCACCATCTTCAGCACCGCCAGCAGGGCCACGCGCCTGGCGGCCAGCTGCACGGGGACCGGCCCGTGTCACCCGCCAGCCCCCTTCGTGGCCACGGGCCCATCTCCTGTGTCCCCACTGCCGCCACCATGTGCCCATCACCACACTTCCACTCCCCGTGTCCCCACCATCCCCATCACCCATGTGCCCACCATCCCCTTCACCCATGTCCCCATCACGTCCACTGCTTGCGTGTCCATCATCCCCATCACCCACGTCCCCACCATCTCCATCACCCGTGTCCCCAGAGGCAGCAGTGCCACCATCCATGTCCTTGCACCCATGTCCCCAGGCACCCACTGGCCAGCCTGAGCCAGGAGGGAGCCCAGCACCCTGCCCCGGGCACCCAGGACATGGCATCTCCCACCCCGCAGCCCCCAGGGCAGCGAGGGGACACTGTCCCCGCCGGTCCCCGGAGGCTCCCACCTTGGAGAGCCGCATGAACTCCCGGATGGCCGCCTTCTCGGCGGGGAACTGCTCCTCGAGGGCGGCGGCGAAGGCGGCCTTGCCGGCGCGGAGCTGGTACTGCCGGGCGCCCAGGCACACCACGTCGTAGGGGTCGGCCAGGCGCTGCCAGCCCAGCCGCCCGTCCGTGAGCTGGTCCAGCGCCACGCGCAGCATGCTGCCCTCGTGCATCTGCCCCACGTAGTGGATGCCTGCGGCCCCCAAGGCGCGGGGGTCGGCACCAGCCGGGGGACGGGGTTGTCCCACCCCGGGGACGCGTGGCGGGGGGGGCCCCTGGGCGCGGGGCGGCTGGAGCCCACGGGGTGGGTGCCCCAGGGTGCCAGATGGGAGAATTAAGTCATTAGGTGTCACCTGCTCCGGGTCACCTTGAGGGGTGCTGGCGTGGCCCGGCCTCACCCCGAGCTGGGGGCACTGCGCACGCTGCGGACACCACCACCGCGCGCGCACGCCGCAACCAGGCACCGCGCGCACGCACGCTGCACATGGACAGCACACGCTGCAGACCCGCCGCAGACGCGTGCACACGCGCACGCTGCACACGCATGCCCTGCACGCGCCGTAGCTGACACGGATGCTGCATGCGTGTACGGGCGCTGCGCACGACGCAGTGCACTGCACGCGCGGCCCCACTGCAAGCACACACACCTCGCACCAGCACGGACGTGCACAGCCCCCTTGCAGCCACGCTGTGCACGCACACACGTGTGCACTGCACACGCACGCAGGTGCCCCGGCCGCGGCGCCCGGGGGCCCTTACCCACGTCGAACTCGCTGCCGCGCTCCTCGAAGGTGTGGCAGCAGCCGCCGGCCTGGTCGTGCTGCTCCAGCACCAGCACCCGCTTGCCCGCCTTGGCCAGGGCGCCGGCCGCCGCCAGGCCCCCCATGCCGCTGCCGATCACCACGGCGTCCAGCTCCCGCGGCACCCGGGCCGCGCTGAACCCTGCGGGGCGCACGCACACCGCTGGCCCCCCGGCAGCGCCGGGACGGACGCGCGGACGGACGGACGGATGGCGGGAGGGGTGGACACACAGACAGATGTCAGGAGGGATGGACAGGTGGAGGGAGCAATGGAGCGATGGAGGGATGGGTAGACGGAGGGATGGGTGGGTGGATGGATGGATGGACAGATGATAGAAGGAAGGATGGGGGATGGACAGACAGATGGACAGAGGGAGGGATGGACAGACGGCTGGAGGGAGAGAAGGAAGGGTGGCAGGATAGACAGACAGGGAGGGAGGGATGGAGGGAGGGAGGGATAGATGGACAGACACAAGGATAGAGGGGGGAGGGAGGGATGAATGGACAGATGGACAGAGGGAGGGAGGGAGGGATGGAAGGACAGACAGATAGGGGGAGGGATGGACAGAGAGAAGGATGGAGGGATGGACAGAGAGAGCAAGCACCTGCCCGGGGGAACGACGGATGGAGGGAAGGGAAGCGCAGACCCACACGGACGGACAGACAGTGCACAGACCTGGGCGGCCCCACAAACAGCCACCCCGGAAGGACAGACACATGCACAGGGCGGACAGACAGAGGAAGGACACACACCCCCGACGGACAAACAGCGTGCACAACAGCCGGACAGACAGCCGGCCACCCGGAGGGCCGCCCCCGCACTCACCCTGCTTCAGCACCTTGTCCCTGGCCCGCTGCTCCGTCACCAGCGGCCCCGGCGTCCCCGCGGGCACCTCGGCAAAGGGGTTGCGCCCGGGGGCCACCAGCCGGCGGGTCACCAGCCCCAGGGCCACCAGCCCCAGGGCCAGCGCGCCCAGCACCGCCAGCAGCAGCAGGGCCCACATGGCCGCAGTGCCCGCCCCGGGCTTACGGGCGCGGGGACTTATAGGGACGGGAGCTTATAGAGACAGGAGCTTACGGGCGCGGGAACCTATGGGCGCGGGAGCTTATGGGCACGGGAACCTATGGGCGCAGGAACCTATGGGCGCGGGAGCTTCTGGGCGCAGGGCGCACGGGCTGCAGGGCAGAGCAGGAAGCGGGGGCGGGCACGGCCCCCCCACCTTAACTCCTTGCTGGCGGCGCAGGGACACGGTGGGACACGCGGGACACGCGGGACAGGGGCCAGGCGCCGGCCCCGAGGCGGCACGCTCGCCGGCGGCTGCCCTGCGCCGCACACGCGTGTGCACACGGCTGGCACGGCGTGCTGCACCCGGGCACGCCGGCTGCTGCGTGCCCCCCCCGTGCACACACCCACCCCCAGGCAGGCACAGCGCTGCACACAGACACGCGCACACGTGCAAACACACGCATGCACACCCCTACACACACGCACACACACACACACACACACACACACACACACACACACACACACACACACACACAGTGTCAGCTCTGGTGGCTGCAGCTCTGCTGACCTCTCCCGGCAGCGTCACGTAAGGGCCCGTGGGTACGTGCAACACACACACACACACACACACACACACCCATGCACACCCCAACACATGCACAAAACACCCCAGCACGTGCACACCCTGACAGACACGTGCAGCCCCAAGCACACACTGACACACGCATGCACACACCAGCACACGCATGCACAAATACACCCCAACACACACACCCCCCCCAACACAGACGCACACCCCAACCACCAACCCCCAAACACCCCCCTCCCCGGGTGCTGCATCCCCGGACAGGCTGAGCCCCAGGACACCCCCAAATCTCCCCAGGGTGGCAGTGACCCCCCCATGTCACCCCCCCCCGTGCTGGCCGGGGCAGGCTGCAACAATGCTAAATCACTGCTTTTCTCTCCTTTATCTTTAATAAAATTAACGGCAAAGTACGAAAAGGGGCAGCAGCCCCGGGGGGGCCCAGGCGCCGCGGGGGGGCACCAGGCTACCGGCTGCTACCAGGCACACGCAGCTGCGTGCGGGGGCTGGGGCACGCGGGGGGGGGGGCACACGCCTGCACACGCCTGCACACGCATGTGCACATGCCTGTCCGTGCACGCCCGGCCCTGCAGCCCCGGAGCCGGCAGGGTCCCGTCCCTCGGGGTCACCCCCCGGCACCCCCCCGACTCCCCCCGGCAGCAGCCGGCAGCCCCAGCCCCCTCCTCGGGGGGGGGTTAATTACAGGGTTAATTACAGGGTTAATTACAAGGTTAATTACAGGGCAGGGGAGCAGGGGGACGGCACGGGGTTATTGCTACCTAGGAAGGGGTGATGGGGGGGGACAGGGGGGTCACGAGGGGCAGGGGGGTGTCCCCACCCCAGCATGGGTGCACAGAGGGTCCCGGTGGGGGGCAAGGGGGGGTCCCGACCCACACACCGCCCTGGCGAGAGGCCACGCTTCCCCATGGCCACCCGAGTCCCCAGCCCCCCCCCAAACCTGTGGTGCCGGGGGGGGGAATAACAGGATAAAAGTGGGGGGATTTGGGGACAGTTTTGGCAGTGAATCAGCTGTGTGGGCGCTGGGGACGGGGTGGGGCAGAGCCCTGCACCCCTCAAAGACACAGTGCAGGGGGGGGCCCATCCCGGCTCATGGGCCCCCCCCCAAAATCAGGACGGGAGGGAGAGCGGGGACGGGCTGGGGTGGGGGGGGAAGGGGCTCTCCAGAGGGCTCAGCCCCCCCCCCCCCCCCCGGGCTCCCAGCCCAGCCGCGCTGAGCACGGTGAGCTCATCACACCAGTGGGCTCCCCCGGCGCCGGGGGGGGGGGGTCCGCTAGTAGACCCAGGCGACGGGCACCCACTGGGGCTCGGCCCGCAGGCGCTCCACGGCCTCGCGCAGCCGCCCGAACGTCTGCTCCAGGTCGGCGTTGGTCAGGCTGAGGTCGAAGTAGTGGCCGTAGCCGCGCTGGATGCGGCCGCTCTCCTCCACCGTGCGCCGCGCCTCGGCGTCCTGCCCGGGGCGGCCGGGGCTCAGGGTCCGCGCCGGTGTCCCCACGCCCCCCGCCTCGGTTTCCCCCCCCCCGCGCGGCTCACCGTGAGCTGCTTGGTGGCCACGCCGCTGGCCAGCGCCGCCCGGTTCATGGCCCGCAGCGTCTCGCAGTCGGGCGCCTCGATGAACACCACGTAGGGCACGAACTCGGCCGTCCTCAGCACCTTGACCGCCTGCGGGGCCGGGCGAGGCCGTCACACGGGGTGACACGTGCAGGGGGTGGCGCGTGCCACGGTGCGGCACGGGGTGCCTCCATCCCAAGGGACCCCCTGCACATGGGACATCTAGGGGACATGGTGTGGCACAGGGTGACTCCATCCCCAAGGGACCCCCTGCATGTGGGACATCTAGGGGACATGGTGTGGCATGGGGTGCCTCCATCCCAAGGGACCCCCTGCATGTGGGACATCTAGGGGACATGGTGTGGCATGGGGTGACTCCATCCCAAAGGACCCCCTGCATGTGGCACATCCAGGGGATGTGGTGTGGCATGGGGTGCCTCCATCCCAAGGGACCCCCTGCATGGGACATCTAGGGGACATGGTGTGGCACAGGGTGACTCCATCCCAAGGGACCCCCTGCATGTGGGACATCTAGGGGACATGGTGTGACATGGGGTGCCTCCATCCCAAGGGACCCCCTGCATGGGACATCTAGGGGACACGGTGTGGCACAGGGGGACCCCATCCATGTGGCACACCTGGGGGGACACAGAGTGGCACATGGGGGACCAGTCCCCCAAGGGCCCCCTTGCACGTGGCACCTCTAGGGGACACAATGTGGCATGGAGTGACTCCATCCCCACGGGACCCCCTGCACGTGGCACATCCAGGGGACATGGTGTGACATGGGGTGACTCCATCCCAAGGGAACCCCTGTACGTGGCACATCCAGGGGACACGGTGTGGCACAGGGGGACCCCATCCATGTGGCACACCTGGGGGGACACAGAGTGGCACATGGGGGACCAGTCCCCCAAGGGCCCCCTTGCACGTGGCACCTCTAGGGGACACAATGTGGCATGGAGTGACTCCATCCCCATGGGACCCCCTGCACGTGGCACATCCAGGGGACATGGTGTGACATGGGGTGACCCCATCCCCACGGGACCCCCCTGTATGTGGCACATCCAGGGGACACGGTGTGGCACAGGGTGACTCCATCCCCAAGGGACCCCCTGCAATGGAGTGGCACAGGGAGACCCCATCCCCAAGGGCCCCCCCTGCACGTGGCACCCCTAGGGGACACAGTGTGGCACGTGGGTCCCCCCGCCCCGTGCCTCAGTTTCCCCCGCCGCCGCCGGCGCCCACCTGGGGGTTGACGTCGAGGACGCACACCTTGCCGGCGGCCAGCACGGCGCGGATGGAGTCGAGGCGGGTGCCGTAGAGGTTGCCCTCGTACTCGCCGTGCTCCAGGTAGCGCCCGGCGCGGATGTCCGCCTCCATCTCGCCCCGCGAGGCGAAGCGGTACCCGTGGCCGTCGCGCTCGCCGCCCTTGGGCTTGCGCGAGGTGTCTGCGGGGCCGGCAGGGGGTCAGGACCGGCACGGGGACGCGGGGACGGGGGGGGGCGCGGGGGGGGGGGACACTCACGGGGCACGGCGGTGCCGTAGCGCGCCTGGTCCGAGAGCAGCAGCTTGTTCTTGAGGCTGCGGCGCCCGACGCCCTGCGCCCCGATGAGCACCAGCGTTTTCCGCCGGAAGGGCGGCATCCGCGCCACCTCCTCGTAGATGAGCAGCTCGTGCCGGTCGAACTCTGCGCGGGGACCGTCACCGGGGCGGGGGGACACCCCCCCTGTGCCACAGCCCCCCCCCCGCCCGCCGTCCCCGCGCGCGGCCTCACCGGCGTTCTTCGTCGTCACGTACATCATCCTCTTCTTCCTCTTGCCGCTGAGGCTGCCGCACAGGGCGCCTGCGAGGGCGGGGGCCGGCTGAGCCGCGGGGCGGCCGGGGGGTGCCGGGCCCCCCGTGGCCTCCCGCGGGTGCCGGGGGGGGGGTCCGTACCGGCCGGGGGGGGCACCTCCAGGTCCCGCTTGACGAAGGCTTTCCGCTTCTCCTCCAGGAGCTGGCTGGGGACGAGCCCCGCGCTGCCGCCCTCCACGTGGCACGCCTGGGGGACACGGAGTGGCACGAGGTGACCTCGTCCCCAAGGGACCCCCCATATGTGGCACACTTGGGGGACATGGTGTGGTACACAGGGACCCCGTCCCCACAGGACCCCCTGCACGTGGCACCTCTAGGGGACATGGTGTGGCACGGGGTGACCCCATCCCCAAGGGACCCCCTGCATGTGGGACATCTAGGGGACATGGAGCGGCACACGGGGGACCAGCCCCCCAAGAGCCCCCCAGCACGTGGCACCTCTAGGGGACGTGGTGTGGCATGGGGTGACCCCATCCCCAATGGACCCCCCCCCTTGCACGTGGCACCTCTAGGGGACAGAGTGTGGCACAAGGTGACCCCATCCCAATGGACTCCCCCCGCACGTGGCACCTCTAGGGGACATGGAGTGGCACAGGGGGACCCCATCCATGTGGCACGCCTGGGGGGACACGGAGTGGCACACAGGGACCCTGTTCCCAAGGGATCCCCCTGCATATGGCACATCTCGGGGACATGGTGTGGCACGGGGTGACTCCATCCCTAAGGGACCCCCTCCATATAGCACCCCGGGGGACATGGCATGGCACAGGGACATCCCCGTGTCCCCTCCGGGAGCGCCGCCGTGCTGGGCCCCCCCCCGGCCCCCCCGGCCCCCCCGCACCTGCCACCAGTTGGGGTCGTCCTGGTTGACGATGTGCAGCAGGTCGCCGGCGGCGAAGCGGAGGCCGGCCTCCTTGCAGGGGATGAGGCTGTCGCAGCCGGGGTCATAGTCGAAGTGGCACCGCACGAAGACCTGGGGGCGCCGGGGCTGAGCGCCGCCCCCCCGTCGCCCGGGGGCCACCACCCGGAGGGGACCCTGCCGTGCCTCTGTGTCCCCCGAGACGCCCCGGGGGCCCGGGAGCAGCGGCTGCCCCGGAGGGACACGGGGAGCAGCGGGCCGGGCCGGGCACGCACACACGCACACCCATGCGCTTGCACACGCACACGTGTGCCCACACACTCCTGCAAACATGCATGCACACACACATGCACACACATCTTGCACGCATGCACTTCCAGGCTCCTTGCACACCCCTTGCATGCACACACACATGCACGCCCCTTGCGTGCATGCACTTGCATGCTCCTTGCACGCACACATGCACACACACATGCACACCCCTTGCATGCATGCACTTGTGTGCTCCTTGCACACATGCACACATACACACATGGACTTACACACACACACTCACACGCACCTTGCACACACATCTGCACAGAGCACGCACCACTCAGCGCGGGCACGCACACACGTGACCCTCACTGCACACCTTGCTGCTTGCACGTGCAGACACGCGGTGTGCGTGTACATGCACACGCACACCCCCCCCGCCGTGTGCAACCCCCCCCCCCCCGCATCCCCACGTGCACAATCCCAGCCAGCCGCGGCGCAAACATCAGCACCCGCAGCTGCCCCCCCCCACCGTCCCGCGCCCTCGCACGCCCCAGCGCAGCGCCCGCACACGCGCGTGCCGCAGCCAGGCACACGCAGGCGGCCCCCGCCCCGGCAGCCGCGCACCACACGGCCCCCACGCACAGCACCGCGCCCAGGTAGAGGCACACGCACACGCTCAGCACCGCCGCCGCGGCACCCACAATCGCACACATGGGTGCCGGCACCCGCTGCTCCGCCGCACGCGCGCAGGCACCCCACGCTCACACGCGTGCACCAGCCCCAGCGCCGCTGCGCCCGCCCCGCGGGGACGGCGCCGGTGCCAGGCAGCGCGGGGACGGCGGGGCACAGGCGCTGCATTGTCCCCGCGGGTGCCGGGTGCCGGGCGCCGGGTGCTACCTGCCGCGGCGGGTGAGGCTCCTGGTAGCTGGGCAGGATCTTGAGGACGACGCTGCCGCTGGCGTCGCGCAGCAGCTCCTGCAGCGCCCGCGGGTCGCTGCCCACCTCGCGCCCGTCCACCTCGCGGATGACGTCGCCCACGTGCAGCAGGCCCTGCTGGTCCACCACGCCGCCGTGCAGGATGCGGGCGACGACCAGCTCGCCCCGCTCCACCCGGAACGTCACCCCCTGCGCGGCACCCGCCGCCGCCGGGAGCGGGGTCAGCGCCGGGCGCTGTCGTGCACCCACCCGCACTGCCCGGCGTGCGCGGGCGGCAGCCAGACATGCCCTGCACCCAGCTATGTCCTGCACCCAGCACCCAGACATGCCCCGCACCCAGCTGTGTCCTTCACCCAGCACCCAGCTACATCCTGCACCCAGCAATGCCCTGCACCCAGCTATGTCCTGCACCCAGCACCCAGCTGTACCCCCAGCACCCAGCAATGCCCTGCAGCCAACACCCAGCTATGCCCTGCACCCAGCTGTGCCCCCAGCATCCAGTTGTGTCCTGCACCCAGCACCCAGCTATGTCCTGCACCCAGCACCCAGCAATATCCCCAGCACCCAGCAATGCCCCCAGCACCCAGCAATGCCCTGCACCCAGCTGTGCCCCCAGCACCCAGCTATGTCTTGCACCCAGCACCCAGCAATGCCCTGCACCCAGCTGTGCCCCCAGCACCCAGTAATGTCCTGCACCCAGCACCCAGCTGTGTCCTGTACCCAGCAATGCCCCCAGCACCCAGCAACGGCCCCAGCACCCAGCAATGACCCCAGCACCCAGCAGTGCCCCAGCAGCACCCAGCCGCGCCCCAGCACCCAGCAATGCCCCAGCCCCAGCAATACCCCCAGCACCCAGCAATGCCCCCAGCACCCAGTAATGTCCTGCACCCAGCACCCAGCTGTGTCCTGTACCCAGCAATGCCCCCAGCACCCAGCAATGGCCCCAGCACCCAGCAACGGCCCCAGCAGCCAGCAATGCCCCAGCAGCACCCAGCCGCGCCCCAGCACCCAGCAATGCCCCAGCCCCAGCAATACCCCCAGCACCCAGCAATGCCCCCAGCACCCAGTAATGTCCTGCACCCAGCACCCAGCTGTGTCCTGTACCCAGCAATGCCCCCAGCACCCAGCAATGGCCCCAGCACCCAGCAACGGCCCCAGCAGCCAGCAATGCCCCAGCAGCACCCAGCCGCGCCCCAGCACCCAGCAATGCCCCCAGCACCCAGTAATGTCCTGCACCCAGCACCCAGCTGTGTCCTGTACCCAGCAATGCCCCCAGCACCCAGCAACGGCCCCAGCACCCAGCAATGACCCCAGCAGCCAGCAGTGCCCCAGCAGCACCCAGCCGCGCCCCAGCACCCAGCAATGCCCCAGCCCCAGCAATACCCCCAGCACCCAGCAATGCCCCCAGCACCCAGTAATGTCCTGCACCCAGCACCCAGCTGTGTCCTGTACCCAGCAATGCCCCCAGCACCCAGCAATGGCCCCAGCACCCAGCAACGGCCCCAGCAGCCAGCAATGCCCCAGCAGCACCCAGCCGCGCCCCAGCACCCAGCAATGCCCCAGCCCCAGCAATACCCCCAGCACCCAGCAATGCCCCCAGCACCCAGTAATGTCCTGCACCCAGCACCCAGCTGTGTCCTGTACCCAGCAATGCCCCCAGCACCCAGCAACGGCCCCAGCACCCAGCAACGGCCCCAGCAGCCAGCAATGCCCCAGCAGCACCCAGCCGCGCCCCAGCACCCAGCAATGCCCCAGCCCCAGCAATACCCCCAGCACCCAGCAGCGCCCCAGCACCCAGCCGCGCCCCAGCACCCAGCAATGCCCCCAGCACCCAGCAATGCCCTGCACCCAGCAACGCCCTGCACCCAGCAGCACCCAGCAGCGCCCCGCGCCGCCCCGGCGCCCCCGCGCCCGGCTCACCAGGTGCTCCCCGGCCGTCTTGCGGATGCCGACCATGCGCACGGCGTCGGGGGGCACCGGCTGGTTGCTGAAGGCCGGATCCAGCACGGGGCTGGGCGGGGGCGTCTCGTAGCTCTTGGAGGCCACCGAGTCGTGGGTCTCCAGCAGCGACTGCAACCCCGAGGCACACGTCATGCACGCCCCGGCCCGCACGCCCCTGCACGCTCATGCACGCCCATGCACACGCGTGTGCGCGCCGCCGCCCGCCCGCCCGCGGCACCTGGAAGTGGGGCTCGCGCAGGATGCGGGCCAGCTCGGCCGCGGCGCCGTCCGGCCGCGCCAGGCGCCCCAGGTCGCGCAGGATCTCCTGCACCAGCTCCACGTTGTTGTCCCGCACCGCCTCCAGCTTCGTCTCCTCCAGCCGCTCGTGCGCCTGGGGGGGCCGCGGGCGTCAGGGACCCCGCGCTGCCCCCGCGCCCCGCTCCGGCCCGGGGGGGGGCCGGCACTGCCCCACGCCAGCCCCCTCTGCACTGGGGAGTCCCCAGTCCAGCCCAGTCCAGCCCAGCATGCATTGGGAGAGTCCAGTCCAGCTCAGCATGCAATGGGGAATGCCCAGTATAGCCCAGTCCAGCCCAGTCTGCACTGGGAGAGTCCCCAGTCCAGCTCAGCATGCAATGGGGGAGCACCCATTATAGCCCAGTCCAGCCCAGTCTGCATTGGGAGACTCCCCAGTCCCGCTCAGCATGCAATGGGGAGTGCCCAGTATAGCCCAGTCCAGCCCAGTCTGCACTGAGAGACTCTCCAGTCCAGCTCAGCATGCAATGGGGAAGCGCCCAGTATAGCCCAGTCCAGCCCAGCATGCAATGGGGGAGTGCCCAATATAGCCCCATCCAGCCCTACTATAACCCAGCACAGACTGGGGGATTTCCCAGTCCTCCCAGTACAGCCCAGTACGGCTCGGCCAGACCAGCTCTCTGCATCCCAGTGCTGAACTGGGAGCAGCTGTGGGGGCTGCTGGCATTGCTCCTCCCCCTGCTACCCCCAGGCAGCCCAAGCGCCCCAGTACATCCCAGCACTGAACTGGGCTGTGCAAGGGCAGCAACTGGGAGAGGCGGGGGTTGTACTGGGACGCCGCCGGGCCAGGGGCTGCACCGCACCCGGGTGTGAGCACACGCACACACACGCACATGGTGCACGCGCATGGCACCCTGCACACGCGTGTGCAAACTCACCCTCCCGAATGTGAACGCCCTCAAATGCACCCCGGTGCTCGTGCACGCACACGTGCACACGCCCTTGCACACGCACACGTGAGAACACAGCCTTGCACACACACCACTGCACAGAGCCATGCACACGCGTGCCATCGCACAAGCGTGCACACACACAAGTGCACACGCACACTGGCAAACACGCAGCACGTGAAGGCAACCCCGCACCGCGAGCACAGCCCGGGGTGACACGCACACCCGCTGCAGACTGTTACTCCAGGCGTCGCACAACCGGCCCCGCACCGCCTCACACCACCCCGACACCCGCCCTGGCCGGCACCGCGCTCCCAGCACCCCCAGCCTGCCCTCACCCCGACACAACGGCCTCACGCACACGCGCGTGCACACACAGCCCTCCTTGCACACTCATTGGCACACACAGGTGCATCCTCCCACATGCAAAACAGGCACGTGTGCAAGAGCACACAGATGCCCTTGCACACACCTGCACGCACGCTTGCACAAACACACATGTATTATGCACCTGTGTGCGCACATCCATTTGCACACACATACTTGCACACATTTGCATGCACACATCACTTGCACACACAGATGCACACATCTGCAGCCATGTGCACGTCTGCATGCACACACACACTTGCACACACAGCCTCGTGCACAAACCCGCATCCCCGCCCGCACACCCCTTTGCACACGCGCGTGCGAGCCCCGCGGGCCGGCTCCACGCCACTGTACCTTCGCCAAGGACCTTACTATTGGGCTCTCCATGATGCCGCGGAGGAAGATGAGGTCCAGGTCTGCGGCCACCGGCGAGTTGGGGAGGGCGATGAGGTTGTCCAGGACCTGCTGCATGGCTGGGGGGCGCGGGGGACACGGGGGGGGACACGGGGTGCAGGGCCAGGGAGGACGGGGTGCAGAGCAGGAGAGAGCAGCCACAGGGGTGAAAGTCAGAAGCAGCCGGGGGGGGGGGGGGGCACGGGATGGCCACGGGGTGCCCCCGGCCCCCAGCCCACCCCGGCAGGATGGGCCCCCCCGCCCGGCCCTCCCTACCCCCGGGGACCCCGGGTGACGGGGACACCCCCAGGGGTGGTGGGTGCAGCCGAGGCCAGGCTAGTTATTTCCCACTCACCCCCCCCCCCGCCCCAGGACATGCAGCAACCCAGGGGGTGCAAGAAAGCCAAGCGGGGGGGGTGCAAGAAAGCCAAGGGGGGGGTGCAACACACCCAGGGGTTGCAATGCACCTTGTGCTGGGGGGGGGGGGGTTGGAATGCAAGCAGGGGGTTGCAATTCAGCTGGGGGAGAGTTGAAATACATCTGGGGGGGGTGCAATGCAGCCGGGGGGGGTGCAGTGCAGCCGGGGGGGGTGCAGTGCAGCCGAGGGGGTGCAATTCAACCAGAGAGGTTTGCAATTCAACCGGGGGGGGAGGTTGCAGCCAGGGGTTGCAATTCAGCCAAGGGAGAGTTTGCAACGCAACCGGCTGGTTGCAATGCAGCCGGGGGGGTGCAGTGCAGCTGGGGGGGGTGCAGTGCAGCCGGGGGGGTTGCAATGCAGCCTGGAGGCGGAGGGGTGCAATGAAGAGAGCCCCCACCCCATCTCAGGGGAGGGGGGCTGTCGCAGCATGACCCCCCCAGACCTCCCCCCACATCTCCCTGCCCACAGCCCCCCCCCGGCACGTCGCTGAACGCCCCCTGCCCCCCCCGCAGCCCCCCTACCTGCGGGGCCCGGGGGGGTGGTGGCGGGGGTGCAGGCGGGCGGCGAGGGCCCATCGCCGGGGCCGCGGCTCATGGCTGCGGGCGGCCAGCCCAGCCTCGCCGCCGCCTCCCCGATCCGGGTACCGCGGCCCCCGCTGCGCCCGCCGGGCCGGAGCCTGCACCCGCGCCTGCACCCGCACCCATGCCACCCGGCACCCTCGACGCCCCGGCACCCGCGGCCTGCTCGCGCCGCCAGGCCTGGGGGCCACCCGCCCGCCCGGCCTGCACCCACCTGTGCAAGCCCGCAGCAACGCGTGCACACGCGTGTGCGTGGCACACGTGCAACACATGCATGCATGGGTGTGCTCACACACACTCAAGCTCGTGGGGATGCTCGCGTGCAAACACGCTCGTGGGGAGATGCACGCATCCCTGTGCGCGCTCACGCGCTCGTGCACACCCACGAGAACGGCCACGTGCAGAAGCTTGCACGCGTAAACACATCAGCACAGACACTTGCCCGTGCATGCTTGCACATGTTTGCACACCAATGTGAACGCCCGTATGTACACACGCTGGCATGCCCACGTACCCCTACGGGCTCACACACTCACGAGCACCCATGAAAACAGCCGTGCACAGAGATTTGCACAAATAACTGTGTGGTCATGCACATGCACCTGTGCACAACCCCATGCACACACACCTGTGCATCTCCACATGTGTATGCATCCATGTGAACCTCCATTTGCACACATGCTGATACACGCATGCACCTCTGCATGCTCAGACATGTGTGCACACCCATGCACACACACACCCTGTGCATGCTCTCCCCTGCACTCACACACACACACACCCCACCCCCTGTGCATGCTCCCCCTGTGTGCACACACATGCACGCACACTTGTGCATGCTCTCTCCTGCATGCACACCCATATGCATGCACCCCCGTGTGCTCATTGCACACGCATGCACCCCTGTGCACACACACGCCATGGATGCTTTCACACGTATGCACACTCATGCGCACACACACGCTGTGCATGTTCCCACACGCATGCACACCCATGCACACACACACACGCCCCCCCCCCGTCCATGCTCACCCGTGGGAGCCCCCCCGGGCGCGCGCTCCGTGCAGGCTCCCGCGGCGGGGGCGGCGGCGGGGGCGCGGCCCCTTTAAGAGGGCGGGCGGGGGGCGCGCGGCTGGCGCGGCGCCACGCCGTTGCCATGGCAGCGGGAGGGCCCCGGGCAGCGCCGCCGCGCGGGGGGCGCGCGCGCTTAAAGGGGCCGCGCGCTCTTGCACACGCAGCGGCACACGCGCGCGCGGGGGCACGCGCCCCGCACGGGGGCACGCCGCCCCCACGCGCGACAGTGCCCGGCACCCCCTAGCCTGCACACGGGCGTGCACAGCACCGCCCCATGCTTGCAAACATATGCACACGCATGCAAAAACGTGCACACGCATGCAAGCACTTGCACACGCATGCAAACACTTGCACACGCACGCACACTCGGCACCCCCTGCTCTGCCAACCCCCCCAGCCACCGGGCTCCCGGGGCCTGGCACCCTGCGTGGGCATCCACGGGGTGAACACCCATCGCGGGGCGTGCAAGAGCGCCTGAGTAGCCTGCTTGCACACGCCAGGCCCCGTGTGCACACGCGTGTGCCCCCCGCCGCCTCGGCGCGCCCCTTACCCCCCTCGGAGCCGGAGGCGGCCGCGGGCATCTCTGCGGCGGGCGAGTGGCGCGGCGGCCCTGCTGCTGGCCAGGCCCCCGCCGGCCCCTCGCGCCTGGCACCGCCGGGACGGGACGCGCAGGCGTGCGGCAGCCAGGCCCACGCGTGCGGCCTGCACGCGGCCCCCCCCGCTTGTGCATACACCTAACGCACACGCACGCACAAATGCACCCCCGCACGGGCGCTTGCACCCACAAACACGTGCATCAATGCACCCTGCACACGTGCATGCATGCACACGTACCCTGCACCTGCCACAGCACGCACACGCATGCACACGCACACGCATGCACACGCACACCCGTGCCTGCCCCATGCAGAGCCCTGCTGCACCCAGCAACAGCGGGGCCAGCACCAGGGCCCCGGTGTCCCCAGCACGCCCAGTGCCAGTGTCCCCAGTGTCCCCAGCACCCCCAGCCTGCACAGTCCATGGCCCCAGTGTCCCCAGCACAGGCAGCGCTGGTGTCCCCAGTATGGTCACCCGCAGTGTCCCCAGCATGCCCAATCCCAATGTCCCCAATACACCCAGTCCCAGTGTCCCCACTGTCTCCAGCATGACCAGTATCTCCAACATACCCAGTGCCAATGTCCCCAGCACACCCAGTGCCAGTGTCCCCAGTGTCCCCAATACACCCAGTCCCAGTGCCCCCAGTGTCTCCAGCATGACCAATGTCCCCAGTGTCCCCAGCACACGCAGTCCCAGTGTCCCCAATACACCCATTCCCAGTGCCCCCAGCACGACCAGTATCTCCAACATACCCAGTGCCAGTGTCCCCAGTGCACCCAGTGCCAGTGTCCCCAGTGTCCCTTTCACAGCCAGCCCCCAGTCAGTCCCCGTCCCCCCACGTCCCCGTCCCCCCCCAGCAGGCGGAGGCACAAGGTGGCTGCAACAGGGGTTTATTGCGCCGGGGCCTGGCTCGGCCCCGGGGACGGGGACAGGGTGACAGTGACAGAGACGGGGCTGCGGCCCCCGGGCTCCTCTTCACCCGCCGGGCGCTGGAGCCGCCCTGCAAGGAGACGGGGCGACGGGGCTGCAGGGTGGTGGCAGCGGGGGACCGAGGCAAACGCCGCCCCCGGCCCGTCCCCGCGCCCCTCACCTGGGGGGCTCAGCACCCCGCCGCCCCGTAGGGCTCCTCGCACAGCGCCCGGCTGCCGGACCGCTTGCCGTACCTGCAACGGGGAGAAGGGTGCAACGGGGAGAAGGGTGCAACGGCGGGGGGGAGAAGGGTGCAGCCGGGAGCACGATGCAACGGGGGAGAAGGGAGCAACAAGGGAGAAGGGTGCAACGGGGAGCGTGGTGCAATGGGGAGGCGCGGTGCAACGGGGGAGCGTGGTGCAACGGGGGAGTGCAACGCCATAGGGAGCGCGATGCAATGGGGAAGCACGATGCAACCAGGGCACATGATCACTGCAACAGCGGAGGCGCGATGCAACGAGGAGCGCGATGCAACGAGGAGCGCGATGCAACGAGGAGCGCGATGCGACGGGGAGGCGCGATGCGACCAGGGCACATGATCACTGCAACAGGGGAGCACGATGCAGCCGGGATGCACTGCAATAGGAGAGAGCACCGAAACAGGAGAGCACGTTGCAACAGGGAATGCACTGCAGTGGGGCAGCGCGATGTAACGGGTAGCACATTGCAACAGCGAGCATGGTGCAACGGGCGAGCGCATTGAAACGGGGCAGCGAAATGCAACAGCGAGCACGATGCAATGGGGAGCGCATTGCAACGGGGGAGCACGTTGCAGCGGGGAGCGCGTGGCAGCGGGGAGCGCTTCTGCCCTCACCTGTGCCGCGTGACCACGTTGAGGTACTGCTGCAGGTCGTTGTAGAAGCGCACCAGGTCCTCCATGGGGGCGTCGTCGCCGGGGTAGGTGGGCTGCACCGGCCCCGCGGCGCCCGGGCGCCCGGCCAGCAGCGCCAGGCAGCAGGAGAGCAGCAGCAGGGAGGCCCAGCGGCCGCGGGGAGCCATGGCCTGCGCCGGGCACCGCCGCAGCGCTGAGGCCGGGCACCGGCACAGCACACGCGCAGGCACGGGCACGGAGAGGTGGGCACGGGCACGGAGACATGCATGCGCACGTGCACTCACATGCACACATGCACACACACACACACGCATGCACACACGCATGCACACACATGCAAAAGCACCGCTGGCAGAGCGCACACACGTGTGCCCCGTGCACACACACACGCACCGGCGCGCACCCTTGCACCCCCGTTTCCCACGCTGGCCGTGCCGCCTGCCCGCACCCCCATGTACATGCACCCAAACCGGCCTGTTTTCTCCCCAAAGCGTCCCCCGTGGACGAGCCCCCCCCCCGGCAGCGCTCACCTGCTTCTGCGAGACGTGGCACAGGACACGGGGACGCGGGGACACGGCGGGACCCTGCCGTCGGCTGCCCGGGTGCTGCTGCCACCGGGCTTTATATGGCCCCCACCACCCCCCCGCGTCCCCCGCTGATGTCACCCAGCCACGCGTCCCCCGGCCCCCTCGTCCCCGGCCCCCCCCAGCCCTGGTTAATGTTTGAGCCCTGCCGGACCCCCAGGCCGGGCCCCCGGGGGGGGGATGAGGACGTGGCCGCGGGGGGGCCCAGGTGTCCAGCTGCCGTCCCCGGAGCGGCTCAGCCCCGCGGGGCCCAGGCATGCGCCGGGCTGGGGATGGACAGCGGGATGGACGGAGGGATGGAGGGATGGACAGACGGATGGATGGCAGAATAGAGGGAGAGAGGCTGGAGGGCCGGCTGGGCAGATGGAGGGATCGATGGCGGGATGGACGGAGGGATGGACAGAGGGATGGAGGGAGGGATGGGCAGCTGGAGGGAGAGGTGGCGGGATGGACGAAGGGATGGAGGGAGGGATGGAGGGATGGATGGAGGGAGAGATGGAGGGAAGGATGGTGGGAGCGGTAGGCAGATGGAGGGATGGAGCGGTGGATGGAGGGAGGGATGGAGGGAGGGAGGGATAGTAAGGTGGCGGGGTGGATGGATGGATAGATAGTGAGGTGGCGGAGGGGACAGAGGGATGGATGGCGGGGTGGATGGCGGGGTGGATGGCGGGGTGGGGGCGGCGGGCGAGAAAGAGGTGCCCTGGGGGGGATGGGGAGACGGAGGGAAGGGGGGACGGGGGGGACAGGACAGGGTGGGCGCTGGGCAGCAGGAGCAGCGCACAGACAGACGGCTGCGTGGACGGAGGAAGGAGGAGAAGACAGGCGGTTGGAGGGGCAGATGGAGCCGGTCCCGGCCCACCCGGCCCCAGTGCGGGGCGCCATGGGGTGCTGTGGGGTGCTGTGGGGCCGGCTGGGCTCGGCACAGCCCTGGGGGACCCGCCGGGACGGGGCATCGCCTGCTGTCCCCCCCCCCAGCTGGACACAGCCGCTGACGGGGCCCTGGGGCCCCACAGCACACGCTGGCACCCAGCACCAGTGCACCCAGCACCAGTGCACCCAGCACCCCCCCACCAAATGCACCCACCACCAGTGCACCCAGCACCACCACTGCACCCCACGCCCAGTGCACCCAGTACCCACTGCTAGGGTGCCCCCATGCCCAGTGCACACCAGCACCAAATGCACCCAGCACCCAGCGCAACCCCCACCCACTTCCAGTGCACCCCACCCCCAGTGCACCCCAGCACCCAGTGCCTGTGCAGCCCATACCTAGTGCACCTAGCCCCCGCTGCCAGTGCAGCCCAGCATCCAGTGTGCCCCACCCCCAGTGTACCCAGCGCCCACCCCCAGTGCACCCCCACAACCAACGCAGCCCAGCACCCCAGCACCCACCGTCTGTGCACCCGCCACCTGTATACCACGTACCAGTACACCCCACACCCGGTTCATCCCCATACCCACAACTCGTGCACCCCCATATCAATGCACCCCGCACCCAGTGCACCCAGCACCCAGTGAATCCCAGCACCCACTCCCAGTGCACCCCCACACCCAGTGCACCCTGTAACCAATGCACCCCCACACCCAGTGCACCCAGCATCCACCGCCAGTGCACCCCCACACCCAGTACACCCCAGCACCAAATGCGCCCAGCACACAGTGAATCCCAGCACCCAGTGCACCCTGTAACCAATGCACCCCCACACCCAGTGCACCCAGCGCCCAGTGCATCCCAGCACCGGCTGCCAGGGCACCCCCGCACCCAGTGCACCCCATCACACAGTGAATCCCAGCACCCAGTGCACCCTATAACCAGTGCACCCCACATCCACCACCAGTGCACCCCCACACCCAGTGCACCCAGCACCAAATGTACCCAGCACATAGTGAGTCCTAGCACCCGCTGCCAGGGCACCCCAGCACCCAGTGCACCCTATAACCAGTGCACCCAGTGCACAGTGAATCCCAGCACCCAGTGCACCCAGCACCCAGTGCATCCCGGACACAGTGCATCCAGCACCCAGTGCACCCAGCACCCACTGCCAGTGCACCCAGCACCAAGTGCACCCCGTACCCAGTGCACCCAGCACCCAGTGCACCCAGGACACAGAGATCCCAGCACCCCCCACCAGTGCAAACCGGCACACCGTGCCCCCCGCACCCCCCCACGCCCCCCCTCCGGAACACGCAGAGCCCAGGCGGGTGCCCACAATCTTGCTCTTTATTGCCACGAGCGGCAGCGCACGGGAGCCGTGCGGGGACCCGGCGACAGTGGGGAGGGGACGGGGACGGGGGCCCTGCAGCGGGACCCCCCGGGCCGGGCATGTGGGGTGCCCTGTCCCTCCCGGCGGGGTCCATGCTGGCACCGGGCGCTGGGGCCCTCGGGAGGCCCCGGGGCGGATTCGGGGCCGGGGGAGCCCGTCACCATGAGGAGTCGTCGTCGTACCTGCGGGAAGAGCGTGGTGAGAAAACGGGGGGCAAGACCCCCCACCCCCGGGGCCCCCACCCCAGGGTGCAGGCAGGGACCCTGCCCGCGGGGGGACGGGGACGGGGACGCTCACCATGACCTGCCGGTGTGGCCGCTGCTGGCCCCCAAGGGCAGCTCCGATGCCAGGGCCTCGGCGCTGGCGCGTTTGCCGTACCTGCGGGACACGGAGCCGTGCAAACGGGCACACACGAGTGTGCAAAGGGGCACGCACAAGCATGCAAAGGGGCATGCAAAGGCAGCGCGCAAGTGTGCAGAGCTGAATACACAGCCAGGCGAACGGGACCTCGTGGGGGCATGCAAAGGGGCATGCACAAGTGTGCAAAGGGGCACACACAGGTGTGCAAATGGGAATGCAGAGGTGCGTGCAAAGGCAATGCACAAGTGTGCAAAGCCAAATACACAGCTGTGCAAATGGGACGCTGCTGGTGCATGCGAAGGGGCACTCACGAGTGTGCAAAGGGGCACACGGGACTGTGCAAACGGGACCTTGCAGGTGCGTGCAAGGGGGCACACACAAGCGTGCAAGCACATGCACGCACACGGGAACCGCGGGGCCCATGCAAGTGTGCAAATGGGCCCCTGCCGGTGCAGAGGGGACGGCCGACGAGCGCGGCGGCGGGGAAGGCGCCCGCCGCGTGTGCCCCCGCGTGCGCTCACGCGCGCG
Source organism: Dromaius novaehollandiae (assembly GCF_036370855.1). Taxonomy (NCBI): domain Eukaryota; kingdom Metazoa; phylum Chordata; class Aves; order Casuariiformes; family Dromaiidae; genus Dromaius; species Dromaius novaehollandiae. Next base: position 8,422,777 of record NC_088119.1, on the reverse strand, counting down.
TGCCCCGCTCACCTCTGCCGTGTCACCAGGTTGATGTAGTGGCGCAGGGCCGAGAAGTACCTGGCCATCTCCTCGGGCGAGGCGTCGTCGCCGGGGCTCTCGGGCTTCGGCGGGTAGGCGCCCGCCAGGCACAGCAGGGCGCCCAGGGCCGCCGCCGCCAGCACCCGCCACCGCCTCGGGGAGGCCACCATCTGCGGGGGGACGGCGTCGGGGCGAGCCCGGGCACCCCCAGAGCTCCCAGGGTTCCCGGCGGGTTGTGTGTCCCCACCCCGGGACACCTTCCCTCTGGGGACCCTCCCCAGACGTGTCCCCACCAAGGGACCCCAGGTGTCCACCAAGGGGACATCTCTCTAGGGACCCCCATGGACCCTTCACCTCCCCCAAAGGGACATATCACCCCCCCAAGGACCCTCCTCACCTCCCCAAGGGGACATGGCACCCCCCAGGGACACTCCATCTCCCAAGGGGACATCTCCCCCCCCCCAAGGACCCTCCTCACCTCCCCAGGGGGACGTGGCCCCACCAGAGGACCCCTGGACCCCCCCACCTCCCCAAGGGGACATCACCTCCCAGAGACCCACCAAGTCCCCAAGGGGACATCTCCCCCCCACCCCAAGGGAGCCCAGGTCACCCCAAGGGGACAACTGCCCCCCAAGGACCCTCCTCACCTCCCCAAGAGGACAAGTCATCCCAGGGAACCCCAAGTCCCCAAGGGGACATCTCCCCCCCCCCAAGGGAGCCCAGCTCACCCCAAGGGGACAACTGCCCCCCAAGGACCCTCCTCACCTCCCCAAGAGGACAAGTCATCCCAGGGAACCCCAAGTCCCCAAGGGGACATCTCCCCCCCAGGGATCCCAATTCTCCCCAGCAGGACCCCAAAGACCCCATCCACCTCCCCAAGGCACATCACCTCCCAGGGACCCCCAAGTCCCAAAGGGGACGTGTCCCCCCCAAGGGACCCCGATTCTCCCCCATGAGACCCCAGGACCCCCTCCACCTCCCCAAGGGACCTGCCACCTCCCCAGGGGGACAAGTCATCCCAGGGACCGCCAGGTCCCCAAGGTGACATCTCCCCCCCAGGGGACCCCAGCTCTCCCCAAGGGACATCAGCTCCCCCTGGGGCTCCCCGGGTCCCCAAGGGACCCCCGGGACCCCGGCACCCATCCCGGCACTCACGGTGGAGCCGCGAGGTGCCACGGCAGGGCCTGGCGCTGCGGGGTGACGCCGGGGACAACGCCGGGGACACCGCCGGCTCCGGCACCCGCCCGGGCTCTTATAGCCTCCCGCGGGGTGGCCGCTGGCTCCTCCCTCGCCCCCGCGTCCCCGTGTCCCCACGTCACGGCGGGCACCGCGGCAGCCCCCAGCATGGGGCTGGGGGCTGAGGAAGAGGAGGGTGATGGGAGGAAGGGGGGAGCCGGCCCTTTGCAGAGCCCCCGGCGCCACGCCGCACCGAGGGGACAGGGTGACACGGGGGTGACATCAGCCGCAACACACGCGGCAGGGAAACCGAGGCACGGCGAGCCGAGGCTCAGCAGCCCCCCGCAGAGAGACCCCGGCCACCACCGCGGCGTCGGGGCGGCCGCTTGGCCCCGGGCAGCCGCTGTCCCTGCCGTCACCCCCGAGCGCGGCAGCTGGGAGCGGGCACCGCCGCGGGGGGCCCGCCCGGACACCGGCCCCCACGGGGAGAGGTCCGCGGTGCGGCACGCACGGCGCCGGGGGGGCTCCAGCCAGGGGGGTCGGGCACGCCGGTGCACTCGCGCGTGCGAGCGTGCAACCGCGCGTCCAAGCGCACGCGCAGCTGGGAACGGCTTGCAGCAGCCTGCCAGGCCGGGTGCCGCTCTGCTGCTTGCACGCTCGCGCCCCGACGTGCACACGCACGGCAGCAGGGACACACGCGTGTGCACACTCACAGCTGCATAGACACACACGTGTGTATATGTGCACGGCTGCAAGCACAGACACATGCACACTCACTCGTGCACACATGCACAGCTGCAAGGACACACACGTGTGTATGGGCACAGCTGCAAGGACACCTGTGTGCACACTCACTCGTGCACACACACACACAGCTGCAGGGAGACAGGCGTGTGCACACTCACACAAGCACACACTTACGTGTGCACGCTCGCACAGGCATGAAAATGTGCACACGCGTGCACACACAGCTGCAGGGGCGCACATGCCCCCCCGGCCGGGCCCCCCTTGCGTTTTCACCCCACCGGTTGCAGCCCCCCAGCACCGGTCGGACCCGAAGCCACCGGGGCTGGAGGACGCCAAGCAGTCGCAGCGCGGCCCGGCCCGATCATTACGGATTAACGGATCGATGGGGGCCGCGCAGCCGCCCCGCCCCGCGAGACCCAGCGCCGCGGGCCCGGCCAGGACAGGCGACGCGCACGAGGACACCCGCGCCGGCACGTGGCCCGCGGCGCCATGCCACCCCCGGGGCACGTGGCTGTGCACCCACCCCGTGCACCCAGCCCGTGCACCCCACACGCACCCGCCCCGTGCACCCCCCGTGTGCCTTGGCTCACCCACGGCGGTGCTGGCACCGTGCTCCCGGCGGGTCTCGGTCCGTGCATGGCCACGTCCACCCTGGGGGTGCCGGATCCTGCCTCCCGCCCACGCCACGTCGGGGGGACACGGGGCCGGCGATGCCCCATGTGGCACCCTCAGGGGCGAAAGCCCACGAGGGAGTTTTCCCGTGGGGAATTGGACCCCCCCAGCCAGCAGCAAGGGGTCCCGGGGGGGGGGACATGCTACAACAGGCCACCCACCAGGGTCGTCCCCTTCCTGCGCCCACTGTGGAGGGGAGCGGACCTGCCCCCCCCCCCCCCAAAACACAGCAGCAACGCCAGCCCTGGCTGGGAGAAGGGGGGAACCGGGGCCAGCGCGGCCCCCCGGGACCCCCCCCCGGCCGAGAGGGAGAAAGGAGGCGCCGGCTTTCTGCCCCATTTCCCCCAGCGACAGCAAACAGCAATTTTCCAAAGGTCACAGGATGGCTCTGCCGCCGGCTGGCGAGCACCCCCCGCCCCGGGCAGCGAGGGGGACCCGCCCGGCAGCCGCCTGCGGGGGGGGGGGGGGGGGGGACGGGACAGGGGGGGCCACCGGGGCCCCCTCCAGCCCCCGCTCCAGAGAGCGGCTGCCTCGGTTTCCCCAGCCGGGCCTGCGGGAGGCCCAGGGTCCCGGGCAGCCCCCGTGCACCACCGGGTCCCACCCAGGGGGGGACAAGGAGGATGCAGCCCCGCTCCCCCCCCCCCCCCCGCCGGGGAGGGGGGCGAGGGAAGCGCGGCCCCGTGAGCAAACACGGCCGCCGCCGCCCGCCTGCGCTTTATGGCCCGGCTGCTTCCGACGGAGGCGCATCAGGGGCCGCGTCTGCCCCGCGCCCCCGCCCCGCCGCAGGAAGCCCCTTATCGGCGCCGCCGCCAGCGCCCGCTGGCTCCGCGCCCGCTGCTAATGCGCTTCCGACGGGGGGGCCGGGACCCGCGGCGCCACGCGGCCCCCGCCGCCGGCTCCGGCCCCCCCTTCTCCCTGCAACGGCTGCAGCCACCTCCCCACGCTGCCCCACGTCCCCCTGCCACGCGTCGGGGACGGCGACCCAGGCGACGGCTCCCCCAGCCCCACGGATGATCCAGCCTTGGCCTAATCCCCCCCCCGCCCAATAAACGGCACGTTAAGCCCCCGCGACACATCGCTGCCGGGGAGTTTCTCCCCTGCCTCAGTTTCCCCCCGCCACGGAGGGCAGGATGAGGCCCAAACACCCGGGGGAGACGCGTGGCGTCAGCATCCAGCTCGGCGCAGCCCCCCTCCGCCCGGCTTTGCCCCGCGCCCAACAGCCGACAGAGCCCGGGGAGGAGGTAAAAGACTTATTTCATCAGTAAAAATACACCGGAGTGGGGGGAGCGCGACGGGAGCGAGCGGGCGCTCGGGGCCCAGCCGGACGCCGACCACACAGTGGCCAGAGCCCGGCAAGCGAGAGCCCCCGCGACTCCCCCTTGCCGCGGGGGGCAGAACCCGCCCCATCCTTTGGCCCTCACCCAAAATACCAAATATTTACAAATTAAAAAAAAAAAAAAAAAAGAATAAATAGCAGTGATTCTTTAAAATAAAAAAAGCCGCTCCCGCCGCCCGGCCCCTCGCGGCAGTCCTGGCCCGCGCGCCCGCCCGCTCAGCCGTCCGTGGCCAGGATGACGACGGCCCCGAAGATGCCCACGTTCTGCCCGATGAGCTTCATCTGGTTCCAGAACTCGACGCGGCGCGCGTCGTGCCAGTAGCCGATGTTGCCGTCGATGAGCAGGATGGCGGGGGGCAGCAGCACGGCGAGGACCTGCGCCGCCGCGCGCACGTAGTAGCCCGAGAGGAAGGCCAAGGCGAGCAGCCCGTAGAGGACGAAGAGCAGCTGGAGGGTGAGCTCGCCGCCCAGGATGTGGTTCAGGTAGGCCAGGCGGTCCTCCTTGCTGTGCTGCAGCGAGTAGGCCTGCGGCGGAGCCACGGAGTCGCGTTCGCCCGGCACGGCACCGCGGAGGCAGCCCATTCCCAGCCGGACGCGTGCAAACGGCAGGGAGAGACCCGCGTGCGGAGCGGCCGGCACCCATGGGACCGTGGCGATCCCAACCAGCGCATCCAACCGGCCGCGTGGCCACCAGCAAGGCCCCAGGGCCGGCGGCGCTGCCCGAAACGGGGCCGGCCGCGACTTTTGGCAACTGGCAAAGCCCGCGCGGGCCGTGCCGAGGTGGGGGCAGCGTCGGGGGGGGCCGGGGCGGGTGCCCCCAGCCCCACGTACCTGGCAGATGAGGTAGATGCCCAGGAAGACCTGCCCCGTGGACTGCAGGGAGCGGCTGCGCGGCTTCTGGCGGTAGAGCTCGCCGGCGCCGCTCGCCAGGATGAGGAAGCCGCCGATGATGGCGATGGTCCGGGAGTACATCCGCACCTGGGCGAGGGCGCCGTCAGCGCCGGGGGGCCGCCGGGGGGGGGTCGGCGGCGGGATGGGGGGGTCGGGCTCACCTTGAGCCAGTCGCCGTAGTGCACGTGGCCGCCGACGTGGGCGGCGTAGGTGGCGACGGCGAGCTGCAGGGCGGCGCCCAGGGCGAACCAGCGGCGCTTGACGCCGAAGGACATGAAGCTGGCGCAGAGCACGGCCACCCCCATGTCCACGTACAGGTAGGGGATGGGGATGTCGGGTTTCCTGGGGGGGGGGCCGGGACCGCTCGAGCCCCCCCGTCGCCCCCCCCCCCCCCAGCCCCGCTCGCCCTCGCGGCTGCAGCACCCCTGCCCCAAACGCCGTTCCCCTGCCCCGCTGCAACCCCCCGGCCCAGGCCCAACTCCCTCTCCCGCACCATGACCCCCCCCAGCCCCAACTCCCGGCCCCCCCGGCCACTGCTGGTCCTCGCCCCCTCCCCTCTCCACTGCCCCGACCCCCCACCCCTGCTCCCCCAGCCCCAATAACCCCCAGCCCACCCCCTGCTCCCCCAGCCCCCAAAGACCCCCAGCCCCCAATGACCCCCCAGCCCACCCCCCACCCCCCTAGCCCCAATGACCCCCACCCCAATGACCCCCGAGTCCTCCCCCCACTCACCTAACCCCCAACGACCCCAGCCCCACTGCCCCCCAGCCCCTCCCCAGACTCCCACACTGCCCCCCTTCCTCCCCCTGCTCCCCCCAGCCCCCAGCTTGCCCCCCAGCCCCCTATCCCCACTCGCCAAGCCCTGATGCCCCCCACCCCCAACACCCCCCAGTCCCTAACACCCCCAGCCCCCAACTTGCCCTCAGCCCCCAACTCACCCCCCAGGCCCCAACACTTCCTAGCCCCCAACTTGCTCCCAGCCCCCTACTTCTTCTCCCCCAGCCCCTAATACCCCCCCGCCCCCAATTACCCCCCAGCCTCCAACTCACCCCCCAGTCCCCAACACCCCAAAGCCCCCAGTTACCCCCCAGCCCCTAATACCTCTCAGCCCCCAATTACCCCCCAGGCCCCAACGCTTCCTAACCTCCAACTTCTTCTCCCCCAGCCCCTAATACCCCCCAGCCCCCAACTACCCCCAGCCCCCGACACCCCCCAGCCCCCAGTTACCCCCCAGCCCCCAACTACCCCCAGCCCCCGACACCCCAAAGCCCCCAGTTACCCCCCAGCCCCCAACTACCCCCAGCCCCCGACACCCCAAAGCCCCCCGTTACCCCCCAGCCCCCAGTTACCCCCCAGCCCCCAGTTACCCCCCAGGCCCCAGTTACCCCCCAGGCCCCAGCGTGCCCCCCGGGGCCCTGCTTCTTCTCCCCCAGGCCCCAACTCACCCCCCAGCCCCCAGTGACCCCCCAGGCCCCGGCTCGCCCCGGCCCCCGCTCGCCGGCCCCGTCGCGGGTCGCACCGGCGGCCGTCGGCGCGCTCGGCGCACAGCAGCAGCCCGCTGAAGCAGTGCCAGAAGGGGAACCGCGTCAGCAGGACGCCGCCGCCCGCCGTCAGCAGCCGCAGCGCCCGCCGCCGCCACCCGCGCGCCGCCGCCATCTCGGCGCGCCCGCCCCGCCCCGCCCCGCCCCGCCGGAAGCCCCGCCCCCCCGCCCCGCCCCGCGCGCGCCGCCGCCGCCCGCCCCGCCGGCAACCGCCGCGCCGCCGCCGCGTTCCGCCGCGCCGCCGTTCCGGCCCCCCCCGCCCGGCGCGCGCCCCGGGACCCCCCCGTGTCCCGGTACTCCCACGTGTGTGCCGGTGCCCCCCCCGTGTCCCGGTACTCCCACGTCTGCGGGACCCCCACGTGTGTCCCGGTGCCCCACGCGTCCCAGTATCCACGTGTCCAGTTCCCCCCCAACGGGTCCCGGTGCCCACACCTGGCCCAGTACCCCCCCATTTCCCAGTACCCCCCCACATCCCAGTGCCCCACACCAACACATGGCCCAGTACCCCCCCATTTCCCAGCACACCCCCACGTGTCCCAGTCCCCACGGATCCGGTACCCACACACGGCCCAGTACCCCCCCCCCCGGTGTCCCAGTACCCCCATGTGTCCCCATACCCCTCACACATCTCCCAGTGCCCCCCCACACATTCCAGTGCCCCACAGATCCAGTACCCATACATGGCCCAGTACCCCCACGCATTTCCCAGTGCCCCCCCCCACATCCCAGTGCCCCACAGATCCAGTACCCACACATGTCCCAGTACCCCCACCACATCCCAGTGTCCCACGCCCCCACGTCCCAGTACCCCCCCACACATCCCAGTGCCCTCCACGTGCCCCCATACCCCCCTGCATGGCCCTGTACCCCCACGCACATCCCAGTGCCCCATGTCTGGTACCCCCACATGCCCCCCAGGACCCCCATGTGCACCCTGGGACCCCCCCACGTCCCAGCACCCACCCTGCACCCCCCACACATCCCAGTGCCCCCACACCCCCACATCCAGCTCCCCCAGGCCCCGGCGCTGCCCCACGGCTGGCCGAGGCACCGTCACCACCACCCGCCCACAGGGAGCCGGCCCGGACCCCCCCGGCTCACGCACAAACAAGGGTCCCGAGGCCGCTCAGCACCCGCTGCTACAGCCCGCCCCCCCCCCCACAGACCCACGGCTCCAGACACGGGTGATGGTTAAAAAAATTTCGGGTTTTATTGTTTTGCTAAACAATACTAAAAAATTTTCCTTTTTTTTTTCTTCTAAAGGCAGGGCTTGAATTATTTGATTTTGATCCATTTATTTTAAAAAACAAAACAAAAAAGGTAAGGGGGGGAGGATCATGGCAAAAAAAAAAAAGGAAAAAAAAAAGGAAAAAGAAAAAAATAAAAGTAAAGCAAAGGGGAAATACCAGGCCCCCCCGTAGCTCCGGCCCCCCCTGGCCCCCCGAGGGGCCACGGCTGAGGCAGCGGGGGGCCCCGGCACCGCCGCCTGACACCGGGTGCCCGCGGAGGGAGGGGGGCGGCTCCGAGCCCCCCCCGGGCACTCGGCAAAGGCACTTGGGCTCCCGCGAGCCGTGTCCCTCCGGCAGCGGAGACGGTGCCCTGGGCCGGGGGGGGGGCCTGCAGCGGCTGGGGGGGGGGGGGGGGGGACACGCCATGACCCAGGGCCCCCCCCACAAAATCCCATGCAGAAAAACCCGTTCCAGCTCTGCGCAGAGGCCCGGGGAGGGGAAAAAAAACCCTCGCAGTCGAGGGCCGATAGGGTCGGAGGGGTGATTGGGGTCGGGGTAGGGTTTTTTTGCCATGATCCTGGTTGAGAGAACTGCTAGAAGCAGAAAATATTTAAAGAACATTTTAATATATATTCATATATATATTTAAAGATAAGAAAAATAAGACTAATTCAAGCCTTGCCCTGTGCAAACAAAATTAAAACGAGACCACGCTGGTCACAAAGGTCCCGATTCAGTTGCCTCAGTCAGCTTGTTACTTTTATTTTTTAGAGGGGTTTTCTGGGGACGGGGATGGGCGAGGGAGAGATGCTCCTATGTTACAGAGGGGCAGAGAGGGAGGATGGGGGGCACGGGGTGACACTCCCCCCTTTAGAAAAGTAAAGGGGGGGGGGCTTTCTCGGCAGGGGGAGAGGAAAGGAGAGAAACGTCAAAAAATAAAACTAACAGAGTCTGACTGGCTCGTAGGAAAGAAAACATGGCGGACAAAAGAAAGTCTGTTAGTCAAGTAATGCATGAGCTTTTAAATTATTCTCTTTTCTCGTTCTTTTTTTTTCTTTTTTTTTTTTTTCTTTTTTAAAGTCTAAGGTTTGGAATCGGTGAGCTCCCCATTAACGAGCCCGAAAGGGAATAAAACTGCTCCCCTGCCCTCCCGCCCCGGCCTCCGCTGGAGACGTCGGCGTTGGCTGCCGGGCGGCGGCGGAGCCCCGGCGCTGGCGGTGGGACTCAGGACGCCAGGGAGGTCTCCTTCTGTGTTTGCTGTGCTTGTGAACGCTGCATTACCTTTTGGCTTTCCACATCTCTAAAATGTTTCTCGACCTACGGAGCGGGAGGGTGGCGGGGATGGAGAGAAGGCTCAGCGAGGCGGGCGCCAGGCGGGCAGGGGTGCCAGCCCCCGCCGGACGCCCCCCGCGCCCCCCACCCCGGCGCGCCCCCCACCCTGAGCCCCACTTACTATTTTGCGTACGTGACTCAGCGCACTTCCCTCTTTGCCTTTACAGTTTTCCACTTGATACGGAGGGGCAATAACAACTTCTTCCATCACAACTATGTTCTTCTCCTGCCATTTACAGTCTTTAATGCTGCGGGGAGGCAGGAGGGAACAGGATCAGCAGCTTCCCGGCAGAGCGGACCCCCCCCTCGCCCCCCAGCCCCTCCGAGCGCGGCCGCGTCTCATCGGCAGAGCCGCGTCTCCCCGAGGAGGCACACGGCCCCTGGGGCAGGATCAGACCAGGTGCCAGTTTGGGACAGCAGGGGAGGGGAGAGGAGAACGGCAGGCAACTCCAGCAGGAACGAGGAGCCTGGAGCACCAGCGAGACCAGTCAGAGACATGGACACGCTTACTGGGAGCTCCTGCCCCAAGGGAGCTCTCTAGCTCCCCAGTTATCCCGAGGAAGCGATGGAGGGAGGCGTGTGGCCCAAAACGCCGCAGGTCACAAGGGCCAAGGCAGAGAGCAGAAGCCACCGATTGCATCTACTTACGTCTTATGTATAGTCTGGAAGAGCTGCTGTCCTTCCAGAGAGACACCAGCACTAATTGCATACGCCTGGCTCAGCTTCTCTTCCTTCTCCGTCCGTGCTTTGTTGGCAAGCTGGAGGGGAGAGAGAGACACGGGGCTCCCCTGAGCACAATCCAAGCGCGGGCGGACGGACAGCGAGCCACGAGCAGGGCAGAGCTGCCGGCCCGCTCTCAGGAGCGAGGTCCGCTCCTGCTCGCGCCGAAGCTGCTCTCTGCGTGCACATCTGGGTGCAAACGCAAGGTTTGTGAGAAAACACCAGGCAAGCCTCGCCAGAAAGCGAAGCCCCTTCACTTGGAGAGCACCGAGCTTCACGTGCCCCCCCGTGAGCAACACCAGGCTTTGGGGACACTGGCACTGCGGACAGGCCGCCGACCAGCGCTGGATTCGAGCCAGCGGGACAGGAGCAGAGCGGTCCCCACGCAGGGAGCCCAGCCTCGCTCAGCGCCTTCACGCAGGTCCGGGGCAAGCAACATTTAGCCTAAGTCTCCTATACACTAAAATACAGCTCTGCTGTTCACTGTTTGCATCACAGGCTAAATTTCAGGGCAACCTCAACTCATGGTTTAACCTGTTTCAAGTCATCTTCACCGCTGTTTGTGTCCCCTGGGCATTTTGGCCAGGCTTTTCAGGGACGGGGTGTGTTGGGGGGCATCATCTTCCTGCGTTCCCCCCTTCAGGCAAAACCCACAGGGGGAAGATTAGCTGCTGGGGCCAAATACACAAGTGCCAGATTTGCCGCTGCCCTTTCCGAACAAGTTGTTGCACTTCAGGTCCAAACCACCTTCCACCGCTTGCTGTTTATCCAGCACTTGACAACCGGGGATGCAGACGGGCAGGATGAGTCCAGAATAACCATTACGTTAGGGCTAATATGGTGTAAATGCCTCCACACAGACCACGCTGGAATATGAGCAACTCTATCCCAGAACGGTTATTCTGTTCCAAAAAAAGCAGAGCAGTTATTTGGGAACAACAACAAAAGAGTCACTCTGGCAGCGCACAACGTCCGCATGTGGGGAAGCTTAATCCTGCGCTCGCATCATCCCAGAATAGAGAGGGGAAACTCCACCCCTCGCTCATCCCCTGCAGTAAAATCCACAGCGGAGAAAGTGGCTGCGACTGCTTCGAGGCAGGAGACCCGCAGGCAGTGACATCCTCGCGAGCGACGCGCCGGACAAGCCGCTTTCCCCTGCGAGAGCTGCTGCAGTGGAAGAGCCACATTAGCATAGCCGCCTACGCAGGAAAGGCCTCACGCTTGCGAGCGCTCCAAAACGCACACAAAAATAAAGGAAACATAGCTTTTCTCCGCGGCTCTGCTCAGGAACAAGCGCTGGTGGGGACGCAGACGTGCCGGGACCCGGACGCTTGCCTCCTGCCCGGGGATGCGCGGTGCCCACCCGAACCGCCCTCCCCCAGCCGGGGAAGCCGCCGCGCTGCCGAGCGAGCGCCGCTCTCACGTGGCTCGCTGCTGACGCGGCCGCGCCGGGCCACGCCGCGCGGGACCGCTAGACGAGCCGCTCTTTCCTCGGAGCGATCCCTGCAAGGCTGGACACGCTCAAAAGCTGCTCGGAGCGGAGGTGCGGGCAGGGGACGGGCTTCGGAGCTGCCTGGTCATCCGTTTCCGCACCCCTCACAAAGACGGCTGCTCCGACAAGAGCGCTGCTCCCTCGAAAGCCCGGGAGGAGATGAGGACAGCGGCACTGAGGTCAAGCGGTTCCCTTCAGCCAGCCCAGGTTGTCCCCAGAAACAGCAACAATGGCAGAGGCCCTGACGAGTAAAAGGGCAAACGCGCTGCAGCCCAAGACACGGAGGAGAAGACCCGCAGTAGCGTCACGGTCCAGCGCAGCCGCGAGCCGAGTGCTGCTCCTGACCCAAGGGGCGAAGCGGGACTGAACTCTGTGCCGCACGAGGGACGGCGTCACACGGAGACGCACCTTCCCAAGGAGCAGTTTCTCCCCCTTGCCCAGCGACCGAGCGAGTTTGGCAATCAGAAACCCCTCTTGGTTAAGGACGTGCACTTCACACAGCAGCAAAGTACTTTCTGAAGACCCTGTTTCGGCGTGAAAAGCCCAAGCTCCCACCGAGCAAGGGCACTTTTTGTAGCAAACTGCTAATAAGTGACAGATTTCCCCCTCCCACCCAGCCCATCTGGAAAAGCAACCACTGGGCAGAAATAGCCTGTTGTGTCTGCTTTCCACGCTCAGACGAGCAAGGCTCGCCGCAGCCCTGCTTTCCTTGCTTTTCATCGCTCCTGAACTTCTTAGCGAACAGCTAGGAAGCCTTAGCAGAGGGACGGGGGGTGAAGAAAGGCTCCTCTTTTTGCTCGCCAGCCTCCGCTCCGGCCCAGGCGGCGGCACAAACGGGCTCTGAAGCAGCCAGCCCCGCGCGCAGATCGCTCCCTCCAAGGTTGCCAGCCCGACTTCAAAGCTGGTTTATACGACTCGGTGCAATGTTCCCCAGTAACTTTCCTGCATCTGAGTCATCCAAGCAGCCGCCAGCCTTCTCCAGGGCTTCGCTAACACCTCATCCAGCTGGGGCTCTTCCCCGAGGCTGGGAGGGAGACTCAACGCAGAGGCCGGCCAGCCTGGCTCTCAGCTGCCTCCGTCGCCTTCACCAAAACATGATTCCTCTCGTGACGTGGATGGGCCGGACCTACGGCATGGAGCAGAGCGAACCCCTTCGCCTCCCCCCATTCCCAAAGGGCTGCTCCACCGAAGATCTTCCCACCAAGCAGCGCTTTCCTTGCAGTTGAGCCCTTTGCAGCGCACACTGGAAATTTCGATTTGCTTTGCCTGTTTCTGAGGCTACGCTTCACCGGGCCTCGGGATGCTCCTCTAGCTCAAAGCAGCGGCCGCAGCGGCTCGTCCTTCCCTGCCTACTCGGCTGTTCCAGTACCAGGTCCCAGGAGAGAAGCACGTGCCGAGACAGGCGAGTCTAGCTTTGGGGAGAGCCCTGCAAGGAAGGCAGGTAACAACAGGCATCCGCAAGGAAATCCTGGAGAAGCTCAGGAGAGAAGGAGCCCCTCGTGCGCACCGCCACACACCACAGCAAGCCACCAAGGGCAGCATCTCACCACTGCTTCATCTAGCACCCTTCCACCCCAGGATTAACAGCACCCAGCAAAACCCCATCTCGTCAGAATGGAGGGATACGACAAAGACAAGCAGCTACAACGGCTCAGGCTTTTCCTCGCCTCCCGGCAGGACTGCAGTCCTCTTGAGGGCACCCATCAAGCACCCTTCAGCACTCATGCTTCCAGCTAGAGCGCAGCGGTCCCTCACCAGAAAGCTGACTTGCGACTGTGGCTAGTCTCAACCACGCGCCAAGGTCCCCACCTGAAGGGTCCTTACAGGGGAAACGAGAGCGCAACAGGACGCGCTCTCCCTGTTCATCACAGCCAGCCACGGACAAAAAGTGAATGGGATGTGCCGATTCTCTAAACTTCCAGCCTCTCCAATTGAAGCGTCCAAAATAGCTTCCCTGTTCCCGCTGCGTGCTGCCCCCTCCGCCGCCCCACGCGGTTTCACGCCCCCCGGCTCCGGCGAGGGCCATTGAGCGGATTCAGATATGCACCTTGTGCAACAACTCCATGAATGAATGAGTCACTTCCCTTCCCTATTCACGTCTGCATGAATGATACCAAATATGCGCAAGGCGAGGAGAGTCGGCGAGGCCCAGCGAGCGCCCTGCCACGTCCCCCGCCGCCGCGACGGCCTCCCGCCTGGCTCGGCGCGAGCAGCAAGGCAGCCCGAGGACGGGTTACTCGGGGGAAGCAGGCAGCACGCCCCGGGGCGGCTGGCAAGGTGGGGGGGTCCCGCTGAAACCGGGCGGCCGAGCTCTCCGTGCCGCTCGCCGAGCCCAGCGCGGTCGCGGACGGCTCCGGAGCGCCGTGCCGAGATCCCACGGCCGGTGCTCCGCGGGCTGGCGTCCCCCCAGATGTCCCAGCTCGGGCCCCGCAGGGCAGAGCCCCCGCGGCGCTGGAGATAACCGCTCCGATCCCGGCTGGCAGCTCGCGCAGAGCCGACGCGGGTGCCCCCCACCCCGGCAGGGCACAGGCCTGGCCCCTCGCTCACGCAACGCTCTCCAAACGGTGCAGCTGGAGAGGGAGGTTTTACCCCCACCGCCCGGGGAAGACAACCATTTTGAGGCCTCCCTTTAACCACGGCTCAAAGACACCCCCTTCCTCCCCCCAGCTCCCAGCCCCCTCCCACCGCCACCAGCCCACAGGCAGCATACGTGACTCAGCCGCCCCGTTCCCTGTGCCCTCCGTGCCCCATCTGGGATGTCCGCCCAGGCTTAAGCGCAACAGCAAAATTTACTACTAAGCGAGTCAGAGCATGACGTTTGCAGCCTGGGCGACACGTTCTTTGTTTCGCGGCTCTCCTCTCCCTCCAGCTCCTCTCCTGTGCTCCCACGGCTGCAGATTTTACCGAATCCTCAGCAGTTCAGGGCCTTTTCAATAACATCTCCCTCGTGTGCCCATCACTGGCAGCAGGAAGCTTTGAGTTCAGCTGTATCTCGACTGAACTGCTGCCAACCCTTAGTCACACCTTCATTATCTTCCTATTCCGATTCTTTGCAATCCCCGTTCCTACTCCTCCAGCCATCCCGCAGCTGTCACGGGGTCAGCGATCGCACACCAGCCTTTCACTGCAGGAGCTTAAGCACCAGGCTCTCCCCGCCCGCCGCCCTCCCGCGCCCTGGCTATTTGTTATCGATTCAAAGTGGTTCCCCCTTGATTTTCACTCCTCGTCTTCACCGAAGCCGCCCTCCTTTCTCCCTGCAAGCTCCCTCAGGGCTTCCCGGAGCGCTGCCGATGGTTCTGCATTCAGGATGGCTCTTCCGAAGCCGCCTTCAACAGCTACCTGCAGCCGACACGGCCCGCTCACCCCCTCCCCACACCTCCCGCTGCAGCCAGCAAGCTCATTCCCTTCACTCCTTTTCCACACGACAGGTCTAACCCCCCCAGATGGGCCAGACTGCCTTCCAAACCCAGCAAATATTCTGGTCCTGGCATTTGCTTTCTATTTGGGATCTATCTGGGAGAGCTCCGCTGTCTCCTCAGGGCTCTGCTCGCTCTCCAAGGTCTCTCAGAGCAGCAAAGCAAGGGTTTGTCTCGGAGCATCGCGAGCGCGTTCCTGTGTGGCGAGAGCTCTTTCCTCCGCTATCGCCAGCATCGATTTATCCGTATTCCGGTCCTGAGGCACCGGCAGGCCCCAGCTCGCCTGCAGCTTCACGGAAGAGGACAGGTGGGTCAGCGCAACGCAGAACAACGTGGCTGCCACAGGAGAGATGGAGACATGGCCATACCGGGGGCCGCGCAGACTTCCATCCCCCTGACACTGCCTAAATACAAGAATGGGTTTGTTTGTCCTGCACCAAATCCCCAGCAATTACTTTGATGCCAGAAAAACTGAACCAAGTAGATGAAGCCAATGTCACGGAGAGCATTTTCCCGCAACAGGCCTGTCCACCTCCCAGCCACGCTCTCAGCGACATCGCTTGATGCGATTACAAGGAACAGTTGCATCTTTACGGCAATTGTGTCATTTGAAACCTCTGTCAACATGATAATCCAGGGAGAAGGAAACTCGCAGGAGTTGCAGGCCGCTCAGCCGAGGCCGGCAGGAATACGGCCCATGCCACCCAAGCGGCACTCCGCTCCCCGGCTGCGGCATCACAGGCCGCGCATTTCACAAGGAACTCCAGCTACCACAAATACCAGCCAGCCTTGGGCACGGGCGAGCATAAAACCAGCCCACAGCCTACCTGAAACCATCTACAACAAAAGGAGGTTTCCACATGGAGATACAAACTGGAAAACAAAACAAAACACATAGCCAGACCCAACGCACAGCTTTCCCGGAGCTCCTCAAGGCTCCGGTTTGCCCACAACCCCCCAGGACTGCACTCTCCCAAACACCAACCCAACAAGGCACATGGCCTCGAGGCAGCCGGCCGGGGCACCCTCTCCCCGCGAGACCCCTCCGTGGGGCAGGAGGGCTGGAGCCCCTCAGGGCGACCTTTCCCAGACCCTCACAAGAGCGTTTCCACAAGCACCCAGAGCTTGGGTTCACTTCTCTTTTTTTGACGCTACCACTGGGAATCCAAAACTATCCTCTTTTATAAGGCATGAAAGGCAATTCCTCAAAAGTTAAACTGATTGCGTGTGTTTTACAGCTCCTGTCCACTATCCTGCAATCAGACTATACCAAAAGCGACTCCGTTTTGGAAAAGGAATAACGTCCATGCGGGTAGGGGGCCACAGGGAGAGCGGTCACCCCCACAGCATTAACCTACCTCTTCTAGCATCAGTGTTCACGAGAGCACATGAAGTTCCCTAGCGTGTTCTTAACGCGGGGTCTTGGGAGAGACCACCTAGGAGGACCTGCCTGTGACAGGTTAAGGGGTGGGAAGTCTCACAAGGTAACGAGCAGCACAACAGCTTTGGCGATACCAGTCTTTTACATGAGGCTTTGATTGGAGAACTGGGATCGTTTGCTGTCACAGGAAGAACCTGTTGCATTTTTATACAGAGGCTTCGGCATCCCACCAGAGCAGGGGAGCACAACGCGCTGACCTTCCCTCCCTCTAGCCAGCAAACTGCCACGTCGCTCGGCCAAAGGCATCGCGGTTACAGTGGGAGCCGGGAGGATCAAGACCACCGGACTTTTCCTGAGTGAAAAGGGGCTGTGCAGCCTCAACATCACTAAAAGCATCCCAGAGGTCCCCAAGCAGAAATCCTTGGTCATAGCCAGCGTTTAAAGCTGCAACTTGCATCCACTTGCCAGAGATCCACATTTACTCCTGCTACAGGAAGCCAGTGCACAGTGCAACAGCCTCCAAAGAGGGCGTAAGCCACGGCGTGAGGCCAACCTGCACCTTCAGCGCTTTAAAGGGAGAACGCAGCATCATCCAGGCGCTTAAAACTACGCAGCAGGATCTCATTGGAAACCCCAAGCGATGCTGGAGCCAGCACCATAGTATAAATATAGACAAAAGGAGACCACGCACCAAACTGATGTACAAATGAGCGCCCAGGGTAGCCAAGGACAGCAACAGGCCCAATTCCCCAGCTCCTGCCCAGCCGAGCAGAGCATCCAGCCCACCAACCCTCGCCATGCGATAGCTCACGCAGGATGCCAGGGACTCACAGAGAATCCCTCTCTCAGAGGAAAAGCAGCCAACGACATCGCCCACCTGGCCCCAGGCACCCCGACGAGCCTCACGGCACACTGCAGCGTGAAGCTGGTCAGCAAACTCCCCAAAGGCCTGAGCTTTCCTTGGCACCGTGAGATGCTGCAGTCCAGTTGTGTACGTGGCAGCCCAGAAGTTCCCCCTCTCTCACCTAGGACCTTGGCTTTGGCGCTGAACAATCCCTAAGCAAAGGGGGATCCTGCAGCCTCACTGCGGAAACTCCAGCGCACGCTAAGCGATCTCCAGCATACAGGTCACAGAGCTCAATACGCTGACAAGATCTTAACCTAAACCCCCTCAGCAGGGCCACGTAAAGCCGTGATTGAAGCAAGTGATTTAAAGTTTAAAAGTTGATGCATCCCCAGTAAGAGGAACAGCATTGACTTCACCACACAAATCCCTTTTCCCCAGGAACAAGCATGTCCAAGCCCATGAGGGATATGTTCTTACCTTGCTAACATTGAGTGAAGCTAAAGGAGGAGGGGTTTCCGTGCGGTCATTAATTATTTCCACTTCTGAAACATACTGTAAGTTTACAAGCAGGATATCTGCGTGATTAGGCTTTCCACTGGAAGAAGGGCATTCTGGAGGAAAAAAACATTAAGGAAAACAAATCTAGACAGAGACATGCCTGACCACAGAGAGCTAGCCAGAAGCAAGTCAGGAGAACATTTGATTTTTCAGCAAGTGAGTCCTTCCACTATCCCAACACCTACTCAGCCAAGCACGTGGTCAAGACCCAGACACCACCACCAATCTCTTCTTTGACTCATTTGATGCTGACTTGGTTTTCCTGACTAGAGCAGACGAGAACTTTCAGCCAATAGCTGCTGTAAGCACAACACACACGACCTAGGATGCTGCGTGGCCTTTTCAGAAGCAGCAGCTTAGTCCGGGCTAGTCACGGAGCTGCAGAGGTCCTGCTGCCACAGCTTCAGCTGCAGCACAGCCTGCTTCGCTCTCCACGCAAACATCAGGCCGTGAGAGCTTGTCTACACAGGGAAGCTGACCAGAACAACTATTGTGCCTTAAAGTTACACATTTCATGCCCATAACTGTTTCCTTATGTAAACAAAAGCTAAAGCAAAGGCCTCCGCAGAGAACAGTCCCCTAGTACGGATGTAACGTGTTCCTCTGCAGGTCCATGGAAGAGGCCTTCTCGCCCTCACTCACCTCCCAGACAGCACCTCGAACACAGGCGAGGTTTGTTGTGGTTGGTACTGCTAGCATGATTGGAAAGCGTAAATTAGACAACAGTGCACCACCCCCAGAAAAACCTTTATAGAACTGACATTAATTCCTGCGCAATCTGTTCCCGCGGAGGCTGCATAGTTAGCCCTCCGCTCTTTCATCTGCTGGAGGGAGCAGGGAACGCAGCAAAGCCACGGTGGGCTTCTTGGCAAAGAGCCTCTTCCACATCAACAGGGTCTCGTCCTAGGAGGAGACACTCACAGAGGCCGGTTTTCCTCTCCTCCCATCTCCCTTGAGCCAGTCTGAGCAGCTGCGCAGGTAAAGACCTCACTAGCAAATGCCCTTCAACGAAGAGAAAACTTCCCAAGGATGCCCAAGGAACTCTGCGCAAGTCTCTTTCTTTGGAAGGATAAGATGGAGCATCCCAACTTGTGAAGAAAGATCCAGACTTACAGCAAAGCCTGAACGGGAACCCTCAGACTAGCACCTCATCCCTGGGGCAGACCATCAGCCTGATCCACTGAGCCAACCTGTGGGACAGCTTTTAAGACCTTCCTACAGCACCCAGGCCTGGGGAACTTCCCCTGTATGAACCGTATAACCATGTCCCAGGATGAATTACAGTTCTTTTACTGATCACATCCCTATTCCCAAGGCCCCTCCAGAACCACATCGCTGTCCCAAACACCCACCAGGGCATTTCCTGTTGTCTTTCAGCATTGCTCTTAGCTGCAGTCTCCAGACACAACCCTCTCTCACCCCCTCCACAGCTCACTGCTTCCCTCCAGAACCGGCTGCTGGAGCCGACGAACCACCCCAAGTACTTCTCCAGCCCGCTTCCACCACCGCTGCTGGGCTGAGCATCCACCTTCACGAACCCTCCACAGCTCCTCTGCCGCTTCATAACAGCCTTTGCCCTCACCATACTCACAGGTTGAAAAGAAAAGCACAGGCTCGTGCAGGCGTGCACGTGTATATGTTTTACATCCCCAGCACTGCCTCCCTGCCTCTTCTCCCTGCAGTCCCAGGCCCCACGTCCCCTTCCCTCCCCCAACCACATGGCACTTCCTAGGCCTCCACCCCCAGCGACCCCACAGCCACCGCGCCTACAAGAGGAGCAGGCTTCGCCTCCTCGCCGAGCCCTGGCGGCTTCAGCCCCCCCGAGCCAGCCCCGTTTCAGCTGCAAACCTCCCTTCAAGACACCCCCAGCCTAGAGCTCATCTCCCTGCTGGGCTCCCTCTCTGGGGCTCTTCCCTTCCCCCGGCAGCCTGCCCTAGCTCCCCCTGCCTCCTTTCAGGCACCCCGGGGCACCCTCCCTATAGGGCTCCCCTGACCCCCCCACAGCTCCAAGGCCTTGCCTTAACCCCCACAGGCCTTCCCCCAACACCCCTATAGGACTCCCCATTTCCCCAGCCTCTTCCTATAGGGCTCCCGCCGTCCCCTGAGACCCCGTGGGGCTCCCCCTATACCTGCTGGACCTCCTCATCCTCCCCCCAAGCCTGTCCCTACCGTCCCACAGGGCTCCCCCTCCCCTCAGGCCTGCCCCCATAGGGCCCCCCTCACAGGGCTGCCCCCCATCTTTCCTAAACCCCACAGGGCCCCCCTACCCCATAGGGCCTCCAAGGCCTCCCCTTAAACCTCTGCAATGGTTCCCATTCCTCCAAGAGCCCTCCCTATAGGGCTCCCCTCAGAGAACACCCCCCTTCCTCCCTGAACCCCACAGGGCACCCCTACCCTCCCCATAGGGCCTCACCAGGCCTTCAAGGCCTCCCCTAAAAACCTCACAGGGCTACCCCCACCCCTCTATAGGGCTTCCCCCATCCCCAAGCCACCCCCTTATAGGGCTTCCCATCCCCTCATAAACTGTCTCCTTTAGTGCTCATCACCCCCCCACACCAAAAACCCCTCTACAGGGCTCCTCACCCCCCCCGCAGAACCCCTGTTAGGACTCTTCACCCCACTAAGCACCCCTCTATAGGGCTCCTCACAACCCCCAAACCCCCTCCAGGGCTCCTCACCCCACCAGGTGCCCCTCTACAGGGCTCCTCACCCCCCACAGAAGCCCCCTCTGGGGCACCCCCCCCACCATGACTGCCCCCCAGTGTTCCTCATTTCAGCAAGGACCCCTCTATAGGGCTCCTCATCCCATCAGTGACCCCCCTATAGGGCTCATCATCCCCCCAGAAACCCCCTTGGGCTCTTCACACCATCAATGGCCCCCTATAGGGCTCCTCACCCCCCCCAACCCCCGCCAGGGCTCCTCGCCCCACCAAGCCCCCTCTTTAGAGCTCCTCATCCCACCAAGAGCCCCCTCAAGGGTGCTATAGGGCTCCTGACCCCACCAAGAGCCCCCCTATAGGGCTCCTCACCCCCTCCCCAAGACCCCCACCCGTAAGGCTCCCTCATGGCCCCCGCCCGGGCCATGCCAGGCCTCCAGGGCCCCCCCTCGCCCCCCCACTCAGGGAGCCCCCCCGGCGCCCCCCAGCCCCCTCTCCCCCACCCCCCGCCTCCCAGCCCCCCCCCTCCTGCAGCGCCCCCCGGGGCTCCCCCACCCCCCCCGGCACCTCGCCCTGCCTCCCCTTAGCCCCCCCCCAGCCTGCCCCCCACCTCCCGGCGCCGGCGGGCGCCTCGGGCCCGGCCGGCACCGCCGGGCCCCGGCCGCCCCGCCGCGCCCCGCCGCGCCGCGCCCGCGGGCCGGTGGGATACTGAGCGCCAGCATCTTGCTGGGGTAGTCGAAGGCGACGACCTCGCCCTGGAGGCGCTGCTCCTGGCAGGTGCGGCACGACACCTGGCTGCCCACACTGAAGTACTCGCCCGGGGCCGCCATCTTGTCTCAGCCCCAGCAGCGGCCGCCGCGGCTCGCCTCAGCCAGGCACGGCGCGGCGGGGCGGGGCCGGGCCGCCGCCGCGTCACCGCGCGCGCGCCGCCGCGGGGCGGGGTGACCTTGCGGGTAGGGGAGCGCGGCGCCGCCGCCGCCGCCGCTGCCGCCGCCGCCGCCGCGCCGGGGCTCGCCGCGCCCCGCCCCAGCCCGGCCCCGGCCCGCGGCCGCGCCGCCGCCGGGGCAGCGGGGCGCCGCGAAAACGCGCCGCGGCGCCGCGTGTCCCTCGGGCCGCGCCGTAGCCGGCCGGCGCCGCTGGGGCTGCTGGGAAGTGTAGGCGGAAGCGGCGGGCGGGCGGGCGGGCGGCCGGCGGCGGGGAGCGGTGGGTGAGCGCGGGGGAGGGGCGGGAGGAGGCAGCGGGGCGGGAGAGGAGCAGCGGGACTGGGGGGGACACGGAGGGGCGAGGGGAGGGGGCCCGGGGGGGCAGTTGGGCGCGGGGGGCCTCAGAGGGGGCGGGGGGGGCAGTTGGGCGCAGGGAGGCTCAGAGGGGGCGGGGGGGGCAGTTGGGCGCAGTGGGACCAGGGTGGGGGCAGTTGCGGGGGGGCTATGACAGGAGAGGGGCAGTTGGGCTCAGGGGGGTGGCCCAGGTGACAGACGCCCCCCAGGGAGACCCCCCCATCCCCTGCAAGGCAGCGACAGGCGCTGCAGGGGGGAACCAGCCCCCACGTACCCCCGGGGAGGACCAGGCCACGCTGGCAGCCCCGGTCCCCTCCTGCCCCCGGCCTCGCACACGTGGCGACGCTTCCCCGTGGCGTTATCCCCGCTGCGGGCGCGCTGCACCTTGGGGCTCTCCTGAGCTGCGGCGGGGGGAAGTCTGAGTGTTAATAGTCCTCCTTGGACTTTTCCCTTGGGATATGGTCAAATTGCTCCTGGAATCCCTGCCAGGTTTGGCATCCTGCACCAAGGAGCCCCCCAGGGTAGTCCCAGCACTTCACAGGGAGCTCAGCAGCGAGCCGCAGCGTGACACCCCCTTCCCCAGCCCCATCTCTCCCCGTTGAACTGCCCCACGCACTCGGTGTCAAGCCCTAACGCTCCCTCCCTCCCTCCAGCCTGGCGCCATGGCCCTCCAGCCTGGTGCCATGGATGTGCTGCATACCACTGGTATCCGCTTCGCGGAGGTGCTGCAGTCGGGGCCGCCCTGGCTGGAGAAGTTCTGGCTCTCGGTGACCTCCCTGGCTGATCCCAAAAGCATCTTCACCGTCTGTTTCCCTCTCGCCTATTTTCTCGACCGCAAGGTGGGGGTGTCGGTGCTGTGGATTGGCCTGGTCTCCGAGTGGCTCAACGTGGTCTTCAAATGGTGAGGAGAGAGCCCAGGTTCCCGCCGCGTCGTCCCTGTCTCCCAGCGCATCCCTGAGGGCTGAGTGACGGCACGTTTGCAACAGCAGGGCGAAAACGCAATCGCAGGCTTCCACTTACCGAGCCCTCGGGCACCTGCGCCGCTCCTTGCTGGGCCGTGCTGAAAGCGTGCGGTTTCTGCAGCTCGGCTCACCGCGGGTGACGCATTTGCCAGACATTCACAACAGACAAAACCGTGCCAATCCGAGGCCGACGGGTAGCCCAGGAGCCGCAAGAACGGGCAGGGAAGCTGCCCTGCTGCCGCGTGCCCGAGTGGGAAGGGAGCCAACGTTTAGGGGCTGCCTGTGCTGGGGATCCCCGCCATCCCCTCCGTGGGGAGCTGCTGCCTTGGCTCTGTCGGGCTCCTACGGACACCGCGGCTCCGTAGCATGGCCGAGGGGACTCTGCCAGGGGAGCAGGCCCTCCGATCCGGGGGGACCACACGGGCAACGAAGGCTTTGGCCTGGTTTGCTCCGTAGCGATTCACTGTTCTGTTTTTCCTCTCTCCACCAGGTTCTTATTTGGGGAGCGCCCGTTCTGGTGGGTCCATGAGTCGAGGCTCTTCAAGGAGCAGCCGGTCTCAGTGCGCCAGTTCCCCGTCTCCTGTGAAACGGGACCAGGTGAGTTGCGGGCGGAAGCTTTGGCTCGCATCTCCGGAGAATCCTGCACGCTGCCTCGCACTGACACCCCGCTCCCGCTGCAGAGGGGCAGCCGGTGACTTCCCGGTTTAGCAAGGGAGAGCATGGAGCTGAAACCACGCAGGGAGATGGGGCAGCACTGGACAATTCTCCATTTGCTTCAAAGGGCGTAGAGGGATCCGGAGAAGCTTTAGGTCTGGCTGATTTTAGATCTGAGGTGTCTTCAGCGATTATATGCTTCGTTGCCAGCACTTAGCTCTATAGAGACGACACTGCCAGAGGCGAGGAAGCCCATTCCTGCAAAGCTAGCATTAGAGAAGGCATTGCTCCTTCTTTCCTGGCTAGCTGCCTCAGTTTCCTATCTGTAAAATTCGAATTTACCCTTCAGCTACATAAGTAAAGGCAGTAGGTCCTGCCAAAAGCGGAGGGGCTGGCAGGCCGTAGGCACCCATGGGACGGGGCTGCGATTGCCCCGCATGGGTGGTGCTTTAGGAGCCAGGGAGATCTTGTCCCTCGCGGTGCTCCAGGTCCCTTGCAGGCAGCTCGATGCGGCTCTCGGCCTGCGTCGCTGCGGCTGCCGCTGGGCTGGCAGGACAGGCCGGGCGGGAAAGCTGTCCGTCAGCCAGCGACTCGCAGCGGAGCAAACGAGCGAGCGGCAGGGAGCAGGACGGGTGCCACGGCCGTTGGCAAGGTGGAAAGAGCACAGGCAGCTCTGGGGCCAGGAAACCTGCAGGAGAGTCTGCCGGCGGCGGGGACGACGGAGCCTCCCGCGCCCTTTCCACCCGGCCTGCCCTGTCTGCAGGGCCCCTTTCCTGCCTGTTTTCCTGGGCGGGCGATGCCGCACCCTCACCCGTGGGCGCTGGCTTGTGCTGGAGACACTGTTTGCCTCCCTCCATCCCTGTCCCCAGGATGAGCCCTTTGCTTTGGCTCTTGGTTGTCAGCCAAGAGGGACCCCGGGGCGAAGGCAGGTCGGCCTGGCGGTTAGGGCTAAGCTCAGCAGACGCTGCCCTCCAGCTCAGCCCTGCTCATCCCGGCTGGCGGAGGGGTGCCGCCATGCCCGGAGCATGTCCTGTCCTTGCTGATCCTGGGTTGAAGCCACGTGGACCATAAAGCTAGCTGTAGGCACGGAGGCGTGAAAATCTCACAGGCACCCTCGCTAAGTAGCTGCGCACTGGCAAGGCCCCGCCGGGGAGGCATCGGTGCGGAGAGGAGATGGCGTTTATCAGCTCTGCGCTGCCTTCGGGGCTCTGCAATGCAGAGGGGCCAGGCCTGAAGCCACAACAGCTGCCGCTGGCCACAGCGTGCCCAGCCCCAGCCCGCGAGGCCTTTCCAGAGGTCTTTATTATCCCACGCTGTTCCCTCTGGTGCAGGCAGGAGCGAGCAGGGTGTGGGGCTGGCCCCGTGACGCTGCCGTGTCCGGGTCCTCCAGCCCAAGGGCTGGTTTGCTCAGCGTCCTGTGCTTCCCCTCCGCAGGCAGCCCCTCCGGCCACTGCATGATCACGGGGGCAGCGCTGTGGCCGCTCGTGACCGCCCTGACGGCGCTGGCTTCCAGGCACTCCAGGAGGTGAGGCCATTCCCTGCACCGCCGGCTCTGCGCGGAGCTCACCCTGCGCTCAGCCCCATCCGGGCTGATCTAACAGTGCCCGTGGCCGGGGAGAGATCCCTGGGCCTGCGGGGCTGGCTCGCTCCAGTGTGCCATGCAGTGGGGGGGACAAGGAGACCAAGGCCGGGCTGGCCCCTTGCAAAGCCCTGGAGCCCTCCGCCAAGCCCTGGAGCCCCCACCAAGCCCTCCCTGCTCTGCTGAGCCGCGGTGTCTCCCTCGCTGGTGGCTGCTCTCCTCCCTCCTGCCACGGAGGGGTCCAGCCCTGCCCCAGCAACCCGCCGGCTGTGTCCCCCCCCCCACCGCTCGCCCTCCTTGCCTCGCAGCGCGGTGGTGAAGCTGACCCCCTTCGCCGCCTACGCTCTCCTGCTGCTGGCTGTGGGGCTCTCGCGGGTCTTCGTCCTCGCTCACTTTCCCCATCAGGTGGTCGGCGGCATCCTGGCGGGTGAGTGACGCGGGGCCGGCGGGGCTGGGACGGTCCGGGTCCCTCTGCCCGGAGACGCGCGGGACCAGGGCTGGGCAGTGGCACAGCGAGGGGTGAAGTCACCCCCCCCTCCCTTTGGGGCCCACCTGCCCCGGCTCCGGCACCCTCCCCGTGGCTGGGGGGGCATTTGGGGCACCAGCCCCCCCCCTCCAGGCCAGCCGCGTGCCCCAGCCTCGCTGTCCTCGCTGTCTAGGGGCAGCCCTGGGCTGGGGCCTGCACGCTCGCGCACCGGCCGCGCGCCCGCTGGGCTTCTTCGTCCGCACCTCGCTGGGGCTGCTGCTGAGCGCCGTCGCCGTGCACCGGCTCATGATCGCCGCCGGCGTCGACATCGACTGGTGAGCGCTCGGCCCCGCCGCCCGTTCCCGGCCGGCGCGCGGGGATCCGTCCCACGCACCGCCGGAGCAGGAGCGCGCGCCCGGCACGGCTGCCCTGTCCCGTGGTGCCCCCCGACGCCCTGACCCTGCCTCCGTGCCCTCCGCAGGTCCATCCGCCTGGCCACCAAGTGGTGCGCGGACCCCGCCTGGCTCCGCTTCGACACGCGGCCCTTCACGTCCGTGTGCCGCGACGCCGGCAGCGCCCTGGGGCTGGGGCTGGCCGCCGGCTCCCCCCCGGCGCCCCGCCAGCGCCTCGGCCGCCGGCAGCGGGCGGCCTGCGCGGTGCTGGCCGTGGCGGCCGTGCAGGTGCTGCACCGCGGCCTCCGGCGGCCCGAGCACGCGGCCCTGTGGTACGGCGCCAGCTTCCTCGAGTACGCCGCGGGGCCCTGGCTCGTGGCCGCGCTGGTGCCCCGGCTCGTCCTTGCCCTCGCCGGCCCCCGCGGCTCCCCGCACGCCGAGTAGCCGCCCCGGCGCGGCTGCTCCCTCCTGGTTTTGCCCTCCGCTGCGCCCATCACGGCGGCTCCGGGCCGGGAGCATCCGCATCCCCCCCTCTCCGTTTTGGGGACAGAAAGCCAGTTTTTAACCGGCGCTGCGCTCTCTCTGCTCCGCTGGCTGATCCCCCCCCACCCCCTCGTGCCTCGGGGAAACTGAGGCACACGGGGAGCCCCCAAACGCAGAGCAGCGGTGCCGCCGGGTATTGCCAGAAACGGTTTTATTTATACAAGGACGAACATCGGTAACATGTTACAAAATACTCAACTGAAAACCATATCGAGAGCGCGCGAGCGGGCGGGCGGAAAAGAAACCGAGGCAGGGCTGGCGGCGGGGGGGGGCCGAGCCCGCACGAGGCGGCCCCCGCACTGGGCTCTCCGTCTCTGCGAGGGTCGTTCCTGCCTCCTGCGCCGGGGGTGGGGGGACACGGCGGAGACCCCCTGCTTTGGGGCAGCCCCACAGGTCCCCGCCGGGATCCCCCAGCCCCGGGTTTGAATCCCAGGGCCGGAGGGTCCCCATCCCCATCCCCGGTCCCCCAAAATCCCGCCGGGGTCTCCCCCGGGAGGTGATGGCAGGGGGCAGGGGGGCAAGCACTGCCACCACCGCGGCTGTCCCCAAGTTGGGGACGTCGCACGGGGACAGTGCCGCCTCCCCGCTAATAGGGATGGGGGCGACTGGGGAGGGAGGGAGCCGCTTCCCAAAACACCCCAGAATAACTTAAACCGCAAAGCACCGTTTCCATCCTCGCCCCCCCCAACCCCCTGCCTGCCCCGAGGACCAGCGACCGGTGCAATCCATTAAAAAAATACTATTAAATAATACATCTGTAATAAAATTATATACCTTTGTTTCGTGTTTCTTTTTTTTCCTCTCTCTTTTAAAGCTAAAATCGCTCCGAGTCCCCTTCGGCTGGTGAAGTAACAGGAAAAGAAAGTGTTCTTTTTTCTCTTTGTTTTTCCCTTTTTTTTTTCCCCTTTTTTTTTTTTTTTATGAACGGACAAAGTTTCATGGCAACGAACACGGCGGGAGCCGTCGCTGGTCTGTGCGCACGAGACGAGAAACCCAGTTATTTACAGCGAGACGAGGCCCCCGGGCGAGAGCCGACCTCCCCCCCAAAACGACCCTCGGAGAAAGCGGCGGCCGGGCCGGTGCCCCCGTGTTTCGGGTGCCTCTCGCCAACCCGGCAAGACAGAACGGGGAGAAAAAGGAAAAAAAAAAACACGAGAAGGAAACCAAAAAAAAAAAATCGCTGGGAAATTAAGGCATTAAAAAAAATGACTTAATTAAAGGCACGAATGTTTCCCACCGCCTCCCCCGGGCTGCTCGGCTGGAGCCGGCAGGGAAGGAGGGAGCCCCGGAGGCCGCGTTCGGGGAAAAGGGCGACAGGAGGAAAAAAAAACCAAAGAAAAACGCCGAGAAGAGCCGCGAGGAGCGGCGAGCTCGGAGCCGCCCGCCTGGGAAAGCGGGAGAAGGGACGCGGCGACCCAACGGACAACGGCAGAGACTTGGAACGAGCGGACGGACGGACGGACGGCGGGCCGAGCCCCGGCGGCGCGGGACGAGCGGGGACGCTGGTGGAACCGATGCTGCACAAGAGACACGACCGCAAACACCGCGTGGAGCTGGAGCCCAACAGGACGTGGGGTTTTTCTCCTCTTTTTAATAGAAAAAGAAAATAATTTTCCTCTTTTTTTTTTTCCTGTTTTTCCTCCTGGTTTCCTTCCGTTTTGGGTTTTGTTGTTTTTTTCCTTTTTTTTCTTTTTTTTTTTTTTCTTTTTTCTCCTCTCTGTCGGTGTTTCTTTTCAGGAACGGAAAAATATCACGGCTGCCCCCTGGGAAGGAGCGCCAGCAGCGGGAAGTGGCACCTCACAGCACGGGCTCTGCCTCCATCGGCTCCTCCGCAGCTCTGGGGGGGCAGAGAGGGCGCCGGGCATTAGCGGGGCCCAGGGAGAAAGGGATCGATCTGGGACCCAGGGCCTCCCCCACGGGGCCGCGTGCAGCTCCGTGCACAGCCCGGAGCGAGGAGCATCCCCGCAGGAACACGATGGCCGCGTGCAGCTCTGTGCACGGCCTGGAGCAAGGGGCATCCCCACGGGAACACAACGGCCGCGTGCAGCTCCGTGCGCAGCCCGGAGCAAGGGGCATCCCCGCAGGAACACGATGGCCGCATGCAGCTCCGTGCGCAGCCCGGAGCAAGGAGCATCCCCACGGGAACGCGACGGCCACGTGCAGCTCCGTGCGCGGCCCGGAGCGAGGAGCATCCCCAAGGGAACACGATGGCCGCGTGCAGCTCCGTGCACGGCCTGGAGTGAGGAGCATCCCCGCGGGAACGCGCCGAGCACGTGCAGCTCCGTGCGCGGCCGTACCTGGCGCTGCGGTCGCCGCTGCCCCGGCGCTGCTCGGCGCCCACGGAGAGCAGGGCCATGGCGGTCACCGTCTCGGCCTCCTCGCCCTCGCCCTCCTGCGCCTCGAGCAGGGAGCAGCCCACGGCCGCCGCGAAGCGCTTCACCGAGCCCCAGTGCTTGCCTGCGCGCCCGGCGTCAGGGCCTGGCCCCCGTGGGGCCCCCCCAGCAGGGACAGACCCCAAGGACTCCCCTGAGCCCTGGGGACCCCTCTGAGTCCCCCCCGGGGGGGACAGACCCCAGGAACCACCTGAGCCCCGGGGACCCCTCCAGGCCCCCCCCCAGCAGGGAAAACACTGGGACCCCCCCCAGCCCCTGGGACCCCCCCCCCCAGCGACCCCCTCCAGTTCCCCCCCCAGCAGGGACAGCCCCAGGGACCCCCTGAGCCCCAGGGACTCCTGCAGGTGCCCCCCAGCAGGGACAGCCCTGGGGACCCCTCTGGTTCCCCCCCCAGCAGGGACAGCCCTGGGGACCCCTCCGGTTACCCCCCCGAGCCCTGGGGACCCCTGCAGGTGGCCCCCCCCCAAGCAGGGACAACCCCAGGGACCCCTCTGATTTCCCCCCCCCAGCAGGGACGGCCCTGGGGACCCCCTGGCCCTAGGGACCCCTCCAAGCCCCAGGGACCCCTTTAGGTCCCCCCCAGCAGGGACAAACCCCTGGGGAACCACCCAGCCCAAGGGACCCCCGCAGGTCCCCCCCCAGCAGGGACAAACCCCGGGCCCCCCCCCCAGCCCCGAGCCCCCCGGCAGGGCAGCGCGTCCCCCCGGCCGGGGCCGCTCACTCTGGATCTCGATGACCTTCTCCAGGGTGGCCACGGCGTTGACGTTGGGCTTCTGCTGCAGCAGCGACGGGTCCAGCGGCTCCAGCTGCCAAGGGGGGGGGGACACGGCGGGGGGAGCCATCAGAGCTGGGGGACAGCGCCGAGACCCCCCCACCCCGCCGCCAGCCCCCCCAACGGGGCTCGAGGCCACCCCATGGTCCAGGCACTGCCATGGGGAAACTGAGGCAGGGCGTGGGGATGGGGTGGGACGCATGGGGACGTGTGTGGGGGGGAACACGGGGCTGGGCCCCCCCACGGCAGCGCCCTACCTCCAGGCCGAGCAGCGCGGAGACGCAGGCCTCCGAGGCGTCGCAGATGGCCGTCAGGTCGTGGCCCCCCTCCAGCGCCAGCACCACCCGGCCCCCCGCCAGCTTCATCAGCTGCTTGGTCAAGTGGCCGAAACCTGCGGCCAGGGTGGGGGACGCAGCGGTGACAAGCGGCTCGGCGTGGCCGGTCCCCCCACCCCTGCGTGTCCCCCACTCACATTTGGCGGTGACGGAGTAGCCGCCCAGCGGGGACAAGTGGCCCTCGACGGCGTCGAAGCCGGCCGAGACCAGCACCACGTCCGGGGAGAACTCGGTGGCGATGGGCATCACCACGGTCCTGGGGGCGCCGGGCGTCAGGGCGGCCCTCGGCCCCCCCCGGGCCCCCCCCGGCCCCCCCCACCTACCTGAAGGCGGTGAGATACTCGACGTCGCCGATGGGGGGGTCCACGCCGCCCGTCCAGGCGATGTTGATGTTGTAGCCCACTCCCATCCCGCTGCCCACCTGGGCGGAGGCGCGCGTGAGCCCCCGGACGCCTGGGCCCGCCTGGGGGGGGGGGTTTGGGGGTGACGTCCCGCGTGTCCCCCCCCCCGGCGCTCACCTCCTCGGGCGCCCCGCTGCCGGGGAAGAAGTTGCCGTTGTCGTAGCGGTGCAGGGAGATGTAGAGCACGTCGGGGTCGCTGTAGAAGGCCTGCTGCGTGCCGTTGCCGTGGTGGATGTCCTGCGAGCGGGCAGCGCCGTCAGCCCCCCCACGGACTCCCCCCGTGCCGGGGGGGGGGGGGGGGGACACAGGCTGGGGGGGCACCACCGCCTTACCCAGTCCACGATGAGGATGCGGCCGATGCTGAGCTTCTGCTGCAGCAGCTTGGCCGAGATGGCCACCGAGTTGAAGAAGCAGAAGCCCCTGGGGAGGGGGGGCAGGATGAGACCGGCGCGGGACCGGGCCCCCCCCAGCCCCGGACACCGGGGTCCCTGGCACTCACATGGCCGTGGACTCCTCCGCGTGGTGCCCCGGGGGCCGGATGACCGCGAAGCCGTTCTGCAAGGACAGAGGGACACCTGTGTGCACACGTGTGTGCAGGGGGGGGCCCTTCCCGCTGCCCCCCCAGCGCTGCACCCGGGCGCTTTGCAAAGCCGGCTGCAGGCAGCGGCGTCGCAGGGCGTGCAAGGCCCCGCGTGCACGGGCGTGTGCGCAGCTCCCACGCGCACGAGGGTCGGCGCGCAGGCAAGCGTGCACGAGGGCCGTCACGCACACCCAGGGAAGTGTGCACAAGAGCAGCATGCACACACGTGAGCGTGCATGAGGGCCATCGCGCACACACGTGAGCGTGCACGAGGACCACTGTGCACACCCACGGGAGCATGCAACAAGGCGGTGTGCACACGTGCAAGCACACACAAGGGCTATCAAGCACGCACACGAGTGCCGGCATGCACGAGGGCAGTGCAAGCGTGCATGCACACACAGACACGCACACGCGTGTGCGCCCGCGCAAGCCTGCCGCGGCGGCACGCTCACCTTGATCTCCCCGGCGGCCACTTTGAAGGCCAGCTCCACGAGGCAGCCCACGGCCATGCGCACGGCGCTGGACGAGTGCATCTCGTTCCACACCGTGTCACTGTCCACCTGCCCGGGGACGCCGGCGGGGACACGTCAGCGGGGCCCGGCCCCCCAGCGCGTCCCTCCCCCCCCCCGGGCCGCCGCGTGCTCACCCCGATGCCCCCGCACGGCAGCACCGCGTACGTCTTCTGGCTGATGGGACCTGCGGGGCAGAGAGCGCGGTGACGCGGGCCACCGCGCCGTCCCCCCAAGAGGGCTCCTCCCGTCACCTGCCCCGCCGGCCCAGACTCGGAAAGGGGCCCAGGCGTCCGGGCTGCGACGGGCGACGCCGACGCCTACCCAGGAGCTTCTTGCTGTCGAGCTTCTGGCGGTTGAGGGGGCTGGTGCCGTAGAGCAGCGCGTGGTGCTCCGAGTGCACCGTCTGGATCTCCTCCAGCGTCGCCTTGCGGCCCCGGATGCGCTGCGGGACGAGGGGGGGGGACGGGGGTGAGCCCGAGCGGGGACCCCCCACCCCGGGAGCCCCCGGGGCGCCCGGCCTCACCTCGCACTTGCCCAGCAGCCCGGTCTCCTGCAGGCGGGACCAGATGCTCTGGATGCGGCCGGCGTGCTCGGGGTGCACCGTGGTGTTGCCGCAGGCGCACTGGTGCTTCAGCATGAACGTGTCGTAGACCAGGCCTGCGCGGGGCAGCCGCAGCGGGGCGCCTGGGCCGGGGCCGCCGCCACCCCCCGGGCTCGGCCCCCCCACCCGTGGGGCGCCCCGGGGGACAGGGACAGGCCATGGGGCACGGGCACCCCTGTGGGACAAGGGCACCCCCAGGCCAACCAAGGGACAGGGCACCCCAATGGGACAGGGACACCCCATGGGACAGGGACCCCCCCAGGCCAACCAAGGAACAGGGTGCCCCATGGGACAGGGACATCTCATGGACACCCCATGGGACATGGGCACCCCCAGGCCCACCAGGGGACAGGGCACCCCATGGGACAGGGGCACCCCAGGGACACCCCCATGGGACGTGGGCACCCCACGGGACAGGGGCGCCCTCATGAGACATGGGCACCTCCAGGCCAACCAAGGGACGTGACACCCCGATGGGACAGGGACGCCCCTAGACCCACCAAGGGACAGGGTGACCATGGGACAGGGACATCTCATGGCCACCCCATAGGAAATGGGCACCCCCAGGCCCACCACGGTATGGGGCACCCCATGGGACAGGGGCACCCTCAGGCCAACCAAGGCACCTGGCACCCCCCGGGACAGGGACACCCACGGGACAGGGACACCCCTGGGCGCACCGAGGGACGGGGTGACCCACAGGCCAGGGACACCCCCCCGGGACAAGGACGTCCCCAGGCGCCAGCCCCCGCTGCCCCTACCTGTAGTGAAGAGGTGCTTGGGGGGGGCGTCGGGCGGGGGGGGCTTGAGCCCGGCGCTGGCGGGGGACGACTGGGTGCGGCTCAGCGCCTGGTGCGGCAGCGCCAGGAGGCCCAGGGGCGCCGCGGGGAAGAGCTGCAGCGGCTGCAGCGGCTGCGCGTCGGCGAACACCTGCGCCGGGAAACGCCTGAGCCCCGCGCAACACGCGGGGGCACGCGCCCCGTGCAACGCGCACGAGCCCCGTGCAACACGGGGGCACACGCCCCATGCAACGTGCACGAGCCCCGTGCAGCGTGCAGGCGTGCACCACGTGCAATGCGCCCGTGCAACGCACAGGCGTGCAACACGCACACCCCCTGTGCAACACATAGGCATGCGCCCCATGCAACGCACACAAGCTGTGTGCAACACATGGGCACACACCACGTGCAATGAGCCCGCGCCCCATGCAACATGCGGGCGTGCAACACACACACCCCCCGTGCAACACATGGGCACGTACCCCGTGCAATGCACACGAGCCATGTGCAACACATGGGCACACACCACGTGCAACACGCATGCACCCCGTGCAACACACACAAGCCACGTGCAACACGTGGGCACACACCAAGTGCAGTGCGCACACGTCCCGTGCAACACACACGGGCACACGCCACACACAATGCACACGCACCGGCATGCACCGCGTGCAACACGCATGCGCCCCGTGCAACGCACACAGGCACACACCCCGTGCAATGCACACATGCCAGCATGCACCCCGTGCAATGCACACGCACCCGTGCAACGCGCACCAACGCCCGTCCCGCGGATGCACCCAGGCGCATCCCTGCATCGCGGCCGAGCGCGGAAACGCCACGCACGACAGTAACACGGTGGGGCAGGCGCGCGCGTGGCTGAGCCGTCCCCGTCCCCGCGCCGGTCCCCGCAGCCCGCGGAGGGGGCGGGCCACGTCCGAGGCGGCAGCAGCGGGGATGAGTCACGGCGGGGGCCGCGGGCGGGCGGGGGGCCGCGGCGCGGGGGCGGCGGAGCCGGGAGGCCGGCGTGGGGGCGGCGATGACTCACGGCCCCTCCGAGTCATCGCTGCGGCAGCGCGTGGGGCCGGGGGGGCCGGGGCCCCGACGAAGCCGGGGGGGGGGGGCCACCCGGCCGGGCGAGAGCCAGGCGGGACCCCCGTGCAAGAGAGACCCTCGTGCAAGAGACCCTCGTGCAAGAGACCCTCGTGCAAGGGCGGCGCCAGTGCCATGGGGACCATGGTGGGGGTCCCTGTCCCTCTGCCCCCCCCGAGCCAAGGGGCACCCAAGCACCCACCTGCTTGTAGGTGACGCCCAGCTCGGTGACGTCGGGGCTCCCGGCGGCCTCGCCGTCGTCGCCGCTGTCACCCGCCTCGTCGCGGGGCGCCCCGCAGCCCTCAGCCTCCTGCGGCGCCTCCGGGGGGGCCCCGGCGTCCGGGGAGGCGAGGGCCTGGGGGGGGCCGGGGGGGGCGCCCGGTGCCGGCTCCTGCTGCTCCGTCAGCTCCTCCTCGGTCTCCTCGGGGTGGGTGGGCGGCTGCCGCGGCAGCTCCCCCGGCTTGGACAGCAGCTGGGGCGCGGGCACCCCCCGCTCAGAAAGCCACCGTGGCAAGTCCCACGGCCACCCCCTGCCAGCCCCATGGTCACCTTGTCCCATGGTGACCCCTAGACCACCTTGTCCCATGGCCACCCCATGCCAGCCCCTGCCCCGTGGTCACCCCATGGCCACCTTGTCCCATGGCCACCCCCCACCCACCCCTGTCCTATGGTCACCCCATGGCCACCTTGTCCCATGGCCACCCTGTACCCACCTTTGTTCCATGGTCACCCCATGCCAGCCCCTGCCCCGTGGTCACCCCATGGCCACCTCATCCCATGGCCACCCCATGCCAGCCTCTGTCCCTGCCCATGCCCACCCCGTGCCAGCCCCTGCCCCATGGCCCCCCCATCCCATGCCCACCCTGTATCTGCCCTTGCCCCATGGTCGCCCCATGGCCACCTTGTCCCGTGCCAGCCCTTGACCCATGCCCACCCCATGCCAGCCTGTCCCTGCCCCATGGTCACCCCACGGCCACCTTGACCCATGCCCACCCCATGCCAGCCTCTGTCCCTGCCCCATGGTCGCCCCATGGTCACCCCATGGCCACCTTGACCCATGCCCACCCCATGCCAGCCTCTGTCCCTGCCCCATGGTCACCCCATGGCCTCCTTGACCCATGCCCACCCCATGCCAGCCCCTGTCCCTGCCCCATGGTCACCCCATGGTCACCCCACGGCCACCTTGACCCATGCCCACCCCAAGCCAGCCCGTCCCCGCCCCATGGCCACCCCACCCCACGGCCGCCCCGTGCCCACCTTGCCCAGCTGGACCTGCTGCTGCTTCTCGAGGAAGTGGTGCTGCAGGGCGCCGTGGGGCAGCGCCTGGGGGCTCTGGGGCAGCGGCGACGACTGCGTGCGGCTCAGGGGCCGGTGGCGCGGCAGCTTGCTCGCCGCCCGCGCGCCCGCCGCCCCGCGCTCCCCCGTCACCAGCGGCGACTGCCCGTGCAGGGGCACTGCGGGCACAGCCGCGTCAGCGGGCGCCCGAGCCGGGCGGGGGGGACACCGAGGCCCGGCGGCGTGGTTGGGGGGGGACTCACCGGCGATGAGGGTGCTCTGCTGGCGCGCCTGCTCCAGCAGCAGCACGTGCTGCAGCAGGGACGCGGGGCCGGGGCCGGGGCCGGGCGCGTCCCCCTCCAGTGCCACCCCCAGCAGGCAGCCCGGGATGGACGAGGTGCTCAGGAACTTGCCGCCGAGGGCGGCCCCGGGCCGCAGAGCCGCCACCGCCGGCCGCTCGGCCTCCGCCGGCAGCTTGGGGGACGCCTGCGGCGCGGGGGGGCGGCTCAGCGCCCCGGCCGACCCCCCCCCCATGCCGCCCCGCTCCAGCGGGGGAAACCGAGGCACGGACGGGCCCCGGGCAGCGCCGAGCCCGGACACCTGGGCTCCCGCCCCATCGGTCACCCCCTGGGTGGCACCAGGTCCCCACGCCAACCCCGTGGGGTGCCAGCGCCCCATGTCAGCCCCACGCCATCCACAGGAGCCCCGTGCCACCCCCACGGGGCACCAGGTCCCCGTGCCACCCCCAGGGGACACCACCTGCTGTCATGCCACCCCCCATAGGTGCAGGGTCCCAACGCCAACCCCATGGGACAGCAGGTCCCCGTGCCACCCCCATAGCGTGCTGGGTCCCCATGCCACCCCCAGAGATACCAGGTCCCCATGCCACCCCCAGGGGACACCACCTGGTGTCATGCCACCCCCACAGGGTACAGGGTCCCAACGCCAACCCCATGGGACAGCAGGTCCCCGTGCCACCCTCACAGGATGCCAGGTCCCCATGCCACCCCCGTGGGGCAGAGGGCCCTGAGGTGGCCCTGTGTAATACCAGGTCCCCGTGCCACCCCCGGGGGGAGTGGGGTCCCCCCCCCGGCCCCCACTCACGTTGAGGTGGGAGTTGGTCACGGTGACGGTGGCCTGCAGCCCCAGGGAGATGTTGGGCAGGGACGGGGACGTGTAGAGGCTGAGCTGGCCGGCGCCGTCCAGGGTGAGGGCTCGGTGCTGGGGCAGGAGCTGCTGCGGGCCGGGAGGTGCCGGGCTCAGGCGCGGGGGGGGCACACGGGAGCCCCCCCGGTGCCACCGCGGTCCCCGTCCCCGTCCCCCCCCCGCAGCACCCGGCTCGGCCCCGCCGCGGCGCCGCCTGATTGGGATGCGAGGCAGAGGCGGCTCTGCGGCACCCGGAGCCGGCTCAAGGTGACACCCAGCACGCGCACACGCACGCACGGCCCTGCGCCCGGCGGCTGGCACCCGCACCCGCTGCACGGCGCCCCGAACCCGCGGTGCACCGGCGGCACGTGCACCAGCACGGCGCCCGGGGCCCGAGTGTGCACGCGCGGTCCGTGCAAGCTCTAAGTGCACGCGTGTGCGGTCCACGCAAGCTGTGAGCGTGTGCACAGTCCGTGCAAGCTGTGAGCATACACGCGTGCAGTCCATGCAAGCTATAAGCACGCATGTGCACAGTCTGTGCAAGGTGTGAGCGCATACATAGTCCGTGCAAGCTGTGAGCACGCACATGTGCAGTCCGTGCAAACTATGAGCGTGTGCATGGTCCATGCAAGCTGTGAGTGTGCAAGCTGTAAGCGTGCAAGCTGTGAGCGTGTGCATGGTCTGTGCAAGCTGTGAGTGTGCATGCATGCAGTCCGTGCAAGCTGTGAGCATGCACACGTGCACAGTCCGTGCAAGCTGTGAGTGTGTGCATGGTCCGTGCAAGTTCTGAGCACGCACGCATGCACAGTCTGTGCAAGCTGTGAGCGTGCGAATGGTCTGTGCAAGCTGTGAGCGTGCATGCATGCAGCCCGTGCAAGCTGTGAGTGTGCACACGCGCGTGCTCACATCACCCCTGCGACCCCGAGACCACAACGCGCCACTCGCGGTCGCGAACGGGCGCCTACCTCGGCGTGGATGTTGGGGACGGAGCCGGTGAAGCCGTTCTCGGCGATGGCGCTGTTGGAGCTGTTGGGCGAGCTGGGCCCGGAGCCCGGGGCGCTGTTGCACACCGAGGACACTGCGGGGCGGGCGGGCGGGCGTCACGGGCGCCCTCGGCTTCCCCTCCGCCGCCAGGGCACGACGCAAGCCCGTGCAAAAGCGTGCAAACGTGCACGAGCGTGCAAACAAGTGCACGCAGGAAGCCCCGGCCGGAGGATCTGCTCGCGGGAAAGAAGCCCAAGCGAAAGAGCCCAGCGCCCGGCGCCCTCCCCTCGCGGTCACCCGTGATCTCGATGGCCCGCTTCTTGAAGGTGCTGATGACGGTGCCGTCCTTCCTCCGCAGCAGGGGACTGCTCCGCCGCTCGGCCACCTTCTGTTTTAAGCGCGAGCGCACTTTGAGGTTGGGCTCGGAGGCTGCGGGCACCGGAGGCACGAGAGGCGGCGTTAGGGCCGGCGCCGGGGGGCTGCGCCCCGCGCGCCTCGGCTCACCCACCGGTTTTGCGCAGCGGGAAGTCGTCCCGGCCGTCGTAGGTGCCGAGCAGCGGCAGCTTGTAGGACGGCGGCGTCCCCGGGCTGCCGCTCTGGGGGGGGGAACTCTGGTCCAACGAGGTATGGTGAGCCCTGGGGTGATGGACGGTGTTAGCGAGCCCCCCCCCCGGACGCCTGGGCCCCTCGGCGGGGCGCGGGGAGGGGGCACGTACCAACATTTGGGGTGCTGGGGGAGGGAATGGTTGAGGGGGCCGGCGGGCGGCTCCTTCGTCTTGCTGAGCAGGAACTCCTGGAGCTTCAGCTTCACCTCGGTGCTGGCGATGGCGCCTGGCGGCGGCGGTGGCTGCGGACGGGGGGACGCCGGCCCCCCCAGCCCCCCCCGGCGCCCCACTGCGCCCAGGCCCCACAGCCACCCCCTAAAGTCTGTCACCCCCCCCTCCCCCAGCCCTGTGTCCCTCCGGGCTCACATCCACCCCATGGACCCCATATCTGCCCCCCAGACCCTATATCACCCTGGGCTCACATCTACCCCAGACCCTGTATCTCCTCCCAGACCCCATATCACCCTTTTCTTGCATCCACCCTGGACCCCATATCTGGCCCCCCAACCCTATATCACCCTGGGCTCACATCCTCCCCCCAGACCCCATATCTCCCCATAGACCCTGTATCACCCTTTTCCCACATCCACCCCTGGACCCCATATCTGCCCCCTGGACCCTATATCACCCCAGGCCCACCTCCCCCTCCAGACCCCATATCTGCCCCCCAGACCTTACATCACCCCAGGCTCACATCCACCCCAGACCCCATATCTGCCACCTGGACCCTATATCACCCTTTTCCCACATCCACCCCATGGACCACATATCTGCCCCCTGGACCCTGTATCATCCCAGACTCACATCCACCCACTGGACCATGTATCTGCCCCCAGACCCACATCCGCCCCCCGGGCCCTAGGGCCCCCAGCATGCATCCAGCCCCCCGGCGCTCACTCTCGCGGCTCTTGTCCTTGGTGCGCAGGGCGTGGAGCTGCTCCAGGCGCTGCTGCTCCAGGGCCTCCTGCCGCTCGCGCTGCCGCTGCTGCTCCAGCTCCTGCTGCCGGCGGGCGGCCAGCGCTTCCTGCTGCTGCTGCGGGGCCACGCGACCGGCTCGGACCCCCGACGGGACCCCCGGCCCCACCCCTCCAACCTCCCATCCCCCTCCACGGGTCGGGCCCGGGGCCTCATCGCTCCCCCCGCAAAGGCTCCGTCACCCCAGGAGGGTGCGTGACACCCTGCCCCAACCCCCCCATGCGGCTCCATCGCCCCCCAAGCTGCCCCATAGGGCTCCATCGCCCTGGGGTATGTGATCCCCACCCCCAGATCCCCTCCCAGTTGCACCATCACCCCAAGGGTACATGATGGCCCACGGCTCCACCACCCCAGTGTGTGTGGTACCCCACAGCTCCATCACCCCGATCCCTGCCCAGCACCCCATCACCCCAGGGTATGTGATGCTCCATGGATCCATCACCCTGGGGTACCTGATACCCTAGAGCTCCACCAGCTCCAAACCCTTCTTATGACTCCATCGCTCTGGTGTATATGATGCTCCATGGATCCATCACCCTGGGGTAGGTGATACCCCATGGCTCCATCACCCCCAACCCCTTCCCATGGTTCCATCACCCCAGGGTATATGATGCCCCATGGCTCCATCACCCCGGGGTAGGTGATGCCCCATGGCTCCATCGCCCCCAACCCATGGCTCCATCACCCTGAGGTAGGTGATGCTCCAGGGCTCCATCACCCCCAACCCCTTCCCATGGCTCCATCACTCCGGGATATATGATGCTCCATGGCTCCATCACCCTGGGGTATTTGATACCCCATGGATCCATCACTTCCAAACCCTTCCTATGGCTCCATCGCCCTGGAGTATATGATACCCCACGGCTCCATCACCCCCAGTCCCTTCCCATGGCTCCGTCACCCTGGGGTACCTGCTACCCCATGGATCTGTCACCTCCAAACCCTTCCTATGGCTCCATCACCCTGGAGTATATGATAACCCAGGGCTCCATCACCCCAGTCCCTCCCCATGGCCCCATCGCCCCGGGGCTCCCCCCGCCCCCCCCGCGGCGGGGCCGGCCCACCTTGAGGTGCTTCTGGAGCTGCACCTCGTGCTGGCGCGTGAGGTGCTCGTGCTGCTTCTGGAACTCGGCGAAGAGCAGCTGCTTCTGGAGCTGCTGCTGCTGCTTGAGGGCCAGGAGCTCGCGCTGCAGCTGCCGCTCCCGCGCCGCCGCGTCCAGCCCCGGCGCCCGGCGCTCGCCGCCCGTCTCCGGCGCCTCCGCCGGCCCCTCCGGCCCTGCCGGCACGGCCATCAGCCCGCTGCCGGGGGGGGGCCGGGGGGGGGGGGCCGCCCAGAGACCCCCGTGCCCCCGGCCCCTGCCAGCTCCAAGGGCAATGATGGGCCCAGGCGTCCCCACCCCACAGGGTCTACAGCGACGACCCCAAAGACCCAGATGTGGGGGGCACGGCTCAGCCCCCCCCATGACCCCCCCCCCCCCAATCAGAGCAGGGCCCGAGGAGGGGACCCAGGCGCCCGGGGCGGCGCAGCCCCCCCCCCCCGCCCCCCGCCCCCGGACGCCGGGGCCCGTGCGAACAGGAAGGCGGGGGCGGGGGGCGCGCGCTGCATGCTGATGCGCCCGGCCCCCCCGCAGCGCGGCATCGCGGCGGCCGCTGACGCGCGCCCGGGACCGGCCCGCGGACGTCACTGCGCCGAGGCGGGCGGGCGGATGACCCCCCCCGGCCACCCCCCCCCCCCCGCACAACAGCCCCCAGTGCCAGCCAGCCCCCCCCAGTGCCAGCCAGTTCCCTTCCCCAGTGCCAGCCGGCCCCCCTCCCAGTGCCAGCCGGCCCCCAGTACCAACCAGTCCCCTCCCAGTGCAAACTGGCCCCCAGTACCAACCAGTCCCCCCCCCCGGTGTCAGCCAGCCCCCAGTACCAACCAGTTCCCTTCCCCAGTACCAATCCCCCTCCCAGTGCAAACCAGCCCCCAGTACCAGCCAGCCCCCCTCCCCAGTCCAGCGATGCTCAGCCCCCCAATTAACAATCTGGCCCCCAGTACTAACCAGTCCCCTTCCCCAGTACCAAACAGCCCCCCAGTGCCAGCCAGCCCCCCTCCCAGTGCCAACCAGTCCTCCCAGTGCCAGCCAGCCCTCCCCGTGCCAGCCCTCCAGTACCAACCAGTCCCTCTCCCAGTGCCAGCCTGTGCCCTCCCAGTGCCAGGGGGACAAATGCCCCCCCACCAGCTGCCCCCCAGCACTGGTGCCTTCCCCCAGTACCAGCCAGTCCCCCCAGTATGGACCTTCCCCCCCCGCCCCCCCCCACCAGGCGAGCCCGGAGCTGAGCAGCCCCCAGGGGCACTCAGGGAAGGGGCACAATGCCCCCCCCCCCCCCGTGGCAGGGGCAGCAGCGCCCCGGTGCCCGCCGGGGGGGGGGGGCCGGGGGGGGCCACGGCGCCTGGCCTAAAAATAGCCGTGGGAGGGGCAGGGGCGGCCCAGCCCAGACAACCCTGCACTTAGGGGAGCCTCAGAAGTGGCTTTGGGCTGGCGAGGGGCCGTCACGCCGCCTGGCCCGCCGCCCGCCCCCCCCGCCGCCGGCACTTGGGGGGGGGACAAGGACCCCGAGCCCAGGAGGGGACCGACGGGCTCTGATTAACCCCTTGGTGGCCAAGAGCCCACCAAAAGCAAAGGGGTACCCGGGACGGAGCCGGCGGCACCGGGGCTGGATGTGCGGGAGAGCCGGCACGCGGTGCGAGGAGAGTCACCCCCCCCGCCGTGCACACCGTGCAAGGAGAGCCAGGGCCCCCCCATACACACCCGTGCAAGGAGAGCTGCCCCCCCCCATGCACGCCGTGCAAGGAGAGCCAGGCCCCCCCCCAATGCACGCTCGTGCAAGGAGAGCCAGGCCCCCCCCCCGTGCATAACCCTGCAAGGAGAGCCAGCCCCCCCACCATGCACAACCATGCAAGGAGAGCCAGGCCCCCCCCATGAACCCCGTGCAAGGACCGCCAGCCCCCCCGTGCACGCTCCCATGTCCCCAAATCAGGGAGCAGGGGCACCACTGAAGCCCCCCGTGGCCCCCCTCTCTCCCCAGCTGCCCCAGGCCATAGCAACGGGGAGGAGAAGCCCCAGCGTGTCTGGGGGGGGGGGGGGGGGCTGCGGCCGTAACGGGGCCCCACAGCCCTGTCCCCCCCCCAGGAGGAGCGGCGTTGCCACCGAGCCCCAGCGCCCCGCGCGGCAAAACCCCCGGGCGCCATCGCAGCGGGGCCGGTGCCCCCCCGGCATCCCCGGCCGCCGGACAGCCGAGCCCACGTGCAGCACCGAGCCCAAAATCACCCCCGGCGGGGGCAAAAAGCCCCCCGGGAACCCCCCCGCGGGGCAGCCCGGCCCCGCAGCGGCATCACGGCAGCAGCAGCGCCGGCCGCGCAAGCCACCCGGCAGAGATAAGCGGCTCAGAGCCGCAGCTCTAAAAATACCCGCCGGGTATTCTTAGCCGCGGGCGGGCGGCGGCGAGCGCCGGCCCCGCGCGCGCACGGGAGACCGAGACTGAGCCCGGCACCGGGAACGGCCCCGCGGGATGGCAGTGCCCCGCTCCGGGACCCCGGCACGGGACCGAGGTGCAAGTGCTGCCTGCAGGCTCGGGATGCTCCGGTGCATCCCGGCGAGCGGCACGGCACGGCACGGCACGGCGCCCGCCGGGCACTCACCTGCGGCGGGGAGGGCGGCGTGCAGCTGGGCGCGGGACAGCAGCTCCAGGGCGGCCTCGCGGCCGGCGGCACCGTCTGCGGGCAAAGGCGGCTCCGTCCCGGGGATGCTCTGCGGCGCGGCCGGCCGCACCGGCACCACCAGCATGCCGGGGCCGAGCGACCCCGAAACCCTCCCGCGATGGGGGGGGGGGTGGATCCCGCCGCGGTGCAAACCCCCCCCCGGTGCAGGGGGGCCGGCGAGGCCGTGCCGCCGCGTGCCGGGAGGCGGCGAGCGCCGAGGGCGCCTGGAAATAGCCGGAGCCCGGGAGGAGCCGGCTATAAATAGGGCAGCGCGCTAGGGGAGCCGGGCCCCGGTGCCCCCGGGGGACACCCTCTGGGAACCGGGGCGGGGGGGAACAGTGCAACCCCCCCCCCCCCTCCCGAGCACAGCCACAGCACCGAAACGCGGCAAATCTGCGCTCCCCCTGAAATTCAGCCTCGGGGCTGCAGCCGGCGGTGGCAGCTGTAGGGGTAACGTGGGGTGGGGGCCCCCCCACGCCTGGGGGTCCCGTGGGGATAACCCCCCCCCCCCAAAACCCCCCGCAGGGCCAGGACCACCAGGACCCCCCCGAACGCCCCCGTGCCGCACCAGCGCTGCCCCCCCCCATCCCACCGGAGACCCTAATTGCTCGGGACATTAAGCCGCATCAGCGCTGCCAGGAAGAAAATCCAGGTTACGCCGACGGGGATTAACCCCCACCCCCACCCCCCGGAAAACCAAACAACGTTTCCCCCCCCCCCCCATCGAGACCAGGACCCCCCCAACCCCGCTGCCGGCCGCCCCGCGGACCCCCAAAGCGGAGACCGGGAGCCGCTTTCTGCCGGATCAGCGATGTGAACCGGCTCGGTGGTGATGCCGGGGATGCACCGGGGTGGGGGGGGGTGGGGATGACAGGGACCCCCCCGCCCTGAGCGTCCCACTACCGTC
The DNA here is from genome assembly GCF_036370855.1 of Dromaius novaehollandiae. Taxonomy (NCBI): domain Eukaryota; kingdom Metazoa; phylum Chordata; class Aves; order Casuariiformes; family Dromaiidae; genus Dromaius; species Dromaius novaehollandiae. Next base: position 8,379,786 of record NC_088119.1, on the reverse strand, counting down.
CCCGCGCGGGCACCGTGCGTAACCCCCCCCGGCGGGCGGCCACGTTTATTTACGAGCGCGTTAATCCCAGCCCGCGCCTTTTAATAGCCGGGATATTTATGGGCCGCCTGCCCCCCCCCCCGGCCCCCCGCCCGCCGGGGCGCTTTGGGGCTTGACGTCAGCGCAGCTATTCCTGGCGCTGCCGGCGGGCAGGAGGCCGCGGGAACGAGCCCTCCCCGGCCGCCGGACCCCCGGGGCCCAGCCGAGGCGGGGGCAGCCTGGGACGACCCCCCCCGGCTTTGGGGGGGGCCTGGGTGCAAGCGGAGAGCCTGGGGGGGGGGACATCAAGGATGGGAAGGGCATCGGGGACCCCCCCCACACACAGACCAAGGGCCCTTTGGTGGATGCGGCCTCGGGCTGAGACCTGCCCAACTCGTCACATGCAGCGAGCGAGCGGCCGCCAGGGCTCATGGCCCGGAAGCACCTCGCAAACAGCCCCCACGTGCCCCCAGCCAGGTGACCGGGGCGGGGGGACGAGGATGCAGCGGGCCGCATCCAGCAGCGGCCCCCCCAGAGCCACCCCGTCACCAGCCCCGGGACCCCCGTGGGCGCCCGGCGCTGCCCGTCTCGCGCGGTGCCACCCCCGCGACTGCCGCCTGGCGCTCGCAAACATGGTGGCAGCGGGGACCCCCCCCCTCCCGGGGGGGCCAGCGTCCCCAAACGCCCCCCCGGCGGGGAGGCCGGGCCCCGCGGCCACGCGCCCATTTCACAGACGGCGCAAGACGAGGCCGCGGGGCCGGGCCGGGGCGGCTCGGGGGGGCTTCGCCTCCGGGGGGGCCCCGCGGCCGGGGGGGGCTCACCTGCGTCGCTGGGGGAGCTCATGGCGGCCGGCGGGACGTGGCGGCTGCCGGCGGGGGGGCGTCGGGCCGGGCCGCCGGGCGCTCAGCGCCGCTGGCACATGCCCCGGGGGGCCCTGCGGGAGGCAAAGCGCCGTCAGCGGCCCCCGGCGTGTCCCCCCCCCCGGCGTGTCCCCCCCCCCCGGCGTGTCCCCCCCCCACACCCTGCACCGTGGGGCCGCATCCAGCCGTGCATCCCCCCCCCCCCCCCGTCCCGCAGCCCCGGCGCGGAGCATCCTCGGGCAGGATGAGGCCGCGGGGCCCCGGCCGCGTTACACAAGGCTCCGCAGTTGGAGGGGGGGCCGCAGGGACCCCCCCCACCCATAGCGGGTTGGGGGGGGTAGCGGCATAGCCGAGGCCGGTGCAACGGGCCCCCCCCCCGCCCGCACAGGCGCTTGCAAACAGCCCCCTGCGGACGAGCCCCGGCCCGGGCCCCCCGCACAGCGCCGCGGCTGCACGGCCCCCCCCGAGCATTGCACAACGTAGCCCCCGGGGCACGGCCCCCCCCCCCCCGCATTGCACAACGTAGCCCCCGGTGCGCGGCGGCCCCCCCGCCACATTGCACGGGGCCCCCCCTGCATTGCACGGCGCAGCCCTCGGTGCACGCCCCCCCCCCCCGCGCATTGCACAGTGCAACCCCCGGTGCATAGCGGCCCCCCCGCCACATCGCACGGCGGAACCCCCCCGCCCCGCTCCGCTGCATGCTCCCCGCCGTGCACGGCGCCCCCCCCCCGCCCCGCAACGCACGCTCCCCGCCGGGGCACGGCGCCCCCCCCCTCCCCTCCCCTCCCCGCGCATTGCACGGCGCCCCCCCCCCGCATCGCGGCCCCCCCCGCACTGCACGGCGCGACCCCCGGCGCGCGGCGCCGTTACCTGCGCGGAGCGGGCGCCTAGCGGGGCCCCGCGCGCCGCCCGCCGCGCGCCCTGCCCGGCCGCGCCGCCCCGCGCGCGCCCCGCCGCCCCTCCATCTTTGCGGCGCGGCCCCGCCCGCCCCGACAACAACATTCGGTGACGTCACTCGCCGTCACGTGACGGAACCCTGCGCTAAAAATAGCCTCGCCCGCCCCCCCCCCCCCCTTCCCCCTGCCCCCGGGGCGGGGCGCTGCGGGGCCGCGGGCGCGCGCCTTAAAGGGCCCGCGGGAGCGCGCACGGGCCGCGCGCAAGGGGGGCGCGTGCGAGCGTGCGCGCGCGCTGCGGGCTGGCGTGCGGCGGCACACGTGTGCGCGGACACGCGTGCGTGTGAGGGTGCGTGTGTGTGCGTGTGTGTGTGTGTGTGTGTGTGTGTGTGTGTGTGTGTGTGTGTGTGTGCGCACTGCAGGCTGACATGCAGCAGCACACGTGTGTGTGCATGCACTGCGGGCTGGCGTGCAACGGCACGTGTGTGTGTGTGTGTGTGTGTGTGTGTGTGTGTGTGTGTGTGTGTGTGTGTGTGTGTGTGTGTGTGCACTGCAGGCTGGCGTGGAATGGCACACGTGTGTGTGTGTGTGTACTGCGGGCTGACATGCAGCAGCACACGTGTGTGCATGCACTGCGGGCTGGCGTGCAACGGCACGTGTGCGTGTGTGTGTGTGTCTGTGTCTGGGTGTGTGTGCATGCACTGCGGGCTGACGTGCAGCAGCACGTGTGCGTGTGTGTGTGTCTGCATGCACTGTGGGCTGGCATGCAATGGCACACGTGTGTGTGTGTGTGTGTGTGCGCGCGTGTACGCGCACATGCACCTATATGGTGGGCTGGCACACATCAGCACTCATCTGTGCGTGCATACGGCAGGCTGGCATGCAACAGCACCTGTATGTGTATGCGTACCATAAGGCACATGCGTGTGCGCGTGTGCTCCACGGGCCGACATGCAATAGCCTGTGTGTGAGGCTGTGTGTGTGCTGCAGGCTGGCGTGCAATGGCACACGCATCTGAGCCAGTGAGGTGTGCACAACAGGCTAGCGTGGACGTGGACAAGGACTGGTGTGCACTCGCACTTGCGCGCGCGGGGCAGGCTAGCAAGCAGCAGCACACACGCGTGAGCAAGCATGCGGCAGGCTGGTGCGGAGCTGCCCACGCCTGATCACGCGTGTGCGACTCCGGGGTGCAATTGCACACGTGTGCGACAGGCTGGCGTGCAGCTGCACACGCTCAAACGTGAGCATGCAGCAGCTCGGCTGGCAGCAGCACACGCGTGTGAGCTGGTGTGAGCGGAAGCCAGCACGCAGCTGCACCAGTGCGTGTGCAGCAGGCTGATGGGCGATGGCACGCATGCGAGTGTGCACGCAGGAGTCCGGCACGGAAGAGCACGCGTGTGCCAGTGCTTGCGGGCAGCAGGCTGGGTGCAGCCGCACACGCTTGAGCGTGCACACAGGAGGTTGCCGAAAAATGCACAGGGAAACAAGCCTGTGTACAACAGGTCGGCATGCGAGTGTGCGCAGGCGAGGGTGCAGTGTGTGCAGTGTGGTGTGTGCAGGGTGTGCAGGGTGTGCAGGGTGTGCGGTGGGCTGCATGTGCGACGCGCGCCGGGCGGGGGGGCCGCGCGGGGCCGCCGCGGGATGAATCACGGCGCAGTTGCAGCCGAGGCCCCGGCGGCAGATGCGGCCAAGGCTGCGGTGAGTCACCGCCGGGGGGGCCCTGTGCGGTGGTGGGCGCAGGCCCCGCGCCCCCCCCCCCGCCCCGGTGCATGCACAGCTGGGCACAGCTGGGTGCAGCGGGGCGCACACGCTGGTAAGGGGGTGCCCCCCGCCCCGCACGCGGTGAGGGGACGCGCTGGCCACGCGGCCGGCACGGGGACAGGCACCCTGCACGGGGACCCAGCACCCCGCATCAGCACCCCACATGGGCACCCTGCACAGCACCCTGCACCCTGCACGGGGACCCGGCACCTTGCACGGGGACCCGGCACCCCCAAGGGGGGCCACGCGCCCCCCACGAGACCTAGGCGTCCTGCCCGGGGACCCCCCGTGGGGACCCTGCGCCCCACACAGGACATGTGCACCCCACGTGGGGACCCTGCACAGGGCCACGTACCCACATGGGGACCCTGCACCCTGCACGGGGACCCTGCATGGGGCCTGGCCCAGCTGGGGCAGGCTGGGACGGACGGACAGACGGCCCGGGGGCTGGTGGGGGGGACGGACAGACGGACGGCACGCAGGATGGCTGGAGAGGACGGATAGGGAGGTGACACGTAGGATGGACAGACGGACAGGGGGATGGATGGACGGATGGACAAACAGACAGGATGGATGGACAAATGGACGGACGAGATGGACAGACAGAGGGACAGGGCAGAGAGATGAATGCACAGATGGCCAAATGGACGGACAGAGGGACGCGACGGACGGACACACGACGGAGAGGCGGCCGGCGGGCCCGCAGGACAGACAGACGGGCAGGAACGACAGACGGACGGGCACAAGGGACACCGGCTGGGCGGCCAGCGGGACACACGGGGAGGACTGACGGCCCCCGACGGACGCCAGACGGACGGACGGCCCGCAGGACGGACGCACGGACCAGGGGAGGGGGGGGGAACACCTGCCACCTCCCCTTTAAGGCAAGCCGCGACATAACTGTCCTCCGACAGAAGCCCGGGCGCCGGCGCAGAGCCGCGCGCAGCCAGGCCTCTTAAAGGGGCAGCCCCCCCCCTTCCCTCCTCCTGGGCCGCGGGTTCGCGTCCCGGCCCCGGCGCCGCCGCACTTCCGCCTCCTGCCGCCGCCGCCGGGCCCGGGCCGCCGCCGCGCCGCTGCCATGGTAACGCCGGGCGGGAGCGGGCCTGCCGGGGGGGGGACCGGGACCGAGCCCCCCCCGCCCGTGGGGCGGCCCGGCAGCGGGGAGGTCGGGCCCTCTCGCCGTGGGGCAGGACGGGGAGGGACCGGTCTCTCTGCCCCCCCCGCCCAGGCCCGCCGCCTCCAGAAGCTGTTCGGGGCCGACGGGGACCTGGCGGACGAGGTGAGCCGCGGCCCGGCTCGGGGAAGGGACCCCCGGGAAGGGACCCCCCCGGGGGGCGCCGGCCCCCGCCGAGGGCCGGAGCTGCCCCCCCGCCGGACAGCGGAGCGGTGGTCGCTCGTTAAGCAGCGTTAGCTCGTTAGCAGGGAGCTGGCTATCGCTTTTAATGGGTCCCCACCACCAGGGACCCCGGGGCGGGGTGCCGCCCCCCCCCCCCCCGGGGCGGTTCGTGGAGCCCACGGGGTCTCTCGTCCTCCTCCCCCCCCCCCAGGATTTCCTCTCCGCCGTGGAGGACGCCGAGAACCGCTTCTGGGCCCCCGGCCCCTCCAGGCCTTGGCCGCCCGCCGCCTCCGCACCGGCCCCCACCTCCGGCCCGCAGCCCCCGCGCCGCCTCCACGGCTCCTCCGGCCTCCGGCCCCTCTCCGGGCAGCACGACCGAGCCGGGGGCTCCCGGGATCCAGGCTCCCCTCCGGCGCCCGCGCCTGCCCCATGCCACCGGGGCAGCCTTGGCTCGGCCCCGGGCGGCCCCCCGGCCTGGGGAGCGGCCCCCGAGGATGAAGCGGACAACGACCTCTTCCTGGCCGCCTGCATGGAGCTGGAGGTGCCCGACCTGCCGGCCGGGGCCGGTGCCCGCCCTGCCTGGCGGGAGCTGCCCCCGGGGCCGCGCGCTGCGGAGGAGAGCGGCTGGGAACGGGCGCTTTGCAAGAAGCCGCGGGTGGGAGAGGAGCCGGTGTCTGCGGGGGGGCCACGGGCTGCCCCGGCCTCGAGCGGGCAGGAGCCCCCGCTGCCGGCGGACGCTGCGCCCAGGCTGCTGCTGCGGCCCAGCGCGGCTGGTGCCTGCTCCTCCCAGCCTGCGCCCCTGCTGAATCCGGGGACCTCCTGGGGCTCCGTCCCCCCTCCCGGGGGCCAAACCCCGGGACCTCCTCAAGCGTCCCCGTGCCAGCCGGGAGCCAACGGCTCTTCCGCGGCGCCGCGTGTGCCCCAGAGCAGTGGTGTCTGGTCCCCGCTGCCGCAGCCGCCCCGGCCGAGCTGCCCCACGCCCCGGCTGCACGGCAGCGGCTGGCGGCCGCCCCCCAGGCTCCCCGCCGCCCCGCGGCCCTTGATGACCTGCGTGGAGCCCCCGCCGCGGCAGCCGCCCCGGGAAGCCACCGTCCAGACGCCCGTCGTCACCAACCACCTCGTGCAGCTGGTCACGGCGGCCAGCAAGGCGCCCCGAGCCGCCCCCCGCGTCCCGGTGCCGGGGAAGGCTCGCCGCTTCCCGGGGCCCGCCGGGATCCTGCCCCAGCAGCAGGTAGGTGCGGGGGGCGGGAGCTGGCTGGAGGAGCAGCCGGGGTTGTGGGTCCTGTCTTGCACGGCCGGGCTCCAGCCTGGCTTGTCCGGCTCCGCGCAGGGGAGAGGGGCTGGTTGCTGCCATCAGGGTCCTACTTTATCCCAAGCTGTGAGAGCTCCGAGTGCCCTGTGTTCCTGGTACCTCGAGGCTTGCGAAGAGACACAAAACCCGGGGCCACCTCGGAGCACACCCCACATCTGGTATTTCGTTGCAGAGCAGCGGCCCAATGTGACATGTCTCTCTCCCTTCAGCACGCTGGGAAACATCTGGAGGAGATTCTGGTCTCAGCTCCCCAAACTCCGGCTCACGGGGCGCTGGCGAAGCTGCGGACGGAGGTAACCCCCTTCTCCCGCTCTGCGGCCCCGGCGCACGGGCTGAGGCTGGGTGTACGTCTCGGTGCTGCTGCCGGCAGTTTGGGAGGCCGCCGAGGGTCGGGATTGCGCTGGCGGAGGGCAACGCGGAGCCGCAGGGAAGGTCCCGGGGCTCCCGCTCGCCGTGACGGCCCCGCGGGGCCGGGCTGCGAGACGCTGGCCTGGCTCCAGCGCGGTGACCGCAGCTGTTCTGCGCCTCGAGGAACTGCCTGGCTCCCCGCCGCCCGCGGAGGAGGATTTTGGGAAAGGGCCCTGGCTTGCCATGAAGACGGAGCTGGGGCTGGACGAGAGGGACCCCAGCTGCTTCCTCCGGACCTACAGCGTAGTCATGGTGCTGCGGAAGGTGAGGGGGCCTCAGGCAAAGGCCCCTCCGGGGGTCCCAGCTCTCTGGCGTTTCCCCTCAGAGCTGTTTTAGTGCCCGGCGTCCGGGATTACGGGCAGGGCATCGCAGGGGGCCGGGCCGAGGTCAACCGCAGACCTCCCGGGGGTGGTGATGCCTCGCCCGGGTTGTCCTCGGGGATGCTGTTGGCGTGACGGGGGTCTGTGCGTGCAGGCAGCCTTGAAGCAGCTCCCGAAGAACAAGGTCCCCAGCATGGCCGTAATGATCAAGACGCTGACCAGGACCAACGTTGATGCTGGTGCCGTGTTCAAGGACCCGACGGGTAGGCGCTTTTTGGGGGTGACAAGGGGGGGCCCTTGCTCTGGCGTCCGGGAGCCTGGGGGCTCTCCCGGTGCCACGGGGAGAAGCACTTACCGCAAGTCCTCCCGGGCTCCCGGCGATCCTGCCTGGGGCTGACGGGTCCCGTTTGCCCCGTCCGCAGGAGAGATGCAGGGCACGGTGCATCGCCTGCTGCTGGAAGAGAGGCAGAGCGAACTCAAGCCCGGCTCGGTGCTGCTCCTGAAGCAGGTACGGGGGGGGAGGCCTGTCGGAGGTAGATCCCCCGGCAGCCGCGATGCTCTCGGGGCTGCGTTTCTGCCACTGCGCCCAGCGGCTGGGCTCGTACGCTGTGGGGGGAGAGACGGGCTCCTGCTCCTCCCCAGGCCGCTGCCAGGGGCAGCAGCGAAAGCTCAGAGCTGCCTCCAAACCACCGCTCTGTCCTCGCAGGTGGGCGTCTTCTCCCCGTCCCACCGCAACCACTACCTCAACGTAACGCCCAACAACCTGCTCAAGATCTACCCACCGGAGACCGAGGGCAGCTTCTTGCAGCCGTCACCGGAGCAGCAGAGGGTGAGGCAGGGCGCGATGCCGGCAGCCTTGGCGGTATGGGCATGTGGGGACCTGCCGGGGGCACCTACGGGGGGGTCTGGGCAGCAGGTACCCTACATGGGGACAGCGGATTGAGGAGGAAGCTCGGGAGGGACGCAAATCCTGCTGCGGTCCCACCTGCAGGTGCGAAGGCCCCCAACAATTCTGCTCTGCTGGGTTGTTGCAGGTCGCCGCCTGGGCTGGGTTACACCAGGACCACGCAGCACCGATCTCCCAGGGTGTCCCTGGCCCTGGGGACTGGGGACGGTCCAGGACAAGCGGCCACAGCACAGAGCCGTTGCCTGGAGGCTTCTCGCCGCACCCAGAGAGCTACAGGCCTGGGCGAGAAGAGCCTCTGGGAGCTGACGGCTGCGACATGGGTGAGTTAGACCCTCTCTACATGCTAGGGAAGAGCTCAGGATCCCACAGCATGGGTGGAAAACAAGCCCTGGGGCTCGGCTGGTCTCTGCCCTCCCTTCTGAGGCCAAAGGTGGGCTCCCCTCGAGGCCCGCCCCGTGCGCAGATTCCCCGTCCCCCCACAAGCGCTGGCTGATGCACGTGTTTCATCGTACCTCGTGCAGACGACCTCGACGGGCTCCTGGGAGAGCTGCCCGAGGACTTCTTCTCCGCCCCGGCCCAGGCTGATGCCTGCTGACCCCGGGGAGCTCGGCACGGGGAGGGCCCGTGGCAGCGGGGCCCAGGGAAGATGGTCACCGTCGGTAAGGTCTGGACTGAACCGCGGCTGAGCGAGGCCCCCGAGCCAGCGGGCGATGCTTGGGCCTCCTGTCCGCGGTCTCATTCCTCCGTATGTCTGTGTGTTGTGTTCGTTCTGGAGCCGAGAGCGGGGCAGACCTGGACGCTCCCGGGGAGTCCTGTGTGGACACAGCTTCATCACCAGCCATCGCTTGTCCCCCCAGTCCTCCCCGGGCCGGCCAGCCCCCCTCTGCTCCCAAACCTGCATTAAAGGGCTATTTCTGTTCCTGAACTACCCGCGTTTTCTCTCGTGTTGCCGCCATGCCGGGGGGCCGGGGCCGCCTGTCTGCCCCCAGCACGGGGGGTTTCTCTCCGCTGACCTGCGGCACCCCGAACCCTTCCCGCGCGGCGCGTTTTGGCTCGGCTGGCAGCAGCCTCACGGGGCCGGGGGAGCTGCAATTCTGCACCCCCCAACAGGTTAAAGCCCCTGGCAGGCCCGAGCCAGCGTGACCCTGTTTACCACGCCGGGGAGTTATTTATAGGGTGGCCCGGCTGGTGCTCTTGCTTCAGCAGTTGCGAGCGGGGCACGAGGGCCTCGGCACAGCCCTATTTATAACCCCGAGCCCGGCGCCGGCGGCAGTTCGCTGCCCCCCAGCCTCCGGCCCGTCTCTGCTCACCCGGGCAGCCGCCAGCCCCGCCATGTCCCAGGAGACCTTCGCCTTCACCTCCTCGGCCCTGCGGTCCCTGCGGCTCCAGCGGGAGCTGCTGGAGCTGGAGGAGCGCCGGCGGGCCCTGGCACGGCAGTCGGCCCCGCGCCGCTACCCGCTGCCCCCCGCGCCCGCCCGCCGCCCCCCGCGCTGCCGCGACCCCGCCGTCCACAACGCCCTCTACACCGGCGACCTCCTGCGCATCAAGAGCATCTTCAAGGACGAGAGTGCCGCTAACCTGGTCGTGGAGACGGTCAGCGAGGAGCTGGTGTGGTCGCCCGAGCTGGGTAGGGGGCCGGGGGGGTGCTGGGGGCTGTGGGCCCCCTCGGTGCCTCCCGTGAGTAACAGGAGGAGCCGGGGGGCAGAAAGGAGCCAGGCAGTGTGGGGACAGGCAAAGACAGGAGGGGACAGGACTCCTGGGTCCTTTGGGGCAGGGGGGGACTCCCGGGCCCTCCCCTTGGTGAGTGGGGGGGAGCCTGGGCTTGCTCCCCAGGGTGCTTTTCTTGCAGGGAAAGAGGCAGCAGGACGCCTGGGTCCTTTCCTTGCGTGGGAGGAGGGGCAGGACGCCTGGGTCCCCAGCTGGCCCCAAGCCCGGGCTGGGCTCGGTGCGCCCCACGGCAGCGGCCCGGGGCGGGGCGGGAGGTGGGGTGGGGGATCGGGCAGGCGGATAACCCCCGCGCGTCCCGCAGGGCTGTGGGTGCTGAGCCCCCGCACCAAGCAGACGTCGCCGCTGCGCATCGCGGCCGGCCGGGGCTACGGGGACTGCGCGCGGCACCTGCTCCTGCAGGGCGCCGAGGTGGACGCCGTGGTGGGCGGCCGGGCGGCCCTGCACGACAGCGTGGCCGGCGGCCGCCTCGACTGCGCCCGCCTGCTGCTCGCCTTCGGCGCCGACCCCAACGTGCTCTGCGAGGAGGGGCTGGCGCCGCTCCACCTCTGCACCGACCCCGAGAGCCTGCCGTAGGTCCTGCCCCCGAGCCCCGCCCACACGGGCCTCATCTGCAGGCCGAGCCCCGCCCACACGGGCCTCATCTGCATGCCGAGCCCCGCCCACATGTGGTGCATCTGCATGCCAGCCCCCACCCATACTGGCCTCATCTGCATGCAAAGCCACGCCCACACTCATCTGCATACATCTGCATACCAGGCCCCACCCACACAGATCTCATCTGCATACCAGGCCCCACCCACACTAGCCTCATCTGCATGCCAGGCCCCACCCATATGCAGTGCATCTGCATATCAGGCCCCATCCACAGTGGCCTCATCTGCATGCCAAGCCCCACCCACCCACCAGTACATCTGCATGCCAGGCCACACCCACACTGACCTCCTTTGTGTGACAAGCCCCACCCACACTGGCCTCATCTGCATGCTGGGCCCCACCCACTTGCAGCACAGCTGCATGCCAAGCCCCACCCACAGCCATCTGCATGCCGAGCCCCACCCACACCAACCTCATTTGCATGCCAGGCCCCACCCACACCCCAAGCCCCGCCCACCCCAGGCTCCTCTCCAGGCCGAGCCCCACCTGCACACCGAGTCCTGCCCGCAGACCCCCTCCTCGTCTGCATGCTTGGCTCCGCCTCCCACACAAGCCCCGCCCACAAGAGCCCCCAGGGGGGTGGGGGGACCAAGCCCCGCCCCCAGCAAAGCCCCTCCCTCTCCCCCCCCACGGCCTCACCCCCCGCGTGCCCCCAGGTGCGCGGAGCTGCTGCTGGCCCACGGCGCCCGGGTGAACCTGGGCACGCGCGAGCGGCGCCTCACGGCCCTGCACGTGGCCGCCCGCCACGGCCTGGAGGCCCACGTGGAGCTGTACCTGCGGCACGGCGCCGAGCCGGCCCGCCGCAGCCGCGAGGGCGAGACGGCCCTCAACGCCGCCTGCGCCGCCGCCGAGCGCCCCGAGGACGCCGAGCGCTACTGCCGCGTGGCCGAGCGGCTGCTGGCCGCCGGCGCCGACCCGCGGGCCGCGGGCCGCAAGGACCACACGCCGCTGCACAACGCCTGCGGCAACGGGCAGCCGCGGCTGGCGCGCCTGCTGCTGCGCCACGGGGCCGCCGCCGCCGCCCCCAACGGCGCCGGCTACACCCCCATGGACTGCGCCCTGCACGCCGTCGACGAGTACCGCCACCAGCACCCCGAGCGCACCATCGCCCTCCTGCTCGACCACGGCGCCGGCCCCGTCAACCCCAAGGTGGGCGGCGGGCCGCGCGCGCGGGGCCCGGCGGCGGTGGCAGGGGGACGCGGCGCCGGCGCCCCCCCCCCCGACCGGTGACACGTGTCTCCCGGCAGATGCTCAAGTTCTGCTGCCGGTGCCCGCGGGCGCTGGAGGTGCTGCTCAACGCCTACGACCGGGTGCCGCCCGCCGAGGCCTGGGCCGAGGACGTGCCGCCGGAGCTGTGGCAGGTACCACGGCGTGGGATGGGCGGGCGGGCGGGCATGGGGGGGTCTGGTGCCCCCCCACTAACCCGTCTCCCCCCCGCAGGAGCACGAGGCTTTCTACACCTCGGCGCTGCGCATGGCCGCGCAGCCGCGGCGCCTGCAGCACCTGGCACGCTGCGCCGTGCGGCGGCACCTGGGCGCCCGCTGCCACGCCGCCATCCCCAAGCTGGCCCTGCCGCCCGCCCTGCGCCGCTACCTCCAGCTGCCGCTGGAGGGGCTCATCCGCTGAGTGCCCCCCGCCCCGGACCCCCCCCCCGGTGCCGCGGGCCCCACCTGGGTGACGGAGAGCCCCGGGGCGGCTCGTGGCGGAGACTTCGTGGGTCAGGCAGGCGGTGCGGATCGGAGCGGCGCCCCGGGACGGACGACGGCCATCTCTTACGGTGGGGGGGCCCTTATGGGCTGGGGGGGCTCCGCGTGCAGCCGCTGGGCGTCAAATAAATGTGGTGGCAGCAGATGGTGCGGCCTCTCCTCTGTGGTGGAGACTGGCGAGGGCCACGGTGGGGCTGCGACAGGCACCGGGGAGCCGGTGACCCCCGGGGAGCCTGTGCCCTTGTGGGGGGGGGACAGGGCCTGCGGGGGGAGATGAAAATCAGGGCCTGGGGGGTCTAACAGGGCCCGGGGGGGGGGGAAACAAGGCCTGGGGGGGGAACAGGCAGGGCCTGGTGGTGGGGGGGACAGAAGGCCTTGAGGGCTTATGGGGCCTGGGGGGGGGACAACAAACAGGGCTGGGGGGGACAAGGCTCTGAGGGGTGACAGGGCCTGGGGGGGGGGGACAAGGCTCTGAGGGGTGACAGGGCCTGGGGGGGGGACACACAAGGCTCTGAGGGGTGACAGGGCCTGGGGGGGGGACACACAAGGCCCTGAGGGGTGATGGGGCCTGGGAGGCGGCAGACAGGCCCCAGGGTGACAGGGCCTGGGTGGGAGGTGGGTGACAGGCCCCGGGGGGACCCAGGCGTCCGAGGCAGCAAGCCCCGCCCCGCGCCCTCCCCCGCCCTCGCGGCACTAGCTCCGCCCCCTCTGGCCCCGCCTCCAATCCAGCCCCGCCCCCATGAGTCCACGCCCACTTCCGCCGGGCTCGGAGGCGGGGCTCCAGCGCCCAGCCCTGTCCCCCCGGCGTCGGCAGGGCGGAGGGCGGGCTGCGTCATCAGCGAGCGCCCGCGTCCCGCCCAGTGGGCGGGGCAAGGGCAGCCGTGACGCGCGGCGCGCGCCCGTGCCCCCGCCCTCGCCCGCCCCCCCCCCGCAGCTGCGGGCCCGGCGGGGCTGTGACGTGGCGCTTCCGGCGCGCGGCGGCGGCGGGACACGGTGAGTGCGGGCGGGGGCGGGGCCCTGGGGCCGGCCCCCCCCTCCGCCGCCCCCGGGCCCAGCTTCCCTCCCAGTAACCCCCCCCCCCCGGGCCCAGCATCCCTCCCCGTGCCTCCCAGTAACCCCCTACCTGGGCCGATTATCCCTCCCAGTGCTTCCCAGTAACCCCCCCCACGGGCCCAGCATCCCTCCCAGTATCCCCGTAGGCCTCCCAGTACCCCCCCGCGCATTCTCCATCCCTCCCAGTACCCCCCAGTCCTCCCAGTGACCCTCTGCAGTGCCCACCATGCCTCCCAGTACCCCCCAGTCCTCCCAGTGCCCCTCTCCAGTGCCCACCATCCCTCCCAGTAGCCCCCAGTGCCTCTTTCCAGTGCCACTTATCCCTCCCAGTACCCCCTAGGCCTCCCAGCGGCCCCCCCAGTCCTCTGTCCCTCCCAGCACCCCCTGACTAGGACCCAGCATCTCTCCCAGTGCCCCCGCAGCACTCTCCATCCCCCCCAGTGCCTCTGCCCCCTTCCTGCTGCCCCCCAAATCCCTCCATCAGCCCCAGGGTTCCCCTTGTGCCCCCCCCCCACCGCCTGTCTGAAGGGTCTCTCCTCCTCCCCCCGGCACCCCCAGGCTACCCAAAATGCCCCCGCAAGCCACCATCCCCCTTTGACCCTCCAGCCCAGGATTACACTCATGTGCACCTACAAACCAGTTTTTTCTCCATTTGGTGCTGCCCCCCCCCAGCCAAAAGCACAGCTCACCCCAGCCACCCCCAATATAAAGGTTTAACCCCCCCCAATCCCTCCTTGCCGTAAGCGCTTCACTCGGCCCAGCTGAGGCTCTGCCCCTCCACCTGCTGCCAGGCTGCACCCCCCCCCCCCAGGCTTGGCCCCTTCCCCGCTGCTGTGGGGGTTTAGCCCCGCTCGCAGTCCCTGCCCTGCCGGGGGCTCAGCTCAGGTCCCAGCTCCATGCCGGGGGCGGGGTGGGATGACACCTCGCCCCCCCACCTCTGGCCCCGGAAAGGAGCCCAAAAGTTGCCACCGTGCGGGGGCTGTCTGCAGCGCCCCGGGGCTCCTGAGCCCCCCCGCTGGAGGAGGGAGACGGCTCCGCGCGAGCCGAGCGCCCCGGTTTCACACGGGAGCGGGTGCCCAGGCGAGGAGGGGCGAGCGCGGGGGGGCCGGAGCGAGCGCGGGTGTCCTTGGCCGGTCCCAGCCGCGTGCGATAAAGGCCGGGGTGAATGTTAACCAGGCTCCGCGCCCCGCCGCGCCGGGAGGGACGACGCAGCGGTGTCGTTCTGGTCCTTGTTTCCTGCCAGGGAGGAGCGGAGCGAGCGCCTGGGCGCAGCGTGGCAACGATGGCAGGGCACTGAGCGGCTTTGCTTCCCCAGGGAGCCTCTGGCATCAGCGCCGGAGCCGGAGCAAGGTAAGCGCAGCCCCCGCGCCGCCCAAACTGCGCTCACGGTGACCTGGTAATACAGGGACTCGGCTCCTCTCCTGATGGATTCACGTTCAGGCTGTAATTACAGACGTTGTACTCCTAATTGGCACGTAGGAAGAGATACGATCTCCTTCTGCAGCGTGAAGGTGAAGTAATTATTCCTGGGCAGTAAGTTTTGTCTTCCGAAAGAAGCCCTGGGTTTTCGAAGGGTCCGTCACCTCCCTGCCAGTTTGGCAGGGCTGCCCCGCGCAGCCGTCACCCTGTCACTGCTCCGGCGCGCCAGCCGTGCCGGCTGCTTCTCGCAAAAGCCGAGGACTTGGACCTTTCCCTTGCCCTGGGCCGCTCTCCTCGGCGCTGGCAGGAGAGGGACAAGGGCGCGTGCGGCCACGCGGGAGCAGGAGCCACGTGGTGACTTCCAGGCCCGTGTCTTGGCCACGAAACGGCTCCGCGCCAGTTCCCCGGCCTCCCAGGAAGGCTGGCCCCTCGCCGCTCCGCTCTGGGGCCGCGTGAGGCCAAGCACGGTGGCCCGCGTGCTCTTCGCGGAACAGGTTAATGTTTAATTTCTGCTGCAGGTGGTTCTGGTTTTCTTGCTTAGCTTTCGCTGGTTTGTAGGTTTCTGTCTCCCCTCCGCTACCTCCGGATTAGGGAGCAGCGTCTGCAGTAAGGGAATCTTCCTCCTCTCTGGTTCCTTGTGTAATTGAAGCAATTATAGGATTTATTCACATCTTGCTAAAACCCAGCTCGGCCACGAAGTCGGCTGGAGTTCTGCGCTGCCGCAGCACAGCCGTTTTGCGCTGGCGCGAGGGCTTCGTGGCTGAGCTCAGGCCGAAGGAGAGCAGCCCAACGCAGCCAGCAGGCCGAGCGGGAGAAACCCAGCTTCTCCGGGCGCTCGCCGCCTGGCACGGTTGCAGCCCGCTCCGGGCGATTCGGAGAAAAACCACCGCAGTGTTAGGACGTCCAGCTTGTTTTCCCTACAACAGGGGCCCGATGGTGATTCGGTCGCCAGCTGCGTGTTTGTGTCGGGTTTAATGTTCGTTCCTGTCCCCTCGGAGCAAGAGCAGGGCGAGCGCCTCCGCTCCCATCCCGCCTGCGCCCCTTCAGTACCGCCCTGCGCCGGGTCCTGCCCGGGGCCGCTCTGCTGCGAGGCGCAGCTGAAGCCTCCCCTTGTCTCGTGCTTTGCAGCGGAGCTCCAGCGAGAAGCCCGGAGATGGAGCCCCCCGACGCCACCATCATCAGAGGCGTGGGGGACGAGGTGACGGTGGCGGCCGGCGTCGTGGTGCTGGCGCTGGCTCTGGTCTTGGCCTGGCTGTCCACGTACGTCGCCGACAGCAGCAACCAGCTCTTGGGAACGATCGTGGCCACGGGGGACGCGGCCGTGATACGGCTCAGCCACGTCGAGCGGTACGTGGGCGCGGCGGGGGCGACCGAGCCCCCCGAACCCGCGAGGGTCCCCGAAACCGTGGAAGAGAAAGCAGAAGAGGAAGGGGGGGCCACGTCCGACTTGGGCCTGGCCCTGGAGCAGGGGGACGGCGGCAGCCCCTCCGACCCCAGCCTTGACCAGCTGCTGGACATCCAGAGCTTGCCCAAAAGGACAGCGGGCAGCGAGCCCAGCGCGCGGGAGGGCCGCGGGCCGCCCGCCCCAGAGGACAGCGACCTGTGCGCCGGCTTCATCAAGGTCCGGCTGAAGTTCCTCAACGACACGGAGGAGGTGGCCGTAGTGAGGCCCGAGGACACCGTGGGTGTCCTCAAGAGGTGAGTCCCGCGCGAGAGGCGACGCGCAGCCTCGAGGGAGCGCTGCGGGGGGGGGGACACCCACTGACAAACCCTTCCTCGCCGCCCCTGCTGGGGCTCTGGCCCCCCTCGTATAAACGGTCTGCGGGTGCTGTGCGAGGCCGAGGGCAGAGCAAGGGGTGAGCGAGGTCCCCTGGGTCGCGACGCAGAGCTGTCCCCCGCCCAGGGCGACGGTCTCGGCCTGGGGGGCCGCCGCGGTGCTTTGCCCAGCAGACCCCTTTCCCCCCCCCCAGTCCTGCAGGCGTCCCTGGGGAGACGAAGGCATTAAAACTGCAGAGGGTTTTCGTTTACTTCTCACTACAGAAGTACCGCTGTCGCGTTGCCAAGAGGGCTGCAGGCTTCCTTTTCTCCAAACTAGGAGGTTCTTAGGTTAAAAGATGAGGCGGCACATGGTGACAGTGCTGTTGCTGTCCCACAGCGTCCCGGTCCCCAGCTGGCCGCGCTGTCCCTGCCTGGGCCCCTGCCAGCAGGGGAACTTCATCGTCTCTGTTTGCAAAGCTCTGGGTCTGCTGCCAGGCGTCTTTAATAATCTCAGCTCGGGAACGGCACAGGAAACCTCCCGAGCGTGGCTGGTTCCCACGCGCTCCGGGAAGGCTTTATCTGCTGTACAGCGCGTTATCAGGCCGGGGCCCAGCGGTGTCGGGTGCTGCGCAGACTTGGCGAGCGGGATCAAGGCCAGCCGGGCAGCGAGTGCCAGTCTTGGCGAGCGCCTTGTCCTCCGCGAGCGAGCGGCGGGCGGCTGCGCTGGGGCAGGGAGCTCCTGCGCCTGCCGAGACCCGATGCCTGCGCAGTCCCCGCTGGAGCTGGGCGTCAGATGCAGCAGCGCTGCCGTGGCTGGGTTTTGCTCCGATCGCAGCCTGCTTTAGCTGGACTGATGAGTCCTGGCTCTGGCATTTCTAATCTCCTCTTTCCCTCTCTCTTCTTCAAAAGCAAATATTTCCCAGGCCAAGAGAGCCAGATGAAGTTCATCTATCGCGGCCAACTCCTGCAGGACCAGGCACGGACGCTGCGCTCTCTCAACATCACGGACAACTGCGTTATCCACTGCCACCTCTCCCAGAGCGCCGCCGCCGCCCTGCCCGACCCCATCGCCGCGCCCCCCGAAGCGAGCGGCGCGACCGCCAGCGCGGGCAGCCTGATGATCCCGGTGATCATGGTGATGCTGGCCGTCATCTGGTACTGCCGCATCAACTACCGGCAGTTCTTCACCGCGCCGGCCACCGTCTCCCTGATCGGGGTGACCGTTTTCTTCAGCTTCCTGGCGTTCGGGATGTACGGCCAGTAGGAACGGCGGGAGGCGGGAGAGGGGGCTCGGGGAGGCGAGGCAGCCTCTCTCCCCGCGGGCCCTTTGGGGACACAGCCCTCGCGTCGGGGCTTTTCCCAACCGTGCCGTGACAAGCGATGTTAGAGACCGGCAGCCGGGGCCGAGCGACCTCCCGCTCCCCAGGGACGAAGGGCAGCGAGTGGCCGGCGGGGCAGAAGCTCGGCTGGAGCTCGGCGCGTCCTGTCCTGCCTCGCTCTTGCTGCACGTGACTGTGTCCCCGTGGCGGCAGGAAGAGCCGGGCCGTGCTGCCTCCAGCCTCTCGGACTCACTTTCTTCCCCCCTCCCGGCCCAAGGCATCCCCACGCGTGCAGGCACCGCTGCCGTGGGAGGGGAGGGAGGCTCCTTCCCGTGCTCCCGTCGCGCTTTCGGCTCCGAGGAGGAGCGCAGGGCATGTGGAAACAAGCCGGTCTTGCTCGGCTGGATGCGGTTGCTGCCCTTCGCTCCTCTCCCGGCGGACGCGGCGGCTCTGCACGCTCAGGCTCGCTTCCGCGGCACGTCGGCCGAGCCGGCACACTGCGCCCGGCGGTGGTCCCATGCAGCCCTGCCTCTCGCACCGCCGCCGCTGCCACCGCCACGGCCTCGCACGCTCGCTCAGGACGGCATCGCGCCCCGCACGCGCTTCTGGGCCAGCTTGCGCCTGTCCCCTTCTCCAGGGCAGGATCGCGGCCGCTCGTTTAATGGTGCATCAAGTACAACCGCTGCTGCTGCCCCTGGAGACCAGGGGACTCGCTGGCCCCACACCAGAACAGGCTACAACTTCTCAAAGAGACTTTTTAAAGCAAATAAAAGGTAACTTTAGCTGAGGCTGCTCCAAACACGCTGCTCGGGGGGGAACAGCTGCCTGTCCAAACCACGGCTAGCTTCGAAATGTTTTTATGCTCTTTGCACTTTTAAGAAGTACGCATTTGCAAACACAAGCCCCGGAGTGGATTTTGTTCAAGCAGGTGAAACCGGGCGCGTGGCGGGAGACGTGTGGCGCCTCGCTGGGCTGGGCACGGAGCGGGGGGCGCGGGGGCCCCGCCGGGGAGCCGTGACCCAGGCAGCTCGGGGTGGGGGTCAGCCTGCCCCGGCTTGCGCAGGACCAGGGTGCTCAGGACCCCCAGCAGACCAGCCCCAGGGAGCAGCCCCCTTCCACACCCCATCTTCTTGTGGTGTTTTGCTGTCCCCCCAACCCCATATTGGGTAAAAACAATTTGAATCAGACCTACCTTTAGTTTCTCCAGTGCTCAGCGCAGCAGCGCCGGGGGCTGAGCCAAGGCTCGTGTCCAGAGGCCTCGGTGCCGCCACGCTCCCTCATTGCTGCCGCGTCCCCGGGCCGTGTCCCGCTCGCCAGCGCAGGGCACCGGGGCGCTGCCCGGCCCCCGCACCTCAGCCGCGAGCCGGAGATACCAAGTCAAGATGCAGTTTTATTTACAGGGGCAGCCACAACCCACTAATGGGATACACAGACCTTACAACGGCTCAACTACCTGTACAGGATGGATTACGTATGCAAAAATAAAAGTCTCAAGCCCACGCAGTACAGTACGTCCCCGCGCGACCGCTGGCGCCGGCCCTGCCGCGGGGGCCGGGATGCCAACCCGAAGGGGCCGGGACACCGCGCCGCCAACCAGCCCTCCCCGCGCCGGCCCCGTTACCCCCCCTCTTACAGCCCCTTGGACCCCGAATCGCGGCCAGGCCGAGGGCTGTCACCCCGGCCGTGTCCCCTAAGCGTCCGCCGTCCCCTCCCCAGCTGGGAGGCAGCAGCTGGGGGCCTGGGACGGAGCGGTCCCCGCGCTGGCAGGCGCCCTGCGCACACGAAGGCCAGCTACGCGTGCTCCCGGCGGGCCCGGGCAGCGGCACTGGGGGGGGCAGAGCTGCGGCCGGGACCCGGGTCCCCCAGCAGCCCTTTTGGCAATGGACACCCCCCCCCCAAGCAATTTGGGGTGCCTGGGGCCAACCCCAGCACGGTCTCGGCGGCCCAGACCCCCGGAGGGAGCGGGGTGCCCCGGGCCTCCGCGGGGCCCCGCTGCCCCCCACCAGAGCAATATTCTTTAGCAGCAGTTTTAAAACAAAAGTGAATCCAGAATCGAGAGCACCATAATTTGCAAGACCCAACTACAGACCCGGCTGCGCTGCCTCTGCTGGGAGGGTGCGGGGGGGGGCACAGATGGGGCACAGCTCCCCCCCGAACGCTACGGCCAAAGCCCAGGCACGACACAGCCAGAGGCACGGGGGGGGCACGGCCAAGGGACACGAGCCGGGCCAGCCCCTGTCCCCAGCCGGCAGCGCCCGGCTGCGCTCCTGCACCTCCGCGGTGGGAAATAGCCGGGGGGGGTTAAACCGGGCTGCGAGGGGGCTGGGGAGCTGGATGCGGCTGGGGGCAGCCGAGGGACCGGTCCCCCCCCGTGCCAGCACAGCGGGGCCCTGCTCCCAGCACGGGGGCCACTCGGGGGGCCCCGTCCCTGTGGGCAGCCCGAGCCCCGAGGCCGGGGGCCACGCGGAGGGACTAACGACAGCGAGAGCAGCAGCCACCACCCGAAGGACCCCCCGCCCTGACTGCAGGTCCCCGGGTGGACGGGGACGGGGACGCAGACCCGCGCCGGGGCCACCAGCCTGAGTACGAGGAGAGGGGAGAACTCAGCCTCGAAGCTGGGCTGCGCTCCCCCCCGTCGCTCTGCGGACGGGCTGGGGTACGGGACGTCTTCCAGCCTAACCGGGCACCCCCGGCAGATCGGGGTCACCCTTCCCCAAAAGGGGCCGGCTGGGAGCAGGGCTGGCCAGAGCAGCCCTCCCCGACCAGACACAGCCCCAGGTGCCCCCTCCCCGAACAGCCCCAAACACAAAGGAACTACCCCAAAGGTTGCAGCATGCAGCCCCCCCAGGACCCTCGGCCAGGCCCCAACGCCCGCCAGCAGCCGAACCCAGCTCGTTACAGCGGATTCGGGGTGGGGGGGCCCCACTCGTCTGCTCTGGGCGAGGAAAAGCCCCCCCCAACGCGCTCAGCCCACCCTGAGCCGGCCCGACCAGCGAGCGCCAGCCCGGGGCACGGATCGGGGACCAGCTCTGGGCCAGGCACCGACCCCCAACTGATGGGGCAGGAGGCGACCTGCCCCCAACGCCCACCCCAGCAGCCGGGTCTGTGCCCGTCCCGGAGACCCGAACTTGCCCCAGCTCCCCCCAAACCTGCCCCAGCTCCCCCCCCGCTGGGGGTGAGGGGGCCCTGGAGGGGTGAGCGCGGGAGGCAGCAGCAGCCGGTTTTTGGGTAGGTGGTGCAAAGGGAAGGGGGGCTGCGCCCCCGGCTCCGAGCGAGATGCCCCCCCTTAGAGCCCTGATCAGACCCACATACAAAAACTATGTCACAGAATAAATAGAGGCACCGGGAGGGAAGCGGGGGGGCGTTAACAGGGAGCGCCACATCCAGCCCCCCCTCCCCAAGGCCCTGCCACCCCCCGCGGCCATGGCCAAGTCCTCCATCCTCCGCGCCCCGGGTACCCGCTCGTGTCCGAGTCGCGGGGCTGCCCCAGCCGGGGTGCGCGGGGCAGGAGGGGCTGCCCCGGCCGTCTGTCCGTCCGTCCGTCCCTCCGGCCGTCCCCCACCGGCACGGCGTGCTCCGCTGCGCTCAGTTGATGTCGTCGTAGATGCTGGGGGTGTGGGGCGCGGGCGGCTTCGGCTTCTTCTTCTTGCTGGAGCCGAGCCCCGGGGCGCCGCTCACCAGCCCCAGGTGGGGCTTTTTCTTCTTAGTCTTGCGAGACTCCGAGTTGTTTGTACCTGGGCGGGAGGGAGGAGACGGGACGCTGGGGCATGGCTGGGGCGACTGGAGCCCCCCCAAACAGAGAGGATCCCCCCAGCAGAAACCCCCACCCAGGGAAACCTACCCCTAAACGAGGGGACATTCCCGCACCCAGGAATAGGGGGGACGATGGCCCAGCGGGAGCTGGTTTAGGGACCATTTGAGGTGACTTTGGCTGGCCGCAGTCTGTCCCCTCCTGTGCTGGGGAGATGTGGGGGCCAGGGCAGGAGCGACCAGCCGTGTCCCCGCACAAGGGGGTTGTGCCGCAGGGTCTATCCCGCTTCCACACTCACTTGCTTTCGAGGAGGCAGAGTCGGAGGGCGAGATGTCGGAGGAGCCGTCCCACTGGAGCCGGCTCATGATGGCCTGGCTCTCGGCCACGTCGAAGCTGTCGTTCTCCACGCTGCCCTCCGCCTCGGGGAGGGACCTGGGCAGAGGTGTTACACGCGTCTCCGAGCCGGGTGACGGAGCCGGTGGGGCTGCCGGCTCCCCCAGCCTCCCTGCCCGCTCGTGGGTGCGAGGGAGACGCTACGGGCTCAATCCAGCTCCCCGCAGCGCGGCCGGGGCTGCGCTCGCAGCTGGATTGCACGTCCCGACGCCAGCCCAGCCGGATCCCCGTGCGCCTGTCCCCTCCCTGCACCCCAAATCCCCCCGCAGCCGTCCCTGCCCCATCCCCGCCCCTGCTCTGGACCTGGGGGCAGAGACGCCCCACAGCCCCCCCACAATCTCCATTCGCAGCCAGGCCATCGGCACTGGGTGACGGAGCCTTGTCCCCATCCCCGCGCTGGGACGCTGCCCTCGCAGACCCCATCTGTGCTCACTTACGCAGAGGGACCGAGGAGGTAAACCCGGACCGACCTCCGCTGCTCATCCGTGTGCTGGGGACACCGCAGGGACCTGCCAGAGGAGACGTGGGGCTGAGTCGAGGCCTTTTCCTGTCCTCCCCATCTCCCATCTGGATCCGAGCACCCTAGGGAGCCCCACAAACCCCGGGTGGCCCTTCCCAGACCGAGGAAACCCCCAAAGCTCTCACCTGGTGCACATCTTCTTGGTGTGTTCGGAGATGACCCCGCATTGCTGGGGAGAGAAGGGACGGGTGAGCGGGCGGCCGAGCAGCCGCGCAGCCCCAGGGCTGTGCTCCATCACGCCGGCACGAGGGAGTTGGCCCGGGGCACCCTAAGCCCCCGCCCCGAGCTGTCCCGTCACCCCCAGGAGAGACCAGCCACATCAACCGCATCTACCACCCTGGGTCACCATGGCCCCGGGATCGGGACCTGCCGCCCAGCCGAGCGCAGGGATTTCTCCAGGTGAAGATGCACTAGGGCACGATTTCCACACCGGAATCGCGCCCTGCCCACGTGCCCCCAACCGCCTCTCCTTGCCGGAGACGTCTGCCCAGGGTCCGGGCTGGCAGCACCCCCAGGCCGCCGCGGTGACGCCGCAAGCAGAGCCCCGGGGCCACGCACCGTGGTGAGCAGCGTCCGGAGCTCCTCGGGGCCCAGCGTCTCGTAGTTGATCCCTGCCGAGTTGCTGTACTGAGGGGGACAAAAGGCAGCGTCAGGGCTGGGGGGGGGGGGACAGACGGGAGCCCCCGCCAGAGACCCGGACCATCGCGGGGGCCAGCAGGAGGGACGCAGGGGGTGGGGGGACAGGGACACGGCCACGGACTCACCTTGAAGGGATCGGGGTTCCCGCTGAGCTCGCCTGGAAGAGAGGGCGGGTGAGGACGGTCCCCCGCCCGCGGCCCACGTCCTGCGGCCCCGGCCCGCCGCGCCTCCTCCGAGGGGCCACCGGCCTCCGGCCCCGCCGCCAGCTCTGCAGCCCCATGGCGGAGAAAGCCCCGCCCCCAGAATAAGCGCCGCCCCATCGCAGATGCCCCGCCCACCCAAACGCCCCGCCCCCCATTGCACACCCCGCCCTCGCCGCAGGGCAGCGCCATGCTAACCCCCCACAAGCCCCACCCCGAGTGTGGCCCCGCCCCCTGCACGGCAAAGCCACGCCCCCGCCCCTAGCCCCGCCCACTCACCATTCTTGTGTTTCAGGGATTTGGACCTGCGGGGCGAGTTGGGGTTCTGCAACGAGAGCGGGGCCCGGTTGGGGCGAGCGACGCCGGCATCCTCGCGGCCCCACTGCGGGAGCGGCCCCCAGCCCCGCCGTGGCCCCCCGCTCCTCACCTTATCCGATTTCCTCTTCTTTGCTAGGGAAAGACAGAGAAGGGGATGGGTTTTACTTTATTTGGTTGATTTAACCCCCAACGTCGCAGCACGAGTGGCCAGAGCCACCCTTCAACTACATGGGGCGTCCCCATGCTGCTGGGACCGCAACGGGGGACGTTGCTACCCCGGTGACAGCAGGAGAGAGGGGAGCAGATGAGCCAGGGAGCTCAGGCACCGGGGACACCAAGCTCCGCACTCGGCTGCTTTAACCCCCGTGTAAACGCCCGGAGAAGGGGCCGCGAGGGAACCAGCCAGCCAGGACGTGTCCTCCAGCCCTTGCATGGGACGGAAGGGGTGGGAAACCTTTCTTTGCCCCAGCCTCCCTGGTGCGAGGAGGTACAGGGCGACCAGGGGGCCCCCAGCATGGCTGGTGCCCACACGCCACCCCCGCGTGCTCCCACCTTTCTTCTCGGAGCCGTAGGACCAGTCATTGTCGTTTATGTCATCGTTGTCCTCCTGGTCGCTCTCTGACTTGTTCATGTTGTTGCTGCTCGCGATCCTGCACGCGGAGGGGGGAAACGGGTGTCAGGGCCCTGGGAGCCCCACCAGGATCATCCCTGCACCCTGGGAGCTCTGCCATGCCCACCCAGACCACTCCCGAGGGTCCCAGCTCTGACCCGGCCCCAGATACAACATGGGGGTCCCCAGCCAAGGGAAGGGGGACGGAGGAGCCAGGACTCTGGGTTTGGAGACAGGGACACACAACCTCGCAAGCAAAAGTGAGAAGAGGACACCTGGTTTCCACCCCACGCTCATCAAGGATGAGATGAGCTGACTCTGCCTGGGTCCTCTCCTCCCTGTCCTCTGCAGAAAGACCTGACAGACCCGCAGCCCAGCTCTGAGCCAGGTCACCTGCTCGTGCCTCAGTTTCCCCACGCAGAGGGATCGGTGCGTGGGGCTCACCTCCGGTTGGCGATGCGGCTGCTGTTGCGGCCCATGCCCAGGCACTTCTCCAGGTGGGGGGCAAAGCGGGACGCGGCGATGCTGCGGCTGCAGTTGGGGCAAACACACTCCTTGTTCTTCCACTGGTTGTAGACCTGCCCAAAGATGTCCACGCCAGGCTGGTCCACGATTTCTGGGGGAGGCACACGCATCAGCCCGGCCCCGGGGGAGCCCCACGCTTCCTGCCCCGTCCCTGCTTGGATGGGACCGATGGAAACCCACCGCTCCGGGTGCAAGTTAACGACCAAGATCTGCCTCTCCTGCGAGGGAAACCCTGGCCACAACCCCCAGCTCCTGGGGATGGTGCTTCACCTGGGGTAAAGGGACCCTCTGGGTTTCCCTGGCTCAAGCCAGAGACTCCCAACAGCTCTCCAGGGACAGCAGGCTCCAGCACCAGCCCTTCCTGGCTGTGACTGGGAATGGGATGTTCTCCATCCCGCCTGCCGCGGGGAACCCGTCCCCGGGAACCTCCTGGGCACTCACCGAAGTCCTTCATGCTGTCGGGGTCCGTGTCGTCCAGGAAGAAGTAGCCACACTTGACCGCCCGGTGGACTTCGAAGCAGAGGCCCAGGCAGGCATCTTCGACCAGGTCCGTGTAGATCTCGTGCGCGATGGCCTGGGGCAGGAGGGGACACGGAGCCGTAAGAGCCGAGGGAAGGAGGCTGCGTTAGGCCCTGATGGGGCTGCAGCTGCTTGGCCCATGAGGCTCAGCACCAGTCCGGATCAGAGCCGGAAGAAAGCGGGATGGAGACCCTGGCTAGCCAGGGCGGACAACCAGGGGCAATGGGCTGGGTCTGGGCATGACGACCGCTGGGGAAGGCGGTAAATCCCCCCTCCCAGGGCTGCTTACCTCCAGTTTGCTGTTATCCAGGCCAGACAAAGACATATCCTCCATTTTCATTTGCAAATGCTCGTGGAGAAGTCACGCCGAACGCACATAGCACGGGACAGGCTGGGATCTCGCTGCGCAACGAGAGGCGGAGACCGCGTTGGCAGACCCGGATCCGTCCGGGAGACCCCCTTCGCCTCCCTCGCCCCCCGCCTTCGCTGGGAAGCCCACGCCGGGCCACAGGACGGGGCAGAAGTCAGCGCAGCAGCTAGCAGCCGCCGAGCCCCGGGTCCCCAGGCCACCACAGCCCGCGCCAGTGCCCCGCTCCAGGACCTGCGGGGCCAGGATGAGGCCACGCACCGAGGCAGGAACTGGCCAGGCCTGCCCAGACCTCGGGAACCCAGAAACACCCCGAGATCCCCGCGGTGTTTCCAAGCACTGACATGCGCAATTTTGGGTGAAACGCTCCAGCAACAGGGGGAGAGGGGTCCCCCATGTCGGGGTTTGTGCCCCCCTGCACCCAACGGCCCCCCCCAGCTCTGCTGATCAGTGCAAACACACACCCTTGCAAGACAGGGCAAAAATAACGTGGGGGAGGCCGAGCAGGGCCTGTGCGAGGCGGCCTGGGGAGCCCTGCAAATACGGGGGGGCCCTTGGGGTAAAAGCAGAGGTGCTGGGGCAGGCGGACCCCAGGGCCCAGGCGCTCTCGGGGGCACCGGGCCTCCCGGGCTCTCCGCCGGGCTCTGAATGACTTCCACGAAAGCCTCTCCCCGGAGCAACGGCCTCTCCCAGGCGCTTTCGCGGAGATAAACAAGGCCTCTCCCTGCTGGCGGCCATGGCCCGTCCGGGAAGGCCCCGTCCCGCCGCGGCGGGGCTGCCGGAGCCGGGAACGCCCCGCCGACCCCCCACCGCGGGGCCCGTCCCCGGCGCGGCAGTCACCGAGGCGTCGGGGCTCCGGGCAGACCCCCCGGCGCGGTCTCCGTGGGGGGGTGGCACGCGGGGCTCAGGGCGCCCTTTTCCCCCCAGCACGTGCCCCAAAACGCCGAGCCGGGACGTCACGGGCTCCCCGCGGCGGGGGCCGGCGGTTTTTGCTGCATCACCTTCCCCTGCGGCAGAGATGGGCCGGCGGGGAGGGAGGGGACGGGGCGAGCGGGAGCCCGGCGGGCCCCACGACGCCCCCCCCAAGCAGAGCACCCCCCCACGGAGACCCAGCCACCAGCCAGGGCCCCCCCTCAAACGGGATGGCAAAAAAAGGGGGGAAAACCCCATGCGAAGAGACCCCGGCACAATCACCCCGGAGCACCAAGCTACCGCCGGCGCCCGCAGCGGGGGGCTCTGGCCCCGGGGGCCCCGGCATCCCCCCATCCGTCCCCCCCCCCACACACACACACACGTTTCCGGGCCTGGGGAGGGGATTTTCTACCTCGGAGACAGAAAGAGGAAACACCAACGGGCGTCGTTTGAAACCTCTCCCCGCGCCGCGCGGGCCGCTTCCTCCCGGGAGGCCCTGGCCCCTGTGTCCCCCCCCGCGGCGTGGGGGGCAGCGAGGTGCTGGGCTGCCCGGGGCCCTGCGACCCCCCCCCGGCAGGCAGCCGCCGTGCGAGGCCTCGAGGAGCCGAACAAAAGGGCCACGGGCACCGGGCTCGGGGCAGGGGGCTGCGTCCTGCCACCCCCCGCCAGCGCCGGGGCAACGGTGGCCGGGGGCGACGCCGGGGGGCCGCGCCAAGCTGGGTGCTCGGGGGGGGGGGGGGGCACCGCCAAGACCGGGGGGGCCTGAAGCAGGGCTGGGGCCTGGGGGGGATCCCCTGGGCCTGGGGAGGATCCCAAAGCAGGGCTGGGGGCTATGGGGGATCCTTCAGGGTGGGGGGAGCCCAAAGCAGCGCTGAGGACTATGGGGGGAGCCCAAAGCACTGGGAGGATCCCAAAGCAGGGCTGGGGGTTATGGGGGATCTTTCAGGATCAGGGGATCCCAAAGCAGGGCTGGGGGTTGCAGGGGATCCTTCAGCATTGGGGGGGGATCCCAAGAAGGGCTGGGGGATCCCCTGGGACTGGGGAGGATCCCAAAGCAGGGCTGGGGGCTATGGGGGATCCTTTGGCCTTAGAAGGATCCCAAAGCAGGGCTGGGGGCTATGGGGGATCCTTCGGCATTAGAGGGATCCCAAAGCAGGGCTGGGGGGGATCCTTTGGCGCTAGGAGGATCCCAAAGTAGGCCTGGAGGTTACAGGGGATCTTTCAGGGCTGGGGGATCCCAAAGCAGGCTGGGGGCTATGGGTAATACCCAGGGACTGGGGAGGATCCCGAAGCAGGGCTGGGGGTTATGAGGGATGTTTCAGGGTTGCAGGATCCCAAAGAAGCACTGAGGACTATGGGGGGATCCCAAAGCAGGGCTGGGGGTTATAGGGGATCTTTCAGGATTAGGAGATCCCAAAGCAGGGCTGGGAGTCACAGGGGATCCTTCAACATTGGGGAGGATCCCAAGAAGGGCTGGGGGATCCCCTGGGTCTGGGGAGGATCCCAAAGCAGGGCTGGGGGTTACAGGAGATCTTTCAGGATCAGGGGATCCCAAAGCACAGCTGGGGGTCACAGGGGATCTTTCAGGATCGGGGGATCCCAAAGCAGGGCTGGGGGTTGCAGGGGATCCTTCAGCGCTGGGGGGACCCCAAGCAGGGCTGTGGGGGGTCCCTCAGCACTAGGGGTCCCAAGCAGGGCCAGGTGCTCTGGGGACCCCTCGGCCCGGGACCAAGGCGGGGCCGGGCCGGCGAGGCGGCGGGGCCGGGCGCCGGAGGGGCCCGCGGGCGCGGGCGGCCCCGGGACGCAGGCGCGGCGGGGCGGGGTGGCGGCGGCCGGCGCCGCGGGGGAGGAGCAGCCCGCCCGCCCCCGCCCCCCGCGCTCGCTCGCTCGCTCACTCACCGGCGCGGAGGGCCCGGGCCCGGGCCCGGGGCCGGGGCCGGTCAGCGCCGCCCGCCGCTCCGCCGCGCGGCCCGGCCGCGGCTCGCCATGCGCGGCAGCGCCGCCCGCCGTCACCGGGCAGCGGGCGGCGCCGTGGCGGGCCGGGCCGTGCCGGAGCGGGGCCGCACGGAGCGGG
The DNA here is from genome assembly GCF_036370855.1 of Dromaius novaehollandiae. Taxonomy (NCBI): domain Eukaryota; kingdom Metazoa; phylum Chordata; class Aves; order Casuariiformes; family Dromaiidae; genus Dromaius; species Dromaius novaehollandiae. The sequence goes on along the minus strand of NC_088119.1, from coordinate 8,351,506 downwards.
CCGGGCCGGGCCTCGCGCACCCTCCGCCCCGGCGGCGGCGGGCGAGGGGGAGGGGGAGGGGCGGGGCGGGGCGGCGCACCCGGGCCGCGCGCACGGCCCGCCCCCCGCGCGCCGCCGCCAATGGGGAGCCGCCCTGCGCGGCGCCGCCAATGAGAGCGCGCCGCCGTCGCGCGGGGCCGGCCACATTGTTGGAGGGCGCCGGGGGGCGGGGCCCGGCGCCGGGGGTGGAGCCTGAAGGGGGCGGGGCCTGTCTGGGGGCGGGGCCTCCCCGCGGGGCGCCCCGAGATGCCCCGCCCCCGCCGCCGGCCCCGCCGCCCCCGGGAGCCGCGAGCGGGGTGACCGCAGGGTCCCACGGCGGTGGCCCCACGGATCCCCCTTTCCCACGTGGGACCCCCATACTGACCCCCACGGACCCCCCCCGTATCCCTACACATCCCCCTTATCCCTATGGATCCCCCTTATCCCTATGGGCCCCCCATACTGACCCCCATAGACCCCCCATATCCCTATAGATCCCCCTTATCCCTATGGATCCCCCAATACTGATCCCTATGGATCCCCCATACTGACCCCCATGGATCCCCCTTATACCTATGGGCCCCCCACTCTGATCCCTATGGATCCCCCAGCACTGATCCATGTGGATCTCCCTTATCTCTATCGGTCCCCCGTGTCCCTATGGGTCCCCCCATGGTGGCCCCCAAGGATTCCTCCCTGACAGTGATCCCTAGGGATCCCCCCAAATCCCAAGGGCCCCCCCGACCCGGCCCCTGCCCCCCCGGGGGCAAAAACACTCCTCACACCGGCTTTGGGTTTTTTTTTTTCCTAAAGTTTTATTTTTTATAGTAATGACATGAGAACAGAAACATTATTTTTCACTTTATTATACAAAAAAAAAAAAAAAACTCAAAAAACAACGAAAAAAGAACCGAAACCCAAGCAAACCGGGGCCGCCGGGGCCGGCCTGGCCTCCGCGTCCCGGCAGCGGTACAAATTCCAAGGTGGGATTTATTCTTTTTTTTTTTTTTTTGGATTTTTTTCGTATTTTTTTTAAACCTACAAAAACACTCTTTAAATATTAGAAAAAAAAGATGATTTTTTTTTTTTTTGTTTTTAATGTAATTCACAAGAACTTCCATCTAAAGGATCCCGGGTTTTTGTGGCAGTGCCAAAATGCACTCAGGTTCAATCCTCTTGCAGCGCAAACGCCTTTTCCCCCAATTGTCGGCGCTGTAAGAATTTTTCATTTTTATTATTTTTTTTTAAACAGAACAAAAAAAAAGGTATTTTTTTGTCTTTTTTTTGTACTAAAAACACATCCACTAAAACACGACGGCGCTGGGGACATTCAGCGGCAAAGGGACCGGGCGGGAAATTAAAAACCGGGCAGAAAATGGAAACCCCAAACGGAGCCGGGGGGGGGGGGGACGGACGGGGGGGGGGGACGCGGGACGCTCGTTTGCGCCCCCGGCCCGGGGGGGTGGGAGGATTGTCCGTGCGGGGGGGGACAGGGCGACCCCCCTCCGGAGCGAGCCCCGGGATGGGCAAAATTTTCCCCAAAGCGGCGTTTTTTGGCCCGATTCGAGGCGGGGGGGTGGCCCGGCGGTGACAGCAGTGGTTCGGGGGGGCCCCCAACCCTCCTGCCTATGGGGGGGGGGGGCAGCTGGATTTGGGCTGCTGAGTGACCCCCTCTTGCAGCCGAGCACCCTGCGCCGAGATTTGGGGTAAAAAAGCAGAAAAACGGCTAAACAAAAACACGCGGGAGAAAAATGCCACAACCTCCCCTCCCTGTCACCCGGGGGGGGGGCACATTTCTCCCCCCATCCCCGGTCTGGGGGGGGACCAGGCCCCCCAGCTCTGCCCCCCCGGGGGGGTCCCCGTGGGATTGCTGGTGCTCACGTCGGCTTAAAAAGGGGGGGCCCCCGCCGCCCTCCCGGTCCCCGGCCCGGCAAGCGGGGGGGGGGGCTCAAACCTCCCAAATCGACCCAAACCGCACCAATATTTACAGCCTGGCCGGGGGGGGGGGTCCTGTATCCCCCCCGCAAGAGCGCAGCCCCCAGGGAGGGCCACGGGGCGGGGGGGAACTGGGGGGGCCAGGAGGGGAGCAGCTTTGCCGGGGGGGGGTGGACAGAGATGGAGGGAGGGGAAAAATCAGAAATAAAAAAAAAGGGGGGGGGAAGAAGGGGAAAAAAATAAAATAAAAGATGGATATTTCTTGTTTTATAAAAAGGAAAAAAAAAGAATAAAATAAAATACAACGGCACAACAACCACCGACAACACAGACAGTCGCTCCCGGCAGCCCCCCCCGCCCCCCCACCCCCAAAATTGGTCACAACGAGCAGGAACGGCCCCGGGGGCCGCCGCGTCCGGTGCCGGGCGTCCGTCCGTCCGTCCGTCCCCCCGTGCCCCCCCCCCGTGCTCAGCGGTAACAGTTCGCTCCTAAGTGCCGCGGCGGCATGGGGGGGTCCTGCTGCGGCTCCCGCGCCGGGGGGGGGCCGGGGGGGGCCCAGCCCCTGCCCAGCTCCGGCCGGAGGTGCCGGGGGGGGGGGCGGGAAGGGGAGACCGCGAGCCCCAGCGGCTGAGTCCTGAGCAACTCGGCTCACGCGCCGCGTCCTGGGGCCGGCGGGGGGGTGGGGGGGGGCGTTGGGGGGGTTTTGTGTGTTTTGTGTTTTTTTTTTTTTTCTTTTTTTCCGTTTGTGGGGTGCTTTTTTTAAAAAAAAAAAGGGGGGGGGATTTTTTTTGTTGGTTTTCTTCTCTTTCTATAAAGTCCGGAGCTGGTAGCGAAGGGGGGGGGGGGAAAAGGAAAAAAAAATAATAAAATAAACTGGGGGGGGGGGGGGTGGCGCCTCCGGAAAGCAGGAGCAACAGCAGGGGCTTCGCCTGCCTCGAGGCGGGGGGGGGGCTCGGCCCTGACGCCCCCGGCAGCAGCCCCCGGCCCCCCCGTAGTGTGAGCCGGGCCCGGGGGGCCGCCCTTCCTCCGGCCGGGCTCGGGGGGGGGGGGGGTGAGGAGGAGGAGGAGGAAGAGGAAGGCCGGGGGGGGGGAAATGGGACTGAAACCGAGGGAAAAAAAACCAAAAAACCCCAAAAGTCGCCGTTCCTAAGCGCTGGGCCGGGCGGGGGGCGCGGATCAGTTGGAGTCGGAGTCGGACGAGTCCCCCGAGGAGGAGGAGGAGCTGCTGCTGCCCTCCGAGTCGTTGTCGTCCTCGTCGTCCTCGTCCTCATCATCCTCGTCCTCGTCGTTCTGCGGCAGAGCACACGGCGGGGGCGGCTTGGCGGGCGCCCCCCCGTCCATCCGTCCGTCCGTCCGCCCGCGCCGGGGGCGGGGTGTGGGGTGGGCGCACGAGTGAGTTTGTCGGTGCTCAGCGTGGCGGCGCCGGGGGGGGGGGGGGGCCTACCCTCACCTCTGCCGCACGGTCCGGCGGGGGGGGGGGGCCGACCCGCCTCGGGCCTCGGTTTCCCCCCCGTAGAGCCGGGGAGGGGGGAGCGGGCCGGGAGCCGAGAGCAGGGGGGCGTCGAACCACCTCACCTGTCGGCTGGCGAGCACAAGGCACGGACACGGGTTGTGGCCCCAGCGCCATCCAGCACGCTCTGACCTCCGTTGCACCGGTGCAAAGCTTTGACTCTGCTGCCTTACGCGGCATTCACACTGGCGCAAACGGAGCCGAGACCACACTCAGTATCTCCACCAGGAAAAAGACAGGAGATTTTTCTCTGCTCGCTGCGGCGCCTCGGCCCCCCCCTCCCCGGGGACGCTTCCCCCCCCCGCCCCCACCCCACCCCGCGAGCCCCCAGCCCCGGCCGAGGGTGACGGGAGCGGAGCGGGGTCCCCGGTGCCCTCCCCGCCGGGCGCCCCCGCCGCCTCACCTCGTCCCCGTCCTCGCTCTCCTCCTCGCTGCTCGACTCGGACGAGTCGCCGCCTTCCTCCGACGAGTCGCCGTTGTCGTCGTCGTCGTCGTCGTCATCTTCATCGTCGTCATCCTCCTCTTCCTCGTCGTCGTCGTCCTCAGACTCCTGCGGGGTGTGGAGGGCGGTCAGGTGTGGGCAGGTAGCCCCGGGGGGCATCTGGGGGACCCTGGCACCCACCATGGGACCCACCATGGGACCCTGGTACCTGCCCTGGGACCCACCACGGGACCCTGGGACCCACCACGGGACCCCGGTACCTGCCCTGGGACCTGCCATGGGACTCCGGTACCTGCCCTGGGACCCACCACGGGACCCTGCATCTACCATGGGACCCTGGTACCTGCCATGGGACCCTGGTACCTGCCATGGGACCCTAGCATCCATCACAGGACCCCCGTACCTGCTACGGGACCCACCACGGGACCCTGGTACCCACCAAGGGACCCTGCATCTACCATGGGACCTTGGTACCTGCCATGGGACCCACCATAGGACCCTGGAACCTGCCATGGGACCCTGCTACTTGCTACAGGACCCACCATGGGACCCTGGCATCTACCATGGAACCCCACTACCTGCCATGGGACCCACTACGGGACCCTGGTACCTACCATGGGACCCTGGTACCTACCACGGGACCCTGGTACCTACCATGGGACCCACTACGGGACCCCGGCACCCGCCACGGGACCCCCTCCTCAGCCACGGAGCCTCTCCCTGCTTTTCACTGCGAATGTCCCCAAAAGCCCCGTGGTCTGTCACCCCGGGTAAGGGGAGGCTGCACAAAGCACAGGGCCCGGTGCTGGGCCCCCCCCGCCAGACACAGCGCTGCAAGACACCGCCCCGACTCACCGACTTGGACTGCATCGTCGGCTTCATCTTGGGGTTGGGGCCCCGGATCTTCCCTATGCTCTTGCGTTTCTGCAGGGGGGGAAAACGAGGCAAAACCGTTCAGAGTATTTTCCCCCCAGCCCGGCCGCGCGTGCACCCCCCCGTACAGCGCCCGGCGCGCGGACACTCACGTTGGAGGTGTGCTCCTTGTAGGCGGCCCGCTCCTGGGGCGACAGGCTCTGCGGGAGGGAGCAGAGGGTGAGGACGGGGTGGGAGCGCCGGGCGCGCGTCCCGGGGGCAGGGGGGACAGAGCACGCAAGGACCCGCCAGCTCCAGCCCCTTCTCCAGGTCTATAGGTATTTTTTAAGTTTGAAAGCATGAAAAACGCGGGCTGGAGAGGGGGGTTGCAGGGATGGTTGGTGAGCAGAGACCACCCCGCGCACCTCCCGGGACGGCCGGCAAGCAGAGACCACCCCGCGCACCTCCCGGGACAGCCGGCCCCGGCGTCGGGGCCCCGGCGCGGCGCTCACCTTGAGCCAGATGTCGAGGTGCACCTTGTACTGCTTCTGCTGCTCCTCGGCCAGCTTCTTGTAGTGGTCCTTCTGGCCCTGGGAGATGCGCTGCCAGCGGCTGCCGATCTCCACCATGCGCTCCTTCAGCGGCAGGTGGTTCAGCTCCCCGTTGGAGAGCAGCTCCTGGGAGAACTTCTGGTAACCGTTCCTGCAGGCGGGAGGGGGACGCGGAGAGCGGCTCAGCCGGCGCGCGGAGCACCCGGGCAGGGCTGCGGCCCCCCCCGGGCGGACCCCGCTCCTGGCCCGCCCCCCCTTTGCCCAGCGCACTCACATGGGGGGTTTCTTGGGCTCTCCCTGGAACTTCATCTTCTTGGAGTTGGTGGAGCACGGCGGGGCCCGCATCTCGCTCAGCTCCCTCTGGGGCGGGAGCACAGAGGGGTCAGGGAGGGGGGCGGCGGCGGCCGCGGGGGGTGCCGAGGGCCGGGCTCGGGCAGCGACCCACCTCGTATCGCTTCTGATCCTCCGCCGCTTTCTTGATCCACATCAGCTTCTCCTTCTTCTCCATGCTGTTCCAGGTGGCCTCCATGGCCTTCAGCGCCTTGCCCCGGTCGTTCTGCGGCACGAGACCCGCGGCGCCCCGTTAGTCGCCCCACGGGGAGCACGGGTCGCCCCGTCTCCAGCTCCCTTCCCGGCCCGCTGCCCACCTTGAAGCGAGCCAGGTAGTCTCCGATGACGCTCTGCTGCCAGATCTCCTCGGCCGTCTTGGGAGACTCGGGCAGCTTCCCGCGCTCCTCCTTGTCCGAGCCGTGCTTCTTCTCCGACTGCGCCTTCATAGCCGCCTCCCGCGCCTTGTACTTGGCCTGCGCGAGACCGCGGCGGGTGAGCGGTGGCCCGAGGCCCGACGCAGCCCCCGGCCGGCCACCGAACGCCGGGAGGGGGGCGAGTGGGGCGCCAGCTCCCGGGTGACCGCCGGAGCCGCCGGGAGCGAGGACGGGGCCGGGAGCGTCCCGGGGCCGGGCGAGGGGCCGCGGGCTGCAGGACGGCGCTCACCTTCTTTTTCTCGGAGAGGTCGTTCCACATGCGGGCCAGGAGCCGGGTCAGCTCGCTCTCCGACAGCTCCGGCCGCTCCTCCTGCAGCTGCTTCCGCTTCTCCTCCGAGAAGATGAACATGGCCGAGATGGGCCGCTTGGGCTTCTCCGAGCTGGCCTGCGGGAGCGGCACGGGGCCGTGGGTGGGGGCCGGCACGCGGACACCTCCCCTCCTCGGCGGCCCCCGATCGCAGGGAAAACACGAGGGAAGCACGAGCGAGCGAAGCCCTGGAGACGCTGCAGGAGCCTCCGGCGCGCGCCGCCCCGTCCCGCCGGCCCCTCTCACCTTGCCGGTCTCCGGCGAGGACTTTTTGGACGCGGGACTCGTCGCCCCTTTCCGGTTGCTGCCCAGCATCTTCTCCTCGCCTAGCACCCGCTGCTGCTCCTCCTCGGGCAGGCTCTGGGCGGCACGGCGGGACGCGGCGTCAGCCGGCTCGGCGCCCCACGCCGGCACGGCTCGGAGGGCCGAAAGCCGCCGCGGGCAGAGCCCCGGCGCCCGTCCCGGGGGTCCCCGCGCCACCCCGCTCCCGGGGCGGCATCCTCCCGTCCCGCCCCGGCTCCGCCGCCGCGTTTCCCACCCCTGCGAGCGCGGCCGGCGCCGCGTCACGTCCGCCCGGGGCAGAGCGCGATGCCGGCCCGGCCCCGGCACGCCTGCGCCCGCGCCCGGCCCCGCGGCTCCCGCCGCCCACGCCGCGGCCGGGGCAGGAAGAGGGAGGCTCACGCTGCCGCCTGCCTCGTGCGCGGCCCCCGCCGCCCCGCTCGCCTCCCGCTTCCTCCCTTTAACGTCCCGGCCGGGGGATGCCGGGGGCAGGCACCAGGCCCTGCAGGTCCCCCCTCCTGGGGGAGCAGAACGGGGCGGCAGCAGCCCCCCCCGCCCCGCTGCACCCACCGCAGCCCCCGGCCCCGCTCACCTCCAGGAAGCGGAGCAGCTCGATCTCGTAGTCTTTCTTTTTCTGGGGGGAGACGGGGAGGTCTGGTCACCCGGAGACACCCCACCCTGCCACCGCTGCCCTGGCCGCAGCCCCCCCCCGGCAGCGGCATCCTCCACCCGGACCACTGGCCGGTCCCATGCGCGGGGGGAGAAGGACGAAGGGAGGAGACCAGGGATCCCAGGGACGTCGGTGACCGAGTCACCAACAACAGGCACTGGGGAGGGGTCGGGGCTCGTCTCCAGTGAGATTGCTAGCCAAGAGTCCTCTGCTCCTGCTCCTCCCTCCCCACGGCGCTGGTGGCCATCCGTCCATCCATCCATCCTTCCATCCATCCATCCTTCCATCCATCCATCCATCAGCCCGTCCTCAGCTGCTCACCTGATCGCACTTTTTGTGGTACGCATCCTTCTCCTTCTGGGAGAGCAGCTTCCACTGCTGGCTGCACAGCACCATCCGCTCGGTGCTGGGCACGTCTTTCATGTTGGCCATCAGCTCCGCGCAGTACAGGGAGTAGCTGTTCCTGCGAGCGGCGGAGGGAGCCGGCGTCAGGGACCAGCCGCCCCAGGCGGGCGCCTCCGCGGAGCTGGCGGGGGGCTCGCGGCCCCCCCGGGCCCCGGCGTCCTCTCCTGCCCTCTGCGCTAGGCCAGGCGCCGCGCTCCGGAGGCGGCCACGTTTCAGGGAAGCAAGTGCCAACGTCTTTGGATGGCCCCCAACCCCGGAGCGTCGCCATAAACCTCGCTCAGGTTCTCCGCGAGCGGATATTTAAGGATGGAGCTAACGGGGTCACTGACGGCCCACGTCCGCGGTCCCAGCAGTGGTGCCCTGGGGCTCTCGAAGCCCGAGAGACCACCAGCCTCCTCGTTAGCGAGAGCCAGCGTCTACCTGAGCCGGCCAAGAGCCTGAACGACAGCTCGGAGAGGGACAGCGGGACGCGCCAGGACCCCGCAGCCCCCGGCATCCTCCCCGCCACCGCGGGCCGGGACTCACGGAGGCGGCTTGGTGGGTCGTCCGTCAAACTTGTCCTTGAGCTGCCGCTCGGCCTTGGTGAGGGTGGAGCGGGTGATGCCCTCCTCGCTGAGGTTCAGCTCGGGGTGCTTCTGGATGTAGTCGCGCATGATCTCCTGCAAGGGACGGAGCGGCGGTCAGGAGAGGGGCTCCGATCCCCGCCTGGCCGGGGGCCGGAGGAGGAGGAAAGAGAAGCCAACCGTTGCCCTAACGAGCTCCCAGGGGAGCTGCTCCCTGCCCCGGGCGTTGCTGGAGGAGGCCGGGCTCAGACTCGCTAGGGACCTGCGGGGACCTGGCTGAAGGCCCATGCTGCCTATCGGGAAGGGCGGGCTAGCGGCCGGGGCCGTCGGCGGAGTGGCTCGGAGTGACCGTGGGGGCGAGCGTGGAGGGGAGCGGGTGAGGCTGGTCCCTACCTCGTACTCCTTCCGCTGTTCCAGGGCCTTATGAATCCATTTCAGCCTCTTTTTATCCGAGAGTTGAGACCACTGCTTGCCCAGCGACTCTTTCACCTCCTTCGTGGTGGCCTGAAAACCCAAAGCCAGAGGTGAGGGCAGATGGGTAAAATCCAAAAAAAGAAGAGGGGGGAAAAAAAGGCAAAAATAGCGGGGCCTGCCTGCCCCGGCGGCGCCCACGGGGGCCGGGGGGGCCACGAGCCGAGCTCGCGGCGGGGAAGGGGGTGCGTGCGAGTGGGGGGCATGGCCGGAGGTGGAGGTCTGTGCTGGAAGTCCTTGCTGCCCTGACTCATGAGAAAGGCCTCGGTCACCCCTTCGACTGCAGGCAAGAACGGGGGTCTGTAGCCCCCGGAGCCTCTTCCAGGTGTGCAGAGCCCCTCCTTACCTCCGTCCAGGCTGCTGGGAGCTCCTGCCGGCGTCCTCCAGCCCGGCCCCCCTAAGATGCTTCTCTCCTTTCCCCCTCCTCTGCCCCCGCGGCGGGGCGCAGGACCCCTCGCTCACGCTCACACGCACTCCCACCCACCGTACTCACATCTGGACGCACTTTCAAGTAGATCTTCTTCTCGTGGTTGTACCACAGCTGCTGGGGGGTCTTGGGTTTCTCGGGGACGTCGGATTTCTTGGCGTTCTGGATGAGGTCCGGGTGGTCTTCCCTTCACCCGGCAGGGAAGCGGGGAGGGAGAGCGTTACGGAGGCCGCAGGCGGAGGAGCGCATCCTCCGAATCTCCCCGCTAAGCGACGGCTGCGACCGCCGGGCTGAGCCTCCGCGGGGCTCCGGGACTCGGGGCTGGGGGCTCCCCGCGAAAAGCGGGAGGGTTTTAGGAGAGATCGAGGTCTGGGCTTCTCGGGGAGCCTGAGGTACGAGCATCCCCTTGAACGCACCGCACTTGAGTGCGTTCCTGGACCAGCAGCATCCCTGCACCGGCTGCATCCCTGCACCAGCAGCGAGCTGCAGGATTGCCAGGAAGCGCCTGGAGCGGAGCAGCCAGGCTCCCCGGGAAGGTGTGTGGGAAACGGAGTGGGTGCTGGAGCGTTTAACGCCGCCAGCGACAGGGTCCCTGCGCTCCCCTCGCGATCGCTAATGCACAGAGCGCGGCTGGTGCTCTGCCCCTCGCCGGGCCGGCCGTGTCCCGGCGGGAGGGCTGTTTGCAGACACTTTTCCCTTGCTCTTTTTTCAGCCCCCCCTTCCCTTCCCTTCCCATCTGCCTTCAGACCACGACGCCCGTCGGGGCTTCCCCCGGCCAGGCCGCGAGGGGGAACGGGGCGGGCTGCCCGCTCACCTGAACCGCGCCAGGTTCCTCTCAAACTCCTGCTTCTCTCGCTGGAAGTCCTGGATGTATTTCATCTGGGGGCACAGAGCGGCGGGGGGGCGGAGAGGGACGTTAGCGTCAGGGCACGGGCGGGCCGACGCGTCCCTGCCCTCCGCGGGGTTTCTAGCGTGCCCCGAGCATCGGAGGTGCAAATCTCCCCTCGCCCTGCAAACGCGCCGCTTGGCCGCAGCGGGACCGTCACCGGCTTGGGTGGACTTAGCACCGGCGAGAAGAGCCAGGGAGGTCCTCGGGGCACCCGCCGGGCTGCCAGGGCTCTCCGGCCCCCAAACCCGCGGCTCTCCTCCCCACGGCGCGGCCCCGGGCGCGATTAACCCCGCGGCGAGCCCGGACCCACGCGGTGCCAACGCCAACGCCCAGGTCCGGCTGGACCGGCAGACGGAGCCAGCCCGCCTCCGCCCCGCGGGCCTGGGAAGCGGCGCGGGAGCAGGCGAGGACAAGGAAGCCCTACTGGTCCGACGGGACTAAACCAGCGCCTGGGCTTTCCCCAGCGAGCGCCAAGCCCTCGCGGGGCAGAGACTGGGCTCTGCTGGTTTTACTGGGCGAGCTGGGCGGCAGAGCCCCCATCCCCGGAGCACACCCGGGCGAGAGGAGGCTTCGCAGCCCCCTCCGTACCTTTTTCTTCTCGGGAAGCTCCTTGTACTTCTTGGACAGGATCTTGGTGAGATCCAGGTTGCTCATCTCGGGGTGCAGCTTGGCGTACTTGGCCCGCTTCTCCATGAAGAAGCGGAAGTAGGGCGTCAGGGGCTTCTTGGGGAAGTCGGGGTGTTTCTGGGGAGACAGCGCGGCGGCCGAGGCTGAGCCGAGAGCGAGGGGCCTCCCTGTCCCCCCCCGGCCCGGCAGGCCAGGAACAGCCCGGCAGCGCCCGGGCTCCGCGCGGCCCCGGCGCTAATCCCGGGCGCAGGCGACGGCCCCCGGCCCACCGCCCGGCCCGGGGAAGGAGGGGTCCGGCGCCCATCTCCCTACCTTGAGCTTTTTGCCCTTGTAAGGGTTCTTGACGTGCTCTTCAGCGTCCATGATGAGCTCCGTCAGGGTCCGAAACTTCCTCACCTGTGGGCGAAGGAAGGGCCACAGATGCTGAAGGCGCCGGGGGGGGACGGATGCACGCGCGGCCCCCTGACGCCGCCGCGGACGCCGCTCGCGGTGGCCCCCCCGCCGCCGCCGGCACCCCGGGGCGAGCGCGCTCACCTCGTTGGAAATCTCCATCCACTTCATCTTGCACATCTCCCCCGAGAAGTCCTTGAAAGCCACCTTCTCCCAGTCCAGGTGGGACTCGGTGGTTTTGAACTTGCTGCCGTCGTTGGAAGGCAGGTTGTTCCTCATGCACTCCAGCAGGGTCAGCATGTCCTCCTGAGACCAGCGGTCTGACGCCACGGAGAGGGGCTCAGCCGCCGCGCCGGGCGACTACAGCTCCCAGCGTGCCGCGCTGCCGGCCCGGCTGCACGCCGGCGCCCGGGGAAAGATCAAAGGGACGCGGCCGCTTCCACCCCCCTCCCCGGAGCGACTTCCCACGGGCCGGACGAGCCGGGCGCAGCTCGAAAATCCGCTGGGAGCGGACCGGAGGGACTCGCTCGTGCCGGCGGATAGGGCGGCGCCGAGCTGCCCGGGGGGGGCTGCTCCGAGGGGGCTGCGAGCTGGGCGCTCTCCGGCCAGCAAGGCAACCCGCTTCCCAAGCGGGGAAAAACGTGCCCGGGGCAACGGGAAAACTCCCAGCATGGGGCTTCCTCGATCTCGGAGCGCCTCGCCATCACCCGGGACGCGGCTCCGTGCTGACCTCTGCCAAGGTCAATGCTCGGGGACGCCCCCAGCCCGGCCGCGGTGCCCCCCCCCCCGGCAGGCCAGGCTGGCCGGGGGCCGCGCACCGCTCCGGGCGGGCACTGCCGGGAAAAGGGAAGCGCTCGGCATCGGCTGCTCCGTTTTTCCCCCCTCCGCTTCCCAGGTACCCAAAAGGGGGACCATGCCGCCCCCGCCACCCCCCCCCCCCACGCTCCCGGCAAAGCACCGGCACCGTGGAGGCGGCCGGCGAAGATGCCCGGGACGGCCGGTGCCCCGGGCCCGATTTATCCCCGGCTCGCTGGCACGGGCAGGGCCTGGGCTATATTAGGAAAGCCGCCCCGGTGTAATCAAATCCGGCTAAAGACCCGGCGCGGGACACGTGCTGCGGCCGGGCGCGCGCCGGGGGGAGCGCGGCGGGAGGGAGCCGGCGGGCGCGTTCGGACCGGGGGTGAGCCCCCCCCCCCGCCCGGGCAGGCTGCCCCATGAACGCCCCTTTTCTTTCCCTTTTTTCCTTTTCCCTTCTACTTTTCATTAAAAAAGCGAGCCTCTGATGTCATCCCGGGCTCTGGCAGCCGGAGGCCCAAGGTAACGGCTCGGCGGTTAATTCGGCCCAGATGTGCGCGGTGCAGCTGCGGCGGCGCCTCTTTGTGCCGGCCCCGGCGGGCGCACGGCCCGGGAGCCCCCCCCGCCCCCCCCCCGCAGCCCCTCACCTTGGTTTTTGGGAGCTGTCATCTCCAGGTCCGTAGGGCACTCGGCTTCGCCGTTCATCCTCCAGCCGCCCGACGCCGGCACCAGCCCCCGCGGGTCCCTCTCCGGCTCTGCCTCCGCTCAAGGGCGCGCGGCTCTGCGGGCGCAGCGAGAGCGGCGCTAGGCAGCCTGGCCCCCCCGGCCCCCGGCCCCGCCGCACCGGCCCCCCCGGCCCCGCTCCGGTGACCCCCTCCCTGCACCGTGCCCCCCCACCCTGCACACAGGGCCCAGGAGTCCAGCCCCCCCCCCCCATTCCCCCTTGCCCCGTGGGCGAGGGGGGCCCCTGGCATTGGGGGGGTCCAGAGATCCTGGGGATCCCGGACAGCTGGTGCAACCCCCCCCCCCAGGCGGAGGGAGGAGGGAAGGGGGGGCTCTCCCCCAGGTGGGGGTGGCGGGATCCACAGGGGATCCCATCAGATCCGAGGGATCCTGACATGGGGGGGGTCAATGGGAGGGATCCCGCAGATCCAGGGGATCATCGGGGGGGGCTCTCAGAGGGCCCCCACAGCTCCAGGGGGGCTGGGGGGGTGCCGATTTGGGGGGCTCTGGGGGAAGGATCTCCCCGTATCCAGGGGGGGATATTTCCATGGGGGGGGGGCTCCGGGGGCAGGATCCCCACCGCTCCCACGGGTGCGTGGGGGGGGATCCGGGGGGGGGCCACGGAGCACCAGGAGCCAGGCAGGGATCACCCGGCAGAGCAGGCCCGAGGCCTCAGGGGGCCTCAGAGCCCGGGGGCAGCTTGGGGGGGGGGGTGAAACAGGCCGGGCCTCAAGCCCGGGGGGGGGAATCCATCGGCCGGGGGGGGGATCAGGCCCGGCGGGGGGGTCTCGCCCTGCGGGAGCAGCCCCAAGGCCGAGGGAGGAGGGATTTTGGAAGGGGAGGGGGGATCGCCCCGGGGGGGGGGGGATCGCCCCGGGGGAGCAGGCCGCGGCCCGAGGGGGCGGGCTGGCCGGGGAGGGGGGGGAATCGCCCCCCCGCGGAGGAGGCCCGGCCCCGGGGGGGGGCGGATCGCGGGGCGGGGGAGGGATCCCGGCGGGGCGGGGCGGGGCGGGGGGCGCCGTGCGGTGCGCGCGCACCGGGATCCCCGGGCGGGGAGGGGGGGGGGAGCGGGGCGCCGGGATCCCCGCGGGGGGGGGGCAGGATCCCGGGCCCGGGGGGGGGAGGAGGAGGAGGAGGAGGAGGAGGAGGAGGAGGAGGGGAAGGAGGGGGAGGAAGGGGCCGGGCCGGCGGGCGGAGGCGGGGAGGCCGCACATGCCCTGCGCAGCCCCGGCGCCGCCGGCCAGCGCGAGTCTCCTCCTCCGCCAGGCAGCAGGAACCGGGTGGGACCGCGCGCGCGGGCGGCCCCGGCGGCGCCTCCCTGCCCGCCGCGGCCGCGGCCCCTCCGCCCGCCCCCGGCCGCGCCGCGCCGCGCCGCCGGCTCCCGCCGCCGCCGCCCGGGCGCCAGCGCGCGCCGCCGCCGCCGCCGCCCCCGCCCGCGCGCCCAGACAATGGAGCGGCCCCGCCGCGCCGCGCTGCTCCGCTCCGCTCCGCGCCCCCGGGCGCCGCGGCCCCGGCCCCGGCCGCGCCGCATGCGGCTCCGCTCCCCGCCGCAGCCCCCGGGGCTGCAGCCCGCGCGATGCGGCGGGCTCGGCCCGGCCCGGCCCCGCTCCGCTCCGCTCCGCTCCCCCCGCCGCGGCCCCGCTCCCCCCCCCCCCCGCCGTTACCGGGCTCGGCGCGGCCGCTCGCCGCCGCCGCACACAATGGCCGGGCTGCGCCCGCCTCCGCCCGCCGCTGCGCGCCGCTCCGCGCCGGGGCGCGCCGGCTCCTCCGCCGCCCGCCCGCCCGCCGCCGCCGCAGCCCGCCGCCCTGGGCGCTGCGCAGCCGGCGCGGTTATAAAGCCGAGACAAACCCACCTCCCGAGGCTCCGGCTGCAGGGGGAGGGGGGGAGCTCGCCGAGCCGCCGCAGCCCCAGCCCCGCCGGAGCCGCTGGGGGAAGAAGGAGGAGGGGGAAGGGGGGGCGGGGATGCCCGGCTGGGGGCGGCCGGGCAGCTGCAGCGAGCCGGGCGAGGGCAGCGCGACCTCCCCGCACCGACCCCCGGGGAGCGGCTCCTACCCACCCCCCCGCCACCGCCGCCCCCTCCTCCTCCTCCCCCGACCCCTCCTCGCACGGCGGAGCCCAGAAACACCCACCCACCCAGCGGGGGGCTGGAGCCCCGCTCCGGTCCGGGGGAAGAAAGGAAGAAAGAAGGGGGGAAGCGAGGCAAAAAAAGAGGGGGGAAAAAAAAAAGGGAGAGGAGAAGGGAGGAAAAATAAGGCGGGGGGGGAGCGGACGAGCCCGGGCACGCACCCTGCGGAGCGCGGCCGGGGCGGCCGGGCGGCGCCGAGCTGCCGCCGCGGCGCGGGACTCACCCGGGCTGGGGAAAACAAGCGCGCAGCGCTGGAAGGCTGCCCCCGAAATCCAGCTGCAGCGGCCGGGAGGGAGGGAGCGCGAGCGGGAAGGAGGGAGGGAGCGAGGAGGAGGAGAGGCAAGGAAGGGAAGGGAAGGGAAGGAGGAGGGGGGGCACCGAGGCCGCCGAGCCGGGCGCTCCCCCCGCGCCGAGCCCCAGCGCGGTGCCCCCCGCCGGCGCGGCCCGGCCCGGCGCGGCGCGGCGGAGCCAGCGAGCCCCGGCGGCGGCGGCTTCCTGCCCGCGGGGCCTGCGCGGGCGCCGCGGGGAGCGGAAAAAAAAATCCCCTTTTTTTTTTTTTTTTTTCTTCTTTTGAAATCCAAAAATATAAATCGCCCCCCTGCCCCGAACCCCCGCCGCACCCCCCTCCGCCCGCCCCGCGCCCGCAGCGGCAGCGGCGCCTTACCGAGCCCGGTGCGCGGCGGCGGCGGCGGCGGCGGCGGCGGCGGCTGGAGCCCGGGGAGGAACAAAGCGCCTCCTCCAGCGCCGCCGGCGGAGCGGCGCGGCGGCGAATGGCGAGCCCGGGCGGCGCGGCGCGGCGCGGCGCGGCTCCGCTCCCCGGCGCACGCACGTACCTGCGGGCCGGCGGCTGGGGCCGCGGCGCGGCGGGGCCGGGGCTCGGCGGGGCCGGGGCGGGGAGCGCCGGTTGAACGGCGGCCAGCTCTGCAGCGCTGGCCCCGGGCGTGGACGCGCTCCAGTCCCCGCAGAGAGATCGCGCTTCCCCCGCCTCCATGGCGCTGCGTTTCTCTTCCAATCAGCCGGGCTCTGCGCGCCGGGGTCCGCCGCCAGCCTCGCCGCTCCCCAGCGGCGCCGCCGGCCGCCGCCGCCCGCGCTCCCGCCGCCGCTCACTGTGTTTTTTATTGCTCTTTGCTTTTGCAACACTGTAGCGAGAAGAAAAGAGGAGGAGGAGGAGGAGGAAGGAGAGAGGAGGGAGGGGGGGAGGAAAAAAAAATCTCCTTACATGTGCAACAATCCTCTCCCGGCGTTTGCATAAAAAAAAAGGGGGGGGTGGGAAGCGCGGGGGGTGGAGGGGGGGGAGCCGAGCCGCCTCCCGCCCCGGTGGGTCCCCTCCGACCCCGCGGGCCGCCGCCGGGCCACCCCGGAGCGGGGCGCCGAGGGCGGGGAGCGCCGGGTGCTGCAGCCGCCCGCCCGGCCCCGGCCTCGGCCCCGGCCCCGGCTCCGGCCTCGGCCCCGGCTCCGGCCCCCAGCGCCCGGCCGCCGCCGCCGGGACACGGCCACGCTCGGGGGTTTCCCCGGCGGGGCGGGCGAGGGGCAGTTTCCTCCCCTCCCTCCGCTCCCCTCTCCCTTTCTCCTTCTCTCTCGCTCTTAATTTTTTTTAATGCAATTTCTCCAACTCCACCTTTGTTGTGCTGGGCGTCATTCCCCGCAGCCAATCCCGGCCGGGCAGCTGCCTGCAAATTACCGGCCATCCCGAGCTGCCTGCAAATTACGGGCCATCCCAGGCTGCCTGCACACGGCCGGCCACCCCGGCTCGCTGCGGGGGGCTGCACCGGGGGCCCCGCCGGGCCGCCCGCCCGCCCGGCCGCCCGCTCGCCCGCGCCGGCCTGCTCCGGCCGCCCGGCCGCCTCCGCGCTCCGGCAGCTCCCACCGGCACCTGCCGGGATGCGCGAGCGGGCGTCGGGAGCTGGCGGGACCCCCGGGACCCCGCGGGATGGGGCGGCAGCGCGGGAACGCCGGCGGCACCTCTCCGGCCGCCCGCGTGGGAAACGGCCCAAATCCGGCGGATTTTCACCACCGTTTACCGAGAAAGGGGGGAAAAACAGCCGCTGCAGGGGCTGGCGCGAGCGGGTGGCTTGGGCCTGGTGATTCGGGAAGGAGCAGCCGGCCGAGCGCCGGCCCTGCGGCGGGAGCGCTGCCACGCAGGCCTGCTCCGCGGGCGCCCGGCCGTGCCAAGCAGCGCCGCCGGCCCCGAGCGGAGCTAATCCCTCTGGCCGAAGATTAAAAAACGTATATATTTATCCTGCGTGGAGAGGGCCGCTTTGCTGAGCTGGTTTTCCTGCTCCGAATTAGGTGAAATGTCACGGTTTTGCAAGAGGGGAAAAATGGCAAAAAAAATATATATTTAGAGACAGTCGGGCCAAACATGTGAACACTGACATTTTTAATCTTTATTTCTCAAAGACCCGTTTGAGTGGAAAGCAGCTTTCAGAAAGCCTCGCACATGTCTCACCTCAACAACGTCCGCGTTTCCCCTTTTTATTTTATTTCCGAAGCCCCCCCGCCGCTGCGAGCCGGCGCCGCCTCCTCACCAAAAAGCCGTTTGGGATGGGAAACTCCCCGCTCGCCCGCGCCGGTGCGCTGCTGACACCGAGCAGCGGTCGGGGCCGGCCTGAAACGCGGTTACGGGGGGGTTTGCTACCGAAAAAGAAAGCTGGCGCGGGAGAACTGGCCGTAAAAACCCGCGGCAGGTTGGCAGAAATAGAGATGCCCCACGGATACCTGCCCCAAACGCCCTCCTCCTCGCTCTGCCGCATGCCCCTCCGCTCCGGGGGCTTCCTCCCTGCAAAGGGATTTTTTTAATTGCTGTTATTTGGGTATTTTTGCAAATATAGGGGTATTTTGAGGGGGTATTTTTGCAGATATAGGGGTGTTTTTGCAAATAAAGGCACAAAGGTTGCATGCGGAGGTGCACGCGTGTCCGCGCTCCTTTCGCTGGTCCGCGCATCCCTGGTGGGCCCCAGCTCCGAGAGCATTTCACGACGGTGCTGCGGGCGCTGGCGAAGGCCCCGGCACCGTTTCCGCCGCCGGCTCGGCCGGGCCGGGGCAGAGAGCGGCAGAGATTGCGCCAGCCGGCGTGAAAAATCTCTAGTGTCAGCGCACCGGGGGGGGGGACAGACCCCAACCCCCTGCAGCTTCGCGTCCAACCTGCGACGGCCATCGGAAAACCTGAGCCATCCTGGGAGATTGTTTTTAATCGGCGGCTGCTCCGAGATCCCGCTCCGGGCACTCGGCGCGGGGGCTGCAGCTGGGGAGGGTGCGGGAAGCTCGCCGCAGCGCCCGCCCCGCGCTGTGGCTTTCCGTTTCGGGGCTCCTGGGTGGGTTTTTGGGTTTTTTTTGCGTTTTCGCTCGGCGGGTGCCCGGCATAAAAATAGCAGCGGCGGCGCTCAGCTGCGAGCGGCCGGGTGAAGCGCCTCCCGCCAGCGGCAGCACCCGGGGGGGCTGCCCGGCTGCCCCCGGCCCTGCTCGCCAGCGCTAAGGGATGACGTGGGAGCGGGGTGAATTCGGGGCCAGAAGGCGCCGCAGCGGGGTTGGGGGCCGCTCCGCAGCTGGGCCCCGCCGCCTCGGCCCCCCCGACCCGCCGGGGCCGCCGCAGCCCCCCCGGCCTGGCCTCGGCCCCCCCCGCCGCCGGCGCCCCGCGGCCTTGGCTCTGCACATGCGTCCGCGGCGGACGGGCGCGCGGGGCGGGCGGAGGTGGAGCGCCGTGCTGGGAGGCCTGGTGCTGCCGCCAGCGCCGGGCGCCAGGCCCGGGGGGCCCCGCGCGGGGGGAGCACCCATCATTGCCACCCCCCCCCCAGGCGCACGGGCCCCCAGGGCCCCCCCGGGGCGCAGGGAGCGGGTGCTGCTGCACCGTGGTGCCCCACGCCGGGGGGGGGGAGCAAAGAGGCAACAAAAGGCCCCTGCAGTGGCAGGGGGGGCAGCAGGGGGGTGGCCCCGCTCCCCGGGACCCCCCCGGCCAGGGAGAGGGGCACAGGAAGGGGTGCAGGGACCCCCAAGGGGTGGTGATGGGCTGTTCTCTGACAGCAGGACCAGTGCATCCCAGTTACCTCCGCCTGGGACCAGTGCATCCCAGTTACCTCTGCCTGGGACCAGTGCATCCCAGTTACCTCCAGCTAGGACCAGTGCATCCCAGTATCCCTATGTGGGACCACTGCATCCCAGTACCTCCCCCTAGGACCAGTGCATCCCAGTACCCCCACCTGGGGCCTGTGCATCCCAGTTACCTCCGCCTTCACGTCATGGCAGGTTTCACCCTGCCACTGGCCCCAGGTGACACCGGTGGCTCCCCTGCCGGCAGGGCCCGAGCCCTGTTATTTAGCCAGTCACGGGGTCTCTGCGGCAGCTTTGGGCCGTCTGTCCCCAAAACGGTCCCTGCAGCCCCTGCTGCCGCCCGGGCGAGCCGGCACCCGGAGGGCACCCTGGAGACCTGCCCCGCACCCGCAAAGCAGTCCTGGGACCGCCACGGTGAGCATCCCGGGATGGCTGTGGTGAACAGCCCGGGACCACCACGGTGAGCATCCCGGGATGGCTATGGTGAACAGCCCGGGACCACCACGGTGAGCATCCCGGGATGGTTGTGGTGAGAATCCTGGGACCACCATGGTGAGCATCCCGGGATGGCCAGGGTGAGAATCCTGGGACCACCATGGTGAGCATCCCGGGATGGCCGTGGGGAGCAGCCTGGGACCACCATGGTGAGCATCCCGGGATGGCCAGGGTGAGAATCCTGGGACCACCACAGTGAGCATCCCGGGATGGCCCTGGTGAGAATCCCAGGATGGGGTTAGTGAGCATCTCAGGACCACCACAGTGAGCATCCCGGGATGGCCACAGCGAGTATCCCGGGATAGCAATGGTGGGCATCCCAGGAGAGGCACAGCAAGCATCCCAGGATGGCTGTGGTGAGCATCCCGGGACCACCACAGCGAGCATCCCGGGATGGCCATGGCGAGCATCCTGGGACCACCACAGCGAGCATCCCGGGATGGCCATGGCGAGCATCCTGGGACAGCCGCAGCGAGCAACCTGGGCTGAGGCCTTTGGGGGATGCTGCTGCTCTCCCAGGCGAGGTGCTTAAATAAGGCGATCACCTGGTAAACGCCCAAGTGAAAAGAAAAACCGTGCTTCTTTTTGGATTTTTTTAAAATTCATTTCTTTATTAAAGCCTGATACAGATGTGGACTGGGAAGGGAAGGGGGAAAAAATCAAAGCACACAACATGATTATTTATTTTGGACACATAATTGCTAAAACTAAGCCAACCCGAACACACGGCACTCCTGGGGAGAGGCGGCTTGGGCGACGCGATCGGCAACGCGGCAAGGGGACCCCAGCGACGGCTGCCCCCGGCCCCGCTCCCCCCCGCCGGCTTCGGGCATCTTCCTCTCCGACGTTGCAAAGAGGAGCAAAGTCCCAGGCGGGGGCTGGCCGGAGGCTCACGCTCACGCTCACACTCACACTCACACTCACGCTCCAGCCTGGCCCCGGCGGCACTTGGAGGGGACACATGGGGACAGGCCGGCTCGGGAGCAATCCGGGTGGAAACGGGGCAAGAGGGGTCCGAAAGCGGCCGCTGCGGTCGCAACGCGGCGGGGAAAGACTACACGGATTTAACTGAAATGCTAAAAAAGAAGAGGAGGATCGACACTATCACTAATTCATTAAGCCTAATATTGGTCCGGCAACGCCGCTGCCACGCCGGGGAAGCGTCCTCGCTTCCCTCCGGTATATACACACGCACACACAGCCCCGGCAGCTCCCGCCGCAGCAGCACACGCAGCCTCTGGAAATAAATTACAAACTCCCCCACTCGCGAGCACCAAATATACAGATCACTCCTTGCAGCTGGTAGTTTTTAGGTGCTTTTTCTTTTTTTTTGCTTTTTTCTGCTTTTTGTTTTGTTTTTGCTTTTTTAATAAACCCTCACTGCAGAAGCACCAGCACCCTTTTTTGGGGGGGGAGGTACAATTTTCTTCATTGCAAATACATAAGCCCCCCCCCCCGTCGGACTATTTACATCCCTACCCCGGGGACGACACCGGTAAGTTAATGCAAACGCGGGGAAAGGCCCCGAGGTTTTTTTTGGCACCCGCAAAGTCAATCCAAGCAGCAGCACCGGGCGCCCCGGCGAAGCGTCCGTAACCCTGAGTCCCAAGCAAGCAGCGAGGAAAGAGGTGAAAAACGGCTCCGGGCCCCTCGGGAGAAGGGTCCCGTCCGAGCTGAGCCCTTCGGGCTCGTTAGCACCGAAAGTTCGTCTGGGGAAGCGGGGCCGAGCGGGGAAGCCGGGGGGTTGCGCCTGCCTGGCTTCCCCTCTCGGCCGGCGCGGGAAAGCGGCAGGGCTGGGGGCGAACGGGGGCCGGGGCTCGGCGAGCCCCCCGCTTCGTTAGCCCTCCTCGTTAGCGTGCCCGCGGCCCCTTCCCTGCCCCCCTCCTCCCGGAGGTCTCCCCCCGGAGGGGCCGGGCCGGGGACCTGGGGACGGGCCGCGCTGTCCTGGCCGGGGAGGGGGCAGAGCCGGGGTCCGCGGGACCCCCAGCCCGGGCTGAGCCGCTTCCCCGAAGCGCAGCGAAGGCGGAGGAGGCCACGCCACCGAAAACGGGAAAAGAAGAGAAAAAAAGGGGAGAAAAAAAATATATACTCCTTTTGCAGGCGGGAACCGGGTGCTCTCGGGGGGCCGGAGCGGACCCAGGTCCCCAGCCCGCGTCCCCCCAGCCACCGAGTCCCCTGCCGTGGCCCCGGGAAGCCCGCGGCGGGTCGGCACGCGGAGGGGGGGACACGGCGGGGGGGGGGCACGGCCGCCCGGCTCACCCGCCCTCGGCGGGGCCCTTAGCTGGGCATCTGCACCTCGTCGTACACGTCCTTGCCCTCCACCTCCTCCAAGGTGACGGTGGCGTCGTCGGCGTCCAGCTGCGGGCAAGGGGGGGCCGTTAGGTGGGAGGGGGCCGGGGGCCGCGCGCCGGGGCCGAGGGGCTACGTACGCATTGGAGCTCGGCCTCCTGGAAGATCACGGGCAGCAGGCAGCGCCGGAGGGGCACGGTGAGGATGAGGACGAAGGGCAAGGCTAGCGAGGCCGCCGTGGACTTCACCACCCACAGCACCACGAGGGTGAAGATCTGGGTGAAGGTGAAGAGGTGCATGCGCCAAGTCCGCACCTGCGGGAGGAAGAGCCGAGCGGGGTCAGGGAGGCACCGGGGCGCAGCACCCCTCCGGCCCCGCCGAGCCCCACCGCGGGGTGGCTGGATGCCCGTTTGCCCTTGGGAGACCCCCAGCCCCAACGACAGCACCGAGGATGAGGGCGACGGAGGGAATCGGCCCTGCCAAAGAGCCCGGAGAAGGCCAGTGCTGGAGGAGGAGGGTTTTAGGGAGCATCACGGGGTGCCGCAGCCCAGGACACCCCGACGCCATGGCCAGTCCCCCCCGACCACGGCCGGGCGCTCACCCTGGTGACGTAGGGCTCCTTGGGGTGATACTTGGGCGGCATCAGGATGAGCAGGATGCGATCAAAGAGCTGGATGCCGAAGAGGGAGGTGACGCCCATGTAGAGGAAGATGCCGAAGAGCACGGCCAGCGGGATGTACTTCAGGATGGGCTCCATGAGGATGGAGATGCCTGCAGTGGAGAAGAACCGGTCGAGGAGATCCACCACAGCTGAGGACACCCGGTCCTCACCGCCGGCACCACGCAGGGCCAGAGGACCTCTTTCCTGGTGGAGAGGCTCACCGACGAGCACGGCCACCAGGAAGCCGCTGATGCGCTGCTCCTTGACCTCCAGGATCTGGGACTTCTCGCCGGGAGAGGAGGCCTTGCTCATGACGGTGAGGGCGTTGGCGTGGGTGATGGTGCGGACGGTGGTGGCGCTGAGCCAGGGCATGCCGAAGAGCGCCGCCACGCCGCCCATGCCCACGATGAGCAGCAGGTCCAGGTGGAAGCCCGAGCCCTTCACCAGCTTCCGCTCGGGCTTGCTGACGATGAGGCTGCGGAGGTGGACGCGAGGCCGAGTCGGTGAGGAGGCACCATGAGCGGGGGCCCTTCCTCCCCGCTGCTCCTCCTTGCCCCCATCCGGCTTCCCACCGCGTGCCGCAGCCCCCTCCCAGCCCTCCCCACTGCCCCTTACGTTGTGATCTGCGTCTCAAGGAAGATGAGGATGAAGACCAAGAGGGCCGGGATAATGGAGGCGAACATCATCCAGATGGGGAAGCTCTTCTGGTTGCCCAGGGGGCTGATGTACCAGCCGCGGGCGGACTCGTTGGTGACCTTGAGTCCTTTGGGGACGTCCAGTTTCTGGATGGGAGCAGAGATGGGGCAGTGAGGGGACGGGATGGGGGGACGTGGCCGAGCTGGGGGGGTCCCAGTGCATAGATAGGGGCAAAGAGGGGACCCCATCGCACCCCTTGCCCCATGCTGAGCGTGGCTGCGCGCTGCCCCCAAGGATGGGTCCTTCGCTCCCCGCCACCCACTGACCTGCGTGTACGTGTCCCTGATGAAGTAGTCAACCAGCGCCATGATGAAGATGGAAATGGGCACCCCAAAGTCCCCGATCAAGCGCCGCACCTGTGGGGCGAACCGCGGCCGCGGTTACCGCCGGCCGGATCGCCGCAGGGCCGACACGCGGCGAGTTTGCAAGCTCTCGGCAGCCCCTTGTGGAAACCCCTCCCCAGGAGCGGTGCCAAAGCCGGTCCCGCACCCCGCGAGCCCCCGTTCGGCCCCGAACGCTGCGCGGGCCCCGCGCGGGACGGCGGGCGCACCATGCCGGGCAGGAACGCGCTGTTCTTGAACTTGCGCAGGAAGAGCGCCAGGAAGAAGGTGCCGCCCATGAGCACGAGGGAGAGCAGCGCCGTGTTGGGCTCCCCCGTGGGGGTAACCGAGGGGCTCAGCGTGGGCGTCACGTTGTAGATCCTCTGCAGCGGGTGGGCCTGGAAGATCTGGGGAGGGACAGAGAAGCGGCTCGGGAGCGGGGCCGGCCAGGCCGGGGCCGAGCGTGGGCTCCCGCGTCCCTGCGGGCCGGCGCAGGGACCAGGGTTGAGGGTGTGATGAGGGACCGGGGTGACATGGGGCACGTGCCCTGCCCGGCACCTCCCCGGCACCAGAGACGTCCCTGTGGGCACCCAGCGCGTGGGGTGGCACCATCCCGTTGCTACCGGCTGCCCGGGAGGGGTCAGAGCCAGGGGATGGAGGGAGAACCCGGGGATTTCCAGGCAATTCCTGGGCGCCTCCCATGTTTCTGCCCCAGGCTTTACCCCTTTCCCCAGAATCCCCCTGGGGAGGGAAACCCGAGCGGGAACCACCTGGGGAAAGGGAGAAAATGGTACCAAACGGGCTCCATCCCTCTCCCGCATCCCTCACGGCTCCTGTGGTTTCCGTGGCAACCCGGCGCCCCGCAGCCCCCTCCCCGTTGCAGGGGGCCGGGATCCCCGCAGCCCCCTGCCCCGCACCTTGGAGAGCTTGTCGAAGGTCTCGTAGATGAAGATGAGGGAGATGAGGAAGGAGAAGATCTCCTGGGTGTAGCGGGAGAGGTAGCGCACCAGGACGCTGCCCTCGCAGGCCACCAGCACCAGCACGAGCAGGATGAGCCAGAAGCCGATCCAGACGCGGCCCACGATGTACTCCATGTCGTTGCTCTTGCAGAACTGCCACAGCGAGAGGCCCGGTCACCCCGCGGCCCCGGCACCCAGCTGCGATGAACCCCCCCCCCGGGGGCCGAGGGATGCGGGGACGGGGACGGTGGTACCCTGGGGGGCAGCACCCCTGGGGCAGCACCCGCCGGGCACCATCCAGGCGGCATCACCCACGCGGCAGCACCCATGTGCCTCTGCCGGGGGGGGCCTCAGGCAGCCCACCACAGGGCCCGCCAGCCCCTCGGGGGGGCCCAGGGGCACCCGTGGGTGCAGGCCAGCACCCACGTTGTAGTAGGACTCCTCGAAGACGAGCAGGGGCCCCGAGAAGCCGACGACGAGCAGGGGCTGGGCGCTGAGCAGGCTGAAGAGGACGCACTGCACGCACGTGGAGATGAGCAGCTCCGACACCCCCATCATGCCCTTGGTCTTGTCACCTGCGAAGCAGCGGAGCGGGTCGGCGGGCGCCCAGCGCGGGCCCCCCCTTCCCCACGCTCCTCGGCACCCGTGGATGCCGGATCCCGCGGGAGGGGCAATAATCCCCCGGGAGCATCCCTGGGATGTCGGGAGCGGGATGATGCCCCAGGTGGTGGTACCCTCCCTCCATGCCCCGTCCCCACGCCCTGCCCGGGGACGTCCCCGTCCCCCGGAGTGTCCCCAGCCTGTCCCCCCCATTACTCAGCAGGCCTCCGAAGGTGATGGCGGGTGACAGCGCGGCAAAGTAGATGAAGATGACGGCGGCCAGGCACTGCGGGTTCAGGGCGTCCTTGATGTCGCTGAGATATTTGGGGTAGCGGCGGGCGATGTCCCGCACCAGCCCCCCGAAGGGCCGCCCCGTCCGGCGCAGGGGGTCGTCGTCCTCCGCCGCGGGGGGCCGGTGCCCTGCGGGGACGAGCAGGCGGCGATGGGGACACGCACGTGGGGCACCGCCGGTGCCCCCAGCCCGCCGCGGAGCGGGGCCGGCAGCGGGGGGCCGCGCGGGGCCGGGGCGTCCCCCGCCGTACCCGGGTCCTTTGGGGACTCCTTGTAGGGCGGCTGCTTGCGGGGCTGGTAGCGGCGGCGGAGCAGCTCCCGCTGCAGCGGCACCAGCCCCTGCAGCAGCTCCTCGCTCTGGATTTCGACGGGCGGCACGACGATGCTGGCCTCCAGGAAGGCCTCCATGCCGCGGGCCAGGTCGTGGCGGTCCTCGGCCAGGTAGGCGTCCCGGCGAAACAGCTATGGTGCCGCGCGGCGAGACGGGCTCAGCCGCCTCCGCCGCCCGCCGGGGACGTGGGGCACGGGGACGCAGGGGCACGGGGACATGGGGAGGTGGGGACACACAGTCACGGGGCCACGGGGACGTGGAGGCACGGAGCCACAAGGACGAAGGGGCACAGGGACATGGGGCCACAGGAGCATGAGGACATGGTGACATGGGCACAGGGACATGGGGACCCAGGGCCACAGGGCCATAGGGACATGAGGACATGGATGCATGGAGCTATGGGGGCAGGAGGACACAGGGCCGTGGAGGGATGGGGCCACAGGAGCATGGGAACATGGGGACAGGAGTGCATAGGACATGGGGACACAGGGCCATGAGGGCATGGGCCACAGGGGTGCAGTGACACAGGGACGTAGGGACAGGGCTGCATGGGGTCACGGAGACATGGGGCCATGGGGGCACGGAGCTACAGGGCCATGAGGACACAGGGCCATGAGGACATGGGGACAGGGCTGCATGGAGTCAGGGGCATGGGGACATGGGGCTACTGGAGCACAGGGATGTGGGACCACATGGGCATGGGGACATGGTGGCCTGGGGCCACAGAGCCACGGCTGCATGGGGACGTGGGGGCCTGGGGCCACGGGGCCACGGCCACGCGGTCCAGAGGGACGGGCTCTGGCAGAGGCCCGGGGGGTGCGCGGGGCCGGCGGAGCCCTACCTGGTCGGACATCATGGTGGCCACGGCGCGGCCGATCTCGTGGTAGCTGACGTGGGGGCAGTCGGGGCCCAGCACCACGAAGAGGAAGCGCACGGGCAGCCGCACCTCCAGGACGTCGTCCAGCATCGCGGCGTCCTTCAGGCGCACGAAGGCCAGCGTCGGCTGCTGCAGGAAGGCCGCGCAGCCTGGCAGGAGGACGGGACGGGACGGGACGGGGTCACGAGGGGACCGGGGACGGGACACAGGGCGTGGGGGGACAGAGACACAAGGACACGGGGACATCGGGGCATGGGGCCAGAGGGACATGGGGACACAGGGGATGGGGACACAGGGGGACAGAGACACAAGGATAGGAGGACATTGGGGCATGGGGCCAGAGGGACATGGAGACGTGGGCATGGGGACATGGGGACACAGTAGCACAGGGGCATAAGGCACCGGGATGCAGGGACTTGGGGGCATGGGGAAACGGGGAGCAGACAGGAGGACGGGGCCACAAGGACGAAGGGACACGGGGACCTGGGGACCTGGGAAGGTGGAGCCGTGCAGGCACAGGGACATGGGGACAGGGAGTAACGGGGACAGACACGAGGACACGGAGGGGGCCGGCAGTGCGGCACGGAGGGCTGGGAGGGCTGGGGGAGAAGGAGAGCGAAGGAGGCGAGAGCAAGGCAGCAGGTGAGCAAGCGGCAGCGGAGGGCAGGAGCCAAAGCGCCCGCAGAGGCTTCGCCCCGGCGCCCGCCCGGCCCCTCTCACCCACGAGCACCAACGAGGCCTCGGCGTCCGGGGGCACATTCCTGGGCAGCAGGGGCTCGGTGGCGCCGGGCTGCAGGCGGGCAGAGGCGGGCGTGAGCCACGCGTGACCCGCTGCAGCCCGGGGCCCGCTGCGCGCTCCGCGGCATCCTCGCTCCCCTGCCCCGTCCCACGGCCGCTCTGTCCCTGTGTGCGTGCGGCCGTGTGTGTGCACACGTGTGTGTGCGTGCGTGTGACTGTGCAAGGGGGTGGGCGTGTGCATGCACGCGTGTGCACGTGCGTGTGTGTGTGCCACTCAGCAGCGTGCACGCACGTGCATGCATGTGCTAGTAGTGCACGTGTGCAAGAAAGCTGCACGCGTGTGTGTGAGCGTGCATTTGTGCCTCCGGCAGGTGTGAGTGCACGTGGATAGGTGTGCATTCACGCGTGTGCACGTACCGTGTGTGCATGGATGCAGGAGCACGCGTGTTTGTCCGTGCGGCTGAGCGTGTGTGCGTGCCGGCACGTGTGCATGCGTGTGCGTGCACGCGCTGTGCTCGCGGAGGGGCACGGGTGGCAGCCGGGTGCACGCTGCGTGCCCGCCTGCACGCCCGCCGAGCCCCCGCAGCCCCCCGCCCGCCCTGCCCTGCTCGCCTGCTCGCCCGCCGCCAGCACGGACATCTCCACGGGCGGGTGCTTCTGCAGCAGCGGCTTCGCCGCCTCCGGCCTGCCCGCCGCCTCCCGCTGCAGCCGCGCCGGCTCCAGCGTCTGCACGGACTCGGCCTTGCTGGGGTGCCTGCGAGCGCCGGAGGGGCCGGGTGTGAGGCGGGGGGGGGCCAGCGTTTCCCCCCCCGCGCCCGCCAGCCCCCCGCCCGTGCCGTACTTGTGCTGCAGCAGCAGGGTCCTCAGGAGCGTGTCGCGGTCCTGCAAATTCACCTGCCCCTTGGTGACCATCGCCTTGAGGAGCGCAGTGGCGATGCCCGCCAGCGACTTCTCCTCCACGTCGAGGAGGACGGTGCCTGCGGGGACAGCGACGGTCGCCGGTCACCGATGGGCCGCCGCGGGTGCCCGGGCCCGGCCGCGGAGCCGGCGCTCCCACCTTTGCCGAAAGCCTGGCTGATGTCCTGGAGGCTGCGGTAGGTCAGGTAGGGGAGATGGGGCTGCTCCCAGCGCCCGGCTGCTTGGAAGTCCTCCTCCAGCTGGAGCCAGTGGCCGGCCTCCATCCAGCACGGCTCCTTGTTCCTGTCCATGACCAGCTCGTGGAGCTCCACGTAGCCCTGCGGCGAGAGCCGGCGGCATCAGGGGTCCCGGCGCGGGGACCGTGGTGCCACGGCGGCGCGGTCCTCCCCTGGCTCCCCAGACGAGCCCGCGGCGTCACCGGCGCGGGGGGTCCCAGCCTGGCTCGGGCACCAGGGCCACCCCGGGCACCCCCAAGCTGCAGCGGGGCTGGGCTCCCGCCCCCCGACCCCGGTGTCACCCGGGGGCTGAAATCGAACTGGAGCGCCCTGCGCAGCACCCACCTCATGGGTGTCCCGCCGGGACGCGGGCCTCCTGCTCCCCGCCACCTCCAGGTCCACATCGGTCTCCGACAGAGCTGCGAGCGGAGCAACGGCCACGTTAGCCGGCCCACAGCCGCCCCGTGTGTCCCCTGCCTGTCACCCCCGTCGCAGACCCCGTTGGGGGTTGCTGGATGTGTCCCCCATCTGTTGTCCCCATCCCAGACCCGGTTGGGGTTGCTGGACATGTCCCCCACCTCTGTAACCCCCACCGCAGACCTGGCTGGGCTTGCTGGACATGTCCCCCATCCATCACCCCGTCCCAGACCCAGTTGGGGTTGCTAGATGTGTCCCCCATCTGCTGTCCCCATCCCAGACCCCATTGGGGTTGCTGGACGTGTCTCCCATCCGTTGTCCCTGTCCCAGACTCCGTTGGAGTTGCTGAATGTGTCCCCCGCCTCTGTCACCCCCATCTCAGACCTGGCTGGGCTTGCTGGACGTGTCCCCCACCCATTGTCCCCATCTCAGACCTGGTTGGGCTTGCTGGACGTGTCCCCCATCTGTTGTCCCCATCCCAGACCCTGTTGAGGTTGCTGGACATGTCCCCCACCTCTGTCACCTGCATCCCAGACCTGTTTGGGGTTGCTGGACGTGTCCCCCACCTCTGTCACCTGCATCCCAGACCTGTTTGGGGTTGCTGGACGTGTCCCCCACCTCTGTCACCTGCATCCCAGACCTGTTTGGGGTTGCTGGACGTGTCCCCCACCTCTGTCACCTGCATCCCAGACCCGTTTGAGGTTGCTGGACGTGTCCCCCATCCTCTGTCACCCCCATCTCAGACCCAGCTGGGCTTGCCGGACGTGTCCCCTCCTCTGTCACCTCCATCCCAGACCCGTTTGGGGTTGCTGTACGTGTCCCCCCCCCGTCACCGCCCTCCCAGACCCGGCTGGTCTTGCCGGACGTGTCCCCCCATCGCCGCCGCCTTGTCCCCGCGCCCAGCTCCCCGGGCGCTGCCGGGGGCCGGGCTCCACAGGCGCCGTCCCCGCCGTCCCCACGCGCCTCGCGCGGTGCCGGGGCTGCCGCCAGCGGGGCCACGACGGGCCCCCGCGGCCAGCTCCCACCCGGGGCCGGCCCACGGCGCGGCCGGCGGCCCCCCGCCTACCTGCGGCCCCCCATGCGCTCCCGCCGCCCCGGCGCGCTGCCGCCCTATAAAGGCTGCCGGGGCGCCCGGCCGCCCTCCGCCCCGGCCCCCCGCCCCGCCGCCGAGCCGGCGGCGTGTGTGCACCGTAAATCCCGGAGCACTTTGCCTTTGCTGACTGTAAACACGGGCGCGCGGCTCCCCGGGCCCCGGCGGGCGGCTGCCGGGGGGGCGGCTCGGCTCGGCCCTCCCCGCGAGCCGCCCCGGGGACCGGCACCGTCCCGCATCCCGCGGGCTTCGCCGGTGCCCCCGGCCCCACGGGCATCCCCGAGGCTGCGGGCGGCTGGCGGCATCCCCGCGGCACGGGGCGCGGATGAGGCCCGGTCCCCCCCCCCCGCAACCCGCCCCCCGAAAGGGCACCGAGGCCTCGCGTGCCGCGGCCCGACCCGATGCCGGAGCCGCCCGGCACCAGCTGCCGCCTGCCGCCGTTCAGCCCCAAGTGGTTCTTGTCCTCACCCAAAACAAAGCCTTTATTTAGCGTCAATCAGCGGGCGATCACGGGCAAGTGGCAGCGGTCACCCGGCGGTGGCCCCGACGCCCGGGCGATGGGCACGCCGGCAGCCCCGACGCCAGGGTGATGGGCACGCCGGGGCGGCCCGAGCGGGCGCGCCGGCTGAGCGGCCCCGCGACCAGAGCCCGGCGGAGGGGCGGTGGGGCTGGTTTCACCTGCACGTCCCCCCCTCACCGCCCCGGTGCCCGCGGGGGGGTCACTCACTTGGCCCCGCGCCGCGGCGCCTCGCCCTTCCCGGGGGCTCCGCGGCCGCCCGCCGGCTCCTGTCCAGGTCATAGGATCCCCGGCGGCTGGACAAATACTGGCTGAAAAACACACAGCGCGGCGGGGGGGGGACGGGGGGGCGGGTGAGCCCCCGTGGTGGGTGCCGGGCCGCGGCGCCCCTCGCCTGGGGCTGCCGACGCGGGGCCGCGGCGCCCGCCGGACTCACCGCAGGGGCCGCAGCTGCGCGGCTCGAGCCCTCCAGCGGCGCGGGGGGCCCCCGGCGGCACCTCCGGCCCCTGCGCGAGACGGGCCGCGGCGTTAGCCGCCCCGCGGCGACCTGCCTCCCGCGACGCCCTTCCCCGGCCCCGAAGGACGGCGGAGGCTCCCGGGTGCCGGCGGGATCCGGCGCGGAGCCGAGGCCGCCGGCGGGGCTGGCTGGGGCGAGGGCTGCCCGATGCCCGGGCGCGCCGCCGGCGCGGTGTCCCTGGCCGGGCGGCGGGGAAGGATGGAGCCGGGGCTCGGCCGCACGCCGGGGGGGCCCCCGCGGCACCCAGGGGTCTCCGGGGCATCGCCGCTTTGGGGCGAGGGGGTCCTCGGCGGCGCACGTCCCCTCCCGACCTCGCTGGGCTCAGCACCCACGGCGGTGCCCCTGCAACGCTGGCACCAATGCAACGCTGGCACCTGTGCAACGCCAGCACCCATGCAACGCTGGCACCCGTGCAATGCCGGCACCCGTGCAATGCCACTGCCAGTGCACCGCTGGCACCCACGCGACACTGGTGCCCCTGCAATGCCGGCACCTGTGCAACACCGCTGCCTGTGCACTGCCACCTCCGCGCAAGGCCGGCACCCATGCCACGCTGTCACCAACACAACGCCGCCGCCAGCGCGACGCCAGCACCCACTGAACGCTGGTGCCCCTGCACCGCTGACACCCGCGCAACACCATTGCCCGTGCGACGCCGGCACCCGTGCCAAACTGGTGCCCGTGCAATGCCGGCACCCATGCGTGTCTGGCACCCGTGCTGTGCCAGCACCCATGCTGCGCTGGTGCCCATGCAATGCTGGCACACATGTCATTCTGGTGCCCATGCAACGCTGGCACCCATGCCTGCCTGGCACCCATGCTGCACTGGTGCACATGCAACACCAGCACCCATGCATGTCTTGCACCCATGCAATGTCAGCACCCATGCATGTTTTGCACCCGTGCAACACCGGTACCCATGCACGTTTTGCACCCGTGCAACGCCAGCAGCCATGCAACGCCGGCACCCATGCAACGCCGGCACCCGTGCATGCCTGGTGTCCCCCCCGCCTCGGCACCCCTCTGCCAGCTGACAGCGCTACTCACTGCTGCTCTCCCCCAGCAAGCCGCGCCAGCCGCGTATGCCGGGGTCTCCGTAGGCCTCGGGGTCCAGCTGTCTCCTCATCACGTCCTCGAAGGCCTCCTGCGGGCGAGAGGGGCGAGCGGTGAGGACGGCACCCGCCAGCTCCCGGCCGGGCGCCGCGGCGGCGTCTCCCTACCTGGCCTGGCCCCTCCATGGCTCCTCGCTCGGCCCCCGCCTCTGCCTCGCCGGTCCCGGCAGTCAGCCCGGAGGCACCATACCCCGGCGCGCCGAGCTCTGCGGCGTCCGGCGGGCAGCGGAAGGGCAGAGAAAGCGGGTTAGGAGGGGCCGGGCGGCCGCGGGCACGGCTCGCCCCCCGGGACGCCCGCCGGAGGCCGAGCTCCGAGGGCAGGAAGGGAAACTGAGGCACGGCTCGGCTCCCGGAGCCCCCCGAGGGCGGGACGGAGCGAGCGCCGCGAGGCCCCCGGGACGGGCGCCCTCCTGCCCCCGCGGGGTCCCTGCCGCCCCCTCGGCACCCGCAGCGGCGGCGGGGCGCTGGGCTCCGGGGCCTGGGGCGATGGGGCGACCTGCACCTGCACCCACTCACACACCCGCACGTGCACATACACCCACGCGTGCACACGCACACGTGCACCCAAGAACACCCATGCGTGCACGCTCACACGCGCAAGCGGACACGCCCTTGCGTGCAAGCACACGCGTGTGCACCCATGCACCCATGCAAGCACGCACAGGCGTGCACACCCACCCGCAGGTGCACACACACACACATGCACACACACACACACGCACACACACCCGCACCCGCACCCGGCCCCAGCTGCCCCGCGGCAGTGCCCGCCGCCGCCGCCAGAGGGAGCCCCGCCCCCGCATCACCTGCCCCGGGGGGGCCCAGGCGTCCGGGCCCCCCCCACCCCCCTCCCCGCCCGCCGCCTCCCTCCTGCCGGGGCAGCCGGGGGGCTCCGCGGGCTGCGGGGGCCCGTCCTGCCCGGGACCCCCCCCCCGGCGCAGCACCCCGCGGTGGGGGCA
Organism: Dromaius novaehollandiae; assembly: GCF_036370855.1. NCBI lineage: Eukaryota > Metazoa > Chordata > Aves > Casuariiformes > Dromaiidae > Dromaius > Dromaius novaehollandiae. The sequence goes on along the minus strand of NC_088119.1, from coordinate 8,318,713 downwards.
CCCACGTCGGGGGGCAGCGGGGACCCGGCGGGGGGGCCCGGGGAGGTAGGGGGGGGCGGGGGCCGGCGGCGCTCACCGGGGCGGAGCGGGACCTCGCTGCCGGGCGGCCGCGGCGGGGCCGCGGGAGCCGCCGGGGCGCGGGAGACGCCTCCGGAGCCGGCCCCCTCCTTCCTGCCCCGCCTGGCCCGCAGCGAGGGCGCCCGCGGCCCCGGCTCCGGCCCCGGCTCCGGCCCCGGCTCCGGCTCCGGCCCCGGCTCCGGCCCTGGCTCCGGCCGCCCGGGCCCCGCGGCGGGGCAGGTGCCCGCGCAGCGCAGCGCAGCGCCGGGACCGCCGGGGCGGGCGGGCGAGTGGGGCGGCTCCAGCCCCGGCCCCGGCTGCGGCCGCCTGATAACGGCGACCCGGCTGCGCCCGCCGCGCCGCCTGCAGCGCCGAGCACCCGCTCCGCCAGCCCCGACCCGCCTCTGACAGCCCCGGCCCCGGCTCTGCTCGCCCCGACCTGTCCCTGCTCGCCCCGACCCATCTCTGCCAGCCCCGACCCATCTCTGCCAGCCCCGGCCCCGGCTCCGCTAGTCCCGGCTTTGCTCCCCCTGGCCCGGCTCCAACAGCCCCGACCCAGCTCTGCCAGCCCCGGCCCCTGGGGGGTGAGGATGGGGGCTCCAGGCTGCCCCAGGCCCCGAGGCAGCAGCCCGTGGTATCCCATGGGCTCGGTATGGAGCCTATAGCTCCCACACTGTGCATCCCCCGTGCATCCCCCATGCATCCCCCAGGTATCCCCGTGCATCCCACACCAGGCATCCCATCTGCTCAGTGTGGAGCCTATAGCTCCCACACCGTGCACCCTGCATGCATCCCCGTGCATCCCACACCGTGCATCCCATCTGCTCAGTATGGAGCCTATAGCTCCCACACCGTGCACCCTGCATGCGTCCCCCGTGCATCCCACACCGTGCATCCCATCTGCTCGCTGTGGAGTCCATAGCTCCCACACTTGCATCCTACAAGCTCATTATGGAGCTCATAACTCCCACACCATACGTTGCATGGGCTCGGTATGGAGCCCATAGCTCCCACACCACACATCCCCTGTGCTCAGTATGGAGTCCGTAGCTTTCACACCATGCATCGTGCTTGCTCAGTATGGAGCCCAGAGCTCCCACTCCGTGCATCCCGTCTGCTCAGTATGGAGCCCAGAGCTCCCACGCTGCACAGCCAACGTGCCCTGTATGGAGCCCATACCACCCACCCTGTGCATCCAGAGTGCCCAGTATGGAGCCCATACCTCCCGCACTGTGCATCTAACATGACTCAGCATAGGACTCACACCTCCCACACCGTATATCCAGCATGGCTCAGTATGGAGCCCATACTGCCCACCCTATGCATCCAGAGTGCCCAGTATGGACCGCATACCGCCCACCTGTGCATCCAGAGTGCCCAGTATGGAGCCCATACCTCCCACACTGTGCATCCAGCATGACTCAGTGTAGGACTCACACCTCCCACACCATATATCCAGCATGCCCAGTATGGAGCCCATACTGCCCACCCCATGCATCCAGAGCGCCCAGTATGGACCCCATACCGCCCACCCCATGCATCCAGGTATAGGAGCCGCACGGCCACGCCGGCGCGGCGCAGCACCCAGCCCACACCCTGCGGCACAGCACGGCGCCCATACCTCCCGCCCGCCCCGCCGGGTCACCTGGCACCTACCGCCCGCGGTGGCTCCGGCGACGGCGCTGCCTGGGCACGAGCCGCTGCTGCCGGCGGCGCAGGACCGACGCGCCCGCGGCCCCGCTCCCGAATGCCGAGTCACGCCGGCCCCTAATCTGGCGCGGCCAGCGGCGCGGGGGCCGCTCGCCCGCCCTCGCCCCCCCGGCCCGTAAACAAGGTTATCGGGGCGCAACATCTTGCGGCGGCGCGGCTGCGCCCTGGGCGCCCCGCGGCCCCCGCCAGCGCGGCCCCCCGCTCCTATCGCCCGCGGCCCCGGGGTTTCCCCGCGGGGAGCCCCGGGAATCCCCTTCCCGAGGCACTTCTGTCCCGGGATTTGATTTTTTTTCTTTTTTTTTTTAACTTAAAAAACTCTCGAGACGGTTCCCGGGGAGGGTTCCCCCGGCGCGGAGCAGCGAGGCGAAGGCAGGGCCGGCGGGCGCACGGCGGGTGCGCGGTGTGTCCGTCTGTCCGGCCGCCGCCGGAGGCTGCGAGCCCTGGAGCATCTCCGGCCTCGGAGGTTTCCGGGCCGATCCCGGCGCGGGGTGCACAGCACGCGGCACGCGGCCCCTCCGGCTCGGCCCTGCTGCGCTCGACGTGCCGAAACCCCCCCGTGCCGCAGCCGGGGGCCCCGACCGCTGCAGCAAGCCGGACGCAGCCCCAAGGCCTGCAGCGAGCTGGACTGACGGACACGGCCCTGGTGCCCGCAGCCGGCCGGACAGGCGGACACAGCTACAAGGCGAGGGGCACGTGTGTGCACACGTGTGTGCATGCGTGTGTGTGTGCACACGCGTGTGTGCATGCATGTGGGTGCACGTGCATGTGTGTGCGTATGCATGCGTGTGTGCATGCGTGTGTGCATGCGTGTGTGCATGCGTGCACGTGTGTTCCTGCACGCGTGTGTGCATGTATGCGCACGCGTGTGGCTGCATGCACGTGTGCCTCGGGCCCGCGGCCGGGCTGCAGGTGGGGCGAAAAGATGCAGCGGGCGAAACCCTGCCTCGCACCCAGCTCTGTCCACGGGTCCCCTCCGCCGGGCTCGGGGCGCGCGGGGGGCGGGTGGTCGCCCCGGCGGCGATAGCCCCGGCCTGGGTGCCGCGATTAGCGGGGCGGCGCCGGGTGCCGGCGTTATCTGGGTGCTGCCACGGCCGCCCCTCCCTGCGCAGCCCCACTGCTGCCGGGGCTCCCGGCCCCCCGGGTCCCTCACCGTCACCCCCGTGGGGCAGCACCCCGCGCCCGTGCCACCTCCCCGAGCTGGCCGGGTGTTGCAGGAGTGGGTGTTGGTGCTCTGCTACCTTCCCCTCCGGTTGCCCTGTGATCTCAGTGGGGAAACTGAGGCACGGAGGGAGGGCGACGCCGTGGGGCCACGTAACGCCCTGGTGCCTCCGGCCTGGGGGGCTTCTCCGGGTCCCCGCGGGGCAGCGTGATGCTCGGCCCCCCCGGCGCTGCAGCGGGCCCGCGGGCAGCCGTCGCCTGCGGTAAACTGAGGCACGGAGGCCGCGGTGACCCCTCGCAGGGGGCTGCGGGCCGGGCTCCCGACGCCCTTCCCCGGGGGGCCGCGGGGGCTCGTGGTGCCCAGGCCGGCGCCCGGCCCTGCCTGCGGGGTCCCGGCTCTCGGCGGCGCGTCACGGCGAGGGGCTGGGCCCTGCCGGGAGGAGGGCTCCCGGCACCCCCCCAGCCCGGCGCAGCGCCTGCCCCTTGCTCTCCTCCCCGCTTTTTTCCCGTTCCCTCCATCCCCGCGGGGGCCGCCGAGGGGGGCGTTCGGGGGCGGTGGAGAGGGAACCCCCCCCCCACCCGGCTGTGCATCCCTCCGGAGCGTGTGCATCCTTCCAGGGGCCGTGCATCCCTCCGGAGCCTGAGCATCCCTCCGGAGCCTGAGCATCCCTCCGGAGGCCACGCATCCCTCCGGAGCCTGAGCATCCCTCCGGAGCCGGAGCACCCTTCCAGGGGCTCTGCATCCTTCCAGGGGCCGCGCATCCCTCCGGGGGCAGCGCGTCGCCCGGCGGCCTGGGGGGGGCCGGGGGGGCCGGGGACTCAGCGGGGCCGCGCCGGAGGCAGGCGGGCCGGCGAGAGGGGGGTCTCGCCCGCCGGGGCCGGCTCGCCCCGCGCTGGATGGAAACGAGCTGCATCCAGGCTGCCATGGCTCTGGGGCTCTCGTCCAAGAAAGCATCGTCCAGGAACATCGCCGTGGAGAGGAAAAACCTCATCACCGTCTGCAGGTGGGGCAGGACCCGAAATCGGAGCGGGGGGCCGGGGTGGGGAGAGGGGAGCAAGGCCGGGGATGGAGGAGCCGGATGGAGGGAGCGGTGGGAGGAGGGATGCGGGGGGCGGCGGAGGGGGGCTCCGTCCCACCCCGCGGCCTCCCCGGCCCTGGCGGGGGTGGGTGGGGGGGGGGGGGCGATTATTTTTTATTGTTGCTGCTGTTGCTTTCACCTGGGAAACGCGATTTGGGGGAAGGGGGGAGGATGCTGCTGCTGGAAAAGGGCTGGAGATGCAGAAGGGGGGGGGTGGCAGCAGCGGTGGGGGGGGCCGGGGGCGAGGGCGGGTGGCTGCCCCTGCACTGCTGCGTCGGCCACCCTGGGGGGGGGTCCTGGCCTGGGGGCGGGCAGGGGGCCACCGTGCCGGGGACTTGAGGCGGGGGGAGGCCACGGCGATTCGGTCACACGACAACAACATGGAGGCTGCCGGCGGTGTTGGGGGGAGCCGGGGCTCGGCGAGGGGGAGGGATGCCGGGGGGGACGGGGGGCTCGGCGGGGTGCCCCCTGGACCCGGGGGGCGGCGGGGGGCTGCGCCGGGGGAGCCGGGCGCCAGGTGTGGGGCCGAGGAAGTGACGTCAAGGCGGCCCCGGGATGGGGGATGAAGGCGAGCGGGGATGGAGGGATGATGGCGAGGCGGGATGCAGGGATGCGGGTTGGCATGGCAACGCCCGGCTGGACCGGGGCGGCGGGGCCGGCGCCAATGGGGCCAGTGGTCCCGGCCCCCCAGCGCGGGGCTGGGGGGGGCTGCTCCCCCCGGTACGTCCTGGGCCATGGCCAAAACGCAGCCCCAGGGCTCCTCGCCACGGCACCGGGACGTCCCCAGCCCCACCGGCACGAGGCCGGTGCTCCAGCCCGGCCATCGCCTCCCCGGGTGCTCCCGGGCACTCGGCCCGCCGAGACCCCCGCCTCATTTTCCCAGCTGCCGGCTGCTTTTAACACCTTCGGCATCCTCCTGCGGCCCCTTTCCCGGAGCCAGGGCCCATCGCCCCGCCGGATGCGGCATCGCGGGAGGGGAAACTGAGGCAGGGGGTGACAGCGCTGCCCGGCCCGCGGCCGGCGGCCGGCCCACAGCAGCCCCGCGGGCGGAAAGGGAAGCCCCGGCGGCCGCACGGGGCAGGGAGGAAGCCCGGAGCCCTTTGTTCGCTCTTCCTGGCCGGGTGCGGAGCATCCGAGCGGGCGGCCGCCCTGCCGCGCTCCCCGGGGACCGGCCGCCCCCGCCAGCCGCCCCGGTGCGGGGAGCCCGCGGCAGCCAAGAGCATCGCGTGAGCGAGCAGCCACCGCGGCCGAGCCCGTGGCCAAGCCGGCGCGAGCCACCCGCCGCGGCGCTTTGCCCGCCCGGGGCTCCGCGTGCCAGACCGTGATGGGTCCCCAGGCGGAGCTGGCTCCGGCCGCGGGACAACACGCTTCCTTCCCCGGCCGAGCGGAAGCGGGGAGTTGCCGGCAGCGGCCGGCGTGCGGCTCCCCAGGGCGCGCGGGCGGCACGTGCCCGGCCTGCGGTGCGGCTGCTCCCCTTGCAGGTGCCTTGGCCGGGACCCTGCTTAAAACCGCCCCGGTGATTTAACCGGAGCTGCGATTTGCTGGGTCATCCCGGGCACCGGAGCTGGGAAAGGGGCCCAGGCGTCCTGCCGGCAGCGCCGTGACGGCTGTGCTGACCCAGCAGCGCAGGCCATCGCTTGGGAGCCGCCACGGGAAAATGGATTTTCCTTATGGTTTTAAACGCCGTCCTGGCAGGGTGGTTCGGATTTGGGGGCTTTCCCCTCCCTGGGCAGCGGCGGGGACCCGGGAGCCCAGCGAGCCACCGCGTCCCCTCCGAGCCCCTCTGCGCCACCCACGCACCGATAACCCGCATCCGGGACCCCGGCATCGCGCCCGGCCCCCCGTGACGTTGGTCTCGCCGGCAGGTTTTCGGTGAAGACCCTGCTGGAGAAATACACGGCGGAGCCCATCGACGACTCCTCCGAGGAGTTTGTCAACTTTGCCGCCATCCTCGAGCAGATCCTCAGCCACCGCTTTAAAGGTAGCGCTGGCACACGCGGGTCGGAGGCGGGCTGGTGGCCACGGGCCGGTCCCCGTGACCGCGGCCCCCCGGTGCCCCCAGGCCCCGTCAGCTGGTTCAGCTCGGATGGGCAGCGCGGCTTCTGGGACTACATCCGCCTGGCCTGCAGCAAGGTCCCCAACAACTGCGTCAGCAGCATCGAGAACATGGAGAACATCAGCACCTCCAGGGCCAAGGTCAGGGTGGCCCCGGCCCTGGTCCCATCCTCGTCGTCCCCATCTGCGGCCCTGGCCTCAGCCCCAGCACCTTCCTCGCCCTGGCCTCAATCCCATCCCTGTCCCCCTTCCCACCGTGGCTCCATCTCCTTCCCCATCCCCATCCCTGTCCCCATCTCCTTCCCCATCTCCATCTCCATCCCCATCCCCATCCCCATGCCCACCATGTCCCTGTCCCCATCCCCATCCCTATCTCCTTCCCCATCCCTGGCCCCAGCCTCAGCCCCATCCCCACTCTGGCCTCACCCCTGTCCCCACCTCCGTCCCCCTCCCCATTCCCACCATGTCCCCATGCCCATCCCCATCCCCGGCCCCATCCCCACACTGTCCCACCCCTGTCCCCTCCTGGAGCTCCCCTCTCCCCCCGCGGGGCCCCATGAGCAGAGTCAGATGCAGTGATTTCCCCCGCGTCAAAGGGGCGAAACGGGAGCCGTGGGTCTCTGCAAGGGGACAAGGGGGACGAAAGCGCCCAGGGTGGGGGACCAGGCACCCGCTGGTGCCCAGGGCCCCCGGGGACTGGCCGGTGGGTGGCCAGGGGTGGCCGACGGTGGCGGCGGCGGCGGCGGTGCCCGTCTCCAGGGCTCCCCGCCCGGCGCGTCTCTTGCAGGGCCGGGCCTGGATCCGCGTGGCCCTGATGGAGAAGCGCATGTCCGAGTACATCTCCACCGCCCTGCGGGACACGCGGACCACCAGGTGAGCGGCGGCCCGCGGCCCCACGGCCCCACGGCCCCACGGCCCCACGGCCCCGGGCGCCTGCCCCACGGCCTCACGCCCCCCGCCTGCCCCCGCAGGAGGTTTTACGACGACGGGGCCATCATGCTGCGGGAGGAGTCCACGGTGCTCACCGGCATGCTCATCGGGCTCAGCGCCATCGACTTCAGGTGCGCGGGCGGCCGGGGCGGCGGGGGCGGCGGGGGCACGCGGGGCGCCCGGCCGTGCCGCGGCCTCACCCCTCGCTCCTTCTCCGGCTCAGTTTCTGCCTGAAGGGCGAAGTGATGGACGGCAAAACGCCCGTGGTCATCGACTACACGCCCTACCTGAAGTTCACGCAGAGGTAAGAGCCGAGCCCGGGCGTCCGGGTCGCGCCGTGGGTGCCGCCCGGGCACGCGGGCTCGCGGAGACGCCCACGGGGGACGGGGGTGCCCGCCGGCCCCCGCTGAGCCCCGTGCCCCAGCTATGACTACCTGAGCGAGGAGGAGGAGCGGGGCAGCGTGGAGAGCAGCACGAGCGAGGACAGCTCGCCCGAGCGCCCCTACCTGCCCCTGGTCACCGACGAGGACAGCTGGTACAACAAGTGGCGCAAGATGGAGCAGAAGTTTCGCATCGTCTACGCCCAGAAGGTACCGGGGGGCCGGGATGGGGCCGGTGGGCGCCGACGTCCCGCGGATGCTGCCCAGCTCCAACACGGAGCATCTCCCACCGGCACCGGGGCTCGCTCCTCGCCCCGCTCCTGCATCCCGGCTCCGCCCTGCGGTGGGTGGCCCTGGGTGGCCCCGGGGGTGGGAGGGTGGCCCGGGCGCTGCTCACGGCGGCCTGGCGCAGGGGTACCTGGAGGAGCTGGTGCGGCTGCGGGAGTCGCAGCTGAAGGACCTGGAGGCGGAGAACAAGCGGCTGAAGATGCGCCTGGAGGAGGTGACGGTGCAGAACCAGCTGGAGAAGAGGGAGCTGGAGGGCGTCATCCTGGAGCTGCAGGAGCAGCTGTGAGTCAGCCCCAGCGCGTGCCCCGAACCGTGCCACCCCGGGGACCGGCCCCAGCCCTGCCTCCCCCCCCGAGGGACCCACTGCTGCTGCTCAGCCCTACGCATGTGGCAGTGGCAGGTCCCCAGGGTCCAGGTGCCCTGCGTGCCCCATATGCCCTGCTGGATGCAGCAGGCAGTGGGTTCCCGGGTGCCCCATGGGTCTGCGAGATGCGGTGGCAGCAGGTCCCTGGTGCCCCATATGGCCTGCAGGACACAGTGGTGGTGGGTCCCTGGTGTCCGGGTGCCCTATATGACCTGCAGGATGTGGTGGCAGCAGGTCCCTGGTGTCCGGGTGCCCCACATGACCTGCAGGACACAGTGGTGGTGGGTCCCTGGTGTCCGGGTGCCCCACATGACCTGCAGGATGTGGTGGCAGCAGGTCCCTGGGTGCTCCATGGGCCTGTGGGACACGGGGGGTGGCAGGTTCCCGGTGCCCGGGTGCCCCATGGGACACGGTGGGCAGCAGGTCCCGGGTGCTGAGCACCCACGTTCCCGGCAGGACGGGACTGATCCCCTGCGAGAACACGCAGCTGGCCCAGCTCTCCAAGGAGATGGTGACGCCCCTGGTGAACCAGTGGCCCTCGCTGGGGACGCTCAACGGCAACGAGAGCGGCTCCGACGGCAAGCTGTACCGCAGGTGAGGGCCCCGCGAGGGCAGAGGCGCCCCGGCCGGCCCCCCGCGCCCCCGTCCCCCCCGGCCCCGGGCTCAGCGCCGTCCCTCCGCAGGCACAGCTTCGGCAGCGCCGACCAGCTCTCGGCCGAGAACAGCCTCAGCTCCGACTCCCAGCGCCTGGGCGAGGGCAAGCGCGAAGGCGAGCCCTGGGGGCCCTTGGGTAAGACCCCCCCTCCCCGGCCGCGGGAGGGAAGGGGCTCGGGGACGACAGGACCCGGGCATCACCCAGGGATGCTGCCCCACGGTGCAAGGACCCCCATCGCTCCCCAGCCCGGGCCGCCCGGGCTCCCGTTCCCCCCGCCGCGCCGGGGCCGGGGCGCGAGGGCGGCAGCCCCCGGCAGCCCGCAGCCCCCCGACGCCGGCGCCCGCTCCGTGCCCGCAGGGAAGGACCCCACGCCGTCCATGCTGGGGCTCTGCGGCTCGCTGGCCTCCCTGCCCAGCTGCAAGTCCCTGGCCAGCCTCAAGTCCAACGAGTGCCTGGTGAGCGACAGCACCGGCGCCAGCCCCAGCCGCAGCCCCAGCTGAGGCCCCCGGCCCCCGCCGCGGACTGAGCCCCCCCCCGCCGCCCGCCGAGCACCGCCGACTCGCCGAACCCACCGGGGAAGCGGGGAAGGGCGGCTCGTCCCCCCCGCTGTCTCCCCCCCCCCGCCTTCAACACCCTGCACCGGCTCGCCGGACCCCCAGCCCGGTCCCTGGGGGGAGACGTGGACACGTCGGGACGCTGGACCGGGACCCCCGATGCCCCCCCGCGTTGGGGACGGGGTGACGAACTGCGCAGGGGATGCCGGGGGCAAAGGAGGGGGGTGTGGGGCAATCCCCCCCCAGCTGTCCCCGGGCCCTGCTCTATGGGGACAGCCGTCCCGGCATCCCACCCCACGGTGCTGGGGGCACCCCCAGGGGGTCTTCGCCTCCCCCCCCCCAGTGCTGCAGGGACCCTGCCTCATCCCCCCTGCACCTCTGTGCAACAGCATCCCCGCAGGGGGAACGGGACCCCCCCCCCCCCGCCTTCCCCTTCCCCGCTGGGTTTCGGGCTGTTTTGGGTGTTTTTGGTTTTTAATTCAGCCCCGTCTGCCTTGTTGGAGCAAAAGGAATCAATAAACGCAGCGATACGAGCTGGACTCCGTCCCCCCCCGGCCGGGAGCGGGGAGGGGGGAAGAGAACCCCGGTGCCTCCAGCTCCGTCCCAGGCTCCGGGACGCCCCAGCCTGGGAAGCGGGGGGGGAGGAGGACGGGAGGGAGGGTAACAGCACCATGCCCAGGCAGCGGGGACACGACTGGCACCGGAGGGGGGGGACAGGGGGCACCTTCCTCCTCCCCAGCACCCCTGGACCCGACCCGGGGCCCAGCAGCGAGCAGGAAGAAACTCCTCCAGTGCCAAATACCATTTTCTTTTATTTAAGAAAATAAGAGGAAATTCCCCCCCCGGCGCCCCGTGCAAGGCGGGGGGGGGCAGGCCCTCGTGGGGAGGGACAGGGCATGGGCTCGGTGCCCCCAACGCTTCCCGGCCCCCCCGAGCAGCAGTGAGGCTGGTCCCCAGCACGCAGGGTCCGACCCGGGATGTGGGGGGGGGGGGGGGGGACTGGCCTGGAGAGGGGTGCGAGGTGCCCCAGTGCCCCGCGGCGGGGAGGGGGCGGGGGGGCGAGGGGACACTGCGTAACGGAGCGGGGCCCCCCCAGCCCAATGCCGGCCAGGGAGGGATGGGCAGGGCCCCCACGGCGCCGCGGCCCAAAGGCACTTGGGCTTCGTGGGGGGGGCGCCTCGCCGGGGGGGGGCACCGGCTCCCGGCTCACAAGCCGCTCCGCTGCCGCTCCTGGTTCAGCTTCTGGAAAAAGGCTTTGCCGAACTCGTAGGTGCTGATCATGATGGCGCAGGCCGGCGCCACCTTGATGACACGGGGCAGGAAGCCTGCGGGGACGGCACCGTGAGCCCCCCCGGCACCCCCACACCCCCCGGCCCCCCCCCCCGGCACGGCCCTACCTGCGAAAAGCCCCCGGGTGCCGGACTCGGCTCGGATGCGCTGCAGCAGGAGCCAGGTGGAGGAGGGCTTGGAGGCCGGGACTGCGGGGAGAGGAGCAGGCCAGGGGGTGCCCAGGCGGCGGCGGCGGGGAGGGGGGGCCGCCCCGGGAGCCCCCCCGTCCCCGCGGGGACCCCTCACCTCGGAGCGTCTCGCTGTCCCCCAGCTCGATCTGCCGCCGGGTCTTCACCACGTCGAAGGGCAGCGTCAGCACGGCCGCCACCTGCGGGGGCCGGCAGCCGGGCGGTGGGCCGGGGCCGCCCCAGCCCCTCACCGTGGCCTCTGGGCTCGTCCCCCCCCTCGCCCTAACTCACCGTCCCCGAAACGGCCCCGGAGACGAAGCTGATGGCGACGGCGGCCTCGTCCAGGCGGGCCTGCCCGCGGAGCCATTCCCGCACCAGCTCGTAGTTGAACCAGTAGAGCGCTGGGGGGGGGGCAGGGGGCAGGTGGGGGCTGTGGCGGGGCAGCCCCCCCCCACAGCCCCCCCCCGTGCCCCCCGGCGGCGGGTACCTGAGAAGGGGACGTCGCGCAGCACCGTGGGCCCCCAGCCCCTCCAGAGGGACAGCCAGCCGTCCTGGGCCACCGCCGAGCGGATGCAGACGCGCAGCTCCCGGTAGCTCAGCGGCCGCGACTGCATCTTGGTGCGGATGAGCTCCAAGGGGCTGATCACCGTCACGGCGCCCACTGCGGGGGGGGGACCGGCCTCAGCGGGGGCACGCCGGCGCCCGGGGGGGGGGGGGGGACACGGGGGTACTCACTCCTGGCGAGGGCCCCGGCCACCAAGGGGACGTGGTGGCCCCGGCCGCCCGCGCGGGCCTGCAGGTAGTCGCGGAGCTGGTCGTAGGCGGTGAAGTAGATCGCGGTGGCCGGCACGGCCATGACCCTGCCGAGGAGATTTGAGGGGGGGGTGAGCGTGGAGGGGGGGTCCCGGTGCTCAGCCTCGCTCCGGCGGCAGGGCCCAACTCACAGCGTGGGGGGCAGGCCGCTCCACAGAGACCTGACGCCCTCGTAGCGCACGATCTTCACGAAGGCGTCCTGCGGGGAGAGCGGAGCGCCGGGAGCGGGGAGCCCGGAGGGGTGGGCATCCCCCTCCGTGCCCCCCCCCGGCAAAGGGACCCCCCCCTACCAGCGTGCCGCTGAAGCGGGTGGGCGCCTTGTACCAGGCGGCGCAGCCGTCGCCGTTGTTGCACACGTAGAGGTGGTCCATGAGGCCGTTGCAGTAGAGGAAGCACTTGCCTGGGAGAGGCCGCCGGCGCGGCGGGCAGCGCCGTCAGTCCCCGGCCCCCCCGGCACCGGCCCCCCCCCCGGCACCGGGGCCACCGGCGGTGTCACCTTTGGAGAAGGGCGTCCTCTGCGCCTGCAGCCGGATCTTCACCACGTCCAGGGGCGTCACTGCAATGACAGCGGCCCTTGAGCCTCGGCGGGGGGGGGGACATGGAGAGGAGGGGACGCACGGGGGGGGGTCACCGCGAAGCCCCCGCGGCGCTCACCGAAGAGGGAGGTGAGGACAGCGCCGGTCCCGGAGGCCAGCATCTGCTGCAGGGGGGTGATGGCCCCGGCGGGGCTCGGCGGCGCCTCCTCGGCCATGGCGGGGCCCTGCGGCGGGGGGCGGCGGGGGTGGCGGGCGGCTCGGCGCGGGGCTCCCGCCGCGTTATCGGGGCGGCGCAGGGCGGGCGCGGCCACCCCGATAGCATCCCCCCGCCACGGCGGAGCTCGTCCCCCCCGCACCCGCGCGCGGGCGGCGCGTTGCAAGTTAAGGCGCGGGAAGGGGCAAAGCGCGGCCGTGGCGCGGGCAGGGCCGGCTCAGCCCAGCGCCCAACCGCGCCGGGGGCTTTGCGCCCGTGCGACTCCCAAATTCGGCTAAAACGGAGCTCAAACAAAAACCACCACCGTCTCCGCCTGACTCAGCACGTTCGCAAGGTCAGAGCGGCCGTAAATCCCCCGGCGGAGGCTCCGAGCCGTCAAGCGCCCGAGGCCGCCGGCGCGGAGGGGCCCCGGCACC